>NC_091262.1:21813500-23043000 GCF_042477335.2 Ovis canadensis
TAGACATAATACCAGTGGAACTGAATTGAGTTCCTAGAAATAAACCTTTTGCATACAGTAGACCAATATTTGGCAAGAAAGACATGAATACTAAATGGGGAAGGGATAGTCTCTTCAATAAATGGTGTAGTGAAAACTGGATAATCACATACAGACCAATTGAACTGGACCTGTGTTTTACACCATTTACAAATGTGAACTCAAAATGAATTAAAGATTTATACATAAAAAATGGAAACTGTAAAACTCCTAGAAGAAAACTTAAGGAAAAAGCTCCTTGATATGGAAATGCTTTTGGGTCTTGGAAATGATTTTTTCTATATAACACCCAAAGAGTAAACAACAGAAATAAAAATAAATATGTGGGACAACATAAAACTTAAAAACATCTGCATAGAGAAAGAATCAATGAAATGAAACCTATGAAATGGGAGAAAATATCTGCAAATCACATATCTGATAAATAAGTAATAAATAAATAAATAAATAATTCATATAACTTCAAAATAAATAAATAATTCATATAACTCAATTGAAAAAAGCAATCATTTAAAATGGGAAGAGGAACTGAATAGAAATTTTTCTAAAGAAGATATACCAATGGCCAATTGGTACATGAAAAGGTGCTTGATATCATTAATCACCAAGGAAGCGCAAATCAAAACTGTAATGAGATGTCACCACATACTTTTGAAATGGGTAATTTCAAAAAGTAATAATAAAGCACAAAATAGGAGCTAAGAAGTGTTGGTAAGAATATGGAGAAAAAGTTACCAGAGCCACTATGGAAAATAATATGGAGGGTTCTGAAAAAATTAAAAATAGAACTATTTTATGATTTTGAAATGTCATTACTGTGTGTATATCCAAAGGCAACGCAAATAGGATCTCAAAGAGGTATATGCATTCACATGTCCATTTCAGCATCACTTACATAGCCAAGATGTGGAAACAACTGAAGTCTCCATTAACAGATGGATGGATAAAGAAGCTGTCACTCACACGCACAGAGGAATATTATTCAGTCACGAGAATAAAAAGAAATTCTGACATTTGCAACTACTTGGATAAACCTTCAAGGGATTTTGCTAAGTGAGATAAGTCAGACATAAGACAAATACTATATGATATCACATATGTGCATTCTAAAAAAGCTGTACTCTTAGTAACAGAATGTAGAATGGTGGTTACTAGGGATTAGTAGTTAGAGGAAGTGGAGATATATTAGTTAAAGTGTACACACTCCAGCTTAAGATGAATAAATTCTGCGGGTCTAAGATAGAGCACAGTGTTGTATTGTATACATGAAAGTTGCAGTGAAAGGAGACCTTAAATGTTTTTACCACAAAAAAATAAGTGGTGATTATGTAACAGAAGTGTTAGCTAATGCTATGGTGGTAATCATTTCACAATATCACATATACATATTGTATACCTTATACTTACACAATGTTATATGTCAATTTTATCTCAGTAAAGCTGGGAAAAAGGAAAAGATATGATAAAAATTAAACATTAACTAAACAGACAAATAAATTGATGGTCTATTCTAAGCATGTTATTCAGCCTTCTTCCCTTGTCTTTGCCCAATGGTCTCATGATTTTTAGAGAAGTATTTGTGTTTTTGCATGGGTTCATCTACGTGGGTGTAAACCCACCAAGCCAAGTATAATTGTAGTTACTCTAAGGTTCCTAACTTGCCCTGAGAGTAACAGTCAGTGCTTGTTAATTCTCTGTTTTCTGAATGAAACTACGGCTTTTTCTTTTGCACAGAATATTCTTCCAATATTAATGACTGGAAAATATTATTTTGCATCTTTTAACCCTTCCAAGTTTTAGAAAATTAATTTATCTTAAATAATTACAAGTATTTTGAACTTACCGAAATTGAAGTAATTTTTAGTAGAAAGAGTGATAAGAAGTAATTTTTATCATTTATGTAACTACAACAAATGATTTTCCTACATAGTAATGCAAAGAGTACCATCAAATAATAGAAGTGTTCCTTCAATATCTGATGTTTTGGCCAATATTCTATAGGGAACAGAAAGTAAGCAAGACTAGCTGATTTAAAGCTCTCCAGTGTCTAGAGACTGTCTTGCTAATCCTCAGGTATAATATTTATTCCCCTCGCCCATCATGATTTACTCTATAATTTATAATCACACTTGAACTGCCAGTGTTAAATCAAAGAGCATTTTTGAGGTGGTAACACAATCCTAAATCTCTCCCTTAAGCGTACTTGAACTTTCCGATACTCCTTGGGGAAGACTCATAAGATGCTGCACCATGGTATGCCATCTACTCATGTGAAAATATTATGATTTTTGCTAATTGGACCATTAAAATATAGGTTTCGATAAAATTTGAACTATTCCTTGAATAGGCTCAAGTGTGATCACGCTTTCCATATACCATTCTCTGCAGAGCCAAACATAGCAACGCATTCAGCTAGACAATAAACACACTTTGCGTGGTCAAATATGACTGCCTTGTCTTGTCAAGCCAAACAGAAATGAATTCTCTGAACACCAAACTGACTGGAACAATCAAGAAATTACATAAATATATATTTGAAATTTCTGGACAAATTTAATGGCATTGAAGAATAGAAAGGAAATCGGAACTATGTTTCTGAGATGAAGCCAATTGAATTTATCATCACTAGGTGTGGGATATCAGGAAAAAGGAGCTGAGGATGACATCACTGCCGGTATCATTCTCCATGAACTGATAGCCCCTTTGGGATGCTTTCGTGGCGAACTTTCTTTTTAGTTAGATCAACCTGCCTGGTCAGAATTTAAGCTACTTTAATTTGTGGAGGAAGAAGAAAAGGAGTTAGACATCTGCAAGCCTCCCCTTATTCTTTTCAACATCAATTTCCTTTTGAAACTTGGGAAACCCATGCTCAGGGTTGAAAAGTGAAGGTGCTGACAAGTATATCTAAATTGAAAATAATTGGATGCTTGTGGGTCAAAGCAGTAGGCACAGAAAGTCAAATATCTGAACATCAATGGAAAGACAAGTGGGCCAGAAGACAACCTGTATATTCTATATCTCTCTATATCTCTATCTTCTAAAGGCTCACTTTGGGATTCATGGTGTACTCTTGTAACCCAATGAAGTTAAAGCTTCTTATTATAGTATGTTAATAGTGCTGGACAATTCAGCACTATTCCAAGTTAAAACTATTCCAAGGTTTTAACCCTTGGAATGGGAAGCCTTTTAAGGCTCAGAGAATGAAAATAACCCTGAAATAAACTTGACAAATCCCCAGATTACAAAATATTTGAAAATATTTCTAAACCATAAGGAGAATAAGGAACTTTTCTAAGCTATTAAGGTGGGAATGACTTTGGGCAAGTACAAATAAGTTATTTTGATGTGTTCATTAGACAACAAAATTATGTGTGTAGTTCTCACAGAAGAGAAAAAAAAAAACAGTTAAATTTCACTCAAGACTTACTCTCCAAAAGATATCAAAATAGAAGACTGATCCACTTCTTGACACACCTTAGTTCTTTATAGTTCTTTAGTTCTTTATAAGTAAACATTATATACATTTTGACTTGGAGTATAATATTTTGACCTAAGAAATTCCCCTCAATAGGTATTAGTTGCTCAGTTGTGTCTGACTCTTTGTGACCCCATGGACTGTAGCCCACCAGGCTTCTTTGTCTATGGATTTCCCAGGCAAGAATACTAGAGTGAGTAGCCTTTCCCTTTTGCAGGGGATCTTTCTGACCCAGGGATTGAACCCAAGCTTCCTGCATTGCAGGCAGAATTTTTACTGTTTGAACCACCAGGAAAGCCCTCAAGGGATAAATATACATGATATTAACAGTCTTTACTTTTATTTCAAGTTTTTGATGACAACGAAGTCTGGTATGAAACATTACAGATCCTCAGTTCAGTTCATTCACTCAATCTTATCTGACCCTTTGCGACCCCTTGGACTGCAGCACACCAGGCTTCCCTGTCCATCAACAACTCCCAAAGCTTACTCAAACTCATGCCCATCGAGTCGGTGATGCCATTTAATCATCTCATCCTCTGTCATCCCCTTCTCCCCCTGCCTTCAGTCTTTCCCAGCATCAGGGTCTTTTCTAATGAATTGGCTGTTCACATTAGATGGAAAAAGGATTGGAGTTTCAGCTTCAACATCAGTCCTTCCAGTGGACATTGAGTTGATTTCCTTTAGGATAGACTGGTCTGATTTCCATGGAGTCCAAGGGACTCTCAAGAGTCTTCTCCAGCACCACAATTCAAAAGCCTCAAATTTTGGTATTTAGCCTTCTTTATGTTCCAACTCATATCCGTACATGACTACTGGAAAACCGTAGCTTTGACTATATTTGTTGGCAAAGTTATATCTCTGCTTTTTAATACCTGTCTAGGTTTTTCATAGCTTTTCTTCCAAGTAGCAAGCGCCTTTTAATTTCATGACTGCAGTCACCATCCACAGTAATGGAGCCCAAGAAAATAAAACATGTCATTGTTTCCACTTTTCCCCTCCTATTTGCTAGTAAGTGATGGAACCACATGCCATAATCTTAGTTTTTTAATGTTTAATTTTAAGCTAGCTTTTTAAAATATACATTTATTTATTTTAATTGGATGTTCGACTGGTTCCAAATAGGAAAAGGAGTACGTCAAGGCTGTATATTGTCACCCCGCTTATTTAACTTATATGCAGAGTACATCATGAGAATTGCTGGACTGGAAGAAACACAAGCTGGAATCAAGATTGCTGGGAGAAATATCAATCACCTCAGATATGCAGATGACACCACCCTTATGGCAGAAAGTGAAGAGGAGCTAAAAAGCCTCTTGATGAAAGTGAAAGAGGAGAGTGAAAAAGTTGGCTTAAAGCTCAGCATTCAGAAATCGAAGATCGTGGCATCTGGTCCCATCACTTCATGGGAAATAGATGGAGAAACAGTGGAAACGGCGTCAGACTTTATTTTGGGGGGCTCCAAAATCACTGCAGATGGTGACTGCAGCCATGAAATTAAAAGACGCTTACTCCTTGGAAGGAAAGCTATGACCAACCTAGATAGCATATTGAAAAGCAGAGACATTACTTTGCCAACAAAGGTCCGTCTAGTCAAGGCTATGGTTTTTCCAGTGGTCATGTATGGATGTGAAATTTGGACTGTGAAGAAAGCTGACTGGTGAAGAATTGATGCTTTTGAACTGTGGTGTTGGGAAAGACTCTTGAGAGTCTCTTGGACTGCAAGGAGATCCAACCAGTCCATTCTAACAGAGATCAGCCCTGGGTGTTCTTTGGAAGGAATGATGCTAAAGCTGAAACTCCAGTCCTTTGGCCACCTCATGGGAAGAGTTGACTCATTGGAAAAGACTCTGATGCTGGGAGGGATTGGGGGCAGGAGGAAAAGGGGATGACAGAGGATGAGATGGCTGGATGGTATCACTGACTTGATGGATGTAAGTTTGGGTGAACTCGGGAGATGGTGATGGACAGGGAGGCCTGGCGTGCTGTGATTCATGGGGTTGCAGAGAGTCGGACACGACTGAGCGACTGAAATGAACTGAACTGAACTAAATTATTTTACAATATTGTATTGGTTTTGCCATACATCAACATCAATCCGCCACGGCTATACACGTGTTCCGCATCCTGAACCCCTCTCCCACCTCCCTCCATGTACCTTTTTCATTCTTTTCTTTCACCCTCGTCAATAGGCTCTTTAGTCTCTCTTCACTTTCTGCTGTTAGAGTGATATCAACTACATATCTGAGGTTGTTGATATTTCTCTCAGCATTCAAGCCTGAGCTTCATCCAGCTTGGCATTTTGTATGATGTACTCTGCATAGAAGTTAAATAAGCAGGGTGACAATATACAGCCTTGTCATACTCCTTTCACAATTTTTAACCAGTCCATTGTTCCATGTTCAGTTCTAACTGTTGCTTCTTGATTACATTCAGGTTTCTCCAGAGATGGTTAAGGTGGTCTGGTATTCCCTTATCTTAAAGAATTTTCCATCGTGTGTTGTGAACTACACAGTGAAAGGCTTCAGTGTAGTCCATGAAGCAGAAGTAGATGTTTTTCTGGAATTCTCTTGCTTTCCCTATGATTCAATGAATTGTGGCAGTTTGATTTTGGTTCTTTTGCCTTTTCTAAATTCAAGTTGAACATCTGGAAGTTCTTGGTTCACATACTGCTGAAGCCTAGCTTGAAGGATTTTGAGCATTACCTTATGAACATGTGAAATTAATACCATTGTATGGTAATTTGAACATTTTTTGGCATTGCCTTTCTTTGGGATTGTAATGATAACTGACATTTTTGTATCCTGTGGCCACTGCTGAGTTTTCCAAATTTGCTGGCATATTGAGTGCAGCACTTTCACAGCATCATCTTTTAGGATTTGAAATAGCTCAACTGAAATTCCGTCACCTCCACTATTCGTAGTGATGCAACCTAAGCTATATTTAACTTCACTACACCATCGTGGTTATCTGGGTCATTGAAACCATTTTTGCATAGCTCTTCTGCGTATTCTTGCCACCTCTTTTTAATATCTTCTGTTTTTGATAGGTCCTTAACATTTCTGTCCTTTATTGTACCCTCTTTGCCTGAATATTCCTTTGATATTTCAATTTTCTTGAAGAGATCTCTACTCTTTCCCATTCTATTGTTTTTGTCTATTTCTTTGCATTGATCACTTCAAGAAGGCCTTCTGATCTCTCCCTGCTATTCTCTGGAACTTTGCATTCAGTTGGGTCTATCTTTCCCTTTCTCCTTTGCTTTTTGGTTCTCTTTTTCTCAGATATTGATAAAGCCTCCTCAGACAACCACTTTGCCTTCTTGCATTTCTTTTTCTTTAGCACAGCTTTGATCACTGCCTCCTGTACAGTGTTACAAACTTCCCTCCATAGTTCTTTAGGAACTCTATCTACCAGATCTATCCCCTCGAATCTCCTCATCACATCTACTGTATAATCATAAGGGATTTGATTTAGGTTATACCTGAATGGTCTAGTGGTTTTCCCTGCTTTCTTCAAATAAGACTGAGTTTTGCAATAAAAACTCATTATCTGAGTCACAGTCATCGTCAGGTCTTGTTTTTGCTGACTCACAGAGATTCTCCATCTTCGATTGCAAAGAATACAATCAATCTGTGTCTGGTATTGACCATTGGTGATGTTCATGTGTACAGCATTTCTTGTGTTATCTGAAAAGAATGTTTTCTATGTCCAGTGTGTTCTCTTAACAAAACTGTTAGCCTTTGCCCTGCTTCATTCTGTACTTGAGGGCAAACTTGCCTACGACTCCAGGTATCTCTTGACTTCCTAGTTTTGCATTCCAATCACCTATGATAAAAAGGATGTCTTTTTGTGTGTGTTAGTGCTGCTGCTGCTGCTAAGTCGCTTCAGTCGTGTCCGACTCTGTGCGACCCCATAGATGGCAGCCCACTAGGCTCCCCCATCCCTGGGATTCTCCAGGCAAGAACACTGGAGTGGCTTGCCATTTCCTTCTCCAATGCATGAAAGTGAAAAGCAAAAGTGAAGTCACTCAGTCATGTCCGACTCTTAGCAACCCCATGGACCGCAGCCCTCCAGGCTCCTCCGTCCATGGGATTTTCCAGGCAATAGTACTGGAGTGGGTTGCCATTGCCTTCTCTGGTGTTAGTACTAGAAGGTCTTTAAGTCTTCATGGAACAGGTTAGCTTCAGCTTCTTTGAAATTAGTGGTTAGGGCATAGACTTAGATTACCTGTGATGCTGAATTATTTGCCTTGGAAACAAACCCAGATCATTCTGTCATTTTTGGACTGCACCCAAGTACTGCATTTCAGACTCTTGTTGACAATGAGGGCTATTCCATTTCTTCTAAGGCATTCTTGCCACAGTAGTAGATACAATGGTCATCTGGATTAAATATGCCCATTCCTGTCCATTTTAGTTCACTGATTCCTAAGATGTAGATCGTCACTCTTGATTCCACAATTATATGAGCCAAATCCTTATAAAAATGTATCTATACTTATACATCCATATCCAATCCGTATCAATATTTTTAATCTATCTATACCTGTCTATAGGTATATACCTACCATGGACTTCCCTAGTGGCTCAGACGTTAAAGCATCTGTCTACAATGCAGGAGACCTAGGTTCGATCCCTGGGTCAGGAAGATCCTCTGGAGAAGGAAATGGCAATCCATTCCAGTACTATTGCTTGGAAAATCCCATGGACAGAGGAGCCTGGTAGGCTACAGTCCATGGGCTCGCAAAGAGTTGGACATGACTGAGTGAATTTACTTACTTATACTTATCTATTTATCTACCTATCTGCCTATCTCATTTGGGAAATATAGCTTCTCTCTATTGGTCATATGTTCAACTAGAAATAGAATTTTTAATTTATATATATTTTAATTTTATAAAAAAATAGAGAACAGATACGATGGAAATTTCTGCTCTCATATATTTCTCTCCCTCCTTCCACATTCACTACCTGAATGAAGTCCAACATTTCAATGGAACTATAATAAATATTTATTTCAAGAAGTACAGCTTATTTCTATAAAACCAAATTATTCCTTCATGCAACGTTCTAAATGGAGTGGAAGACTGAATGAATCCATTGATTTGGCATTTTGCAGAGTAAATTCAATTGAAATTATGCCCTTTATTAATAATCCAAGGAGTTGATGACTTTATTTGTGTCTACATTGGCCCTATCTACTGAGAAACTTAGAAAATAGTGAGGGGATAGCATTATAAATTCATATCTAGAGATATCAACTTTATAATAATAATAAAAAGCTTTATTTTTGGAAGAATGAGTTGAGATTGTAATAAACAAACCTCACCTTTTCACACATTTCCTCCAAATGAAAAAGAAAAAGCAAGATATGTCTTTGCACTAAGAATCCAATTAACAGATGAAAACCACCAACTAAATCATTTTTCTGCTTTCATATGGAAGGGAATTTCTGGATAACTGATTTAACTGTATATAAGTGGGCTTGAAGGAAGTAAAAATAAATTTGGCAGGAATATATTTTATTCAGGGATTTAGGTATGTAAGTTAGAGAAATAATGCTGGTTTGAAATGAAATTATACATACTTAAGAGTATGAATGTAACAGGTTTGCATTTGGCTGAAAACTTGGAAATTTCATCTTCTTTAGCATTACAATACCTGGCGTTTGATTCTTTGGCTTCGGCTTTAACAGGCTTGGATTGGCAGGAGTGGGTTCTAGGCTGGATCTTTCTCCAAGGAACTTGGCCTTGGAGATTTCCCTGTGAAATGACGAAAGAGTAGATGATTTCAAGCAGCTCTTTCTAGCTCTAGGATTCTTTGTGACTTGATGATTTGAATTTCCCGACAATTTACCCACTGTTTGGGGTAGGATAAAAGACTTTTGTCCAAGGTGACACAGAGTCCTGCGGCATCTCTGCTTGGCGCAGCCCTTCCAGTATTTGAAAATCTGTCTGTCTCCTGTGCAGAGTTACTTTGAATTTGCAGGATTTCCCACAGCTGCTATTTAAATGACAACAGCAGGTTCAAGTGATTTGCAAACTGTAAGAAAAATGACCTCAGACACCCCCATCATTTTAAGCGACTGTAGATACACCCTTAGGCGAAAGCCACAGCAGAATTTTAAATAATGCAAGATAAATCCAAGCTAACTTCCTGACTTCTGACACTTCCAACAGTAAAGGTCCCATCAATCCCACTCTAGTTGCTCCTCTGTAAGAAATGCCATGTGACCTGTGGAGGGACACCCAAGGATTTCCACCTTCTAAGGAGAAAAATGTGTTAAAGTCTAGACTTTAAATTTTGATTATTAATCTTCATTCCTAGATATCTGACAGGAAGATATCCGCTTCCTATCAACCATCCCCAAATATACTTAGGATATTATCAACATACTTAACAACAGTTCTAAGTGGTTTAATTATTCTTTCTTTTTAAAATCTGACTTCCCCATGTTATACAGTAGAACCTTGCTGTTTATCCATCCTATATGTACTAGTTTGGGCTTCTCTGATGGCTTAGATGTTAAAGAATCCACCTGCAATGCAGGAGGTCTGGATTGGGAAGATTCCCTGGAGAAGGATATGGCAACCCACTTCAGTATTCTTGCCTGGAGAATCCCCATGGACAAGGTGGGCTATAGTCCATGGGGTCACAAAGAGTCAGATGCAACTGAAAGACTAAGCACAGCACAGTACATCTGCTCATTTGCATCTGCTAACCCCAGCCTCTCAGAGAAGTATATTCAATATCCTTTAATAAATCATAATGGAAAATAATAGGAAAAAGTATGTGTATATATATATGTATATATATATACACATATACATTTATATATATATATATACCTGAATCACTCTGCTATATAGCAGAAATTAATGCAACATAGTTAATCAACTGTACATCAATAAAATAAATGTTAAAAATCTGACTTTCCTACTAAAATTTCATCTTTCTAAAGGCCCATACCAAAATATCATTTGACCATATTTGCACTGATTCCTAAAACATAAATCATCTACCCATATAGATGGTCAATAAATATATGTTGAATCAATCAGTACAAATTCAGAAGGAATGCCTTATGTAAAAGCCTGAGAAATAGCACAGTTAAGGTTAACAATCTATTTGATCAGTATTACTGCATCATTCTGACATAGCCATGACTTTCTACCAAGCTGTGCAAATTTCTGCTCACAATTAAGTTCTCTTGTTTAATTTGGTTTCAAAGCACATCATTTTTCTCTCTGTGGTGTTATACTTTTTATCGTGCTATAGATTTTCTGAATGTATGCAAATGTAACCAAGATGGCTCATTTTGTCATCAATTCCCCAACTGCTGACTCCCTAATCATTAACTAATTGTCTCTGTGCACTATTGACAACTCAGCCACCTTCTTACTAATTTTTGCTGACACGATGGAGGCCCCAAGAACTGGGCTAACCTTTGCCTGTTCACTGAAGAGCCACAGGTGGGTTGATGATCGATAGGCCTGGCTTTTGTGTTCAGGAAAACCTCTTCAGCATTCTAAGTGATTTGTCTAATGAGGCATCGTTCACTGGCAATGAGAAGGTAGATGAAGAAGTTCCTTTACTCTGATAATAATTTTTCTAGAAAGGACCGGAGCTTACAGAGACAGAAGCATGTGTGAGAGCGGAATGAACAATGGGCTAAAGGCTGCATTTCGGGCTAAGGTAAGAAACAGGGGCAGCTTCCTCAAATTTCTGGTCTCACATGAAGTTTGTACAAGATGGAGACAGAATACATCATAAGCACACCACCACAAGGATTTCAAAGTTATAGTTTGTGAGGTGGCAGCACAGAATTAGAGATGTGGATGAGTGTCTATTTCCTTAAAAATTGCTTTGGGTTGTATAGGGCTATAGCTTTGAAGTTACTAGCAAGAGCTCATAGTGGACTTGGAAATGGTGCAGACCTTTGGATTAAGCAGCCAATTGTACTTTCACTCACTCACGTATCATCTTTTCTCATTATCCTGCTTTCTTAGTTGTTTAAAGATTTGGATGCAGTTAAACAATCAAACAATAAGTGAAGTGGCTCAGACAGTAAAGAATCCACCTGCAGTGTGGGAGACCTGGATTCAATCCTTGGGTTGGGAAGATCCCCTGGAGAAAGGAATGGCTACCCACTCTAGTATTCTGGCCTGGAGAATTCCATGGACAGAGGAGCCTGGCGGCTACAGTCCAAGGGGTGGCGAAGAGTCGGACATGACTGAGCGACTTTCACTTTCAGTCCGTTCGTGAGATTGTTCTTTTCCTGACCTGTGCTGTCTTTTGGGCTACCCCGGTACAGACTGATTAATACATATTAATAAATTCTCTTAAAATTTGGCTTTATTAAGTGCCCGAACTTGAGAGATAATTTAGTTTATATCTGAGAAAGAGTGTGTCTAAATAGCTACTATAAATATTGTGGTTATAGACATTTTAAGCAACTGGAATTCCAATCCATAATCTTGCTATTTTCCAGTCAAGAGTAGGTAGGTATACTTCATTCAATAGAGGGAAAATAAACAAGAATAGATCTACCAAATTATGTAATATTCTGAAATTCAAGATGATTCTGAAACCACCAAAGAGAATAACAGAAAAATTGTTGACATAATATTATTGCTGATTGTTTTATATAGAAATTAAACTATGTCTTTGTAACCACTTTCAGCTCAGGCTCCTCACTGGGGTTTGACATTACAGCAAAGGGTTATTATAGTTTTTATTTTTAATTTACTGTTAAGGACTCAAATCAGTTTCTGATCCTTATATGCCAACCTTGTGTAAATGATATTTTCTTTTCCTTTATTATTATTTTTCATTTTGCCAAAAGGCAATTTTCACCTCTCCTTTAACAAATTATTTTCTAATACCCTGATAACTGTCAGTCACAGTTGTGATCATTTAGTTTAAAATGTTTACAATGCAGTGTCTTGACCAAAACATTGACAAGAAACTTCCTCTGCAGTCCTCTTTGTTACTATGTTGAAATGACTTCTATTTGGTTCTGTCCCTGGGTTTCCATGGAAATAATTTATTTTTGTCAACGATGGACAGTTCACATACATTACATTTTAAATAAGGGTAATGTAGAAATTTTCATATTAAAAAAAAAACACAACTAGTTTGTCATGATCTTGAGAACCCAGCTCTGTGAAGAAGTTCATGACATTGGAGTTTAATTATGGGCACTATTAGCATGACATTTTATAAATATTTTCAAGGATATTTTAAAACATAATTCATCTTTTTGAAATCTCCTGCTTTTTTATTGCCTCTCTAACCAATTCAAGATGGAAAAAAAAATAGGAGAAGACTGAACCTATTTGTATCTTATTTGCTTTACATACTGCATAACTCTGGGAGGTGGTGAAGGTCTGTGAAGCCTGGTGTGCTGCAGTCCATAGGGTCCCTAAGAGTTGGACGCAACTTGCTGAATGAACAACAACTATATAGATTAGACCATACCCAAACACACACTCACATATGTATTTAAATTAGATAATCAGCTCATTTCTCTTCTGCATAATATCTGGTTAGTAAAATATGGGACAGAACACAACCTGTTATCTTACGAATGGACTATCAATAAGTGCCTATTTGCTATATGATTCCTTCAACAGTAAATATGTGTATCCATCTGTAATCACACATTTTTAAGTGTGTTTGGTAACTTTAATTTCCTTATTGTGTGGCCTTTTGAGGGTCTCTAAAATTGACTCATGCTTATACTTAATGCTGCCGTTAAAATTGTTTCTCAGATATGCAGAATCTCAATAAACTGGCAACTGTACAAAACAGTGCACATGGCAAGGGATGAATTGCCTTCTCTCCAGTTTTCCTGATCAAATGGTAGAGACCAAATGTTGCACAAGTCCCTACCAAGAGGATGTTATGGTCACTAAAAAAGAGTTGTTCTCTGTGTTTTATAGTAAGAAGCAGGCAAAAGAATTTTCTACTGATGGTCTCCCAAGCCCTCTCCATAATTAATATAAACTGAATTTTAAAACATCACTTCCTTGGAAAGGTGGTAACACAGAAAGGTGACCAGCTCAACTCAATTTGCCAGGACTATGCTGCTTCTAAAACTGAGAATTTCATATACCAGGAACCCATCAATTCTAATAAACTAAGGTGGTTGGTCACCATAGCATAGTTGGAGATTTAATTATTTACCTGTATGTCAATCTATCTATTACCTGATCTTTACTGTGTATAGTACGATTGCCTTAATACTTCTATTTATTATTATTATTTTTTTAACGATGCCATATGACACTGTGATTCAATGAAGACTGCTTGTTTGTTTTGGAAAGAGCCTTTGAATTTAGTTCTCCTCCTTTCAGAATTCTGGACAGGCCAGTGAGGGTGGTCAGCACGGGGAAGCCGCAAAAGTACAGGGTCCATGTGGCCTGAAGCTGGCCTGCCGTTCTTCCACCCCCAGAACCCTGTAGGTGGAGCCCTGTGCTAATTCCTAGGGTCTCTCCATGCAGACTGACTTCCTTTGGGTTGATGATGATTGATTATGGTGCTTTCTTCATTACTTTAAACCTAATCAGTGCTTGGAGTAATTTGAGTAATGATTGCTCATTATTGGCAATTGTGAAGTTAAAGCCTTTCTTTATTTTGCTCCACAAGGCAGCCAGTCAGGAAACACTGTGAAGCATCCTGGTTCACACTCTTTCAAGGAAAGAGTGGGAATAAATGATTCAGAAAGGTCAGTGATGGACCAGAAGCCACAGAGGTTTTGCAGAAGTCATATTACATATTTTCTTGGCAGGGAACAGCGACAGTTCCCACTAGATCAAACGTGATAATCAAACAGACAGTTTTTACTGGACTTGAAAGCAGTTCAGCCTCTTACTGAAATTCCCAAGTTCAATAAATCATGCTATTTCGTATAATATTGTTATAGCCCTCTGTCTTATAAATGAAGATCTATGATTTTCCAATCAATCTGTTATTGTTAAAAAAAGATAATGAATGACTCTAGATTATAAACTAATGAAGTTTTACCTTACAACTTATTAGATAGCCCATTTTTAAGATGCTTTCCCCACCCTCCTCAGGTAAATCAAGTTTTAAAAGTAAGTTTTCTTATATTGGTTGATTTATTTACAGCCTTAAAATTAGCTACACAAGAGGGAGACATTTTAGGTTGTTCAGCAAATAAATAATTAGCAAAGTCATTAGATACCTAAAGTTATTACATGTAGTAGGTTTATTAAATTATGTTCCAATAATGCTTGAAGGCCCACAAATTCCCAAAAGAAACAAAACTTTGAGATACTACATTCACAATCTAAAATGGAAGACAATGTTGCCAGTTTGTTGTGAACCAGGATGATGAAAATAATCTTGTAGCACTGTAAAGGTGTTTATAGTTTTAGACCACCATAAACAAAGTGATTACCCACTAGAAAGGTTTTCAGTTTGATACTTACATTTAAAGCATTTTTGTTTTAGAACCTAAGAAAAGTTTCAAAAATTCTTTAAACATATAAATATGTAATATAATATAATATACTTATTAATACTTTTTTATTTAGCAAGAACAGTTAACCATGAGATTTCCCCTCTTAACAATTTTATGTGTACATTAATGTTGCCTATAGGTACGATGTTATACAGCAGACCTCTAGAGCTTATTCATCTTACTTAACTGAAGCTTTGTGTCCAGACAAGATATTCATAAAGATGTCAGCTCCTCATAACTTGAATTAGAAATTTAATACTATTTCAATTAAAAACATCATATATTTTGTAGTGCTGCTGCTGCTTCTAAGTCGCTTCAGTCGTGTCCAACTCTTTGCGACCCCATAGACGGCAGCCCACCAGGCTCCTCCATCTCTGGGATTCTCCAGGCAAGAACACTGGAGTGGGTTGCCATTTCCTTCTCCAATGCATGAAAGTGAAAAGTGAAAGTGAAGTTGCTCAGTCGTGTCCAACTCTTAGCAACCCGTGGACTGCAGCCCACCAGGCTCCTCCATCCATGGGATTTTCCAGGCAGGAATACTTGAGTGGGGTGCCATTGCCTTCTCAGTTTGCAGTGCTAGATTTTTTGTAAATTTTATTTAAAGAATCATCATCATCATCATTCAGTCGCTCAGTCGTGTCCGACTTTTTGCGACCCCATGAATCGCAGCACGCCAGGCCTCCCTGTCCATCACCAGCTCCCAAAGATCACTCAGACTCACGTCCATCGAGTCCGTGATGCCATGCAGCCATCTCATCCTCTGTCATCCCCTTCTCCTCTTGCCCCCAATCCCTCCCAGCATCAGAGTCTTTTCCAATGGGTCAACTCTTCGCATGAGGTGGCCAAAGTACTGGAGTTTCAGCTATAGCATCATTCCTTCCAAAGAAATCCCAGGGCTGATCTCCTTTAGAATGGACTGGTTGGATCTCCTTGCAGTCCAAGGGACTCTCAAGAGTCTTCTCCAACACCACAGTTCAAAAGCATCAATTCTTCAGTGCTCAACTTTCTTCACTGTCCAACTCTCACATCCATACATGACCACAGGAAAAACCATAGCCTTGACTAGACAGACCTTTCTTGGCAAAGTAATGTCTCTGCTTTTCAATGTGCTATCTAGGTTGGTCATAACTTTTCTTCCAAGGAGTAAGGGTCTGTCTTTTAATTTCATGGCTGCAGTCACCATCTGCTGTGATTTGCGAGCCCCTCAAAAAATAAAGTTTGATACTGTTTCCACTGTTTCCCCATCTATTTGCCATGAAGTTATGGGACCAGAGGCCATGATCTTCATTTTCTGAATGTTGAGCTTTAAGCCAACTTTTTCACTCTCCTCTTTCACTTTCATCAAGAGGCTTTTTAGTTCCTCTTCACTTTCTGCCATAAGGGTGGCGTCATCTGCATATCTGAGGTTATTGATATTTCTCCCAGCAATCTTGATTCCAGCTCGTGCTTCTTCCAACCCAGCATTTTTCATGATGTACTCTGCATAGAAGTTAAATAAGCAGGGTGACAATATCCAGCCTTGACGTACTCCTTTCCCTATTTGGAACCAGTCTGTTATTCCATGTCCAGTTCTAACTGCTGCCTCCTGACCTGCATGCAGGTTTCTCAAGAGGCAGGTCAGGTGGTTTGGTATTCCCATCTCTTTGAGAATTTTCCACACAGTCAGATGAACAAAAAAAAAAAAAAGAAAGAAAGAAAGAAAGGAAGATGCCTTCCCAGGCATTAAAGCATATTATACACATTTTGTATCATCAGTTCAGTTCAGTTCAGTCGCTTAGTCGTGTCTGACTCTTTGCAACCCCATGAATTGCAGCACGCCAGGCCTCCCTGTCCATCACCATCTCCCGGAGTTCACTCAGAATCACGTCCTTTGAGTCCGTGATGCCATCCAGCCATCTCATCATAGTAGGATAGAATTGCTATACTGATAGACAATCGAAGGAAGAGAATAAGCAATGGAGAGCTAATTGTATGTGGAAATTTATTGCACAATAAAATGTGACACCAAAATTAAGTAGGAAAAGATTTTTTTTAACGATGTCATGGAATGTCTGGCAAACCTCTAGGATTAGATCTATTTGTCAGAACTTATGACAGCATAAATTCTACATGAATAATGTACTTGAGGATTACATGGCTGAATTACTTCATAACATATAAGATGGGGAAATTTTCATAACTATGAATTTAAATCTAGAACTGATGAAGAAAAGCATTAGTACATGTATATTCATATTATATGCATATTATATAAATATATATTAAATGATATATGCAATACATTATATAATACTATTGTGTTGTTATATATTACCAAATAACACTGTTATATTTAACATTATATTTTATTATGATTACATGTTATATAATATATATAATGCATGATAGTATATTATGTGCTCTAAACTCAGTTTGGTAAAATATAATCTTTTTTTTTTTTTTTTTTTAGTGTTTAGCATTTTGCAAATCATTGGCTTCTCTTATTAATTCAGGTGGCTTAGTTGGTAAAGAAACCACCTGCAATGCAGGAGACCTGGGTTTGACACCTGGATCGGGAAGATCCCCTGGAGACAGAAATGACAACGCACTACGGTAATATTGTCTGGGAAATCCCATGGACAGAGGAGCCTGGTGGTCTACAGTCCATGGGGTTGCAAGAGTCAGGCACATCTTAGCAACTAAATCGCTACCACTTACCCCACCACTAAACCCAAATGTATGCAGTTACAGGTCAAAGAACCACATTCTGTCAGTGGTTGGAAACTATTATCCTGAATTTTAAAAATGTTATGTTAAAACTATGGACTTTAAGAATCATTCATAAGTCAAATGTTTAAAATAGAAAAAAAATTTCATGGGCTTTAAAGGGATTTGTATTACTCATTTATACTTTTATGAAAATAATTTAGGTAAATATAGATCAAAATAATTCACAGGCGATTGTATATTAAACTTTAAAAATAATCTTACAGTTAAAGTTTCAGTGAATTTTATATTGAGGCTATGCTGCTGCTGCTGTTAAGTCACTTTAGTCGTGTCTGACTCTGTGCGACCCCAGAGATGGCAGCCCACCAGGCTCCCCTGTCCCTGGGATCCTCCAGGCAAGAACACTGGAGTGGGTTGCCATTTCCTTCTCCAATGCATGAAAGTGAAAAGTGAAAGTGAAGTTGCTCAGTCGTGTCTGACTAGTAGTGACCCCATGGACTACAGCCTACCAGGCTCCTCCATCCATGGGATTTTCCAGGCAAGAGTCCTGGAGTTAGGTGCCATTGCCTTCTCCACATTGAGGCTATACTTGTTTTTAAATGTCCAACAATAAATGAATTGAATGGGTCCACAAATTGCTTAATGAACTTATTTATACCTTTTAAAACAATAATTACAGTCATATTGTCCATCAGTGGATGAATGGATAAAGTTTTGAGATATATAAATATGTATGTGTATATGTGTGTGTGTATATATATATGTATATGTATATATAAAATCCATCCAAAAATGAGGAAATCCTATAATTTGCAGCAACATGGGTGGACCTTGAAGGTATTATGTTAAATGAAATAAGTCCACCAAAGAAAGACAAATATTGTATTATCTGATTTATATGTGGAATCTCCAAAAATAGAAACCAAATAGAAACACCAAAAATAAAAACCAAATAGAAACACCAAACTTATAGAAAAAGAGATCAAATTTATGGAAGCTAGAGTCAGGGAATTGGGGGAGGGGAATCAAGTGAAGGTGCTCAAAAAGTACAAACTTCCATCCATAAGAGAAATAAGGATCAGGAAAGTAACATACTTGATGGCCACAGTTAACACTGCTGTATGACATACATGGAACATGTTCAGAGAGTAGATCCTAAGAGTCCTCATCACAAAGAGAAGGTTTTTTCTTTTCTTTTATTGTATATGCATGAAATAGTGGATGTTAAACTAAATCTACTGCGGTAATCACTTCACAATTCACAATATATGTAAGTCAAATCATTATGCTGTAAATCTTATACAGTTTAAGGGTGTAGGTCAATTATTTCTCAATGAAACTGGAAAAATATAATAATCATTGACATAGTAAATGTTTACAATGTGACAAATTTAAAAAAAATATGGTATATTCAACATAATTATAATTGTATAAATTTATAAGTATATTAAAAACAAGAATATATAAAAGAAAAACAAATTTTTCTACTATTTGGTAAATTGTAGGTACTTTCTGTGTTTCCTTCTCCAAACATGATTTAGTATTTGCTGTAGATTGAATGTTTATGGCCCCCTGCCCCAAATTAATTTTGAGACCTAATCTCGATATGTTGGTATTAGGGGATGGAGGCCTTTGAAAGATGATTAGGGCATGAGAGTAGAGACCTCATGAATGGAATCAGTGCCCTTATGAAAAGGACCCCAGAGAACTCTCTCCTCTATTTCTCCATGTGAGGACACAGCCATCTATGTATCAGAATGGACCCTCACAAGGCACTGAATTGGCTGGTACCTTTATTTTGGACTTCTCACCTATCAAAATGTGGGAAATAAATTTCTGTTGTTTATGAGCAATCCAGTCTATGGCAATTTTGCTAACAGCAGCCTGAAACAAGTAAGACAGTGTTGTAAGTTTATATTTTATTTTGGAAGAATCATTTGGTGGCTCCAGTTCAAATATAACCTATTATATTGCTAGCCTGGGGAAAGGTCAAATTTAAGTTTGGTTTCTACTGAATGCCTATTGCTTTTGTACCGTAGTAAAATTTAAAAAAAAAAAAAAAACTGTTAGGTAGAACCATTGTAAGCATGGGATTGTCTATAGAACAACAGAACCCTGAAAGAGAGAATGATTTATGACCCTACGGTGTTACCCTTCCACTTTACAAACAAGGACAGTGAGTTGCAAAGACGTGTCATATAACCCTACATTATACAAGTAGCTCTAGCTTATTACATCTGGCCTGGCATTTTCCCCACAAACCCAGATTGTGCTGTACTCCAAAAAGGCAACAAAAACTTATTATAATTGAAATCTTGACCATTAATCCAGAAAAATAAGCAGTAGCCTAAGTTTCTCAGCAGAATTACATTTTGTGATTCGTATTGAATTTTAATGAAATTGTGTGCAAGTTATAGACCCAAATACTTCATAGAAAAAATGGCTACCTTTTATGTTCAGGGGGAAAACAAAAGGTTTTATACTTAAGATTAGTAGATGTGCTTTTTGTCATTCAAAATGACTTCTTAAGTTTTTATGGCATTTGAATCATGCAAATAACGTTTGCATCCTCACTATGATAGTGTATTTCAATCTCCAGCACAGCCCTGGCTAGGAGGTTTAATATGTCCCACTTGTGCTTCAAGAAACTAACCCACGTAAGATCTAACATAGAGTTCCTGAGCCCTCATATTTAGAGGCTCAGCACTCTCTTGTCTTTATAGCCTGAGAAAAACTATTTAAAACCACAGAAACAATGGTGGTTAACATCTTTAGTCATTGTCATTATCAGTTTACTGTGATTATTCCTCAAAGAAAAAGGTGAAGAGTAAGCACACCCTAAGTAACAGATTCCTCCTGCAAATGAACATCCTGATGTGACAACTGAAATTTGAAAATCAATTAATTCCAACAGTTGTGGTTAGGGGTCTCATTGGGCATTATCACCCATAACAAAGTTAGAAGTGAGAGAAGATATTTCATGTTCAGAGAGCAGATTTATATCCATTTATCCCTCCAACATAAAAAATAAAAAAGAGCCTTTTCTAAGTTATACTCAATGTAAGTGTTTTAACATTATATAATCATCCTAAAGTGGAAAGGTCTTTTAACTCAGCAGTCATGTTAGCTCATGCCCACATCCTATCCTGGGAGGGGCCTGTGTAAGGACGTTTGCATTTCTGGGCAAGTAGAAGACAGTGGACTAAAGACTGGCTCCTCGTCTTGCTATCTGAGCCCTGAATCAAGCCTTATTCCAGTCATTCCTCATTCTGTTCTGTTTTTCCTTACGCAAGAATATGAGGCACCAAATCAATATCAGGTAGTAATGGCTTTTCTGATACTTGCAAGAAAAGAATTCTAATAGAAATATGCATAAGAAATACACTGTAAGGAATATACCAGCCTGAGCCCCAAAGTTACTTCAGTTCAGTTCAGTTGCTCAGTCGTGTCCAATTCTTTGTGACCCCATGGACTACAGGACACCAGGCTTCCCTAATCCATCACCAACTCCCTGAGCCTATTCAAACTCATGTCCATAGAGTTGGTGATGCCATCCAACCATCTTATCCTCTGTC
Organism: Ovis canadensis; assembly: GCF_042477335.2. NCBI lineage: Eukaryota > Metazoa > Chordata > Mammalia > Artiodactyla > Bovidae > Ovis > Ovis canadensis. The sequence goes on from NC_091262.1 coordinate 21,834,783, forward strand.
GTCCCCTTCTCCTACTTTCAATCTTTCCCAGCATCAAGGTCTTTTCCAGTTAGTCAGTTCCTGGCATCAAGTGGTCGAAGTACTGGAGCTTCAGCTTCAGCATCAGTCCTTCCAATGAATATTAAGGACCGATTTCTTTTAGGATGGACAGGTTGTATCTCCTAGCAGTCCAAGGGACTCTCAAGAGTCTTCTCCAAAACCACAGTTCAAAAGCATTAATTCTTAGGTACTCAGCTTTCTTTATAGTCCAACTCTCACATCTATACAAGACTACTGGAGAAACCATAGCTTTGACTAGACAGACATTTGTTGGCAGAGTAATGTCTCTGCTTTTTAATACACTGTCTAGGTTGGTCATAGCTTTTCTTGCCAGGAGCAAGCATGTTTCAATATCATGACTGTAGTCACCATCTGAAGTGATTTTGGAGCCCAAACAAATAAAGTCTGTCACTGTTTCCATTGTTTCCCCATCTATTTGCCATGAAGTGATGGGACCAGATGCCATGATCTTATTTTTCTGAATGTTGAATTTTAAGCCAACCTTTTCACTCTCCTCTTTCACTTTCATCGAGAGGCTCTTTAGTTCTTCTTCATTTTCTGCCATAAGAGTGGTGTCATCCACCTGTCTGAGGTTATTGATATTTCTCCCGGCAATCTTGATTCCAGCTTGTGCCTCATCCAGCCCAGCATTTTGCATGATGTATTCTGCATATATTTAAAATAAGCAGGGTGACAATATACAGCTTCAACATACTCCTTTCCAGATTGGGAACCAGTCTATTGTTCCATGTACAGTTCTAACTGTTTCTTCTTGGCTTGCATACAGATTTTTCAGGAGGCAGGTCAGGTGGTCTGGTAGTCCCACCACTTTCAGAATTTTCCACAGTCTGTTGTGATCCACACAGTCAAAGGCTTTGGTGTAGTCAATAAAGCAGAAGTAGATGTTTTTCTGGAACGCTCTTGCTTTTTTGATGATCCAACAAAAGTTTGCAATTTGATCTCTGGTTCCTCTGCCTTTTCTAAATTCAGCTAGAACATCTGGACGATCGCAGTTCAGGTACTGTTGAAGCCTGTCTTGGAGAATTTTGAGCATTACTTTACTAGTGTGTGAGATGAGTGCAATTTTGCAGTAGTTTAAACATTCTTTGGCATTGCCTTTCTTTGGGATTGGAATGAAAACTGACCTTTTCCAGTCCTGTTGGCCACTGCTGAGTTTTCCAAATTTGCTGGCATATTGAGTGCAGCACTTTCACAGCATCATTTTTTAGGATTTTAAATAAAATCCAAAGTTACTTAGTTTGGTATTTTTCTATTTTTCCTTAGCTATTCAATTTATTACTATAACTGTGAATGTTTTTATTCTTATAACTATAGTAATTATAGTTCATGAATTATGTAATTATTAAGATTAATTTTACAGAGACATCAAAGTCCTTTAAAGTCACAACCTAAGGAGCTTTGTTTCTGAAGCCTGGACCAGTGTTCCAGGGTTACCTGACACACCATTCTCCAGTTTACAAATCTGAACTACACCATCAGACATTAGAAATCACTCTATTGAGAAGGAAAACCTTTGATCCAACAGTTTTGGGGCTTCCCAGGGGGCTCAATTGGTAAAATACCTGTTTGCCAATTCAAGAGACATAGGAGGTGCAGGTTTAGCCACTGGATTGAGAAGATCCCCCGGAGAAGGAAATGGCAAACCACTGCAATATTCTTGCCCGAGAAATCCCATGAACAAAGGAACTGGCAGGCTGCAGTCCATGGGGTCACAAAGAGTCAGACATGACTTAGTGACTTAGCATGCATGCAGTATTAGTTTAAACTTCTTTTTCCTTAAAATCAACATTTCCATTTTCCCTATAACTTCTCTTTTTTGTGTTTATAATATACAGAAAATATTAAACAACTAAAATAGTAACTCATGTGCTATGAATTCAAAAGTTAATTGACTAATGCTAAATAAATCCATGTGCAAAATACAAAATGACTTAGTCACAATATTTCCTCTGCCAGCATGCATATCAGGGAATTTGAATATTCTCTCCTCCCTTTCCTTTGCAACCCCACACAATATGTAAACAAACTAGCAAATAAGTAACTTGCACAGAAGGTAAATTTTGATTCCTGCTCTAAGCAAATTAAAGCTTCAAACTGTTTAGCGTTCGTCTATCTCCCATCTTGATAAGAGTAAACTGTGGAAAGCAAGTTTTTTACCACCATATCTGACTACAGTGACTTAAGTCATTTCTAGCACTATCTTTATCAGCTTTAGCTGAAATTAGCTATTAGGTTGTGCTTCCTGTCAAGTCAAGGCACTCAGCCTCTAAGAATGACACACAATATTACAGAGCAAGTCAGTAAAAGTCTAGCCTAGAACTAGTTTGCAGTGATACCAAAATGGCAACAAAATTCTACAAGGTTCAAAAATTGTTCAGATTGGCAGAGCTGCTATCCAGTCTACCTTTTTGATTCTTAGTTGATTGACGGAGAGATCAAGTTTAATCCTGGAAACACTTAGAAACCTCAGGCACACTGGTTACATCCCCCCTGAGAAAACTGAGGCATTTTTGCAAACTATTTCCAAATGCTGCACCTCAGTTAAACCTGCTTAAAATATAACTGATTTTAGCAGGTGGAAGTGGTTTAGCACCACTGACCTTTGCTGTCAAGTGCCAGAAACATGATTTTGAAATTTAAGTGCCACACAACACAGCAAACGTCACCAATTAGGGATTAAAATAGCATTCAGCAGAAGTCTAAGTGTTTGTTCAACAAGGACCCAGAAGTTTACCCGAGATGAAGTTTCAGTTTAATCTCTTCACTCTGGCCAAATAAAGTGTGTCCCAACTTCAACAGAATGAGTGTTCAGGCTCTTTTTCTGCCCTTTTCCAACAGTATTGCTTATCTCATATTTGCCAGGATGTAAGATTATTTACGTGGGACACTTGTGAATAAAAAACAATTTCTCTGGATTTCCTGGTTGAGAACTTCTAAGAGATGGACCAGAGAATCGGTATATTTTCCAGAGGTCTCAGAAGACACATTTGGGAAAGCTGCCCCTCCAAACTCAACACATAATTCCCCAAGGATTCCTAAGTAAAAGATAATGACTGTAATCCTAATCTAATCCTAGCAGAAAGAAAGGATTTTTAAACTGTAGCAAAATAATTTTAAAAAGTAACTTAAGAAGGTGAGAAAGAATGCCTGTAACATTATTTAAAAAAAAAAAACATTGCATTTTTCAAATGAATAAGATAATCATTTCAATATGAACATTTTACATAATAGGTGTCAGATCTTCAGACTCTAAGCTCATCAAACACAATGATAGATTTATCATAAAATGAAAATGATTTATTTAAAATGCTAAGGTACAGAAAGTCCTATGTCCTACCCACTGCCTTCAAAAAATGGCAAATACCAAAATAATGACAAAATCAAAACATCAAACATTGATAAATAAAAATGGTAATCACAAGTATAGGGGAAAAATGCAACAAGTAGAACAATTTATGCTTAATAGTCTCAGAAAATGGTAAAATAAGAATTTAGAGTAGGAATGCATCAAGAAATGCAAAATATATTCCTATAAAATCACAAGAATTAATTTCAGAAATGAGAAAGTGAGCATTGAAATAAACACAACAACCTCAGAATTCTTCCATAGTTAAAAGATTGTTGTTTAGTAGCTAAGTCATGTCCGACTCTTTTGGGACCTGATGGACTATAGCCTGCCATGTTCCTCCGTCCATGGGATTTTCCAGGCAAGAATACTGCAGTGAGTTTCCCTTTCCTTCTCCAAGAGATCTTCCTGACCCAGGGGTCTAACCTATGTTGCCTGCATTGGCAGTCAAAATCTTTACCACTGAGCCAACTGGGAAGACCAGTTAAAAGATAGAAGTGAATTAATTTTCCTAAAAACAGTAAACAAAAGCTTAAAAAATGGAAAATGCAAAACAAATTGGGAGTTCATGAGGATATTTCTGACTTCCATATAGCAAGAATTGCACAAAAAAACCTAGAGAGAATGAAAGTAAGGGGATGGTAAGATAATGATAGAAAAACTGACTCAGAACAGAAGCAATGTATGAATTTCCAGTTTAAAAAAGGGCATTGAGTACCAATGCAAATGAGTAAGCAATTCCCTTTGAGACAAACAAAAACATCCATGTGCTTAAATGCACTTGGTAAAATTTTAGAGTACTAATTAAAAGGAAAGAGCTAAAAGTTTCAAAATGACAAAAGCTTATTAGCATCTTAGTAAGGAAGAGAATTTGCTTGACATCAGACGTTAATCTGAATCACTAAATACAAAAAATGAATGGATAAATATATTCAAAGTCCACGGGAAACATAACTTGGAGCTTATTATTCTATATCCTGATGAGCAATGTATCAAATATGAGGACAAAGTAAAAGAAAACAACCCAAGAAAATTATGCAATCAGAAGTAATAGTCATAGATGCTCTCTGAAGAAACAGTAGAACATATAATCAATAAGAAGAAAGTGGAGAGGAACTAGATGGCGGAGGACTAGGTGGACGTGGAGTACATCTCTCTCCATGGATACATCAGGAATACACCTTCAGACACGGAAGTGCATGCATCACACCAGCTGAGAGCAGACAGGAGTCCCTGACCAGCAGAAAAGAGTATATAGAACCACATAAAACTCGGTAAGATGAAGGAACTGGGGCGGGGGGGGGGAAGCAGGAGTGTTGGTAGGACTGGACCTGCCCTCAGCAGGTGGGGGAACTGAAGCAGGGGTCTGATGCCCACATCGGGGCAATTGTCTGAGTCAGAGGAGAAACATTTAAGGCTGAGAGGGAAACAGCTGATCTGTGGCAGCCTACATGAAATGAGGATCAGACAGTCCTTGCTGCAGCTATACATACCCTGGACAGGGCCACAGGTCCCCTGGAAGGTGCAGTGGCTGGGAGCTGGAGTTTAGGGGTTGTGGAGCAATCCCAGGGAGAGGGCTGCTGTTGACTGTGAAGAGACAGATTGAGGGGATGTGAGGGAGGAGACTGTGGTGGGAAATGCTTGTGGAGGAAAGCCAGGCAGCCATGGAAGCAAGGCGATACTTCTGAGTCACATGTAGGGGATAAATCCATCACCATAGGCTTTCTCTCCCCACATGTCACAATTGGCAGCTGAACAACAGAGAGGCTGGTTCATCAAATGCCTGACGCACTGAACTACAGAGTAGGACCCCACCCAGGGTGCCCCTTAAGTGCCTGATGCCTCAAACTACATGGTAGGACCCTACCCAGAGTGCCCCTTTAAGTGCCTGATGCCTCAAACTACATGGTAGGACCCCAGTAAGAGGGGGCCTGCCAGGGTCCAGCCCCGGTGGATCCAGGGAATTCGAAGGGTGGATGGAGTAAGCGAGGAAAAACTTACTTATTTAGAAATATAAAGAGAAATTAGGAAAGAATAGTGTAGTAGGAAAATTTAGTGGAGGAAAGAGGCTGAATAACTTGGTTTACGCTGAGAGCTAATAAAACCTCGAGACAAGAGGTTTGCACCATCTATATTAGGCCACCAGCGCCCACTTGAATAGCGGAGGATGCCCCACCTTGGGCTCCCTCTCGTGTGGGTCTTAGAAGCCAGGGCAGGTGGTGAGCTTCCATGCTCCAGATGGGAATTCAGCCTGAAAAGAAAGAAAAAAGACCACACGGGAGAAACCAGTCTTTCCAGTGACTGGCCCCTCCTTTATTGTTTGGAAAAGCTTTTTATACTTTTGGTTGTACATAGAGATCAATGGATAATACAAAGTTATGCAGCATCAGCAGCCCTGACTCTTATCGAGACCAGGCTTTCTCTCTGCATACCTAGCTGTATACACAAGTCTTAGGTGATTTACATCATCTTATGGCCAGAAGGCCTATTAACATTTTACGGCCCTTTTCTGATAAGGGTCTGTCAACCAGAAAACTTATTTGCCTTAATAGTGTTCTTTTCCAAAATCTGGTGCCACTCTCAGAAAGCACTAAATAAAGTTACATTCTTACATAGCAAGGACACAACAATTTATAGCAAAGAAAGAGGAGTACAGTGATTTATAACAAAGAGAAAATTCATTAACTCAAAAAGTCTAGTGTTGCTAACATCAAAAACTACTATATTCCTTTTCCTATATCCCAATTACATTGATTAATATCCTTCAGGTGCCTAAAAGATAAAGAATATGGAGGCCTGGCAGCAAACATTAACTCAACAAACTCTTCACCCAACTAATTATTAGCTCTAAAAGGCTCTATATCTTTAAGATGTTTTAAGCTTCATGCCTCTCGCAGTTGGGGGGCTGTAAACAATCACAAGTTGTAAAAGTCTCCAACTGTCAGGCAAGTTAGAGAGCCATCAGAGGGATTTGAGCTGAAACATTTCTTTCATATGCAGGAGACCAGTTGGAGCTCTAAGTTAACTTTTTCCAGAGAAAGGTGGTTGGGGATAGCCCCCTGTAATGTCAGAAGAATATAGTATAGCAGACAGTAAACAAACAGATTTTGGTTTTGGGGTAAGATGCTCAGGCAGAGGACCCCTTGAGACCCGACTCATCTTGCCCGTCAGGTCTCTCCACATGACCTTGTCATGGGTGGGATCTCCCAAGCTGGCTCCCAGCAGGGGCCCCCTCTATGTGCCTACACACTGAACAACAGAGAAGGGCCCCAGGCAAAGGAGCCCTCTAAGTGCCTAAATGGGCGAAGCTAAGAGAAAGACTGGCCAAAGAGGCCTGATTGCCAGCTACAAGAGTCTCAAAGAAAGACTCTGATAGGGCCATAACTCCTGCAGTGGAGGCAGTCCATGTCCCTATACATGGCGCCACCAGGGTCCCCACAAGCCAAACAGCTGTGCAGGGTTCACACTCAACCCTCACTGGGGCAGAGATGCCAGAGGGAAAAAATCTTGTGTCTATGCTCACAGGATTGCTTCAGTTGAGTCCAGCTCTTTGCAACCCTGTAGACTGTGGCCTGTCAGGCTTCTCTGTTAGGGAGCGGGGTTCTCCAGGCAAGAATACTGGAGCATATTGACCAATACTGGTTGTCATACCCTTCTAGAACACTGTATTTCCTGCAGCCCTAGCTGCCAACCCCTCTGAGTACCTGGTGCTGCCAAAATCCCTGCAACCGAAACAGCTGCACAACCTCCACACCTGGCCCTCACAGGGCCAAACCCAAGTCTTCTAGGACAGCCTCAGGAGCAAACCCCAGTGTATGACCCACATGTAGAGGTAGAAATAAAACCACAATTGAAACCCAGGGGCAGTGTGGCTAAGGAAGAAGAGCCAAAACCTTCCTACCAGCTGTACAAGCTGCAGATTAAATCCACATGATCGACTAGGCAGACTCGGTGTCTATGGAATATACAAAAGGTCATTGAGAGCTCCCACAAAAGAAAACACACTAGTTCTGATAGCTGTGGGCATTGGAGGCAAAAACACAGGAGTAGGACCAGGTCAGAATCTGAGCTGCCTCCACAGCAGGTCCAGAGATCGGCACAGTGTTGGAGGACGTGCTAGGGAAGTGAGGTGGACTGTGGCCCCCAGCGCGGGAAAGGACTCTGACAGCAGTGACTCAAGAGAAACATTTATTATTCTTATGTTTTGACTTGTTCTGTAGATTCTTTTGGATTTTTTTTCTTTCATTTTTCCATTTCTCTCCAACTCTGTTGTAGTTGTCGATTTTATTGGCACTATGAAACCTAAATAAGCTTTTTGTTTTGTTTTGTTTTTTGTTTTTTTAATTTTAAAATCTTTAATTCTTACATGTGTTCCCAAACATGAACCCCCCTCCCACCTCCCTCCGCATAACATCTCTCTGGGTCATCCCCATGCACCAGCTCCAAGCATGCTGCATCCTGCGTCAGACATAGACTGGCGATTCAATTCTTACATGATAGTATACATGTTAGAATGCCATTCTCCCAAATCATCCCACCCTCTCCCTCTCCCTCTGAATCCAAAAGTCAGTTATACAAATCTGTGTCTTTTTTCCTGTCTTGCATACAGGGTCGTCATTGCCATCTTTCTAAATTCCATATATATGTGTTAGTATACTGTATTGGTGTTTTTCTTTCTGGCTTACTTCACTCTGTATAATCGGTTCCAGTTTCATCCATCTCATCAGAACTGATTCAAATGAATTCTTTTTAATGGCTGAGTAATACTCCATTGTGTATATGTACCACTGCTTTCTTATCCATTCATCTGCTGATGGACATCTAGGTTGTTTCCATGTCCTGGCTATTATAAACAGTGCTGCGATGAACATTGGGGTACATGTGTCTCTTTCCATTCTGGTTTCCTTGGTGTGTATGCCCAGCAGTGGGATTGCTGGGTCATAAGGTAGTTCTATTTGCAATTTTTTAAGGAATCTCCACACTGTTCTCCATAGTGGCTGTACTAGTTTGCATTCCCACCAACAGTGTAGGAGGGTTCCCTTTTCTCCACACCCTCTCCAGCATTTATTGCTTGCAGATTTTTGGATCGTAGCCATTCTGACTGGTGTGAAGTGGTACCTCATTGTGGTTTTGATTTGCATTTCTCTAATAATGAGTGATGTTGAGCATCTTTTCATGTGTTTGTTAGCCATCTGTATGTCTTCTTTGGAGAAATGTCTATTTAGTTCTTTGGCCCATTTTTGCTGGTTTCCCTGCCTGCCCCCCTCCCCATCCCCCTCCAACCCCCGCTGTCCCGCAAGTCATCTTTTTTTATTGTTGTTACAAACCTTTGTCTCTACATTGGTTCTTTGGAATTTTCCTTTTTTAAAAAAGATTCTTTTTAACTTTTTAAACCTATTATTATTTTTTCTACATTTATTCCTTTGTTTGCCTTTCCTATTTTCTTTTCCTCTTGCAGTTAATTTTTAATTTATATAAATGTTCTTCATCTACCTCTATTTAACTTTGCATATCAAAGCAGAGACAATACTTTGCCAACAACGGTCCATCTAGTCAAGGCTATGGTTTTTCCAGTGGTCATGTATGGATGTGAGAGTTGGACTGTGAAGAAAGTTGAGCACCGAAGAATTGATGCTTTTGAACTTCGGTGTTGGAGAAGACTCTTGAGAGTCCCTTGGACTGCAAGGAGATCCAACCAGTCCATTCTAAAGGAGACCAGCCCTGGGATTTCTTTGGAAGGAATGATGCTAAAGATGAAACTCCATTACTTTGGCCACCTCATGGGAAGAGTTGACTCAGTGGAAAAGACTCTGATGCTGGGAGGGATTGGAGGCAGGAGGAAAAGGGGACAACAGAGGATGAGATGGCTGGATGGCATCAGTGACTCGATGGATGTGAGTCTGAGTGAACTCCGAGAGTTGGTGATGGACAGGGAGGCCTGGCGTGCTGCGATTCATGGGGTCTCAAAGAGTCGGACACGACTGAGCGATTGAACTGAACTGATCTATTCTTTTTTTCTTTTGTTTCTTTCCTTTCTTCTCAATATATTTGTTAGTTTTATTTTCATTGCTTTATTTCCCACTTGGCACCTTGCTTTAGTTTTGTTTTCCAGTTTGTGCTTTAGTTAGTTTTGTTCAGGTATATATAATTTTTGGTTTCCTTTGTTCGCCAGGTCAATCTATTGTACTCTATTTTTGTTGGATGTTTTTATTTTGTGTATGGGTATATATGTAAATGTGCGTATTCAGTCACATTTTTTATTGTTGTTATAAACCTTTGCCTCTGTGTTAGGTTTCTGTAGTACTGTGTTTTCCTTTCTTTTTTTCCTTTTTTATTTCTTTTTCCATTTTTTCTTTTTTATAATTTTAATTTTTCATTGTTTTAAGCCTGGTATATTTTTTCTATATTTATTCCTTTGTTTGCTTTTCTTACTATTCTTTTCCCCTTGCAGTTAATCTTTAGTGTGTATAAATCTTCTTCCTCTACCTCTGTTTAACTTTACATGTCTATTCTTTATTTCTTTTCTTTCTTCTCAACATATTTGTTAGTTTTATTTTCATTACTTTATTGCCCACTTGGCATCTTGCTTTAGTTTTGTTTTCCAGTTTGTGTTTTAGTTAGTTTTGTTCTTAACTGGTAATTATAATTTTTGATTTACTTTGTTCACCAGGTCAATACACTGTACTTTATTTTTGTTGGGCTGCTTTGACTTTGCTCATGGGTATATATGTATATGTGTGTATTACATTATTTTAATTATTATTTACCTGATTTTGTAACTGCCGTTTGTCTGGGGTTCATCTTTGATTTCTTATTTTTGAATATCTGTTTTAATCTCACTTAATGCCATAACAAACCATTTGTGGAATTTTCATTCTTGACCAGAGATCAAGCCCTGAGCCTTTGGAGTGGGAACACTGACTCCACAACCCTCGACTACCAGAGAGCTAACCCTAGCGGGTATCAAATAGTGAGAACTCACACAAAGGAAACCACTGGAATACGAGACCCAGCATCACCCAACCACCACTAGCACCTTGTGCAGGACGCCTCATCTAAACAGCAAACAAAGCAAAAATACAAACCCAATCATCAGCAGAGAGTATTACCACCTCACTCAGCCTTGCCCATCAGAGGAAAAACAAACAAACAACATGCAAACAAAAACTCAGCACAAATCTCACCCTATATGAAGCTTCCACAAACCACTGTACCAACCTTAGGAGGGCAGAAACCAAAAGGAAGAAGGAATTCAACCTTGAAGCCTGGGAAAAGGAGACCTCAAACACGATAAATTTAAAAATAATAATAATGAAAAGGCAGAGAAATACTACATAAATGAAGGAACAAACTAGAAATACAGAAGTCCACATAAATGAAGAGGAAATAGGCCAACCACCTATAAAAAGAATTCAGAATAATGATATTAAAATGATTAAAAACTTTGAAAACAAAATGGAGAAAATGCAAGAATCAATTAACAAACACCTAGAAGAAATGCAAGCCACTCCAGTGTTCTTGCTTGGAGAATCCCAAGGACAGGGGAGTCTGGTGGGCTGCCATCTATGGGATCGCACAGAGTCGGACATGACTGAAGTGACTTAGCAGCAGCAGAAGAAGAATTAAAGAATAAACATACACAGACAAACAATACTATTACTGAAATTAAAAATATTCTAGAAGGAATCAATAGCAGAATATCTGAAGCAGAAGAACGAATCAGTGAGCTGGAAGGTAAAATGGTGGAAATAACTTCTGAAGAGCAAAATAAAATAAAAAGAATGAAAAGAACTGAGGATAGTCTCAGAGACCTCTGGGATAATATCAAATGCACCACCATTCAAATTATAGGGGTCCCAGAAGAAGAAGAGAAAAAGAGTATGAGAAATAGTTGAAAATTTCCCCAACATGGAAAAGGAAATAGTCAATTAAGTCCAAGAGGCATAAAGAGTCCCATGTAGAATAAACCAAAGGAGAAATACACCAAGACTCATACTAATCAAACTAACAAAGACTAAACACAAACAAAGAATATTAAAAGCAGCTAGGGAGAAGCAGCAAGTAGCATACAAGGGAAACATGGTTTCTGCCCCCATATGCTTAACAGCTGATCCTTCAGCAGGAACTCTGCAGGCCAGAATGGAATGGCAGGATGTATTTAAAGTACTGAAAGGGAAAATTCTACAACCAAGATTACCGCACCTGGCAAGAATCTCATCCAAAATTGATGGAGAAATAAAAAGCTTTTCAGAAAAGCAAAAGTTAAGAGCATTCAGTATCACCAAACCATCTTTGCAACAAATGTTAAAGGGAATCATATAGTTGAAAAATACAAGAGAAGAAAAAACATGTACAAAATCAACCCCAAACAATTCAGTAAATGGCAAGAGGAACATATATATCAATAATTACTTTAAATGTAAATGGATTAAATGCTCCAACCAAAAGACACATACTGGCCAAATGGATATGAAAACAAGACCCATATATACGCTGTCTACAGAAACCCATTTCAGACCTAAAGACACATATAGACTGAAAGTGAGAGGATGGAAGAATATTTTCCATGCAAATGGGAGGCAAAATAAAGCTGGGGTAGCAATCCTCATATCAGACAAAATAGAGCTTAAAATAAAGAAGATTACAAGAGATAAGGAAGGACACTACATAATGATCAAGAGATCGATCCAAGAGGAAGACATAACAATTGTAAACATCTATGCATCCAGCATAGAAGCACCTCAAAACATAAGACAAACACTAACATACATAAAAGGAGAAATTATTACTGGAGAAATTACTTTAATGTATCTCCACACAATAATAGTAGGAGACTTTAACACCCCACTCACACCAATGGACAGATCATCAAAACAGAAAATTAATAAGAAAACATAAGTCCTAAATGATACATTAAATAAGATGGATCTCATTGATATCTTCAGGACATTCCATCCAAATGCAGAAGAATACACCTTCTTTTCAAGTGCACATGAAACATTCTCCAGGATAGACCACATCTTGAGTCACAAATCAAACCTCCATAAATTTAAGAAACTTTCAATTGTATCAAGCATCTTATCCGACCATGATGCTATGAGATTAGATATCAATTACAAGAAAAAAAAAAACTCTAAGGAACACAAATACATGGAGATTAAACAACACATTTCTAAATAACCAACAGGTTATTGAAGAAATCAAAAGGGAAATAAAAAATTTTCTAGAAACAAATGACAATGAAAATACAACAACTCAAACCCTATGGGATGCAGCAAAAGCAGTTCTAAGAGGAACGTTTATAGCAATACAATCCTACCTCAAGAAACAAGAACAACATCAAATAGACAACCTGACTTTACATCTAAAACAACAGGAAAAAAAAGAAGAAGAAAACCCCAAAATTAACATAAGGAAATGAATCGCAAAGATCCAAGCAGGGATACGTAAAAAGAAATGAAAGAGACAATAGGAAAGGTTAATAAAACTAAAAGCTGGTTCTTTGAGGAGATACACAAAATTGACAAGACTTTAGCCAGACTTATCAAGGAAGAAAGAGAAGAATCAAATCAACAAAATTAGAAATGAAAAATGAGAGGTTACAACAGACAATGCATAAATACAAAGAATTGTAAGAGACTATTATGAACAACTTTATGTCGATAAACTGGATAACCTGGAAGAAATGCAGATTCTCAGAAAAGTTCAATCTTCCAAGACTGAAGCAAGAAGAAATAGAAATTATGAACAACCCAATTACAAGCAATGAAATTGAAGCTGAGATTAAAAATCTCCCCAAAAACAAAAACCCAGGACCAGATGGCTTCATAGGAAAATTCTATCAAACATTTAGAGAAGAGCTAATGACTATCCTTCTAAAATTCTTTCAAAAAATTGCAGAGGAAGGAACACTTCCAAACTCATTTCACAAGGCCACCATCACCCTGATACCCAAACCAGACAAAGACAACACACACAAAAAATAAAACTACAGGGCCAATATCACTGATGAACATAGATGCAAAAATCCTCAACAAAATTTTAGCAAACAGAATTCATCAACACATCAAAAAGCTCATACATGATGATCAAGTTGGGCTTATTTCAGGAGTGCTAGAATTCTTCAATATACACAAATTAATTAATGTGATATACCATATTAACAGACTGAAACATAAAAATCATAATCTCAATAGATGTAGAGAAATACTCTGAAAAATTCAGCACTCATTTATGATTAAAACTCTTCAAAAAATGGGCATAGAAGAAACCTACCTCAACATAAAAAAGACCATATATGATAAGCCTACAGCAAATATTATTCTCAGTGGGGAAAAACTGAAAGCATTCCCCCTAAGATCAGGAACAAGTGTCCACTTTCACCACTATCATTCACCATAGTTCTGGAAGTTCCTAGCTATAGTAATCAGAGACAAAAAAGAAATAAAAAGAATCCAGATCAGAAAATCAGTAAAGCTCTCACTGTTTGAAGATGACATGACACTGTACAAAGAAACCCCAGATATAGTATCAGAAATTTTCTGAGCTAATCAATGAACTTAGCAAAGTTACAGGATACAAAATCTACACACAGAAATCACTTGTGTTTTTATATACTAACAATGAAAAATCACAAAGAGAAATTAATGAATCAATTCCAATCACCATTTCAACAAAAAGAATTAAGTATCTAGGAATAAACTTTCCACATGGACATCACCAGATGGTCAACACTGAAATCAGATTGATTATATTCTTTTTTTTTTTTTTTAATTTTCTTTATTTATGGCTGTGCCAGGTCTTCATTGACATTCAAGGGCTTTCTCCAGTTCTAGAGAGTGGAGGCTACTTCTCTGTTGCGGGCCCTAGAGCACACAGATTTCAGTAGTTGTGGCTCAGGGGTTTCAGCTGTGAGCTGTGGCTCGCAACATGTGGACTCTACCTGGACCAGGGATTGAACCTATGTCCTCTGCCTTGGCAGGCAGATTCTTATCCACTGTACCACCTGGGAAGTCCGATTATATTCTTTGCAGCCAAAGATGGAGAAGCTCTATACAGTCAGCAAAAACAAGACTGGGAGCTGACTGTGGCTCAGATCACGAACTCCGTATTGCCAACTAGTGAGGTAGCGAAGTCGCTCAGTCGTGTCCAGCTCTTTGTGACTCCGTGGACTGTAGTCTACCAGGCTCCTCTGTCCATGAGATTTTCCAGACAATAGTCCTGGAGTGGGTTGCCATTTCCTTCTCCAGGGGATCTTCCCAACCCAGGGCTCAAACCCGGGTCTCCCACGTTGTAGACAGACGCTTTACCATCTGAGCCACTGCTCACGTCCTGACTTCTGCCCTGCATGTGCCACTGCTCCTGAGGAGGGCCCCTGCCTCATTCAACCACAACATGCTTGGCAAACAGTCAGTGCTTACAGAATTTGAGTAAACTCATGGGAGAGAGTGAAGGACAGGGAAGCTTAGTGTGCCATAGTTCATGGGGTCACAAACAGTCAGACACGACTTAGCGAACAACAACAATGGAGACTGGAGTGTGGGTTTCTTCTCCACTGTGGTGCCTACTGACCAGACCCACAGTGCCCACTGTGGGTAGGGACTATGTAACTGTTGGGTGAAATGAATGAGCAGATGGATGAACAAGGTGATTTAACGGCTTGCTTTGAGCCAATACAGATACACCAAGCAGGGTCTCACCTCCAAAATTTGGAGAAACTGTCAAACTTAAATTGAAGAAAGTAGGGAAAACCACTAGACCATTCAGGTATGACCTAAATCAAATCCCTTGTGATTATACAGTGGAAGTGAGAAATATAGTTAAGGGACTAGATCTGGTAGACAGAGTGCCTGATGAACTATGGACGGAGGTTCGTGAAATTGTACAGGAGACAGGGATCAAGACAATCCCCATGGGAAAGAAATGCAAAAAAAGCAAAATGGCTGTTTGGAAAGGCTTTACAATAGCTGGGAAAAGAAGAGAAGCGATAAGCAAAGGAAGAAAGGAAAGATATAAGCATCTGAATGTGCAGAGTTTCAAAGAATAGCAAGGAGAGACAAGAAAGCCTTCCTTAGTGATCAATGCAAAGAAATAGAGGAAAACAACAGAATGAGGAAGACTAGAGATCTCTTCAAGAAAATTAGAGATACCAAGGAACATTTCATGCAAAGATGGGCTCGATAAAGGACAGAAATGATATGGACCTAACAGAAGCAGAAGATATTAAGAAGAGGGGGCAAGCATACAGAAGAACTTTACAAAAAATATCTTCATGACCCAGATAATCACAAGGGTGTGATCACTCACCTAGAGCCAGACGTCCTGGAATCTGAAGTCAAGCAGGCCTTAGAAAGCATCACTATGAACAAAGCTAGTGGAGATGATGGAATTGCACTTGAGCTATTTCAAATCCTGAAAAATGATGCTGTGAAAGTGCTGCACACAATATGCCAGCAAATGTGGAAAACTCAGCAGTGGCCACAGGACTGGAAAGGGTCAATTTTTATTCCAATCCCAAAGAAAGGCAATGCCAAAGTATGCTCAAACTACCGCACAATTGCACTCATCTCACATGCAAGTAAAGTAATTCTCAAAATTCTCCAAACTAGGCTTCAGCAACATGTGAATCATGAACTTCCAGATGTTGAAGCAGGTTTTAGAAAAGGCAGAGGAACCAGAGATCAAATTGCCAACATCTGCTGGATCATGGAAAAAGCAAGAGAGTTCCAGAAAAACATCTATTTCTGCTTGATTGACTATGCCAAAGCCTTTGACTGTGTGGATCGCAATAAACTGTGGAAATTCTGAAAAAGATGGGAATACCAGACCACCTGACCTGCCTCTTGAGAAACCTATATGCAGGTCAGAAAGCAACAGTTAGAACTGGACATGGAACAACAGACTGGCTCCAAATAGGAAAAGGAGTACGTCAAGGCTGTATATTATCACCCTGCTTATTTAACTTATATGCAGAGTACATCATGAGAAACGCTGGGCTGGAATAAGTACAAAGTGGAGTCAAGATTGCCGGGAGAAATATCAAAAACCTCAGATATGCAGATGACACCACCCTCATGGCAGAAAGTGAAGAGGAACTAAAAAGCCTCTTGATGAAAGTGAAAGAGGAGAGTGGAAAAGTTGGCTTAAAGCTCAACATTCAGAAAACTAAGATCATGGCATCTGGTCCCATCACTTCATGGGAAATAGATGGGGAAACAGTGTTAGACTTTATTTTGGGGGGCTCCAAAATCACTGCACATGTTGACTGCAGCCATGAAATTAAAAGACACTTACTCCTTGGAAGGAAAGTTATGACCAGCCTAGATAGCATATTCAAAAGCAGAGACATTACTTTGCCAACTAAGGTCCATCTAGTCAAGGCTGTGGTTTTTCCAGTGGTATGTATGGATGTGAGACTTGGACTGTGAAGAAGGCTGAGCACCGAAGATTTGATGCTTTTGAATTGTGGTGTTGGAGAAGACTCTTGAGAGTCTCTTGGACTGCAAGGAGATCCAACCAGTCCATTCTGAAGATAAGCCCTGGGATTTCTTCGGAAGGAATGATGCTGAAGCTGAAACTCCAGTACCTTGGCCACCTCATGCGAAGAGTTGACTCACTGGAAAAGACTCTGATGCTGGGAGGGATTGGGGGCAAGGGGAGAAGGGGATGACAGAGGATCAGATGGCTGGATGGCATCACTGACTTGATGGACATGATTCTGAGTGAACTCCGGGAGTTGGTGATGGACAGGGAGGCCTGGTGTGCTGTGATTCATGGGGTCACAAAGAGCCGGACATGACTGAGTGACTGAACTGAACTGAACTGAGTGAAAGAAATCAAATATGACACAACAGATAGAGAGGCATTCCATGTTCCTGGGTAAGAAGGATCAATATTGTGAAAGTGACTATACTACCAAACACATTCTACAGATTCAATATGATCTCTGTCAAATTCCCAATGGCATTTTTCACAGAACTAGAAAAAAAATTCACAATTAGTATGGAAACACAAAAGACCCCGAATAGCCAAAGCAGAGAAAGAAGAATGGAACTGTAGAGATCACCCATCCTGACTTCAGATTATCCTACAAAGGTACACTCATCAAGACTGTTTGGTACTGGCACAAAAAGAGAAATATAGATCAATGAAACAAGATAGAAAGCCTAGAAGTGAACTCATGCACTTATGGGTACTTTATTTTTGACAAAGGAGGCAAGAGTATACAAAGAGGGCAAAGACAGTCTATTCAATAAATGGTGCTGGGAAAACTCAACAGCTACATGTAAAAGAATGAAACTAGAATATTTCCTAACATCATACACATAGATAAACTCAAAATGGATTAGAGACCTAAGTGTAAGACCAGAAACTATTAAACACTTAGATGTAAACATAGGCAGATCACTCAATGACATAAATCAAAGCAAGATCCTCTATGACCCACCTCCTAGAGTAATGGAAAAAACAAAAGTAAACAAGTGGGACCTGATTAAACTAAAAGCTTTTCACAACAAAGGAAACTATAAGCAAAATGAAAAGACAACACTCAGGATGGGAGAAAATAATAGCAGATGAAACAACTGACACAGGATTAATTTCCAAAATATACAAGCAGCTCATGCAACTCAATACCAGAGAAACAAACAACCCAACCAAAAAGTGGGAAAAGGACCTAAACAGACATTTCTCCAAAGACATATAGATGGCTAACAAACACATGAAAAGATGTTCAACATTGCTCATTATTAGAGAAATGCAAATCAAAACCACAATGAGATAGAACCTCACAGAGATCAGAATAGCCATCATTAAAAAGCCTGCAAACAATAAATGCTGGAGAGGTTGTGGAGAAAAGGTAATGCTCTTGCACTGTTGGTGGGAATGTAAATTGATACAGCCACTAGGGAAGATGGTAGGGAGAATCCTTTAAAAACTAGGAATAAAACCAGCATATGACCCAGCAATCCCACAACTAGGCATATACACTGACGAAACTAAAATTGAAAAAGACACATGTATCCCATAGTTCTTTGCAGCACTATTTACAATAGCTAGAACATGGAAGTAACCCAAGTGTCCATGGACAGATGAATGGATAAAGAAAATGTGGTACATATACACAATGGAATATTATTCAACCATAAAAAGAAGCACATTTGCATCAGTTCTGATGAGGCAGATGAACCCAGAACCTGTTACACAGAGTGAAGTGAGTCAGAAAGAGAAAGATAAATATATTTTAACACATATATACAGAATCTGGAACAATGGTACTGAAGAACTTATTTACAGGACAGCAATGGAGAAAAAGACATAGAGAATAGATTTATGGACATGGGGAGAGGGGAGGAGAGGGTGAGATGTATGGAAAGAGTAACATGGAAACTTGCATTACCATATGTAAAATAGATAGCCAATGGGAATTTGCTGTGTGGCTCAAGAAACTCAAACAGGGACTCTGTATCAATCTAGAGGGGTGGGATGGGGCGGGAGATGGGAGGGAGGTTCAAAAGGGAGGGGATATATGTATACCCATCGCTGATTCATGTTGAGGTTTGACAGAAAACAACAAAATTCTGTAAAGCAATTATCCTTTAATTAAAAAAAAAAAGAAAAAGAAAGAAAGGAGCTCAAATGATGTGATATGTGGGAGACGATGGGCATTAAAAATATAACTGTAAATAAGTAGCAATTTTTGAAGACATAATAATTTCCTAAAACTAAAAAGAGAACATAAATAGGATAGGTGAATAGAAATAAAAATCAAGCATGTAAATTGGAGGTGGGGGATTCCCTGGTGGCTCAGATGGTAAAGAATCTTCCTGCAGTGTGGGAGACCCAGCTTCAATCCCTGGGTCAAGAGGACCCCTGGAGAAGGGAATGGCTTCCCACTCCATTATTCTTGCCTGGAGAATTCCATGGACAGAGGAGCCTGGTGGTCTACAGTCCATGGGGTCACAAAAAGTCAGATATGACTGAGTGACTAACACCACTATAAATTTGTACCTAGAGTCTTGATTGATTCAGGGAGAAGATTTGGCTAGATTACCTCTTAGTGAAGTCGCTCTGCTATGTCTTTGTGACCCCATGGACCATAGCCTACCAGGCTCCTCTGTCCATGGGATTTTCCAGGCAATAGTACTGGAGTGGATTGCCATTTCCTTCTCCAGGGGATCTTCCCGACCCAGAGATCGAACCCAGGTCTCCTGCATTGTAGACAGACGCTTTACTGTCTGAGCCACCAGAGAAGTCCTCAGATTACCTCTTAAGTTTGTGCAAAAATATATTTTCTTCTTAATCTTCTCTGTAGTTACTAAAATAGAACTAAAATATTTCAAAATCAGCACTCATAAAATGAGTGAACAGGCTACATTCACCTACGAGGAAGGAGAGATTAAGATAAGATCATGAAAAATCCAACTATGCAACAAACAGCTATTTACCATACATACAAGCAAAGTGAGGGGAGGCAAACATGTATCAAAGACACCAAGCAGTCTAGAAAATAGCACTACTTACCTCATAAAAAGTTAGAAGTAAAGATTTTGAAAGGGTGAAAGTGTAATATTTTAAAACTGGTGAAAAATAAATACCCAGTAAGAAAACATCCCTTCATCAACAAAAATGTGGAAGAAGGGAATTTCAAGGCCATGCATGTAAAGATATTCAATTCTAAATAACTATTGCATTAAAGACTATATCTGAAATGTAACTTAGAATTGTTTCAGGAATAAATGAAAGCACTATCTGACACAAGTCTTTGGAATGAGGCCAAACTGTTACTCAGAAGAAAAGTTATAATCTTTTATGTGTTTTTCACAAAAAGATCGACATTGGATGAATATCATATAGGAATGAGAATGAAAGAAAACTACGCAGACGGATGACTTAAAAACACAGTGTTAAGAGGAAAAAGCCATATATTACGGTTCCATTTATGTTCAGTACGCCAATTTAAAAAAACTAATTAGTAAAAGTCTGAATCCTGATTGCACTCTGGTGTGTGTGTGCATTGGGGACAGCGTTATTAATGACTGGAATAGAGAAGAGGTAGGTAACATTTGGTTTCTCCAAATTTGGACTGGTTAGACAGATGTGTTCAGTTTTAAAGCAAGATCAAGCCATGCACATAAGACATGCATACTCTTCTTCATATGTATTTCAAATACGTATATTTTGGTTTTTAGTGATGTTGACATATCTTTATACACATACATATCATTAAAAAGTAATTAAGCTGTAAATCTAATTACTTTTCAATTCTTGAGGCTAGGAAAAAAATACAAGAAAGTATAAATTGGTGTTATGATCCAGGAGGACAGAAAGCAAAACTTGTAAAATTGAAGGAAAAAAAGTGTCCATTATGATCACCCTAGTCATTCCATTTTTTGATATCTACTCTAAAATGCACTCACATACTTGCGTAAGAAGTAGAACACAGTTAGAACACAGTTCAGTTCAGTTTAGTACAGTCACTCAGTCATGTCTGACTCTTTGAGACCCCATGAACCGCAGCATGCCAGGACTCCCTGTCCATCACCAACTCCCGGAGTTCGCTCAAACTCCTATCAATCCAGCCATCCAGCCACCTCATCCTCTGTCGATCCCTTTTCCTCCTGCCCCCAATCCCTCCCAGCATCACAGTCTTTTCCAATGAGTCAACTCTTTGCATGAGGTGGCCGAAGTACTGGAGTTTCAGCTTTAGCATCAGTCCTTCCAATGAACACCCAGGACTGATTTCCTTTAGAATGGACTGGTTGGATCTCTTTGCAGTCCAAGGGACTCTCAAAAGTCTTCTCCAACACCACAGTCCAAAAGCATCAATTCATCAGCGCTCAGCCTTCTTCACAGTCCACTCTCATATCCATACACGACCACTGGAAAAACCATAGCCTTGACTAGATGGATCTTTGTTGGCAAAGTAATGCCTCTGCTTTTCAATATGCTATCTAGGCTGGTCATAACTTTTCTTCCAAGGAGCAAGCAACTTTTAATTTCATGGTTGCAATCACCATCTACAGTGATTTTGGAGCCCCCCCAATATAAAGTCTTACATTGTTTCCACTGTTTCCCCGTCTATTTCCCATCAAGTGATGGGACAAGATGCCATGATCTTCGTTTTCTGAATGTTGAGTTATAAGCCAACATTTTCACTCTCCTCTTTCACTTTCATCAAGAGGCTCTTTAGTTCCTCTTCAGTTTCTGCCATAAGGGTGGTGTCATCTGCATATCTGAGGTTATTGATATTTCTCCCAGCAATCTTGATTCCACCTTGTACATCTTCCAGCCCAGCGTTTCTCATGATGTACTCTGCATATAAGTTAAATAAGCAGGGTGATAATATACAGCCTTGACGTACTCCTTTTCCTATTTGGAGCCAGTCTGTTGTTCCATGTCCAGTTCTAGCTGTTGCTTTCTGACCTGCATATAGGTTTCTCGAGAGGCAGGTCAGGGGGTCTGGTATTCCCTCTCTTTCAGAATTTTCCACAATTTATTGTGATCCACGCAGTCAAAGGCTTTGGCATAGTCAATCAAGCAGAAATAGATGTTTTTCTGGAACTCTCTTGCTTTTTCCATGATCCAGCAGATGTTGGCAATTTGATCTCTGGTTCCTCTGCCTTTTCTAAAACCAGCTTCAACATCTGGAAGTTCACAGTTCACATATTGCTAAAGCCTGTCTTGGAGAATGTTGAGCATGACTTTACTCACGTGTGAGATAAGTGCAATTGTGTGGTAGTTTGAGCATACTTTGGCATTGCCTTTCTTTAGGATTGGAATGAAAACTGACCCTTTCCAGTCCTGTGACCACTGCTGAGTTTTCCACATTTGCTGACGTATTGTGTGCAGCACTTTCACAGCATCATTTTTCAGGATTTGAAATAGCTCAAGTGGAATTTCATCACCTCCACTAGCTTTGTTTGGAGTGATGCTTTCTAAGGCCCACTTGACTTCACATTCCAGGATGTCTGGCTCTAGGTGAGTGATCACACCATCATGATTATCTGGGTCGTGAAGATATTTTTTGTACAGTTCCTCTGTGTATTTTTGCCACCTCTTCTTAATATCTTCTGCTCCTGTTAGGTCCATACCATTTCTGTCCTTTATCGAGCCCATCTTTGTTTGAAATGTTCATTGGTATCTCTAATTTTCTTGAAAAGATCTCTAGTCTTTCCCATTTTGTTGTTTTCCTCTATTTCTTTGCATCTATTGCTGAGGAAGCCTTTCTTATCTCTCCTTGTGATTCTTTGAAACTCTGCACATTCAGATGCTTATATCTTTCCTTTTCTCCTTTGCTTTTCACTTCTCTTCTTTTCACAGCTATTTGTAAGGCCTTCCCAAGCAGGCATTTTGCTTTCTGGCATTTCTTTTCCATGAGGATGTTCTTAGTCTCTGTCTCCTGTACAATGTCATGAACCTCCATCCATAGTTCATTAGGCACTCTATCTATCAGATCTAGGCCCTTAAATCTATTTCTCACTTCCACTGTATAAGCATAAGGGATTTGATTTAGTCATACCTGAATGGTCTAGTGGTTTTCCCCACTTTCTTCAATTTAAGTCTGAATTTGGTAATAAGGAGTCCATGATCTGAGCCACAGTCAGCTTCTGATCTTGTTTTTGCTGAATGTATAGAGCTTCTCCATCTTTGGCTGCAAAGAATATAATCAATATGATTTCAGTGTTGACCATCTGGTGATGTCCCTGTTTAGTGTCTTCTCCTGTGTTGTTGGAAGAGGGTGTTTGCTATGACCAGTGTATTCTCTTGAGAAAACTCTATTAGCCTTTGCCTTGCTTCACTCTGTATTCCTACCCCAGATGTTTCTTGACTTCCTACTTTTGCATTCCAGTCCCCTATGATGAAAAGGACATCTTTTGTGGGTGTCAGTTCAAAAGGTCTTGTAGGTCTTCATAGCACCGTTCAGCTTCAGCTTCTTCAGCATTACTGGTTGGGGCATAGACTTGGATTACTGTGATATTGAATGGTTTGCCTTGGAAACAAACCGATCATTCTTTTGTTTTTGAGATTGCATCCAAGCTACGCATTTTGGACTCTTGTTGACCATGAAGGCTGCTCCATTTCTTCTAAGGGATTCCTGCCCACAGTGGTAGATATAATGGTCATCTGAGTTAAATTCACCCATTCCAGTCCATTTTAGTTTGCTGATTCCTAGAATATCAACATTCACTCTTGCCATCTCCTGTTTGACCACTTCCAATTTGCCTTGATTCATGGACCTAACATTCCAGGTTCCTATGCAATATTGCTCTTTAAAGCATCGGACCTTGCTTCTATCACCAGTCACACCCACAAATGGGTATTGCTTTTGCTTTGGCTCCATCCCTTCATTCTTTCTGAAGTTATTTCTCCACTGATCTCCAGTAGCATATTGGGCACCTAATGACCTGGGGAGTCCCTCTTTTGGTATCCTATCATTTTGCCTTTTCATACTGTTCATGGGGTTCTCAAGGCAAGAATACTGAAGTGGTTTGCCATTCCCTTCTCCAGTGGACCACATTCTGTCAGACCTCTCCACCATGACCCACCCATCTTGGGTTGCCCCACGTGGCATGGCTTAGTTTCATTGAGTTAGACAAGGCTGTGGCCCATGTGATCAGATTGACTAGTTTCCTGTGATTATGATTTCAGTGTGTCTGCCCTTTGATGCCCTCTCACAACACCTACCGTCTTATTTGGATTCTCTTACCTTGGACGTGAGGTATCTCTTCATGGCTCCTCCAGCAAAGTGCAGCCACTGCTCCTTACTTGGATGAGGGGTAT
This sequence comes from Ovis canadensis, assembly GCF_042477335.2. Lineage (NCBI taxonomy): Eukaryota > Metazoa > Chordata > Mammalia > Artiodactyla > Bovidae > Ovis > Ovis canadensis. The sequence goes on from NC_091262.1 coordinate 21,858,970, forward strand.
CTCCTCATGGCCACCCCTCTTGACCTTGAACGTGGAGTAGCTCCTCTCAGCCCTCCTGCGCCCCTGCAGCCCATTAGTTTTGGATACAATAATATTGTTTTAGTATAGATATTTCTTTTCTATATTTTTGTTTGCTAAACCTGGTGACTCTAAAGCCAGTATGCATGAACATTCATTGTAGAGTTGTTGGTAATAGTGGAAATAAATGGTACTAAGTGTCAGCAGCTAAATGATTATCTGGTATAGATGATATATCTATACCAGGAAATATTATGAAGCAATTAAGAAGATGATATTGTACCATGGGCACCGCCATGGACAAGATCATCAAGATATTTTTTAAGTAAGAACAAATTTAGAATAAAAGCCAGAAGACAATCTATTTTGCATAAATTGGGTTTACTGACCACATGTACATAGAAAAGAAAAAGTCTTGAAGGATATACACACTCCATTAGCATCAGTGCTCCTCCGGAAAGAACAGTGTGTGCAGGGAGGTGGCTGTGGGTGTCATATAAAGAGTACTTGGGCATTATTTGTAGTTTTTTTTTTAAATATTTTTTATACAAAGAGATGATATTCATATATTATTTCTAGACTAAAGAATTACATATTGTTATTAACAGAAATAAACTATGGACAGCAAGTACAGTATTCTCACTCAGTATTTCCTTATTTGCACTTTACATTCTATATTAAGAAAACTCAAAGCTAATAAAAGAAATGTGCTACTTTGTGACTTAACTCATCAGGGAGAGGTCAATCTGCTAAAGCACCTTGTATCTTTTTTTAAGCTAATTTTGTTTAAAAAAAACTTTTATTGGGGTATAGTTGACTTGCAATGTTGTGTTAGTTTCAAGTGTGCAGCAAAGCAGAATATTGAGTAGAATTCCCTGTGCTAGGCAATAGGAACCCATCTTTGCATGAAATGTTCCCTTGATATCTCTAATTTTCCTGAAGAGATCTCTAGTCTTTCCCATTCTGTTGTTTTCCTCTATTTCTTTGCATTGATCGCTGAAGAAGGCTTTCTTATCTCTTCTTGCTATTCTCTGGAACTCTGCACATTCAGAAGCTTATATCTTTCCTTTTCTCCTTGGCTTTTTGCTTCTCTTCTTTTCACAGCTATTTGTAAGGCTTCCCCAGATAGCCATTTTGCTTTTTTGCATTTCTTTTCCATGGGGATGGTCTTGATCTCTGTCTCCTATACAATGTCGCAAACCTCATTCCATAGTTCATCAGGCACTCTATCTATCAGATCTAGGCCCTTAAATCTATTTCTCACTTCCACTGTATAATCATAAGGGATTTGATTTAGGTCATACCTGAATGGTATAGCAGTTTTTCCTGCTTTCTTCAATTTAAGTCTGAATTTGGTAATAAGGAGTTCATGATCTGAGCCACAGTCAGCTCCTGGTCTTGTTTTTGTTGACTGTATAGAGCTTCTCCATCTTTGGCTGCACAGAATATAATCAATCTGATTTCGGTGTTGACCATCTGGTGATGTCCATGTGTAGAGTCTTCTCTTGTGTTGTTGGAAGAGGGTGTTTGCTATGACCAGTGCATTTTCTTGGCAAAACTCTATTAGTCTTTGCCCTGCTCCATTCCATATTCCAAGGTCAAATTTGCCTATTACTCCAGGTGTTTCTTGACTTCCTACTTTTGCATTCCAGTCCCCTATGATGAAAAGGACATCTTTTTTGGGTGTTAGTTCTAAAAGGTCTTGTAGGTCTCCATAGAACCGTTCGACTTCAGCTTCTTCGGCGTTACTGGTTGGGGCATAGACTTGGATTACCGTGATATTTAATGGTTTGCCTTGGAAATGAACAGAGATCATTCTGTCATTTTTGAGACTGCATCCAAGTACTGCATTTCGGACTCTTCTGTTGACCATGATGGCTACTCCATTTCTTCTGAGGGATTTGGGGGCAGGAGAAGAAGGGGACGGCTGAGGATGAGATGGCTAGATGGCATCACTGACTCGATGGACGTGAGTATATAGTAGTGTGTATATTTCAATCCCAATCTTCCAATATATCCTCCCCCCATATCCTCTGGTAACCATAAGTTTATTTTCTACATCTGTAACTCTATTTCTGTTTTGCAGATAAGTTCATTTGTAACCTCTTTTTAGATTCCACGTATAAGCAGTATCTTATGATATTTAACTTTCTCTGTCTGACTTCACTCAATATGAAAATCTCTAAGGTCATCCATGTTGCTACAAATGGCACCTGGCATTGTAAACAGTGCTGTGATGAATACTGATGTGCATGTATCGTTTCAAATTGTGACTTTCTTCAGATATATGCCTGGAAGTGGGATTGCTGGATCATATGGTAGCTCTATTTTTAATTTTTTAAGAAACCTCCATACTGTTCTCCATAGTGGCTAAGCCAATTTACATTCCCACCAAAAAATGTAGGAGAGTTCCCTTTCCTTCACACCCTCTCCAGCATTTATTGTTTGTAAATTTTTTTTGATGATGGCCATTCTGATCGGTGTGAGGTGCTACCTCCTTGTAGTTTTGATATGCATTTCTCTAATAGTTAGTGATGCTGAGCATCTTTTCATGTTCCTTTTAGCCATCTGTATGTCTTCTCTGGAGAAATGTCTGTTTAGATCTTCCATTTATGTTTTGATTGAGTTGTTTGTTTTTTTGATATTGAGCTGCATGAGCTATTTGTATATTTTGAAGATTAATCCCTTGTCAGCTGTAAAGCATTTTGTATCTTTTCCACATATTTGGGTAGTTACAAATGTTAGAAGAATCAGAAGTCTGGTAAGAATGAATTATCACCACTCAAAAGTAAAACATCAAATGGGGAGAAGATTTATGCAGTAGGTCGACTAGAGAAAACAAGAAGAATGCAAATTATTTATTGAGAAACTACCTTGACTCAGTGCCAATGTTGTAAATAAGCAGGAAAGAAAAGTCTCCAGATTTGAAGGAACAAATCTGATGCCTGAAGGAACCATCATATTCAAGTTGAGTTACAAACATGTGCAGGTCCAGTCTCTTATCCTTTCTTTTAGGAATAGTTTACCGTCAGTTCACAGCTGAGTGCTAGCAATTCTCTCTGCTACGGACTGGGCAGTGCACCAGTCAAGTGTATGTTCCCTACCTTGCTGAAACTACTGGTGATGATGCTTTTCAAGTAAATCTTAAATGTGAATATTTTTTGTAAAAGTCTCACAACCTATCAGGCTGATTTCCCACAAAGAGAAAAACCAAAAATCCTAAAATTGAAAATACTATTCATGCTCCAGTTGCTGGAATGAGTTAGGCGAGTGAGAATATCAGAGGAGTTAAGCAGAGATTTTTTAAATCCAAATCACTGCTCATGTGGTCTTGGCTTAATGGTATGGCAGAAATCAGTGGTCTTAAAAACAGAGTATATTCAATCTGTCAATTTATTTCTTTTGACTTACTATCTGAGTAATATCTGATTTGGAAGGGATATTGTGAAGCCTGAAGTGTGATAATATAAATCAAATTACCTTGAAACAAAGAAGAATATGGGTATGACAGTATTTTGAATATGTGAACTTTCTTCTTACTCTTTTTCCTACTGAAATCTGATGCTTTATTTCCTCTATGGGCTGTGTGCATAACTGTACCCATTAGAGAAAAAATTTATAGAAGGAAAGGGTTAATTTTTTAACTTACCAGTTATAGCAAGAATTCTCTTAAGATGTAGTATCTTTTAAACTCCAGCTATGAATTTATATTTAAAAGAAATCTGCCATGAGGATTGTGGTTACACAAGACATCCCATGTTTAATGCTTATTATATTAATGTAAAGTCGTTCAGTCATGTCTGACTCTTTGCAACCCCATGGACTGTAGCCTACCAGGCTCCTCTGTCTATGGGATTTTCCAGGCAAGAATACTGGAGTGGGTTGCCATTTCCTTCTCCAGGAGGTCTTCCCAACCCAGGGACTGAACCCAGGTCTCCCACATTGTAGGCAGAATGCCACTCAGCCACCGTCTGAGCCACCAGGGAAGTCCCAATGTTTATTATAGGGTCTTGGCAAATTTTCATGATGATGGTGGTGGTTTAGTCTCTAAGTTGTGTCCAACTCCTGCAATCCCGTGGAGTGTAGCCTGTCAGGCTCCTCTGTCCATGGGGATTCTCCAGGCAAGAATACTGAAGTGCGTTGCCATTTCCTTCTCCAGGGGATCTTCCAGACCCAGGAACTGAACCCGGGTCTCCTGCATTGCAGGTAGATGATTTACCAACTGAGCTATGAGGGAAACAAATTCTCATAGAACCATTTTAATGCCAACTCAAAATTGTTGAACCAAACATTCATGAGATCCTTAACATGGACAAATTGCATAACTCATTGGCATGAACAAGAAAATATCCTTTCCAATTAAGTTATTTAAGAATGAAGTATGTATTTTTAAATCTGTAAAGCACCTGGCTGATTTTATAAAGAACATTAATACTTCCTCTCACAAAAACACTACCAAACACATCTCCCATTGATTCAGGGTCCTAAAATTCCATTTATAAGAAAACATACTTAGGCAAGGGCAATTACTAGGAGGCAGAGATATCCAAAGAGCAACCAGTTTTTCACATTTAGCCCTGCTTTCTCTTTCTTCCCCTTCCCAGAAGTGCCTGGGTATTGTGAATTAAAGGAGGTAGGTGTTGCTTCTGGGTGACATTTCAGGTGTTTCCCCATGGAGACAAGGTGGCATACAGCACTCTTCAGCTGTGTAAGGGCAAGTTTGAAACTGTAGCATTTGCTTTCTTGCAATACACTAGCTGTTCTTCAAAATTACTTTCCACAAGGAGCTCAAGCTTCATAAAAGTTAAAGTGGAATGAAAGACTGAGGGTAATTTTGAAACTTGGTATTCACATAATTAATAAAGTTTAAATGTTCTTGCCTGGAGAATCCCATGGATGGAGGAGCCTGGTGGATTACAGTCCACGGGGTCGCAAAGAGTTGGACACGACTGAGCAACTAACTAAAAAAAAAAAAAAAAATGGTTTCGTCCTGAATTCACCCAGTACCTGCTACAAAAAGGTGCTGAATATGCAACAGATGAACTTAGTGACTTGATGGTTTACTTAATACATATTGAATGCCTACTAAGTGCTATGGAGTAGGTCTTAAAGGATTTCAAGATGAATAGAAATGTTAAAGTATGAAATAGTGACTCTAACAAGAAGCATCGATGAAAACGTGGCACTGGAATGTAACATGAATGATTCCAATTTAATTATGACATTAAGTGACTTTCAAAATGTTTTTTGCTTCTAACATCATACATTCCTACCTTAAGAAAGTGCTTTAAGGATTACAGGAGACTTTCAAGTGTGTGTGCAGGTGCAGACTCTGAAAGGAGGGATGATATTTATGCTTCAGAAAGGCATGGCAGACCTCCTGCAAATCGCTTGCAGAAGACACACTTGTTGCCTTCCCAGTATTATATAGGCAAAGCCTAATTTGTTTGAAACTTCAATTAATATTTGTCTTGATGAGTATTTGACATACTATTACTTAAACTAATTCCCCTGCCAGGTCTTTGGGAGAGCTCTACTCAGTGCCAAACAGTCTGTTAAAATCTTGCTTCACAAGCCTGCACATTCCAAACTGGGGAATGTGAGCAGCTGCTCTCCATGGCTAAGGAAAAAGAGCTGCCTTCTGTGTCCTGGCTGGAATTTCATGTTGTTTGCATGGACCTCAAAGCCCTCCTATCGGACCTGTCTACTTGTAACTTTCATAAACCCTTACATATCTGTAGAATCTTAACAGCATCTTAATCCTTTTAACATAAATTCTCTTATTGGACTATCCAGCAAAGGTAAGTAAAACAGGTATTTTTATCTCCATTCAACACTGGAAAAAAGCTGAGGTTAATGGACACTGATATTTTGCCCTGAAAACTGAGCTGAAACTTGAGCCCTGTTTTAGGGGTTTGAATCCAGGACCATTCCATTGTACTACATAGCCTCTGCCTTTAAATTCAAGTTAGATTTTCTATAATACTTTGAGACTTGAGATGGAGTGCCAAGGTGATAAGACTTCAGACTGTGATTTGAATCACTGTAATATCACAAAGATTTCCAGGTCTTGTTTCATGCTGGACCAACCTTTAGTACGTGTACACCACTGCTGCACAGTCAGTCAGTCATATCCAACTCTTTGTGACCCCATGGACCGTAGCCCACCAGGCTCCTCGGTCCATGGGATTCTCCAGGTGAGAATACTGGAGTGGGTTGCCGTTTCCTCCTCTAGGGCATCTTCCCAACCCAGGGATCAAACCTACATCTCCTGTGTCTCCTACACTGGCAGTGGAGTCTTTACCACTGTGCCACCTGAAACAGTACACATATACATATATATGCAATTTTGTATATAAAATTTAATAATTGATAATTATGGTACTATTAATGGTAATTGCTGTATTTCTTTTTGATCCACTTTCTCTTTGCCTCTTGTATCAGTTAGTGATTTTTACAAAACAAAAAACCTTTCAGTAGTCCTGGAACAGAGAGAAATATCCTTGAAATGATCCCTCCTCCTAAAGTAGCCATCTTGCTCTGAGTCAGGAAGATCAAATTCAACTGAACGTTTGAAATCTATTGTGATCTGTTAGCTGATGGTTGCTTTGTGAGTCACATTTTAATCAGACCTTTACTATCTCACATGTATGCAAATTTCAACAACAATTAAAACTTTAGACTCTCCTGGTCCCAGCTCTGTTATTGTGATGGAACTCTGCCTTGAGTTTCTTATCTGCAAAAGGAGAAGACTGAATGAGGATTGGTAAGGTCTCTCCCATTGTTGCCTGCCTATGACTTTTGTGGTAGACGCTACCGCTCTATCATAGAGTATCCACAGCATACTGTGTCATAGATGAGCAAACACTACGTATTGTCCAGTAATGTCAAACATTAGCTATCTAGAAATATTGTTTAATAGACAACATCTCAATGTTCATCACAGCAATGTTCATAATAGCCAGGACATGGAAGCAACCTAGATGTCCATCAGCAGACAAATGGATAAGAAAGCTGGGGTACATATACACAATGGAGTATTACTCAGCCATTAAAAAGAATACATTTGAATCAGTTTTAATGAGGTGGATGAAACTGGAGCCAATTATAAAGAGTGAAGTAAGCCAGAAAGAAAAACACCAATACAGTATACTAACGCATATATGTGGAATTTAGAAAGATGGTAACGATAACCCTGTATGCGAGACAGCAAAAGAGACACAGATGTATAGAACAGTCTTTTGGACTATGTGGGAGAGGCAGAGGGTGGAATGATTTGGGAGAATGGCATTGAAACATATATAATATCATATAAGAAATGAATCGCCAGTCCAGGTTTGATGCAGGATACAGGATGCTTGGGGCTGGTGCACTGGAATGACCCAGAGGGATGGTACGGGCAGGGAGGTGGGAGGGGGTTCAGGATGGGGAACACGTGTACACCTGTGGCAGATTCATGTTGATGTATGGCAAAAGCAATACAATATTGTAAAGTAATTAGCCTCCAATTAAAATAAATAAATTTAAATTTTAAAAAACCTATGTGATTTGAAAGAACAGAGTCAGCTCTATTTAGGTTACCACAAATAACTCTAATAAATTCTAACTTGCATCCATCTAAGCCATACAGACATATAGATATTTATACAGCCATTATCGTCTTCTACAATTTAGCTTGTGTCAAGTCAAATAGCTGTTTGTTAACTAAGTAACCTCTGACTATTAAAAAAATATTGATTCAGGGTTAAAAATTGCCTTTCTGTTAAAACATTTATGATATATAGATTTAATATATATTAATATGTTCTATTGTTCATGTACTTAATATTATTCAAAGATGTAAAAATTTTTATACGTCTAGGCTTTCAAATCTTCAAAAGAATGGGCCGTATTTACTATGGTTATTTTTCTATATTATGCTACAATTGAGTCCTGTCAAATGGGGGAAACATACTCATGATACTACATAAGAAATAAATCTTAACTTGCAAAAAATACCATAAATGATAGAACAAACATTTTTATAATCTCAATTCCCCACCAACAAGAATAACCCAGTATAATACATCGATTTTGAGCACAGCAAAGTCTATAAGCGGGGCGGGGTGGGGTGGGGGGCGGGCTAGGTGGGTAAATAGACAGACACCAGTGTATAGTCACGTGGGTTCTCTTTTTCCTTTTGTTGTTTGTTTTTTTATTTTAAATAAAAGAAAGTAATCTATAATAAAATTTAAGAACATATTATCTGCAAAAATAATTTTGAATGTAGTAACTAGAAAGAATTGCAGTTAATATAGGAGAATACTAAGTAAAGATACATTTTATTGTGTAATTATTCTAAGTCCTAGATAGTGAAGTTATATGTGAAAGGAATATGCTAAGTTGATTGCAGGTAAAAAGACACATCAAGAAAATTCGCTGTTTTATTATGGACAATAACCCTGCAAATATGGCAAAGTGTATACCAACATTATATTTTCATTTCAAGGCTTCTTATTTATATTTCCAGGTAAGTATGACTTGCAGTAATGGGTCAAGGCTGCCAACCAGGACTTGAATTGTTAAAGATGCCTTCACCATAAATTTGTCAAGAATGGTTTCAAGAGTGCATTTACCTCTTTTGGGAAATAGAGTTGGAAGTATTGGATGTGTTGTATTTATACTACCAGGCTTCTCTCTAATATTGTTAGCAATTCAGCATAGCATTTTTTTCTACTTCACCACATTTATAAACCATAGTGCATTTTGGTGCCAGGTGTGAGGGAATTCCAACTCTGAGATCCAAGTCGATTTTTTCCCCCCCCTGGCCAGTCCAAGAAACTAAATAAACATCATAACTCAAGAAGCTGATTTTTTGGATCAATTTTCTTTAAGAGTGTAGTATATATAGTACATAGGATAATGATTTCATTGTCATCAAATAGAATACAATTAATTTTATTTTTTAGTGTGTTATCAGCAAGCAAACCACCAGTATTAGCTCGATACCATCTGGGAATGACAGTTTCCTTATTACAAAATATGTAAAAATATGGATTCCCTTAAGGAATCTGTTGCATTGCATCTGCTCAGATTTTTGTTATATGCTAATGGTTTTAACCCAGCATATGAAGCATGCAAAAAAAAAAAAAAAACCTGAAATTTTTCAGCTAAATTACTCGTTTCACATTTAAAGTATCTCAAAGATGGAGAAAGCTGCATATGCGGTTTTGCCTACAGAGGATTGAGCAGAAACAAAGAAGGAGCAAGCATCACTTCTTACCTGATGTTTAGTCATCCTCGTCTTTGTCTCCAGAGGGTGTCTGACTGCCCACATAATTAAGGCCACTTGATATGTGAGGGAAGTCTAGAGACTGGAGCTATACAATGCTAAATCCCAAATGAGCACTGGTTATAACAGAGAGATTGTGACTGATAAGACAATTATTATCCTTATAGCTCTGTGTTCATAATATATTAAACAATCACAGTGATTAAAATGAGCTATTATAATTATGAAACCATTCTCTAGGATAGGGTTTCTTTTATTTCAGTCCCTGGCCTTTCTGTATTTTCTCACCTTTACTTTACTTGGATGGGGAAAATTCATTTGAATGAATTCTGCCTATTGACTAAAAAGAGTGCTTGGGTTTGAGCCAAAAACATGTAGCAGATTTTAACTGCTCACATCTGAGTATCAACCATTTAGGGAAAAGACTCATTTGTGAAGAAGACCGCAGTGGCAAACTGAATTAGGTTTACAGAATAATTCCGGGGCAGAAGTTTTATGCTGGGGTGTTGCTTCTACTGTGTGATTGTGAAGAGCTATTGCTTTAGGCTAACAGAATTTTCACACTTGTAAAACAATTTGGTATGAATTGCTTTTCCATGCATATATGTCCTCAGGCTTCTGGATGTGAAATAGTCTAGGCATTATTTTTTTATTAGCTTCATCTCAGGATGTATCTAAGGATTAAGTTCTAAAATTATTATCAATGGTTTGTAATGTATCTATAGTCATTACAATCAGTAATTTTCTTTTCCAATAATAAGAATGGCCCCAAATCTTTTTGTAAGGAGCATAATGTATCTAAATTTTTTTAGCCCATGGTAACTCTCCAATTTCTTGATAATATTAGCAGTGTTGGTTTCCTATATACAAAATACTCTTCAAAAAGTTGGGAGGATTTGAAAGAGAGGCTTATATCATTAAGCAAGTTACCATATATTGTAATATATGTAATAAGTTACCATATATTGTGAAATGCATCTTTTGTAATCCTTCCAGGCTCTGTGGAATGTCTTTTGAAAATTGCACTGATGACAATGTTTGGAGCACCTTAATCAAGTAAATATCTCCAGCCTGAAAAGATTCCCAAAATGTCTACTGCTTTAGTCTTATACATTAAAAAACACTTGCGTAAAACAACAAAAAAGTGCATTTCTTCTTTAGCTGGCCATCACAGAAACTTTTTTCTTTTTTCTTTCTTTTTTTTTTTTTGATCCCTCATTCACCAGAGCTGCTTTTCCTTTTCCCTGCTTTTCAGTCTTGTTTTATGTGGGTTATACAGATTGGCCTAGGTTAATCAGTGCTTTCACAAACACATGTGTCATAGCAGGAAATCAGGAAATAATGCTTTATGGTATCATTTGTAGATTAGTAACTACCAATATGCTCCTCCCAATAAGAGAGTGTTTCTGGTTTGTGCAGAGAAAAAATATCTGCTAAAACGATATGGGATGCTATTTAGTTGTCACTGAAATGAACGAATTTCAGCCCTTCAGATAAAATAGCAATCATCTAGAAGTAGTTCAGGGCAAATTAAAAAAACAAAAACATAGCCCAGAAAAAAGAAAAGAGAAATGGGATGAATTCACCAAACATAGATTACTTTGGGTTTTTTGAGTTAGTACACATGAAGAGGTGGGACTTCCTTTCTCCCAAATAAACATATAGTCAGCTACTCATCTCCCAAGGAAGAATGAACTTATAAATATTTCATGTATAGCAGCAACCTTGCAACCTATGTCTATTATTTCTTTAGTATCTCTGATTTAGCAAGAGCTTGAACAGCATCAGGCTCCTTGATAAATGCTTTAATTACATTTTCCCATTCAATTCTTGCAGTTATTCTTTGGGATAATATCATTTTCATCCCATTCTGCTGGCCAGAAAGTGAAAGTTGGAGAGCTGGAAAAAGAAAATGTTCCCTGTGTCAGTTAGAGTTTGTTTTCGTTGTTCAGTCACCCAGTTATGTCCAACTCTTTGGGACCCCCATGGACTGCAGCATGCTAGGCCTGCCTGTCCCTCACTGTCTCTCAAAGTTTGCTGAAGTTCATGTCCATTGCATCAGTGATGCCATCCAGCCATCTCATCCTCTGGCATCCTCTTCTCCTTCTATCCTTAATCTTTCCCAGCATCAGAGACTTTTCCAAAGAGTTGGCTGTTCATATCAGGTGACTGAAATACTGGAGCTTCAGCATCAGTCCTTCCAATGAGTATTCAGGGTTGATTTCCTTTAAGATGGACTGATTTGATCTCCTTGCTGCCCAAGGGAGTCTCAGAAATCTTCTCCACACCACAGCTAGAGTTGAAGACCAGGAATTTACATGAGCTTAATTCAAGCTTTTAACAATGGCACGGTACAGGGGACCAGTTGAGAGTTTTTACTCACTTTTTCTGCTGGGAAGAATTAAGTATTTTAAAATGTTTGTTATAAAGTTCAGACCAATTCAAGACCTATTACTGAATGATAAAAATTCCATATGGAGAAGCTTTCCTAGTAGTATTTCATTTTGTGCTACACCTAGAGGAGTTAAACCAACTTCCTACCAAATGTCAGTTCTCCAATGTAAATATCCTTTCAGGAGCATTCTGTCCTAGAGGTTTCCTTGCATTTCCTTGAGCCATGTCTTATATGTTTATGACAAGGAGCTAGACAGAGTCAGCTTTATACTGTGGCACTACTATGTTAATAATCTGTTGATTTTAGATTTGCATGCTAATGCCTGGTGGGCTGCCGTCTATGGGGTCGCACAGAGTCGGACACGACTGAAGCGATTTAGCAGCAGCAGTTAATTGATAGGAACCAGAAAGGATAACTGTTTGTTATCTTAAAAACAAAGAATTTTCCATGAGACAGCTGCTTGAAAATAGGGCCATAAGGGAGTTTGTAATAATGGATCACAATGAAGTCAGAGTTAGATTATCCTTCCAGTATATTCTTGATGAGGTATTCAGTAACAGATTTAAATGGTATTTAATGTTTCTCCACTGTCTGCTGTCTGTAGACTTTAAATAAAATCGACCTGGATTGTAGTTTTGAACTTGGTGAGCCAGGGGAGCTTAGTAGAACTTTACTGATGAGCTTGCAAAAAGTAGTTCAAGTTTGTGCAGCTATAATTAAAAACAGGGCCAAGTCCACTTTGTAAATAATTCAAGAGATGAAATGTTACTTTTTTCTCTACCTATGGATGGTGTATTTCTACTGATACTAAAGCCATTTGTGTATACTAGTGTCCTTAGAAAGCAAATGTATTCATACACTATTACAATTTTATATTAAAAAGGCTATTTTAGTGAGAGCAAGCAGAATGAGTTTTCAAGAAGGTTAACAAGTCCAAAAATTAACATGTTTTGAAATGGTGTATAATGGACATGTGAAAATTCAGACAAATAATTTATTTGAAACTCAGGATCTGCTAAGAGCACTTCATATTTTGAAAACTACCACACCTCCTGTCCAGTGGTTCTGGAGAGTCAGGGTGCTGGTTTTATTTCCCATCTGGCCTGGTTGTCAGTGTTTGACCCTTGTCTGACCACATGGTGGTTAGTGATGGGGACACCATCCATCATCGATCCAGTGAAAGCCCATTCTCAGGCTTCTGAGTAAACAACTGTACGGAGCAGAAGACAGACTCCCTTTATCTGAGGTTACAGGTTTGGTAGGATATCAGCTTGATGCCAATATCCAGTCCAAGAATGCAGCCAATATGGAAGAAGGCAGAATCAAATGTTAGAGATGGAATCCAAACGGTCTTGATTGCTTGAAAACAGCCATATCTGAAACATGTTCCTTAGGGTTTTTTAGCTACATGACTCAAAAAAAACAAAAAAAAAACAAAAACACCTTATTTGTTACTTAAGCCACATTGGTTTGCGACCAAATAAATTCTGTCTGCCAAAGCAAACCATTCCTTTCACCCCTCTAGCTCTAGCTGCAGGATGAAATCCAGTCCATTCTGCTTGAATGGCTCTGCTGACCTCTTGCTCCGTCCTACTCAGTCCCATTCTGTTCAGTGAGGGCCCTTGCAGAGTGTGCAGCTCATTTGGCTGTTGCTCATGGGTACTTCCCTAGCTGAAACTTCCTCCATGGCAGGTTCATCATTCACAGGGTCCATGGAAAACCCCACCTCCTTTTGAGCACCTTCTCTGTGGCTCTAATTAAAATGTATTCCTTCATTTCTCTGTTTCACACCAGCCATATAATGAGCAAGTAATTATCTACTGTCATTCTCTTGGTGATAATGATGATTTCATTGATAATGTTCCTTTTTCACTGAAGAGGCTCTTGTTACACCTGGGTTGAAGCACCCCACATTCACCAAGTTGGCTCCACTTACATCGGTTTTACACATGAAAGAAAGTGAAAGTGAAGTCGCTCAGTCGTGTCCAGCTCTGCGACCCCACTGTAGCCCACCAGGCTCCTCCATCCATGGGATTTTCCAAGCAAGAATACTGGAGTGGGTTGCCATTTCCTTCTCCAGGAGATCTTCCTGACCCAGGGATTGAACCCGGGTCTCCTGCATTGTACACAGATGCTTTACCATCTGAGTCACCAGGGAAGTTCTTTACACATGAAAATCATATATAAATGCCACTTGAATAAAAAGCTTACAGCTTCTATGGGTAAAGGAAAAGTAGGAAATCCTTGGAACTAATTGTGTGGTTCTGTATTCTCAGGTCTTTATGACCCGAATTGAAGTGAAGTGAAAAACTCTTTGTGACTGCATGGAATAGTCCATGGAATAGTCCATGGAATTCTCCAGACCAGAAAACTGGAATGGGTAGCCTTTCCCTTCTCCAGGGGACCTTCCCAACCCAGGAATTGAACCCAGGTCTCCTGCCTTGTGGGCGTATTCTTTACCAGCTGAGCCACAAGGGAAGCCCTTTTGACCTGAAGACTTTTGCAAAACATTAGACACATAGCAAGCAGATACTTACACTAAACATTTGTCCATTATTTATATGATTTCAGAATAAAAGTCAAAGTCCTCATACGAACCACAAGTCCTTAATCTTCCACTCCTATCACCTTTCTGCTCTCACTCCTCACCTACTGTTTTCTCCATATTCAGCCAACTCGGCTGCCCTGGCCTTCTTGCTGCCGGAGGAACAGCCAGCTGTGCTCTTGTCTTGGGACCTTTGCACATGCTATTTCCTCAGCCCAGTGTGCTCCTCAGATTCCTCTATCTGTCCCCTTTTCAAACTGTGTGCTCCAATATCACTTTCCATCCTACTTGACATGGCATACAGCCTCCCTCCCTACCAGTTCACCTAATCTTCTTTATCCTGTTCTGTGTTCCCACAAAGCACTTGTCACTTTTAGCATATCGTACAATTTAGTTTTATTGTATTCACTGCCACACTAACATGTAGGAGTAGGACTTCTGTTCTCTTTTTTTTTCCAATTGCTGTAGCCCCATTCTTATCAACGTGCCTGGTACATTGGGGGTACCTGATAAATTTATGTTGAATGAATAAAAAATGCGAAGACCCTCAAGCTAATTTTTAAAATTGATATCTTTACTCTACTTATCTTTCAAGACAAATTGATTATTCCCTGGTCTTTCACATCTTGAGTGGCCTGTTTCCGTTCTACCACCCATACATTTCCTCTTGCTTGGGAGGTCCTTCCACTCGCCATTACTTAACTGTTTTAAAACTTCATAATCCACCACCATCCAAAAGTATGAAGGCATTCTCCTTCCACTGAGTTGTACAATGCTTATGTTTTGTTTTGTGTTTTTTTTTTTCCTTGAGCATAGTAAAAGACAAATTGTCCTTAAGGTATTAAGGACCTTCATAATTATGTTCTGGTCATTTAGCCATTCATTGATTTATTCAGCACATGATTGTCAAGTACCTGCTGTACAGCAAACACTGTGTTAAGACTAAGTGAATACAGATCTCTGTGCTTAAGAGCTTACAGACCGATGGTGAGGAGAGACAGAAAATCAGACAAGTGCAAAGTACTGATGCAAGAACAGGGATAGTCAACAGAGCAAGAAAAGAAGGATTGTGCCAAGATTTGAGAGAATTCTTAGGAAAGGGATGAGTCAGTAAAGTCTTGTGTGAGGGGAAATAAGCATTAAGAGTAAAGATAATGAGAAAGATGTAACAGAAAAAAGGAATAGTATGTGCAAAAGTAGAGACAGCATAGTTTATTTTTGTAGGGGGATGAGATAAGGGGAGAATGAGAACATGAGTTAGGTAAGGAAAGTAACTAGGAACTCATCCTCTCTCTTTATTGGGCTTCCCTTGTGGCTCACTTGGTAAAGAATCCACCTGCAATGAGGGAGACTCAGGTTCAATTCCTGCGTTGGGAAGGTCCCCTGGAGAAGGGAAAGGCTATGCACTCTAGTATTCTTGCCTAGAGAATTCCATGGACTATAGTCCATGGGGTCGCAAAGAGTCAGACACGACTGAGACACTTTCACTTTAACATATTATGTATATGTATGTCTCTGGGTGTATACATGTAGGTATACACATACATACACAAATGGACAATATATACAATTTGTAATATATATAAATATGACCTATAAGCTAAGACTGAATTGCATTGCAAGCAATCAAATACTTATGTAAGCAATAGACACGAATAATCTAACTTAAATAGAATAATCACTTGTCCCACGTTACAAGTTTCCTCCTATGTTATTCCTTCTAGTGCTCCTTCCCAGTGTCAAAAGGACATTGGTTTGAGTGATAAATCAGACTGCAAATAATCAAAGCAATCTTCAGAAAGAAAAATGGAGCTGGAGAAGTCAGGGTACCTGACTTCCAACCATGCTACAAATCTACAGAAATGAAGACAGCATGGTACTGGCACAAGACCAGAACTATAGATCAGTGGAACAGGAGAGGAAGCCCAGAGATAAACCCACACACCTTTGCTCACCTGATCAATGACAAAGGAGGCAAAAATATACAGTGAAGAAAAGACAGACTCTTCAATAACTGGTACTGGAAAATCTTTTTTGACCCACCTCTTAGAGTAATGAAAATTGAAAAGAAAAGGGATAAACAAATGATTCCTAATTAAACTTGAAAGTTTTTGCACAGGAAATGAAACCATAAACAAGACACAAAGACAACCTTCAAAATGGAACAAAATATTTGCAGATGAAGCAACTGACAAAGTATTAATTTTCAAAATATACAAACAGCTCATGAAGCTCAATATTTTAAAAAAGCCCTAAAAATTCAATGAAAAATTGACCTCTAAGACCTAAACAAACATTTCTCCAAAGACTTAACAGACGGGCAATCAACACATGAAAAGATGCTCACTAAGTATTAATATGTCAGTTCAGTTTAGTTCAGTTCAGTTGCTCAGTCGTGTCTGACTCTTTGTGACACCACGAAGCACAGCACGCCAGGCCTCCCTGTCCATCACCAACTCCTGGAGTTCACTCAGACTCACATCCATTGAGTCAGTGATGCCATCCAGCCATCTCATCCTGTCGTCCCCTTCTCCTCCTGCCCCCAATACAGCATCAAAGTCTTTTCCAATGAGTCAACTCTTCACATGAGGTGGCCAAAGTACTGGAGTTTCAGCTTTAGCATCATTCCTTCCAAAGAAATCCCAGGGCTGATCTCCTTCAGAATGGACTGGTTGGATCTCCTTGCAGTCCAAGGGACTCTCAAGAGTCTTCTCCAACACCACAGTTCAAAAGCATCAATTCTTTGGCGCTCAGCCTTCTTCACAGTCCAACTCTCACATCCATACATGACCACTGGAAATACCATAGCCTTAGTCTGCAAAGTAATGTCTCTGCTTTTGAATATGCTATCTAGGTTGCTTATAACTTTTCTTCCAAGGAGTAAGCGTCTTTTAATTTCATGGCTGCAGTCACCATCTACAGTGATTTTGGAGCCCCCCAAAATAAAGTCTGACACTGTTTACACTGTTTCCCCATCTATTTCCCATGAAGTGATGGGACTGGATGCCATTATCTTTGTTTTCTGAATATTGAGCTTTAAGCCAACTTTTTAACTCTCCTCTTTCACTTTCATCAAGAGGCTTTTTAATTCCTCTTCACTTTCTACCATAAGGGTGGTGTCATCTGCATATCTGAGGTGATTGATCTTTCTCCCGGCAATCTTGATTCCAGCTTGTGTTTCTTCCAGTCCAGTGTTTCTCATGATGTACTCTGCATAGAAGTTAAATAAGCAGGGTGACAATATACAGCCTTGACGTACTCCCTTTCCTATTTGGAACCAGTCTGTTGTTCCATGTCCAGTTCTAATTGTTGCTTCCTGACCTGCATACAGATTTCTCAAGAGGCAGGTCAGGTGGTCTGGTATTCCCATCTCTTTCAGAATTTTCCACAGTTTATTGTGATTCACACAGTCAAAGGCTTTGGCATAGTCAATAAAGCAGAAATAGATGTTTTTCTGGAACTCTCTTGCTTTTTCCATGAGAGAAATTCAAATCAAAAGTATAGGGAGGTAGCACCTCCCATTGATCAGAATGGCCATTATAAAACAATCTACAGGTACTAAATGCTGGAGAGGATATGGAGAAAAGGGAACCCTCCTACACTGTTGGTGGGGAATTGGTATAACCACTATGGAGAACAGTATGAAGATTCCTCAAAAACTATACATACAAGTGCCATTTAACCTGGCAGTCACTCTCCTGGTCATATATCTGGGGAAAAAAAACTATGATTCAACAAGTTATAAGCATCTCAGTGTTCACTGTAGCACTATTAAAAATAGCCTGGACATGGAAGCAACCTAAATGCCCTTCAGCAGAGGCATGGATAAAGAAGATATGTATATATTACACAGCCATAGAAAGGCATAAGATATCAGATGAACCTAGAGACTGTCATGCAGAATGAAGTAAGTCAGAAAGAGAAAAACAAATATAAAACATCGCTTGTGTGTGGAATCTAGAAATACAGTAGAAATGAACATGTTTGCAAAAATAGAGACAGAAAAAAAGAGAACAAATGTATGGGCACCAAGGGAAAGGGGGAGTGTGGGATAAGTTGGGAAACTGAGATTGACGTATATATACTGCTATGCGTAAAATGGATAGCTAAAGAGAACCTCCTGTATAGCAGAGGGAACTGTACTCAGGGCTCTGCGATGACCTATACAGGAAGGAAATCTAAAAAAGAGTGCACATATTAATATGTATATGTATAACTGACTCACTTTGCTGTACAGCAGAAACTAACACAGCAATGTCAAGCAACGATATGCCAACAAAGTAACAACAAAAAATTTCCTATACTTAGCAAAAAGCTTGGCTCAGCCATTATTATCAAGACCTAGGCTTCTCTTGGCTTTCTACTCTACCATCCTCTGTTTTCACCCTCAGGTTTTTCTCTTTAAAGTTGCAAGATGACTTGCAGCTCTGAGCATCGCTGCTGCTGCTGCTGCTAAGTTGCGTCAGTGGCGTCTGACTCTGTGCGACCCTATGGACAGCAGTCCACCAGGCTCCCCCGTCCCTGGGATTCTCCAGGCAAGAACACTGGGGCGGGTTGCCATTTCCTTCTCCAAAGCATGAAAGTGAAAAGTGAAAGTGAAGTCACTCAGTCATGTCCGACTCAGCGACCCCATGGGCTGCAGCCTACCAGGCTCCTCCGTCCATGGGATTTTCCAGGCAAGAGCACTGGAGTGGGGTGCCAGTGCCTTCTCTGCTGAGCATCATATTCTCACACTTCCAAGGGAGCTAGAAAGGAATGCTTCACGGCTTCTATGAGGAAGAAAAATCCTTCCCCCAAAGCGCTTTCCTCCCAGCTTCTGAAATCCTGTTGGCCAGAACTGTGTCACGTGTCTATCCCTAACCCAATCACAGGTCAAGAGAAAGGCGGTTACCATGCTTAGACTGATAGAATTTTAGAGTTTGATAGAAATAGAAGAAATAGTGCCAGGCACTTCCCTGTCACTCCAGTGGTTAAGACTCTGCACTTCCACTGTAGGGGTGGGTTAGACCTCTGGTCAGGGAACTAAGATGATCCCGCATGCTGACCGGTACAGCAGAGACAGAGCTACATCCGTGTTACGGTTTTCATGTCTTTCTTTCTTCTTCTTTTTGTTTTTTAAGAAATAGATGATGGATAGAAAATTGAAGTATCTGCCACAAGTATATTCTAGGTTTTCTGATGAATAACAATTAACCTTCTTACACAGCCCTGAGAACAGCAAAAAAAGAAAGCTCAACATATATGCTTTTAGTTTTTTCCTAGCAACATCTCTTCAGAGAAGCTAATTTGTGTCATCATCCTCTCCATAACAAGAGAGGGATGCGGACTGTGAAAAAACTGACCGCCCAATGCCTTAGTCCCAGATTTAAAGCGCAGCTCACTAAATAAATAATTCTAGCCTAGTTACTGGTTCTCCCTGAAAGTTATTTTTCTCACCCCCAAAATCAAGGTGATAATAACTCTATCAGATTAGTTTATTCTGCTTTGTTGTTTAGTTTATTTTATTGCTGTTATTGAGGTAACCATTACTAACATTAATATAATTTCCATGTGTACACACAGTCTATTTCTACATCTGTAGGGCTTCCCTGGCGGCTCAGAGGTTAAAGCGTCTGCCTGCAATGTGGGAGACCTGGGTTCGATCCCTGGGTCGGGAAGATCCCCTGGAGAAGGAAATGGCAACCCACTCCAGTACTCTTGCTAGGAAATCCTATGGACGCAGGAGCCGGGACTGTAGAGTCCATGGGGTCGCAAAGAGTTGGACACGACTGAGCAACTTCACTTCACTTCACTTCATGGCCTATAACATACTCACCACCACAAGTTTATTTTTTACCCATTTGCAGTTGATCCCCTGTACTCATTTTATCATTCTTCCACTTTTCCTCAGGCAACCACTACTCTGTATCTATGTGTTTTTGTTCACTTCGGTTTACCCACTTACTTTGTTTTCTCTTGTTTATATTAAGCATGAGTGAAATCATATGGTATTTGTCTTTTTCCATCTAATTTATTTCACTCATTACATTACTCTCAAGGTCCGTCCATGTTGTTGTTATAAATGTTAAGGTTTCATCTTTTTATGGCTGAGTACTATTCATTGTATATATTCATGTATATATACCACTCTTCTTTATCTGTTTATCCTTTGATAAGAACTTAGATTTTTTCCATGTCTTGGCTATTGTCAATAAACCACTATGAACATGGGGGTGAAGGTATCTTTGAGGGTTACTGTTTTCACATTCTTTCGATATCCAGAAGTGGAGTTGCTGGATTATACAAAAGTTCTATTCTTTACCTTTTGAGAAATCTCCATCCTAACTTCCATAGTTACTGCACCAATCTCCGTTCCCATCAACAGTGCCTGAGGATTCCCTTTTCTCTACATTCTTGCCAGCACTGGTAACATACTGTCTTTTTGAAAAAAGCTATTCTTACAGAGATCAAACCAGTCAAATCCTAAAAGAAATCAACTCTGAATATTCATTGGTAGCACTGATGATGAAGCTGAAACTCCAAATACTTTGCAACCTGATGCTCACAGCTGATTCGCTGGAAAAGACTCTGATGCTGGAAAAGAAGGAAGGCAAAGGGAGAAGGGGCTGGCAGAAGATGAAATGAAGATCACCTACTCAGTGGACATGAATTTGAGCAAGCTTCAGAAGACAGGGCAGGACAAGGAAGCCTAGTGTGCTGCAGTCCTCGGGGTGGCAAAGAGTTGGACATGATTTGGCCAGTGAACAACAACAAATGCTGACAGATGTGAGGTGCTATTTCACTGTTGTTTCGATTTGCATTTTCCTAATGATTAGCGATTTTGCACATCTTTTTATGTGCCTCGTGGCCATCTGTATGTTTTATTTGGGAAAAAATGTCCATTCAGCACCTCTGCCCATTTTTAAATCAGGCTGCTGTGTTGTTGTTGAGTTGTATGAGTTCTTATGTATTTTGCATCTTAACCTCTCATTGGATATATCATCTGCAAATATCTTCTCTCATTTAGTAGGTTACATTTTCACTTTATTGAGGTTTTTTGTTTGTTTGTTTGTTTTTTGTGTTTTGTTATATTTTTTGCCGTGCAAAAGATTTTTAGTGTGATATTCTAAAGCAGAGACATTACTTTGCTGACTAAGATCCATCTAGTCAAGGCTATGATTTTTCCAGTGGTCATGTATGGATGTGAGAATTGGACTGTGAAGAAAGCTGAGCATTGAAGAATTGATGCTTTTGAATGTGGTGTTGGAGAAGACTCTTGAGAGTCCCTTGGACTGCAAGGAGATCCAACTAGTCTATTCTGAAGGAGATCAACCCTGGGATTTCTTTGGAAGGAATGATGCTAAAGCTGAAACTCCAGTACTTTGGCCACCTCATGCGATGAGTTGACTCATTGGAAAAGACTCTGATGCTGGGAGGGATTGGGGGCAGGAGAAAGGGACGACCGAGGATGAGATGGCTGGATGGCATCATGGACTCAATGGACATGAGTCTGAGTGAACTCCGGGAGTTGGTAATGGGCAGGGAGGCCTGGCGTGCTGCGATTCATGGTGTCGCAAAGAGTGGGACACGACTGAGCGACTGAACAGAACTGAACGGAATCATTCTGCTTTTGTTTGTCTGAAGAAACATGTCTTGAAAGATATTGCCAAGACTGATGCCAGTGAGCAAGAGAATACTATGTCTGTGTTTTCTTCTAGGAGTTTTATTGTTTCAGGTCTTACATTCAAATCTTTAATATATTTTGATTCTGTGTTTGGTGTGAGATTTTTATTTTCTTTCTTCCTTCCTTCTGTTCTTTCTTTCTCCTTTCCTTCCTTCCTTCTTTTCTTTCCTTTTTGTATATTTTTCCCAATACCATTTTTTGAAGAGACTTCCCTTTCTTTGTTGTACATTCTTTGTTCCTTTGTTGGTATCATAGTGATATTAGCCTTGTAAAATGTTAGGAAACTTTTCCTTCTTTTCAATTTTTGGAAATAGTTTGAAAAGGATAGATATTAAATAATCCTTGAGTGTTTGGTACAATTCACCTGTGAAGCTATGTGGTCCTGGATTTTTTTTTTTGTTTGAGTTTTAAAATTACATTTTCAGTCTCTGTATTAGCAATAGGTCTATTTGAAATTTCTCTTTCCTCATGATTCAGTCTTAGAAAGTTGTAGGATTCTAATGACTTGATCATTCTTCTAGGCTGCCCAGTGTTTTGGTATGCTTCTTTTCATAAAATTCTCTTATAGTCCTCTGTTTTTCTATGGCATCTGTTCTCCTCTTTCACATCCGATTTTATTTATCAGGACCTCTGCTTTTTCTAAGTGAATCTAGATAAGTTTATTAATTTTATTAATATTAATCTTTTCAAAGAACCAGCTTTTACTTTCATTGATCTATTTTCTTTTTAGTCTCAATTTAATTTATTTCTGGTTTGATATTTAATTTTCTTTGTTTTATTAACTTTGAGTTTTGTTCTTCTTTTTCTGGTTCCTTTAGCGGTAAGTTTAGATTGTCTGATATATATATATATTTTTTTTTTCGAGGTATGCTTGCATTGCTATGTATTTCCCTCTTAATACTGATGTTGCTGCTTTCCATAGATTTTGGTATGTCATGTTTTTATTTTCACTTGTCTTCAGGCAATTTTTTATTTCTCCTTTGATTTCTTCAGTGACCCAGTCGCTGTCCAGTAGCATGTTCTTCAGTATACACATATTTATGAATTTTCTAGGTTTTTTGTTATGTTTGATTTCTACTTTCATTTCATTGTGATTAGAAAAGAGGCTTGAAATGATTTTGAACTCCCTAAATTTACTAAAATTTGTTTTGCGCACTAATATTTAGAATATTCTTGAGAGAGGCTGATGTGTACTTGAGAAGAATGTACATCCTGCTTCATTTGGATGGGACATTCTGTACAAACCTATCAAATCCATCCACTCTAATGTTTCATTTAAGGCTGCTTTTTTTCTTGCAGACTTTCTATAGGGATGATATATTCATTGATATAAGTGAGGTGTTAAAGTCCTCTACTATTATTGTGTTGCTATCAATTTCTCCCTTTAGGTCTGCTACTAATTATTTTATGTATTTTGGTGCTCCTTTGTAAGGCCATATGTATTAATCACTACTATGTCTTTTTGATAAATTATTCACTTTGTTGTTATATGTCATTTTTGTCTCTTGCTACCTTTTATGGCTTGAAATCTATCTTCTCTAATATCAGTATGATTATATTTGCTTACTTTTGGCTACTTTTTTCCTGGAGTATCATCTTCCATCCCTTTGCTCTTAGTCTGTTTGTCTTTAGAGCTGCTGTGTATGTCCTATAGGCAGAATATTAGTTGAGTCTTTTAAACTCCATCCACCCAATCTATTTCTTGATTGGTGAATTCAGTCCATCTGCATTTAGGCTGATTAATGATAGGCGAGAACTCAGTACTTCCATTTTTTCTTTTGCTTTCTGGTTGCTCTGTATCTGCATTGTTTCTTATTTCTTGTGTTTCTGTCTGACATTTTTGTTTGATGGTTTTCTTTGATTTTTTTTCCCCATTTCCTGCTTTCTATGTTTCCTGTTTCTGGTCTGTATTGATGTTACTTGGTAATCTGAGGTTTGCATATGCTGACTCAGTCACTTTGGTGATAGCATCTCATCTTCATCTTCCTACGTGAGTTCTATTGTTTTCCTCTTCCACTTTTTAGTTTTGTTGTCTCAAATTATCTTCTTTTATGTGGTCGTTGTGTTACCAAACTGAGATAGCTACAGTTGTTTTTCTGCCCACTTATTCTCTCTCTTTAACCTTTATACTATAAAAAAGTGTTTTAAAACCTATTCTAATAAAGAGTTGCAATTTTCTGGTTCTACTTGCTACCTTACTCAAAGTTTTGTGTATTTTTGTCATTTTGTTTGTGGTAGAAGAGGTTCCTTCAACATGTTTTTAAGGCAAGTCTAGTGCTGATTAACTCCTTCAGTTTATGTTTTCCTGAGAAAATATTGATGTATTTTTCATATCTTAATGCTAACTTTATTGGATAAACTGCTCTTGGGTGACAGTGTTTAGTCTATTAGTATTTTGAAAATGTCATTCCACTCTCTCATGTCCTGTAGGGTTTCTGTTGATAGCTTATGGGCATTTCTTTGTAGGTTATCATTCTTTTTTTTTTTCTGTCTTGAAAATTCTGTCTTTGTCATTGAATTTTGAAAATTTTAGTATAATGTCTTGGATAAGATCATTTTGCATTGAAGTAATTAGGTGTTCTCTTAGCTTCATGGACTTGTGCATTCAATTCCTTCTGCAGGTTTGGGAAGTTCTCAGCTATTAGTTTTTTAAATAATCTGTCAGCTCCCTTCTCCCTCTCTTCTTCTGGGAAGCCCGCTATACTAATAATACTCTCTAAGAGTCAAATAGATTGCATAAATTTTTTTAATTTTTAAATATTTTTCTTTCCCTTTCTCCTTATACCATTTCTAAATTTCTACATTTCAGTTCACTAATTCTTTTCTCTATATGATCTTTTCTTTTATCAATGCTTTCTACTACTTCCTTCATTTCATTTATTGAGTAGCTCAGCTCCAGAATTTCCATTTGTTTCTTTTCCAGCATTTCATTCTCTTTGGTAAAGCATTCCTTTTGTTCATTACTTTTATTCCTGAGCTCATTAAACTATCTTTCTGAGCTTTTTCTTTTATCACATTGTCTTTCTTCCTGACAGCTATTTTGGATTCTCTATCAGAAGATCACAATAATCTGTGATTTGAAGTTTGGTTTCTGGTGAATTGTCACTTTCTTTTTGTGTTACTGTGGTTCTTCATGTTGCTTGATGAGTTGTTCCTCGATGCATTTGAAATTAAATAATAGGTTAGAAATTAGAATCCTTTCTTTTGTTTTCCAGTAGGTGTGATAGATAACATAAGCTTTTGATTCCCCTTACTTGAGCAGTCTCTGGTTATATTTGAGAATTGGCTCTTCCAGCCTCCACTCTCTCTGTAAGAGATGTGTCTCAGTGTGTTCATTGTTGCTTCTGATGCCTCTGGGGTCTTTTCTGCCTTGCTTCTACCTGAGATACTCTCATCACTGGGTTGGTGGATTTTCCCCTTGCATCTGGGGCTTCCTAAGACATAGGGTCCACTATGGGTGGAGGGAGGCAGGGGGAGCACCACCAAGTTCCCACAGGCACCTCTACTGTGTCCAGGGTTGTCCAGTTCTAAGGCTCCAGAGTGGGCCTGGGGTTGCTGCGTCTTCATGACTGCAGGGACAGGATCCCGGGCCCTACTGACGCTGCTGCCCAGTTGCCTGTGGCCGTGGCTGTCGGTCAGCTTGAGAAGCCAGAGGTGTATTCTGCTTCCCAGGCTGCTACTGGGCTCTGAAGCCGTGGGTTCAGATGCCTCCGCCAGGGGTCCAGAGTTGCAGACACTGACTCTGCTTTTCCCTCAGTTACACCCGTCTGTGTGTTCCAATCCACCCACCGTTAGGTGTACGCACGTCTGTTCAGGGTTGTATGGGCATCCTATCATGCTGGGGATGTTTTACTGGTTATGGATTGAAGAGGAGAGACAGAAGTAGCTTTTCACCATATTTCTGTATGACATAAATCCTAGTTCAGATTAATTTTAAATATTGATGGTAATGGTTGTGAAACTGTAAAACATTTCACAATGTACTTGGTATAGGTATTCAATTTAGAATGTATTATGATTATTTAATTTTTTGTTGAAGATTTGGGGAACTAACCTGAGTACTAACACTAGATATAAACAACCTGCTAGATCAAAATAACCCACCACTTCAAAGACTTAGAAAGGACAGGTTGGTTTGTGCACTTACGGGCGCTAAATTTTCAGCCAGAAGAACTGCCTATATCATTAGCTGAGAAGTTATAGTCTTACTTTGGTGTTTCTGACACTTTCTTCCATGAGACCATATATTGTTCATTTCCTTCAAACTTGGTTTTATTTCACTGTGTTATTTTTAAAAGTTTGATTATATTGTATGTACTTTGCTTAAAGGCACAAGGACCTGTAGCTGCACCAACTTTCACATATCATCATTGCAGTGAAAAACCTTTTCAATATTGAACACATGTTCATTTCTAATTTCTGCAAGCTGTCAAATATAGTTAGTGAAATCCATATTTTTATTTACATCTCTCTCAAAGCAAGGCAACTTGTGTGTTCTTTTCACAGGATATGGTCTACCTCTAGCTACTATCTCCCTTGGGTACCTGGAACTTCCACTGAGCATATAAGTATAGAAGGAAATCACAGCAAAGGAGACAGGAGAAAGCAACCCAAAGAAAGAAGGTGACTCCTTATGTGATGGTATAATAAATTTTCCAAGGAACAGAAAAGGCATTTTCACATCTGGGAAGTTATCTTTGGGATGGAGAAAAAGGAGGTGAGTAAATATCTTTAGATGTCATCTGGTAGGTGAAAGACAAGCCTTAGAGAGTGTAGGGGGAGTTCTGTGACTCAAGACTCCATGACTGCAAGCTTCAGTTGGCTTGAATTTTCTGAAAATCCTGCACCAAGCCAGAAACAGCCCTTTTTCTCAACTTCATGGTAGACTTCTGCCTCTGACTTTTAGAAATCATTTTTTATTTTAATCCTCAACTATCACTAGAATGTAAGACACTTTTCTCAAGAGAAAAGTTACTTCAGGGTGATATTTCTACCTTTAACTCTGGTTTAAAAGGACTTTAAGTCATATCTTTATTTAATTTACAGTTTGGAAGTTCAATAGCAAAGAATTCTTGCTATTGATTTAAAGCTTTTCCAGGTAATCCTCATGATGAGAGGAGTTCAGTCAATGACTGTTTTAGAAAGGTGAGCAGCTTTAAGTTGCTTCTTAAAGGAAAAGCGGGGACAATATAAATCTCAAAGAGTTGTTAAAAACATGTAGAAGCATCAATATACTATAAAATTGAGATTGATAATGTAACTCATAAGGTATATAAAAATAAGGTATCAGATAAGAAACAGAATATTAAAATTTAAAGAGTTGATGTAGCACACATTTTTGTATGTGTAGAATCATTCATTATGGTTTTTAAAAGGTTGAAATTTGACCCCAAAATTCCAAAAGACCTTATCTCCCTATTTCCTGCAGAGATCAAAATTAACAAGTTTAAAAAATAGTTATGTCCACAGAATATCAACACATATTTGCTAAGAACATTATTCATTTGTATTCCTAACACCAAGTGCTTCATATGAGCTCAATAAGTAAATCTGTTGAAGAAATCAATTTAAAGTACCTTGATGAAATAATCATTTGACGGGCTGAGGCATACATGACTTGGAAGGTGTGGAGGGGATGCAAAGGATGATAGAAATAAATTCAGAGGATCAGATAACAACTATGCCTGTCTGTATGATCATGGGCATATCCATTAAAATCTCTGTGGCTCAGGTAAGCCCACCTGGTCACTATTTCTATGCTATCACAGATCAGATTGGCTTCTTAGCTTCACCTTAAATTTATGTTCAAAGGTCTCTTAGTAGTGCATGGAATATCTATGATCTCCTGGTACGCTCCCTTTTCCACTTTAATATGATTCTTTCATAACTTATTCTGTCTTCTCAAGTCTTCGTTGCCCTCTGCACATTGCACTATAACCCAAGTCAAAGTGTACCATTGCTCAGTCTTGTAATTAACCCTCCTTGAAAGCAAAAACAACACCCAGTTGTGGATGTGATGGGTGATGGAAGTAAAGTCTGATGCTATAAAGAGCAGTATTGCTTAGGAACCTGGAATATTAGGTCCATGAATCAAGGCAAATTGGAAGTGGTCAAACAGGAGATGGCAAGAGTGAACATCAACAATTTAGGAATCAACGAACTAAAATGGGTTGGAATGGGTGAATCTGACTCAGATTATGATTCTACTACTGTAGGCAAGAATCCCTTAGAAGAAGGAGTAGCCATCATAGTCAACAAAACAGTCCAAAATGCAGTACTTGGATGCTATCTCAAAAACGACAGAATGATCGATTTGTTTCCAAGGCAAACCATTCACTATCACAGTAATCCAAGTCTATTCCTTGACCAGTAATCCTGAAAAAGCTGAAGTTGAACCATTCTGTGAAGACCTACAAGACCTTCTAGAACTAACATCCAAAAGGTGTCCTTGTCATTACAGGGGACTGGAATGTAAAAGTAGGAAGTCAAGAGCTACCTGGAGTAACAGGCAAATTTGTCCTTGGAGTATAAATCAAAGCAAGTCAAAGTCTAACAGAGTTTTGCCAAGAAAATGTACTGGTCATACCAAACACCCTCTTCCAACAACACAAGAGAAGACTCTACATATGGACATCACCTGATGGTCGATACAGAAATGAGATTGATTATATTCTTTGCAGGCAAAGATGGAGAAGATCTAAACAGTCAGCAAAAATAAGACTGGGAGTCGATTGTGGCTCAGATCATGAACTTATTGCCAAATTCAGACTTAAGTTGAAGAAAGTAGGGAAAACCACTAGACTATTCTGGCATGACCTAAATCAAATCCCTTATGATTATACAGTGGAAGTGACAAAGAGTTTCAAGGGATTAGATCTGATAGACAGAGTGCCTGAAGAACTATGGACAGAGGTTCATGACATTGTAGAGGAGGCAGTGATCAAGAACATCCCCAGGAAGAAGAGATGCAAAAAGCCAAAATGGTTCTCTGATGAGGCCTTACAAATACCTGAGAAGAGAAGCTCAAGGCAAAGGAGAAAAGGGAAGATATAAGCATCTAAATGCAGAGTTCCAAAGAATAGCAAGGAGAGATAAGAAAGCCTTCCTCAGCTATCAGTGCAGAGAAATAGAGGAAAATAATAGAATGGGAAAGACTAGAGATCTCTTCAAGAAAATTAGAGACACCAAGGGAACATTTCATGCAAAGATGAGCACAATAAAGGAAAAAATTGGTATGGACCTAACAGAAGCAGAAGATATTAAGAAGAGGTGGCAAGAATACACAGAAGAACTATCCAAAAATATCTTCAGGACCCAGATAACCATGATGGTGTGATCACTCACTTAGAGCCAGACATCCTGGAATGCGAAGTCAGCTGGGCCTTAGGAAGCATCACTAGGAACAAAGCTAGTGGAGGTGATGGGATTCCAGTTGAGCTATTTCAAATCCTAAAAGATGATGCTGTGAAAGTGCTGAGCTCAATATGCCAGCAAATTTGGAAAACTCAGCAGTGGTCACAGGACTGGAAAATGTCAGTTTTCATCCCAATTCCAAAGACAGGCAATGCCAAAGAATGTTCACAACTGCACTCATCTCACACGCTAGCAAAAGAATGTTCAAAATTCTCCAAGCCAGGCTTCAACAGTATGTGAACTGTGAACTTCAAATATTCATGTTGGATTTAGAAAAGGCAGAGGAATCAGAGATCAAATTGCCCATGTATGTCAGATCATCAAAAGAGCAAGAGAGTTCCAGAAAAATCTACTTTTGCTTTAATGACTACACCAAAGTCTTTGACTGTGTGCATCACAACAAGCTGTGGAAAATTCTTAAAGAAATGGGAATACCAGACCACCTGACCTGCCTCCTAGGAAATCTGTATGCAGGTCAAGAAGCAACAATTAGAACTGAACATGGAACAACAGACTGGTTACAAATTTTGAAAGGAGGATGGTATACTGTTATCCTGTTTGTTTAACCTGTATGCAGAGTACATCATGAGAAATGCTGGACTGGATGAAACACAAACTGGAATCAAGACTACTGAGAGAAATATCAATAACCTCAGATATGCAGATGATACCACCATTATGGCAAAAAGTGAAGAACTAAAGAGCCTCTTTAAGAAAGTGAAAGAGGAGAGTGAAAAAGTTGGTTTATAACTCAACATTTAGAAATGAAGATCATGACATCTGGTCCCATCACTTCATGGTAAATAGATGGGGAAACAACGGAAACAGTGACAGACTTTATTTTTTTGGCTCCAAAATTACTGCAGATGGTGAGTACAGTGAAGAAAAGCTATGACAAACCTAGTCAGCATATTAAAAAGCAGAGACATGACTTTGTCAACAAAGGTCTAGTCAAAGCTATGATTTTTCCAGTAGTCATGTATGTTTGGATGTGAGAGTTGGACTATAAAGAAAGGTGAGCACTGAAGAATTGATGCTTTTGAACTGTGGTGTTGAAGAAGACTCGTGAGAGTCCCTTGGACTGCAAGGAGGTCCAACCTGTCCATCCTAAGGGAAATCCGTTCTGAGTATTCATTGGAAAGACTGATGCTGAAGCTGAAACTCCAATACTTTGGCCACCTGATGCAAAGAGCCAACTCATTTGGAAAGTCTCTGATGCTGGGAAAGATTGAAGGTGGGAAGAGAAGGGGACAACTGAGGATGAGCTGGTTGGATGGCATCATGATGCGATGGACATGGTTTTGAGTAGGCTCTGGGAGTTGGTGATGGACAGGGAAGCCTGACGTGTTGCAGTCCATTAGGTCACAAAGAGTCGGACACCACTGAGCAACTGAACTGAACTGAATATGTTTCCATCTTTTTCCTGTGATAGTACAGGATGTGTCCCACTCTTATCTGCTCACTTATTTCTAAGATCTTCTCAAATGCTGAGGAACTTTACCTGTCCCCTCTCACTTTTGATGGCTGGTCAATCTCTCCTTCCCTCCTTAGTGTTCCATCAAAACCAAGTAGGCCCAAGAAGTTCCTGTATTGAAAGTAGCTTTTCCTGACCACATATGCAGTTACTGTCTTCCCTTTGGGCTACAGATTTATATGGATATGTGCAATGTGCCATTCCCACTTGAACATCACAGTGTTGTCCTTATTAATATGCACACAAACAGACTTTTCTCCATCCTTCCCACCTCTTAATTATTGCCCTCCTCTCAGCTTTATCACATCCTCCATAAGCATCATCATGCAAGCATGTAAGCCAGAAGTCATGAAATGATTATGAATTCTTCCCTTTCCCACATCTTCTTGACTTGTTATCCAAGAAGTACCTTTAATTTTCACAGCCAAAATGTATTTCTTATCCTTTGTCTTTCTTTCCATCTTACCAATATCATACTTCAAATTACCCTTTTATATGAGTGACTAAAATAATCTTTTAATGGGCCTCTCCACCTTTTTGATTGTCCTCAATCATATTGTGTGTTCAACAGAAATTACTGAGAGCCAACAATAGTTAGTAAAGAATCTGCCTGCCAATGCAGGAGACACAAGAGATGTGGGTATGATCCCTGGGTTGGGAAAATTCCCTGGAGTAGGAAATGTCAACTCTCTCCAGTGTTCTTGCCTGGAGAATCCCATGGTCAGAGAAGCCTTTGGGGCTAGAGTCCATGGGGTCACAAAGAGTTGGACATGACTGGACATGCACTCAAATAATATAAGACACTTCTAGAAGCTTTGGATAACCAGTGAAGAAAACAGCCAGAACAATCTTATCCTCATGGAGCTTACATTTCAGTTGGGAGTACATGGAGGGTACATGCTAAGTGAAGTAAGTCAGACAAAGAGAAATAAATACTATGTGATATCACATGTATGTGGGAAATAAAAATTTAAACAAAGTAGTGAATATAACAAAAAAGAAATGGACTCACAGATATAGAGAACAAACTAGTGGTTACCAGTGGGGAGAGGGAGTGGGGAAGGGGCAATATAAAGGGTAAGGAATTAACAGGTATAAACTATTAAGTATGAAATGAGTTACAAGGAAATATTGTACAATACAGGGGATATTTTATTATAACTATATATGGAGTATAAGCTTTGAAATTATTTTGTACAGCTATAACATATCATATTGCACCTCAACTATACTTTAGCAAAAAATTAATCGTAATAAAGAATCATACTAGAAGGGAATTAATTCTATGGCTCAAACAAACAGAAAGCTAGAGAGGGATGATAAGAAACCAAGATTTCTAAATGAAGACTATGTGGGCACTTTGCAATTTTAAATATGGTGGTCAGGGCAGGCCTGGTTCGAAAAGTGAAATGTGACCAAAACTTGAGGAGGCAAAGTACTGAGGAACAAGGAGTCCACTGGGGCTGAAACCGAAGCACTGAAGGGAGAGGCGCTAGAAAGTAACAGCAGAGAAAGGCAGAGGGAGTCTGAGAGCAACGGCACCAGGTGTGAAGCGCCAGAATCGTCGTCAGCTTTTCTTCTGGCTAAGATGGAGAGTGATGGAAGGTTGTCAGTGGCAGAGTGTCCTTATCCAATATAACTTTAAATGTTCACTTTGGCTGCTATTTTGGAGTGGATTATCAGAAGAAAATTTCTAGAAGTAACACACATTACTCCTCAGATCATATACAGTCTTGAGGGCTGACTCAGGTCTTACGGTTTCACCCAGGGTTAAGGGA
The DNA here is from genome assembly GCF_042477335.2 of Ovis canadensis. NCBI lineage: Eukaryota > Metazoa > Chordata > Mammalia > Artiodactyla > Bovidae > Ovis > Ovis canadensis. Next base: position 21,891,527 of record NC_091262.1, read on the forward strand.
AGCCTTTGAAGGGATTTTTACCAGAGTATCGACCTGATCAGATTGTAGTAAAAAGAGTTTTCATGTAGTAGCTCGTTTAATCTTCTCACCTGTGTGTGTATGTGGAGGCAGATGGGGTGCCATTATTCTTCATTTCCAGAGCTAAAGAATCTGAGGCACAGCAATATGATGGAATAAGCAATGGCCTCCAGGCTAGCAAACTGTGGATCCAAGATTGGAATCCAAGCAAATTGCTTGTAGGGTCCCCTGGAGAAGGGAATGACTACCTTCTCAAGTATTCTTGCCTGGAGAATTCCATGGACAGAGGAAGCTGGAGGGCTATAGTCCATGGAGTTACAAAGAGCTGGACGTGACTGAGTGACTAACACTTTTTCCACCATTTTGAACATATTGAATATGAAGGGCATGGGTCTCTGTGGAGACTCCTACCTCAGGAGACCCCAATGCTTCTTTGCCAGTTGGAAGTGACGCTTTGAATGAGGTCACAGGCTGAGATTTAGGAGTCATCAATACGTTGACAGTGGTTAAATAATTTTAACATGTGACAGTATCAAGATGGAAGGTATAAAAGGGAATGAGAGAGTTTGAAGCCAGGGCCACTGAGGGATGCTGAATTCAGTCTGAGGAGGGTAAAATATGCCCACAGAGCTGAGGGAGAAAACTGGTCAGAGTTAGTCAGGAAAACGGGAGGTGATGCAGTCAGAATGTAAAGGAAGAGAAATTGGCACATTTTCCTAACCTTGGGTGCTTCTGAGAGGTAAGGTAAAATGAGATCAAAACTGCTCATCGGGTTTGACAACATGGAGCATAGTAGTGCTCTTAGTAAGCGTCTTTTGGTGAAATGGGGGGGAATTGAAGCTCAGTTAGAAGATTTCTTTATAGTTCTAAACAATTCTGTGATTTCTGAATTTTAATTCTGTCCCCCACCTGAAGGAACAAGGTATGATATCCAGGGTGCTAATTTAAATCACAGGGCCAAAGTGACTTAAGTTTGGTTAAATTTTGAGTAGAAAATCCTCTAATATCTTCAGATAAGCAGAAACAGTATTTTGTTCACTCTTCTGTCAACACTACCCATCTGTATGCTGCTGCCTGCCTTTACCTAGAAAATGCCCATGAGCAGTGATCTTGGAGGGTACAATGAGAAAGACTGGAGGTGTGGATGTCTAGGCCTCTGAAGGAGGAAGATTTTGAAAGCTCTATTTTTCATACTTATGGAATAAATTTTTCAGATTATATCTGACCCTCAATCATTGAATGCACATTTATCAAACATGGTACCAGGAGCTTATAGAACAGGACTTCTTTCAAGTCAGGTGTATTCCTGAAAATACACATATAACTAAACACCTTCCATGAAATTGTTTTTTTCTTGAAGCAGTTTCCACATTCAGGTTGCTTTCAGTCATTTCTGAAGTATTTCACAAATATCTTTATCAAACTAATAAAAAATATGAAACAAAATATTGAATATGAAACAAAAATATGAAACAAAATAATATTTATAATGAAATAAAGTAATACTTTAATTGGTTATGATTTTCTGCCTATTTGGATAAAAACACTCTAATACCATTATTAGAATTATTTTTTACTTAATTGACTTTTTCAGACAAATATCTGATAAAAATAAAATTAATTTATGTCAATACAAATTCCTTTCATAGACATAATTTGCTGTAACAGAAGATAAGAATACATATCATATTTACACAAATGGCTTTCATTGAAGAACTTCTTTACAAATGACTTATGATTTTCAAAATATACTGTATACTCAAGTTTTTTTGTGGGACCAAGTTTAATGTACTAATGGCTATCTTCAGAGGGATATGTGACAGTTTGGGCTAATATTTTTACTTGTACTAGTTATTACAACTTTAACTTTTGTTTTTACTTGTTTTCTTCTTTTCTGTGTTGTTCATTAAGCTCACTTCTCAATCAGTCAGGTGAAATGTGAGATGGCAAAGTGATTTCAGGAGAGACAACGGCACACATTCCGAGGTGTTAAACCTCAAGAATTTCCCAAATGGTAGTATTACCGTATTAGTTTCCTAGTATCAAATATAGTAAATGTTTAGACTGTTTGACAACAAACTTAGCTTCTCTTCTTTTGATTCTTCTTCTTTTTTAATTTGTATTGCAATTTTCCATCAATATCTGGTCCATTATCTTGGGGAAATCAGAAACCTCCACGTCTGGTTGGTAGCACATAGGAATCTTCCCCCATCCTCCTCAATGAACCTTTTCAGCATCAGTGACTGCAAGGACACTCTTACTCTTTGGGGACTTTTAAAAACAGGACAATCACGACACATTCCTTTTCATCTTTGCCTCCCGTAATTTTATTTGGCACAGGTCTTGTCAAAAATGCTTGATTTTTTTCTTCTCCAATTAGAATTCTTCAAAGGAGAGAAAATGAGAGTTGGAGCCCAGATTTCATATCAAATGCTTCTAGGACCACGGCTGCTCCAGCTTTTGAAGTCCCTTCTGCCTACCTCTTGATGCTGCAACCCTCTTAATAACACCATTAGCCATGTCAGCTCCATTTTTCTGACAGGATTGGTGGAAAGCAAGGGAGAGCCTTTCATGTAAGACTTTGCTACTCTGCTGCAATGCCTTAAAGATAAAACTTATTTTGATTCATCTTGTCCTAGTGTATACATGTAGCTTAACCTCTTTGCTTAGTAAGCAGTAATGGCTATCACTGGGTTTTTCCTGATTCCCTGTTAATTAATGGAGATTAGAACTCTATACAACTAATTTAAAAGAATTACTCAAAGATGTCTCTTCAAAGCAATATAGCCATAAGATACAGATTAAACTCTGAATATTCCAAATAACAAATTATATTTCTAGTCAGCTAATGACAGAGATAAAAATGACTTAAAATAACTTCCTCTCATAGCTAGAGAGGAGAATAGTAGAATATATTATATATTTATCTTAAAAATTGAAATAAGAAAAAAATGTATCATAGAATCAACCCTTTCCGTTAGAGGAAGGCGATTTTAATGCTTGTAATTTTTGCTGCATGCACCTTCTTCTTCAGAACAGACTAATAGACAAGCTCCGCTTCTTGATGAAACAGAAGTGGGTGAACTGGCTGAATAATATATTTGTATCCATGGACTTGAATGTGAGAATTTGAGAAAGAACTATGTTTAAGCACGTGGCTTTGGCATATACTGAACACTGACCTATTCTATGAAGCTGTTAAACATTTTTACCCTTTACAATCATCTGACTTCACACTTGAATATACCTTTTTCTTCTAGAGGAAATTAGCATGCTTGCACATATAATAAAAGTAAAGCACTTTGCAGTGATGTTAATTGAGTGCATCTTTTAGCAAACCTATCTTTCTGCCGATTGCTTCTGGTAAAAATAAGATTTGTAAGCATGCTTTTCAATCAGAGTTTGCACTTGTCCTTTGAGAGTTGGATAATATTTGTATTTTGAGATGTGTGTTATTATCTGAATAGTTGTAGCTGGACCTTCAGAGTAAGGTACTGGAGCAGTAGAAACTGAAAAAAAAAAGAAATGAGTTGGGGCTGGTATACGATAACCTCATCTTCTGTTGGTGTCCCACTCATGGTGCTATTTGACACCCTAGGCAACTTACTACCTTAGGCAATATTTCTCTTGTGGTTGATAGGGTTTGCTCTGAAGATTGTGAGAAAACTCAGTGTTAATCTATTGGGACTTGATGCACTGATGATAGGTAGGTTCAAGGGGAAAAAATTCCTCCTGTTTCTGAAAATCAGGAATTAGTTGCTATATTCCAAGGTACCTGGAGTTCTCAAAGCTCTTCCAATGGTGGTGGATACACTGTTCCTTGCTCATATCATATCTGGAAGTGTTCTGACACTGCCAGCAGAATTTCTGTAGGCTTTCTCTGTCTTTTGGTGATCTTGTCTGACCATGAAGAAAAGTGTGTTGAATAGAGTTCTCCTACACGATTATCACTGCCTACCCTCCACCTGTACATCAGATCAGTAGTGGCAATGGAAAGGTGCAGAGAGCTCTGCTCAGTGGAGCACATTGCCTTGGGAGGCTCAGTGTTGGCTGCAGGGTGGCATGGTAAAGAGCACCCTGCCGTGTTGGCTGCATGCTGGGGAACCTAGCCCCGACAGTCCTCTAGGAATCTCTCAGAAACTGCTGGGGAGCATCGGAGAAGAGTGTGAAAAAATAGACATGATTACTGCCAGGTAAAAATTGCAGGGCAAAACTCATTCCCCAAGTGGCTCTGCTGGACTATCACAAAAATAAAATGGCAAACATGAAAACTATTTGCCAGCAAGAACTAATTAGAGCCCTTAATTGGATCCCCTTTTCCAAGAAGTGGCACTAGAGAGATTAATGAGTGAACAACATTCTTTATTATTTATTAATATTCTGTGTTAAGTCCCTTCAGTCATGCCCAACTCTTTGTGACCCTATGGACTGTAGCCCTCCAGGCTCCTCTGTTCCTGGGATTCTCCAGGCAAAAATACTGGATTAAGCTGCCACACCCTCCTCCAGGGGATCTTCCTGACCCAGGAATTGAACCCATGTCTCCTGCGGCTCCTGCATTGCAGGTAGAATCTTTGTCACTGAGCAACCAGGGAAGCCCTTATTATTATTAATACCGCACAATTTGGAGGCAATCTAATTAATAATTAACATTTAATTGTAGGTAAAATAAGGAATAATTCTAGGTTTCATAAGATATTGGTGAAGACTGAAGGGTTTCTTTTGTATTTCCAGATCTGTGGTCAATTAGGGAATTAATCTGAATTCTGCTAGATTTTCTCCATGAAACTGTAGCAGCCGCACAAGGAGGAGTGAACCGGGGAGAGGACATTAAATCACCTCTTAGATTTGGAGGTCAGCCAACCTTTGCTCTGTGAGCTTGTCATTTAATTTTGTGAGTAAAGTTTTGTTGAAATGAAGCTGTGGCCATTTATTTATGTGTAGTCCGTGACTGCCTTCCTTCTATAACTGCAGAGCTGAATATTTGCAAAAGAGACATTAAAAATGTTTTCTCTTTGGTTCTTTGCAGATAACATTTGCCCAGTATTGTCTTAGACAAAAGTAGGGTTTGGGGACATGCCAACAAAGAAAATCATTCTCAGGTGAGATAGAGAGTTACCAACTGCATTATAAAATACACAGACAACGTAAATAAAGACAACGACACTAAGTATGAACAAGATGAGGGGAAACATCGTATTGCCTATGTAAACAAGACACATACTTGCAACACACACACACACACACACACACACACAAGGAAAGGACCATAAAAACTGGAATAAAACATAATGGAAGGAAAAATAGAAATGAAGTCTCATAGTCAAAAACTACTAATGAGAGTATGAATTAAGTAAATACTTCAGAGAGAAGATGATAAGCCAGCCTAAAGTGATGGACATTTTAGAGTTATAAAACAAAACACACAAAAAAGCAGCAAACATCCTTACAGTGTTATTCAGTTCAGTTCAGTTGCTCAGTCGTGTCTGACTCTTTGTGACCCCATGGACCACAGCACGCCAGGCCTCCCTGTCCATCACCAACTCCGGGAGTTCACCCAAACTCACATCCATCGAGTCGGTGATGCCATCCAGCCATCTCATCCTCTGTCATCCCCTTCTCTTCCGGCCGTCAATCTTTCCCAGCATCAGGGTATTTTCAAATGAGTCAGCTCTTCACATCAGGTGGCCAAAGTATTGGAGTTTCAGCTTCAACATCAGTCCTTCCAATGAACACCAGGACTGATCTCCCTTAGGATGGACTGGTTGGATTTCCTGGCAGTCCGAGACTCTCAAGAGTCTTCTACAACATCACAGCTCAAAAGCATCAATTCTTTGGTGCTTAGCTTTCTTTATAGCCCAACTCTCATATCCATACATGACCACTGAAAAAACCATAGCCTTGACTAGATGGACCTTTGTTGACAAAGTAATGTCTCTGCTTTTTAATATGCTGTCTAGGTTGGTCATAATTTTCCTTCCAAGGAGTAAGTGCAGATGCAATCACCATCTTCAAAGATTTTGGAGCCCCCCACAATAAAGTCAGCCACTGTTTCCACTGTTTCCCCATCTATCTTCCATGAAGTGATGGGACTGGATGCCATAATCTTAGTTTTCTGAATGTTGAGCTTTAAGCCAACTTTTTCACTCTCCTCTTTCACTTTCATTAAGGGGCTCTTTATACTGTTATTAAATAAATTTTTAAAAACCAGGGACAAAAATGGATACAGCTAAAAATCAAATTGTTGGCATGGATAAAAAGCATGAGATAATTATAAATGAAAAAATTAAGTGGTTTTAAGAAATAAAGAAAAGTGAACAAATATGTAAAACACATGAAGAGATTCTGATGATATGAATATTTACTATTCTTAAAGCAGAGAACAAAATGCAAGGTACAGAAAAGAAAATTGATATAAAGGAAGAAATAATATTGCCAGCTGAATGAATAGCCCACCTTCGAGGAAAACTTGAAACAGAGCAACAGGTATCTTATTTAAATTATCAAACTTCTAGAATAAATCCAAAAAAGTAAACCATTTGAAGTCATTTATAATATGGAAAATTTTGAGTTAGTCTCAGAATTATCCACAGCAACGTTAGCTGCCAGAAGACAATGGGAGAGTAATTGATATTAATAGATGCTGAAGCAGATAAAGGGTACCTCTGTCAATGTGATCCTTAACAAACTGTCTTTCATCAATGAGGGTGTCAGATAAATAACTTAAACGAATCATGAAAGAATATACAAAGACCCACATAAACTTAATGAAATTCACAAGAAGAACGAAGAAGCCCCAGAGAAACGCTGAGTGAAGCATTAGATGACAGACGACAACAGGGCGGTGTCTACAGGCACCGAGGGAAGGAGATGTGGGCCTGGAGCAGACAGGCATCACATGTTCTCAGACATGCAAGAATTCCAGAACTACCCTTTCCAGGTTAAAGCAAAAAACAAAAGAAATGCTTAAGAATCAAAAAAAAAGAGAGAAAAATAAGAGCAATAACAATATTTAGCCAGTCAAGAATGAACAGAGAAATAACTAAAAATTGAAAAAAAACTAAAAATAGATTAGCCATAATAAAAATAGCTAGAGATAGCATTTGTGGCAATCATTAAAAAATAACACAGAGTTTTAGAAGATAATATATAAGCATCACCAACTTGCAAAGGGTGAAAATAGATGTTGAAATGAGAATTAGTGGCGGAATGCTAATTTTAGTTTTCATGGTTTGGGGTCAATAGACATTTTGTTTCAGAAAACCAGTATATCTATTTCTATAATCTTTAATTAATATCTAACTAATGGTTCTTGAGTTGATAAAAAACATTTATCTAAAGTTGAGTGAATTAATGTTTTATGGCAATTTCCATTTATTTTATGAACTTCAAATACTTAAAAATAGCACAAATGCAATTTATGACAGTTTTGATATTCATCCATCTATACACACTGACCCATTTTCCACCCATTTAGTCCCCCTTTTCTTCTTTCTCTTTGTGTGTTTATTCTTTAAATGCTCTTTCTATTTAGAAATGTTTTCACCAGAATCGATGTTTACATAAGAATTAAAATGAGTGAAGTGACATAGACTAATGCCAACAATAGCTATTTCTATGTAGGAAAATTTAAATTTTTTTTCCTTTATTTTCTTGTTATATGTTTCTTTATTGCTCTGTTAAAATAATGAATAAGTTATTAGTCAAACAAAAATATGAATTAACTCATTATTCATAGCCCTAAGAGCATTTGAATTATATATCTGAAAATTCTGAAAGATATATCAGGATCTTTTTTACAAACAGAATTCTGAACCAGGAAGCAAAGTAACTTTGAAACAAAATGTAGCAGTCTTATTTGGCTTAGCTAAAATTATAAAATTGAAAAAGCCCCTCCTCCCATATGCATTCTTTCTTATGTTACTACTCTGAACCCAGGAATGGTAGAATTTTTTTTTTTTTCAAATCTATTACAATCTAAGAATCCCACCTGAGCACTACCCTTTGTGGTTTCCCTGAACAGAAATGTTTCTTTCTTGGCCTGGCTTTTGTTCATATTCTAAGATATTTTTGCCAAGGTATTACTATCTAACTTATTGCCTATTATTTTACAATTTCTAGAAAGCACTTGTGTTACAACCCCATTCAGAAGAGTAACAACTACACAGAAAATGAGAATTGTTATGGACATGAATATTTTGAGGATCTCCTCAAATTCTGCATCTTTTTTGCCAACACAAAAGGAAGTTTGGACTACTACTTTAATAATCAGTATTAATGATCTTCTCATTTTTCGTGAGACCTAAAGAGTCCTTGAATCACATGTTACTTACTTAGAAAGTCAATGAGTAAAGATCAAACTGCAAGCAGCTTAGAAAATATCCAATGACTTAGAAACTCTAAAGAAACTGAGAATTATTAATAAAGTCCATTGTTTTAGTCTTGGGAAAATATGATTGAGTTTTCTGATTAACCACAGCCCTAGAAATTAGATTTATATCTCTTCTTTCTTGAATATTGCCACATTTCTTAATGATAATCCAAACAGATAATCATCAGTACTGCAACGATAATGCGATCCTGAAAAGGCTGAAGGCTAGGACAATGAGGAGAACACGGTTTGGGTCCCAGCTGTGTTTACTTTCAAAAGACCATGTGTTTCTTGTTAGACCATCTTCTCGCTCCTCCGCCTTTTTCCCTCCCCTCCACAGTTCAAAACAGGAGCCAATTAGGGGTCCCAGAGTGAGTTCTTTCGCTCCCCTCACCTTTACCCTAATCTTTCTTGCATGCTCTCAGCAAAGTCAGACAACTGTGACAACAAGCTTGAGGCTTTTTTTTTTTGTTTTTAATTGACCCACCAGCAGAGGCTTAAAACCACCCTACAGCAGTTATATGTATGCAGAGGTTAAGTTTAAAAATACAGTCCAGGGAAAGAGACTCGAATCTATTTCATCAGAGATTTGAAAATCGTTGTCAGGTAGGTTTTAAACGTGATCAGAATAAAAGTGCGCATTGAGAAGCCAGCCCTCGGGTTGTAGCCCTCTTCTACCCCGCGCCTGTGACTCTCCAGGCTGGGGAGGTGTGATCATGCGGATCCCTGTGACCTGAGCCAGCCCTTCCCCACCACTGGAGGAAAGGCTGTTCCTTCACTCCTCCTCCTCTGTTTCCTCTCCCCTCATCCCCACCGCCCCTGTCCCTCCAAAAGCCACAAGTGTGTGAAATGCATTCATTTGCCAGAGGCTGTTTATTCTGTTTAATAGACACCTATTGCCCCCTCATCCTTTCTTTTTAGATTGTCTGGACAGGCACCAAGCAAATTAGTGCAAAATGCTTTCAGTCAAGTGTCGGGTGGAATCATGGTGATGAATGCTCCACTCTTGGGCTTTCAGGTTCTCCCAGCACTTGTACTGACAGCATTGTCTCCCTCGATTACAGCCTTGCCCATGTGTTCCATGGAGCGCCAAAAACAATCTTGTAACTTTGGAAGGTTCTGTTCCAATGAAGACATTTTGAACTCACTGTGAAAAAAAGAAACGGAAAGGATTTGACATCAAAAGTTTAGTAAAGTCTCAAACATATTTCCCTTAATGGAGCATTTCCAGTCTTTGCTGCTTCTAGTAAAGATTAGGAAGTTACAAAATAGTGACACATAAAAATGCTAGGATGTAGCCCTTGACATGAGACTCATTAATGATCTTGGCTTCAAACAAATTGCTGGAATGATGCACTTGATTTCCTTACATCAAATGTGTATATTCAAGTCCTTCTTGAAATTTAAAGAGGATCCTTGGTCTTCAACAAAAAGACAACTACTATTGCCACTGCTCAGTCAAATCAGCCATGTCCAAATCTTTGCAGCGCTATGGATTGTAGCCCACCAGGCTCCTCTGTCCATGGGATTCTCTAGGCAACAATACTGGACTAGGTTGCCATGGTCTCCTCCAGGGGATCTTCCCAACCCAGGGATCGATCCCGGTCTCTTATGTCTCCTGCATTGCGGGTGGATTCTTTACTGCTAAGCCAAGTACTATTACCCAGCCCTAATGTTTGCAGTTCCAGCCCAGCCTAGAAATAAGTTAAATTGGAACAAGCACAATCATCTTCCAGGTCAGACTCTGAATTCTCAATATTTAAAATAATCTCCCCCGCCTTTTTTTTTTTTTTTTTCAGAAAAACTTTATCTTTTGTTTTTTATCCTCCCCCCTTTTCTCTTTTTGCTTGTTGTTTTGTTGCTGCTTAGTTGCTAAGTCATGTCCAGCTCTTTTGTGACCCCTTAGACTATGGCCCACTAGGCTCCTCTGTCCATTGGATTTCCCAGGCAAGAATAGTGGAGTGGGTAACCTTTTCCTTCTCCAGGGGAGCTTCCTGAGCAGGGATCAAACCTGCATCTCCTGCTTTGGCAGGTAGGTTCTTTACCACTGAGCCACCAAGAAAGCCCTTTCTGTTTGTTAGAAGCAGATTAATTTTTCTCTGCTATCATCTGGAACCTAAACTAGCAGTTATTACCATTGAACTATCATGACCAGCCACCCATTTAACAAAACCTGTGGAAAATAATCCTCTTGGTAACTCAAAATTTGGAAGATACAGTAGTAGTAAGTTCTCGTCTACTAAAACATTGAGGATATTGAAAAAAATGTCCTATTACATTTTCTCCAAATAATACCAATTTAGAATAGGTGACACCTCGTGAGTTGGCTTTCCAACATAATATCTTGGATATCTCTAACTCCACCAACAAAATGGGTTTTTAAAAACAATTTGCTGTTGTGAGACCTTGATTCTTGGCAAATTGGCCCCAGGTTAGACATCAGGATACATAGCTTAATCTGAGTGAATCAGAACCTAGCAGAGCCAGGGATCTGAAAGTCAGCCAGCTGTCCCTGTCAGAGACAACAAATAACCATGAGGACCTGCCATTGAGGTTCCTGGGGTTTCTCTGAATCTTCAATGTGCTGAAGTTGGCTTGTTCAACTTTTCCTCTAATTTCATGCAAAGCTTTTGTTAAAATCTCTTGAAAACAAACCACCGAGTAACTTGGAATGAACGTAATTTAAATGTATGTAAGAAGATTTGGATGGCAAACTTTAAAGTGAGGGGTTGGGTGCAAATCTGCCGCAGTCGTTTACTCTCAGCGGGATCTCTCAGGCTCGGACATGTGCAGTTATCTTATCCTTTGTTGATTTTCAGAATGGCTGGTGGTAACAAGAGTGTGATTTCCCTTCTTTATCATTGATTCCTCTCTATTTCTTATTATTCTTTTAACAAAATTTAAAATACATGAAATAAACTGAATGCATTGGGAATATAAATAATTGATTCCTAATTATGGTTCATTTAAATGATTAGAAAACACAGTCAAATGAGGAAAAATATATTCATCCAGACATCTGCCAAACATTCAAAATGAAATACTGGAAAAGCTAAGCTGTGTATTTCAGCGTATTGCTTGGCAGTTTGTCAGTTTTCATTTGGTTGGTCCGTTTTATAACATACCTGCTTTTCATATTTAAAATGAGGTTACTTCACAGTTCTTTCAAAAATTTCAGAATCTGCAATTATATGACTGCTTTAATTTTTATTCAACTATTCTCTTGCCTATTCCAATCCACAAAGTGTAATGAATTCTATATTATTACATTAGGTGATTCATAGCTTGGTATTTACTCGTCACCTGAATGATAGATATATATTTAGTCACATAAATCTTATCTATAAAAGATGCAATATTATGAGGTAAGATTATATTCCTGGAAACCCATCTTTTATTATAAAAATAAAGAAAATAAAATAGTTTAACACATATTTTTTTTAGTTTTTAATAAGCATGTGATAATTCAGTTTAAAATGAACTGAAACTTCTTTTGGGAGAACACTTCAGCAATACCTGAACTTCCTGAAGATGTGCAAAGGGGAAGTACAGGGAAGCTGACTTAAAGGTACAATTCTTTTTTTCCAGGAAGACTTCCTATAGCAAGTAGCTTTTACTGTTTTGAAAAGTTCTGGTAGCATTCAAAAGTAAGATCAACTGTTGCATATGTACATAGGGCACAAAAGTCTATGTAGAATGTCCTACTTTATGAATGATCTCTTGCTCTGTTTGTTTAATGTGCTCTTCATTGCTGAACTCCTATGAATGGGAGTCTATAAATTCCATCACTTATGCAGAATACAATCTGAAACTAATCACTCTACCTCTAAAGTACCTGGGGACAAATAGAATATAGATGGGCATATATTAACATTCAAATGATGTATTTTACCTGCTTGCAAACAAATGAAGTGCCACATTCATTATTCCAAATGCAGATAAAGCAGATTTCAGTAAAGGGGGAAAAACAGTTGTCTTTATCTTTTTTAAATCAATAGAATAAAATATTTTCAAACCTTTTAACTATTACCATAAAAGAATATATATGTAAGTAGATGGAATATATAATTTTAAAAGTAAAACATCTACGAAAAAGGAAGCTAACAGTTTTGAAGACATGTTACATGTCAAATCATTTTTATATATTCTTTTACATAATTTTTCTAAGTTTACCTAATCTTTACAATATCCAAGTATAAGTATTATAATACTCATTTTTCAAAAGCTCAGAAACATTAAATACATTTTTAAATGCAATATCTGATAGGTAGAAAAGCCAGGAATTTGAACTCTGATTTGTCTGATTCTAAAGCTCTTAGCTATGTCCATTACAAGCTGCTCTTATTATTAAAGTCACATAGTAAGAAGAGAAAATGAGATAATTAAAATGTATCTTTTCTTGTACATAGCAAATCTGAGCGATCTAATTTCTTCAGTATGTGTTGCGAGTAATGCAGTTATTAATATAGAAAATAGCCTCATTTCATTACTCTCATTAGCTGATTAGTGTGTTTTGCTAAAGCACTAACCCTAGTCTGAAATGAGAAAAATGAAAGTAGGAAGTGATTAAGAATAGGAAATAATATTCTCCTACAGTTCATCACAAAAGAGGTAGTGTATTTTAACTATATCACACACTGTAGCAGAACTCAATAAATGTTTATGCAGTGAACATACAGGCATTTATTACACCTTAAATCATTTGTCACAAAATCTTACATCTGCATGGAATATAGGGGAATGCAAGCAGAGGCCCCCAAAGATGTCCAAATCCTAATTCATGTAGCCTACAAATAAGCTACCATCCAGGGCAGAAGGGCCTTTGCAAAGGTGATGGCGCACACTGAGACAGGCGATTGTCCTGGATTTTCTGAGTGGGTCCAGGGTAATCAAGAGTCAGAGAAGACGTGTCAAGAGAAGCAGAGTCAGAGCAAGACCTGAAGAAGCTGCTGCCTTTGGAGATGGAGGGTGTAGCCATGAGCCAAGAACAACCGGAAGCTGGAAGATGTAAGGGAATGAACTTCCACCTTGAGCCTGCAGAATAAACCCAGACTAGCGGTCACCTGGATTTTTACTCGCGTGCTTAGTTTCTCAGGTATGTCTGATTCTTTGTGACCCCCTGAACTGTAGCCCCCCAGGTTCCTCTGTCCGTGGGATTCTCCAGAGGGTAGCCATTCCTTTCTCCAGGGGATCTTCCCCCGCCCAAGAATCGAACCTAGGTCTCCTGCATTGCAGGTGGATTCGTTACCATCTGAGGCACCAGGGAAGCCCTAGACTTTTACTTAGTAAAACCAGTTTGGGGTTTCTGACCGCAAGAAGTTTAAGATAAGAACTACATGTTGCCTTAAGTCCTGGGTGTATGATAATTTGTTACAACAATGAGAAGCTAACACAATAAATGAATTGGAAAGACAAAAATTTTTGTTCATAATGCTTCTAGTTAAAATAGTAGGTCTCTCAGTATAAGTAAAGGCATAATACAGCATATTGTTAAATTATTTTTCAGGGCATTCAGGCAGTGCATCCTGAGACTATGTATTTCAGTAATGATTTCAGGGATAAAAATTCATTTTTCGAATACTTGAAGTTCAAAATTAAAAAAATAATAACACAAATAAGCCTTTTTATTAATGACTTTATTTGGCATCTTAAGTTTCTGCTAAATACATGTGAAACTCCTTATGCTTGAGGTAATATCTATCCCATTATTTAAAACCCATGTTTTCTTTCTTTTTTTTTTTTTCAACATGGAACCTTTATTTTAATGTGATTACTGTACATCTGCAGTATTGGAGTAATCCTTTTACAAATGGAACTAGAAGAAACAATGACAAAACCAAACTGGCATTTGATGTGAATCCACAGGAGTTTAAGCTTCAAATCCAGCCAAGAAGTTGGTTGCAATCTCTTTCAGCTTTGCATCTGCCGTTTCTGAGATCTTTCCATCAGTCCTGATTTTGCCCAACAGGATTTGATGTTGGTTGATAACGTGCGACAAGAAAGCATTCTCAAATTTTATAATCTTGCTGGGCTCCAGCTTGTCAAGATACCCCCTGACACCCGCATAGATAACAGCCACTTGCTCTTCAATAGCCATGGGAGAACACTGTCCTTGCTTGAGCAACTCAGTCAAACGCACCCCACGACTCAAGAGTTGTTGAGTGGCAGCATCAAGGTCAGAACCGAACTGGGCAAAAGCAGCAACCTCACGGTACTGAGCCAACTCCAGTTTCATGGTACCTGCCACCTGTTTCATGGCCTTGGTTTGGGCAGCAGATCCAACACGGGACACAGACAAACCAACATTAATGGCAGGGCGGATACCTTTGTAGAACAATTCTGTTTCCAAGAGGATCTGTCCATCAGTGATGGAAATGACGTTTGTTGGAATGTAAGCAGACACATCACCAGCTTGCGTTTCGATGACTGGTAGAGCAGTCAAGGAGCCACCACCAAAAGCAGCGTTCATTTTAGCTGCTGTCTCCAGGAGTCGGGAGTGCAGGTAGAATACATCACCAGGATAGGTCTCATGACCTGGGGGTCGCGGAGCAGCAGAGACATCTGACGATAAGCAACGATATCCAAACGATATCCGCCTGTTTGGATAAGTCGTCATAAATGATCAAAGCATGTTTGCCATTATCCCTAAAATATTCTCCCATTGAACATCCAGAATAAGAAGCCAGGTACTGAAGTGGGGCAGCATCTGAAGCAGTAGCTGAAACCGCAATGGTGTACTTCACAGCATCTGCATCTGTAAGTCTCTTCACCAATGGGCAACAATGGATCTCTTTTGACCAATAGTAACATAGATACAGTACAGCTTCTTCTTTTCATCAGTTCCATCATTGAATCGTTTCTGGTTAATGATTGTGTCAATAGCAACAGACGTTTTGCCAGTCTGTCGGTCACCAATAATCAGCTCATGCTGACCATGGCCAATCGGCACCAAGCTATCCACAGCCTTAATGCCAGTCTGCATTGGTTCCTGCACAGAAAATCGAGGAATGATCCCAGGGGCTTTCAAGCCAACTCGTCTTCAGGCCTTGGAACCAATTGGACCCTTTCCATCAATGGCATTACCAAAGGCATCGACTACACGACCAGGCAGCTCCTCACCGACTGGAACATCTCCAATACAATATCTCTTTCCTTAATAAGTTTATCGTTTCCAAACACGACAACCCCAACATTGTCAGGCTCCAAGTTGAGAGACACACCCTTTAAACCTGAAGAAAACTCTACCATTTCTCCTGCTTGAACATTTCTTAGCCCATGTACCCGGGCAATACCATCACCAATACTTAAAACACGCCCAGTCTCTTCAAGGTCAACAGAGGTATCAGCTCCAAGAACACACTCTTCAAGAACAGAGGACACCTCAGCAGTGCCCGTCTTCTGAACACGAGAGTTAGAGGCATGCAGGTTCCTCGCAGCAATGAAGGATGATCCCAAAGCATTTTTGGAGACCAGCCCGGCTCGCCGAGGGAGGGCGCGGGCCACGGCCACGGCAACACGCACGGACAGCATCTTTGCAGCACCTCCTCAGGTGCTTCCTCCGCAGCCGCAGCCTTGAGACTGACTGGCTAAAACCCATGTTTTCCGTTTTTGAGAATCTCTTTTCCTGGCCTCTGCTTCCGAATTTCATATGCTGATATTGTTCTTTATGATATGAGCATCTTTGTCAACATTTCTTATATTGGGGATGCCACAAATACTTTTTGAAAGCATGGAAATTAAAACAGGAAGCTGTCATTTTCTTTTCCTACTGAATGAACCATAGTCATGGTTTAAAAGTTAAGAGGAAATGAGAGTCAAAACAATGTTGTAAACCTGGCATTTCCATTCACTTCAGTTAATCTAAAAAAGTAACAGAAACACTTTGAAAAGCAGTTTGACACTATGTACAAGATCTTTAAAAATTGTATGCCTTTTGTCCTGGTAATCTCATTTCAGAGAATTTAAGAATAATAATCAGTTATGCTGGTGGTGGTGATTTAATTGCTAAATTTTCTCCAGCTCTTGTGATCCCATAGACTGTAGCCCGCCAGCCTCCTCTGTCCTTGGGATTTCCCAGGCGAGAATACTGGAGTGGTTTGTCATTTCCTTCTCCAGGGGGATCTTCCCCACTCAGGGATTGACCCCAGGTCTCCTGCATTGCAGGTGGATTCTTTTACTGCTAAGCTATCAAGGAAGCCCCCCCAAATCAGTTATACACCAGAATAATTGTGAGTATGAATTTTGTGCAGCATGATAACAGTTATTTATTCTCCTCATTAAACTTTTATCAAAATTCTGAAGTATACACAATTTCTTGTATCGGTTTGAAGACAGAAATTGGTATAAAATTTACTTATTTTGTGTATTCCCAAAGTAAGAGAGAGAAAAAAAAACAAAAACCAAATTCATTCACTGAAAGCTGAAACAAGCACATTTGTTTTGATGTTCGAATCGTACTGATGGTTGACCAACACAAAACGAATTTTGTGTGTGATTTCTGTTTACTAACTGCACCTGTGTAATGATAGCCAGAGCCACGCTGTGGCACCGGGGCAGCCTTACACTCCGAGCATCCACACGTGAATGGATGTATATGACACAGTATGTCTGGGCCACTAGTCTGAATATATTTAAATGAATTGACTCATGCTTAAGTCAAGCAACATACTTATTGTATTTCTCTACAAAATCTATTTGCCTAACGTGGCTAAATCAACAGTTATCAGCACAGATAACAGCTTTTCGTCAGTAATCAAATTTCAGAAAGTGATATGGCTTTAGAATGGTGCCCCAGAGCCTAGCTTGGAAACTAGTTCATTCTACTCCCTAATAGTATCTATTGAATAAATAAATTTCTGGGTTTATTAGTGTATATCAAACACTTGCCACTTTTTTTTATTACTTTGACTTTTAAACAAGTACCTCCAGTGCATTAAAATTCCTTAGTGTCTTCTGCTATTATATTATACTGTGTGATAAATTCCCAGCTTTGTTCAGATCAATTTGTTATTATAGTGGAAGAGAAATTATTGGAACCCAAGGTTGAAACCCTGTATATTGTTTGAACTACATTTACTCACAGGTTTCCATTTCCCTTTCAAGGTGAAACTGAAGGAAGAATGATATCTTCCTAATTCTCTTCAATTCCATACAATAGTCAGTGCTTATTTTTCAGTAAGCCCCGAGTGCATTGTGCTGTGGAGGCCGCATCACGTAGGGTCCTTCAGAGTAGACAGACACCTTCAGAGCAGCTAGAATGCAGTGCTCCAAGTCACGAGAGCATTAATAACTGCTGTGACTTATGAAAATCTTTGAAAGAGGAACTGCTCTGGGTAATAAATGCCACTAACTGCGATAGATTTGCCTGAACACGAATCATTCCCCTTCTTTCAGAAATAGTTCCTCGTTCTCTTTGGGAAAACTATGTAATGCATGTGCTTTGGAACCACGTAAGTTTGCTTGAATGCTGACTCTGCAGCTTATTAGCTGCGTGGCCCTTGACAAGTTACTTACCATCTCTATGCATATAGCTAATCATCTGTAAAATGGAGATAATATAGTTCCAACATTATAAGCACATTATGTGGATTACTTGAGCTGCTACTACAATTGCAAATGCAATCAGAACAGTATTTGGCATGTGAAAGTGCAAGTGTTAGTCATTCACCTTACAAATAGCTGTGAAAAGAAGAGAAGCGATAAGCAAAGGAGAAAAGGAAAGATACAAGCATCTGAATGCAGAGTTCCAAAGAATAGCAAGAAGAGATAAGAAAGCCTTCTTTAGCGATCAGGGCAAAGAAATAGAGGAGAAGAACAGAATGGCAAAGACTAAAGACCTCTTCAAGAAAATTAGAGATATCCAGGGAACATTTCATGCAAAGATAGGCTTGATAAAGGACAGAAATGGTATGGACCTAACAGAAGCAGAAGATATTAAGAAGAGGTGGCAAGAATACACAGAAAAACTGTACAAAAAAGATCTTTATGACCCAGATAATCATGATGGTGTGATCACTCATCTAGAGCCAGACATCTTGGAAAGTGAAGTCAAGTGGGCCTTAGAAAGCATCACTACGAACAAAGCTAGTGGAGGTGATGGAATTCCAGTGGAGCTATTTCAAATCCTGAAAGATGATGCTGTGAAAGTGCTGCACTTAATATGTCAGCATATTTGGAAAACTCAGTGGCCACAGGACTGGAAAAGGTCAGTTTTCATTCCAGCCCCAAAGAAAGGCAATGCCAAAGAATGCTCCAACTACCACACAATTGCACTCATCTCACATGCTAGTAAAGTAATGCTCAAAATTCTCCAAGCCAGGCTTCAGCAGTGCATTAACTGTGAACTTTCTGATGTTCAAGCTGGTTTCAGAAAAGGCAGAGGAACCAGAGATCAAATTGCCAACATCTGCTGGATCATCAAAAAAGCAAGAGAGTTCCAGAAAAACATCTCTTTCTGCTTTATTGACTCTGCCAAAGCCTTTGACTGCGTGGATCACAATAAACTGTGGAAAAATCTTCAAGTGATGGGAATACCAGACCACCTGACCTGCCTCTTGAGAAATCTGTATGCAGGTCAGGAAGTAACAGTTAGTACTGGACATGGAACAACAGACTGGTTCCAAATAGGAAAAGGAGTACGTCAAGGCTGTATATTGTCACCCTGCTTATTCAACTTATATGCAGAGTACATCATGAGAAACGCTGGACTGGAAGAAACACAAGCTGGAATCAAGATTGCTAGGACAAATATCTATAACCTCAGATATGCAGATGACATCACCCTTATGGCAGAAAGTGAAGAGGAACTAAAAAGCCTATTGATGAAAGTGAAAGAGGAGAGTGAAAAAGTTGGCTTAAAGCTCAACATTCAGAAAACAAAGATCATGGTACCAGGTCCCATTACTTCATGGGAAATAGATGGGGAAACAGTGGAAACAGTGTCAAACTTTATTTGGGGGGGCTCCAAAATCACTGCAGATGGTGACTGCAGCCAGGAAATTAAAAGACACTTACTCCTTGGAAGAAAAGTTATGACCAACCTAGACAGCATATTGAAAAGCAGAGACATTACTTTGCCAACTAAGGCCCATCTAGACAAGGCTATGGTTTTTCCAGTAGTCGTGTATGGATGTGAGAGTTGGACTGTGAAGAAAGCTGAACACCGAAGAATTGATGCTTTTGAACTGTGGTGTTGGAGAAGACTCTTGAGATTGCCTTGGACTGCAAGGAGATCCAACCAGTCCATTCTGAAGGAGATCAACCCTGGGATTTCTTTGGAAGGAAATAAAGCTGAAACTCCAGTACTTTGGCCACCTCATGTGAAGAGTTGACTCATTGGAAAAGACTCTGATGCTGGGAGGGATTGGGGGCAGGAGGAGAAGGGGATGACAGAGGATGAGGTGGCTGGATGGCATCACTGACTCAATGGACATGAATCTGAGTGAACTCCGGGAGTTGGTGATGGACAGGGAGGCCTGGCGTGCTGCGCTTCATGGGGTCGCAAAGAGTCGGACACGACTGAGCGACTGAGCTGAACTGAACTACAATAAACTACGTAAAAGTGAACGTGTTAGTCAGTCAGTTGTGCCACTCTTTGAGACCCCACGGACTGTAACCCGCCAGGTTCCTCTGTCCATGGAATTCCCCAGGCAAGAATACTGGAGTGTGTTGCCATCCCCTTCTCCAAAAGATCTTCCTGATCTGGGGATCAAACCCAGGTCTCCTGCATTGCAGGCAGATTCTTTACCATCTGAGCAAAATAAATAAGCATTATTTATTTGTTAGATTATTTGGTAAATAAACAGACAGCATCTTTCCTTTGCATTCCCATTTTGTGAGACTGTTACATATTCCCTTGGCCAAGGAGTAGCACTGTATCTAAGCCAAAGAAAACTGGCTCACTGTTAATAAACATTGATGTCGTAGTTATCTTGTTAAATAAATCTGTGATGCTTTAGGGTGGCTTCTCTGAAATGAATTTGTACCTCAATGTCAAACTCCCTTTCAGAGAGTTTGTTACTTTTGTTTTATTTTTTCTTCCCTTTTTTTTTTTAACTTCAGAGACCAATTTACCCCATGCTGTAGTGAATTAAAAAATCATCTTTATCACTTCCTTGATGCTCTCCATTCTTTCCCTCCCTTTTTATAACTTTTGAAGCTTAGTCGAAGTGCATTGAAAGGGATTCATTCTGGCAGTGTAACCCTAGAGATATTCTTCACTAGCTGGAGATATTCCAGCTCCTGCTACAGAGCTCTCTCTGGAAACCACAGAGTCCCCCAGGCTGCTAGTGGTAATCAGTATTTCCCTCATAATGACAAGGTTGATCCATTTTTGTGTCTTGTGTCTCTTTCTTTACAATAACTTTTTATGTTTTTTAAACCTTTTGACCATTCTCTATTGGATTGTGAATCTTCACCTTACCAGGATCTATAAGTTGTTTATATATTAGACAGATTAGTCTTTTGGTCTATTACATAAAATCAAAAAACTCATGTGTAGATGTCTTAAAATTTCTACATAGTCAAATTTATCAATATTTTATTTTCTGGCTTTTGAATCTTGAGTCATTTTTAAGAAATCCATTGCACACTCTGGAGATGTAATACAAATTTCTCATATTTACTTAGGGTAATTTTATGGTTTCATTTTTTTACATTTAAATGTTGAGCCATTTATAATGTTTTATGGGTTATGATGCCTGTCCATTTGGAAATATTTGTGAAAGAACTTTCTCCTGTTTTCTTCTAGAGCTTTGATGTTTTCACATTTTCCCTCCAGTGATCCACTTTTGATCCATTTTGCTGCACATGTCTATACAGTAGACTTACCCCATTAACTGAATAGTACAGGAGGCGTAACTCAAAGACACACAGCTCTGAATGACAAACCTTTTTAAATACTTTATTGAGGTATAACATACCCTGAACTTAACTCATTGTAAATGTACAATTCAGTGACTTTAGAATTGTTCAACCACTTTTATATCTTTTAAAAATGTTTTCATTTATTCAGTGACATTACTTTCTTTTGAATTATCATACACTGCAATGGATTAATTATGGTGTACATTCTCATCTATTTCAATGTATGTATAGAGTTGTGTGGGGGCTTCCCAGGTGGTGCTAGCGGTAAAGAATGCTCCTGTCACTGCAGGAGACGTGAGACCCTGGTTCGATCCTGGGTCAGGAACATCCCCTGGAGAAGGACACGAGCCACCCACTCCAGTATTCTTGCCTGGAGAATTCCATGGACAGAGGAGCTTGGTGGGCTATACTCCATAGGGTTGCAAAGAGTTGGGCATGACTGAAGCAATTTAAAATGCATACAAGCATAGAGTTATATAACCATCCCTGCAATCAGGAGTCAGAATATAAAAAGATAAAAACATAAAAAGAGAGAGTAAAAGAATTTCAATTATGGTAAATTTTCTATATCCCAAGCAAGCTATGCAAAGTTAAGTATACAAATGTCTATCAATAGATCAATCAATAAAATCTCTGCAAAATAGTAATCAAAATAGATAAAATAGAATCAGAAACTAAAAATTGTTCAAACAATGTCCCTCCAAAAAAGAGGAGCACTATAGTCTGAATGTTTGTGTAATCCTCACATACGTATGTGGAAAACCTAATAAGTAGTGTAATGGTCAGAGAAGGCAATGGCACCCCACTCCAGTACTCTTGCCTGGAAAATCCCATGGCTGGAGGAGCCTGGAAGGCTGCAGTCCATGGGGTCCCTGAGGGTCGGACACGACTGAGCGACTTCACTTTCACTTTTCACTTTCATGCATTGGAGAAGGAAATGGCAACCCACTCCAGTGTTCTTGCCTGGAGAATCCCAGGGACGGCAGTGCCTGGTGTGCTGCCATCTATGGGGTCGCACAGAGTCGGACACGACTGAAGCGACTTAGCAGCAGTGGCAGCAGTGTAATGGTATTAGGAGACAGAGACTTTGGAAGGAGATTTGTTTATGAGGGTAGGTAGAAACATCGGGAGTGGAACGAGTGCTTTCGTAAACGAGATCTCAGAGGGTGCTCTCATCCCTTATAGGGTCATCACCAGACCCTGACCCTGCTGGCACCCCACTCTTCATCTTCTAGCCTCCCAAATTATGAGAAATAAATGTACCACCCAATCCGTGGTATTTTGTTAGGGCAGCTCCACTAAGACAGGTAGGAAAAGGGAGATGGTAATCAAAATCAGAGGCCTCAAAATAAATGAGAAAATGGGCCTAAATCCAAGCCCATCAACTGTTAAATTTAATGCAAATTTTTTACAATTTTAAACACACTACTTAAAACACAAATATTTTTAAAATGAGGAAAATAACATGAATCAACTAGGCTTTCTACAAGAAACTTACTTCATATATATAAACAGGTAGA
Organism: Ovis canadensis; assembly: GCF_042477335.2. Taxonomy (NCBI): domain Eukaryota; kingdom Metazoa; phylum Chordata; class Mammalia; order Artiodactyla; family Bovidae; genus Ovis; species Ovis canadensis. Next base: position 21,914,297 of record NC_091262.1, read on the forward strand.
TTAAAAGTAAAAGGATAGAAATATATGTACCTTGCCAAAACCATCAAAAGAAACTGGAACAGCTTTGTTAGTATTGGATAAATAGACTTCATGCGCATGTGTACGTGCTGAGTCGCTTCAGTTGTGTCCGACTTTCTGTGACCCCATGGACTGTACCCCATCAGGCTCCTCTGTCCATGGGGATTCTCCAGGCAAGAATACTGCAGTGGGTTGCCATTTTCTTCTTCAAAATAGACTTCATAGAAAAAGGAATTACCAAGGATAGGAAGGGAGGGGTGTGTGTGTGTGTCTGTGTCTGTGTGTGCATGCTCAGTCATGTCTGACTTTTTGTGACCCCATGGACTGTAGCCCACCAGGCTCCTCTGTCCATGAAATTTTCCAAGCAAGAATACTGGTGGGTTGCCATTTCCTACTCCAGGGGATCTTCTTGACCCAGGGATCAAACCTATGTTTCTTGCCTCTCCGGCATTGGCAGGCAGATTCCTTCCCACTGTACCACTGATAAGCCCTTAGAAAGGGATATTACCTATTAATAAATGGGTTAATTAACCAAGAATATATAGTATCCTTAATGTCTACATATCTATCAATACAGTTTTTAAATGGGCAAAGCAAAATCTGATAGGAAAGGAGAAATAGGTTACTGGACATGTAGAGCTGATAACCTCGATACTTCTTTCTCACTAACAGAACTAGTGGACAGAAAAATAAGCAGATATTGAAGGACTAAACACCATCATCAATGAACTAGATATGACATTAATACATATTCTACTGAAGAACAGGAGAATCCAGTCTTTTCAGGTAAACATGGAACATGCCCTGAGTCATCAAACGAACCTTTACAAATTAAAATAACTAAATCATATACAAATATTTTCTCTGGCAATTCATTTTTTAGAACATTTTCATAATCCTATAAATTCTCAGAGTTCCACGTGCAGTCACTTTCTTCTTCAAAACCCGAGCCCCCAAAAATCTATTATTTTTCTGTATCTCGATAAATTTGTCTTTTCTGAACATTTAATGTAAGTGGAATCATACAAAATGTAGACATTTTTGTTTAGTTTCTTTCACTTAGCAAAATGCTTTTGAGGTTCTCTCATGTTGCAGCGTGTTTTAGGATTGTTTTTCTGTACTTTCATTGCATAGATATACTATATTTTTCATCCACTCATTATGTGAAGTACTTTAAAACTATCTTCATCTTTTTTGTTATGAATAATACTGCTGTGAACATTCACATATAAGTCTTCCAGGAACATATGTTTTTATTTTCTTTGCGTAAATTAATAGAAATGGAAGTGTTAGGTCATCTAAGAAGCTTATGTTTCATTTTAAAACATATTCCAAATTGTTTTCCAAAGTGGCTTCACAATATAGCATCCCCACTAGCAACATATGAAGGTTCCATTTTCCCTGAGTCCTTGTCAACCCTTCATCTTCCCACTTTTGGATTATCGCATCTCAGTGCATGGATAGGGATAGGAAACTGTGTTTTAACTTGCATTTCACTAATACTTTATGGGATTGGGTTTCTTTCTAAGTGGTTTGTAGGTACTGTAAAATGTATAAATCTGTATCTATTTTAAAACTCAGGCTGACCTCATATTATTGTTTTAAGAATTCTGTACATATAGACACAGGTGCTTTGTCAGATACATGATTTGCAAATATTTTCTAGAGTCTGTGGCTTATCTTGGCATCCTCTATTAAGAGGATGCTTTACAAAGCACAAAATGTTTAATTTTACTGATGTCTATCTTTTTATGGTTGGATTTTGTTGCTGGCCTAAGAACACAAGGTCATAGAGATGCTTTCTTATGTTCATCTTAGATATTCTATAGGGTTAGCTTGGCGGCTGTGGTTCCTTTTCAAGTTAACATTTGTATACAGTATGAGATGGGCTGCCCTTGGGGCTCAGATGGTAAAGAATCTGCCTGCAATGCAGAAGACCCAGTTTCGATCCCTGGGTCAGAAAAACCTCTGGAGAAGGGAATGGCTACCCACTCCAGTATTCTTGCCTGGAGAATTTCATGGACAGAGGAGCCTGGTGGGCTGCAGTCCATGGGGTCGCAAAGGGTCGAACACGACTGCATGACTAACACTTTCACTTTCAGACTTTATCGCATGAGGTAAAGATTCACGTTGACTTCTTTTGCTGCATATGGATGTTCATGTTCCATCACTATTTAATGAAGTGGTTGTCCTTTCATTGTTGAATTATCAGGTCACTTTTCCTAAAATGCATTGACTCTAAACATAAATGCTAATTTGCAGTCTCTCAATTGTTTTCCATGTATTTATATCACTAATTTTTAAATATTTTACATTTATTTCTAATTGAGGGAAGTGTCTTTACGATGTTGTGTTGTGTCTGCCATATAACAATGCAAATCGGCCATAATTATACACACATCACCTCCATCTTGAGCCTCCCTCCCCTCCGCTCTCCCATCCCTCTAAGTCATCACAGAGGGCGAGGCTGGGTTCCCTGTGTTATAAAACAACTTCTCAGCAGCTATCTATTTTATAAGTGGTAATGCATGTATGTCAATGCCACTTTCCGCATTCATCCCACTATTTTTATACTAAAACCACTCTGTTTACAGTTGCTTCAGGTAAGTGTTCAAACCACATATCATAAGCCATTCCATATTTTCTTCTTTCAAAAAAATATTAGGCTATCTCGAGTCATTTCTATTTTCACATAAATGTTAGAATCAGCTTATCAATTTCTGCAAGAATTTTTCTAGTATTTTTACAGGAGCTGTATTAAATTTGTAGAACAATTTGGAAAGAATTGCCATTCAACCAATATTTACTCTTTCAATCTATGGGTAGGCGAGCTCTCTATTTATTTTGATCTTTAATGTCTCCAAGCAACATTGCATTATTTTGTTAAATTTATCCTAAGTATTTTATTTTTTGCTGATTTGGAATGGAACTATTTATTAATTTCAACTTTAAATTGTTTATTGTAGCATATAAAAGCACAATTGGTTTTTGCCTATCAATATTTTTTGTGTCTTTTGACTTTGTTAAACTTGCCTATTAGCTTTGCTAATAATTGGTTTTTGCCTATCAATATTTTTTGTGTCTTTTGACTTTGTTAAACTTGCCTATTAGCTTTGCTAATATACCCATGTATTCCATAAGATTTTCCAAGTATAAAATAGTGCTATTTGTAAACAAAGACAGTTTTATTTCATCCTTACCTATCTGGATTCCTTTCAGTAATTGTATTTGGCATCAGAACCTCTATTACAACATTGAAAAGAAGAGGGAGAGTAGACATCTTTGCTTTGTTCCCAGTTTTAAGGAGAAAGTGTTGACACTTTCACCATTAAATGTGATATAAACTATACATTTTTCATAGATTCTTTTTATCAAGTTGAGAAAATTTATATTTTTAGGTTCCTGAGACTTATTGTCATGACTACCTCTTGTGCTTTATCAAATGCTTTTCCTATATCTACAAAAAGAATGCTATTCATCCTTTATCTTATTAATGTGATATAAATAGCATATAATGATGGCATAAAATGATTTTAGGTGTTGCTGAGCTCAGTTTGCTAAATTTTAAAACCAAATTCTTATTATAAATCAGTTGTACAACAGACAGTGAGATTAAAACCTTGTGGTATGTTTCCACATTATTGAATTCTGCTGAATAATTGCAGAGTCTTTACTTCCATCTCTGAGATAATAATTGTGTACACTGAAAAAAAATCAGGTTTATTATTAATTATACACTAACAGCAGTCCATTTTATGCTACCATGAAGGAAGCATATGACTCACATGTGTGAAAATGTGTCCATTGTCATAAACCATCCTTTTTCACTGCCTTAAATATATTAGACTAAGCTTAGATCATTATTTTGTTCTCCAATAAGGTAAAACTTCCATCCTTCTAACACTGAAACACTTAGTTCAATCTTATTTTTCCCTTGTGGAAAAAAAAGTATAGATTTTACTACCTACTCCATCACTCACCCAGTTTATAGCGTGCATAATTTTTCTGCTTTTCCACAATACTTCATGATAGTCAGTTTAAAGATCTCATCACCTGATGTATGCTATGTTTGCAGCTTGTTGTTAAAAAACTACTCAATAAACCACAAGTGGGCATAGAAGCCAGGGATATGCATGTTTAAAGATTAAACAACACCAACAAAATGTCTTGCTCACATGATTCCTCCCTGTTACCCTATTCTCCTATTTTTTCCTCCATAAACTATAGTTTGATGTCTGCCAAAATCTGAATAATCCCTAATTTTGGTTATCACTCTTAAGTTCAAACCAAATAGCTACCTAGGGTGTAATTATCTGAATAGTAAAAATGGGTAATAATTAAGAATCTAGACTACGACTTAGAATTTTGAGAAGCACTGCAGTGTTATCCTGGAAAAACGACACTGCCTCTCGTCGTAGGCCATCAGGGGACGAGGGGAGTATTGGCAGAAAGCCAGAGTTTTGTGTTCACTTCAAGAGCAGAGGTGATTTTTAATGCTTCAACATCATTCATGAAATATTATATATATAATTTGTGCTCACAATAACAAGCATGTTCTCCAAGGAAACATTAAAATAAATAGCTTCTTTAACTCTTTTGTACCTTGGTCATATCTTATTTTGATGAACCCATAAAAAAGGAAGGTAAGATTGATGTTGGACAGATCAGTAGGGCGATCATGTAGTTTATTACATATTTATGACTCTGAAAGATCAAAGGATTTTTTATGCATATAACTTGGCAAATGTATTTTGCCACGCTCAAATATGTTCCAAGTGACTTCAGTGGGGAAGTGCAAAGATCTGGCGCTCTGCCTGTAATGCTATTTGGCAAGACATTGAATGATGGAGGGATTTGAGAACACAGTAACATACTGTATTACATGTATATGTATACACACTCTATTATGTATGCATACACTTACTGGTATATAGGAAATGTGTGACTGTATACACACTCTATATAAATATGTTAAACTACATAATCAGGGTAATTAGATGAAATATTGGTATCAGTATGTACCAATAAACTATATGTTTGGAAGGACTCCATTATTCTTCGTGATTATAATATTTTCAAGGAAACTGTAAGAAAATGTTATCATTAATGCCCTACAGATTTTAAAATGTGTATTTATTAACAAAGTTCTGTGTGCTTTTAGTTAGCAGTCTAACATTTTGAAGGATGTGCAACTTGATTCCCTTTACACTGTAGGGGTAAAGGTGAGCCAAAGTAACACATGGTTCCTGCCCCACAGACCAGAAACTCCCAACCTCTCAGAAACCAGTGACCTCCAACTCTCTCCCATCCCTGTCCAACATGATTTTCCACATGTGTGATGTGTGTGTTGCTTGTGTCTTTGTTGTGGGTTGAGTCAGAGTGGATGTTCCTTTGTCATTATAAAATGAATTATGGACCTGGGAGTATCATACTAAGTCAGACAGAGAAAGACAAATATATGGTATTACATACACAGAATCTAAAAATACTGACATAAGTGAATTTCTCTACAAAACAGAAATGGAATCAGAGAATGAACTTATGGTTATCAGGGGGAGAGTAGTGGAAGGGATAGTTTGGGAGTTTGGGATTCACATGTACACACTACTGTATCTAAAACAGATAATCAACACGGACCTGAGTCTCCAACCCAGGGACTGAACCCAGGTCTCCTGCGATGCATGCAGATTCTTTACCATTGAGCCACTGGGGAAGCTGCAACAAGAACCTACTGTATCAGTCCAGTTCAGTTCAGTTCAGTCACCCAGGCGTGTCCGACTCTGCGACCCCATGAATCACAGCACGCCAGGCCTCCCTGTCCATCACCATCTCCCGGAGTTCACTCAAACTCACGTCTATCAATTAAGTGATGCCATCCAGCCATCTCATCCTCTGTCGTCCCCTTCTCCTCCTGCCCTCAATCCCTCCCAGCATCAGACTCTTTTCCAGTGTGTCAACTCTTCGCATGAGGTGGCCATAGTACTGGAGTTTCAGCTTTAGCATCATTCCTTCCAATGAACACCCAGGACTGATCTCCTTCAGAATGGACTGGTTGGATCTCCTTGCAGTCCAAGGGACTCTCAACAGTCTTCTCCAACACCACAGTTCAAAAGCATCAATTCTTCAGCACTCAGCTTTCTTTATAGTCCAACTCTCACATCCATACATGACCACTGGAAAAACCATAGCCTTGACTAGACAGACCTTTCTTGGCAAAGTAATGTCTCTGCTTTTGAATATGCCATCTAGATTGGTCATAACTTTCTTTCCAAGGAGTAAGCATCTTTTAATTTCATGGCTGCAATCACCATCTGCAGTGATTTTGGAGCCCCCCAAAATAAAGTCTGGCACTGTTTCCCCATCTATTTCCCATGAAGTGATGGGACCGGATGCCATGATCTTAGTTTTCTGAATGTTGAGCTTTAAGCCAACTTTTTCACTCTCCTCTTTCACTTTCATCAAGAGGCTTTTTAGTTCCTCTTCATTTTCTGCCATAAGGGTGGTGTCATCTGCATATCTGAGGTTATTGATGTTTCTCCTGGCAATCTTGATTCCATCTTGTGCTTCTTCCAGCCCAGAGTTCCTCATGATGTACTCTGCATAGAAGTTAAATAAGCAGGGTGACAATATACAGCCTTGATGTACTCCTTTGCCTATTTGGAACCAGTCTGTTGTTCCATGTCCAGTTCTAACTGTTGCTTCCTGACCTGCATATGGTAGGTAATAATAATTAAAACATCTGACAGCTTCTCCACTAAATAAAGAATAAATAAATAAATTATTAGGATTATCTAAGAAGTCTAATATCCCATTAACAAAGGTACTTTTAGTTTAAAATTAGAATAAAAATATAACCTTTGATTAATTTTTCCTATATTTAAATCTTCTTGAATATCAACAAATCATTAAAATTATATGATCCCAGGTTTTCTCAAAGTATGGTGAAAAGAGCACACAAATCTTCAGTTTACTCTGGGGGTCACTTTAGAAAGAGTGCCTCAAAGATATCTTTGAAAAAACACTGAGTTAAACAACTCCAAGTGACCTTCTACAGTACAGACTATATAACACTTGAAATCATCAGGAGGTTGCTTTAGCTTTTCCTCCGAATGATCAGAGTTGGTGATTCCTTCACGCATTGCATCAGGGGCATTGTGCAGAACAGACCCTGGTGAGCATGATTATCTGACTGGGCTGCCCTTGCAATAATTTATAGTTAACTTACCATTGATGCTGAGTGCTCACAGCCCTAGTTACTTTACTTAGTACTCATCTAAACACTCTTACAGTGGTGTATAGGTGAGGAAAGTAAAACTCAAAGAAGTTGAACAAATTGAAGTTAAAGTTTATAGGAGCACATGGCTAATTACAAAGTCAAAATTTGCCCCAGGTCTCTCTAGGTCTGTCCTATCTTATAAGTCTTTAACTCAAGAAAAAATACTGTAACTGTGTATGGTGGTGGATGTTTCCTAGTTCATTCACAGTATATAAAAATATCAAATAATTATGTTCTACAACTAAAACTAATGTAATGTTATATGACATGTATTCCTCAATGGAGAAAGAAAAAATAATAAAATAAAATCATACCAAAGTTTATCATACTGAAATATTTTTATCAAAGTCTGAGTAGTCACTAGATCAGGTATGATGAGAAAGCCCCATCCCATCTACTGTCATGTTCTATACCAAATCACACGTTACTTGTTGTCAGCTGCCAAGTATTTCACTTCCAGATGTATTGTTCTTACAATTCATACGCCAAGTATTGGCTTACATTTGCAAAACATTAATGCTCAAATAATTAAAGGGCAGACATTAAATACTGATCAAGAGTAAGAAATTTTACCTTTAGACCCTGTGACTGCAAGCTATTAGTACCTACTTGTGGATCTAAATTTCACTAAAGAAAGGTGACTTGGTCACCACTGAGTAAGTTAGAGAATAGTTGAGAAGAAAATGTGGCATGGCAACTGAGCACTGCTATTTCTTGTCTTGTTTGTGAAAGTCACTCAGTCGTGCCTGACTCTTCACAAAGCCATGGACTACACAGTCTGTGGAATTCTTCTGGCCAGAATTCTAGAGTTGGCAGCGTTTCCCTTCTCCAAGGAATCTTCCCAACCGAAAGATTGAACCCAGGTTTCCCGCACTGCAGGCCAATTCTTCACCAGCTGAGCCATAAGGGAAGCCCAAGACTACTGGAGTGGGTAGCCTATCCCTTCTCCAGGGGATCTTCCCGACCCAGGAATCAAACCCGGGTCTCCTGCATTGCAGGCAGATTCTTTACCAACTGCGCTATGAAAGAAGCCTCCTTTGTGAGAGGTTTGCAAATCAGTTTGCCCCAAAGCATTTATCAAAGTTACTCTCCTTTCCCCATTGTGTGTTCTTGGCACCTATGTCAAAGTTCTAGTTGATCATAAATGCATGGATTTATTTCTGGGCTATCTATTCTGTTCCATTGGTCTGCGTGTCTATTTTTATGCCAGTACCATGTTGTTTTGATTGAAGGCCAAATGAGAAGAGGGCAGTAGAGGATGACCTGGTTATATAGCATCACTGAATCAATGGACATGAATTTGAGCAAACTCCAGGAGGTAATGAAGGACAGGGAAGCCTGGCATGCTGCAGTCCATAGGAGTCATGATGAGTCAGACACAACTTAGCAACAGAACAACAAGATCTCTAGAGACAATTTTACTTCTTCTTTTTGATCTGTATGGCTTTTTTTTTTCTTATCCAATTGCTGTGGATAGGACTTTGAGTACTACATTGAATAAAAATCATGAGAGTACGCATTATCATTTTGTTTCTGATCTTAGAGAAAAAGTTTTTAGCTTTTCACAATCAAGTATGTTGTTACTTGTGGGTTTGTCATACATGGCCTTTATTATATTGAGGTGTATTCCTTCTACATCTAACTAGTTGAGAGGTTTTTTATCATGAAAGGATGCCAAATTTTGTCAAATGATTTTTCCCATCATTTTTTTTGATTTTTCCATCTACTGAGACAATCACACGATTTTTATCGTTCATTTTGTTAATGTTGTGTATCAGGTATATCGATCTGTGTATATTGAAGCATTCTTCAATCTTAGAGATAAATCCCACTTGGTCTTGGTGTATAATCTTTTTAAAGTGTTTTTGAATTTGTTTTCCTAGTATTCTGTTAAGGATTTTTGCATCTGTGTTAATCAGGTATTGATATCAAATTTTCTTTTCTTGTAGTATCCTTATCTAGTTTTGTTATGAAGGTAATTCTAGCCTCCCAAAGTGAGTATGGAAGTGTTTCTTTCTCTTCAACTTTTTGGAAGAGTTTGATAAGGATTTGTATTAATTCCATTTAATGTTTGATTGAAGTCATCAATGAAGCTATCATGTCTTGACTTTGGGAGCTTCACTGGTAGATTTTTGATCACTGACTCTATCTCCTTACTTGTTATTGGTCTATTCAAATTCTCTATTTCTGGTAATTCAGTCTTGATAAATTGTATGCATCTAAGAATTTCTCTAGTTTGTCCAAATCTGTTTTTATATAATTGCTAACAATAGTCTTTTATTTGTATTTCTGTAGTATCAATTATAATGTCTCCTCCTTTTCACAATTTTATTTATTTAAGCTTTTTCTTTTTTTTTCTTAGTTATAAGGGTGTCAATTTTGTTTTATTTTTTATCTGCCCATTCCAAAAAAAGAAAACTCTTAGTTTCACTAATCTTTCCTTTTGGTATTCTTATCTCTATTTTAATGAAACAATACCCTTATCTCATTCCATATACTAAATCAACTCAAAGTGGAATAAAAACTTACTGTAAGTTCTGAAACTATGAAACTATTAGAAAAAAATAGGAAAAAGTTTGACATTTCTTTGTGCAAAGAATTTTGGATGCAATCCCAGAAGCACAGCAATAAAAGATAAAATAAACAAATGAGATTGCTAACTTTGAAACACTGCTACACAGCAAAGGAAACTTCACTAGAGTGAATAGACACCTTAGAGTGAATAGACAACCTAGGAGGAAATAATTGCAAACTTTATATGATAACAAGTTAATATTCAAAATATATATGGAACTCAAACAGCTAAATAGCAATAAAACAACAATTTAAAAGTGGGTAAAAGATCTGAATAGACATTTCTTCAAATAAGACATACAAATGGCCAATAAGTATGTAAAACGATGCTCAACATCATTAATGATCAGGGAAATGCAAATAAAAATCACAATCCCATACCTGTTAGAAATGCTATCACCCAAAAGACAAAAACTAGTCAGAGTTGGCAAACATGGAGAAAAGGGAAATCTTATATACTATTGGGAAGCACATAAATGGGCATGGTCATTATGGAAAACAATATAGAGAGTCCTCAAAAAAAAAAACAAAAATAGTCCTCAAAACAATAAAAATTAAATTTAAAAAACATAATAAAATAAAATAAAAATAGTCCTCAAAAATAAAAATAAAACAAAAAAACATAATCCAACAATCTATTTCTGGGTATGTATTTAAAAAATGAAACTAGTATCTAAAAGAGACATCTGTACTTCCACATTCATTGCAATATGATTCCCAATAGCCAAGATATGTAAACAATGCATGCGTCTGTTGATGGATAAAGAAGTAGAATGGATAAAGAGGAGATATATTACATTATAATTCTATTATATTACATATGTCATCGTATATTTTTGAAATGGAATATTTTCCAGTCTTGAGATGGAAGGAAACCCTATCTTTTGTGACAACGTAGATGAGGCTTGAGGACATTTTACTTACTGCTTGAAAGACAAATATTATACTATCTCACTTACATGTGGAATCTAGAAACAAATAAAATAACTCAATTCATAGAAGCAGAGAGTAGAATGGTGGTTATGAGAACCTGGGGGATGGGCAGGAGAAATGGCGAGGTGCTGGTCAAAGGTACAAAGTTACACTTAAGTAGGATGAATGTCTAGAGAGCTAGTATGTAGCATAATGACTATACTTAATAATATTATGTTCAATGGACACTGGAAATATGCTGTGAGAGTAGATTTCAAGTGCACTTGCCGCCTACAAAAATTGTAGCTGTGTAAGCAGATGATATGTTAATCAGCTTGACTATAGTAGCTTTTTATACTTATATCAAAGCATTATGTTGTATACTTTGAATAAATACAATTTGGAATATATATAAATAAAAAAGAAAGAGACTTGTATGATATTTCAAACTACACGCAATTATATGTATAGATCTGAAGACTAAGACTTTTTTTTTTTGTAAACTCATTGTCAAAATTTGTCACTTGACATGCTCAGTTGTTCAGTCATGTCCAACTCTTTGTGATGCTATGGACTCTAGCCTGCCAGGCTCCTCTGTACATGAAATAATCCAGGCAAGGATAATGGAGTAGGTTGCCATTTTCTATTCCAGAAGTGACCCAGGGATCAAACACACGTTTCTTGCATCTCCTGCACTGGCAGGCAGATTCTTTACTACTGCACCATCTGGCGAGTACTTGTGATTGAATGATAATGGCAAGTCCATGTTTGAAATAAAAATACATTTTTCCAATAGAATAGGTAAATATCAATATTTATACTTATATTTGAGCTTCACAAGCTTGAAAAGGATGAGTAAATTTCTGATTAGGATTTTATACAACCTGATTGACCCATGAAGCTGAAGAAAGGGGATACCAAAATGTGCTAATATATATAGAAGCTGCCAACAGTGTGGAGGGAAATATCAGTATTATTGCCTAGAGTCAAGGCAATTTGGAGTTTATCACTGCATGAATGTTGCTACCATATATGTACATACATATGATATATTTAATGGATGTGTGTGTGTGTGTGTATGGTATGTGGATAATATGTGCTTCATACTCTGATTATTTGTAGAATTATTGAATTATAAGAAAGAAGGCCTAGAAAAAAACTTTTGCTATTTAATATTTGAATGTGTATTTTTCTGAAAAAATGTTAATAAATATAACTTTGTGGCCAAAGGTTTATCCAATATGTATATAGGAACAGTGTGGTTCAAAATGTATGAAACACATTTCTGTGTCTTCACAAAATCAATGTGGCATTCCTATAAGTAGAAGTTTGAACTAGAAAAGTGCTGAATACTTTTAGATTCATATGAATTAAAATAATATTTTTGAGTAATTTTTTTTCTTATAACTCTTTCCTAATTTTTTAAGGCTTACCTGATCTCAAGTTTGTCAGATTCCAATCAGATTTATCCACTGGGCACCACTAATGGAGCTTTTAAAAGCAGACAGAAGCCTAGGCTTCAATCAGGAAACCTTAATAAATGCTTCAGGTAGACATATTTTATCTAAATGGTTTTCAGCAGTTGAGGGAGCATAGCACTTACAAAAAATCCAAATCTTAATTCTGTGTTCGTGTCTTTTGTGCAGTAGAGTACACACTCCTATAAGAGGGCATCTCTTAATAAAGATTTAAGAGTCTTTCCAAATCTTTCTAATAAAGATTTGGAGTCTTTCCAAGAGAGATCCATTCAGGCCAGGTATTCCTGACTTCAACAAGAGCAGTGGGGATACTGCAGTGTTTAAGAGGTTGAACTCTGGGATCAGATTGCCTGGGTTTAAATCCTAACTGCTTATCAGGTTTCCTTGGGTGACTTATGTAACCTCTCTATGTCTTAGTTCCTTATCTGTAAAATAAAAACAATAATACTTCTCACCTACACTGATTGTTATGAGGATTTAATGAATACTAAATGTCAATACCTAGACCAGTGTCTGGAAAACTGTGTTATAATTATGTCAAATGAATATAAAAGTTAATTGCAAAGTTTTCCAGATAGTGACACTCCTGGCCACTTCTCTCTCATGGGCCACTAAACATTCGTTGCTGCTGCTGCTGCTAAGTCGCTTCAGTCATGTCCGACTCTGTTCAACCCCATAGACGGCAGCCCACCAGGCTCCCCCATCCCTGGGATTCTCCAGGCAAGAACACTGGAGTGAGTTGCCATTTCCTTCTCCAATGCATGAAAGTGAAAGTGAAGTCATTCAGTCGTTGCTGACTCTTCACAACCCCATGAACTGCAGCCTACCAGGCTCCTCCGTCCATGGGATTCTCCAGGCAAGAGTACTGGAGTGGGGTGCCATTGCCTTCACCAAACATTCACTGAGTGCCTTCTATATGCTACATTCCATGTTAGATGATTTCCCTGCCTACAGGCAAGCAGGAACCTTATACTCAGCAATGCTGTTGTGTTATACACTTTTTCTGAAATCTGAAACTCTTCGTTACTGATGAACCTGTTTGCCGGGCAGCAATGGAGATGGACACAGTGGGAGAACAAGAGGGCTAGATGAATTGAGAGAGTAACATTAAAACATATACATTACCATGTGTGAAATAGATAGCCAGTGGGAATTTGCTCTATGACGCAGGAAGCTCAAACCCAGCGCTCTATGACAACCTAGAGGGGTGGGATGGGGTGGGAGATGGGAGAGATTCAAGAGGAAGGGGACATATATATATCTATGGCCAACTCATGTTGATGTATGGCAGAAAGTACAACACAGTTTTGTAAAGCAATTATCCTCCAATTAAAAATAAATAAATTTAAATGTATTCTTTTTAATGGCTGAGTAATACTCCATTGTGTATATGTACCACAGCTTTCTTATCCATTCATCTGCTGATGGACATCTAGGTTGTTTCCATGTCCTGGCTATTATAAACAGTGCTGTGATGAACATCGGGGTACATGTGTCTCTTTCAATTCTGGTTTCCTCAGTGTAAGCCAGAAAGAAAACACCAATACAGTATACTAACACATATATATGGAATTTAGAAAGATGGCAATGATGACCCTGTATGCAAGACAGCAAAAGAGACACAGATGTGTAGAGCGGACTTTTGGGCCCAGAGGGAGAGGGAGAGGGTGGGATGATTTGGGAGAATGGCATTGAAACATGTATACTATCAGGTAAGAAACAAATCACCAGTCTATGTCCAGTACAGGTTACAGCATGCTTGGGGCAGGTGCACAGGTTTGACCCAGAGAGATGTTATGGGGAGGGAGGTGGGAGGGGAGTTCATGTTTGGGAACACATGTACACCCATGGTGGATTCATGTCAATGTATGGCAAAACCAATACAGTATTGTAAAGTAAAATAAAGTAAAAATAAAAAAAATTTTTAAATTCAAAATAAATACATAAAATAAATTTTAAAAAAAAGAAGTGGAGAAAAGAGAAAAAAAAAAGCAGCACAGTGGAAAAACTAAGGAAATCTGGATAAACTGTAGACTACATTTGTTTAATTAATCTAGTTAGTAATAATTTGTCAACATTGATTCACTAATTTTGACAATGTGGGTATACTAATTTAAGATTTTAACAGTAGAGGAAATTGGGTGTATAGTGTGTGAGCACTTCCTTTACTGTTTTCGCAATTTTTCTGTACATCTGAAACTTTTAAATATAAATGTGTATTTTTAAAAGTGCCCCTTTCTACCTGAAAGTCATAGTCATGAAAATTATCTCAATTTCCCAGAGCCTCAGAATGGTCAAACTCCCAAACAAGCAAATAATTACCTTTTGTTCCAGGACTTTTCAGATGGAACAGAATAATCCAAACAAAAATCATGGTCATCGATACCATTTTGACATTCTCCTCTGAATTTTTAATGGATATGTAAATGAAACTAGATATTGCTTTAAAATTTTAAGAGCTGACATTCACTAAGATCATGTTATATGATTGACTGTGTTTTATCCTTTCTAAGAATTAGCTCTTGAGGACTATTCAAAAACCTATGTGGCAAATATTTTTATTGCTTATTGCTCCTATATGAGAAAACCATTTGCATTTGTATCTGCAATGAGCTTGCCTTGGGATGGTCCAGCTTTGATTCAATGATATGCATGTAGAGTGCTTCCTGCTCTCCTTGAACTGGATGAGTAAATGACTGTTCAACAAAGTGCCTCCACTGCTTCCTGGCAAACTGGGTGGTCATTGTAACCGGGGATGCTACACCTATGATAGGGAATCAGCACAGCCACTCGTAAAGGAAAGAGTGCGCAATACCATTGGCATTGCTCACATACAACAGGCCTTTGTCTCGTATCTGGGGTGTGCAAAGAGACAGCAGTGTAGGGTCTACGTATTTCTGAAATTTTTAAAGTGTGTTAAATAATCTGCAGAACCAATGCAGGAGACACAGGAGACTGGGTTCAATCCCTGGGTCGGGAAGTTCCGCTGGAGTAGGAAATGGAAACCCACCCCGGTATTCTTGCCTGGGAAATCTCATGGACAGAGGAGCCTGGCGGGCTAGTCCTACAGTCCATGGAGTCGCACAGAGTTGGACACAGTGACCATACATGCACAAACAAAAGCAAAAAAAAGAGGCAAATCAGTCGACTAGTTTTTACCAATCAATTTTATAGTCAGTTGAGTCTTCAGGAAACACTAGGGAGAAATGACCCCATTTAATGAATTCGTAGATGGGTTAGAAGCAGGGCGATCACACCGGGTCCCATGTTCATAAAGATCCCAGGACCAGCCTAATGTTCTGCTGTCACCATCTTGAAATTCTTGGTTTTTGAATAACGAGCTCTGTCTTGTCATTTTGCGCTGGGCTCCACCAGTTACGTAGCCAGTCCTGTTCATCAGTTTTACTTGAATAAAATCTCAGGTGCTGCTTTTGAAACTGCATCCCTCAGTGTGGCCTCACAAGTTTACACTTGCTAAGTCTGCCTTAGGAAGACACAGTCATTCTCAGGGAAGTAGTTTACCCCAGTTCCCTGTATAAATTGCAAATCAAGTGGGTTAAGTAAAAGATCTGTGCTAATCTTTCTTTCTATTGCCTCTTTAGAACCCTGAATCCAGTGCCCCGAACAAGCAGAAGCATTGGATGTGCAATGACATTTTAATTGTAGATACAGATACTGTCACACACACACACACACACACACACACACACACAGGATAACGTTATCAATGTTCTGCTACAGTACCACTTACCTACTCTAGAAATTGAAGACCCAAACAGTTGGCCTATGATCACAGTGCATAATTCTGGAACTGAAAACCTTCTAAGAGAAAGGATTATTATTGAATTATGTGGTAGAAACACTCTAAGGCCATTTATTTACCCCTGACTTGATGCTCACCAGAGCCAGGCAATCTCTGATTTCCAATTTTAAAAACTGATGAAAAGAAAATGGCATTTATTTAAGAAACATGATAGCCAAACATTGATGAGGGACTAATAAAGGTCCCTTACACACAGCTTTACACACTCCAGGGGAGTCTGATCATAGTAGTTTTGAATTAAGTCAAGCAAATTTTCATTATGCTAATGAAAATGTTACTGTTCCTCCTATTTATTTCCTACTGAAAACCTAAGATCTTTAACTTAAAGGGCTATTTTTGTCCCAGTCTGTTTGTAGTTCCTACTCATTATGTCCATAGATAAGAGAGATCTACTGAGAAACCCACTAGAGGAAATATCTGCCTTAAATGTGGATATTTTTTGAATGATGCTGGTAACTCAAAGCGCCTGAAAAACTCACCCTTTTGGATCCACCTGCTAAATCAGGGAGATTAGGAGGAGGGTTGAAATCTCTACTTTCAACTGGACCAGAGGATAACTCCTCACTTTATAGAAGGCTTTAATTATTCTCTGTTTCTTCAAATATCCCTACTGCCTTGGGTCTTCTCCCCTCCTTTGTAATATGTCTTTTGAGATCCTGCTTCCGTCTGGGAAATCCATGGCCCAAGCCTTGCTCTGGTAGCTGAAGGTCCCTAATGAGGGTGGCAGCGACCTTCCATCCTCCCTAGAGATTGCTTTGACCACATGGATACCCCCAGAGCATCCTGACATGGGTACCTTCTCACCTCTGTCAAGCTCTTTTGTTAAGTTCAACACCTTACAACAATTAGAGAGGAAAAGCCTCACTGAGTTGTTTAGACGTTATCTCTGCCACAGAGAAATGTTCTGCAATATAGGCTAGACAATTTTTTTCTAAACTAAAATTAATTGGCAGAGAATCTGCTGGTATTCCAAAGAAAATAATGGGACACTGTAAAAAGATTTTCTTGGGGATTACAATGGAGTAATTAAAAAATCTTTGTCCTCTCTTTTTCCCTCTCCTCTATTTACCATAATACCACCTATATGAGATCTTTTTAAAGTGACAACACAGAATGAAAACCAGTTTGATTCATTAGTAAGAAATATCCAGAAAGTATCAGGTGCTGTTTGTATCAGTTTGTCTGTTGAGCTTAGCTTTTTTTTCTGGTTGAAACCGCCAGATTCACTCGTAGACAGAGAATCTCCTGGGCTGCTCTTTGCAAGTGGGTAGCCACTGGTAAGGTCACAGGTTTGAAGAGGAATCTTGTTAATAAGCTGGAAAAAGCCCAGGATATGAGTTCTTTACTAGAGGTGATGAGCAATGTCAATCAGATATGTTTTCTTGAAAGTTTGAATTAAAAGATGCAAAAGGAAACAGATTTGAGGGTATCTGAGAGGTCCCTATAGAGAACTAGGCCTGGTGGCCAAAGGTATTAAGGAAAGGGAAAGGATGGACAGCTGTGGAAGAGTATCAGACACGCAAATGACCCTCCGAGACCAGAGGAGAGCAGTAGGTCTTACCGTTACAATTGCGCGGTGCAGCAGGGCCCTCAGCCCTTTATGTTCCTCCATCCACCAAAACCTCTAAAGACACAACGTAGAAGAAGCTCTCGTAATACTCTATCCCTCTTACATGAGCTTGTGAACCTGTGCTTTTAAATATTTGATTATTTAACCAGGGCACCAAGAGATAAGATGGGAGTGGAATCCTTGTCCACATTTGCTCTTGAGAAATACAGAAGGAAAATAGATACAAACCTATTGACTTCCTACTGGAAACATGGCGTGTATCACACTATCAGCAAATTTGATCTTTAATTACAAGCATATCAGAGGTAAGACAACTAAGGGCCGGAATGTCAAACAATTTGTCCAAAGTAATTGGAAGTGTAACATTTAAACACATTTGTGTCCTTTTCCAAATCCATATTCTTTCCAGTATACAGTGTTGTTTAACTATAATAACATGGGCAAAGCAAAAGAAAAGAAGGAAAGGAGGAAGGCAGGAAGGGGAGGGAGGAAGAAACGGAGAGCAGCAGTTTTAATATCGACTACCGCTGGACAATTTCATACATCATCATTCGGTCCTCACGAGCACGAAGTAAACAACTGATATGTACGTATATGTATAAAATATATATGCATGTATATGTATGTGTCTATTTTATATGCACATATATGTATGTAAATATGTATATGTGCATGCATATATATATATATATATGTATGTATTTTATATACAAGAAAACTGAAGCTCATCAAAATCGCACAGCAAGGAATGGAGCCAGGATTTAAGCAGAGCCAAAGTGATTCTGGTGGAGAGGTCTGACAGAATGTGGCCCACTGGAGAAGGGATTGGCAAACCACTTCGGTATTCTTGCCTTGAGAACCCCATGGACAGCATGAAAGGGAAAATGATAGGATACTGAAAGAGGAATTCCCCAGGTTGGTAGATGCTCAATATGCTACTGGAGATCAGTGGAGAAATAACTCCAGAAGGAATGAAGAGATGGAGCCAAAGCAAAAACAATGCACAGTTGTGGATGTGACTGGTGATAGAAGCAAGATCCGATGCTTTAAACAGCAATATTGCATAGGAACCTGGAATGTTAGGTCCATGAGTCAAGGCAAATTGGAAGTGGTCAAACAGGAGATGGCGAGAATGAACGTCAACATTCTAGAAATCAGCAAACTAAACTGGACTGGAATGGGTGAATTTAACTCAGGTGACCATTATATCTACTACTGTGGGCAGGAATCCCTTAGAAGAAATGGAGTAGCCATCATGGTCAACAAAAGAGTCCAAAATGCAGTACTTGGATGCAATCTCAAAATGACAGAATGATCTCTGTTCATCTCCAAGGCAAACCATTCAATATCACTATAACCCAAGCCTATGCCCCAACCAGTAATGCTGAAAAAGCTGAAGTTGAACGGTTCTATGAAGACCTACAAGACCTTTTAGAACTAACACCCAAAAAAGATGTCCTTTTCATTATAGGGGACTGGAATGCAAAAGTAGGAAGTCAAGAAACACCTGGAGTAACAGGCAAATTTGCTCTTGGAATGCGGAATGAAGGTAGGGCAAAAACGAATAGAGTTTTGCCAAGAGAACGCACTGGTCATAGCAAACACCCTCTTCCAACAACACAAGAGAAGACTTTACACATGAACATCACCAGATGGTCAACACCAAAATCAGACTGATTATATTCTTTGCAGCCAAAGATGGAGAAGCTCTTTATAGTCACAAAACAAGACTGGGAGCTGACTGTGGCTCAGATCATGAACTCCTTATTACCAAATTCAGACTTAAATGAAGAAAGTAGGGAAAACCACTAGACCATTCAGGTATAACCTATATCAAATCCATTATTATTATACAGTGAAAGTAATAAATAGATTTAAGGGACCAGATCTGATAGACAGAGTGCCCGATGAACTATGGACAGAGGTTCATGACATTGTATAGGACACAGGGATCAAGAACATCCCCATGGAAAAGAAATGCAAAAAGTAAAATGGCTGTCTGAGGAGGCTTTACAAATAGCTGTGGAAAGAAGAGAAGTGAAAAGCAAAGGAGAAAAGGAAAGATATAAGCATCTGAATGCAGAGTTCCAAAGAATAACAAGGAGAGATAAGAAACCCTTCCTCAGCAATAAATGCAAAGAAATAGAGGAAAACAATAGAATGGGAAAGAGTAAAGATCTCTTCAAGAAAATTAGAGATACTAAAGGAACATTTCATGCAAAGATGGGCTCGGTAAAGGACATAAATGGTATGGACCTAACAGAAGCAGAACATATTAAAAAGAGGTGGCAAGAATACACAGAAGAACTGTACAAAAAAAATCTTCACAACCCAGATAATCATGATGGTGTGATCACTCACCAAGAGATAGACATTCTGGAATGTGAAGTCGAATGGGCCTTAGAAAGCATAACTAGGAACAAAGCTAGTGGAGGTGATGGAATTCCAACTGAGCTATTTCAAATCCTGAAAAATGATGCTGTGAAAGTGCTGCGCTCAATATACCACAAATCTGGAAAACTCAGCAGTGGCCACAGGACTGGAAAAGGTCAGTTTTTATTCCAATTCCAAAGAAAGGCAAAGCCAAAGAATGCTGAAACTACTACACAATTGCACTCATCTCACATGCTAGTAAAGTAGTGCTCAAAATTCTCCAAGCAAGGCTTCAGACAGGCCTCAGGTGAACTGTGAACTTCCAGATGTTCAAGCTGGTTTTAGAAAAGGCAGAGGATCCAGAGATCAAATTGCCAACACCCACTGGATCACCCACTGAAAAAGCAAGAGTTTCAGAAAAAACTATTTCTTCTTTATTGACTATGCCCAAGCTTTTGACTGTGTGGATCACAATTAAGTGTGGAAAATTCTGAGAGAGATGGGAATACCAGACCACCTGACCTGCCTCTTGAGAAACCTATATGCAGGTCAGGAAGCAATAGTTAAAACTGGACATGGAACAACAGACTGGTTCCAAATAGGAAAAGGAGTACATCAAGGCTGTATATTTTCACCCTGCTTATTTAACTTAGATGCAGGGTACATCATGAGGAACTCTGGTCTGGAAGAAGCACAAGCTAGAATCAAGATTGCTGGGGGAAATATCAATAACCTCAGATATGCAGATGATACCACCCTTATGGCAGAAAGTGAAGAGGAACTAAAAAGCCTCTTTGTGAAAGTGAAAGTGGAGAGTGAAAAATTTGGCTTAAAGCTCAACATTCAGAAAACGAAGCTCATGGCATCTGGTCCCATCACTTCATGGCAAATAGGTGGGGAAAGAGTGGAAACAGTGTCAGATTTTATTTTGGGGGGCTCCAAAATCACTGCAGATGGTGATTGCAGCCATGAAATTAAAAGATGCTTACTCCTTGGAAGGAAAGTTATGACCAACCTAGACATGATATTAAAAAGCAGAGATATTCCTTTGCCAAGAAAAGTCCATCTAGTCAAGGCTATGGTTTTTCCAGTAGTCATGTATGGATGTGAGAGTTGGACTGTGAAGAAAGCTGAGTGCTGAGGAATTGATGCTTTTGAACTGTGGTGTTGGAGAAGACTCTTGAGAGTTCCTTGGACTGCAAGGAGATCCAAACAGTCCATTGTAAAGGAGATCAGTCCTGGGTGTTCATTGGAAGGACTGATGCTAAAGCTAAAACTCCAATACTTTGGCCACCTCATGCGAAGAGTTGACCCATTGGAAAAGACTCCGATGCTGGGAGGGATTGAGGGCAGGAGGAGAAGGGGACAACAGAGGATGAGATGGCTGGATGGCATCACTGACTCGATGGACATGAGTTTGAGTGATCTTCTGGAGTTGGTGATGAACAGGGAGGCCTGGGGTGCTGAGATTTATGGGGTCGCAAAGAGTCAGACATGACTGAGCGACTGAACTGAACTGAACTGAATGTAATTCCATTACTTTACCTTCCACTAAACTGATCGTTTTCTCGGAGAACCACATGCCTCAGAACAATTATAGCTGATAATTTGGTAGAAAATCAAGGATAGTGTAGACTTCTATATATATGAAGATCCAGATTCAAATGGGTAGATTTTGATTCAAGAATTTGCATTCAATCCTATCTAATCCCTCCTTCTCGGATCTCAATAATGATAGACAGTGATAAACATAGTGATCTATAGGTATGCGTGCACAGCTATGTTGTAACACAGATAGGGTTCCATATAAAATGTAGATTTGGATTGGGCCATCAGAAGACAATTTCAGCACACTTATGGAATCTGAAAGCGCTGAGAATCAGGGTTGATAAGGAAATGGACGAAACTGTGGCTGATGCTCAGAGGGGCCTGCAGGACACAAAGAGCCAGTCTCTCTAGCAGGACCCTCAAGATGCTGCAATACGGAGACAACAGGCACAGCACAGACTAAGTTAAAATTTGTTTAGTACTTTTACATGATACGGTGTGTGAGTGCTAAGTCCCTTCAGTCGTGTCCAACTTTTTAAAACCCTAAAGACTGTAGCCCACCAGGCTCCTCTGTCCCCAGGATTTCCTAACCTAGAATACTGGAGTGGGTGGCCATTTCCTTCTCCAGGGGATCTTCCCAACCAAGGGATTGAACCTGGGTCTCCTGCACTGCAGACAAATTCTTTACCATTTGAGTCACCTGGGAAGCCCACATGATATGGTACATTTTCCCCAATTTTCTGTAAAATGGGCATGTATGACAGTATATGTTTAATCCAATGTTTATTTCAGGATATCTAGGTCTGTTTCCACTCACAAATAAAAGTTATAATGACCAAATAAATGAGGATTGGATGTTTTCTGCATGCCTGACTCGTTAAGCCTGATGTTCATGGAATCCATCCACAACTGTACATGGTGAAATATATACCCTCATTTAGTTCACTAACTTTTATATACATGGAGCTATCTCTCATTAAGTCTAGGCAGGAACTTATGTTGTTAATAGAATGTCTTTAAGTGTGATATTCTTTTAAATTATGATGTATCTTTTTCTCCTATGTCTGAATGGATATGGATTTTTACTGAAATAATCCTTCAGAAAGAAGCTAAAAATGTTTTTGTAGAATTTGCAACTCTCTCATGGTCAGCCAAATTGGAGAAACATTGGGGATACATTTATTTACAGGAAAAAGGTCTCCCAGGTGGCTCAGGGTTAAAGAATCCACCTGTCACTACAGGAGATGTGGGTCCAATCCCTGGATTGGGAAGATCTCATGGAGAAGGAAATGGCAACCCACTCCAGTATTCTTGCCTGGGAAATCCCATGGATAGAGCAATCTGTTGAACTATAGTCCATGGGGTCCCAAAGAGTCAGGCACAACTTGGCAACTAAACAACAATTCTTTAAGTACTTAATTGGCACTTGCTACAATCCACTAACTTGTTGGTATTATCTCTACTTTTTAGAAGGGAAAACTGAGGTTCGAGGAGGTTAGGGAAACAAAAACACGTACCTAATATGAAGAGAGTCAGGATTCCAGTATGATTAGATCAGACTCGCAATGCAGTACTCTTTCTATTGAACTGTTGTTACTGCTACTTAGCCCTAACTTATGATGGAAGTTTCCACTTCCTGATGTTCAGCGTAGAAACTAAACAATGAGATGAGGAGTTAATTTGGTAGTTTTGCATTTCTGGGTTTATACTAAGATTGAAAACCACAGTGTTGTTCTACCATGACTAAGTAAATAAAATAATGTGTGTTTATAACCTCTCACTCCCCACCAAAGTTTCAGCTGCTGGACCAGTGCTTGGCACACAGTAGGGATATCATAATTACTTACTGAATAAATGCATGAACAACTCAGAGAACTGTTGATTGAATCTTTTCTTTCTTTTCTTTTACTTGCCTATTTAGCATAATCAGGCAGATTTTGAGCCAATTAGTAATGTCAGAAATGGAAGTTCATTCCAGGGAACAATGCGTTTGAAAATAAAGAACCAAGTCACTTTGGTGTGGGTGGCAGAGCCTTCTGTCCCTCTGCAGCCAGCTTACTACTAAGCTTACGGATTCGCTGATCAGTGATTCATTTAATTATTAATGCTATTTACATATTTGGATTATTACAGCCACTAAGCAGTCCTGCTATCCTCCTGCTTCCTCTGCACTTTATAAAGTAAGAGGGTTAAGAAGTGAGAAGATAAGTAGCAAATTAAGCTAAGAGATGCACAAGGCAAACCAACCAGGACTTGTAATGAGAGACTGCACATGGGGTGAAAGAAATTACAAAGCAGTGAGCGAAAGATGGGCCACTTCTCTGCAAGGACCTTCTAAACTTTGCAGTAGAGTCTGTGTATAAATGCACATCTATACACCATTTATAACAAATCATGGGAGCTTGGAAACCTGATCATACCTTCAGGGACTGCAGCAGCTGGAGTAAGCCCGCATGTCCCCATACCTCCCATGGTAGCTGCTGGCAGGAGGGGAGGAGTGACAAAAGTTTTAGCATCTTTCATCTCAGTGAGTGTTGTTTAACTGAATTTTGACACAAAATGCTACACTTCCCCTAAAAATTAGCATGCACTCTCCAGAAGGAATAAAAAAAGGTATAAATTATGTCTGATTGAACAAACACAACTCCAGTGTTGAACAGCCAGTCAATGGAGAGGGCAGGGAAAGGCAATGGAGCAGGGTAATGTGTAATCTCACCAGTCAATGGACTGTGGGCAGGCCCCCGTGACCCAGCACTGGAGGTGTCAGGGAGATGAATAGCAGAGTGTCCTCCTCAAAAATATGATTAATACCCTCCTCGGTCCACTGCTGAAGATGTAGTGGGTGCAGCTGGTCTGGACAGCAGTTGCATAGAGGGAAAACCCGGGACAATCGCAACAGAGCAGAGAGGGCAGAGGAGGACAGATAGCCGCTGGAGAGGGCTTGCTGAGCCTGGCAGCAGGGAGGGCGCTGAGCCGGCTGGACGCTTCTTAACCTGCAGCTTAAGTAACACTCAGGGCCTTCGAGGGACTTCCCTGCAGGTCCAGTGGCTAAGGCTTAGCCTTCCAGTGCAGGGAGTGCGGGTTTGATTCCTGGTTGGGGGGCTAAGGTCCACATGCTTTGTGGCCAAAAAACAAAATCATAAAACAGAAAGTATATTGTAACACATTCAATAAAGACTTTAAAAATGGTTCACATCCAAAAAAAAAAAAAAATCTTAAAAAAGAATACTTAGGGCCTTCTAGGTACATGGACCTGAGTGCCAGAGGCTATGATCTCAAAGAGAAAAGACAAACCGAAACTGAATCTTTGAGGATGTTTTGTGCCTTTCCACAAACAGTGAGTAACTCTGAAGAACTGTGATATTTATGGAATAACTACTATGTGACTAACACTCCCTTCAGAACTTTAATTCTCACAGATTAGTATGAGGACATGGGGTTAATGTCTTCTTCTTCAGATGGGAAGACTGATGGCCTGGAAGTTAAGTGACTTTCTCAAAGTTACATAATTAACAGATGGTAAAAGGGTGCAGTTCTCAGAGACTTCCATTTGCTTCACCAAACTAAACTGACACTCTAGGGGAAAAAACTTAAAGGAAACTTGATACGTTGTTCATCTCTGGTTGTTTACTCCAGTTTCATCCAACATCTCTTTTGTCCCTTATTTCAAAGGGTTTTGGCCAGACTTATTTTTGTGATGTTTCTCTTTCCTTACATACACGGATGTCAACAAAAGATTCTCAAACATTCACAGTTATATTACTGCTACTTACACACCTCACATACATGCACACATACAATGAGTTACCATAGTGATAAGCAAATTGTTATAATTGTTCTAATATTTCTAATTTTACTGGTAGAAGTCAAGGGACCTTTCTGTCCTTGGGCAAATATGACTCTCACATTTTCTTTATTAGATAATTCCTTTTGTCTTAATGGTAAAGAATCGAGGCAAGAGTCACAGGACACACAGGTTTGATCCCTGGTTGGGGAAGACCCCATGGAAGAGGAAATGGCAACCCGACCCAGTATTCTTACCTGGGAAATCCAATGAATAGAGGAGCCTGATGGGCTGCAGTCCACAGGATGGCAAAGAGTCAGATATGACTTAACAACTGAGCATGCATACATGCACTCCCTCATGGTCAAGATATTGGAATGTTTATAAAAATCACCAAAGAAGTCTTCCTAGCATATTATAGCATTAGAATATTGTTACATAAAAGGAGTAAACTCCTGATTGCAAAATTCAGACTTAAACTGAAGAAAGTAGGGAAAACCACTAGACCATGCATGTATGACCTATAGCAAATCCTTTATGATCATACAGTGGAAGTGACAAATAGATTCAAGGGATTACATCTGATAGAGTGTCTGAAGAACTATGGATGGAGGTTTGTGACATTATCCAAGAGGCAGTGACCAAGACCATCCCGAAGAAAAAGAAATGTAAAAAGGCCTGAGTAGGCCTTACAAATAGCTGAGAAAAAAAGAGATGTGAACGGCAAGAAAAGAAAAGGAAAGATATACTCATATGAAGGCAGAGTTCCAAAGAATAGCAAGGAGAGATATGAAAGCCTTCCTCAGTGATCAATGCAAAGAAATAGAGGAAAATAATAGAATGGGAAAGACTAAAGATCTCTTCAAGAAAATTAGAGATATCAAGGGAACATTTCAAACAAAGATGGGCTCAATAAAGGACAGAAATGGTATGGACCTAACAGAAGCAGAAGATATTAACAAGAAGTGGCAAGAATACACAGAAAAACTGTACAAAAAAGATCTTCACGACCCAGATAATCACGATGGTGTGATCACTCACCTAGAGCCAGACATCCTAGAATGCACAGTCAAGTGGGCCTTAGGAAGCATCATTATGAACAAAGCTAGTGGAGGTGATGGAATTCCAGTTGACTTATTTCAAATCCTGAAAGATGATGCTGTGAAAGTGCTACACTCAATATGCCAGCAAATTTGGAAAATTCAGCAGTGGCCACAGGACTGGAAAAGGTCAGTTTTCATTCCAATCTCTAAGAAAGATAATGCCAAAGAATGTTCAAACTACTGCACAATTGCATTCATCTCATGCATTACCCAAGTAATGTTCAAAGTTCTCCAAGCCAGGCTTCAACCGTATGTAACCCATGAACTTTCAGATATTCAGGCTGGATTTAGAAAAGGCAGAGGAACCAGAGATCAAACTGCCAACATCCGCTGGATCATTGAAAAAGCAAGAGAGTTCCAGAAAAATGTCTACTTTTGCTTTATTGACTATGCCAAAGCCTTTGACTGAGGATCACAACAAACTGTGGAAATGTCTTTAAGAGATTGGAATACCAAACCACCTTATCTGCCTCCTGAGAAATCTGTATGCAGGTCAAGAAGCAACAGTTAGAACTGAACAACAGACTGGTTCCAAACTGGGAAAGGAGTACATCAAGACTGTCTATTGTCACCCTGGTTATTTAACTTCTATGCAGAGTACATCAAGAGAAATGCCAAGCTGGATGAGGCACAAGCTGGAATCAAGATTGCCGGGAGAAATATCAATAACCTCAAATATGCAGATGACACCACTCATATGGCAGAAAGTGAAGAAGAACTAAAGAGCCTCTTGAAGAAAGTGAAAGAGGAGAGTGAAAAAATTGGCTTAAAATTCATTCAGAAAACTGAGATCATGGCATCCGGTCCCATCACTTCATGGCAAATAGATGGGGATACATTGGAAACAGTGAGAGACTTTATTTGGGGGAGCTCCAAAATCATTGCAGATGGTGATTGTAGTCATGAAATTAAAAGACGCTTGCTCCTTGGAAGAAAAGCTATGACCAACCTAGACAGCATATTAAAAAGCAGAGACATTACTTTGCTGGCAAAGGTCCATCTAGTTGAAGCTATCGTCTTTCCAGTAGTCATGTATGGATGTGAGAATTGGACCATAAGGAAAGCTGAGTGGTGAAGAATTGATGTTTTTTGAACTGTGGTGTTGGAGGAGACTCTTGAGAGTCCCTTGGACTGCAAGGAGATCCAACCAGTCCATTCTGAAGGAGATCAACCCTGGGATTTCTTTGGAAGGAATGATGCTAAAACTGAAACTCCAGTCCTTTGGCCACCTCATGTGAAGAGTTGACTCATTGGAAAAGACTCTGATGCTGGGAGGGATTGAGGGCAGGAGGAGAAGGGGACGACAGAGGATGAGATGGCTGGATGGCATCACGGACTCGATGGACGTGAGTCTGAGTGAACTCTGGGAGTTGGTGATGGACAGGGAGGCCTGGCGTGCTGCGATTCATGGGGTCACAAAGAGTCGGACACGACTGAGCGACTGAACTGAACTGAACTAACTGAATCACTTAGTTCCTTTAAAAAATATCTAAAATGTTCAAGAGGCATTTTAATTAGAGAGCAAGTCAGCTTAGTTTCTGGAAACTGAGGCTTTATGTCCCATATATACACATGCACACTACACAGATAAAGACAATGCTTTTGCAACATGATATAAAAATGAATTATCACTTTGGGGCTTATAGAGAGGATTTATTTATTATTATATAATATTTCAGACGAGAAGTTTACAGAAACATTATCAAGATCGTTCAGTGAATCTGTCTTCTTAACCAAGTGATCATTTAACCTGGGCTTTTAATTTATGAATGTCCTGAGAGCCTAGAAGTGACAGGCTCAAAGTTATACAGCTGATGGGTGAAACAACTGTGGCCTAAACCCTTACTCTGATGCCTAAATTTACCTTAGTTTCTTGTCTTATCTTTAGGCACTGATAACATAAGGTGCCCACGCTGACTGGTTTCTGAAGCTCCTCAAAGCATGTTTTAAAGACATTGCTCTGTTTGCTTAATGTGTTCTTATGACCCAGAAGTACTGGTTGAAAAGTGTGTTAGCTGCTCAGTTGTATCCAACTCTTTGTGATCCCATTGACTGTAGCGCACTATACTCATCTGTCTGTGGAATTCTCCAGGCAAGAATGCTGGAGTGGGAAGCCATTCCCTTCTCCAGGGGATCTTCCCGACCCAGGAATCAAACCTGGGTCTCTGCATTGCAGGCCTATTCTTTACTGTCTGATCCACCAGGGAAACCCTGGTTGAAAAGTAAATCTTCAATTGTCCCCTAGTATTTTGATGGGACACGATGTACATGGTTCCAAAAGACAAATTTAACATTTTTGCAGAAGCTTTACATAATTAAATGAGGTGGAAAGGCCTATTATCTGAGTTATTAAAACAGAAACAAAAATAGATACTTTAAGGCCAGTTAATAAAAAGGGACCCATTATTTGACTTTTGCGAATGATTTTCTTGATCTTCTGTCTAAACAACCCACATGCATTAAAATGGCTTTCAGTATAGTTTTAATATTATATATTTAGGACTCTAGGTGGGGTTCAGTATATGGACCATCACTGTTTTGTTAAGGAGATACTTCATGCTATATTGGAAATGAAGAAAACAAAGAAAATCTGACATCATTCTTGTACTTTCTTCTCCTGAATACATAATCTCTTTTTAAGTAAAACACTAAATAAATTCATAGACTCAGGACCCACGTAAAAACTAAATGCTTTCAAAGGCCTTGGTTAATGAGGAATCTTTTAAATGTCACATCTACAGTGCAAATTAACCAATACTGCATAGCAAAAATCCCTCACAAGAAATCTGGTCAATGGTTTATGACAAAAAAATTAATGCTTTCTGTCAAGAATAAGGGTTAAGTTTAGTATTAATCATAAAATGACCTTTAATTGCCAAACAAAAGCACTTTGTTATTTCACTACAATCCTGAACTCACCCTGAGCATTGAAAAAAAAAGTCATAATTTGCTTAGTATAAATGTATTAAAGTATTAAGCCCACTCCGCTACTCAATTAGTAAACATGTCAAGGGGTGGGTGAGTTATTCATGGTTCAGAGGGCCAGCCCCTTTTCACAGGGAACTTTTTTCACTCTAATGAAATGATGGATAATCTGGAAGTAGGTGCTTTAAGAAGATATTAATCATTCTCTGTGGTGATGTTAATCATGCGTCCCATCGTCTCCAGATGCTGTGGATCACCTTCCTTGGAGACAAAGGGCGCCTAAGCCAGGAAAGTCCTTTTGATCACCTTTCTGCAGAGACCCTCACATGCAGCTGACATTAAAGACAGCTTTAGATTTCAGGCCATCCTTAAGATAAAATGGCAAGTAGAGCACAAAACTCCATCAGCTGATTTCTGAGAAACCATGGGCTGGAGTCTCTCTCTAGTCCTAATTATTTACATTTTCATGTTGCTCATATGAGAGGGGGAAATGACTTACCTATAGGAGAAGATGCAGGCCAATCAAGTAAAAGCTATAAACATATGTCCTGGCAAACTGCTTTTACAGGCTAGGTTTCTAATCTCACAAAATGTTAGCATTCCTCAGGTCAGATTTAGCTCTTAAAACGTCTCTGATGTCTCTTGGAGTTAATGAAACACTGAGCCTCCAGAGAGACTTCTGGCCAATTAAACATTTTTATGGCCAGTGTTTTTCAAAGGGAAAAAAACGTTGAGTAAAATCCGAGGGCACATCTGATGAGGCTAAAATAGCTCCCATCACAGACTAATTTTGAATGCTTCATAGACCCTAGTGCCTGAGGAACAACCCTGGAAGCGTTCCGAAAGCTAAAAGGCTGTTCCATGTATTAATAAATTGCTTCAGAAAGATAAGACCAAGAGGAACAACTAAAGCTGCTGTCATTGTGCAAAAGTATTAAGAACAATAGGGATTGGATTGCATCTGCATGTAAAGAGGGACCATTTTCTTAAATGCACATGTGCTGGGAGAGGTCTACAAATGGACATGAAGATTACTAATAAGGTTATGTGATCTCTATTTGGGGTAAAATTCTGCTTAGAGACAAGTGCTCTCCTGATGTTGGCTAGTAATACTCAGATCACATCACTAAATGTTTTATATCCACATGTGGGTACAGAAGGGCTAGAAACTCACTTCTTGTCTTCTAAAGAAAACTAGCTATTTTGTTCTTCACCCAAATTTTGCCCTCTAATCACCCTCCTAGACGTAGTTGTTCAAACAGATTGATGTATCTCAATAGCCACCAAATGAGCAAAACATAACCATGTAGGTGTGTCTGTCAGTTGCCCAGTGATTTACTTATTTATTGGGCTTCCTAACTCCGAATACACCCACCACCATTTTATGTCACCTCCCCTTCCTCTCGGCTCCACTAGGCCACATTTAAATTCTGTTCTTTCCTACAGCACATTCATCTCAGACCTTCAGATTTTCAATAGCTAATTGTTGACATTTGGATGATAAGAGATGAATGTCATTTCTCATAACCTTATTTCCACTAATTTTTTTCACTGGCTTCAGCAAGTTTTATCTCTGTTTTAGCTCTTGGAAAATATCTCTGCCTAGTCCACATACCTGGTCAGCACCCTCTACCTCTGTCCACCCTTCCTTTGATGTCCAATGCAATGAGCTTTCAAACAAGGAGTGTTGTTAAAGTATGCCTTTATGTACTTTCCCTGGCTTGCACTGGGTCATTAAAACAAATTTTCCACTCTGCAGCTTAGAACGCTCTAAGCATATGGTCTTGGATGTCAGCTGGTCTCACTAACATTCCCACTTCTTGGTCAACTCCTCCAAATTCTTGCACAAAGCTTTTCCACTTCTTGATTTCATTCCCCCTTTACTCGGCCTCTTTATTGAAAAGAGAAAGGCCCTCAAAAACATGCTCCATTTGTACTGCCTTCATCCACCAACAAATTTGTCCTTTGCCACGTCCTTCGCTTTTCTTCTCAAATGATGAAGTGTTTTTCTCTCCCTATTAAAACCTCACTTGTTTGAGCTCTTGATTTTATTCTCTGCCTTTTCTTCTATGACTGCCCTCCTGTACTCAAGCTCTCTTGATCCAGAATCTTTAAATTATCTCAGACTATAAATAATTCCAAAGCTCTCCCTCCCTAAAATAAAAATGCTTAATTTATGTCAAGCCCTCTCAATGTCTCTCTCTTCCAATTACCATCTAAAATTCTTGAAAAAAGAGTCTATACTACTAGAGCCTTTACTGCTTCACCATCTGGCATTTGACCTCACTGCTATATTGAAATTTTCATTCCTAAGGCCATCAGTGACCCTCTAATAAATATTGAGAGCTTACTGGTATTGACCTAGGCACTTGGGATATGGCAATGAAAAAAGCACTTAGGAAGACACTAGTATTGCAACACTTTGTATTTTATGCTGTAGTATGGTTAAGTGTAATTAATATTTTAAATACCTTTCCAGATATCTTGAGTTTCTGCTTCTACCATTTGCATCATATTTGCAAACCTTTCTCTATTCCACCTTTGTGTGTTAGCCTGAAACATTAATGTTCTCTGGAGTAGGAAATGGCAACCCGCTCCAGTATTCTTGCCTGTAAAATCCCATGGACAGAGGAGCCTGGCGGGCTACAGTCCATGGGGCTGCAAAGAGTCGAACACGACTGAAGTGACGGAGCACAAAAGCACAGAGTTCTTGGTTTATTCCACTGCTTTTTACACCCATGCATTTATCAAGTTAACTTTATCCATTTTTAAATGTCCAATGACCATCTACAATATATGCTGATTGCTCCCACATCTATCACAGTCGTCTAAGCTCTTCCCTTCAACATCTTTAGACCTATGCAGTTCCTCAAGTCTGGATTTCTTCCTGAGATAGACCTCAGTTTCAGCGTTCCCAAACTTATCATGCCACTTTCTCAAAATCAGCTCTTCCTTCTTTTCCTAACTTTACTCTGGGACATCAAAAGCTACTATCATTTAAGTTAAAACCTGAAGGATCATCCTTGATTTTTCTCTTGATCCTCCTCTTGAAAGTGAAAGTGAAAGTCACTCAGTCCTGTCCGACTCTTTGCAACCACATGGACTATATAGTCCATGGAATCCTCCAAGCCAGAATACTGGAGTGGGGAGCCTTTCTCTTCTCCAGGGGATCTTTCCAACCCAAGGATCAAGCCCAGGTCTCCCACATTGCAGGTGGATTCTTTACCAGCTGAGCCACAAGGAAAGCCCTTCCTTCTCTTAGGGCTACCTAATAACTAGTTCTCAAATATTTATTTTCTTAATATTTTTCACTCTGAACTAGAATTTCATATCCTTCTGCTCTTCTTTACGCCCTTAAACAAATTTACTATTGATATATCAAGTCACTGTTTAAAAGTTATTGAATGAGTGAATAAGCCAAATTCAACCTACCATAAAACAAGCTTTGTGATAGTGATGCTATTAACCTTGCCAGCATTATCTTTTATCACTGCATGACTCTTTATATTTCAGCCAAAAAGAACTATTTTTTCCTGTACATACACAGGATAATTTTGGTAGTTTTTTCACCTTTGTGTTTTTGCTTACTCTTTCCTGCCTGCCTCTGTGCTATGGAAGAAGCACAGAGGCAGTGTTTCTTTTTCAGTGGGTGGGGGAAAGAATCAAACAGGAGGTCATATTTGAGCAAAATCTGGAAGGATCATTAAAAGTTGAACATACGATAATTAGGGGAAAGGTATTCTGGAAAATACTCAGTTGTATCTGACTGTTTGTGACCCTATCTGTAGCCCATCAGACTCCTCTGTCCATGGGATTCACCAGGCAAGAATACTGGAGTGGGTAGTCAATCCCTTCTCCAGGCAATCTTCCTGACCCAAGAATTGAACCTGGGTCTCCTTCATTGCAGACAGATTCTTTACCATCTGAGCCACCAAGGAAGCCCCATTCTGGAAAAGTCTATGTACAGAAAAGGGAAATATGAGAAAATCAGAAGCAATTCAGAAAGGCATATATGAATATGCAGGGAGTTATGGGAGATAGCAACTGGATCTTTCTTTTTTTTTCTGAAAAGTTAGTAACTTTCTTCAAAAAAGTTGGTGTCAGAAGGGAGGGATAAATTAGGAGTTTGGATTTAACACACTACTGTATATAAAATAGTTTAACAGATACATATTACTGTATATAAAATAGATAACCCACAAGGACCTATTGTATAGGACAGGATCAGGTGGTGTTGGCAGGCACACTATTTCCCCAGGTTAACCTTCCCCTAGCAACTATTCAGGCGTACTTAGTGCTGGGACACTGGTGAACCAAACATAACTACATAGGCATCCTCCCTTATTTTTCTTTTGCCTGAAATATCCACTCTTGAACAGTACATCTCCCCAGAAGGTCTAATGGTGATATTACTGACAGCTCAGTTGTAGCTTTGTCCTTGTATGGCAGGGCATGTTCAGAACCAAAACTACCCCTGCTGGGGCCTTTTGGACTCCTGCAGTTATTTAGAAGCAAGGGCTGTGGTCCACCCTTCACTAACTTTTTTTTAGATGACACCTACTCACATGCTAGTAAAGTAATGTTCAAAATTCTCCAAGCCAGGCTTCAGCAAATTGCCAACATCCGCTGGATCATCAAAAAAGCAAGAGAGTTCCAGAAAAACATCTATTTCTGCTTTATTGACTATGCCAAAGCCTTTGACTGTGTGGATCATAATAAACTGTGGGAAATTCTGAAAGAGGTGGGAATACCAGACCACCTGACCTGCCTCTTGAGAAATCTGTATGCAGGTCAGGAAGCAACAATTAGAACTGGGCATGGAACAACAGACTGGTTTCATATAGGAAAAGGAGTGCGTCAAGGCTGTATATTGTCACCCTGCTTATTTAACTTCTATGCAGAGTACATCATGAGAAATGCTGGACTGGAAGAAACACAAGCTGGAATCAAGATTCCTGGGAGAAATATCAATAACCTGAGATATGCAGATGACACCACCCTTATGGCAGAAAGTGAAGAGGAACTAAAATGCCTCTTGATGAAAGTGAAAGAGGAGAGTGAGAAAGTTGGCTTAAAGCTCAACATTCAGAAATCAAAGATCATGGCATCCGGTCTCATCACTTCATGGGAAATAGATGAGGAAACAGTGGCTGACTTGATTTGGGGGGGCTCCAAAATCACTGCAGATGGTGACTGCAGCCATGAAATTAAAAGTCGCTTACTCCTTGGAAGAAAAGTTATGACCAACCTAGATAGCATATTCAAAAGCAGAGACATTACTTTGCTGACTCAGGTCCGTCTAGTCAAGGCTATGGTTTTTCCTGTGGTCATACATGGATGTGAGAGTTGGACTGTGAAGAAGGCTGAGCGCCAAATAATTGATGCTTTTGAACTGTGGTGTTGGAGGAGACTCTTGAGAGTCCCTTGGACTGCAAGGAGATCCAGCCAGTCCATTCTAAAGAAGATCAGCCCTGGGATTTCCTTGGAAGGAATGATGCTAAAGCTGAAACTCCAGTACTCTGGCCACCTCATGCGAAGAGTTGACTCATTGGAAAAGACTCTGATGCTTGGAGGGATTGGGGGCACAAGGAGAAGGGGACGACAGAGGATGAGATGGCTGATGGCATCACTGACTCAATGGACGTGAGTCTGAGTGAACTCTGGGAGTTGGTGATGGACAGGGAGGCCTGGCGTGCTGTGATTCATGGGGTTGCAAAGAGTCGGACACGACTGAACGACTGAACTGACTGACACGTAGCACACAAGCATTAGCTGTTCTCATCCCATGTCCTGGGTAAACACATTTGCCGCATGCCATTTCCCAGGTTACATCTTTCCCAAGAATCCCTGAATTAAAGCAAGCAGCTCATTTTCCCCAAAGTGGAGAGTATCCAGCGGCAGTGGACCACCCATCACAGCTCCTTCAAGGTCTTCTCAGCAGGAGCATGCATCCCATTACTCTTTCCTTCTTTTCACTCTTACATTTCAACATTATTATAATTTGAGTGTACAGTGGGCCCCTGACTCACAGATTTTCTTTTTTTTAATATTAATTTATTTATTTTAATTGGAGTTTAATTACAATATTGTGTTGGTTTTGCCATACATCAACATGAATCCACCACGGGTGTACACGTGTTCCCCTTCCTGAACCCCCCTCCCTCCTCCCTCCCTGTACCATCCCTCTGGGTCGTCTCAGTGCACCAGCCCCAAGTATCCAGTTTCATGCATCGAACCTGGACTGGCGATTCATTTCATATATGATATTACACATGTTTCAATGCCATTCTCCCTAATCATCCCACCCTCGCCCTCTCCCACAGAGTCCAAAAGACTGTTCTATACATCTGTGTCTCTTTTGCTGTCTCACATACAGGGTTATCATTACCATCTTTCTAAATTCCATATATTTGCGTTAGTATACTGTATTGGTGTTTTTCTTTCTAGTCACAGTCAGTAACTGTCAGAAATGCAAAAACACACCTGTCACAAGGGTAAATATTAATATTTGGATCCGCTTTAAATGCATAAGGAGGAAAAAAAAACCAAAGGACCTCA
The DNA here is from genome assembly GCF_042477335.2 of Ovis canadensis. Taxonomy (NCBI): domain Eukaryota; kingdom Metazoa; phylum Chordata; class Mammalia; order Artiodactyla; family Bovidae; genus Ovis; species Ovis canadensis. The sequence continues at coordinate 21,950,239 of NC_091262.1, forward strand.
CAATTTGCAAAACTATCTCATTCACAGTGGAGTTAGTGCTTCTGTTTTTTCACTCGAGCCATTGTATTTTCACAGCATAAAAACGACATAGATGATCAACACACCATCAATTAAAAGCAGCAAATAAATACTACCACATTAAACACCCCTCTATCATTAAATGCTTCCTTTTGTTGAAATTAAATATTTATATTTAAAATATAAAATAACAAAAAAGCCTGTCTTTGGACATCCCTGGTGGCTTAGTGGTTAAGAATCTGCCTGCCAACGCAGGGGACACAGGTTCAATACCTGGTAAGGGAGGATTCCACATGTTGCCACAGAGCAACTAAGCCCATGCACCACAACTATTGAGCCCCTTGCTCAATTGCAGCCTATGAGCTGCAGCTGCTAAGCCCTGTATCACAACTGCGGAAGCTCTCGTGCCCTAGGGTCCATGCTCACAGCAAGAGAAGCCACTGCAATGAGATGCCCTCACACCGCAGGGAAGGGTACCCCGCACACCACAACTGGAGGAACCTGCGTGCAAAGACCCAAAGCAGTGAAAAAAAATTAAATCCATTTGTAAAGAAGCCTATCTTAGAATTGCATTTTTTAAATACACAGGCAGAAAATTAAGTAAAAGAGGCATTCTCAAGTTAGCAAAGTTCTAACTCAAAGTTTCCCTAAAATGACTTGGCCTAAAGACTCACCATATTTTTCAGACATTACTTTTCAGAGTTGAAATAATTTCATAATATCTTGATTTTTTTTAAATTTATTTGAAATTGAGCTTTGTATCTTTGGCAGTTGTTGGCAGGAATATTGGAATCCAGACACAACACAGGATCATGCCATCTAAGAACTTAATTTTCTCCTGCTATAATCAATTAAGTTTGCATTTTTAGGTCAAGATAAGTCAGTGGAAATAATTATTTTTTCCACAGATATTCATCAAAATATAGACTATCAAAACAAATTGTATAATACTGAGGATATGAAAAATAGTATTTTCTGAAATTGCAAATATAATTTGAAATAAAACCCCCAATTTTCAAGTTTTTAATTCATCCTTGTAAGTCAAGTAGATATGAAAAAGGCTCACTGGTTGACTAGAATTCACTGTAGCACAACTCATTACCCTAAAGATTTGGATAGGTCAGAGTTCAAAGGATGTCCTGCAAAATTCCTTAAACAAAGATGTTCCATAAAATTTTCACATAATTTGCTTAAAACTGGAGATGCCTCTGCTCCCTTATATCAATGGTAAAATAACATTCTATTTAATTTTTTTTCTTTGTATATTAAGAAATAGGTTTATCTTGTATCACCATTGAATAATTGAGGTGCCTTCTAATGATACTCTCTGAGGTCAAATTTTCAAGGACAAATTATAGGACGCTGAAGGATCCACAACCGGCAAAAGTCCATCTAGTCAAGGCTATGGTGTTTCCAGTAGTCATGTATGGATGTGAGAGTTGGACCATAAAGAAAGCTGAGAGCTGAAGAATTGATGCTTTTGACCTGTGGTGTTGGAGAAGACTCTTGAGAGTCCCTTGGACTGCAAGGAGATCAAACCAGTCCATCCTAAAAGAAATCAGTCCTGAATATTCACTGAAAGGACTGATGCTGAAGCTGAAAGTCCAATATTTGGTCACCTGATTCGAAAAACTGACTCACTGGAAAAAACCCTGATGCTGGGAAAGATTGAAGGTGGGAGGAGAAGGGGATGACAGAGGATGAGATGAGTGGACGGCATCACTGACTCAATGGACGTGAGTTTGAGCAAGCTCCAGGAGTTGGTGATGGACAGGGCGGCCTGGCGTGCTGCAGTCCATGGGGTCGCAAAGAGTAGGACATGCTGAGCGACTGAAATGAACTAAACTGAATTGAACTGAAGGATCTACAAGTCTATTGTGAATCACGCAGGCCTTGTCAAAGGACACCAGGCACTACTTGGGACCATGTTTGTAGCAAAAGGAAAATAGCCTGATAAAACAATTGCATATTTTTTTTACATATTTTTGGAAATCAAAATATTTTAGTTGCTTACCTGGCAATAGCATACCTGCCCAATTTCCTCTTATAACCAACCTCCCAACTCAATGTTTAAGCTCAATGCTCTTCTTGACACCATTGTTTTTGTTCAACCTCTGAGTCATGTCCAACACTTTGCGACCCCATGGACTACATCCTGCCAAGCTCCTCTGTCCATGGGATTTCGAAGGCAAGAATATTGGAGTATGTTGCTATTTCCTTCTCCATCTCTTGACATTACCATGTCCTGTAAGCCATTACTGTAATTTTTTTTTTTTTTTGGCCATGACTGCTTACATCCAAGGATTACTTACAAATTCAAACTGAAGTTAGATAAACTAGACTGAGAAACTGGTTACACTGGTCTTTGAAATGTATACTGTTAGATGTATCCGTATTCATTGTCCAGAGGCCTGCCGATTGAGCTTGGTAAGTGAAGAAAAGCTAGAATGGCATGATGAAAAGAAGCAGACTTTGTAGTGAGATTTACTTAGATTTAAACTTTCCTCCATCACTTGCTATGTGGTTGAGCTTAGGCCAGTTATATGGCCTCTCTGACATTCAGCTTCCTCATTGTTAAGACAGAGATGATCATTCTTAGAAATGACTGATTTATGCCTATCCTGGAGTGTCTGCTCAATAATTTATAACTGTTGAATTTTTACAGAAATATAGGAAATGGGGAGTGTTAGTTACATTCTACTGTCTTCCATTAGGTCACAACTAGATTTTTTTTTCCTTCGTTTTTAGGGCCCACTCTTCAAGGAAAGGGGCTTTGATGGATGAGTAAATGCACAAGAAGAGAGTAGGAAATCTAAATCTATATATTGTGAACAGCAGCTTGGAGAAGAGAATACATCACAGAGATAGGTAGTTTTGTAAAATAGTTGCAGATCCATAATGTATGAGAAATTTAGAACTATCTGTGTGATCCCAGAGAGCAAGACTGGATAGGAGAACTACTTAGGCTCAACATAAGAGAGAAGTGAAATTCTAGCCGCTGAACTAGGTGTGCTATGAGATACATCTGTTCTAATACAAGCTGGCTAAGTATCTGGTCAGGGCGTTATCATCTCTATAGTGTGACCCGAATGGACTTCTGAGGTGGCGCAGTGGTAAAGAGTCTGCCTGACAACGCAGGAGACGCAGGTTCAATCCCTGGGTTTGGGAGATTCTCTGGAGGAGAAAATTGCAACCCACGCCAGTATTCTTCCCTGGAAAATTCCATGGACAGAGGAGCCAGTGGGCTGCAATCCACAGGGTTGTAAAGAGTCACGTGTCTGAGCGACTGAGCATGCATGCATGTGGCTGGAATAATAGTAAAGTGGATTAAATTATTTGATAGCTAAGGAGCTGTCTTATCCTAAGAATCTATTTTAATGCATAAAGCATTACATAACTTAAAATGATGACGGTGTTTTCACACCAAGAAATAGAGTTCTACCAAGTATAATGAGATAATAACCACAAGACTATTATCATATCCTCATTCTCTAGTTTCCCCAAGGTCCTTTTGCCACTTAGTACTCTCTCTTCCATCCCCAAGCCAGTTTATACTCACACAATCTGGTTCCAATCTGCTTTTTCAGCATCATATTTTGCTTCCTGCTCATCCTGGGTGTAACCACATCAGGCCACCTCTTCATATATAAATGGGCCATGTCTCTCTATTCTCCATACCTCTGTCCATCCTGTGTCTCCAAGTTTCCTCTCCTCCTTGCAATCTCTCTTCTCCTCATACCCTGGCAGTGATTTTAGGAACATGACTCTTTATTTAGAAATACCAAGAGGCCCTTAAGGCCAGGGTCATGTCTCATGTCTGCCAATATCTCAAAAGACTGTATGTGAAGTCTTTTGATAATTACACAAGGTTGATTTATCCCATGCATTTTTATTCAAAATAAAGAAAAACTGAAAAAAATCTTTCTTCTTTGTAGGGATTTCCAGTCATTGTCAGTTGGGCTACTATACAACTAGATATTGTTATAGCAAAGTTTAAAGACACAAAAGAGATAAAAGATGCATGCCTATTTTTTTTAAAATAAACTATAGACAATATAAAGACATTTCAGGCAGCGGATTTACTGTAGATGATAATTTTCAACATTTCCCAGAAAACTGTGACCACAGGCCACTCTGATTGATGGGGTCAGGCTCTGACAGAGAATCTGATTGGAGCTCCTCCTGGCTTTGACAAGGATGCCTGCACTCTTCCAAATTAGACGAGGCCTCTGCTCCCTGTTGGACACAGTCAAAGCCCACCCTGCCTGTTTAAAGAGACAGTGATTTTAGTTAAGATCCAGGACACAGACTTTGAGGATATGAACAAATCACTTTTCCCAACATCCTTCCGCCTTCATCTCTGCATTAGGAAACAAAGGTTTGGGGAAAGTTGAATATGCTCAGTGTAGTCCTTGCTTTCTGACAGTCTACTCATTGACGACGACGACATGGATATCTGGCGAGCTATACCAATTGTTTCCAAGTTATTCCATTCCTAAATTGCCTTTCTCAATGAAATGAAGGCAAAATTTCCTTGAAAGTCATAGCTGCAATTTACAAATACTTCCTAAAACCATCAAATCAACCAGCTCATCTTAACTTTATGGGGTGATTTAAACTGCAAGCTTGATCCTGCCCTGACCTTCACCTCCTCCAGGGGGGATGTAGGATCCTGCCTGCTGCATGCTGTTCACTGAGATGCCATCTTCCTTTCTCCTCCCAGAATCGTTTCTTTTCAGCATCTGAAACCAATCATATTTGGTTGCTGCCCCGATTTTGGTAACTCCTTCCTCTTGGGTTCCAATCCCAGATGCTAGCCAAATTTCTCTTATGAACGGTCTCTACTGGAAATGCTCACCTGCCTTTGGGAGTTGATACTAATCAGTGTTGTCTTTTGACAAAGCATGGGTTCCTTTTTGCCAGGGCTCCACTTCACCAAAGTACACCGATGGTTCTAAGGTCGTGCCATCTTTCTCTTCACCCAATCATTGTAATGTAATTTTGGGCGATTGTAAGGGAGTTGAGTGAAGGCACTGATGATTTAATCAATAGCATATTAATGAAAATACTGGCTGTGAGTCTATGATATAACAGATACTATACTAAGCACCGAGAAGATAGTGAGACACTCAGCTCTATAGAGTGCCCCTAGAATAAGATAAAGCTGTGTTTCCCCTTGTATTTACTTAAGCGTTAATATACCCTTAGTGAAAGAAGTTGTCATTCAGTCGTGTTCAACTCTGCAACCCCATGGTCTATATGTAGCCCACCAGGCTCCTCTGTCCATGGAATTCTCCAGGCCAGAATACTGGAGTGGGTTGCCATTCCCTTCTCCAACCCTGGATCTTACCAACCCAGGGATCAAACCCAGGTCTCCAGCACTGTAGGTTGATCCTTTATCATCTAAGCCACACAGGGAAACCTGGTGAAGATGGTATCATTGCTTAGATTTCTTTTTTTCTTTAGGGGGGGAAAAAAAAAAAGTAAGGACTGCTCATTGGTGTCATTATCTCCACCTGGATATGCCTTGTATCCCTGCTCCACTGCTCTGGTTCAAGACAATTAATCCTAATATCCAGCCCTCCTGTGGTAATTTCTCATCTTGGCAGGTCTCTTTCTGTAATGACTAAAGGGGAGTGGCCGAGTTCCCAAAGCTTGCACTGAGCCAGATGCATGCTTCCTTCCAGACGTGAACAGCCTGGCTTTCTTCTTTCTCCTTCTTGTCCTTCCTTCCTTCCTTCCTATCAGTTGGTCCATAAGTAATTTCCTGAAGCTGTTGGTAAGAAAAATTGAAAGGGACCTGACTCAGTGGTAAAGAACCCGCTTGCCAATGCAGAAAAGATGCAGATGTGATCCCTGGGTCGGGAAGGTCCCCTGGAGGAGGGCATGGCAAGCCCCTCCAGTATTCTTGCCTGGAGAATCCCATGGACTGGGGAGTCAAGGCGTGAAGTCTAGGGGTGTCTCAAAGAGTCGGACACTCTGGCCGTGGACACGGGAGTCAAGGGGTGAAGTCCAGGGGTGTCTCAAAGAGTCGGACACTCTGGCCATGGACACGGGAGTCAAGGGGTGAAGTCCAGGGGTGTCTCAAAGAGTCGGACACAACAGCACACAGACACACAGACACCTAAAGGCACGAGTCTTGCCTTCTTCCCGTCCTCCCTGCCTCCATTCTTCCTGCTTGCCTGCCTGTCTTCCTTCCTTCCTTGCTCCCTCATTTCCTTCCTTAGTTCCCTGGAAACAGTTTGACTTCAAAAAACGAAATGAAAACAAAGCAAATGAGTCACGCCGAAGCCTCCTCCAGGTTTTGCACAGTGAAGAGCTTTGGCTGCAGCCCCCCTGTAACCAAGTGTAATTAGGTGCCTGACAAATGGCAGGTAGCAGCGGAGATGGAAATCATCTCTATTATCATACTTTCCTTGCACAGAGAAAGAGCTTCAGTGTCCTAATTTTTTAACCCAATTCCAATTTCATGTTTATGAAAAGCTAGCCTCTGTCACTCCCCAGCAATCTGCTTATTGAGCATACTTTTCCGTAAGCATAATTATATCCCATCCCTTGATATGGCATCCTTTTATTTCATTTTCCTCTCCATCTCCTGCTGCGGTGACTGCCATCACAACACTTCCTGCTCTGACCAAGAGAATAGGTCATTGATTTTTTTTTTCCTAAAGCCAGTACCACTCTGTGAATTGGTCTTGATCCCCAGAGACAGTGAGTGTAAGAGAGAGAAATGGGGAGAGCATGATAACACAGCCATAGGACCCTGGGTCAAAGGTCCCCATCCTTTCCAACAGAGCCACATTTTTCCTCCCTCCCCTGAAGCCATCTCCTCTAATGACAGATGCTGCTGTGTGAGTGCTTATGCTAGAAATTGGATGTCATTTATGTGTGGGCATATGATTATCATATGTACACATGAGCTTTAGCCAAGATCTGCATTTGGAAAGCAGTAAGCAACAAGGACAATATCCATTAGTCTATAATTTTGGATTATTTTTTTCACCAGCTTAGACAGACTGTGCATCTTTTATTCACATTGGAGATAGCGTGGACAGATTGAATATTTACCAATAACTTTGCAAACCAATACTACGTGAAGCTATATGGCATTCCTAATCTGAAGATAACAATTAGAACAGGCTGCTGAGTGTCTGGTAGGCATAGTACTCACTGCCTCTCTGCTCTGTCCCCATGATTCTTAGAACTGTACAAGCTTAGAAACAATCAGTTAATTAATTATTGAGTGAGCTCCTATTCCATGTCAAACTCTCATCTAGGCACAAGGAATATAGTGATAAGGAAAGCAGAGAGCACTGTGTTTCCAGTAAAGGAAGAGGGGATGCAAAAAGATGACTTCACGTCACAATTTTAATCTAATTGTATGTGAGCTTGGTTTGGTCGATATCTTCAAATAATCACTGTGGTTTGATTTGAATGTGGAGAACATACTCTGAGTATACTTTGGATTTGGTTTACTATATCTGTCTCTCTGACTATATTTTGGGCATATGCATCTATATACTCTTTTCTTATTTGCAGAAACATTGGAAACTAGTTATTTCTATGATAGAAAGTGGTGAATGCAAAGGGGAACATTGTCAGACGTTTTGTGTAGAAAACATTAGATTTGTGCCCTCCCTTGTTTTGTCTCTATGTGTCTTTCCTTTGATTTGTATATTTGGTTTCACTTTTTATCCCCATAAAAATCAGCATCAATCTTCAAGATATTTTTTCTTAAGAATAAACTACATATTCCCCCATGCATAGGTTTATTTTTAATTGGAAAAATGACATCCATTCCTCTGTCTAGAAAGGTATTGTTTGTGAGTTGTCTAAGTCTTCAATACATCAAAGATGTTCTGCACAAAGAAGTATGACTGTCATAATTACTCTGACATTATAAACACAAATTATTTCATGTTTATATAACATCCTTTCCGTCCTCTTCAAATTTCCTCATATTTTCTCAAATTTGTCAAACTAAATTTACATTATTTTCCAGTTTACCTTGAAAAATAGATGACTTTTTCTTCTATATCATTTTTATGACAAAAAAACTTCATTTATAGTATTTTTACTACTAAACATTTTTTAATATAAGTTTTCAAATGGAAGAATTAATTGCATGCATTTATTTGGCTGTCAATTTGTTTGCACATGTCAATTCAATTCCTTATATCTTAAGCTGAAAATCTTAAGTGCTGAAAATCAAACTATGGATTTGGAAATTTGCTTTCTTAATAGGTTACTTAATAGACTATTACAATGGTTATATATGGTGGTGGTGGCTTACTTGCCAAGTCATGTCCAATTCTTGTGGCCCCATGGACTGTAGCCATGCCAGGCTCCATGGGATTTCCCAGCTGAGAATACTAGAGTGGGTTGCCATTTCCTTCTCCAGGGTATGTTCCCAACCCAGGGGTTGAAACTGGGTCTTCTGTATTATAGGAGGTCTCCTGCATTGCAAGCAGATTCTTTACCACTGAGGCACCAGGGAAGGTCACGTGTATGTGTGTATTCATAGGTACACATGATTCAAGATGATATGCTAAAAATGTGATAATGCAAGTCAGAATTAAATAGATGAAAAACTGTACCATTATAATTCATAAATTACCAAAACTTGGAAGCAACAAAGATATCTTTCAATTGGTGATGCCTAAATAATCTACGTTACATCCATTCGATGGGATATTATGTAGCACTGAGGAGAAATGAGTTATCCAGCCATGAGAAGACATGGAGAATGCTAAATGTATTTTACTAAGTGCAAGATAACAGACTGAAAAAGACTACACACGAATGATTCCAACTATATGAAATTCTGGAAAAGGCAAAACTATGGAGACGGTAGAGATTAGTGGTTGCTGGCGGCTATAGGGGAGGTAAGGAGGAATGAACACGTTTAGTACAGGGTGTATTTAGGGCAGAGAAAATATTCTACGTGAAACTGTAATAGTGACTACATGTCACTATGCATTTGTGAAAACCCAAAGAACTATGTACAAGACAGAGTGAACCCTAATACAAACTTTGATAAACACAATAATGTTTAAGCATCCCTGCATCAGTTGCAACAAATGTACCACTCTAGGGGCTTCCTTCGGAGAAGACTATTGCCTGGAAAATCCCATGGACAGAGGAGCCTGGTGGGCTGCAGTCCATGAGGTCGCTAAGAGTCGGACACGACTGAGCGACTTCACTTTCACTTTTCACTTTCATGCATTGGAGAAGAAAATGGCAACCCACTCCAGTGTTCTTGCCTGGAGAATCCCAGGGACAGGGGAGCCTGGTGGGCTGCTGTCTATGGGGTCACACAGAGTCAGACATGACTGAAGCGACTTAGGAGCAGCAGCAGCAAGGGCTTCCCTGGTGCTCAGCTGGTCAAGAATCCGCCTGCAGTGCAGGAGACCTAGGTTCGATCTCTGGGTTGGGAAGATCTCCTGGAGAAGGGAAAGGCTACCCACTCCAGTATTCTAGCCTGGAGAATTCCATAGACTGTATTGTCCATGGGGTCACAAAGAGTCAGACGTGCCTGAGTGACTTTCACTCACTCACAAGGCATGAAATAGTAACAGGCGAAACTATGTGTCGATGGGGAGGGAGTGTATAAGAAGTCTCTGTACTTTCTGCTCAGTCTTTCTATAAACATGTAGCTTTTAAACATGAAGTCTATAGATAAAATGAAAAGCAATTGATGACATCCGGTAGAAAAAAGCATCACAGTATTGTACTTACTGCTTATATAAATTTAGAAAATTTATAAATTGAGGATAAGAATCAACTGATAGAGTTCCTATGATGATAGAATGACATTATCAATGTCAAATCCTTAATGAGATAGGTCATGAGCCACAGTACAATCTCAGTAAATACTAATTATTTTTATCCTTGAAATTCATAACTATTCAAATAGCATCAAAAACAGATTCCACCAAAAACAGGTATTCCTAGTAGGTTCACAATACCTTTTGAACTGTTCAGCATTTGGCATTCTACTGATCTGTCAAATAACCACAGTACATGTACCCTCCTCAAAAAAAGGAAATAGAAGACCAAATTTTTTCTTTGACTTCATTTCAGAAAATACATCCTTGTCACAAGCTGACTGGACAAAGTCCTGCTATCTGTCAACAGCACTGCTTGGGGGAAAAAAAAAAAAAAGAAAGTCTGATGTTCTTTTTTATGTCACAGACTCTATAGATACCTTAATAAGATGTTAATTCCAGTCCCAGCATCTCAGCTAATGTCATTCTCTGTTGAGACGTTCAGAAGCAGTAAGAAGCAAGACATAACCCATTAGAATCTACTGCTCAACACAGGTAAAACTGAGCTATTCAAGGGCTGCACGGAATCTTTTTGCTGAATATAAGTTTGAAAGGCAGTGTTGAGTTAAATGATTCTGTTACACAAAAAGAATGCCCCATTTCATTTGGATCAAATTTTTGCTTTTGTTTCTTTTCAAACTGCTCCAGAAACAACAGAGGCTGTCCAGGCAGGTGCTGAAGACCACGTCTTCCCCGTCCACTCTTGACCCACCTTGGCTTACCTGTTTCCTTCTTCTCTATCTCCAACATCAACTCTTTCTTGCTGATATTTCCCAGTCAGCTCTTTATTTCAATGACCTTTTTGACATCTGCTGGGGTATAAAACTTGGTGTCCGACTCAAAGGTCAGGCATATTCAGCTTATTTCAGCACACTCCACTGTCTCTGTGTCTAGTTCACGAAAAGAATTTTGCTTTCTCACTTCCTATTAAAAATGGTCCTGAGAGATGTCACCACCAGATCCCTTGCCTAAGAGAGAGATTTTTTTCCTTCCCTTTTTAAATAAGTTTTACTTTATATTTATTTATTTTTCACATGCTTAGATATAAACCCAGTGGTCTAAGACACATGATGATAAAAATTCTCAGGTCTCCCAACTTCCGGTGCTTATGCTCTGGACAGAGATGCAAGCTTTTAGCTCCTTGTACGTCCACTTGTTGTCGTTGCTGTTGTTTAGTTATTAAGTCATGTCTGACTCTTTCGTAGCCCCATGGACTGTAGCCTGCTGGGCTCCTCTGTCTATGGGATTTCCCAGGTAAGAACACTGGCGTGGGTTGCCATTTCCTTCTCCAGGGGATCTTCCTGACCCAGGGATCAAACCCACGTCTCTTGCATGGGCAGGTGGATTCTTAACTGCTGAAACAGGGAAGCCCAGTATGTCCAGTTATGGCCAGCCAGTTATATAACTGTTTTAAAAGCAATTTTGACAAATTATCACCAGGGTTCTTAAGGGAATCTTGCACAATAACAGGGTTTCCAGAATGTATTTTATTGTTTATCTGTCCAGTGGATTATTCTACTATTCCACTTAACAATCTGTGACTGTATCTAAGAAAGCTTAATAGTAAAACCCTCTTCTTGCCTAGCTGGACCATCTGTAGATCATGAATACAACAGACTTCCCCTCCCTTTCCTATATGTCTTTTTCTTAACCTAAGTGTGGATATTTAAGGACCCCTCCTTCCCTTTTTAATTCAATTTCTTTTGGCCCTTGTCTCACCCTAGCTAATGCTTTAGGAATGATTCATGCCCGTTTTGACAGTTTGACAGATTATTTTTTTTAGTGTGTGTTAATTTTTTTTTTTTTTGCTGTCTACTGAAAATTTCTGATACTAGGTAACATCAAGTATGAACAATAAACAGAACTGGTTGAAAATGAGAGAACTGATATCAGAGAATGTTAAAAATGATCTCTTGCTTTGAACAAAATGAGCCCTTTTGGGGGAGAACTTCACAAATACAGTCCACAGACCTAGAAAAAAGGCAACGTATCCTTGATTATAAGCATTTCTTTCCACTGAGACTTTGAGACCAGTACTATTACCATTTCAAAAATTTCACCAGGATTGAATTTGCAAGGAGGAAATTTCAAGAGAATCAATTCCATGGTGTCCCACATATTGCCACATACCACACTTGAAATGAGTTACTGTGATCTCATTATGTCTCTTCCTGAAAACCCTCTAACGGTTCTGGTTAAGACAGTTAGGTTTAAAGGACTGAAAAACCAAGACTTTTGTATCCTCATCCTAACTCTGTCCCCAGCTGACCAGATGAAAAAGTTACACTTTGGCCATTCTGGGTTGTGAAGATCTTTTTTGTACAGTTCTTTTGTGTATTCTGGCCACCTCTTCTTAATATCTCCTGCTTCTGTTATGTCCATACCATTTCTGTCCTTTATTGAGCCCATCTTTGCACGAAATATTCCCTTGGTATCTCTAATTTTCTTGAAGAGATCTCTAGTCTTTCCCATTCTATTGTTTTCCTCTATTTCTTTGCATTGATTGTTGAGGAAGGCTTTCTTATCTCTCCTTGCTATTCTTTGGAATGCTGCATTCAAATGGGTATGTTTTTCCTTTTCTCCTTTGCTTTTCACTTCTCTTCTTTTCACAGCTATTTGTAAGGCCTGCTTAGACAACCATTTTGCTTTTTTGCATTTTGTTTTCTTAGGGATGGTCTTGATCCCTGTCTCCTGTACAATGTCACGAACTTCCGTCCATAGTTCATCAGGCACTCTGTCCATCAGATCTAGTCCCTTAAATCTATTTCTTACTTCCACTGTATAATCATAAGGGATTTGATTTAGGCCATACCTGAATGGTCTAGTGGTTTTCCCTACTGTCTTCAATTTGAGTCTGAATTTGACAATAAGGAGTTCATGGTCTAAGTCACAGTTAGCTCCCTGTCTTGTGTTTGCTGACTGTATAGAGTTTCTCCATCTTTGGCTGCAAAGAATATAATCAATCTGATTTCGGTGTTGACCATCTGGTGATGTCCATGTGTAGAGTCTTCTCTTGTGTTGTTGGAAGAGGGTGTTTTCTATGACCAGTGTGTTCTCTCGGCAGAATTCTATTAATCTTTGCCCTGCTTCGTTCTGTACACCAAGGCCAAATTTGCCTGTTACTCCAGGTGTTTCTTGATTTCCTACTTTTGCATTCCAGTCACTAAAATGAAAAGGACATCTTTTGGTGGTATTAGTTTTGGAAAGTCTTGTAAGTCTTCATAGAACCATTCAACATCAGCTTCTTCAGTGTTACTGGTCGGGGCATAGACTTGGATTATCATGATATTGAACGGCTTGCCTTGGAAACCGATTATTCTGTGGTTTTGAGATTGCATCCAAGTACTGCAAGTCAAATGGGCCTTAGGAAGCATCGCTATGAACAAAGCTAGTGGAGGTGATGGAATTCCAGTTGAGCTATTTCAAATCCTAAAAGATGATGCTGTGAAAGTGCTGCACTCAATATGTCAGCAAATTTGGAAAACTCAGCAATGACCACAGGACTGGAAAAGGTCAGTTTTCATTCCAGTCCCTAAGAAAGGCAATGTCAAAGAATGCTCAAACTACTGCACAGTTGCACTCATCTCACACATTAGTAAGGTAATGCTCAAAATTCTCCAAGCCAGGCTTCAGCAATATGTGAACCGTGAAATTCCAATTGTTCAATCTAGTTTTAGAAAAGGCAGAGGAACCAGAGATCAAATTGCCAACATCCGCCGGATCATCAAAAAAACAAAAGAGTTCCAGAATAACATCTATTTCTGCTTTATTGACTATGCCAAAGCCTTTGACTGTGTGGATCACAATAAACTGTGGAAAATTCTGAAAGAGATGGAAATACCAGACCACCTGACTTGCTTCTTGAGAAAACTGTATGGAGGTCAGGAAGCAACAGTTAAAACTGGACATGGAACAACAGACTGGTTCCAAATAGGAAAGGAGTACGTCAAGGCTGTATATTGTCACCCTGCTTATTTAACTTCTATGCAGAGTACATCATGAGAAACGCTGGACTGGAAGAAGCACGAGCTGGAATCAAGATTGCTGGGAGAAATATCTATAACCTCAGATATGCAGATGACATCACCCTTATGGCAGAAAGTGAAGAAGAACTAAAGAGCCTCTTGATGAAAGTGAAAGAGGAGAGTGAGAAAGTTGGCTTAAAGCTCAACATTCAGAAAACTAAGATCATGGCATCCAGTCCTAACCCTTCATGGCAAATAGATGGAGAATCACTGCAGATGTTGACTGCAGCCATGAAATTGAAAGACGCTTACTCCTTGAAGGAAAGTTACGACCAACCTAGACAGCATATTGAAAAACAGAGAGATTACTTTACCAACAAATGTCCATCTATTCAAGGCTATGGTTTTTCCAGTAGTCATGTATGGATGTGAGAGTTGGGCTATAAAGAAAGCTGAGCGCCAAAGAATTGATGCTTTTGAACTGTGGTGTTGGAGAAGACTCTTGAGAGTCCCTTGGACTGCAAGGAGATCCAACCAGTCCATCCTAAAGGAGATCAGTCCTGGGTGTTCATTGGAAGGACTGATGTTGAAGCTGAAACTCCAATATTTTGGCCACCTGATGTGAAGAGCTGACTCATTTGAAAAGACCCTGATGCTGGGAAAGATTGAGGGCAGGAGGAGAAGGGGAGAACAGAGGATGCAATACTTAAATGGCATCACCGACTCAACGGACATGGGTTTGGGTAGACTCCAGGAGTTGGTGATGGTCAGGGATGCCTGGCATGCTGAGGTCCATGGGGTCGCAAAGAGTTGGACAGGACTGAGTGACTGAACTGAACTGAACTGGCCATTCTAGTGCCAACACTTATGGAAGAGAGCCATGCTCTTCAGGACTCCAGACACAATTTCAACAGGACTGCTTTAGCCCTTTCAAGCCAGTTAAGAAGTTATTTCTTTTTAGATATTATGAAAATACAGCCTACAAAGAGATGCTTTCATATTACACAGAGTGCTTCTCATGATCTCAAAGGCAAAATAATGACCTAAAAAATCCAAAAACTGTCAGCTATATGCCAAATAAAACCAAGCACAATTATACAATTAATAGGAAAAAATCAATAATAATAATAATAATAAACTTGGTCAAAGTGAGAATCAAGGAAACTAATGATCAATTCAACCACTTGTTACACAGTATAAAAATCTGAATGTGGAGGACTGAATTAAATCTAATAAGAATACATTTTATGTCATATTTTGTTAAGAGTTCCTTTGGTCCCACAAGGATGGTTGTCTTTATTTTCCCAACATTTATTTATGCATGTTTATTAGGTGTTCAGTTCAGTTCAGTTCAGTCACTCAGTCGTGTCCAACTCTTTGCAACCCCAAGAACTGCAGCATGCCAGGCCTCCCTGTCCGTCACCATATCCTGGAGTTCACTCAAACTCACATCCATCCAGTCGGTGATGCCATCCAGCCATCTCATCCTCTGTCGTCCCCTTCTCCTCCTGCCCCCAATCCCTCCCAGCATCAGAGTCTTTTCCAATGAGTCAACTCTTCACATGAGGTGGCCAAAGTACTGGAGTTTCAGCTTTAGCATCATTTCTTCCAAAGAACACCCAGGGCTGATCTCTTTTAGAATGGACTGTTTGGATCTCCTTGCAGTCCAAGGGACTCTCAAGAGTCTTCTCCAACACCACAGTTCAAAAGCATCAATTCTTCGGTGCTCAGCTTTCTTTATAGTCCAACTCTCACATCCATACACGACTACTGGAAAAACCATAGCCTTGAATAGATAGACATTTGTTGGTAAAGTAATGTCTCTACTTTTCAATATGCTGTCTAGGTTGGTCATAACTTTTCTTCCAAGGAGTAAGTGTCTTTTAATTTCATGGCTGCAGTCACCATCGTGTAGGTTTATGCAATAAACAAACATCCATGAGGGAAATACTAGACTAACCTTTGGAGAAATGAATGTAAACATTTTATGCATTCATGCTAATGATAAATTAATAGATTCCACTTATGGACTTTACTCATTTTAAAATATGATATTTATTTCCTCCAACAAAATAATGTGCTTTATTATTACCTTTTGGTTTTTTTTAGATGAAGAAATTAAATTTCAAAGCTTTAGGTGACTTGTCCAAGAGGTTTCAGTCAATGAGTGGTAGAACTCCAAAGAAAACAATTTTTCTAAAGCTGATGGGCAACCAGTCCCTAAGCTATGTCACAGGGACTCTTGCTGCCCAAACGTCCAGGGGCAGAGAGGGCTGCCTGTGGAGTGAGGAGGCGCCCTTCAAGACTAGGCTCTTCTCCCATTTCCTGCATTTACATTCTGTGTCAGAGGTGGTGGCATGAACACTGGGCAGGCCCTTGGCAGTGACATTCTAAGTTGCAGGTTACTTGGAGATGGCAAGGACAATGGGAGCTTGAGTTTCTGTACCAGCCTCTCTTCCACTACTTGCCTCACCTCCACATGAAACAAATCAACCTGGAATCCTACTGTTTGTTTGAGGATTAGTACTTTGTCCAAGAAAACTTTTCCTTAGAGAAATAGGTGACCAATAGTATCATTACCGACCTTCTCAGATAGAGTGGGACCACAACTGAACCTTTTCTTGCCTGGTGCCACGTGGGCCAGTTGAATGAAACCAGGTTCAGCAAAGTGGAGCAGAAACTTTACTTGTAGCTGGCTGATGGGGAAGGGAAGGCTAGTCCTGTACAGACCCCCTCTCCCAAAGTGGGGAGAAGTGTCACCCTTGACACTATCTGTAGCTCAAGGATGGGGAAAGGAGAGCTAGTCCTTTAAAGACCCCTTCCCCCTGAAAGAAGGAAGTGGGAAACTTGTAAGGGGTAAGAGGTGGGTATGCCACCAGCATTCTGGCAAGGGGGTGGAAATTTCCAGAAACAACCAGAACACGCACAGCTCTTTGTACTCCTTTGCACACAGCACTAATCGTGTCTAGGAAAGTGCAAGTCCTCCATTTGGGCAGCGATCCTAGCACGGTAATGAGGCAAAAAGGCAGCTTCTGAACATTGAGCCTCATCTGCACAGGCGCTGGCCTCCTGGTCAGACTGGAACTGGTTCAGAGCAGTTAACTGTTGCCATGTTGGGCTTTCCTAACTCATGTTGGTTCTCTGATTTTGCATCTGTGGCTTTTGTCTTGATTTCTGTTAAGCCAGCACAGCTGTGGGCATATTTAAGGGATTGTGATGTAGGGGAAAAAAGAGAAAACAGGTTAGTCTTTGTGCAGGTGTGGGTCTGTTCCCGGTGACACTAAGACCAGCTTACACACTCACCTAGATTGGAATAAACATGCTGACCACCTTGGACACTCGGACCAAGTCTTTCCCAGACTTACACATAGTACCTCAGCCTCAGCATGCGTGGGTCACCGTGGTGGGTGCACAGAAGGGGGACCAGAGTGAGACTGGTGGGCACCTCCTGTGCTCTACCTTCCAGCTTCTTCTTCTGTGTATATGGTAAATCCCTGAATGTTAGCAGAGTTGAGTTGCTTTCATAGTAACTGTAGCATGAGGGTGCATCAGCATTTAGTGCTGACATGGAAATTAAGAATTTAATTTATAAATATAGACACTGATTGATAATTGTGTATGGTAGGTAGGTATTTTTTAACTTTTTTTAGAATCATGCTTTTAATACCTTGATTTAAAAACTTTAAAGTAAATCTTTGTATATAACTTGGAGCATTAAATACATATCAACTATTGTAGATTTAATAAAGCACATAAATGTGTTTTAAAAAGTGAGTGCATACCTCAGTTTGATAGACAGACAACTTTGTGGCAGAGTCTGCTTGTATCTTTAAAACTGGTGTTTAATAAAAACCATCTGCTGCATGTTGCTCTCTTGTGGATTTGGTCTGTTCTTACTGTTTGGAAGGGTTGTATTTGACAAGAATGAGTTTTATAATTGTGTTCACAAATAGATGAACAAATAAGTGAATAATAAGTTGCTGTTCAGTTGCCAAGTTGTGTTTGACTCTTTGTGATCCCATGGACTGCTGCACACCAGGCTCCTCTGTCCTCCAGTATCTCCCAAAGTTAAGTTAGTTAAGTCGCTCAGTCGTGTCTGAATCTTTGCAACCCCATGGACTGTATCCTACCAGGCTCCTACGTCCATGGGATTCTCCCAAAGTGTGCTCAAATTCATGTCCATTGGGTCAGTGATGCTATCTAACCATCTCATCCTCTGCCAGCCCTTCTCCTCCTGCCTTCAGTCTTTCCCAGCAACAGGGTCTTTTCCAATGAGTTGGTTCTTTGCATTAAGTGGCCACAGTACTGGAGCTTCAGCTTCAGCATCAGTCCTTCCAATGAATATTCAGGGTTAATTTCCCTTATGATTGCATAATAAGCATAAAGTTTTTATTAAACATGCCAGATCTATAAGAAAATATTATACCCCAGGTACAATGAGTTAGCATCAAAGCTCCATCATTAAGCAAAATATGAATTCAATCTATAAAATGGTGAAATAACCAGTTGAAAGATGAAAACATAGAATTAAAATCTTACTTCTCCCATTATTTAATTTACCCTTGAAACAACTTCCAAATCTTAGGTTATTCCCATCTCTGAGCATACAAATCTTCAACTTTTCTCCATTCCTTCTCTAAGACTTCAATAACTTGGGAGGGAGTGCATGTGAATATTAGAAGAGCCCAACATATTTCAAAAAGTTGTGATGCTCAAATGAAGTTACATATACAAAGTAGTAAGTTGTAAAGTGTCATATAGGTATAGATTAATTCCATTGCTAAATTATCCGAACTGCAATTTAAAAAACAGATTAAAAGTTAAAAAACAGATTCAGTAGACATAATAAAATAATAATTATCTATGAAAGGAAAATATTCCAGAAAGTCTGCTTAGGATTATAGGTCTGGACAAATAAAGTTGTGTTTACTTTATCTAGAACAAATAGAAACTCACCTAGCATCTTGTAGATCCTCATTGTGAATGATAATATTGTCAGTAAAGGTTTTATTCTACAAGACTCCACCACCCCTGAGGGGTAATTGTGTAGAGATAGTATTGACATTTCTCAAAAGTCCACATTGATTATACAAGGCAATTGATCAGCAATAGCACCTTTTAAGGCCCCACTACTCTGCCCTCCAGCAAAGTAGCAGCCTCTGTGCTGATAATCCTTCCAGATAGACTATCAATAAAAACAGTTGCCTTTGATTTTAGAAGCACACATTCCATTTTCTGAAGCTCAGAGAGATGTCCAAAGGTATATTTTACTCCTTTTAAGTCTCCTGATACAGCCTTAATCAGAAACATAACTCTCAGATACTAACTCTAAATATATGACACAGCTTCACTCAACTTTTCAAATATTTCCTCTTTTCCTCCATACAGTTTTATTGTATTTTAATGGTGATGAAAGATATATTGTCATAAGAGAATATATTTTCATTTTGTGTCATATGAAACCCTGGCTCTAGTATCTAAATGTTAAACACATCTGTTAATAGACTAAAGATTGACTCCTTCTCTCCCTCTCTTGCCCTCTCTCTCTACTTTAAATCTGTCACTTGATACCTTTTAAAAACAAAAATGTGCTCAAATTTATTATTGGCTTGATTTTCTTCTCCCATCCACACAGGTAACAGTTCACACAAATAAATACACTGGTACTTACTCAGTCCTGTGATAAATAAATGTATGCCTTTGTGGAAGGAGGGAAGGAATCTAGCTTGTTCATTGTTAAGAAGACCAAGTGAGAAGCAGAAGGTTCTTCTGTTTGGTGGGACCTTGCCATCTTGCTTTGATCTATGTGGCTACAGCTGGTGAACTGATGCTTCTACTCCTGGTACTTCCTCTGTACTTTTTTTTCCCCCAAGGAGCATCCCTAACAGATTTTAGTAGGATTGCCTCCGTTCAATTTTAGTGGTACCATTCCCACTCTGTCAGATACAGAGCAGCCTTATTAATCACACTCAGGTCCACTAATACCAACAATCCGTCACCACAGTCGACCCAATGCATCATCCACGGTAACTAGAAAATTCACTCTAAGACCTGATGACTTGTCCTGACTGCGTCCCGGAGCACAAAGCAAACAGAAGCCACTAGTTATGCCTTATGTTATCTTTTCCTCTTCTTCTTCTTTCATTTTCTTGGGGGGCGGGGAGTGACAGCTCAAAGCTTGTTGAGTGTAAAAGACATTTTCGCTTTAAAGAAGGATGGGGTGAAGAAAGTTAGGGAGTTTGGGATAGAAATATACGCACTGCTATATTTAAAATGGATAACCAACAAGGACTTGCTGTCTAGCGCATGGAACTCTGCTCAATGTTATGTGGCAGCCTGGGTGGAAGGGGAGTTTGGGAGAAAATGGATACATGTATGTGTATGGCTGAGTCCCTTTGCTGTTCACCTGAAACGACCACAACACAGCCTTGCCCAACTTTTCAAATATTTCCTCTTTTCAGTCTCACAGTTGTATTGTATTTTAAGGGTTATACCTCAATACAAAATGAATTTTAAAAAGATTAAAAAGTTTTTACTCCATGTTACCTCCTTCTTGCTCTGGATTGAGCTCATCTGGCAAAGGGTCATCACTTGATCCCTTGATGATAATGTCAATGAGTCAATATGAATTGGGAATTCTTGTTTCTAGATGAAGTTTGACAACATGCTTTTGACTTTTTAAATAACATTTAATCAGATAATATGAATGATGTCCTCTGTTTACCTGCCAAGGTGAATTTTCCATTTCATTGCAGTTTTTCCTTTGTATGTGGAAAAATGTCGTGGCAGGATAGATGAGCAGTAGAGTTAGGTTGATCCAAACACAACATCTCATTAGAATATGTGGATCTGACAGGTTGACCATGGGGATATTAATCAGTGTGACACCGATGTTAATAATGGGTTGGGTGCAATAACTTACTTTAATAATGGTGGATATGCTAAATAAACAATACTATCGAGCACCTCCTTTTTGTCAGGTCCTGGGCTTACTATTTTGCTTGTTTTATTTGTACTTTTCTGTTTTATACATGTTGCAAACATGTATGGTTGGTGTGATCCTTTTCATTTTACAGTTGAGAAGACTGAGAGACCAGAAGGGACTAAGGAACTTGGTCAGAAAGACACATCTCACAATTATAGAGCCAGAGTGACCCAGGTCTGTCTGCCACCAAAACGGGTGCCGACACCAACTTTGCCCAACAGGTTACTTACACACAGAGTGAGAATCTGGCAAAAGATAAACTGTATTTTTAATATTACTTCGCCCATACCATCCAAAGAACCAAAGAACTTAATAAAGTGATTTGAGTAGATATTTTTCAAGATGTCTTTCTAGACCTCTGACCACTGCAAACGCTCTGCTCCCTCTGACTGTCTGACATGCGTGTGAACTCACAGCTTGTATTTATGTGATTCCACCTTGCTCTACAGCCACCAGGCCAGCGCTGACCAGCCCAGGGGTTTCCACCAGGGCCAACTTGGCGGGACTAATCAATTAAACTCTCTGAATTTGGGGAATAGAATGCAGAGAAAATGAGTTAGTCCTTTGTGTGTCTTGTGGTGAGAAACTTGCCATTTGGACACAGTCATCTGCTACCATGAAGGCTGAGAAGTGAGAAGCAGAGACATTCAGTTTGCCTTGAAAAAAACAAAAAAGTTGACACAGACGACTAAGAGACAAAAATAGGAAGAAAATGTTGCTGGGTTTGCTGTTTCCACATGGCAATCCCTTCTGAGGTCGTATAGCACACAGCTTTGGGATTCTTTGAGATGCTTGATTTCTACGCTCAATATTCAAAGGTCATACCCACAACTATTACTTTTATTAATGCTGGTTTGTTTCCCAATTTTTAAAACCCAAGGAAGTTCAACTAATACATCAAGTGTCTTACTTTCCCTCATCCACTCAGCTTGCACTCTATGAGACACTGGCGCCTGTGATGGCAAGGCTTCCTGGGCTGCCCGTGTCCAGATTTCCCTGGTAGAATAGAAAAATTGCCTCCTATTCTACATACCATGCTCACAGCTAGGAGAGGGATACTCTAATTTTTAGAGAAACAGAAAGCTACCTCCTGGTCTTCAAAGACTGACTTACACTGATCACAGCAGCAGATGAGTTCATTACCATCTCGCCATCCTGAGAGACAAAGCTCTATATTCAGTATCCCATATCTTCCATGAAGTGACATTGCCCACAGGCTTTAAAGTTCTATTTGTTAACTCTCTCTTTGATGTCAAAATATCAAATCAAAAATGCTATATTCTGTCTTTCCGAAAACACATTTTTATTGGAAAAGAAATATTTCACACAGGATGTCTACCTAAAACTGTCTTTTTCATTCCTCAATAACAGGGGAAATAATTATCTCTTTAAAGAGTTAAAATAATATTTCTCTCCTCGGGCATCAGAAATTTAACTTTTCAGTAGATTTTACTGCCTCCTGTCATCATTCTTTGCTTTGGTCCCTCCACTTGGCATGCCTTGAACATGTCAAATATGTTACAATCCTTGAGATCAAAAGTACCCTCTTCTACTTTTTTGTTTAATAAAATCCGAGTCACCTTTCAAACCTTGGGTCAAATGTCTTCTCTTTCCAGTAGCCCTCCCTGATAAGTTCTCATGTCCAAACTTTAGAGTTTGTGTTTCCACTGCACGACTAGGCAATGTGCATCATATCACAGATGAAAGCTTATGTGTTTCTCTCCTCCAGTATTACTCTCTATCTGACACACATGGCCTATATCTATGATTGCATGTTAAAGTGCCTAATAAATTGGCCAATACGTGGAATAGAATTTTAACAATATTTGGTTGAGTTTAAATAAACACAAATCTGCATTTTCTTAGCAGAAAGCTTTGCAGAAAGGTATGTTTTGAATTTAGAGTATTTCTGATTTTAAAAAGGAAAAACAGTACATCTAAACTTTACTATCCCTTGTATTAAATACATTAATATTTCAGGCCATGGAATATAATAGTGTTCTTTCTAAGCGGAATAATTAAAGACAAAAAGTTGCCCAAGTTAAGTTCACAGTTTCACAGTTTTATGAAAAACAAAAGAAAGTAATCAACAAGCTTTCACAACTTTTCAGGTTCAGAGCTGCTTAGATTTCAGAGTTGCAGAAGCAACTGTAGACTTGGAAATCCATAAAGACTTTCTAGTAAGTTCATTAAAAATTATTCAAAATTATATTAGGCCCTTTGTGATGAACTTTCTCAGGCCATGATTTTGTTTTGTGAAAATTGTTCAGTCGTTTCCGACTCTGTGATTCATGGACTATAGCCCTCCAGGCTCCTTGTTCCATGATATTCTCCAGGCAAGGATACTGCAGTGGGTTGTCATTCCCTTCTTCAGGGGATCTTTCCAACCCAGGTATTGAACCGGGGTCTCCTGCTTTGCAGGTGGGGGATTCTTGATCAACTGAACCACCAGGGAAGCTCACAGAGTTATTAACATTTCCGTTATCCTATGTTTCAGTTTACCACAGACATTTAGCTTATATCATCCAGGTTTATTAAAGCAGTTTCATCCACTTTTACAGTTGAAAGTAAATTATATCATCACTCTAATAATATTAAATATCAAAGCTTAATCCATGCTGGACACTGTCCTTAAGTGATTTACATGTTCTTACTCATTTAAACCACACCATCCAATAAGACAGCTATTATTTCCATATTTATGAAAATGGGAATTGAGGCATAGATAAGTAATTAACTTATTCAAGTTCTCATGGCTAAAACTGGGGAGCACATATTTCCATTCCCAGAGGAGGGTTCTAGAGTCTCCCGAGTCCCCCACTATCACAGCTACACAGTGCAGAAATCCCCTCAGCTGAGTGGGCTACCTGTCTTTTAAGACAGGGTGTTAAGTATGGAATATTGGATATTTTGTATTAAATTCCATTGCTCTACGAATTATCATTCCAAATTTGTAAACCTGTGCTTTAACTGATTTCCTGATAATTTCCAAATTCCTAAGTGACATCAAGACTTAGAAAATGGAAATTTGGCTTGTCTAAGTGTACAAATTATACTTCAGCCATGTTTAATAAAAGACATTATTATATAGAATCAAGAACAGTAATGTAGTCTATTAGATTTTAGTTGTTAGAGACAAATAAGAAATTGAAGACCATTGATATTTTCAGTTTTCAAGATTTTTCCCACAAAGAATAAGGAAAAAAAATTGATGTCTTAAGTGAGCTTATTTAGTACATTAGTTTCCCAGGGGCACTGCATAAAAGTACTGCAAACGTGGTGACCTAAAACAACAGAAATGTATTCTCTCCCAGCTTAGGAGGCTAGAAGTTCAGGATCAAGGTGTGGGCAGGCTGGTTCCTCCTAGAGGCTTTGAGGAGAATCTGTTCCACCCCTTTCTCCTGACTTCCGGTGGCCCTGCAATCCTTGGGTTTCTTGGCACATCCACACCCCCCATCATCCTTGCATGGCTATGTGCCCCATGTTCCCCAGTGAGATAGGACATGTAGGTCCCCAGACTCCTTCATTTATCACGATTCTTGTATTTCATAGTTTTAAAAATATTTACTCTTCATAAACTGGTTTCTTTTCAGAGTCTATAGTCTTGAAAAATAGTCTTCAAATAAACAAGGATTCACTAAAGTACTTTGCTCACAGAAATTATTTCCTTTGAGTAAAATGAGGGAAAGCTCTAATGGTTAAATTGAGGACTTGTAGTATTGCATTTATAATAGCAATTTCTTTAATATAAAATAAAGAGGCCTCACTCTTTCAGGGCCTTCGGCAAAGTTTTTGGCCTCAGAAGACTGCCTTCTTAGGCAAACTGTTTTCCAGGCAAAAGGCTTTGCTCTATTGAAGGCAGAAGGGAATAGAGTAAGGGAAATCTCTTCATTTCTGTCAGACAATGCAAAAGGGGAAAAAAAAAAAAGCTTTGGATGAACACTCTGGCTATTTTATTTAATAGTCTCAATAGAAATTTCATAAACTATTTAATTGGTTATTCTAATTATAAAATTCTTTTATTTACATGAATAATGCAATCAAGTTTTCCAGGATTATCGGCAATAATGCTGTATTTACAGTAAGTAATTCCTGTTTCTGGTCATTGAAATGTCAAGTCCTATGACTTTCTAGGTGCATGACATTGGCCAAGTCATTGTTTCAATTTTCAAATTTATAAAGCTCACATTATATACACAACCTAAAAATATATTATATATATATGCATACACACAAACATGTATATAATTATATATATCTATACAGTGCACATTATGACCATCAAAACACAACACTAGCACCTCCAGCGTATGTACTCTCACCCTCCATCAGAACTGGCCTTTCCTTGCACAGTGTGTACCTGCCCTGGACATGGAGGTTGGGAGAGAAGGTATTGTAGGCTTTTGGGGTCAGAGACAAAATCTGTTTGGTAATATAAATAAATGAAATGTGCCATCATGATTGCGCAATTTGTCATCATCCTTTAAATGAACCTATTTTTACATTTTTCCTTGATCTTCCCTTTAATATTTTATTTCAAAATCCCACATAGGATGTTTTACAGGTAGTAACACACATTAAAAAAAAAAAAACCCTGACTCCCTTGCTTCATATAAAGTGAAAGTGAAGTCACTCAGTCGTGTCAGATTCTTTGCAACCCCATGGACTGTAGCCTACCAGGTTCCTCCCTCCATGGGATTCTCCAGGCAAGAGTGCTGGAGTGGGTTGCCATTTCCTTCTCCAGGGGATCTTCCCGACCCAGGGATTGAACCCTGGTCTCCCACATTCCAGGCAAACGCTTTAACCCCTGAGCTACCAGGGAAGCCCTGCTTTATATAAATGGAGGTCAATTATATAGAGTACTACAAATAACACTAAACTTTCTTTACTTCTCTGAACTATATTTAACGAGCATACCTCAAGATGAGGATTAGCTTTTAGGATTAATTTAATACATAAGTGTCGTTATTTCCTAAGACTCATATTCTTCAAATAGTTCTTTTAATGTGACATTGAAAACAGGGCCTGCATTGTGTGACATAATTCTAATATGTTTAACGTTCATTAATTACGAATGATAACTGTTGAAATCAGCAGTAAGCCCGATGTTTGTACCAATGTATTCCTCCAGCAAGCTCTAGACCACTACTTGAGCCTGAAAAACGATTTGTTGTCATCTGTCTTTCTCTATTTATCTTAATTTGCGAGTGCATCCCAGTACTGTACCCACAGTGGAGGAACGCTGGGATTCACCTTGGACTCCTTTAATTTAGACAGTTTCATTCAGGACTTGTAGAGGAGCTGGGGCTTCTCTGGTGGCTGAGACGATTAAGATTTTGCTTGCAATGCAGGAGACCTGGGTTTGATCTCTGGGTTCAGAAAATCTTCTGGAGGAGAATGGCTACCCACTCTTGTATTCTTGCCTGGAAAATCTCAAGGACAGAGGAGCTTGACAGATTCTAGTCCATGGGATCGCAAAGAGTTGGACAGTACTGAGTGACTAATATTTTTGCTCACTTCACTGTTACAGGATCTAAGATCTCAGAAATAATGTGACTCTTGCCCTGCAGCAAGTGGACATATAAGTTCCTTCTTTGGATGGAGATATGAACCTGAGAGGCAGCTGAGTCACTCAGTAAATGTGATACACATGGGATGTAGAATTCCAGGAACAATGTTTGAACTACTAGACTGAACTGGTGATTAGCTATGAGACAATTTACAATGACTTCTGAAATACAATTTTCTGCCCCAAATGGAAAATTTTACTACATTAAACAGATGTATATTTTAAAATTAATGAATATAGCAGCAATCTTGTAAAAAAAAATGCCACGAACTCTATTCTTATATATGAGGAACTAAGGTACAAATATGTTTTAAAAAATGTCCAAGGCCAGCCAAGCCTTAGTGGAACCAGGATTCTAACCTGAGCTGTTAGACACCCAAGTCTATTCTCTTAACCTCTACACTGCTCACATGCAACCAATCATATTGCCACACTTGAGATCATAAACCTCTGCAAAGGAATGATCAGGTTTATGAAATATCAGATTTATGAGCCACCAATAAAGCTATAATAATATAACAAAGATGTTAATACATATTGTGTACAAAAAGGCAAGCTAGATCCTGAAGAATTTTAAAGTAAGGAGAAAAGTTTGATTGAATGGCATCAACAACACTAAATCACATTGAATGAAGTCCAATCCTTATCAGTTGCTGGTATGCTGTAATTTTTTTAACTACATTTTAATTTTCCCATTTTTAAATGAGAAAACTACTTGTGTAGTGTCATATATTCATATATATATATATATATATATATATATATTTACCTTACAGAGTTGTTGCATGAAAAAACTATATTAAGAAAATTTTGTGATACCGCATGTTTCCACTTACTTGTGGAATCTTAAAAAAAAAACTCATAGAAATAGAGTAGATTGATGGTTATCAGGAGGTGGGAGTGTGGGGGAATTGGAGAGACATTGGTCAAAGTGCATAAATTTCCAGCGATAAGTAAATTCTGGATCTAAATGCATCGCTTAAGGACTATAATTAATAGTACTGCATTATATACTGAAAGTTTTTAAAAGGGTAGATCTTAAATATTATCACCGCACACATATAAATGATAATAATATAGGAAATGGAGGTTAACTAACCTTATTGTGGTAATCATTTCCCAGAACAGATATACCAGTTCAGTTCAGTTCAGTTCAGTTGCTCAGTAGTGTCTGACTCTTCTGACATATATATACAATATATATGATCAACCCTTCGTGGTTCTGCATTCATGATTCAATCAACCAAAAATCAAAAATAATTCCAGAAAGGTTCAAAAAGCAAAATTTGAATTTGCCACACATAGGCAACTATTTACATAGGTTTGCATTTGTATTTGCAACCATCTACATAGCATTTAGATTTTTTTCATTATTATATTCAATCTAGAGATGATTTAGAGTATAAGGGGGGATGTTCTTAAGTTATATGCAAATAATGTGTCATTTTATATCAGAGCTCTTTGCGGCCCCATGGACTGGAGCCCGCTAGTTTCCTCTGTCCATGGAATTCTCCAGGCAAGAATACTGGAGCTGTTCCCTTCTCCAGGGGATCTTCCCAATTCAGGGATCAACCCAGGTCTCCTGCATTGCAGGGATGGAGTATCCTTGAATTTTGGTGTCTTTAGTGGGTCCTTAAACCAGTCTCCTGAGAATAGCAAGGGACAATTGTGTATGTATCAGATCACTCCGTTGTACACTTTAAGTTATATGTCTATATGTCTCAAAAACGTTGGGGAGAAAAAGTAGAAAATTTCGTAGCATACTTTATAAATTGGCAAGTGTAACAATTTTGTGTAATACTTACATTGTATATATTTTCAAAGTGAATAGCATATGTATGATAGGATACTAAAAAAAAATCTTTACAAAGACTGATAAAATGAGAATTTTTTTAAAAATAGCTTTAAGCATGAACCTTATTTTGTTTAAAAAGTTATATATACTGTGTATTTTTTTAATGTCTCAGCCAAAGGCACAGGGAATATACCTGTAGTCCAAGTTATATTAACTCTTTGCAGCACAGAGAAGCACATTCTTATTGAGGGGGTGTTAAGCTAGGCTTGTTATAAGGTCTATGCTTTCGTTGGATATTGGAAAGGGCTTAGGAAAGTGAGGGTCTTGATCTTGCATGCTCTCTTGAAACAGGGTCATTAGGCCATTGAATATTTTAATGGGTTTTATTAGGAGATGGAAGAAATGAAGCTATGTTTCTCTCCTTGTCACTGATATTAACCAATAGAGGAAGATATTTGATTATTTTTGTGGCTGTATGATATCCTTGACTTTGCCATATATTCAGGCATAATTGGAGTGACCTTGCTTTGTCAAATTGCATCACAGCCTCATAGTGACCTTGTTTAATTACTGACACACAGCCCAGCTGTTAGCTACTAGTTTCGAGTGTCTTGTGTTTTGTTTGCTTGCTTATCAATATGTAGTGAAGAAAATCCCAGCTGATTTAGTAGTTTTCTTCATAGGCATTCAAGTTTCCAAAAGTTCTATGATAATAGCTAATATTTTAATATTTATAAATCACTCTATTTTATATAATTATTTAAATAATATATAATTTTATATAATATTTATATACATACATGTATATATATATAGAGAGAGAAAGAGACTTTTCTTCTCTTACTCATTGAATACATGCATCTGCTCCACGACAGGAACAGATTAGAATTTCTAACTCAGGTACCTAACTCAGTAATCTTTCTACTATTCAATGCCTTTAAGACTGGAGCTTTATATACTCCATTTTTTTCTAACTTTGGCCTTATTCCTAACTGCCTTGAGAAGGCAATGAGTCATTTCCCAAGAAATAGCTATACATTCTTTTTGACCTCTGACAAAATTGTGTTTACCTGAATTTGGGTGACATATTACTCATTGGCTTGCAACCAGGAAAATAACTTGTTGTAGGCAGGATTCCTAACTACAAACTAATTCTAAAGTCCTGGCGTTCAGAACATGATTCATATAGCTCCATGTGATGCTTACCAATATGCCTGGCCAAAATCATATGTTCTCAGAAACGGCTGCTGGTAAGTAGATCTCTCTCTCTCTCTCTCTCTCTCTCTCTCTCTCTCTCTCTCTCTCTCTCTCTCTCTCACACACACACACACACACACACACACACACTGGTTCTCACTGATCTTGACATTTTCATTTAAAAGCATTTTTTGAGAACTTCTCAGAATATTCTAGATTCCTGTGTGTGAAATCATAATGAACTTAATTATCATGGAGGATTATAAAAGAGAGAGAAAGCCGCTCTGTCTCTCCCATCGATTGTTTCAAATACACATTCCACGGAATATGGAATGGCTTTGGGTGTCAGTGAAGCTCTGAAGAGACAGTGAGAAGACTTTCAGGTGAAGGTTTCCATTCAAATGGGAGAAGGGATGCCCTGTGCTTCAACAAGAGAGAGGAAGCCATCAGTGCGGACCACGGAGACCTGTGGCTTCAGGCACACAGTGTCCCACTGGCCCTTGACACTTAGCTGAGAATACAGGTAAAATAGATGCCAAGTGCAGGGTCTGTTGTAGTGGACTAGGCATAATCAGTGACTAGGGGACTGAAAGTTATGCAATTTCTGGCAAACAGAGAAGAGACATAAATACTTTTGTGTTTTTGAAGGAAAAACCTCAGAAACTGATGTTCTCTGGAGAACAACTGGCAATACAGAAATCTTGTGCATTGAATGAAATATGAGAAAAATGAAACCATGCAAAGATGGTCCATTAGCCAGCTAATAAGCCCTGCAAGATGAAGCAAAGACATTGAGCTCCTTATTTTGAAATCAAGAGAAAAGAGAGATGAGTTTACGTGGTAAACTAAGAGGTCCTTAGTCCATTTCCGTTGCAAATATCAAAGTGTTTCTGAATGTTAATGCCCTGAATTTACCCTGGGTCCAATTTGATAATTTTCCTTGACTCTTGTATATAAAGAAATCCCACTGCTGTCAATTTAAATTGTGCGGTTAGGATTCTGTGACTGTGTTCTCTATCTACTAAGTATATTATTTTAATACATTTTTTATTTTATAAAACCTCATTGTGAACCAAAAGGGAGAACAGAAGTAGAGACTAGGGAATCAAGCCTGGCTTCTCCGTTAAATCATTCTCTACATTTGCAAATAAAATACTGAATACTGTTTTCTGTAAGTGAAAAATGAAAGGATACCTACATCATAGTAAACATATTAGAGAATTAAAGTTTGCAGCCTTCAGGGATGGACTGAAATGAACATCTACACAGAAAGAGAAAGAATATACCTTAATCCTGACAGATGAGTGCATTTTACTCAGAATTCAAAAACAGAATCACACAACCAAATTAAACTAGAAAAGGAAATTCAGACCTCCAACCTAGGAAGTAAATTATTAAAATCTGGGAGAGTCTACTTTCTAGCTTATCTCCCTTTAGGAATCCCAGAGAAGACTGTTTCCTTCTTATAGGAAATCTAAAAGCCATTTGTCAATATCATTGGGCTCGCAAGAGTAACCGTGACAACCACACCCTATCAATCTAGGGTGGGATTTTTTTCTCAGCACTGAGTCTTGGTAAATTGGTCATGCTGATTTCAGTAAGTTGTTACAAGGTAGCAGTGTCTTTTTTTTTTTTCCTTTCCTTTAACAGGTACTAATTATTATAATTCTGACAGTCATTATTTCTTTGTGTAGAGCCCTTTTAATGTATTGAGGACCCGTAAAATATAGCAGCCATCTCTATCGACAGGTCAGCATAGGTTGTTGAGGTGTCTAAGTGTGCGTATGTACGTGTGACCATCTGACAGTAGATAGTTTTAATTTTTGCTCTATAAATACATTTAAATCAACAGCTTTTGAGTAAAAATGCTGGGAGTTGCCAATTTAACTCTGAAATGACATAGAAGCTCATAGGAAGATGTTAATTCTTGGAAAGGCAGTTGTGCTTTGCCAGAGCTTTGTCAGATGGGTTTACCATAATTCAGAGTATCTGGTGGGGCCAAGATGAAAGACGAGTCTAGGGCAGAAAGAGAAAAGAAACTAGGACAGAGGTAGAAACAGGAATGAAAAATAGTATTCCCTTCCAATTCAACATTGACACAGTCTCATTCCTCTCACAGATCTACATAATGAAGTCCAGATATTCAATCTATGGTATACACATTTTTAATTGAGAGAAAAGGAAAACCTTTTAATGCTATGAAAAAAACACAAAATTTGTCCACCTGCAAGGTCTGAATTGGTCCTAAGGAGGATTGAATGGAGATGGGGGTGGATGGGGTAGAATGTTATTTTCTCTTAATCAGTATAAAGTTATTAAACATAAATGGCTTCTCACTGACCCAGGGACAGTAACCCCAGGGGGGAAATCACCCATGAAAGCTCATCCCTTGCTTTATGTCTGGGTCAGTTTCTTAATCAGTTGCAAGGCATTTCTCTTGAAATGGCCATGAAAGCCTTTTTCGAGGAATAGCTCACTGTTCTAGGGTTACAGTGAAGGAAAATATGTAGAGTGTGATGCTCCTTGAGTTCAGGTGTGAGCCTTTCAACTTCCTCCTTGTTATGTGGGAAAGATGCCGTGATGAATAGAAACGTTCTTTTCAATTCAAAAGTGCTTCATGAAGGGCGGTCTCTTTGTGGGGCTGGTTCCACACAAGGCAGCTCCAGGTGACCTTTCCTGGGATCCCATGGTGGTTTTGTCTTGATCAAAATGGTTCTCTTCACAGGAGGGGAAAGGCTGTGACATCATCCTGCAAAAGAAAATCCTGTAAAGAACAAGGTCGAAAAAAGATAACACCTTCTTTTGGGAAGGTGGGAGAACAGAGAGAAGAGAAGGCAGACGAAGATGAGAGATGCCACTGGCAAGAGGGAAGGTCAAAACAAGGGAAACGCCGGAGAGAAGCAAGAGGGGAGAGAGAGAGCCAGGCCAGGAAGCCAACATCCTCCCGCTAGACTCGGTGTCGGTTTCGTTCCACAGCAAAGCCAGTGGGGGGCGCTCCCGATCCCATTTTTCAGTTTAGGAAACAGCGGCAAGATGAAGCGTCTGGTCCATTCCCGTGCAGTCTGCAACCAAATAAAGATTTAGTCTCAGGTGGACCTCATTTTGGATCTAACCTCTCCCCAAGAGAATGCAAACCTGTGTTTCATTTTGATTAATTCTCACAATACCTTTTAAAGCAAATAGCCCATGTGCCACTCCTTGACCTAAAAGAGGGGCTCCTTTGCACTTTAGCCCTCAGATCTCCCAAAGAAATACCACGAGTATTATATCTCTGCTAACTGAACCCATTCATCTGTTTTCCCAACAATATCAAGATTCTTTACTCTTTGAGAGGAAGGATAAAAGCGAGGGAGAATGATGGTGGGAATAAAACTGTGGTAATTCAATGCTGCCTCTGAGATTGATTAATTTATTGTTGATCGTGGCCAGGGAGTTCTTTGTACCTTGCATATGTGCAGGGTTATGAGAGTCAGAGTGCCTATGCCAAAAGCGAGCTTGGAGAGAGGGAAGGCTGATGAATAAGAAAGAGAATTCCAGAGAACAGGATCGATGGGGTAGAGGGGGAATGTAGCATCATAGCAAAGAAATTGGAAGCTCCCAGAGAAATTTATAGCTATATGATCTGCACCCAAGGTGGGTGGGTGGGGGGGGGTCTATGGAACACTCCTTGCCCATAAAAATGTATTAGGTGGTAATGGTCCCTAATCGTGCTATGTTCGCTGCCTGAGCATGACACATAGTTTGAAAGAAGCAGAAGAAAGAGGAGTGAGTCCTTGTAGAAAGTGCTCCTTGCGCCTCTGTTGGGCAGTTTACTGCACTTTGGCACCCAGCTAAGGAGGAGGTGGGGCTAGAATCCAGCCTGAGTTCAGCTCACCAAGCTCTCAGCCCTAAAGAGGGCTGGGCTCTCCTGGAAGAAGAGATTCCTTATCTGCAAGGTTGTTTGAGCCCAGGAGATGTATCTTTTTCTAATTTGCATAAAGTGGGCTAGGTTCTTCAGCCCAGGAACCCCAAAGTGTCAGGGATAGCGAGTTTGAAGGTAATATTTTCTTCCCTGTAATCACTTGCTGTGTTAAATATTTCTCTTATTTACTTTCTCTTCTTGAAATGTATAAATGGTCAGACTCTGCCAATTTATAAGACTTCGGTACAAATATTCCCTAAAATATCTGTTGTGAAAGAAAATTTTTCCCTTTGAGAACAGGATATTGTTGTATGCTTGTCTCTTTCTGTTTTAACCTTGTAGATTATGTTATTTTATATGGAATAATGCTGTGTTTGTGAAAAATTAGAGCCGGTCATTGCTACTGATTTAGAGAACACTTAATCCCCTGCATCTGAAGAAGTTGCTGTCAAGCTGAAGATATGTTCTTAAGCCCTCTCTCTTCAGAAGGCTCTCACTTTCAATTACCAACTGGTACGGAAGCTGGGAAGCAACTCTATTTCTTTACAGCATCTCAATTCCTTTTCAATGCCATCTTCTTACTATGATTGCCTGACTTTCAAACAATATTTTGAGCAAAGTGCACAGACAGATGACTGCTGGAGAAATCAGAGTCAATATGGCATGGCCTAGATTCTGAACTGAGAACCCAGAGGCCGGCAGAGTGGAATCACTAATTAAGCTGCATGATCTTGGGCAAATAACTTACCTCCCAAGATTATTTAAGTTAGACAAACTCTTCATAGTCTGCAGGCCTTTGGAATATTCGCAACATTTATTAGCATATTAAAGGCCTCGAGAAGTCCTACAGTAAAGAGCACTGTTTGCTAACTAGGGAATGTAAAAATAAAATTATTTCCCCCCATAACACACATATTAATATATTAAGAATACTTCAGGCAGTGAGGAGAATGTCAGAGAAGACCTAGAAAAAAAAAAAAAAGAAAGAAACACACAAATGAAACTTATCGTAGTAGTTTAATTTAGCAAAACATGAAACAATATACACAAAGCCTTGGCTGGGCAGCTGACCTGTACAAACTGCAGTTTTGCAAGCCACATTATGAGTTTGGTATACCTCCAAAAAACAGACTGCTAATGCAGAATGAACATTAGTCTCTATTCTTGCTCAACTGTGTGGAGCTAGGCAAACTATTTGGCCTCTTTAATTATCAGTAATTATCAGTCTCCATTTATTTATTTAACACAGGAATTCTCTGCATATGTTACATAGATTGAGCATCAATTAAGTAAAAGCTTGTGAAAGTGTTCTGTAATTTATCTTGAACTCTATAAAGATAAGAAGTACCCAAAAATATCTCAAGGATAACATTCTAATGAATGGCATATTTTTCACATATCTACTTTAATCAAACATCAAAATGATGCATTTAATATTTCAATGCAATCTATTTGTTAGAAATAAATGCACTAATTGACTCTGTACTATTAAATGGCATGACTGAACATTGGTTACTGCCAGAATCCACTGAAATTCATGATCTCTGGCTGATGGCTTTCAGAATCCCTCTTCTTGACAGATGGAGAAATTTGAAAATAATCTAAAACACATAAGTTTACTTACCACAATCAATTTGAACATACTTACCAGATTGTTTTAGCTTGAATAAAAATAAGTCAAACCTAAAGACTTTACCAATCACTATAAAAGTTTCATTATGAGTTTGACTGAGGATGAAAACTTATATCAGAGCTAAGGGACATAGAATTTGAACCTTAATAGAGAAAAGTTTTATAAGATCATTTAGAGACCTCAAGTTTTTTGCAGCTGGAGCCAGAAGATACTTTTCTTCCAACAGGAACGAGAAACATCTGAGAACTGACTGAAATGTTTTAGTGTGTCTTACACATATACAGCCCCCTTAAAAAAAAATTCCCTCACTACCCGTTAGACATGCCAAGGGCATCTCGTTAGATGTCCCGACTTTAGAAACAGATTTGCAAGCCAGAATGTTCCAACCCTGCAGTTGGATTGTGGGTTTTTAACCTTCACAAGTTTGCCCTTTGAGCAGAACTTGAGAAAGGAAAAAAGAAAAGAGGTAAAGAATGAAGAAGAAAAGCAAAATAAATCAAAAGCAGCTTTCTTGGTAACACAGACATCTCCAAGGGCATATGAGAAAGGACTGGAGCTCTAATGATATCAATTAGGCCTGACCCATTGGGACACTGGAAATATATTGTACTCATGGACTTTGCTCAAGTCCATATGTAAAAGGTCATTAACTGGGTACAAAATATTGCAAATTATTGGCCAAGGATGACTTCTTATCCCAAATACTTTTGAAATTCTAAAATAAATTATAACCAGTAATGCTTTCATGTTGACAAGCTAATTCTATTTAGATTTTCCTTCCTAAATCAAGGAAATTAGTATTGCTAAAAAACAGCATTATATGTTGAATGTGGATTCACACACACACACACACACACACACACACACACAGACTCACAACTACCTGTTTCTCCCAGCTTTGTTTCCCAGTTGAGATAGGGGTTGCAGAAGAGGTTGACTTCTCCCCTGGAATGAAGATTCCCCAAAACATTCTCTTCTCTGGCTAACCTTTTTGCATCACTTTAAAGGCATGATGGGTATCTTCTCAGCGGTGGGCTGAATTTGCTGAAGCAGAAACTGTAAGCTACTTAATAAAGACTCCCACATATTTGTGTGGGAATATTTTGGCAGCCCTTCCAGGAGATGTCAGCTCTCCCAGGGCTGTGTTTAGGACGCAGTGGCCAC
This sequence comes from Ovis canadensis, assembly GCF_042477335.2. Lineage (NCBI taxonomy): Eukaryota > Metazoa > Chordata > Mammalia > Artiodactyla > Bovidae > Ovis > Ovis canadensis. Next base: position 21,986,293 of record NC_091262.1, read on the forward strand.
CTGAAGGCATTCTCACAGGCTGACAACCAGCGGCTCTTGCCTACCACCCTCCCTCTGACAGCAGGCCTCCTGCTGAAGCTGCAGAGATTCCCCAGTCCTCACAGAGAAACTTTGCCAACTTGGACAAACAAAGTAGAATCCTGTTACATAAAGCAACGTGAGTTGTAATCCAACTGTGTCTTTAGTTTTTTGGAGAAAAAAAAAATGGCAAATTATCCAAGAGGGGGCTTCCTCTGGTAAGACCATCTCACCACTGCACCTCAACAAAACTGGGCTCAGAAGGGGCTGACTTGGGGGGATGAGTCTTTCCAGTTTCCCAGGCATCAGGTTCGTGTCTAGTAAAAGGAAGTGGAGGAGGGAAGAGATTAAGATGGCAGAGTAGGAAAACACGGAGCTCACCTCCCCCTATTAACACATCAAAAAAACATGTACTTGTGTAGCAATTCTCACTGAAAACAAACAGAAGACTGGCAGAAAAGTACATCTACAACCAAGGTTGTAAAGAAAGATCCATGCCACGTAGGGTAGGAGGGGGAGAGAAGCAGTCAGGTTGGGACCCAAGCTCCTGGCAGGGGGCACAGAAAAGGAAGGGGCTATCATGGGCTTGGAGGTCCTCCCTGGGGAGTGAGAGGTTCAAGCCGTATATGAGGCACCACAATCCCAGGGTCTGACAACAGGACTATGAGTTGCCTTGATTGGTTTGAAAACCAGTGGGACTTAGAGTAGATTGTAAGAAACCTGAACTCTGCTCGTGAAGAGGGTGCCCACAGGCTTCCTTACTCCTCTTCCGAAGGTGGAGGGAGTAGACAAAGCTGCCCCGGGCCTTGGCCAGTCTCCCATGAACATCACAGTGGGCATCCCTGCCCCTCTAGCTCTGGAAGAGCTCCCCACGAGGGTGAGGGCTGCTGTTGCTGAGGAGAGCGCATACTTAGCAGGGATAGACCTGCTAAGACCTGTCACTACATCTTACTGGGCTAAAGGTTCCCACTGCTGCACTCACAGAGATGACAGGAACTCTGTTTTCCTGGGACCATCCCAGTGTATGTTCCGCACAAGGTGCCCACTGTGTCTCCACTTGCTCTAGCACTGATCCCCTCTGGGGCAAACAGCCATTGCGGGGGGGTGGGAGGGTAGAGAGCACAACCGTAGAGGCAATTAAATCAGCTTGGAACCACACTTCAGGGCTTCGGATCCAGCAGCTTGGGACCTGACCACACCCAAATTACAGCAGTGATGACCGCTGAGCCTGGGAGAAGCCCCAGCTCACACTTGGCTCTGATTCTAGCCCCTCTATCTCCAGCTTAACTTCTTACCAGTGCGCTAGGTGCCGGCATATCCTGGGGGAGATGTAACCTGTGTACGTATCAGATTCAGGTCCCCAACCAAAGCCAGCCCAGGAACACATAGGGACACTGCCTAGGAATAGGCAGTGAAGGCTGTCAAAACAGCTAACTATTTCATCTAATTTCATAGAGAGGGAGGAAGTTAAAGAAATGAGAAGAAAGAGGAATTTCTTTCCAACAAAGAACAAGGAAAACACTTGAAAAACAATGAATGGAGTAGAGATAAGTTTCCAGATGAAGAGCTCAAAGCATTAGTAATAAGAATGCTATCTGAAATTGGGATAAGAATATATGAAAACAGAATTTTATCAAGAAATTTGAAAACAGCAAGTCAGCACTGAAGAGTGAAATAACTGGAATAAAATATACACTAGAAAGAATTAACAGGCAACTAGGTGATACAGAAGAATGCATAGTGAGTGACCTGGAAGATAGAATGATGGAAAGCAACCGGGAAAGCAAAAGTAAAAGCAAACTTTAAAAATGAGAGCAGTTGAGGGGACCTCTGACACACATCTAGCATTGCTGTTTAGTCACTAAGTTGTGTCTGACTTTTCGTGATCCCAAGGATTTTAGCCTGCAAGGCTTCTCTGTCCATGGAATTCACCAGGCAAGCATACTGGAGTGGGTTGCCATTTCCTTCTCCAGAGGATCTTCCTAACTCCAGGATCAAACCTACATCTCCTGCATTGGCAGGTGGATTCTTTACCACTGAGTCACCAAGGATTTCCATACTAATATTCAAATTATAGGGGTTCCAGAAAAAAAGAGAGGGAGAGAGAGAAAATGGTCAGAAATAGATTTGATGAAATCATGGCTGATCACATCCAGAACCTGAAGAAGGAAACAGAAATCCAGATACAGGGATGAAAGAGAGTCCAACAAGCTTAACCTATAAAAGACCCACACAGAGGCATAATATATTAAAATAGCAAAAGTTAAAGACAACGAGAGTATTTCAAAGGCAGCAAGAGAAAAACAGTCACACACAACGGAATTCCCATAAGACTATCAGCTGATTTTTCTTTCAGAACCAGAAGGGAGTGGCATGATATATTTAAAAGTGCTGAAATAGAAAAACCTATAACCTGGGATATTCTACTCCGCAAGGTTGCCATTCAAACTTAAAGGAAAGATAAACATCTCAAACAAGTAAGAATTACAAGCGCTCATCAATGCTAAGGGGACCTTAAACGAAGTCTTAAAGAGTATTTTCTAAGAGGAAAAGAGAATAATACGACAAGAAGTAAGACCTTATAAAAAGGAAAAATCCCACTAGTAAAGGCAAATATGTCCACGGGGTCAAAAAAGATTGGTCACAACTGAGTGACTAACACACATACACAAAGACAGATATACAGTAAAGGCTGTGGGCCAATCACTTAAATAAGTTCATATAAAGATTAAAGGACAAAATTATAAAAATAAACTAGTAACAATAAATACTGCTACTGCTAAGTCGCTTCAGTCGTGTCCGACTCTGTGCAACCCCATAGACGGCAGCCCACCAGGCTCCTCCATCCCTGGGATTCTCCAGGCAAGAACACTGCAGTGGGTTGCCATTTCCTTCTCCAATGCATGGAAGTGAAAAGTGAAAGTGAAGTTGCTCAGTCGTGTCCGACTCTTCGCGACCCCGTGGACTGCAGCCTACCAGGCTCCTCCATCCATGGGATTTTCCAGGCAAGAGTACTGGAGAGGGGTGCCATTGCCTTCTCTGAACAATAAATAATTAAGGGATAAACATGAGAATGCCAAACATGACATCAAAGAACACAAAATGTGAGTGAGGAGGGTAAAAAGGTAGATTCTTCAAAATGTGTTGGAATGTAAATGACTGTCTGGTAAACATAAGTCAAAAACCTACAATAGATATGCAAAAACTAGGAAAGAAAGGAACAAAGACATACTACTAAACAAAACCATCAATCCACAAGTGAAAAGATGAAAAGAAAGAAAAAAATGGACAGAGCAAAACTACAGAAAAGCCAGAAAACAAGTAACAAAAAGGCAATAAGTACATAACCTTTTCAATATTACTGCATTAAATGCTTCAATCAAAAGACATAAGGTGACAATTGGATAAAAGAACAAGACTCATATATACACTGCTTTATAAGACATTCAGTTCAGATCCAAAGACATGCATAGACAGAAAGTAAGAATATGTAAAAATACATTTTATGTAAATAGAAACAACAATAAAGTGGGGGTAGCAATACTCATAAAGATTAAACTTTAAAATAAATAGACTATATAGCAATGACAAAGAAGGCCATGATAAAGAATCACCTGCCGATGCAGGAAACACAGGTTTGGTCCCTGTGTCAGAAAGGTCCCCTGGCGAAGGGGTTCTTATCTGGAGAATCCGATGGACAGAGGAGCCTGGCTGGCTACAGGCAATAGGGAGAGACAGAGTTAGACACGCCTGGGCAACTGAGTACACAAGCACAGAAAGATATAATATCCATTAGCATCTCTTGCCTGGAAAATCCCATGGACGGAGGAGCCTGGTGGGCTGCAGTCCACGGGGTTGCAGAGAGCCGGGCACGACTGAGCAACTTCACTTTCACTTTTCACTTTCCACTTTCCTGCATTGGAGAAGGAAATGGCAACCCACTCCAGTGTTCTTGCCTGGAGAATCCGAGGGATGGGGGAGCCTGGTGGGCTGCTGTCTATGGGGTCACACAGAGTCAGACACGACTGAAGCAATGCAGCAGCAGCAGCAGCAACATATACATGTACCTAATGCAGAACCATCTAAGTATATAAAGCAAATATTAAAATGCAAAAAGGGAGAGATTACCAATAATATAATAATAGTAGGGGATTTTAACACCTTTCTTACAGTAAAGGACAGATCATCCATACGAATAATCAGTAAGGAAATGGTGGTTTTAAATGACACATTAAAGTAGTTGAACTTACTAAATATTCACATGACACTCTAACCAAAACCAGCAGAATGCATGTTCTCTTAAAGTGCACATAGAATATTCTCTGGAATAGATCGCACACTAAGACACAAAACAATCCTCAACAAATTTAAGAGGAAAGAAATTATCTCAAACTTTTTTCCCTAACTAAAACAGTATCAAACTAAAAAATAATTACATAAAGAAGAATGGGAAAACAAAAAACCATTGAGAGTAAACAACATGCTACTAGAAAACCAATGTGTCAATGAAGAAATCAAACAAAATATAAAAATACCATGACACAAATGAAAATAAAATGCAACTTTCCAAACTCTATAGGATACTGCAAAAGCATTTCCAAGAGGGACGCATACAGAGAGAGAAACCTACCTCAAGGAACTAGAAAAACCTCAAGCAAACAACCTAGACCACAACTTAAAAGAATTAGAAAAAGAACAAGGATCAAAGTCAACAGAAGGAAGGAAACAATAAAGTTAAGAGAGGAAATAAAGACCAAAGAAAACATATAAAAGGCCAATGAAACCGAGTCATCTTTTTAAAATATAAATGAAACTGATAAACTTTCAGCAAGGCTCATTAAGAAAGAAAAGAGAGAGGGCACAAATAAAATAGAAAATGAAAAAGGAAAAATAACAACCAATATCTAGAGTTATAAAATATTATAACAGAATAAAACAGTTACATGCCAACAAAATGGACAATGTGGAAGAAATGGATAGAAGCGTACAATCTTCCAAGACGGGATCAGCAAGAACTAGATAATTGGAACAGATGAATTGCTACTAATGAAACTGAATTAACAACAACAACAAAAAAGGGATGGATTCACAGGACAATTTCAGCAAAAATATCAAGAAGAGCTGTTGCCTATCCTTCTCAAAATATTAAAAATATTTGAAGATGCGGGGATACTCCAAAATTTATTCTATAGGACCACCACTGTCAACACCAGAAAAAGATATTGCAAAAAAATGCCAGGCCAATATCTCTGATGACTATAGATGCAAAAATCTTGAACAAAATGTTAATGAACTGATTTCAACAAGGTATGAAAAGGCTCATATATTTTGGACAGGAGGGATTTATTACAAGAGTGCAATAATTTTTCAACATATGCAAGTCAATCAAAGTGATACACCCCATTAACAAAAAGAATAAAGCTTCATGATCCTCTCAATAAATACAGAAAATGCAGTTGACATAATTCAATATACCTTTATGATAAAATTCTCACTAAAGTTGGTATAAAGGGGACATAGCTAAACATAATAATGACCATTTATTACAAACCCACAGCTACCACCATACTTAACAGTGAAAAACTGAAAAATTTTCCTCTAAAATGAGAAACAAGACAAGGCTTCCCAGTCTTACCACTTTCGATATATCATGGTATTGGAAATCTTATTCATAGCAATCAGACAAGAAAAAGAAAGAAATAGCATCCAGTTTGGAAAAGAAGAAGTAAAATTGTCACTATTTGCAGAGAACATGATACTGTATATAGAAAACCCAGAGGTCTCCACCAAAAAACTATTAGAACAAATCAATGAATTCAGGAAAGTTGCAAAATACAAGATTAATATACAGAAATCTATTGTTTTTCATTAAGATGATAATGAAGTATCAGAAAGAGAAATTAAAGAAACAATTCTATTTATAATCACATTAGGAAAAAGAAAAATCTAAGACACCCAGAAAAAATCTAAACCAGGAAGGGAGAATCCTAAACTCTGAAACCTATAAAATATTGATAAAGGAATTTTAAGGTGATTCAAAGAAATAGGAAGATATTCTTGGATTTGAAGAATTAACATTCTTAAGATGTCTTTACTACCCAAAGCAATCTGTAGATTTAATACAATCCCTATCAAAATACTCATGATATACTTCACAAAACAATAATAAAATAAATCACCAATTTTATACAGAATTGCAACAAAAACCAGAATTACAAAGCAATCCTGAAGAAAAAGAACAAAATTGGGGGTATTATTTTCCCAGATTTCATACTATACTACAATAGAATTGAGTAGAGAGCCCAGAAATAAACCCACACATATATGGTCAATTAATCTAATTAGTTAGTTAATTATTATTCATACGTGATTACACAGAAGAACTATACTGAAAAGGTTCTTAATGAGCCAGATAACCATGAATTTGTGATTACTCACCTAGAGCCAGACATCCTGGAATGTGAACTCAAGTGGGTCTTAGGGAGCATTACCACCAACAAAGGTAGTAGAGGTGATGGAATTCCAGCTGAGCTATTTCAAATCTTAAAACATGATGCTGTTAAAGTGTTGCACTCAATATGCCAGGAAATTTGAAAAACTCAGCAGTGGCCTCTGCAGAAAAATATCAGTTTTCATTTCAGTTTCAAAGAAGAGCAATTCCAAAGAGTGTTCAAACTACTGTGTAATTACACTCATTTCATTCACTAGTAAATTGAAAGTGAAGTCACTCAGTAGTGTCCAACTCTTTGCGAGCCCTTGGACTGTAGCCTGCCTGGCTCCTCCATCCATGGGATTTTTCCAGGCAAGAATACTGGCAATACTTGCATGGATTGCTGTTTCCTACTCCAATGGATCTTCCCAACCCAGGGATCTAACCTAGGTCTCCCTCACTGCAGGGAGACTATTTACCATCTGAGCTCAAAACCCTTCAGGCTTGGCTTCAGCAGTACATGAACTGAGAATTTTCAGATTTACAAACTAGATTTAGAAAGGGCAGAGAAACAAGAGATCTTACTGCCAACGTTCCTTGGATCACAGAGAAAGCAAGGGAACTCCAGAAAAACATCTACTTCCGCTCATTGACTATGCTAAAACATTTGACTGTGTGGATCACAACAAACTGGAAAGTTCTTTAACAGACGGTAATGCTAGACTTTACCTGCATGAGAAACCTGAACGTGGTCAGGAAGCAACGGTTAGAATCAGACATGGAACGATGGACTGGCTCAAAATTGGGAAAGGAGTACAATGAGACTGTGTGTTGTCACTCGGCTTATTTAACTTCTAAGCAGAGTACATCATGTGAAATGTCAGGCTGGATGAAGCACAACCTGGAAACAAGACTTCCAGGAGAAATATGAACAATCTCATGCAGATGATATCACTCTAATGATAGAAAGTAAAGTGGAGCTAAGATAAGCAAAGAGGAGAATGAAAAAGCTGGCTTAAAACTCAGCATTCAAAAAAATATGATCTTGGCATCTGGTCCCATCATTATATAACAAATAAAAGGGGAAAAGGTAGCAATAGTGACAGATTTTATTTTCTTGGGCTGCATAATAGCTGCAGATGAGGACTGCAGCCATGCAATTAAAAATGCTTCCTCCTTGGAAGGAAAGCTCTGACAAATCTTATAAAAAGCAGAGACATCATTTTGCTGACAAAGGTCCATATAGTCAAAGCTATGATTTTTCCAGCAGTCATGTATGGATGTGAAACCTGGACCATAAAGAAGGCTAAGTGCCAAAGAATTAATGCTTTTGACTTGTGGTGCTGGAGAAGTCTCTTGAGAGTCCCTTGGACAGCACGGAGATCTAACCAGTCCATCCTAAAGGAAATCAGTCCTGAATATTCATTGGAAGGACTGATGCTGAAGCTGAAGCTCCAACACTTTGGCCACCTGACATGAACAGCTGACTCACTGGAAAGACCCTGATGCTGGCAAAGATTGAGGCAAAAGGAGAAAGGGGTGTAGAGGATGAAATGGTCAGATAACATCACCAATTTGATGGATGTGAGTTTGAGCAAGCTTCAGGAGATAGGGAAGGACAGGAAAGCCTGGCATGCTGCAGACCAAGGGGTCACAGAGTGAGACAGGACATAGTAACTAAAGAACAACAACATGCAATAAAAATCTAAAGACAAAAACACAGACAAAGCTCTTTGGTGTCCCACATAAAGCCTTCCATAATATGTTCAGTACTAAATTCCCCAGCTTGTGTATTTAGCAGAGCCATATTTTACCACAGGTCTTAACCTACCTTTCTATCCTACCCTGTACATACTATTTAGAGAACAAGAGTCCAAAAACCGTATCCTGCATCAGTAATTCTCAACTGACTGTTGTGGTGGTGTGCCAGGGTCCAGCCCCAGTGGATCCAGGGTAATTCTAAGCGGGGACAGAGTCAGCATCCTAGGAATTAATTGCTTAATTGAGGATATAGAGGGAAATTAGAAAGAAATAGTGTAGTAGGAATATTATTGGAGAAAAAGAGGCTGAATACCTTGGTTTACGTGGGATACCAATAAAGCTTCAAGACAAGAAGCTTGCACCACCTACGTAGGCCACCGGCGCCCACTTGAATATTGGAAGGTGCCCCTCCTTGGGCTCCTTCTCATGTGGAACTTAAAAGCCAGGGCAAAATTAGCAGGCTTGGCGAGCACCCACGCTCCAGATGGGAATTCAGCCAGAAAAATGGAGAACAAGAAAGAACGACACGGGGGAATCAGTCTTTCCAGAAACTGATCCAATTTCTTTATTTTTAGGTTTGCTTATATACCTTTTGTTACACATACAGACAAATGGAAATTTTAAAGTCATGCGGGGGTCAGCAGTCCTGACCTTTAGCAAAATCAGGTGTTTCATATAAATGTATACAAAAAAAGGTCTTAGGGGTTTTACATCATCTTCTGGCCATGAGGCCTGCTGGCATTTTATGATCCTTTCTTTCTGATAACGGTCAGTCAACCAAAAAACTTATTTTCCAGGGATGATTTTTCTTAAACCAGTCACCACCCTCCGAAGGTACGAGATAAAGTTGCATTCCTATAGGGTGAGGGTGTAGTGGGTTACAATTAAGAAAGTAATTTACTTAGCCTAAGGTTTAACATGATTAATCTTAAAGGTTAATACTTATTTCTCCTATATGCTAGTTATAGTCATTATAAGGGCAGGGAATATGGAGATTTAGCAGCAAATATTGGCTCAACAAATGAAAAATCCTCCACCAACATGATTTTTATCTTTAGAAAAACCCAATGCTAACTAAGGCTTTCAAAATACTCCAAACTCTCTGTGCTGTTTATGGTTGAGAGGTTGTAAACAATCATGTACATAGTAGCAAGAGTGTGGATAATCCTGTCACACAAGCTAGTCTGCCAGCAGAGAGGTTTGACCTGAGACACCCTTGTCACACCCAGGAATTTTTATTAACTGAAGCTGTAGGTTAACTCCTCCTCCAGGAGAGGTGGGGGACAGCCCCCATAAAGTCAGAGGTGTAGGTTAGAGCATAAAGCAGTAAAGTAGGCAGATTCTGGTTTTGGGGGGTAGATGTTCAGGAAAACCCAGGGGGAACCCCTGAAGCCAAATCATGCCTTTGCATTTTGTCGGGCTTCCTTCCTCATGACCTTTGCCATGGGCGGGATTCCTCATGCTGGCTCCCGGCAGTGGTGGAGATTCACAATATGTGGAGACCTTTTTGGTCACCCTGTCATAACTGGGAAAGGGTGGGGGTTGCTACTAGAAGCTAGTGGGGAGAGGCAAGGAATGCCACTAAATATCCTGCAATGCACAAATTCAGTTCAGTTCAGTCTCTCATTCACATCCAATTCTTTGTGACCTCATGCACTGCAGCACACCAGGCTTCCCTGAACATCACAACTCCTGGAACTTGCTCAGATTCATGTCCATCACGTCATTGATGCCATCCAACCATCTCATCCTCTGTCGTCCCCTTCTCCTCCTGCCTTCAATCTTTCCCAGCACCAGGGTCTTTTCCAATGAGACAGTTTTTCACATCGGATGGCCAAAGTATTAGAGTTTCAGTTTCAGCACCAGCCCTTCCAATGAATATTAGGGCTGATTTCCTTTAGGATGGACTGGTTGGATCTCCTTGTAGTCCAAGGGACTCTCAAGAGTCTTCTCCAACACTACAGTTCAAAAGCATCAATTCTTCAGTGCTCAGCTTTCTTTAAGGTCCAACTCTCACATATGTGGCTACTGGAAAAACCGTAGCTTTGACTAATGGACCTTTGCTGGCAAAGTAATGTCTCTGCTTTTTAATATGCTGTCTAGCTTAGTCATAATTTTCATCCAAGGAGCAAGCATCTTTTAATTCCATGGCTGTAGTGACCAAATGCAGTGATTTTGGAGCCCATGAAAAAAAAGTCTGCCACTATTTCCATCTATTTGCCATGAAGTGATGGGACCAGATGCTGTGATCTTAGTTTTTTGAATGTTGAGTTTTAAACCAACTTTTTAACTCTCCTCTCTTTCATCAAGAGCCTCTTTAGTCTTCTTTGCTTTCTGCCATAAGGGTGGTGTCATCTGCATATCTGAGTTTACTGATAATTCTCTTGACAATCTTCATTCCAGCTTGTGCTTCATCCAGCCTGGCATTTCTCATGATGTACTCTGCATATAAGTTAAATAAGCAGGGTGACAATATACAGGCTTGACGTACTTCTTTCCCATTTTGGAAACCAGTCTGTTGTTCCATGTCCAGTTCTAACTGTTGCTTCTTAAACTGCATACAGATTTCTCAGGAGGCAGGTAAGGTGGTTTGGCAATCCCGTATCTTGAAGAATTTTCCACAGTTTGATGTGATCCACACAGTCAAAAGCTTTAGTGTAGTCAATAAAGCAATAGTAGAAGTTTTTCTGGAACTCTCTTGCTTTTTCAGTGAGGCAATTTGATCTCTGGTTGCTCTGCCTATTCTAAATCCAGCTTGTACATCTGGAAGTTATTGATTCACATACTGTTGAAGCCTTGCTCGAAGAATTTTGAGTGTTACTTTGCTACCATAAGGGATTTGATTTAGGTCATATCTGAATGATCTAGTGGTTTTCCCTACTTTCTTGAATTTAAGTCTGAATTTTGCTCCAGTGGAAGTGACAAATAGATTCAAGGGATTAGATCAGATAGAGTGAGTGAAGGACTATGGACAGAGGTTCGTGACATTGAACAGGAGGCAGTGATCAAGACCATCCCCGAGAAAGAGAAATACAAAAAGGCAAAATGGTTGTCTGACAAGGCCTTACAAAAAGCTGAGAAAAGAAAAGACACAAAAGGCAAAGGTGAAGAGGAAAGATATACCCATTTGAATGCAGAATTCCAAAGAATAGCAAGGATAGAAAAGAAAGCCTTCTTAAGGGATTAATGCAAAGAAATAGAGGAAAACAATAGAATGGAAAGACTAGAGATCTCTTCAAGAAAATTAGAGCTATCAAGGGAATATTTCATGCAAAGATGGGCTCAATAAAGGACAGAAATGGTATGGACCTAACAGAAGCAGAAGATGTTAAGAAGAGGTGGCAAGAATACACAGAAAAACTATGCAAAAAAGATCTTCATGAACCAGATAACCATGGTGGTGTATCACTCACCTAGAAGCAGACATCCTGGAATGTGAAGTCAAATCGGCCTTAGGAAGCATCCCTAGGAACAAAGCTAGGGGGTGATGGAATTCAGGCTGAGATAATTCAAATCCTAAAAGATGATGCTGTGAAAGTGCTACACTCAATATGCCAGCAAATTTGGAAAACTCAGCAGTGGCCACAGGACTGGAAAATGTCAGTTTTCATTTCAATCCCAAAGAAAGGCAATGCCAAAGAATGTTCAAACTACCGCACAATTGCACTCATCTCACATGCTAGCAAAGTAATGCTCAAAATTCTCCAAGTCAGGCTTCAACAGTACATGAACTTCTAGATGTCCAAATTGGATTTAGAAAAGGAGGAGGAACCAGAGGTCAAATTGCCAACATCTGATGGATCATCAAAAAACAAGATAGTTACAGAAAAAGATCTACTTCTGTTTATTGACAACATCAAAGTCTGTGTCTGTGTGGATAACACCAAACTGGAAAATTCTTAAAGAGATGGGAATACCAGACCACCTGACCTGCCTTCTGAGAAATTTATATGCAGGTCAAGAAGCAATAGTTAGAACTGAACATGGAACAACAGACTGGTTCCAAATTGGGAAAGGAGTATGTCAAGGCTTTATATTGTCACCCTGCTTATTTAACTTCCATGCAGAGTCATCATGAGAAATGATGGGCAGGATGAAACACAAGCTGGAATCAAGACTGCTGGGAGAAACATCAATAACGTCAGATATGCAGATGACACCATCTTTATGACAGAAAGTGAAGAACTAAAGAGCCTCTTGATGAAAGTGAAAGAGAGTGAAAAAGTTGGCTTATAACTCAAAATTCAGAAAACTAAGATCATGGCATCCAGTCCCATCACTTCATGGCAAATAGATGGGGAAACAATGGAAACAGTGAAAGACTTTATTTTTTTTTTGGTTCCAAATTCACTGCAGATGGTGACTGCAGCCATGAAATTAAAAGATGCTTGATCCTTAAAAGAAAAGCTATGACCAACCTAGACAGCATGTTAAAAAGCAGAGACATTAATTTGCCAACAAAGGCCCATCTAACAAAGCTTTAGTTTTTCCAGTAGTCATGTATGGATGTGAGAGTTGGACTATAAAGAAAGCTGAGCGCTGAAGAACTGATGCTTTTGAACTATGGTTTTGGAAAAGACTCTTGAGAGTCCTTTGGACTTCAAGGGGATCCAATCAGTCCATCCTAAAGGAGATCAATCCTGAATATTTATTGGAAGGACTGATGCTGAAGCTGAAACTCCAATAATTTGGCCACCTGATGCAAAGAACTGTCTCACTTGAAAAGACCCTGATGCTGGGAAAGATTAAAGGCAGGAAGAGAAGGGGACAATAGAGGATGAGATGGCTGGATGGCCTCACTGACTCTATGGACATGAGTTTGAGTAAACTTCAGGAGTTTTTGATGGACAAGGAAGCCTGGAGTACTGCAGTTCATGGGCTCACAAATAATTGGACACAACGGAACTACTGAAATGAACTTGCTAGCATATGAGATTAGTGCAGTTGTGCAGTAATTTGAACATTCTTTGGAACTGACTTTCTTTGGGATTGGAATGAAAAGTGACCTTTTCCCATCTTGTAGCTATTGCTGAGTTTTCTAAATTTGATGACATATTGAGTGCAGCACTTTCACAGCATCATCTTTTAGGATTTGAGTTATCTCAGTTGGAATTCCATCACCTTCACTAGCTTTGGTCATAGTGATTCTTCAAAGCACCCAGTTGACTTTGCATTCCAGGATGTTTGGTTCTAGGTGAGTGATCACACCATCATGGTTATCTGGGTCAGTAGATCATTTTTGATAGTTCTTCTATACAAAATTCTATATAAAATTCAAATTATTGCAAAAATTGGACTAAAATTGAAGAAAGCAGGGAAAACCACTAGACCATTTAGATATGACCTAAATCAAATCCCTTACAATTATACAGTGGAAGTGACAAATAGATGCAAGGGATTCGATGTGATAGAGTGTCTGAAGAATGATGGACAGAGGTTCGTGACATTGTTCAGGAGGCAGTGATCAAGACCATCCCTGAGAAAAAGAAATGCAAAAAGGCAAAATGGCTGTCTGAGGAGGCCTTACAAATAGCTGAGAAAAGAAGAGACACTAAAGGCAAAGAAGAAAAGGAAAGATATAAGCATCTGAATGCAGAGTTCCAAAGAATAGCAAGGAGAGATAAGAAAGCCTTCCTCAGCGATCAGTGCAAAGAAATAGAGGGAAACAATAGAATGGGAAAGACTAGAAATCTCTTTAAGAAAATCAGAGATCCCAAGGGAATATTTCATGCAAAGATAAGCTCAATAAAGGACAGAAATGGTATGGACCTAACAGAAGCAATGCACCAGGCATCCCATAAAAAGATTTACTAAACTCAAAATGTCAAAATTCCTGAATTTGGGAACACCTTCTCTGGACCATGCACACCTATCATAATAATTTCACATGCAATTTATTTTTAATTGATTGACATAAGCTGAATACTCCCTTTTTCTCACCTTCCCCTTCCTCTCTCTCTCTTTAAGAATTTGTACAGTAAGTCACATAACTGACTGTAGGTTTAGTTTTGTTTTTTTTTTTTAAACACTTTCATACCCTTGCCTCAGTGGATCATCAAACTTCACTGTACCAAGAGGGGAAGTAAAGTATAAAACAGAAATATTACTAGGCTTAAGGTCTAGGTTGAATCTGAATTCACTCATCAACTGTATAACCATGGGAAATGCAAAAACTACACTGAGTCTTCGTGATTTTTTATTGCAAAAATGATAGTATAAGATTGTACTTTTTCTTATTTCAGTTCTAACTCAAGTACTTGGGCTCAAACAGAATGGCAGCATTCCCATATTACACATCAGGAGACTGCAACTCAAAGAAATTAATTCAATTTCCCACTGTAATGTGATCTATAATATCCACAGCAGAGGACACTGATCTCAGAGGCACTCCGTAAGATGAGACTTCAATCTATTGAAGAACTTTTGGCTTCATTATTATTATCATTAATTCATAGGTTCATCTCAGTGTGAACACAAATATTACATACAGATAACTGAAACTCAAATGGACCATTCACTTTTTCCTCTTTTTAAGTAGACAAATGGCCTTACCCAGGTGTGGAGGTGAGCCCGTATTCACATTATGACCCTAGCCTGAAAATATAGTTCTTTCATTTTCTTGGCTGCAAAATGTGGTTTTTCCTTCCTTACACCTTCACTTTCTAAGCTGCTTCAGAAACACATCTGTTTTCTATCTGGTGAGAGAGGGAAACATGAATGCTTTATTATCCCCTATATAATTTAATACATTGCATTGCCTATGGACTGTGTATTTTGTAAAAAAAAAAAGAAAAGTCAGAAATCTCTAGAGGTACAAAGACAGATCTAGAACAGACAGCTTCCATGAACAAGCAGATGCCAGGGACATCCCTCAGATCTTCCAGTGGTCAGGCTCAGGGGTCCAATCTGCTCTTTTCAAGATGGACAGGTGATCACTTAATCCCCTAACAAATTTTATTTATAGAGGAGCATTTGAGATTGCAGGCCACCTGCACACATGTGTTTGGAAGAGCCAGTAAGGTCTGGATGGCAGCCTCATTCTGTAATCAGTGAGAGAAGTCAAAATAAGTAATGGCTGGATTCAGGCCCTTCAGAGTATCTTCCCTGGACACAGCCAAGGCTCTCTCCATTGTTATATCAGGCTGCTCTCCAGACTAGAAGACCACCGTGAGAAAGGCCACCCCTCTAGTGCTGTTATGCTGAAAGAAAAGCTTTCTCAATGTCCAACTTGTTGTTTAATGAGATCCCAAATACTCTTATGTCCAGTGATGAACTTTAGTCTTTTTTGTTATTATCCTCTCAGAGAATAAAAATATCCAGTGGTCAAGTCCAAGTTGATATCACATATTTTATTTTATTCAATGAAAATGCATCTCTTGAACTATTTCCTTTTGGATGGATCTCTGGGAAAATAATATTCTAAAGAAGAAAGAAAAAACCTTATATGAAATTGGGCAAAATATTTGGGCAAGCAATTCATAGAGAAAGACATATGAATGGACAATATATGAAATATTCTCAATCCCTTTGATAACTAGAGAGATAAAATTAAAATCCAATAAGATCTATTTTTACTCCCATCAGATTGGAAAACACTACGAAGTTTGAAAATGTTAACTTTGGGCAAGACTGTGAAGAAAAGGAACTCGTGTCTGTTGGTGATATAACTGATTTAAGCTCTTTGGAACAGATCAATCAATAGCCAGCCAAGCATTTTGTCACCTAGTGGTAAGATTCCTCAGTGTGAATCCTATCAGTGTTGTTCTGTTTAGATCTATGGTAAAGATCAGTGGATAAAAGAGCGTTATTCCAACATTTCTGGAGAAGATCCCTGGGGAGTCAGAAGGGGCTAAGAACTAGAGCCTATTTGAAAAGCTCAGACCCCAAAAGAAGACACAGCCCTTCCATCACAATAGGAGACGGCGAGAATGGCTACAAGAAGATTGTGGGTTTTGAGGAAGGTCTCATCTAATGGTTTTTATTTGGTCTACAAATTGTAGCATGGGTTGAGGAGAGGATGTGCTAAGGGTTTGACAAGAACCCTGATATTGTCTATTTCTAGTTGAGAGCAGGAAAACTGCTTATTAGAAAAACAATATAGTAAAATTGTGAAGCAGTGTTGTGGGGACAGTATAAAGATCAAGAAGGTTCATGAACTGGTGAGCTGAGACCCAGCTCTGTCTGATCCTAACGCTGATCACTCTTCTTGCCTTCCTCCCAAGGCTAACGGTTTCCTTCATGGCACCCACGCTGGCACTTCAAACCTGCTGCCACTTGCTTTCCATTCATGTCCTCTTCCTAATGCCTGCCCATAACTCTCCACTCTCTGTCCCCATCCACATCTTAGTACATAATCCAGAATTCTCAGTAAACGACTGGGAAACTCCCTAAGTCACAGCTGTGCAAGTTGGCAGAGGGGATTTAAACTGCACGGAATGACATCTTGAAGTGTGATTGGGCCTCCAACTTTATGTTTTTGTTATTGGTGCACACTTATAAAAACAAAGGCAAAACCAATACAGTATTGTAAAGTAAAATAAAGTAAAAATAAAATTAAAAAAAAAAAAGGTGAATGGTTTATTTTAGAGCACAGTTTCCCTAGAGGGAATCAAACACTATACACTGCAGATGGGAGATAACACCATATATTTTTACACAGCTACTCAATATGTTTCTTCTATATTTTATAGGGAGGTGATACATAATATGAACGTTTACATAAACATGTACATATGCATGCGATGTATATGCATACAAATGCTGTGGAGAGTAAATAGAGGCACATAACATACATATATGTATACACATATTAATGTATGTATACATGCATATATATATGTATGTGGGTGTGTATTTTATCACCTTCCTATAAAATATAGAAGAAATACATTGTGTCACTATGCAAAAATACACAGTCTTATCTCCCTTCTACAATGTATCCCATTCCCTTTTGTGAAAATAGGTGCTCTAAAATAAAATAAAATATCTCTGTGATAAGGAAAGAAAGAGAGAGAGAAAGGATATTACAATATATTTACCATCGAGTAAGGAATGGGCACTGACAGAATGGATGGTAGCTAAATCATTGCTTTAGCCATACTGGGGCACACTGCTGAATGTCAGCCCTGCCTGTGTGTTCCCAGGACTACACAATGTGTAACGCTGGATCCAAAATAAGATACAGACTTCTTATCAAGAAACTAAAGATCTTGATAATGCAGATATTGGAGGTCACCATTTCTGCATTAAAATGAATCACCTATGCGGGCCATATGCTTTGGTAGTTCTGATTCTAATTTGGAGAAGGCAATGGAGCCCCACTCCAATACTCTTGCCTAGAAAATCTCATGGATAGAGGAATTAAGACACGACTCTGTTAGTCACCATACTCTTCTGAAATTCCATCATTTCATTTTGTTACCTATACTTCACATACATCCTTTTACACTCAGCAGTGGCACAGAAAACTTTGTCAGCATTTTGATTTGTAGTTCAGGAGGTAGATTCCCGTAGGATGGATAATGATGATCTAACTTTTATCTGAACATGAACATATGTGTTTCTCTTTTTTTTTTTTTTCCCCAAGAGAAAGGCACTAATGCCTAGGCAGTAAATTCTAAGTAAAGACTTATGATTTCAAGTCTCACAAACTATTCTCTGGACATCTCCTGAACTTGAACCAGTCGATTGACATGAATAGCTCCCATTGCAACACTAACTGCTGAGAACTCTCCTGCCTAGCAGATGAAAGACCAGATAGATTGATGAATGCAAATAGGCAAAATAAAGATAACACATCTCGATGACCTTCAGATTCTCTTGATTCACCTCTCCGTCGAAGGAACATAAAAATTTACTTGAAAAATATTTTAAATATCACCATGATATAGGGGGGAAAACAAATTAATTAACAGTAAAGCATTGGTATGGAATTCTGATGACTCTGACCTTGACATGCTGGTGATTCAGATCAGTACAAAAGAACCCAGGGTAACTATCTTCAATGCATAAAAGCAACAGAACCCTTTGAAAGTTATTATAAAGGCCAGTTTTCATTTTTGGATGAAAATCTTATGGCCTGTAATCAGTTGCTTCATCAGAAACGTAAGTTCAATACATTTTATGATGAATTATAAATCACGTAATGAGGAAGGCAGCAGCATCAATTCAGGTAATAAGCATTCCCATACAACAATGGCAGGCGGAACAACGCAACACAAACTGCACTGAATCCCTGACAATGCTTCTTTACTTTACTCAAGGAAAAAATAATTAATATAGGTTGTGATGAAACAGAATTTGGGGATGGGTATCATCTGGTAAGTCGAAAGGAGAGAAGAGCATATCTAAGGAAATTAAAATATAGAGAAGGTGACTGAGCATCAGCAAAGACTCAGGGCAGCAACAATCAAGCAAACTTAGAAGTCTTCCATGCTGTCAGGATGAAAAGGGTAATACTGGTTTTGTTCCTAACTGTTCAGTTCAGTTCAGTCTCTCAGTTGTGTCCAACTCTTTGCAGCCCCATGGACTGCAGTATGCCAGGCTTCCCTGTCCATCACCAACTCCTGGAGCTTGCTCAAGCTCATGTCCATTGAGTCAGTGATGGCATCCAACCATCTCATCCTCTGTCGTCCCCTCCTCCTCCAGCCTTCAATCTTTCCCAGCATCTTTGGTCTTTTCCAGTGAGTCAGTTCTTCTCATCTGGGAACCAAAGTATTGGAGTTTCAGCTTCAGCATCAGTCCTTCAGGATATTCAGGACTGATTTCCTTTAGGATGGACTGGCTGGATCCCCTTGCAGTCCAAGGGACTCTCAAGAGTCTTCTCAACACCATAGTTCAAAAGCATCAATTCTTCAGCACTCAGATTTATTTATAGTCCAACTCTCACATCCATACATGACTACTGGAAAAACCAAAGCTTTGACTAGATGGACCTTTGTTGGCAAATAAATGTCTCTACTTTTTAATATGCTATTTAGGTTGGTGATAGCTTTTCTTCCAAGGAGCAAGTGTCTTTTAATTTCATGGCTGCAGTAACCATCTGCAGTGATTTGGAGCCCCTCCCCCAAAATAATCCGTCACTATTTCCATTGCTTCCCCAGCTATTTGCCATGAAGTGATGGGACCAGCTTCTTCAGCGTTACTGGTCGGGGCATAGGCTTGGATTACTGTGATATTGAATGGTTTTCCTTGGAAACGAACATAGATCAATCTATCGTTTTTGAGATTGCATCCAAGAACTGCATTTCGGACTCTTTTGTTGACCATGATGACTGCTTCATTTCTTCTAAGGGATTCCTGCCCGCAGTAGTAGATATAATGGTCATCTGAGTTAAATTCACCCATTCCAGTCCATTTTAGTTCTCTGATTCCTAGAATGTCGACGTTCACTCTTGCTATCTCCTGCTTGACCACTTCCAATTTGCTTTGATTCATGGACCTGACATTCCAGGTTCCTATGCAGCATTGCTCTTTACAGCATCAGACCTTGCTTCTATCACCAGTCACATCCACAACTGGATATTGGTTTTGCTTTGGCTCCATCCCTTCATTCTTTCTGGAGTTATTTCTCCACTGATCTCCAGTAGAATATTGAGCACCTACCGACCTGGGGAGCTCCTCTTTCAGTATCCTATCATTTTGCCTTTTCATACTGTGCATGGGATTCTCAAGGCAAGAATACCGAAGTGGTTTGCCATTCCCTTCTCCAGTGGACCACATTCTGTCAGACCGCTCCACCATGACCCACCCGTCTTGGATGGCCCCCCACGTCATGGTTTAGTTTCATTGAGTTAGACAAGGCTGTGGTCAGTGTGATCAGATTGACTAGTTTTCTGTGATTATGGTTTCAGTGTGTCTGCCCTCTAATTCCTCTTGCAACACCTACCGTCTTACTTGGGTTTCTCTTACCTTGGACGTGAGGTATCTCTTCATGGTTGCTCCAGCAAAGGACAGCTGCTGCTCTTTACCTTGAATGAGGTCGCTCCTCATCCCTACAAGATTTTTTAGAACTAAAACCCAAAAAAGATGTCCTTTTCATTACAGGGAACTGGAAGACAAAAGTAGGAAGTCAGAAACACCTGGAGTAACAGGCAAATTTGGCCTTGGAGTACGGAATGAAGCAGGGCAAAGGCGAATAGAGTTTTGCCAAGAGAACTCACTGGTCATAGCAAACACCCTTTTCCAACAACACAAGAGAAGACTCTACACATGGACATCACCAGATGGTCAACATCAAAATCAGATTGATTATATTCTTTGCAGCCAAAGATGGAGAAGCTCTATACAGTCAGCAAAAGCAAGACTGGGAGCTGACTGTGGCTCAGATCATGAACTCCTTATTTCCACATTCAGACTTAAATTGAAGAAAGTGGGGGAAACCACTAGACCATTCAGGTATGACCTAAATCAAATCCCTTATGATTATAAGGGTTGAAGTGAGAAATAAATTTAAGGGACTAGATCTAATACTCAGAGTGTCTGATGAACTATGGACGAAGGTTCATGACATTGTGCAGGAGACAGGGATCAAGATCATCCCCATGGAAAAGAAATGCAAAAAAGCAAAATGCCTGTGTGAGGAGGCCTTACAAATAGCTGTGAAAACAAGAGAAGTGAAAAGCAAAGGAGAAAAGGAAAGATATAAGTATCTCAATGCAGAGTTCCAAAGAATAGCTAGGAAAGATAAGAAAGACTTTCTCAGCGATCCGTGGGAAGAAACAGAGGAAAAGAACAGAATGGGAAAGACTAGAAATCTCTTCAAGAAAATTAGAGATACCAAGGGAACATTTCATGCAAAGATGGGCTCAATAAAGGACATTAATTGTATGGACCTAACAGAAGCAGAAGATATTAAGAAGAGGTGGCTAGAATACACAGAAGAACTGTATAAAAAAGATCTTCATGACCAGATAATCATGAGGGTGTGATCACTCACCTAGAGCCAGACATCCTGGAATGTGAAGTCAAGTGGGCCTTAGAAAGCATCACTGCAAACAAAGCTACTGGAAGTGATGGAATTCCAGTTGAGCTATTTCAAATCCTGAAAGATGATGCTGTGAAAGTGCTGCACTCAATATGTCAGCAAATTTGGAAAACTCAGCAGTGACCACAGGACTAGAAAAGGTCAGTTTTCATTCCAGTCCCAAAGAAAGGCAATGCCAAAGAATGCTCAAGCTACAGCACAATTGCACTCATCTCACACACTAGTAAAGTAATGCTCAAAATTCTCCAAGCCAGGCTTCAGCAATACGTGAACTGTGAACTTCCAGATGTTCAAGCTGGTTTTAGAAAAGGCAGAGGAACTAGAGATCAAATTGCCAGCATCCACTGGATCATCGAAAAAACAAGAGAGTTCCAGAAAAACATCTATTTCTGCTTTATTGACTATGCCAAAGCCTTTGACTGTGTAGATTACAATAAACTTTTGTTCCTAGCTGCCTGATATGTAGGAGGTACTGAAAAAATCTCTTGTTCAATTTATTGATTCGATACAATGTGTATTGAATTCCAGATTAAGCAATGTAGCCATTACTTTATATGCAAGTAATGGAAGTGGGGGGATGGAAATTGTTTCCAATAATAGCAGTTAGGTCCTATTGGACAAACTTCTAGGAGAAAGCAATGGTAAACTCTGGACAAAATACAAAATTCAACCACACAAAGGCTCAGGGAAGGGAATAGGAGAGAGAATGGATTAGGAATTGATACTTCAAAGAAAGGCAGGGCTTTTGTGAGGATTGGTTTTATGTATCAACTGAGTCATAGAGTTGTCACCTGAAGATTATCTCTGGGTGGATGCTAAGAGGGTGTTTCCAGATGAGATTAGCTTTTGAATCAGTGTATTCTGTAAAGTCCTAGTCTTCCACTGATGGCTCAGTGGTAAAGAATTTGCCTGTAATGCAGGAAACTTCCACAAGGTGCAGGTTCAATCCCTGGGTTAGGAAGATCCCCTGGAGAAGGAAATGGCAACCCACTCCAGTATTCTTGCCTGGAAAAATACCATGGACAGAGGAGTCTGGTGGACTGCCATCCATAGGGTTGCAAAAGAGTTGGGGACAACTGAGCAGTAAGCAACAACTCAGTAGAGCAGATTGCCGTCTGCAGTATGGATTGCATCATCAAAGCTGATGAAGGCCTGGATAGAACAAAAGGAAAAGTAAGAAACAGTTCAACCCTTTTTCCTCCTACTTGCCTACATGTGCTGGGATATCAAGTCTTCTCCTGACCTTTGACTGGAATATTCATCATTGGTTTTCCTGAGTCTCAAGCCTTTGAACTGGCACTAGAGTTCCTCCACCATCCTTACTGGGTCTCCAGCTTATAGCTGACTGATCACGGGTCTTCTCAGCCTCCATAATCATGTTAATCATGTCCACCAATTCCTCATGCGTGTATATCTACCTATCTACTTACTTGTTTCTCTTTCCCCAAGAATGCTAAAACAGTTCTGGGTGAATACTCTGTTTCTATAAATTATCTGAAGGAGATAGGTCCCCTTGTAAGTGCTACAAATAGGCAAAGCTATAACAGGAATTCTACAGGCTTACTGGACTGAAAAAAAAAAAAACAGTAAATGAAAACACATTTAAGCAACTATAGCCATTGTAAAGTGAGGGGAGAAATTCGGGAGAGGAGAAAGCAAGAGATGGAAAGCCCCCAATACTGTAAAACAGCTCTTCCCAGGTCTCTGGATGACTCTTGAGCCAGGTAGGTACAAAGCGTATTTCAGGTAGTGCCTCTGCAACTAAAGGAACAGGCCTGAGGACAGACGGCCAAACATAGAGGAGACAGTTGGCAGTTGAGTTCAGCCAAGTTAACTGCCAGCTTAAAAATTTCTCAATACTCTTTGAAAGAATATGACAAAATCCATAATCCTAAAACACTGAAGTGAAATGGCTAGGATAAGAGCTAATTTTTTAGCATACAAAGAAAGTACATTCTTTTAAAGAAAAAAGAAGATAACCTTGAGATGATCTAATGTTGGAATTAGCAGACGAATTTTTTAAGGATATTGTATAATTATGCTTAAGGAAGGAAAAATGTGCTCGTCAGGAGCTAAATATCATAAATCTCAGCATGAAAATAGATGTCTGAAATACGTCAGGAAAATCACTGGAGAAAAATGGGCTTGAAAAAATGGAGATAACAGAAGGAAGTCCTGATGTGGACAGACCACTAGACACAAATCTGAAGGACAGAGATAATAAAGATCAGAAAAAAAAAAAAATGAACAGAACCTCAGAAACCTGTGGGGGCAATATAAAAATGTCTAACATATGCACAATTGGAGTCCCAGAAGGAAAAGAGAGGCAGAATTGAATAGTGAAAAATAAATTAGAAGGAATAGTGACCCAAATTTCTCAAAGTCATACAGTTATAAGTTCTACAAGTTCAGTGATCCACGTATATAATAAATGCATATACTACCACATCATTTCACATTAGCACCAAACTACAGAAAGCCGAAAAAAGGAGAGAAAATTTTAAATATGGAAGAGAAAAATTATATACCATTTAGAGTTTTTATTGGTTTTCCATTAGATAGAAGGGAGGCCAGAAAAGAAATGAAATAATGTCTTAAAAGTTCTAAAACAGAAAAGAAATATGCATACACACGCAGAGAAATCTATCATCAGTGAAAATACTCCTTCAGAGTAAAAGTAAAATAAAGGCATTATATTTTTTAAAAAAGAACATTAAGGGAATTGTGCAATTAGAAATGCTAACATCTTCAGGCAGAAGGGAAATTATGCCAAATTAAATTTGATTTTAAAAAATCAAATATTTCAGATTGGAAAAAAAAGAGCAGTCATTGGAAATGTTTAATGGAAATGGAAAATATATGGAATGAAGAAGATCAATAAGGGTCTTCAGGCATGAGCTTGAATTTCTCTGTGGGTTTGTAATCCATTCATTAATCTGTGAAATGTTCCAAGGAAATGTAAGGAAAATTTCAAAGATCCGTATTTATAGCGTAATAGAATACCTGGAAAATGAAAAATAAGAGAAAGCTAGTATAGAAAGTTAGAGCAAACATATAGTTTGCTTGGGTTTCCCTGATATCTCAACTGGTAAAGAATCCACCTGCAATGCAAGAGACCCCAGTTCGCTTCCTGGGTTGGGAAATACCCCTGGAGAAGGGATAGGTTACCCACTCTCGTATTCTTGGGCTTCCCTGGTGGCTCAGACAGTAAAGAATCCACCTACAATGCAGGAGACCTGGGTTCAATCCTTGGGTTGGGAAGATCCCCTGGAGGAGAGCACGGCAACCCACTCCAGTATTCTTGCCTGGAGAATCCCATGGACAGAGGAGCCTTGTGGGCTACAATCCTTGAGGTCACAAATAGTCTGACACGAAAATGAGCAAATAAGCACAGCACAGAGTTTGTACACGGCATGTCAATAAGGTCTTACAAATTTTTCAGAAGCCACTCAGCAATCTGTTTAGGAAATTTAAGTTTCATTGCAAGAGAAATTTAAAAGACATTGTTCACTTTTAGGTCTTCAGCATTTCTGGTGAAGAAGTTAAAGGAAGGCATCTGAGAATCCCAAAAAGAGAAAATGTGGTATCAAAGTGCAGGCTACTGTTGGGGGAGAAGAGATCCTCCGTAGCAGATCTGCAGGTTCTATAGGCAAGGACACCGCGCAGGGTCACAGGAGACAAGAGCTAGCTCTGACACTAATGACAGGGAAACGCAGGATTTCTAGTTGGTAGAGATTTCAGAGACATAATGGTCCAACTATTATTTTTAGGAAGGAAACTAAGGCCCAAAGATGTTTCATGACATCAGATGTCAGCAAACATTTTTGACATGAAAACTAGGGTAAGAACCAAGAAAAAAGAATAAAATTTGGCAACAAATAAATTATCATTAGCATATAGAGGACAATTTATACTTTATTTGCCTTGAAGAAGAGTGGTCTAGAAAAGATGTATCATACCTTCATTTAACTTCCTGTAAATTCTATAATACTCTGTTATTTTGTTTGTATCCACCCTTTCTCTTTCTCTTTGATAAAATAAATAAATAAAATACAATGTATTATACACTCTACTGTGTACTGAATTTTACCATGTACATTATCTTACATTATCTCTCTCTCTTTATGTATCATATAAATGTTCTATATTGAGAGGAAAAAAATAAATTGGATCTTGTTGGAGCCACTACATTTTTGTATCTTTTTTACAGCACCTTAGCCATGATTTAACTAACAGAGAAATGATAACAAGTAAGTTGTAGATTGCCATTAAAGAAAAAAAAAAAAGTTTAAAACATTTGTTTTTTTCTTAATGGTTTGGTGTTGGGTGGCAAAAACACAGATACCACAGCAAGCAAGTTATAACTTTCAAGAAAGACTGTTAGTTTTTCAAGACTTACTCCAAAAACACTTGTTTGAAAACCAAGGAATGAGTTTATGTGTTGAATGCTCCCTGCTGCTTCTGGCAAAATCTTATAAGAGGAAAATCTTGAGAAGAACAAGCTCAGGAGCAGGCAAAGTGGAATGAAACTGAGCTCTGCTCTGGGGATGAAGATATTCCTTAAATTTAAACCAAATGGATATCCAGATATTGGGGAGCTTTAGGGTGGAACAGCTTTACTGCTGCTGTAGCCAAAACAGCAAGTGACAAGATTCCAGCCCTTCCTCCAGCATTTCTCATTACGGTTTGTCAACCAGAAAATAGAAGTCAGCCCAAATAAAGACAATATGATGGTGCCTTTTCCCCCAAGCTTGCTGCTTCAATGAACCTAAGGAATCACCACAAAAATGAAGGAGAGAGAGAGAGAGAAACCAAGCACAGGGGCCAGAAAATAAAACTGATTGCCGAGGCTTCAGATTTCTGTCTAGAAGAGAGTTTCAAGTCTAGTTTGTTGCACGTGGTACTGATAGAAGCAAATAAACTGTCTACTACAGCTGAGGAAGTTGTATTGCTAAAGAGACCAGAAGCCAAGTTGACAAACGCCTGTGATTTTTCACTGCTTGAAGCAATGCTTGCCCTATATCCCTGTGTGCATGCTCAGTCACTTCAGCTGTGTCCGACTCTCTGTGACCCCATGGACTGTAGCCCAACCAGGCCCCTCTGTCCATAGGATTCTGCAGGCAAGAATACTGGAGGGGGTTGCCATTTCCTTCCTCCAGAGGATCTTATGTCTCCTGCATTGACAGGCTGGTTCTTTACCACTAGCACCACCTGGGAAGCCCAAACAGTTACAAACCTATGCACTTCCAAGAGCTGACTATGTTCCCTCATCAGCTTCTGTTGCATCCCAAAGGTAAAGAAAAAGAAGAATCTTTCAGATTGTGAAGTCAGAGCACCTGGAGCATAATTGACAAGAGAGCTTCTCCCAGAGAGAACCTTGCTGACAGGTTGAGAGTATTTGCCATGCCTGCCTGGAAGGATTTGGTAACTACAATGAATCACTGACTTCTGTGTGCTTTCCATTTTTTCCTTTTCCTCAATGGGAATTGAGTTGAGGTATATCATTGCCATGATATACTGGGATTGAGGGAAGGCAGATAACTTGCTGAGAATTTTGCTAAGTCACTTCAGTCATGTCCGACTCTGTGCAACCCCATAGACGGCAACCCACCAGGCTCCCCTGTCCCTGGGATTCTCCAGGCAAGAGCACTGGAGCGGATTGCCATTTCCTTCTCCAATGCATGAAAGTGAAAAGTGAAAGTGAAGTCGCTCAGTTGTGTCCGACTGTTAGCGACCCCATGGACTGCGGCCCACCAGGCTCCTCCGTCCATGGGATTTTCCAGGCAAGAGTACTATAAGCTGCTAAACTTCAAGGAGCCAGAGCTGGGCTTGATGAAAGAGGAATTCATATCATACACAGACATGGACTTTGAACTGGTTACAGTAGGTGGATGAGACCCTGAGTTTTTCCATTCAAGTTGAGTAAGTTTTGAGAGGGTAATGCATGATTTGGTTGGCTATGAAAGGCAGACAGGGATAGAAACTTGATTTTCTCTCAAACGTTGTCCCCACTTCTTCCATAGAAACAGAACCTAAGAACATAGACTTTCATTGGGTCCTCTATCTCTTTAGAGTAGCAAAGGCCAGTTAGCGAGAGGTTATATTTCTGGTCATCCCTTACAGATCAGTGCAGCCATGAGACAGGTTTCTCATCAGTGACATGTGAGTTGAAGTGATGGGAAAAAAGGGCATATCCCTGTGTGAACTCTTGTAGCAGAGCTGCCAGGCTGTCCTGTTCTACCTGTCCCCAAAGCTGTTCCTTGAGAGAATCACTGTGTTGTATGATTTCTTTTTAACAGCATCGTAGTGCATTCTTGCCTGGAAAATGTCATGGACAGAGGAGCCTGGTGGGCTACAGTCCATGGGGTAGCAAAGAGTCGGACATGACTGGCTGACCAACATTTTCATTTTTTCAGTGTATACTCTAAGCCACACAAGGAATCACTTTGATTACACAGTTTTCAAACTTAGACAATTACTTTAGGAAGCAACCCACACAAAGTTCACTGTCTCTGTATTGTGAGCCTTAAGCAAGAGGTTGTTGGCTAAATGATCCTTACAGTTCATCTCTGTCCACTCCCCCTTTCCCACTTCTTGAGAGGAGAACAACTGAGGACTGGCCAAGTTCAAGAATGCTGGGTCATATTTCCAATGAACCGGTAGCTGGAAAGTTAATGATCCAAGGTGTTTAATTTCCACCTTTCTTAGGAGATCTTCCATCGGAAGATTCAGTGGCTAAGAGAACTAGAAGGGGAGGAGGCTTGGTTTGCCCCCGTCCTCCCTGCCCTTCTAACAGCCCAGCCACTTAAAAGGCAGCAACTGCAAGTCTTCTTTCTTTGCCTCTCATTTGGTCCCCATTTTACACACTTTCCCTCCCACTTATCTAAATTGGTTTTGGTTATCTAGCTTTCTTTCTCTTCTCTTTTCCTCACCTTGACTTCTATTTGGGTGTTAAATCAAATTCTGAGTTTTCTTCTCTCTCTCCTGTTTTATGCTGGAGAATGTGAATAAGTTCTCTGCCAATAACTTTGAATATTATATCTGCTCACTGCTGTTTAGTCTCTGCATGACTTCTTATTATGTGCAACCATAGGTACAGCCCCCTCTCCCTCAAGGATTGATTTCTTCTGGGTAGCTGACCATTTTCTCCAGAATTTTCTTTACAAAAGAGGGAAGCAAACGTCCAGGCTCCAGGCATTCCCAGCCTGTCCTGTACCACTGCTGGATTTTGTCTAATTCAAGAGAAGATATTGCTATTGATTTAGCTCTTGATTTGCAGATTATAACGTAGAAGTGTAAATCTCTTCCCACATTGTCGTATTTCTCTCCTGAGATGGTTACTCCATATATGTCTGTTGTGGATAGACCAGTCTTTTCCATGTTCCTGAATATTATATGGCACTTGAAAACTTTTCTTTCTTCCATACTCTCCCCTACTTACCACCTGTCCAAATTAAGCCCATCATTCTCTCCTTCCTTTTTTTAAAGACTTTGACTTAAATTTTACAAATAATGAAAAACACATTTTTTAAAAATTTTCCTTGCTAAAAACTTTCTCTTTGTTACTCAACAGTATATTATGTATACTTATTCATCTAATTCATTGTTTTATCCATCTGTACAATATTATACAGCATTAATATACCATAAATTCAGCCCATCTGTCTTGATCCAATTCAAGTACCATCTCCTTCCCAAAGTCTCCTTCAAACCCTTTGGCCCATGTGGATTTTCACATCAGACATCTTTTACACACACAAGCTAGAGCAATGTGCAATATTGGGCTCTGTTTTACACATTTGTAGGAAATCATAATCCTTTGAAAGTAGGTACTGTACCTTAATTCTCCTTTTATCTTTGCAGTATCTAAGGCAACAAGTACTAGGTATTAAATATCATAATCCCCTTGGTTGCAAGTAGTGTCTTAAACTCTCTTAAACATCTATATCTTCCCAGTATCAAATTTAGAGAATGCTCAGTATATACTCATTCATGTGAATGAATATAGGAATAAATCACTCAATTAAGCTTCATCCTCTTATTTTGGGAATATTTTAATCTTTCTCAACTCCAATGTTTGAATTAAAATGTAACACCCATTAATCTCCTTTCTCTAATAAGACTGTACTTACAGAAGAGATGATAACATGTATGATGTTTTGACAATAGTGTCTATTAATAGAACATAAAGCAGAAAAATGAAAGCAAAGTGAAAATCCTATAAATGATTTTTTGGAAAGTTGGAAAACTACTTTAAAGCTGAAAACAATCTTGCAAATTAATTCTCAGGTGAAAGTAAAAAGGAAGACATTCTCTCAGAGTTCAAAACTAGCCCAGAAGCAGGAGGGAGGTGGGGGCAGAGGCCACACTTCAAGAATACTAGAAAAGATTTTATAACAAATTAGGCTGCAGATGAAACTGCTCCTGATGTTACAAGATATCATTATACACAGCTACAGAATGCTGGTATGCATTAATAATAAAGATCAGTGTAGCCTTCTAGGGAAAGATAGAGTCTTCTTTTAATTAACTTACATTTTTTTATCAAATTGATTGAAAAGCTCTTATCCTTTTTATTTCTTTTTTACTTTCAAGCATTTTGTGCATGAACCCAGAGTACATTTATCCTTATCTGTTGGTGGTTTGTTTTTTTTTTTAATGACATACTTGCTTTGTGGTTGAGAAATATTAGTGCCACAAACCAGAAATAAACCAGGGAATAGAATGAGAAAACGTTTTGCCAGAAGTTTTCATTTTTGTCTCGGTTCAAGGGATTTGTTAACAAAATAAGCCACTTGCTATATACAAATAAATAATACAAATATTTATTAGAGAATTATCTAGCTTACTTTCAGCATACTTACATTAAAAGAAAAGAGAAATAGAAAAAGCAGAAGATACACCATCAAATTGGGTTTTGACCAAAATCCGGACTCAAACAGCACTGGGAAGTCCCGTGACACAGCACATCTGGAGTCCCAGTTGGGAAAGAGTCTAGGCAGCGTGTCTACTTGGTGGGTGACACTTCAAAAGATTGCAGTGTTGGGGGGTACTTATAATCCCAAAGTGAAAGTCACTCAGACGTGTCCGACTCTTGTGACCCCATGGACTATAGAGTCCATGGAATTCTCCAGGCCAGAATACTGGAGTGGGTAGCCATTCCCTTCTCCAGGGGATCTTCCCAACCCAGAGATCGAACCCAAGTCTCCCGCATTGCAGGTAGATTCTTTACCAGCTGAACCACAAGGGAAGCCCAAGAATATCGGAGTGGGTAGTTTATCCCTGCTCCAGCAGATCTTCCCGACCCAGAAATTGAACTGGGGTCTCCTCCATTGCTGGTGGATTCTTTACCAACTGAGCTATCAGGGAAGCAGAGTTATAATCCCAGGACGGATACAGACTGACAGTATCATCAATCTGTGCCCAAACTGTAAGCCTGGTTTCATGTTAACGCCATTGGTTTCGTCATATAAAACTTGCAATGTTGCTAAGCCTGTGTCTTGGCTAGTCAGGCCCCTTCCAGAGGCTCAACCATCTCAAGATTCCTCCCCCATCTTATCTATGATGCTGCCAGTCTTGCACTCATGGCAGGCAGTCACTCCAAGTCAGGGCAGTGCCCAGGCAGGTTAGAAGCAGGGTCAGAGGCCTGCTCTGCTTTGTCTCTGAGGCCTAAACAAGATTATTTATTCAATTTCCCTACCAGAAAACCTATATAGTTCATTGCAAGAAAAAAAAAAAAACAACCTTATTTTTTTATAGGCAAAGTGCATGCTAAGTCACCAGTCAGGTCTGACTGTTTGAGGCCTATGGCCTATAGCCAACCAGGCTCGCCTGTCCATGGAATTCTCCAGGCAAGGATACTGGAGTGAGTTGCCATGCCCTCCTCCAGGGGACCTTCCTGACCCAGGGATTGTACCCATGTCTCTTACATCTCCTGAACTGGCAGGCAACTTCTTTACCACTGGTGCCCCCTGTGAAGCCCCACAGGAAAAGCAGAAACATAGTATTCCTTACACTAAGTCACTGAAGGGCAATTGCATGCCAGAAGACTTGGGAACCTTACCCTAGGCAGTGCACCTGACATCAGTACTTCATAGGCCGGGAGGACTGCACTGGACATCTCAGGGAAGACAGTTCCTGCCAGCTCTTCATGCATACGTGCACATATCTCTGGTGGCTTGCTTTCCGACTGTGGCTCCCTATGAAGAGCCCACCTCTTTCAGCACAGAACTTAAGTCTCTGGAATTCACCTGTCAGGGGACATCAGTGAAAATTTTTCATGAGCCTGAACATATATGTTGGGGCCACTTGCATGTGAGCTGTAGTTGAATCCACTGAGGTGAATGAACTCATCTAAGGAAGGTATCAAGGAAAGAATAGTTCTGTTTGTATTTTATCTTTATTTTTCTACAGATCTAGGATAAACAATGCATTTTGCTCTATGTGCTTATGAATTACATTAATACTAGTAGCTCTTTGATGGGCTTAAATTATTTACATGGTTTTGGGTTAAAAATAAGAATCATATTCTTTGTTTCTTTTTACTTTTTGTCTGCATTTCACAGCATGTGGGAATTTAGTTTCAGGACCAGGGATCAAACCTGTGCCCCCTGCAGAGGAAGCAGGGTCTTAACCAGGAAAACTCCAGGGAAGTTCCTATACTCATTTTAATAAAAATGATGGTTGAAATGTTTAAAATCATTTATAACTGAAGCCATGCACATTAGTTATTTAGGAATAGTTACATAAGAGTTAATCAATAAATAATTAAATAATAGTTAACCAATAAATAGTTAAATAATTAGTTATTTCGGATTATATCTTAGTTCTAGGACCCACAACAGATTTCCCAACCTGGGGATCTGGCAAAGGGACTGAGAACCCCCACAGAATTTGACTTCGGAGGCCAGTGGGATTTGATTACAGAGCTTACACAGGACTGGGGAAACAGACTCTTGGAGGGCACAAGCAAAACCTTGTGCACACCAGGAGAAACAGCAGTGACCCCACAAGAGACTGACCCAGACTTTCCTGTGAGTGTCCAGGAGTCTCTGCAGAGGTGCGGGTCAGAGGTGGCTGCTGCAGGGTCGGGGTCACTGAGGGTGGCAGTGTGTGCATGGACCTTCTGAAGGAGGTCACCATTATCTTCTTTACCTCCAGTTTGGTCTCAGGTCAAACAACAGGGAGGGAATACAGCCCCACCCATCAATAGAAAATTGGATTAAAAATTTATTGAGCATGGCCCAGTCCATTAGAACAAGACCCAGTTTCCCCCATCAGGAAGCTCCCATAAGCCTCTTATCCTTATGTCAGAGGGCTGCTGCTGCTGCTGCTAAGTCGCTTCAGTCGTGTCCAACTCTGTGCAACCCCAGAGACGGCAGCCCACCAGTCTCCTCCGTCCCTGGGATTCTCCAGGCAAGAACACTGGAGTGGGTTGCCATTTCCTTCTCCATGTCAGAGGGCAGACAGAATGAAAACCACAATCACAGATAACTAATCAGACTGATCACATGGACCACAGCCTTGTCTCACTCAGACTCCTTTCAGTCATTTGGTAAGTACTTTAGAATAGCACACCAAA
Organism: Ovis canadensis; assembly: GCF_042477335.2. Classification (NCBI taxonomy): domain Eukaryota; kingdom Metazoa; phylum Chordata; class Mammalia; order Artiodactyla; family Bovidae; genus Ovis; species Ovis canadensis. Next base: position 22,019,068 of record NC_091262.1, read on the forward strand.
ATGAGATATGCGTTTCTTCCAAAATTTAAAAAAAAAAAGTCTATTATGTAGGGACAATGCATAGTAGACTTTTTGAATCTCATTTTGGTATGCTATTCTGAAGTACTTACATGTGACTCAAAAAATTCTGAGTGGAGCCCAGGAAAAGAGGTCTGCAACAGATCCAGGCTGCAATGAAAACTGCTCTGCATGAAGAGTAAATGAACAAGATTTAAAGGAGGGGACTTTCCTGGTGGTCCAGTGGTTAAGACTGCACTCCCAAGGTGGGGGGCCCAGGTTCAGTTCCTTGTCAGGGAACTTATTCCTGAATTTATTTTCTGTATTGTCCCTACATAGTAGACTACTTTTAATTTTGGAAGAAACACATGTCTCATTTTGGTATACTATTCTAAGCTACTTACCAAGTAACTAGCCAGATGCAAACACTTGTTCTTTAGCTTGGAAATAGCAGTGCAACTAGTCTCAAACAGTAGAATCCTGCACGGTTCACTGATCTCTCAGGCTCTTGAATTCTTGTGGGATTTTGGCATTCCTATGTCATACCAAATTGTCTAGATATTTGTGACTTCCTAGTCATCAACTCATCCGTGTAACAGGATGGTATAACATCCTGTGGAATGGAGGGATGGTCAAGATGCCTGATGTTTAGACTAGAACAAAGAACTGAAGAGCTGATATAGCTCTGAATTGAGGCGGTGTCTCAGCACAGATCAAATGTGTAAGTCGAAAAGGGTGATTAAAGAATTTACTTCCTGTTTTTGCTTTTTTTCAGCACCTTCCACATTTCAGGCTCTTGATATGATCAAGTAATCTCTGAAATCACTCCAGAAACATGTTTGTTTGTTTACGGTTGCTACTTCAGTAGGTAAAGGCAACTCTACTGCTTTCTACACGGCCCTTTCTATCATAATTACATTCACTTCACAAATCAGAGACCCAGGATAAGAATTTTGCCAGTTACTATGTATGTCTATGGAAATAACCACAGGGTAAACTCAAGTATCTATTGAGCTCTGTGTTACATGGACATGAGCCAAAATTCCACTGATCACCTAATCGCAATACGCTCCCATTCTCTAAAGAAGTTGTGATACATTTACACAGTGGAATACTATTCAGCCATAAAAAGGAACACATTTGAGTGAGTCCTAATGAAGTGGATGAACCCAGAGCCTATTATACAGAATGAAGTAAGTCAGAAGTAGAAAAGAAAATATTGTATATTACCATATATATATGGAATATAGAGAGATGGTATTGATGATCCTCTTTGCAGGGAAGCAAGGGAGATGCAGAAATAGGGAAGAGGCTTTTGGTCACAGTGGGAGACAGAGAGAGTGGGATGCCTTGAGAGCGCAGTACTGAAACATATGGATTACCATATGTAAAATATATAGCCAGTGGGGATTTGCTGTATGATGCACGGAACCCAAAGCTGGTGATCTGTGACAGCCTAGAGGAGTGGGATGGGAAGGGAGACGGGAGGGAGGTTTGAGAGGGAGAGGACACATGTCTGCCAGTGACTGATTCATGTTGATGTATGGCAGAAACCACCACAATATTATAGAGTAATTATCCTCCAATTAAAAATAAAATTTAAAAAATAATCACCTCTTCTGGTTGGTAGACCACAATGGTTAATTCAGCAATTAGTGTTGATTCAGAGAAAGGTGGGTAATTTCTTCTTTCTTGGTTCATATCACTCTGATAAATAGCTGCTGGTCCCTATGGAGAAGGCTAGCAGAATAAATTATGGTATAAAATTTTGGTGATAGAGTAAGACTGTTCCTAAAATTGACTTGATTCTCTCCTCCCCACATTTATACAAGTTTACCCTGGGACTGTTCACTGGCTCAAGTCTGGGAATTTGTTGAAGACTCATGTCTATAGCGTGTTGATTCATTAATATATGTTTTCACTAGAAATAGAGATTTTCAACTCAAACACATAAGGTGATACAGTGGTGGGATGCACACCTATTTAATTTAGAAGGACACTATGATTAATTAGCCAATGCCAAAGATCTCTGTGGGTCAAATCCTTTTGATTACTACTCTGGTTTGACTTTCCTTCTGGTTACCACACCAACCCTGTCTCTGTGATTAAGTGCTTCCGCTTGATACCTCTAACCTCATGTTTCCATCATTTTGATTGAATTCAGAGAACTCAGTTTGATGGCACTATTTGCTACTCTTTTGTCCTGAAAGGAGTAATCACCACAGAATTCTTTAGGATAATGGGGTTCTACTCATAAAGGTAATTCTCAAGCTTTATTGAGGGGAGTACTCTCTGACCTCTTTTGGAAGACATAGTTAGGAGCTGAGTCAGCAGTTCTCGCATACCAATCTCACATACTAACTAGTATTTCAGCTTCATTCAATGTAGTTTATGATTCCACATTTCAGCCAATCAAGGAACCAACTTCCAGTCACTCCCAACCACTCTGCTGATTGTAATCACATCTATTGACTCCATCCAACACTATTTTCCCTTCATTCTTATCCAACATCCTTAGGCTCCATTTCCATATACATACCCCCAGTGTCTGGTGCTATAAATTGGAAAGCCAAGCAATTTATTTGTTCCCTTAGTATATTCCAAACCTTGTCTGGTTATAGGACTAGAGGCAACAAGAGGTGACCGGGTTAGGCCCTGAGAAGCTCAGTAATTCTCTGTAAGTTATTTGCCACAGAAGAGGTCCCTACAATTTCTTCAAGAAAGAGAATGATCTTAGGTAGGATAAAATAACAAAATATTTTTCAGAGTTTAGAGATTCAAAGTGAAACTCAGTCATATCCAACTGTTTGAGACCCCATGGACTATAGCCCACCAGGCTCTTCTGTCCATGGAATTCTCTAGGCAAGAATACTGGAGTGGGTAGCCACTCCCTTCTCCAGGGGAACTTCCTGATCCAGGGATCACATTGTAGGGATCACATCTGCATTGCAGGCAGATTCTTTACCACTTGAGTCACCAGGGAAGCCCAATCAATGGCCTGAAGAGAGCATAAGAGACTTTGCTTGGTTATTAATTCCTTTTGAAATGTAATTCAGCAACGCATAGAAAGAGACCTCAGCTTTCTTTTAACGAATCTGGTTTTTGTGAATCCTCAAGCTCTCTACTATACATAAGTACTCAAGTACTTAAGTACAGTAAGTACTGTACTTAAGTACTCTACCCTACTAATTTTTTTAAAATTTAAATTTATTTATTTTAATTGGAGGCTAATCACTTTGCAATATTGCATTGGTTTTGCCATACATCAACATGAATCCACCACGGGTGTACACGTGTTCCCCATCCTGAACCCCCCTCCCTCCTCCCTCCCTATACCATCCTTCTGGGTCATCCCAGTGCACCAGCCCCAAGCATCCTGTATTCTGCATCAAACCTGGACTGGCGATTTGTTTCTTATATGATATTATACATGTTTCAATGCCATTCTCCCAAACCATCCCACCCTCTCCCTCTCCCACAGAGTCCAAAAGACTGTTCTATACATGTGTCTCTTTTGCTGTCTCCGATACAGGGTTATCATTACCATCTTTCTAAATTGCATATATATGAATTAGTATACTGTATTGGTGTTTTTCTTTCTGGCTTACTTCACTCTGTATAATAGGCTCCAGTTTCATCCACCTCATTAGAACTAATTCAAATGTATTCTTTTTAATGGCTGAGTAATACTCCATTGTGTACCCTACTAATTTTAAAGGAAAGATACAACAGCAGCAGCTAATTTATAACACCAGGTTGTGCCTTCCACAGTCACTTACTTTTAGGTGTGCATAGGTGATAATTTAAGAATTTTGTCACTTCATGGTGTGAACAATAAGAGGTTCTTTTAGTACTAGAAAACTTTATCTTTGATTTCTTTAAATTGCATCAAAACATAGAATCATTTCTAGACCTCTGAACCCATTTGGAAAGACTATACTGCAACATATTCTAATACCAGAAGAGTAAAATTATAATGAGTCATTTGGAGAATGGGATTTACTATAGAAATCAGAAATTATACAATTTTGGAAGGAGCCTGGAAAGTATAAATTTCTGAAAGAATTTGTATAGTTGGAGAATAATAGAGAAGTCACTAATAAGAAATCATGAAGAGAGGCTGGTAATGAGATCTAAGGAATACTTTGTCTCTGTTCCTGGCGGTTCTGAAATCACTAAAAATCATCAGGGCAGAAGACTGGAAGACTGGGGAAAAGCCAGATGTGAAGCGAGAGGAATCTGGAACCTGCAAGAACAAAGCAGAACCCAGAAAAGCAGGGTGGACCCCATTTCTATCACTCACTGCAACTGAACCTGACTCTTCTCCATAGGAAAAAAATGCCTGCTCCAGGAAACTGATGCGGCCCGAATGTTACCCCACAGCCTGAGGTTAACAGTAGACTCGAGATAGTGCTTGGTCCTGCAGGGGCCTCCTGCATTTAGTCACATGTATTGGATGACCCTTCACTCTCACTGTATAAATCTCATGCAAAAACATCTTAAGAGCAGCTCTAGGCCAGGCCCAAATCAGGAAAAAAATACTGGAAAATCCTTTCCCCAAGATGTGCCACAGTTAGAATCAGAACTGTCAAGGGTAAGGCTCCACAGGTTAAGATCCTAATCCCCACTGTATACTGAACTTACAAATGAGAAAAATAAAAATCACAGAAACCAAATAACTTGTGCAAATACCCTCTCAATCCCAAAGCCATTTATCGAACAGGTAATATGTATCAGGAATTTAGATGAGTCCTAAATAAAAATGATCTCTACTATAGTCGTATTTTTCTATTATTCTTTGGACAGATTATTTCATTACTCTTCAAAGCTAAAAGCAAATCATTTGTACCACTGTCAGAAGATCTTTGTACCTGTTGAGTCTGAGGACATAAATAACCTAATGATCTTTCCTTCTTATGAGCAGTGAGTCTGCCAGATGAAGAAGTAAAATTTCTCATGGTATGGCCAACCTACACTTTGGGATTGTTGTTGGAGTTTTAAAGTCATACTTAGAGTGTATGTGTTTATGTTCACTGGAAGATATTGATAGAATACTGATATTATCTTTTCAGTGTGCTTCTCAGTATGAAGTCAGTGCTCATAATACATTTGTCAATGACGTGTCTGCTCTTGAGGAGAGGGTCTACCGTCTACATCCATGATACACTAAAAGTGAAAGCGTTAGTTGCTCAGTGGTGTCTGACTCTTCGCGACCCTATGGACTGTAGCCCGCCAGGCTCCTCTGTCCATGGGATTCTCCAGGCAAGAATACTGGAGTGGGTTGCCATTTCCTTCTCCAGGGGATCTTCCGGACCCAGGGATCAAACCCAGGCCTCCTGCATTGCAGGCCGATTCTTTACCTTCTGAGCCTCTAAGGAAGCGCTCCTGGAGCAAGCTACAAGGGGAAGAGTGAAATCAGCATTGAAAAATCAAATGATGTGAATCATATAAGCATGTCTGTCTTTTCCCAGGGTCCCGTCACAACACTGGGATGGAAAGGCACTGACTACTTGGTCAGAGTTTCACTCCCTTTAGTCTCTTTTATTAAATAAAATGAACAATTAAATTATGTGCGTGAGAGTGAAGCCAGAAAGATAAGTCCGTACAACAGGATAAAGATGCTGAAGGAAAAATAAAGTGTAAATAGGGGTGATATCTTAATTTTTATCAAACAAACTGAAATCACGTTTTTGGTCTATGATCTATTGGAAGAATGTGTTCTATTGAGCCGTTTGTAAGTCACTCCCATAAGCCTATCTGAATCACTGCTGGCTACCATTCCCATCGCCTCCAGTAGTCCCTGTTCAAGCCCTTTAATGTAAAAAGACAGGCAGAATGCAACCAGGCAAGATTAAAGGTCTTCCCTGACGAGGAATGAAGAGGGATTACACAATTTACAAGAGAAGAGATAATAAAGGAGTGAGTCTATAGAAATACTTTGATGAATTATATAGAGGCAATTTTCTGACATTAGCAATGTAGAGGAGAAGACAATGTTTCTGATATATAGATGTAAATTCATCATCCAGACTCCATTAAAGAGAACTACAAAAGATGAGTTGATTTGAGCATTGCTTACAGCTATTGGGTGATGTTAGCAGGCCCCTACCATGAAACTTGGGCACCATAATAAGTGAAGGCTCGTGTGGATGGAAATAGCAAGAAACTATATAATTCAGCCACCTGGACCTATGACTGTAATGCCAATCTTGGGGTTTGACATTACATGTAAAAGTACATATTTCACAAATATTGCCCCTGACCACAGAATAACCTTGTGCTACAGTGAAGGCAATAATTGTGTCTTTTAAGAAATGGTCGTTGAAAACTTTCCTTTAAGAAGCTGTGAGTCTTCTCATACCCAACTCTAGAAAAATAATAATTCTAGATAGAAATTATATTTTACAGTTGTAATGGCAATAGAAAAATGTCAATGATTTAATAGAAAAACTGTAAGAATGCTTTCTTCTCTTTCTTTAATTTCTTTATTTCACTTTTAGTAGCAGAAATAAAAAGAGGTGAGGGGCTTCCCTGGTGGCTCAGACAGTAAAGAATCTGCCTCCAAAGCAGGAGACCCAAATTCAATCTCTGGGTTGGGAAGATCCCCTGGAGGAGGACATGGCAACCCACTCCAGTATTCTTGCCTGGAGAATCCCAAGGACAGAGGAGCCTGGCAGGCCACAGTCCATGGGGGTGGCAAAGAGTCAGATAGGACTGAGCAACTGACACACGCAACACACACAGCAGGGAAAAGAAGAAAAAGGAGCATCATCTGTGAGAGTCCCAGATCTTTTATTGTATCCTATAAACCTTCTATCTGATTTTGCATGAAATAATAAGAGAGCCTTCTGCTAGATCCAGATGTTTATTTTTTAAGAGTCCAGTACCCTTTCCTTCTTCCAATTCCACCTGTGTTGCAATCATTTTGATGCTTGTCTATTTTAAAAAAGCAAAAGCACATGAGTCTAGGCAAGGCCATTAGATGTAGTCGTTTTTTTCTGCATAGCAGAAAACTGCGTCTTCATTAGGTAAGTTGTTAATTTGTAAATTTTGTAAACTTATATATATATATATATATATATATATATATCAATCAGTTATATATATAATATTTAAGTTTCTTACAGATGGAAACAGGGGCTTCCCTGGCTCAGATCACCAGGTAAATAATCTATCTGCAATGCAGGAGACCCAGTTTTGATTCCTGGGTCGAGAAGATCCCCTGAAGAAGGGAATGGCTACCCACTCCAGTATTCTTGCTTTGAGCACTCATGGACAGAAGGGCTTGGTGGGCTATGTCCATGGGGTTGAAAGAGTTGGACACGACTGAGTGACTAAGCATGAGCACACACATTTTCTATTACCTTTGTTTCTCCTTCTGTTTATCCTCTCATCCACTGATGGGCACTTGGCTTGCTTCTACAGTTTGTCTACTGTGAATAATTATGTTATTAAAATTGGTGTCCATATGGGCCTTTGTCTGAAATTCTTTTGGTTATATGCCCAGAAATGAAATTGCTGGATAATATAGTAATTTTTATCTCTAACTTTTGAGGCACTGCCATGCTGTTTTTCATAGTGGTTGCACCATCTTATATTACCACCAACAATGCACAGTAGTTCCAGTTTCTCTACAATTTTACCAATGCGTCTTATTATCTGGGATTTTTTTCTTATTTGCTTATTTTGCAAATAGTCACCCTAACAAGATATATGTGAAGCAGCGACTCCTTTTGGTTTTAATTTGCATTGCCTTCATGCTTAGTGATATTAAATACATTTTCTTATGTTTTTTGTCCATCTGTATCTCTTCTGTGGAGAAATGTCTATCTAAGTCCTTTGCCCACAAAGATCAACTTAAAATGGATCAAAGACTTAAATGTAAGAGCTAAAATTCTAATACTCTTAGAAGCAAACATAAAGGAAAAGAGCTTCATCACATTAGATTTTGCAATGATTTTTTGGATATGATACCAAAGGCACAAGCCACAGAAGAAAAGCAGGCAAATTGACTTCACCAAACTAAAACTTTTGTGCATCAAAGGACACAACCAACAGAGTTAAAAGAATAATCCACAGAATGGGAGAAGATATTTGCAAAACTGATATCTGAAAAAGAACTGAAATCCAGAATATACAGAGAATTCCTAAAACTCAACAATAAATTTTAAGTGTTGGACTAAGGGTAATCATGATAGTATTTGAATATTATCCTTCATAGCAGCTATCATTTTAAATTTTTTTTTCTTTTTTTTTTACTAAATTTGTGCCGGGAAGCCTGAACTGGCGGGATCTAAATTCTGAAGGGTAGAAGTAGTGAAGGCATTCTAGAGTAAAAAACTTCATTTCTTTTGAGTTTTTCCCCAACATTTTCTTTCTAGTATTACATATTAGAAGATAAATGAAACACTTAAGAAACGTTTATGGAATGAAACATATCCGCATTTAGAAACAGAGCAGGCACTTGCTATTAGCAAAATGTATTGGGAAGTTAAGGCAAATAATTAAGAAGAAAAGCAGGCAATGCCAGACAAAAGCTACTGAAGGCAGAGAGCCATTTTAACTGGTGGTGGTGTGGTTGGGCATGTGGTGGGACTGAAGTCTTGATTCCTAGTCACTCGCTCTTGCATTCACTGTGACTGCAGACTGTCAAATTGTAACTCAAGGTACCGATCAGGAACGGGGGAAGGAGAAAAATAGCCCAACGGTGGATGGAAATTACTGCCAAACTTTGGATGGAAATTGCTCCTCAGCTTTGTAGGACAGAAGTGAAGGGAGCTCACTGGAAGTGAGAGCTGGCATAAGGAGAATGGTAAATAACGTAAGGACAATGCTGACACAGGGTTCTGCATTCAGCAAGATGGACTCAGATCTGCATAGGATTACCTTTAATCTTATCATGATTGAACTTTGAAAAGACAGGCCCAGTCACATATCTACCCTTTTCCTTATCTTTATTTTTAATCTGACTCATAGCTCTCATACCCTTTCTACTAAAGGAAACCTAGTGAAATGCTTCTTTCTACATAAGTAGCACTTGCTCATTTATTAAGCTAAGTGGGGTCCAAACTGTATTATCTATTGAGTGAATTGTTAGCAAGATTGGGAGGGAAATTAATGAAGCACTGGAAAACCTGAAACTTAGAGGAATAATCTCCTTCCTCCTTGAAAAGGGGTAATAGGATGCAATGCAGCTGACAAATCAAGCATGTTCACACTCTGATCCTTTATCTTGTAGGTTCTTCTCCAGTTTGAATCCTAGAACAGTGGCACATGGTAACTTCTACAAGTAAAAATGTACAGCCTGTAGAATGAACTATGTGGGCATAATAACAAACAGCTAGAATTTCAGAAATATGCCATATATTTCTTATTTTATGTATAGGAATTGGCAATAATTTAACCTTTTAATGTTTAAACCAAATGTCCATTCAAATGAGTTCATGAAAGGTTCAAAACTTTCTTACTTTTTCTTTATTATCCCCTTATGTTTGAGTTATTCATAACCAAAGTTAGCATGAAATGACGTAGGCATCCAATCTTTTTAAAATAATTACAGTGATGACACTTGTGATTATTCTGTCATAACAAGAAAACTCAAGGCTGTGCTGGTGCAAAAGATGTGACCTTTTTTTTTCCCAAGAAGGAATAACGAAGATGCGAGTTTCCTTGTAGAAGAAGATTCTTTTTGCCACCAAACTGATATTAATTTCCTGTTCAAAAGAGGCTAGATTGTCAATGTGACACTTTAATCAGCCACCAGTGTGACTGGGAAACACCGACTTCACAACCAATGTCAATGTATTTCATGTCATCTCAACACTGCTTAGTCATTTCACTTCAGAAGTGCGTGAGGAGGGTCAATACATTTCATTAGTTTGTTTCATCTAAAGGCAAGCACAACATGAGAACTTTGATTATATTAAAAGAATTGCTTTAATGTGACACCGATTCCTTGATTGTGCAATACCAGACATTCAAGGGCTGGAGGGTAACCAAATTATCCTTCAGCAAAACATTTATTTAGCCTACACCAGTCAAACGTGCTGCAGATGAAAGAAGAAAAGAGGAATCCAACTCAATTTACATAGTAGAGATGAGATTACACTGTCATAAATGCATTATAAAACAGGATCATGCAGAATAACTTGGAAGAATGTCAGGGGAAAGTATCAATTCTTTTCCTCTGTCTAACTGTAGTAGTAAAAATATTTATGATTCTAAAATTTAGTAGTTATTTTAACTGTATTGCCATATAATTAACATTTTTTTCTCAATGGAATTTATAAGTTCATGACTATGAAGTAAAAAAAAAAGTGAATGTGTTAGTCTATTCTAATTCTTTCCTTTAGAAATCTTCAATGGTACTTTAATCCCACAACTCTTCTCTAATTTACTTTTCCTCCTGACCACTTACTAAGGTGAAAAGATTACTACCTTTATATATATATATTTTTTAATGAAATGGATCTTAGGAAACGTCTATGCATTTTGACTTTTATTATATTTGATTTCGTACAAAGCTTCTTGTGGCTTGCTTTGTTTCATTTCTTCAAGTACCTGTGCCATTTGAGGCAACAGGATACAGTTAGGGTCTGAAGAACTGTGAGTGAGAACATTTCTTTTTTACAAGTTGATTTCTGAATATAAGTTTCCTATCTGCTGAAATCATCTGCTGTTAGTGAACTCATGAATTGTGCACACTATGTCCCTTTCTAATTTTTGTTGCTTAGATTTGAATCCTTTACCCCAAAAACTTTCCTTGAAGTTTGCCATATTAGCAATTACCTGTTTTAAATTATTATGTGCGAGAGCATTTAACCAAAACTTTTGGTGCACCCCACCACTGAGTATCTTGTCTAGGACCTCTGAGTCTTCAGGAGGATATATACTTTTATATAGCTGAAATCACATTTTTCTTACTATCTTCGTTCTATTTCTTGAGAAAAAATTGTATAAAATATATTCAATTTTTTTCTTTATATAAATCAAATGATATTAAACTATCATGAGTATTATTTCTCCAAAATCTTAAAATCAATGCATTTTATATTTCACTGACGAATGCACTAGCATTAAAAATACAATTTTAAAGAAATCATACATCATTGATTTATTTTTCTACATTCATTTTATTTCATAAATGAAATCAGCATTCTTTTTTGGCCAGGAAATAACGATTATGTAAAAGTGATAGCTGGAAGGAATGATGCTAAAGCTGAAACTCCAGTACTTTGGCCACCTCATGCGAAGAGTTGACTCATTAGAAAAGACTCTGATGCTGGGAGGGATTGGGGGCAGGAGGAAAAGGGGATGACAGAGAATGAGATGGTTGGATGGCATCACCGACTCAATGGATGTGAGTCTGAGTGAACTCTGGGAGTTGGTGATGGACAGGGAGGCCTGGCGTGCTGCAATTCATGGGGTCGCAAAGAGTCGGACATGACTGAGCGACTGAACTGAACTGAAAAGTGATAATTTATGCAGTAATATAGTATACTCTCTCAAAAATATATTTATGAATTTTGAAGTCCATTATGAAAAAGTAATTTGTACTATCGCTTGCTGTTAGTCAGTCACTAAGTCATGCGTGGCTCTTTGCAACCCCATGGACTGCAACACACCAGGCTTCTCTGTCCTTCACCATCTCCTGGAGTTTGCTCAAACTTATGTCCACTGAGTCAGTGATGCTATCCAACCATCTCATCCTCTGTCACTCCCTTCTCTTCCTGCCTTCAGTCTTTCCCATCATCTTTTCCAGTGAGTCAGCTCTTTGCTTCAGGTGGTCAAAGTACTGGAGCTTCAGCATCAATCCTTCCAATGAATATTCAGAGTTGTTTTCCTTTAGCAATGACTGGTTTGATCTCTTTGCTGCCCAAGGGACTCTCAAGAGTATTTTCTAGCACCACAATTCAAAAGCATCAATTTTTCAGTGCTCAGCCTTCTTTATGATCCAGCTCTCACATCTGCACATGACCGCAGGAAAAACCATAGCTTTGATATACAGACTTTTGTTAGCAAAGTAAAGTCTTTGCTTTTTAATGTGCTGTTTAGGTTTGGAATCAAGATCGCCAGGAGAAATATAAATAACCTCAGATATGCAGATGACACCACCCTTATGGCAGAAAGTGAAGAGGAACTAAAAAGCCTCTTGATGAAAGTGAAAGAGGAGAGTAAAAAGTTGCCTTAAAGCTCAACATTCAGAAAACAAAGATCATGGCATCCGGTCCCATCACTTCATGGGAAATAGATGGGGAAACAGTGGAAACCATGTCAGACTTTATTTTTTGGGGCTTCAAAATCACTGCAGATGGTGACTGTAGCCATGAAATTAAAAGACGCTTACTCCTTGGAAGAAAAGTTAAGGCCAACCTAAATAGCATATTGAAGAGCAGAGACATTACTTTGCCAACAAAGGTCCATTTAGTCAAGGCTGTGGTTTTACCAGTAGTCATGTATGGATGTGAGAGTTGGACTGTGAAGAAGGCTGAGCGCCGAAGAATTGATGCATTTGAACTGTGGTGTTGGAGAAGACTCTTGAGAGTCCCTTGGACTGTAAGGAGATCCAGCCAGTCCATTCTAAAGGAGATCCAACCAGTCCATTCTGAAGGAGATCAGCCCTGGGTGTTCTTTGGAAGGAATGATGCTAAAGCTGAAACTCCAGTACTTTGGCCACCTCATGCGAAGAGTGGACTCATTGGAAAAGACTCTGATGCTGGGAGGGATTGGGGGCAGGAGGAGAAGGGGACGACCGAGGGTGAGATGGCTGGATGGCATCACGGACTCGATGGATGTGAGTCTGAGTGAACTCTGGGAGTTGATGATGGACAGGGAGGCCTGACGTGCTGCGATTCATGGGGTCACAAAAAGTTGGACACGACTGAGCGACTGAACGGAACTGAACTTAGGTTTGTCACAGTTTTTCTTCCAAGTTGCAAGCGTCTTTCAATTTCATGGCTGCAGTCACCGTCTGCAGTGATTTTGGAGCCCAGAAAAATAAAATCTGTCACTGTTTCCATTTTTTTCCCCATTTATTTGTTATCAAGTGATGGCACCACGTGCCATGTACTACTATTACTGACCAGTATCTCCACTATATCACAGTCTGAAAATATATACAGCTTGATAGTGGTCACAATCTACGATGACCAAAAAAATATATTTTTAGCATAGATTCTGGCGAAGATCTGTGTCAGTCAACAAACAAAAACTGAGAACATTGATACTGTTTCAGAACTGAGGACAGAGGGAATGGAAAGTGCCCATCAAATGGAGAAGGCATCTTAACACTAAAAAAACAAGGCAGGCAGCTCCGCATAATGAATGGGTCAGTTTATTATACAGTAATTTATTCACAGGATGGGATTGAGATTGAGTGGGCAGCGATCTAGAAGCATTCACAGCTATAGTCCATACACTGGAGGAGCCAGTGGGACAATTTCATAGTTAACCTAGTGTGGAGGTAGGTTCTCGGACAAGCGTTAACATATGATTTATGAATGGATTACTAGTATCATGGGTGTCAAGAATATATCAGGGAAAGTTTTTGTCATTGTTTGGAGACTAACAGAAAATAAAGGCTACCTGGTCTTCTGTTCAGTCACTCGGTCATGTCTGACTCTTTGCAACCCCATAAACCACAGCATGCCAGGCCTCCCTTTCCATCACCAACTCCTGCAGTCCACCCAAACCCATGTCCATTGAGTCGGTGATGCCATCCAGCCATCTGATCCTCTGTCATCCCTTTCTCCTCCTGCCCTCAATCTTTCCCAGCATCAGGGTCTTTTCCAATGAGTCAACTCTTCGCATGAGGTGGTCAAAGTATTAGTTTCAGCTTCAACATCAGTCCTTCCAGTGAAGACCCAGGACTGATCTCCTTTAGGATGGACTGGTTGGATCTCCTTGAAGTCCAAGGGACTCTCAAGAGTCTTCTCCAACATCACAGTTCAAAAGAAGCAATTCTTTGGTGCTCAGCTTTCTTTATAGTCCAACTTTCACATTCATACATGACCACTGGAAAAGCCATAGCCTTGACTAGACGGACCTTTGTAGGCAAAGAAATGTCTCTGCTTTTTAATATGCTGTCTAGGTTGGTCATAACTTTCCTTCCAAGGAAAGTAAGTGTATTTTAATTTCATGGCTGCAGTCACCATCTGCAGTGATTTTGGAGCCCAGAAAAATAAAATCAGCCACTGTTTCCCCTGTTTCCCCATCTATTTCCCATGAAGTGATGGGACCGGATGCCATGATCTTAGTTTTCTGAATGTTGAGTTTTAAGCCAACTTTTTGACTCTCCTCTTTCACTTTCATCAAGAGACTCTTTAGTTCTTCTTCACTTTCTGCCATAAACGTGGTGACATCTGCATATCTGAGGTTATTTATATTTCTCCCAGCAATCTTGATGCCAGCTTGTGCTTCCTCCAGCCCAGCATTTCTCGTGATGTACTCTGCATAGAAGTTAAATAAGCAGGGTGACAATATACAGCCTTGACATACTCCTTTTCCTATTTGGAACCAGTCTGTTGTTCCATGTCCACTTCTAACTGTTGCTTCCTGACCTGCATTCAGATTTCTCAAGAGGCAGGTCAGGTGGTCTGGTATTTCCATCTCTTGAAGAAGTTTCCACAGTTTATTGTGATCCACAGAGTCAAAGGCTTTGGCATAGTCAATAAAGGATAAATAGATGTTTTTCTGGAACTCTTGCTTTTTTGATGATTCAGCGGATGTTGGCAATTTGATCTCCGGTTCCTCTGCCTGGTCTTAATGATTATTAACAAATCTATTAACTACAAAGCCCTTGATAATAGAGAATTATTTCACTGCACAGTACACTTCCAGGTAGGGTCAGGTGAAGGACAAGAGGAACTGTCAGGGACCAAGATGGCCTCAGTTATGCTACCAGCCATACAGACACAAAAAGCAATGAAGTCTGTCTTATACACGGGGCACAGAGGGTGTCTACTTGCTTTTTGATGCTTGGTGCCTGGCAATATGCTGGAGTCTCTGTGAGTTCCAATGTCTTTGGCTTTGAGTGACAAAACATTTAACCAAAACTCATGTAAAGCTTACCCTGGAGAAAGGATAGGCTACCCACTCCAGTATTCCTGGGCTTCCCTAGTGGCTCAGATGGTAAAGATTCTGCCCACAGTGTGGGAGATGGGGTTCTATCCCTGGGTTGGGAAGACCCCCTGGAGGAGGGCAAGGCAACCCACTCCAGTTTTCTTGTCTGGAAAATTCCCATGGACAGAGGAGCCTGGTGGGCTACAGTCCATGTGATCACAAAGAGTCGGTCATGACTGAGCGACTAAGCACAGCATATGACGATAAAAGCTGTTCTTCACACATAGAAAGAAATCTGGCGGTTAGTGGACTCGGGGATTGTGGCTCAAATACATCTTTTCCCCTTTTACCTATCGACCCTCAGCCATGCTGTCCATAACCTCATCATGTCAATAATTCAAGGCGGCTCCAATCATTTTAGCCTTACACAGCCATGTTCCGATGGAAGACAACCAACATGGGGCTCCCTAATGCACACCACCCCTTCTTTTCGGAAGGATACTCTCTCTCAACACCCCTGGTGGACATTCGTGTATAAGAACTGGGTCACATAACTAACCTTCTCACCAAGGGAAGATGGAGGGGGAGTAGTTATAAATTTCTGCTTCTATAATGAGATATAGGAAAAGGAAGATGGTCACAACGTAGATAATCAATAATGTATTCTACAGCATGAGGGATATTCATCAGTAATAAGCAATAAGTAATAAAGTTTAGATCTAAGAAGAAAACTATAATTTTCAGTTCATTAGAAAGTTTGGGGAACTGATCTTTATAATTTCAAGTAAAAATATAATACTAATTTTTAAAGGTTGAATTTAAGGTACAGATAATTAAATGAGATAAAAGAGTTCTATAAAACAACAAAAAAAACTTCTTATACAATGAAATGCTATGCCAGCTTTGATAAGGATGAGACCAATCTCTAGATTCTTGTAAGGAACTCCCTGAAATATGCTTTTATGTACACAAATATATTACTGAAAACTGTAAAGTGCTTGCCAGGAGAAGGCAATGGCACTCCACTCCAGTACTCTTGCCTGGAAAATCAATGGACGGAGGAGCCTGGTAGGCTGCAGTCCATGGGGTCGCTAAGAGTCAGACATGACTGAGCGACTTCACTTTCACTTTTCACTTTCATGCATTGGAGAAGGAAATGGCAACCCAGTCCAGTGTTCTTGCCTGGAGAATCCCAGGGATGGGGGAGCCTGGTGGGCTGCCGTCTCTGGGGTTGCACAGAGTCGGACACGACTGAAGTGACTTCGCAGCAGCAGCAGCATAAAATACGCTCATGCAGCAAGTATACCCACAGACAATTTATGCCTGCAAATGCACTGCAAGTCCCTCAAAAGTTACTGACTAAATTTGGGACAGCGCTTGAATCTAGAAACCTAGGGGCTATGGAGAAAAAGAGACTAATTTTTCAATAAATCGTTTTTTCATCTTTTGAATTTTATTCCACATTGAGATCTGTTACCTATTAAATGCATTTGATTTATTGTTATACACAGGTATATCTGTGTTTATCTGTGCTGGGCTCAGTCATGTCTGACTCTTTGCTACCCCATGTACGATAGCCCTCCAGGCTCCTCTGTACATGGAATTCTCCAGGCAAGAATAGTGAATTGGGTTGCTGTTTCCTACTCCAGGAGACTTTCCCAACCCCTGGATCGAACCACATCTCTTGCTATCCTGCATTGGCAAGTGGACTCTTTATCACTAGTGCCACAGGTGTGTATATGTGTGTGTATAAATATAAATACTAATATCATAAATACATAAATAACATCATAATTAAATAAAATATTTATTTTCAAGGTGAGAGTGAGGAAAAGAGAAGAGATTTATCACAGCAAAGAGACCATGAGAATGTCCTATTGTGCAAGTTCAGAGCAAGGGCCAGCCGAAACCACAGCTTAATCTGAATGCTGGAAGCACAGTATTGCCCCATATGTGAGTTTATAGGAATAAATTGGCCTAAAGTAGACTAATGAGAAATTTCAGAATGATGTCTTCATATGCAATATTAACTAAGACATGTCACCAGTTACAAAACGATGATGATAATGATAAAACTTCAGGCATAGGAGGGATGGTTTGAGAGAATAGCATTGGAACATGTATATTACCATATGTGAGACAGATGACCAGTGCAAGTTGGATGCATGAAGCAGGGCACTCAAAGCCGGTGCTCTGGGACAGTCCAGAGGGATGGGACGGGGAGAGAGGTCGGAAAGGAGTTCAGGCTGGGGGACACATGTATATCTACAGCTGATGCATGGTGATGTATGGCAAAAACCAAAACAACTTTGTAAAGTAATTAGCCACCAATTAAAATTAATAAATTCAAAAAACTTCATTGTTTATAAATCAATATTTCTTGGAAATATAGAAAAGTCCTTTGAATTAAAGCAAGACAACATATTTAAACTAGGAGGATAAAAATTGGGCCTATTAACTGTACTCCAAGGAAAAGAATTTTCTTCACTCCTAATTGGTTTTTAATGTTTCAGGGAAGCTGTAAGAGAGAGAATCACATTTATGAGTGAATTTCTGTTTTAAGGTTCTTTTTTCTCTCTTTCTCTCCTTTCCATTTCTTCCCTTTGCCTGCTTTTCTGCTTAATAATTAAAGCAGAGGGAAATTTTAAACAAGCTCATCTTGAAGTTGGTCATAGACGAGGATTTTTGATGACTTTCAGGTCTTTCTATTTCCAAAAGTTAGCCTCTTTATAAACTCGCCATACCCCGATATTATTGTTATTAGCAACAATAACTCTCAGCAAATATATCTAAAACCCTCCAGTTATAAGATCATTTCCAATTTTCACCATCAAGGGAAAGTCCAAGGCATATTCCAGTTAAAAACTATTGCCGAGAAGTCTAGCTCTGTTCAAAGTTTGAGCCATCATTTCTTCAAGGAATTCTGGAATTTTAACAGTTTAAACAAAAAGTGTTATACAGTCTCATTTCCCATTAGGATACACTTCCTAAGCCTCAGCTTCCAATATTATGAAATATCATATGGGACTACATTCAATTTTATTTCATGCATGTTATATGTTTAAATGTCTATACATGCTTTCCACGTGGCACATATTTCTTTATAATAAAAATACATTTAATGAGAGTCATAAAACAGAATGAAATAAGAATGTAAAATGGCCGTGCTATTTTATTTTTTAATTGTTGCTTGAATGCCTGATTATCCAGTTGCATATCTCACTCATACCCCCACCTCCAACTCTCAATTTGTTATTGTTAATATGACTTCCTTTCCATTTAGCTACTCAATAGTCAGCACTATCTTGAATCTTGAGAAAAATTCCTACACTTTCTGTGACTTTTCAAAAGTAATTTAATTGACTCAGAACTTGACCTTCAAACTAGAGCAGGGAGATTAAATTGATGCAAAGCATAAATTGCTGAAAAATTCTTAAGGCTCCCAGGAGGCCAGGTTTCCTGGTGCCCATAGTCTACCATGAGCCAAGTTTGGGGTGAGTTCCCTCCTGCATGATGAATGTGAAGGATTGTTCACTAGATTGAGAAAGTCGATGGACACAATGTGCTTTTAGGATCTTCCATAGCAGTCAAAGGGGCTGTGTCTCCAGCTGAGGGAAGACTGGAACCTCCCCTTGGAAAGACTTGAAAGATAAGTTATATTCTCTGGAGCAAAGTAGGTTTGTTATTTATTAATAGGCATTAACTTACGATGAATTGGAGTAATTAATGTGCCCCCTTGGTCAGAACTGGGGGGGCAAGGAAAACTAGTTGAGGGCTTAAAAAATGCTTATGTGCCTTTAGTGTCTTAGGGAGCAAGGTAACCTTAATAAATTAAGGATTTTGGTCTCTAAATACAATTTTCTAGCTAAAGCATTCCAAACTAACTTTTATGTAACAAACACCACGGATATTCTTGTTATTTACAATACATCAGTGGGGAGATGAGGCTTCACGTAAGGTTTCTATACTTCCTTTTATGAAATAGCCTTTACAACATAAGATACAGCTAGACTACCAAATAAATTACATGCATTAAGATGAAGGTTTGTGTTGAGTACAGAGCAAACGCACTTCAATTTAGATTCATTAATTAACTTAACTTAAGTCAATAGCAAATCCAGCAAACTGAATAGCTGTTATGACAAACTCTTCCAGGCCCATCACAAGCTTGTGGAATCATCTTCGTGATGGCATTTAGAGCTCTGGAAAAGGAAAGGCACTGTGGAAATTCCAGGTTGGGTTTATTACAGTTGGTGTTATTATAAAAACCCCATCAGCCAGAATAGGTTAGTTTAATTGAATTTTCAGTTTAACTGAGGCTGATCCAAAATGCTTTCTTATTTTAACAGCTATAGCTTAAGGCTGCCTTACAGGTATTAATTCCTTTTCTTGTCATAGATAGTGTGGACAAAAAGCAAAGTTTTAACTTTGCATTTTTGCAAAAATGTGGTTTTTCTTTCTGAATGAAATCACATTAAGTACAGGAAAGGAAAAGTAATAGAGGACACATCTTTGTCACTGGCTTGCTGTGTGTCTTGAGCATTTCCCATCTTGTAACTCAGGTTCCTCCTCTTTACAACTGAAACAGTAACACTTGACAGTCCACCCTCCAGAGCTGTCAGGAGGTTCACATTTGCAACGAAATGTGCATACACTTTGGTTAGCATATAGCATTATACAGATATTAAAAGCTCTGTGGTTAGAGAAATCACACTGAGCCAAATTCTAGCTAACCCTAGAATTTTACCCTAAGAGGTTTTCTGCATAGTTCACATTCAGTAGTTCTTTGCTACAGCATTAAATTTTTAATAAGCTGCATCTGTTACCTAAAAGGATAACTTGAAAATTATGTCTGTCAATAATCAGGATTTAACTTAGGTTCTATTTTTAAAAGATATTCTCGGCTGCCATGAAATGAGTACATGTTGTCTCCCAGATACATGTTAGACAAACTGTCTGTAACCTCATCTCCATCCAAGGAAGAACAAGAATCCTAATTTCCTGCTTATCAATGATTTAGAACTTTCCCCTATTCTTGCCTTGTAAAGGAGGTGGGCAGTGTGAGACTTTTAAAGGTTCTATGCACATCCCTTCACTCTTCCAACAACCATTTTAGCCTTTCAATTTAAAGTTATTAGAATTTACAATAAATAAAGAAAAGAAGAAGTGAAGCTGCTCGATCATGTCCAACTATGCAACCCCATGGACTGTAGCCTGCCAGGCTCCTCCGTCCACAGGATTTTCCAGGCAAGCATACTGGAATGGTTTGCCATTTCCTTTTCGAGGGGCTCTTCCCAACCCAGAGATCGAACCCCGGTCTCCATGACTGCCGGCAGACTTTACTGTCTGAGCCACCAGAGAAGCCAATAAATAAAAATGAAATTTATTTTTTTTTTAAAAAAAGAACTCTAATTGAGAGTTGGCCATTGCCAGACACTATGTCAATTGCAGAAGATGAGAAGAACCTCACATCCGTTGGGTAGCTGATTTTCTCACTGGGGGGAAGGATGACTGAAAAAGTAAATACAGTACAATGAAATAACAACTATGGTAGAGTTACGAATGTTGTACTAGCAGGACAGACATGAGGAAGTGACGAGGGCAGCCTACAGTAGTTGAGAAAGTTGTCACATTTCGTGGTGAAGTAATATTTGACAATTGGAGAAACTGGAACATTTAAGATCCGTGGAAGCATGGGCATGTAGATGTGAATGTCTTCTTCAGGAGAATGGTTTCAGTTCTCTGTATTGGGGCTGGAGCTGAGGGCCGGGAGGTATATGATAAAAACAGCTTAGACCCATATTGTAATGAACCTTCTACACTGTTCTCAGAAATACAGATTAATACATTTAATGCAATGGGAAAACATACCTTTTAGAAATGTGTTATGCAGTATGGAATCTGTCTATGTAGGGAGACTGGAAATTAATCTGTATTTTGAGAGAAAGAAAGCGGGTCTAAATTAAGGCAGTTTTGAGACCTTTCAGTGGGCCATAAATAGAGCATGGTGATCTCTTTGCACCAAGATATGAGGGGTGGTGAGAAGTTCAGGTGCCAAAGGGCAATAGCTTAAGAGAGTGATAAATAATGATACTAACACTAACAACAAAGCAAGTGGGGGAGAAAACGGTCCCTTGGGATATACTATCGGTAATGCTTAGAACATCATGTGGAAATGTCCGGGAAGCAACTAGAGATCCTGGTCTATAGCTCAGAAGTGATGGATGAAGCAGAATTGCTCCAAAGCATGCTCCTTTAGCCTTTAGTTTGAAGAGACTAAACATGCTCCTTTAGCCTAGAATCATTGGTTTCCCTAACACAATAACACCTACTTTTTTTTCTCATTCCCTTTTAAAAATTGGTATGATGCTAAATATTTTCTTTGCTTGTGTCAACTAATACTAAGGTGACAATAAAGCTTATTGTATAAATAAAGTTAGGGAGGGTATTAATATGGCAGGGAAATTGTATAGACTGAGACTGTCCTTGACACACTGAAACATACGATCATTACCCCCCAATTCTTTACAACTTGATCTTTCTCAGTGATCACAGGCATACCATCATTATCTTGGATTACAACATTCCCATTTATATGCATTGCACTTTTACAGACATATTTTCCTCTTTATTTTTCCTGATAAAACTTTTTGTTTCCACTCCATAATTCTAAGATTTGGATAAATGCTTTGCAAGCTGTGCCTTAAATTTTAGGGTCTTTGTCAAGAAATTATTCATTAATAAATATGGAAAGCATATATATGTGTGTGTGTCTGTGTATATATATATAAAATGTGTGAAGTTAATTTAAAATTAACTTTATTTTATATTAGGGTTATTACAGGTGATTACTGCTTTAAAATTATGCTTAATGTATGAACATTTATGGAAAGTCCTCAAAGTAATTTTTGGCTGGACTTCTGATTTCTGGTTTGACACTCGATTGTGTGACAATTAGAAACTGTCACCCAATTCTAACAACGAAAACAAATCTGAACAAACTGAAAAATTAACAGTCTTAGATCCATCAGAGAAGTGAGGTCACAGGGCAAACGACTGCCCCACAGATTGTAGAGACAGGCAGACACAAAAATTATGGTTTACCAGAAACATCTGTAGAAATGAGTCTGGTATAGGAAAACCAAAACCTGTAATTGAATAATTGCTAGAGTCTTATTGTGGATGAGTCTGAGAATTTAAAACTCCAGGGGACACAGTCATAGGGAAAACCATAATTTTATAAATTTTACCTCTAAGAGCTCTACTAGATGCTGCTGCTGCTGCTAAGTCGCTTAAGTTCTGTCCGACTCTGCGCAACCCCATAGACAGCAGCCCACCAGGCTCCACCGTTCCTGGGATTCTCCAGGCTAGAACACTGGAGTGGGTTGCCATTTTCTTCTCCAATGCATGCAAGTGAAAAGTGAAAGTGAAGTCACTCAGTTGTGTCCGACTCCTAACGACCCTATGGACTGCAGCCTACCAATCCCCTCCGTCCATGGGATTTGCCAGGCAAGAGTACTGGAGTAGGTCACCACTGCCTTCTCTGCTCTACTAGATACTCACAATGAATATCAGAGAAAAATTCCCTTTATTTCCAGTTGGGGGAGAGAAAGAGAAGACATTTTAAAATACACTGGATCATTCCATTCTTCTTAATAACGCTTCATTCATGTTGATGTATGGCAAAAACAATACAATATTGTAAAGTAATTAGCCTCCAATTAAGATAAATAAATTTAAAAAAATGCTTCACATTAAAAGAAATTATTTTATTAGCACTAACCTGCTGGGTCTTTATTAGAGCTTAATGTATCAGAGGGAAGGGAAATACCCAGCTAGAGCTCTCTCTAGTCTTCCTCTAGAGGAAGAGAATTACACAGTTCTAGTCCTCTGTGAGCAATCTGTCACACACAAGGAGAGAAAACACCTGAGAAGTTTTACTGACGTTCACAGTCCAGGACCAGAAGCTCACCAAAAGTCTGAAAATTAATATAGGACAATGGGATGATTACGTTCACACTTAGCACTACATTACAAGGCCTATTTATTGCAGTTCTCCTTACTAAGGCTTCTCTGGGTGGTTCAACTGGTAAAGAATCCTCCTGCAATAATGGGAGACCTGCGTTTGATCCCTGGGTTGGGAAGATCCCCTGCAGAAGGGAAAGGCTACCCACTCCAGTATTCTGGCCTTGAGAATTCCATGGACTGTATAGTCGGACATGATGGAGCAATTTTCACCTCACTTCTTTACCTAGTACATGATGATCAACATTCAACAAAAAATAACAAGGTTCACAGAAAGACAAAAAACAGTTTGAAGAGTATCAGAAAAAGATTCAGACATGGCAGGAATGTTGGAATTATCAGGTTTAGGCATTTTTAAAACCTCTGATGAATTTGCTATGAATTTTCTATTAATTTGTAATAGAAAAAGTAGAAAGTATGTGAAAACACATGAGTAATATGAGCAGATAGATAGAGTGCCTGATGAACTATGGAATGAGGTTCGTGACATTGTACAGGAGACAGGGATCAAAACCATCCCCATGGAAAAGAAATGCAAAAAAGCAAAATGGCTGCCTGGGGAGGCCTTACAAATAGCTGTGAAAAGAAGAGAGGTGAAAAGCAAAGGAGAAAATGATAGATATAAGCAATTGAATGCAGAGTCCCAAAGAATAGCAAGAAGAGATAAGAAAGCCTTCTTCAGTGATCAATGTAAAGAAATAGAGGAAAACAACAGAATGGGAAAGACTAGAGATCTATTAAAGAAAATTAGAGATACCAAGGTAATATTTCATGCAAAGATGGGCTCAATAAAGGACAGAAATGGTCTGGACCTAACAGAAGCAGAAGATATTAAGAAGAGGTGGCAAGAATACACGGAAGAACTGTACAAAAAAGATCTTCACGACCCAGATAATCATGATGATATGATCACTAATCTAGAGCCAGACATCTTGGAATGTGAAGTCAAGTGGGCCTTAGAAAGCATCACTATGAACAAAGCTAGTGGAGGCGATGGAATTCCAGTTGAGCTGTTTCAAATCCTGAAAGATGGTGCTGTGAAAGTGCTGCACTCAATATGCCAGCAAATTTGGAAAACTCAGCAGTGGCCACAGGACTGGAAAAGGTCAGTTTTCATTCCAATCCCAAAGAAAGGCAATGCAAAAGAATGCTCAAATGACAGCACAATTGCACTCATCTCACTTGCTAGCAAAGTAGTGCTCAAAATTCTCTAAGCCAGGCTTCAGCAATACGTGAACCATGAACTCCCTGATTTTCAAGCTGGTTTTAGAAAAGGCAGAGGAACCAGAGATCAAATGGGCAACATCCGCTGGATCATCAAAAAAGCAAGAGAATTCCAGAAAAACATCTATTTCTGCTTTATTGACTCTGCCAAAGCCTTTGACTGTGTGGATCACAATAAACTGTGGAAAATTCTGAAAGAGATGGGAATACTAGACCACCTAACCTGCCTCTTGAGAACTCTGTATGCAGGTCAGGAAGCAACAGTTAGAACTGGACATGGAATACCAGACTGGTTCCAAATAGGAAAAGGAGTACTTCAAGGCTGTATATTGTCACCCTGCTTATTTAACTTCTATGCAGAGTACATCATGAGAAACGCTGGACTGGAAGAAACACAAGCTGGAATCAAGATTGCCAGGAGAAATATCAATAACCTCAGATATGCAGATGACACCACCCTTATGGCAGAAAGTGAAGAGGAACTAAAATCCTCTTGATGAAAGTGAAAGTGGAGAGTGAAAAAGTTGGCTTAAAGCTCAACATTCAGAAAACAAAGATCATGGCATCCGGTCTCATCACTTCATGGGAAATAGATGGGGAAACAGTAGAAACAGTGTCAGACTTGATTTTTTGGGGCTCCAAAATCACTGCAGATGGTGACTGCAGCCATGAAATTAAAAGACACTTACCTAGAAGAAAAGTTATGACCAACCTAGATAGCATATTCAAAAGCAGAGACATTACTTTGTCGACTAAGGTCCGCCTAGTCAAGGCTATGGTTTTTCCTGTGGTCATGTATGGATGTGAGAGTTGGCTGTGAAGAAGGCTGAGCGCCAAAGAATTGATGCTTTTGAACTGTGGTGTTGGAGAAGACTCTTGAGAGTCCCTTGGACTGCAAGGAGACTCAGCCAGTCCATTCTGAAGGAGATCAACCCTAGGATTTCTTTGGAAGGAATGATGCTGAAGGTCCAGTACTTTGGCCACCTCATGTGAAGAGTTGACTCATTGGAAAAGACTCTGATGCTGGGAGGGATTGAGGGCAGGAGGAGAAGGGGACGACAGATTATGAGACGGCTGGATGGCATCACGTACTTGATGGACATGAGTCTGAGTGAACTCCAGGAGTTGGTGATGGACAGGGGGGCCTGGCGTGCTGCAATTCATGGTTTCACAAAGAGTCGGACACGACTGAATGACTGAACTGAACTGAACTGAATATGAGCAGAGAAATTAAAAAATTCTAAGACAGAATCAAAACAAAATACTTGAAATAAAAAATCTATTTAACATATGAATGCCTTAAATAGCTTTATTAGTAACCTAGACACAGCTGAGAAAAGAATCTTTGAGCCTGAAGATATGATAGTGGAAATTTCCAAAACTAAAAAGTGGAGAGAAAAAAAGACTGAAGGAAAAAGAGAAAAAGAAACAACAACAACAAAAAAAACCAGAACAGAATATCAAAGAACTGTAGGACAACCTCAAAAGTTGTAACATATGCATAGTGGGAAACCCAGAAAGAGAAGAAACAGGAAAGAACAGAAGGAGAATTAGAACAATAACTCAAATTTTCTCTGAAATAATATGAAACTGCAAACCACAGATGAAGGAATCTTGTAAAATAAGGAACAGGATAAATACCAAAAAATTACACTTCCGTCCATTATATTCTAACTACATAAATCAAAGATGAAGAAAAAAATCTTGAAAGAGAGCAGGGGATGGAATCCTAGCTATGAAAAAGCAAAGAATTACATCCAAATTCCAAACTATATCCATGCAAGTAAGAAGAGAGTTTAGTGAAATACTTAAAATGTTGAAAGAATAAAAATACCAAACTAGAGAGTTGAACCTTAGAAAATTATCATTCAAAGTGAAGGACAGCTAAAGACTTTTCAGATAAACAAGAAGAGGAAATTTTTTGCCAGTAGAATAACACTGCAAGAAAAATTAAAAGAAATTTCACAGAGAGAAGGAAAATGATATGTTACAAATTGGATCTTCCCATGGAAGAGACTGGTTCCAAATCAGGGAAAGCATATGTCAAGGCTGTATATTGTCATCCTGCTTATTTAACTTATATGCAGAGTACATCATGAGAAACATTGGGCTGGAAGAAGCACAAGCTGGAATCAAGATTGCCAGGAGAAATATCAATAACCTCAGATAGGCAGATGGCACCACCCTTATGGCAGAAAGTGAAGAGGAACTAAGGAGCCTCTTGATGAACGTGAAAGAGGAGAGTGTAAAAGTTGGCTTAAAGCTCAACATTCAAAAAACTAAGATCATGGCATCCAGTCCCATCACTTCATGGCAAATAGATGGGGAAACAATGCAAACAGGGACAGACTTTCTTTTCTTGGGCTCCAAAATCTCTGCAGATGGTGAATGCAGCCATGAAGTTAAAATTTGCCTGCTCCTTGGAAGAAAAGTTATGACTAACCTAGACAGCATATTAAAAGGCAGAGACATTACTTTGCCAACAAACGTCCATCTAGTCAAAGCTACGGTTTTTCCAATAGTCATGTCTGGATGTGAGTTGGACCATAAAGAAAGCTGAGTGTCATGAATTGATGCTTTTGAACTGTGTTGTTGGAAGAAGACTGTTGAGAGTTCCTTTGACTGCAAGGAGATCCAACCAGTCCATCCTAAAGGAGATCAGTCCTGGTTGTTCATTGGAAGGACTGATGTTGAAGCTGAAACTCCAATACTTTGGCCACTTGATGCGAAGAGCTGACTCATTTGAAAATGCCCTAATACTGGGAAAGATTGAAGGCAGGAGGAGAAAGGTATGACAGAGGATGAGATGGTTGGATGGCATCACCAACTCAGTGGACATGAGTTTGAGTAAACTCAGGGAGTTGGTGATGGACAGGGAAGCCTGGCATGCTGCAGTCCATGGGGCTGCAAACAGTCAGACATGACTGAGTGACTGAACTGAACTGAAAGAAAGGAAGAGTATTAGAAAATAAATAAGTGAAAGTAAAATTAAAACTTACTTTTTTCTTATCCTTGAGAAACTAACAAAAATGTGTTCAAGATAATAATGGCAACAATTATGTATTCTTATGCATTTGTATGTTTTTATATGCATAAACAAGTAAGTTAAATGAGTGATAGCAATAATACAATGGATAGGAGGGAGGAATTAAAAATATTTTGTTACTACGAAGCATCTGTATTGCCTATAAAATGGTACAGTATTATATGAAAGTGGACGTGGATTTCATGAAATGCTTATGGCAAATTCTAAGCCAACCACTAAAAGAAGGCGAAACATACACACACACACACACACACACACACACACACACACACACACACACACACACACAAGATGTACAATTGACAGGTTAAGAAAGAAGACAAATGGAACTATTTAAAATGCTCATTTTAAACTACAAAAGGAAAAAATGTATGGAAGACAAAAACAGAAATAAGATCAAGAGCAAAAAATAGAAAATAGTGACAAATATGGTAGGTGTTAATTTTTCCAGTAGTCATGTACGGATGTGCTACTTGGACCATAAAGAAGGCTGGGTGCCAAAGAATTGATGCTTTCAAATCATGGTGCTGGAGAAGACTCTTGAGAGTCCTTTGGACTGCAAGGAAATCAAGCCAGTCAATCCTGAAGGAAATTGACCCCAAATATTCATTGAAAGGACTGTTGTTGAAGCTGAAGCTTCAATACTTTGGCTACCTGATGCAAAGAGCTAACTCAGTGGAAAAGATCCCAATGCTGAGAAAGACTGAAGGCAAAAGAAGCAGCAGCCATCAGAGGATGTGATGGTTGGATAGCATCACTAATTCAGTGAACATGAATTTGAGCAAACTCTGGGAGATATTGGAGAACAGAGGAGCCTGGCATGCTCCAGTCCATGGGGTCACAAAGAGTTGGACACAATTTAGCAACTGATTAATAACAACAATTAATCCAGTTATGTTAATAATCATTTTAAATATCAATGGTCTAAATACACTAATTAAAAGAGATTACCAAAGAGATTACTTTGATCTACCAAAGTATATCAAAAAACAAGACCCAACTGTATGTTAATCGACAGGAAATTTACCTTAAATATAAAAATGCATATATATTATAGAGATAAAGATATATGATTCAAACTCTGATCAGATAAAGTAGGAGTAGCTATATTAATTTCAGGCAGTGCAGACTTCAGAGCAGAGAAAGTTACCTGTGATAAAGAGGGTCATTACAAAGTGATAAAAGGTCAGTACTTCAGGAAGATTTAATGACCTTTAAGGTGAACTTAAAAGTAAAATATCAAAATATGTGAGGCAAATACCGCAAGTTGAAATTGATGAATCTATTACTATATTAGGTTTAATATTTTGAAAATTAATTCATTTAAACCATCACATCAGCAGATTAAAGAAAAATTATGTGATCACACTCAATAGATACAGAAAAATTTTTTTTACTTTATAGTCTTTCATTGTTTTGACACCAACCAGAGTTGTACAGTTTGATCATCTACCTCATTCAATAAACTTAGCTCCTAGAGATTTCAGACTATGACTAAAACTCAAATGCAACATCAAAGTTTGAAGAATTGACAAAGTTGAAGGTACACCAACTATTTCGTAGCATATAGCATATAACCACTTTGATGAGGGTAGACCCAGTCATGTCTGATCACCCCATCTTAGATGTTACCTTTCTTTATTTTCTATTAATTTTACCTTCATAGTTTTTCTTTTAATTTTAAAATACAAAATAAATCATATTCCTATATATCAGGAATGAACAAGTGAAATTTAAAATTGAAATACATTACCATTTAAAATAGCAACCTCTAAAGTGAAATACATATATATATATATAATATGTACATGATCTATATGAGAAAAATTACAACATGTTGAGAAACAAAATCAAAGAAGTAAACAAATGAAGAGATAGTCCTTGTTCATGGACAGAAAGAATCAATAATGTCAGTTCTTTCCAACTTGATCTATACTGTCAACGAAATCAAAATCCCAACAAGTTACTTTGTATATATCAACAAAATGATTCTAAAGTCTATTTGGAGAAACAAAGCACCCACAATAGCTCTATTGGTACTGAAGGAGAAGAACAGCTGGGAGAACTGGCATGCCCAACTTTAAGACTCACTAAAAACTACTGTGATAAAGATAGTACAGTATTAGCAAAAGAATAGATAAATAGACCAATAGAAGAGAGTAGAAAGCCCAGAAATAGGGTCACATAAATATACTCAACAGATCCTTAGCAAAGGAACAAATGCAGTAGGGTGGATTATAAATGATCTTCTGAACAAATGATGCTGGAACAATTGGACATCCACAGGCAAGACACAGATCTTACATCTTTCATAAGAACTAACACAAAATGGATCACAGACGCAACTACGAAATGAAAAGCTATGCACAAAACAGAAACATAGATCAACAGAACAGGATAGACAGTCCAGAGGAAAACCCCTACACCTGCGGTCACCTCGTCTGTGACAAAAGTGGCGGGAATACACAATGGAGAAAAGACCATCTCATCAATAAGAGGCACTGGGAAAACTGAACAGCTACATGTGAAAGAATGAAATTGGAACACATCCTAACAACATACAAAAAATAAACACAGAAAGAATTAAAAGATCTAAATGTAAGACTGGACACTATACAACTCTTAGAGAAAAACATAGGCAGAACACTCTGACATAAATTGCAACATCTTTTTTATTCCACCTCCACAGTTCAATTAAATCACTCAGTCATATACAACTCTTTGTGACCCCCATGGACTGCAGCATGCCAGGCTTCCCTGTCCATCACCAACTCCCAGAGCTTGCTCAAATTCACGTCCACCGAGTCCGTGATGCCATCCAACCATCTCATCCTCTGTCATACCCTTCTCCTGCCTTCAATCTTTCCAAACATCAGGGTCTTTTCCAATAAGTCAGTTCTTTGCATCAGGTG
This sequence comes from Ovis canadensis, assembly GCF_042477335.2. NCBI lineage: Eukaryota > Metazoa > Chordata > Mammalia > Artiodactyla > Bovidae > Ovis > Ovis canadensis. The sequence goes on from NC_091262.1 coordinate 22,049,332, forward strand.
GCCAAAGTATTGGAGTTTCAGCTTCAGTGTCAGTCCTTCCAATATATATTCAGGACTGATTTACTTTAGGATTGACTGGTTTGATTTCCTTGCAGTCCAAGGGACTCTCAAGAGTCTTCTTCAACACCACAGTTCAAAAGCATTAATTCTTCAGCTCTCAGCTTTCTTTATAGCCCAACTCTGACATCCATTCATGACTACTGGAAAAGCCGTAGCTTTTACTAGATGGACCTTTGTTGGCAAAGTAATGTCTCTGCTTTTTAATATGCTGTCTAGGTTCTTCCAAGGAGCAAGCATCTTTTAATTTCATGGCTGCAGTGATTTTGGAGCCCCCAAAATGAAGTCTGTCCCTATTTCCATTGTTTCCCCATCTATTTGCCATGAAGTGATGGGACAGGATGCCATAATCTTAGTTTGCTGAATGTTGAGTTTTAAGCCATCTTTTTTTCACTCTCTTCTTTCACTTTCATCAAGAGGCTCTTCAGTTCTTTGCTTTCTGCCATGAGGGTGGTGTCATCTGTGTATCTGAGGTTATTGATGTTTCTCCTTGAAATCCTGATTTCAGCTTGTGCTTCATCCAGCCCCACATTCCACATGATGTACTCTGCAAACAAATTAAATAAGCAAGGTGACAATATACTGCCTTGATATACTCCTTTCATGATTTGGAACCAGTCTGTTGTTCCATGTTCAGTTCTAACTGGTGCTTCCTGACCTGCATACAGGTTTCTAAGAAGGCAGGTCAGGTGGTCTGGTATTCCCATCTCTTTTAGAATTTTCCACAGTCTGTTGTGATCCACACAGTCAAAGGCTTTGGCATAGTCAGTAAAGCAGAAGTAGATGATTTTCTGGAGCTCTCTTGCTTTTTCAGTGATCCTACAGATGTTGGCAATTTGATCTCTGGTTCCTCTGCCTTTTCTAAATCCAGCTTGAACATCTGGAAGTTCACTGTTCATGTAGTGTTGAAGCCTGGCTTGGAGAATTTTGAGCATGACTTTGCTAGCATGTGAAATGAGTGCAATTTTTCAGTAGTTTGAACATTCTTTGGCATTGCCTTTCTTTGGGATTGGAATGAAAACAACTTTTCCAGTCCTGTGGCCACTGCTGTGTTTTCCAAATTTGCTGGCATACTGAGCGCAGCACTTTCACAGCATCCTCTTTTAAGGTTTGAAATAGCTCAACTGGCCATGATTAGTGAATCTTCAATCCAATTTTCTGCTGATGGGTGGGCTGTGTGTCTTCCCTGTAGTTTGGCCTAAGGCCAAACTGCAGTAGGGGCAATAGTGACCTCCTTCGAAAGGACTTATGCTGGCATAGCTCTCAGGACTGCTGCAGTTAGTGCCCCTGACCCTGTAGCAGATCACTGTCACCCCACACCTCTGCTGGAGACTCCCAGACCCTCGCAGGCAAGTCTGGTTCAATCTCCTGAGCGGCCACTGTCCCTTTCTCCTGGGCTCTGGTGCGCAAAAGTTTTCGTTGTGCCCTCCAAGACTGTTTCCCTGGGGGCTCTCAGTGCTTTTGCCGGATTTCCAGGTTGGGAAATCTGTTGTAGGCCCTAGAACTTTTGCAACAGTGTGAAGAAGGCTGAGCGCCGAAGAATTGATGCTTTTGAACTGTGGTGTTGGAGAAGACTCTTGAGAGTCCCTTGGACTGCAAGGAGATCCAACCAGTCCATTCTGAAGGAGATCAGCCCTGGGTGTTCTTTGGAAGGAATGATGCTAAAGCTGAAACTCCAGTCCTTTGGCCACCTCATGTGAAGGGTTGACTCATTGGAAAAGACTCTGATGCTGGGAGGGATTGGGGGCAGGAGGAGATGGGGATGACCAAGGATGAGATGGCTGAATGGCATCACCGACTCGATGGACATGAGTCTGAGTGAACTCCGGGAGTTGGTGATGGACAGGGAGGCCTGGCATGCTGCGATTCATGGGGTCACAAAGAGTCGGACATGACTGAGTGACTGAACTGAACTGAATTGAGAACTTCTTTGGTATAATTGCTCTCCAGCTTGTGAGTCACCTCCATGGCTGCTCTATAGTGGTGCTAATGGCTACCTCCTTCAAGAGAACTCATGTCGCATGCCATGCCTCCCAGGTCTGCCTCAGCCAGAGCCCCTGTCCTTGCGGTAGGTCACTAGTGACCCATGCCTCCACTGGAGACTCAAACACACAAAGGCAGGTCTGGCTCAGTTTCTTGGGGGGGGGGAGGGGTCACTGCTCCTTTCTGGGTCACTGGGTCACTGCAACAGGACCCATTTTGTCCTGGTGTGCACAAGGTTTTGTTTGCGCCTTCTGAGTTTCTGGCAGGTCTGTGATTTTATTTTAAACCAGATTGCACCCCTCCTACTATCTTGTTGGGGCTTCTCCTTTGCTGCTGGATGCAGAGTATACTTTTTGGGTGGGATCCGACATTTTCCTGTTGATGGTCGTCCAGCAGCTAGTTGCGATTTTGGTGTTCCTGCAGGAAAAGATGAGGGCATATCCTTCTACTCTGCGATCTTGGGTGACATACATACATTTAGCCTTGCAACAATTTTTCATTAACTGTTATGAGTTGCTTGTATTGAGTATGGTCCTGTGCCAGCCTCCATGTGGAAGTGCTCAATAATGTGCTATTATTCTCTCTTTCACTCTGCTGTTTTCTTCAACACACCAGGCACTGATTCACTGTAGGGTCTTTACACTATGAAAAGGGAAAAATATATGACACTGATAGATGAACTCCCCAGGTCAGTAGGTGCCCAATATGCTACTGGAGAAGAGCAGAGAAATAGCTCCAGAAGAAATGAAGAGGTTGAGCCAAAGTGGAAGCAAAGCCCAGTTATGGACGCATCTGGTGTTGAAAGTAAAGTCTGATGCTGTAAAGAACAATGTTGCATAGGAACTTGGAATGCTAAGTCCATGAATCAATGTAAATTGGAAGTGGTCACACAGGAGATGGCAAGAATGAACATCAACATTTTAGGAATCAGCAAACTAAGATGGACAGGAAGGGGTGAATTTAATGCAGATGATCATTGTATCTACTACTGTGGGCAAGAATCCCTTAGAAGAAATAGAGTAGCCCTCATAGTCAACAAAATAATCTGAAATGCAATCAGTTCAGTTCAGTCACTCAGTCATGTCCGACTCTTTGCGACCCCATGAATCGCAGCACACCAGGCCTCCCTGTCCATCACCAACTCCTGGAGTTCACTCAAACTCACGTCCATCAAGTTGGTGATGCCATCCAGCCATCTCATCCTCGGTCATCCCCTTCTCCTCCTGCCCCCGATCCCTCCCAGCATCAGAGTCTTTTCCAATGAGTCAACTCTTCACATGAGGTGGCCGAAGGACTGGAGTTTCAGCTTCAGCATCATTCCTTCCAAAGAACACCCAGGGCTGATCTCCTTTAGAATGGACTTGTTGGATCTCCTTCAGAATGGACTGGCTGGATCTCCTTGCAGTCCAAGTGACTCTCAGGAGTCTTCTCCAACACCACAGTTCAAAAGCATCAATTCTTCAGTGCTCAGGTTTCCTCACAGTCCAGCTCTCACATCCATATATGACCACTTTTTTCCATAGCCCCTCGGGTGCAATCTCAAAAACGACACAATAATCTTTGATGTTTCTAAGAAAAATCACTTATTACCATAGTAATCCAAGTCTATGCCCCAGCCATTAATGCTGAAGAAGCTGAATTTGAATGGTTCTATGAAGGCCTATGAGACCCTTTAGAACTCACATCAAAAAGAGATGCCCTTTTCATCATAGGGGACTGGAATGCAAAAGTAGGAAGTTAAGAGATACTTGGAATAACAGGCAAGTTTGGCCTTGGAGCACAAAATGAATCAGGGCAAGGCTAACAAAGTTTTGCCAAGAGAATGCAATGGTCATAGCTAACACCCTCTTTCAACAACACAAGAGACAATTCTAGACAAGGACATCACCAGATGGCCAATACTGAAATCAGCTTGATTATATTCTTTGCAGTCAAAGATGGAGAAGCTCTATACAGTCAGCATAAACAAGACCAGGAGCTGACTGTGGCTCAGATCATGAACTCCTTACTGCCAAAGTCAGACTTAAATTGAAGAAAGTAGGGAAAACCACTAGACCATTTAGGTGTGACCTAAATCAAATCCCTTATGATTATACAGTGTAAGTGACAAATAGAGATCAAATTGCCAATATCTGTTGGATCATAGAAAAAACAACAGAATTCCAGAAAAACATGTACCTTCATTGACCATGCTAAAATCTTTGACTGTATGGATCACACAAGCTGTAGAAAATTCTGAAAGAGATTGGAATACCAGACCACCTGACCTGCCTCCTGAGAAACCTGTATGCAGGTCAAGAAGCACCAGTTAGAACTGAACATGGAACAATGGACTGGTTCAAAATTGGGAAAGGAGTATGTCAAGGGTGTATACTGTCATCCTGCTTATTTAACTCATATGCAGAGTACATCATGTGGAATGCGGGGCTGGATGAAGCACAAGCTGGGATCACCATTGCTGGAAGAAATATCAATGACTTCAGGTATGTAGGTGACATCTTCCTTATGGAGGAAAGTGAAGAGGAACTAAAGAGCCTCTTGATGAAGTTGAAAGAGGAGAGTGGAAAAGCTGGCTTAAAATCAACATCCACAAATTGAAGATCATGGCATCTTGTCCCATCACTTCATGGCATATAGATGGAGAAACAGTGGAAACAGTGACAGACTTTATTTTGGGGGCTCCAAAATCAGTGCAGATGGTGACTGCAGCCATGACATTCAAAGATGCTTGCTCCTTGGAAGAAACGATATGACCAACCTAAACAGCATATTAAAAAGCAGAGACATTACTTTGCCAACAAAGATATGACTAGTCAAAGCTATGGTTTTTCCAGTAGTCATGTATGGATGTGAGTGTTGGACTATAAAAAAGGCTCAGTGCTGAAGAATTGGCTCAATGCTTTTGAGCTGTGGTTTTGAAGAAGACTCTTTAGAGTCCCTTGAACTGCAAGGAGATCAAACCAGTCAATCATAAAGGAAATCAATCTTGAATATCCATTAAAAGGACCGATGCTGATGCTGAAGCTACAATGCTTTGACCACTGATGTGAAGAGCTGACCGATTGTAAAAATCCCTGATGCCGGGAAAATTGATGGCAGGAGGAGAAGGGGAAGACAGAGGATGAGATGTTTGGATGGCATCACTGACTCAATGGACATGAGTTTGAGTAAGCTCTGGGAGATGGTGAGGGACAGGGAAACCTGGGGTGCTGTAGTCCATGGGTTCTCAAAGAGTCAGACACAACTGAGCAACAACAGCACTTAAACTTGCAAGCATTTGCATAGGAAACAAAGCCATAAACAAAACAAAAGGACTACAATCAGAATGCAAGAAAATACTTGCAAATGAAGCAACCGACAAGGGATTAATCTACAAAATATGCAAACAGCTCATGGAGCACCGTATCAAAACACACACACACACACAAAAAAAAAACAGTCAAAAACTGAGCAGAAGATCTAAATACACATTCTTCCAAAGAAGATCTACAGTTGGTTATAAAGCATATTAAAAGATGCTCAAATCACTAATTATTAGGGAAATGCAAATCAAAACTATAATGAAGTACCACCTCACATCAATCAGAATGGCCATCATCAAAAAATATACAAACAGTAAAGCATGGAGGGTTGTGGAGAAAAGGGAATTCTCTTATACTGTTGCTGGAAATTTAAATGGATATAGCCACTGCTGAAAATAATCTATGGAGCTTCCTTAAGAAGCTAAAAATAGAGCTACCGTATGATCCAGCACTCCTACTCCAGGGCATGTATCTGGGGAAAATTATAATTCAAAAAGATTCCTGCACCCCAGTGTTCATTGCAGCACTGTTTACAATAGCCAGGGCATGGAAGCAACATAAATGCCCAAATGTCTATCAGCAGAGTAATGGACAAGGAAGACGCAGTCCATTTATATATATTTATATATATATAAATAATGGAATATTACTCAGCCATAAAAAGAACAAAATTATGCCATTTGCTGCAACATGGCTGGACCTAGAGATTGTTTTACTGACAATCAGAAGTAAGTCAGACAGAGGAAAACAAATATCATATGACATTGCTTTTATGTGGAATCTAAAGAAGGGCTACAAATAAATTTATCTATAAAATGGATAGAGTTACAGATTAGAAAATAAACTTGTGCTTACCAGGGCATAAGGGAGGGGAGGCATAAATTGGAAGATTGGGCTTGACACATACACACTAGCATATATAAAACAGATATCTAAGAAGGGCCTTCTAATATATATACACACATAGTACAGGGAACTCTACTTAATATTCTGTAATGTCCTATATAGGAAAACAATCTAAAAAAGAGTGGGCATTTGTTTATGTATAATGGATTCACTTTGCTATATACCTGAAACTAATACAGCATTGTAAATCAACTATAACTCAATAAAAATTTTAAAACATAAAAGATAAAACACCCAGAAAATAACATAGGAGAAAATGTATGTGGATATAGACTTGGATATAGCAATGACTTTTTAGATGCAGCACCAAAACACAATACACAGGAAAAAAAAATTCAAATTTTGGACTTCACTAAATTTGAAAACTTCTGTACTGTGAAGTACAGTGTCAAGTGAATGAAAAGACAGGGAGAAAATATTCACCTGATAAAAGATTGTTGTCCAAGCATACAAAGAACTCTTAAAACCCAACAATAAGAAAATGAGCAACCATTTACAAGATGGGCAAAAGACTTGAACAGATATTTTACCCAACAAGATATACAGATGACATATAAGCAGCCTCATATATCATTCAGTTCAGTTCAGTCGCTCAGTCGTGTCCAACTCTTTGCAACCCCATGAATCGCAGCACGCCAGGCCTCCCTGTCCATCACCATCTCCCAGAGTTCACTCAGACTCACATCCATCGAGTCCGTGATGCCATCCAGCCATCTCATCCTCGGTCATCCCCTTCTCCTCCTGCCCCCAGTCCCTCCCAGCATCAAAGTCTTCTCCAATGAGTCAACTCTTCACATGAGGTGGCCAAAGTACTGGAGTTTCAGCTTCAGCATCATTCCTTCCAAAGAAATCCCTGGGTTGATCTCCTTTAGAATGGACAGGTTGGATCTCCTTGCAGTCCAAGGGACTCTCAAGAGTCTTCTTCAACACCACAGTTCAAAGGCATCAATTCTTTGGCACTCAGCCTTCTTCATGTGTCATTAGGGCATTACAAATTATAACAATGATGCCTCTACATACATATTCAGTTCAGTTCAGTTCAGTCGCTCGGTCGTGTCCGACTCTGCGACCCCATGAATCGCAGCACACCAGGCCTCCCTGTCCATCACCAACTCCCGGAGTTCACTCAAACTCATGTCCATCAAGTCGGTGATGCCATCCAGCCATCTCATCCTCTGTCGTCCCCTTCTCCTCCTGCCCCCAATCCCTCCCAGCATCAGGGTCTTTTCCAATGAGTCAACTCTTTGCATGAGGTGGCCAAAATATTGGAGTTTCAGCTTTAGCATCAGTCCTTCCGATGGACACCCAGGACTGATCTCCTTTAGAATGGTAGAATGACCAAAATCCAAATCACTGAAAAAAGGAATTCTCCTTTATTGCTGGTGGGAATTCAAAATATGATATAACTACTTTGGAAGACATTTTGGCGGTTTCTTACAAAACTAACATATTTTTATCATGCAATCCAGCAATTGTAGTCCTCACATTTACCCAAATGAATTGAAAACTTGTGTCCACATAAAAACCTACATTTGGAAGTCAGTCATAATCATCAAAACAAGAAAACAACTGAGACATTCTTCAGTTGTGATTGGATAAGTAAACTGTGGTATATCCTGAGGATCAAATGTTATTCATCACTAAATAATGAGCTAATAAGCCATGACAAAACATAGGGGTAATTCAACTGCTCATTATGGCAACCCACTCCAGTATTCTTGCCTGGAAAATCCCATGGACAGAGGAGCCTGGTAGACAACAGTCCACGGGGTCGCAAAGAGCTGGACATGACTGAACTGAGCGACTTCACTTCCACTTTCACTAAAAGTGAAAGAAGTCAGTTTAAGAGACTACATACTGTATGATTCAACTACACAACATTCTTGGAAAGACAAAACTGTAGAAACAGCAAAAAGATTAGTAGTTGCATGGTTAGAGAGGAGAATGGTATGAATATGTAGAGCACAGATAATTTTCAGGGCAGTGAATGGTGAAACATGAAATTATACATGTGTCAAAACTCATATAATATACAAAGCCAAGCATGGACCCTAGTGTAATTTAAGGACTTTGGCTGATGTGTCAACTGTAAATTCATCAATTGCAACAAACATACCACTGTTGTGCAAGATGTTGCTAGAGGGGGCATTGCGTACATGCAACCATAAGGGGTATATGAAACTCTTTGTACTTTCTCAATTTTACTGTGAGCCTAAAACTGCTCTAAAAATAAAGTTTATTTATTAAGATATTAAAAAAGTTGAAGGAAAACGAAAGAAAAAAATTCATAGAGGTTGCTTTGTATACGTTATTATGAGTGTCATTTCACTTTAGCAAATGCCATCAATAAAGACTAAATACAGTGAAACCACCTTCATGCACAGCTTCTACCATTTTGCCTCTGAGTTAAGCCCCTAACAGGAATGATACTTAAATAATGGGTCAATACCTATTCATTTTCATACTCTTCAAATCAACACCCTTCTCCAATTATGGGCCTCCAAGACAATCTGTTCCCCAAAGAAATAGTATAAATAGTCAACATGGGCTCAACAGACTGTAACATGTGTGTCCCAAATTGCTGGATTTAGGTCATTATATTTTTCCAGGTAGCTAATTTTCTCCTTTGAAATGCTCACAGAAGGTCAGAAGCAGTTGAAGCATCAAAGGTTTATAAATTAAACAGTTTCATTGTGAATGGAGGGAAGGCGACTGGCCTGCAGAAAGACAATTGTGAGTACCCCTGGCTAACCTTCGACTAGGGCACGTTCAACAATAGGAGATCAATAGCCTACAGTCACCCAGAACCGACTTCAAGTCTCCAAGCACAGCTGACCCTTTACAAAGAAAATACTCACATCTCTAAGTTGGTAATGCTGGTGATTCTATATCTTTTCTGCTTACTGATTAATTTACAGGAAAATATGGTTGTAGAGGAGATCAAGGTAAGTGTGTTTCATAAGCCCTGGGCAATTTTCTCAAATAACAACCCAGACACTGTAAAATCTTATGAGGTCTATTACATATGTTCTTTTCCACAGAGTTGGTTCTTTAGCACAGCACATTCCCTTGCTCCTTGGTGCTCAATTCGGTCCGTCACAGGATGGAATGCCTTCACTGTGAGCCTGATTTTTGTTTGTTCCTAGGAGAGAGGATCTCACAATTTCATTAAACACACTTGGTTGTAATTATACAATGAAAAATAGGGATTGAGATCTAGTATTATTGGTATTTTATTTGGTTAAATGTCTGCAGCTCCTGCTGACTAGTGATATTTAACGATGGAGGGCATACAGAACGATCTAAAATGAATCGACTCTCTTCATAGTAATATTGTTTTTCCTTTTTTTTTTTTTTTTTTTACACTTGGAGACTATCATAAATCACTTTCTTAGGTTCTTTTCTAGTTCTCAGTATTTTCCTAGTTCTTCAGTCTGCCATTTGTCATTGTCTGGTTTCATGGAAATTTTCTTCTTGGATCAACTTCTCTTTTAAGTCACGTTACAGACACATCCCAGAAGATGTCCTTGTGGTCCCTGTGGGTGGAAAAGCTGTGAGCTTTGAATTGAGACAGGAATGTCTTCTGCTGTGACTGGGTACTTCCTTGATAGTTTCAGGCAAATCCTGGGCTCTCATAGGAACTCATTTTCCTTGTCCATTAGTGGAGGCATTGTGATGATTAAATTAAATGAAGAACGTGAAATCGTTCAATAAAGCTATCTTTGTTGCTGTCAGTTTAACCCTTGTGAGATGCTGTGAACAAGTTTTCAAAATCTCTAGCAAGCATCCCTCCAACTACACCCTGATTACCTTGATTACCTCCACTAATGAACCAGCCCTAGACTGCTCAAATTATTTTAAAAAGATGTTTTATAGAAATAAAACACGCTTCCTTTTAGCTTCTACAAATTGTTTCTGTCTTCTCTTTGAAGGAACAAATGAAACAAATCTAATAAATACTTTTCCATTTAGCAGTATTTCATAAGATTTTTAAAAAATATGTAAGTATCTAAACCTTGTTATGGGTAGTTTAAAAATCATAGAAAATTTGCAAGGATACTATAGAGTTTCCATATACAGTATACCCAATTTCTCCTATCATTAACACCTTATACGACTATGGAACATTTGTCACAACTAAGAAATAATATTGTTACAATTAATGAAATGAAAATAACTACTTATTATGAATTACATTATTTTTTTTCTAATGACCCTTTCCTATTTCAGTATCCCATCCAGGATACGACATTACATTTAGACAGTATAGCTTCTGAACACCTGAGCTATGACGGTTTCTTACATGTTCCTTATTTTGGATGACTAACAGTTTTGAGGAGTACTGATCAAGTATTTTTGAAGACTGCCCCTCAATTGGGATTTGTTCGATGACTTTCTCTTGCTTAGAGTGGAGGTAAGTGTTTCTGGGGAAAAGACTATAGAGGTAAATTGCCATGTCAAGAGTATATGCTATCAACATGACTTATGACTGTTGATGTTGCCATTGGGCACCTGGCTGAGGTTTGCCAGGTTTTTCCACTCAAAGTTACTTTTGTTTCCTTCCATACTTTGCTTGGGGCTTTCCAGGTGGCTCAGTGGTAAAGAACCTACCTGCCAATGTAGGAGACACAAGAGATGTGGGTTTCATCCCTGGGTTGGGAAGATCTTCTGGAGAAAGAAATGGCAACCCACTCCAGTATTCTTGCCTGGAAAATTTCATGGACAGAAGAGCCTGGCAAGCTATAGTCCATGGGGTCCATGAGGGTCTGACATGACTCAGCCCACATACCTCACCCTCTGAATGGAAGTCAGAGGAGCCCACGCTTAAGGGATGGGGAGCTATACTTCATCTTCTTGAGGAAGAGGGATATTTACATAAATTATATGAAATTTCTGCATGAAAGATTTATCTTTTTTCCTCCATGTATGTATTTATTTGACCATGTAAACAACTCTGCCTTCCCCTGTTTTGATTCTGATTCCAGTGTATTTGGCAGCTATTTCTCTTACTCTAGCTGGCAGGAATTTTTACCTAGTTTTATGAACCATGAACAAACAATTCTTCTATGTTTTTATTCTTTTCAGTTGGTTCGAGAAGAACGTAGAATAAAAAAACACCTTTACTTCATCATTCTTAACCACATATCTTCTCAAATATTTATATTTTAATAACTCATTGTATAGATGCATTTTAATTTAACAGCTATCTTACTGATGAGCTCTTTAGTTAGCTTCCAAGAATTTTCAATTACTATCCTGAAAAGAAAAAAAGAAACTTTGTGATCTTTTCTTACCAAGATAAATTTCTAGGTTCAGAAGCATATGCATATTTAAATTTTTGATTATTCAAAATCGAATTGTATGCATCAACCACCATCAATGAGAGAAAATGTCAATTGCCTCATACTTCACCAAATACAGAGTAAAATCATTATAGGCATTTTTATGGAATATATGCTGCTATTTTCATTATTATTAATAATGTTGAGCATTCTTTTTACATGTTTACTGGCTATTTGCATTTTTTCTCTTGTGAACTATCTGTTCGGAACTATCTGTTCATTTTGTCATTGATCGCCGAGCACTCTTGCTTTTCACAGAATGGAACCACATTCATAATCAGGGCAGGCAAGAGAACTTTAGAATAACACAAAATACAGTACACACTAAACATAGGTCATATATTTTCCTGCATTAAAAATTGTAACACCAAATATTTACAATGCAAAACCATAGCAAAATAAATAATGAGATTCTTAGCATAGAAATAACTCATCCACCTCTGGCCATTTTGGACCCAGTACAAGCACATAAAAAAGTAGACACAGAGAAATAAATAGCCATTCATGAGATAGATAAAAATTAATATATATGATATCATACCTTAGAACTATACATATATCTTATTCTTAAATGTTCATGAAATTTAAAAATTGATTTTATAATATACTTCAAAGAACACTTCAATAAATTATAAAATGTGGAAATGGTGCAACTCAGATTCAGAACAAATAAAATTTAAAAATAAATTTATGACAGAATTGGAAATTAACAATGATCTTAAATTAAATTCTCAATTTTTTGATAAAGAAAAATAAAATTCAAAATTATGGAATATACAGAATATAATTAAAACAAAATTGGTAAAATTTAAAACCATAGGATAAATCTAAAGGAAAGTTGTATAGCTTTTAAAATATGCATTTTTAGATAAGCAAGCAAAATAAACAAACCAATTAAATATTTAATTCAATGTTAGAAAATGTAGTAAGATAACCCTAAAGAAAGTACAAGGAAAAATTAGTATGCATAAGTGTCTAAATCAATTCATTAGAAGAGATGAGTAATTCCAAGGAAGTATCTTTAAGTAAATCAATAAAAGAAGAATCATTATCTAAATTTATGACATAGGTTTCTTTAGAGTCAAGCAACACAACTAATGTTAGTTATTTCAGATAGATAATACAGGGTTTTTCCAGTGGTCATGTATGGATGTGAGAGTCGGACTATAAAGAAAGCTGATCACTGAAGAATTGATGCTTTTGAACTGTGGTGTTGGAGAAGACTCTTGAGAGTCCCTTGAACTTCAGGGAGATCCAACCAGTCCATCCTAAAGATCAGTCCTGGGTGTTGATTGGTAGGACTGATTTTGAAGCTGAAACTCCAATACTTTGGCCACCTGCTGTGGAGAGCTGACTCATTTGAAAAGAGTCTGGTGCTGGGAAAGATTGAGGGCAGGAGGAGAAGGGGACAACAGAGGATGATGAGATGGTTGGATGGCATCACTGACTCAATGGACATAGGTTTAGGTGGACTCCAGGAGTTGGTGATGGACAGGGAGGCCTAGAGTGCTGTGATTCATGGGGTCACGAAGAGTTGAACACGACTGAACAACTGAACTGACTGAACTGAAAAGAGGGGAAAGTTTTCACCGCACACTGAAGAACCACAAAATGAAAGATTAAACTAGGACAGAAGGCAGCAAGAGTGATCACAGTGACAGGAACTGAAGAGGGCTGCTGGGCGGCTCTGCCTCAGCCACCCCCTGAGCACAGCACATTTCATGTTTTTGCGAGACAGTCCGATTGACCTAGCTTGGGTCCCATGCTCACCCCTAACACAAAACCCTGTTAGACGAGGTACATTTCTGTGATTGATCCAGTCTATCTAGATTAAGCGTTCATTATTCTGACTAGGATGCATGCACACGTATCCTGATCGTCACTATCACCAGATCCACATTGGAAAGGAGAAGCGTAAGTATGGGAAGGAAAAGGGATTAAGTCACCAGAAATGGAAAGGATAACTGACAAAGAAGAGGGGCACATGCTTTTTAAATCTACTTCCTTGAGAATCTACCACATGCACACACACACACACACACACACACATTGTATCATTCAATTAATTTTATGTCACAAATTAAAAATTGACAATGGCCTAAGACAAGTTATTTTTAACTTATTCAAACAAGCACTTCACGTGTTTACATGCTGGTTGGGTTATTACCTTGTGTTATCTTCATCAGGAAACAGGTTGATGGAGCTTCCATCATTTGGAACATATCCAATAACCATGATAGAAAGAAAGGAAGCTCTCACCAGCTACTTTTACCCAAAAATGACCAATCTTACTTTTTCTAACATTTCTGTGGCCAGAGAAAGTCAGGTAGCCATGTCCGGTTTCAAAAGGATTGGAATTACAATTCTATGATGAAGTCTACAGGAACGCAGAGGATTTTTTGGGCATTGAAACTATTTTGTCTGATACTATAGTGCTAGATACAAGTAATTACACATTTGTCAAAAACTATAGAATGTGTAACACCAAGAGTGAAACTTTATGTAAATCATGGGCTTTGAGTGATAATGCCTTGTCCACATAGGTTCATTGACTGTAAAAAAGTACCACTCTGCTTGGTGGAGGATGTTGGTAATGAAGGCGGATTGTGGGGAGATAGGAAGTGTGTGGGAACACTTTGTACTCTCTGCTCAAATTTTTACTGCTGTAAAAATTTCATTTAAAAGGACAAAAGAAAGAAAATAACAGAGCCTCAGGACCAGTGAGGCAAGAATAATAATCTGACAGCAGTGTCAACACAATCCCAGAAAAGGGAGGAAGTAACAGAGATGAAAAATATTAGAGGGAATATCAGCTTCTAGAATATGATGAAAGACAAAACATTAGCAAATTCAAGAAGCTAAGTAAACTCCAAACAGATTAAATTTGAATAATGTCCATACACAATATAATCGAATTTCTGAAGCCTAAAAATAACTATATATACTTAAAAGTAGGTACTTAAAATATACAAAAATATACTTTGAAAGCATATTGAGAGAAATATTGTTCACATGTTTATCTGAAGAAAATGAAAACACTAATTCAAAAAGATATATGCACCTCTAGGTTCATTGTAGCCAAGTGTGCAATGAACAGTGACCAAGATAAGGAAGCAACAAAATCTATACAAGGTCTTCCAGAAAATAGAAGAAATATATAACTTAATGGGCCAGCATTGGTTTGATATGCAAACTGAACAAAAATAGTATTTAAAAAGCAAAACATCAGCCAATATCTCATGTAACTATAAACTCAAAATCTGAAACAAAATCTGAACAAATTAATATACAATATATAAAAAGAATAATGCATGCCAACCAAGAGATGTTTGCTGCAGAAATGCAAGAGTTGTCCAGTATTTAAAAATCAAACAATATATTCAACCACAATAATAGTTTAAAGAAAAAAAAATCATGTAATCATCTTAATTGATACAGAAAGAATTGGAAAAATTCAACAATCATACAGAGAAAAATATTTATGCGTTATGAATAGATGGAAAACTTCCTCAACTTCACAAAGAGGATCTAAAAAATCTACAGCTAATATTGCACTTAATGGTGAAAAATCGACTGCTTCCCCCCGCAAAGTTTAAGAACAAGGCAAAAACGTCTACTCTCGCTACACCTGGGAATCTTAGCAGGTGCAACAAAGCAAGGAAAGAAAATCATAGATCTACAGATTAGAATAGAATAGATAAAACTTGTCTCTCCTTGGAGATGACATGTTTTTCTATGAAGAAAACCACAAAGAATATACCAAAAAATAAATCCTTCTAGAACTAATAAGTAAGTTCAGTAAGTTCATAGGATACAAGATCAACACACACACACACAATATTAATTTTATTTTTGTATACTAACAATGAACGTGTAGACACAAAAATAGAAAAACAGTATATCTTTTACAATTGTTCCAAAATTATGAAATCATTTGATATAAATCTAAGTAAACATAAACAGCATGTATATGCTGAAAACTACAAATGGTGATGAAAGAAATAAAATCTGAGTAAATTGAGAGAAAACCTGTATTCATAGTTTTGAAGATTCAATATAGTAAAATGTCAATTTTCCCTAAATCAGTTTAATGCAATTCTTATCTAAAACACATCATGATTCTTTATAGATTCTTTATAGATATTGTAAAGCTGACTCTAAAGTGTATATGAGAGATAAAGGAATTAGAAGAGATAAAGATTGTAAACAGAAATCTATATTTCTCAAAAGAAAGTGGTATTAGTGGAAGGAGAGACGCATAGATCAATGAATGGAAAAGAAGAGAAAGCTACAAATAGACCCACATAGCGACAAACTTGATATTTCACAAAGCTGCAAAGGCAATTCAGTGTAGAAGGAATAGGCTTTTCAACCTATGCTGTCGGAAGAAATGGACATCCATTGGCAAAAATTTACACTTGACCTAAACCAAACATCGTATACAACAATTTATTAAAATTGCATCAAAATTTAAACTACAAAACTTTAGAAGAAAACTTAGAAAATCTTTGTAACTTAGGGACAGATTCTTAGGTATGTATAAAAAATAGAATCCATAAGAATCTAACATAATTAAATAGGACTATGTTGAAATTAAATAGTTTTATTTATTTATTTATGCTACTTAGTGGGGCATATGGATCTTAATTCTCTGACCAGGGATCAAATCTGTACTCCCTACGTTGGAAGCATGGAGTCATAACCCGCAGAACACCAGGGAAATCTCTTAAACACGTTTGTTGTATAAACATTCTAAGACAATCAGTGGATAAGCCACATTCTTGGAAAATATATTTACAATCTCTGACAAATGGCTTGTTTCTCAAGCAAACAACTCTCTGAGTTCAGTAGTGAGAAATCCATTTAATTAGAAAGTGGTAAAATACTTAGATAGTTCACCAAACAGAACACAAGGATGGCAAATAAGCATATAGAAAAATCTCAACATTAATAATCATTAGGAAAATGTCAGTTAAAGGCATGAATAGATACCATTCACATACGTTGCTGCTGCTGCTAAGTCACTTGTCATGTCCAACCCTGTGCGACCCCACCAGGCTCTGCCGTCCCAGGGATTCTCCAGGCACGAATACTGGAGTGGGTTGCCATTTCCTTCTCCAATGCGTGAAAGTGAAAAGTGAAAGTGAAGTCACTCAGTCGTGTCTGACTCACATATGTTAGAGTGATTCGAACAACATAGCAACAATACTATGTGCAGACAAGGATGCAGAGCCAACTGTTATCATCCATTGCTTGTTAGAAAATGTTAGAGCCACTGTGGAAAACTGTTGAGTACTTTCTTACAAGTTAAAAGCACATTTATACTATGGCCCAGAAATTGTCTGAGTACGTACCCTGGAGAAAGTAAAACTTAAATTCACCCCCCAAAAATTGCAAATGAATGTTGCTACAAGCTTTATTTGTAATAACCTCAAACTGGAAACAACACAAATATCTTTCTTTGGGTTTAGAAGGTTGAATAACAACCCTTAAAGATATGAAATATTAATCCATGGACCTCATACATATTATTTTATTTGGAAGAGGTTCTTAGTATAAGTGATTAAGAATAGTGACATGAGAATTTATCCTGGGTTATCCAAGTGGGTGCCAGTTGTATCCACATGTAACCTTTAAAAGGACAGAGACAGATTTGACACACAGATGAAAATGAAAGGTAAGGGCAAAAATTGAAGGGATGCAGACACAAGTCAGCTATGCCAGAAGCCAACAGAAACTGAAATCAGCAAAAAGACAAAATGCCAGCTGGAGTACAAAGAGGGTGGGCAGCCTCGCTGACACCTTGATTTCTCTCCAATGATATTGATTTTGTCCATCCACCCTCTCGAACTACAAGAGAATAAATTTCCACTGAGTTAAGCCTCCGTGTTTGTGCTAAACTGTTCTAGCAGCTACAGGAAAATAATACACTGGGTGAGTGAAAAACAGTGGTACATCTATTCAAAGGAATATTACTCTGCAAAAAAAGGGAGCAAACAATTGGAGGATGTAGTAAATTCCATGGATCTTGAGGGAATTATACTAAATAAAATATGTCCTTTTCACAACGTTTCACACTGTGTGAGCCAATTTTTTGTTGTTGTTGTTGTTGTTCAGTTGCAAAGATGTTTCTGACTCTTTGCAACCCCACTGTGGGCTATAGCAATCTGGGTTCCTCTGTCTTCCACTGTCTCCCAGAGTTTGCACAAATTCATTTCCATTGAGTCAGTGATGCATAATGTTATCTAACCATCTCATACCCTGCCACCTTTTTCTCCTTTTGACTTCAATATTCCCCAGCATTAGGGTCTTTCCCGATGAGTCAGCTCTTAGCATCAAGTGGCCAAAGTATTGGAGCTTCAGCTTCAGTCTTTTTTTTTTTTTTAGTTTTTTATTTTTTTAAATTTTAATATCTTTAATTCTTACATGCGTTCCCAAACATGAACCCCCTCCCACCACCCTCCCCATAACATCTCTCTGGGTCATCCCCATGCACCAGCCCCAAGCATGCTGCATCCTGCGTCAGACATAGACTGGCGATTCAATTCTTACATGATAGTATACATGTTAGAATGTCATTCTCCCAAATCATCCCACCCTCTCCCCCTCCCTCTGAGTCCAAAGGTCCGTTATACACATCTGTGTCTCTTTCCCTGTCTTGCATACAGGGTCGTCATTGCCATCTTTCTAAATTCCATATATATGTGTTAGTATACTGTATTGGTGTTTTTCTTTCTGGCTTACTTCACTCTGTATAATCGGCTCCAGTTTCATCCATCTCATCAGAACTGATTCAAATGAATTCTTTTTTATGGCTGAGTAATACTCCATTGTGTATATGTACCACAGCTTTCTTATCCATTCATCTGCTGATGGACATCTAGGTTGTTTCCATGTCCTGGCTATTATAAACAGTGCTGCGATGAACATTGGGGTACATGTGTCTCTTTCAATTCTGGTTTCCTCGGTGTGTATGCCCAGCAGTGGGATTGCTGGGTCATAAGGTAGTTCTATTTGCAATTTTTTAAGGAATCTTTTTTAAAAAATATTCAGAATTGATTTCCTTTAGGACTGACTGGTTTGATCTCCTTGCTGTCCAAGTGAATCTCAAGAGTCTTCTCCAGGACCACAATTCAAAAGCATAAATTCTTTATCAATCAGCCTTATTTATGGACTAACTTTTACATTCGTGCATGACTACTGGAAAAACCATAGCTTTGACTATATAGATCTTTGCCAGCAAAGTGACCTCTCTGCTTTTAATATGCTGTCTAGTTTTGTCATAGCATTTCTTCCATTGATTAAGCATCTTTTAATTTCACAGCTGCAGTCACCGTCGACAATAATTTTGGAGCCCAAGAAAAGAAAATCTGTCATTGCTTCCACTTTTCCCACTTTTTTGCCATGAAGTGATGGGATTGGATGTCATGATCTTAGTTTTTGAATGCTGAGTTTCAAGCCAGCTTTCGCACTCTCCTCTTTCACCCTCATCAAGAGGCTCTTTAGCTCCTCTTCACATTCTGCCATTAGAGTGGTATCATATGCATATCTGATATTGTTGATATTTCTCCCAGCAGTCTTCATTGCATCTTATTCATCAAGCCCGGTGTTTTGCATAATGTACACTGCATATAAGTTAAATAAGCACAGGGACGATATACAGCCATGTCATGCTCCTTTCCCATTTTTAAAGCAGTCAGTTGTTCCATGGCTGGTTTTAACCGTTGCTTCCTGACCTGTGCGCAGGTTTCTCAGGAGGCAGGTAAGGTGGTCTGGTACTCCCATTTCTTTAAGAATTTTCCACAGTTTGCTTTACTCCCCACAAAGGCTTTCACATTGCTAATGTAGGAGAAATAGATGTTTTTCTGGAACTCTCTTGCTTTCTCCATGACCCAGTGAATGTTGGTAATTTGATCTCTGATTCCTTTGCATTTTCTAAATCCAACTTGTACAACTGAAAATTCTCAGTTCACATACTATTGAAGTATAGCTTAAAGGATTTTGAGCATTACCTTGATAACATGTGAAAAGAGCACAGTTGTACAGTAGTTTGAACATTCTTTGGCACTGCCTTTCTTTGAGATTTCAATGAAAACTGACCTATCTCAGTTCTGGGGTCATTGCTGAGTTTTCCCAATTTGCTAGTATATTGAGTGCAACACTTTAACAGCATTATCCTTTAGGATTTGAAATAGCTTACCTGGAATTCCATCACCTCCACTAGCTTTGTTTGTAGTGATGCTTCCTAAGACCCGTTTGACTTCACACTCCAGGATGTTGGGCTCTAGGTGAGTGACCACACCATCGTGGTTATCTTGGTCATTAAGACCTTTTTTGTACAGTTTTCTGTGTATTCTTGCCACCCCTTCTTTACCTCTCCTGTTTTTGTTAGGTCCTTGCCATTTCTGTCCTCTATTATGCCCATCGTTTCATGGCATGTTTCCTTGGTGTTTGTAATTTTCTTGAAGAGATCTCTATAGTCTTTCCCATTCTTTTGTTTTCCTCTATTTCTTTGCATTCTTCACCAAAGAAAGCTTTCTTATCTCTCCTTTCTATTCTCCGGAACTCTTGCATTTGGTTAGATAGAACTTTCCCTTTCACTTCTCTTTTCTCAACTGTTTGTAAGTCCTCCTCAGACAACCATTTTGCCTTCTTGCATTTTTTCCCCCTTGGGTATGGTTTTGGTCACCACCTCCTGCACAGTGTTACAACCCTCCATCCATAGTTTCTCAGGCATTCTGTCTACCAGATCTAATCCCTTGCATCTATTTGTCAGCTTCAGTATATAATCATAAAGGATTTGATTAAGGTCATATATGAACAGCCTAGTGATTTTTCCTACTTCAGTTTAAGTCTGTATTTTGCAATAAGGAGTTCATGATCTGAGCCATAGTGATCTCCAAGTATTTTTTTTTCCTGGCTGTATAGAACTTCTCCATCTTCTGCTGCAAAGAATATAATCAGTCTGAGTTTGGTACTGACCTTCTGGTGATGTCCATGTGTAGAGTCATCTCTCGTGTAGGTGGAAAAGGGTGTTTGCTATGACCAACGTGTTTACTTGGCAAAACTCTGTTAGCCTTTGTCCTGCTTTATTCTGTCCTCCAAGACCAAACTTGCCTACTACTCCAGGTATCTCTTGATTTCCTACTTTTGCATTTCAATCTTCTAGGACAATATTGTAAAGTAATTATCCTACTATTAAAAATAAAATTAACTTTACAAATAATAATAAATAAGTAATTAAAGAACTAACAATAAGTTTTTAAAAAGAAAGTTAAACTGCCACATAACAATTCGTAGGTGATATACACAAAACATATGCTGCAAAAATGAAATTTAAAATAATTAATTACAGAATTAAAAAGGAAATATGGTGGTACTGTACATAGAATGACAATATATCCCAAAGTACCTGGGTCATTTTCAGACTATCCCTGTTTATCAGCATAATTATTAAATGGTTATTATCCCATTTTACTAAAAAACAAAAGAAAAACTAAACATATTCTTGCCATATGACCTGGCAACCAAATTCCTTGGCATTTATCCAAAAGAGTAAAAAATATGTCAGTATAGACACCTGCACAGAGATATTTATAGAAGCTTTATTCATAATCACAAAAATGTAGAAACAACCAAGATGGTCTTCAGTATGTGAGTCGATAAACTGACATACCTAGAGAAAATAGAATATAATTCACACTGAAAAGAAATGAGATATCAAGCCATGAAAAGACATGGAGGTAACTTCGTGCATATTTCTAAGTGAACAGAACCATTCTGAAAAGTTTACTTGCTGTATGGTGTGGGAGACCTGGGTTTGATCCCTGGATTGGGAAAATCCCCTGGAGGGGGTATGACAACCCACTCCAGTATTCTTGCCTGGAGAATCCCCATGAACAGAGGAGCCTGGCAGGCTAAAGTCTGTGGGGTTGCAAAGAGTCAGACATGACTAAGTCTCTAAGGACAGTACACATGACATTCTATAAAAGGTGAAATTATGGAGACAGTGAAAAGATCAGGTTGTCAGGGGTTGGATGGGAAGGAATAAGTAAGAGGAACACAAGGTCTATAGTGTAGTGCTGATATCCATTTATGATGGATACATGTTATTATACATTTGTCCAAAGCCATAGACAGAACCTTAATGTAACCTGTGGACTTGGAGTGATTGTGATGTATCAATATAGATTCACAAGTTGTAACAAATGTGCTACTGTGGTGGGGAATGTTTATAACAGAGGAGGCTATGAATGTGTGGGGGACAGAGGATATACGGAAAATCTTTGTACCTTCCCCTCAAATTTGCTACTAACTTTAAACCTCTCTTTAAAAGTCTTTATACCAAAAAAAAAAAAAAATTGATGAAATCCAAGTAAGTTATTTAGTCAATTTCTGCTTTTTATAATTGTACTAGTATAATTATATAAATATATCACTGAAAGAAGCTAGGTGATAGGGACACAGGAATCCTCTGAACTAGTTTTTCTTCTTGAATCTAAAGTTATTTCAAAGTAAAAAGTTAAAAACAGACCAACAATTGTAATTCATATTTATGAGGATTTTCTTTATGTAAGCATTACCCTAAGCTTATCAGCTCATCTAATCTTTATAACCTAAAGAGATAAGAATGAAAATCTTGTCTATTCTGAGGCATGGAATGGTTCAGTTTCCCATAATTACAAAGTAGAAGCAAGTCTGAAACTCAGGGAACCCACTTCCAAAATACTCTCATAACTGCCACTCTGCAATGCCCCTTGTGCTAAGACATCCTTGAGGCCATGTCTGTAAGAGAAAAAAAATGACAAGTAGAAACAAGAAAATACACAAACAGTAGCAGCAGCTGGAAGAAATCTGTAACTCAATCAGTCAGAGGCATATGAATTATCAAACAAAACACGACTACCAAATTTAAAAAATTAAAGTAATAAGATATGAACATTATTCCAAGGCATGTTATAAAGTGAGATAAAACAAGTGAAATAAAACACGCTAACCTTTATAACAAGCAGTGATTTGTATGGGAGAAAAGACAAGAAAGAGAAAGAGTGGAAAGCATCCATATATATGGGTGGATGGGACGTGTGTGTTTGCCTGTGAGTGTGTGTGTGCACATGCCTACAACACGCTTGCATGTGGAACTGTTCTGTGTATGAGAAATTGTCGACCTTGGTTAAAAGCAGGAATTTCTGGGAAATTAAGCAAAGCATGTGTAAGGAAGGATTTTAGCTCACATTGTTCATTACGACACAGTATCCATTTTCCCTCTTTTCTTTTACTTAGAGAATCCTAGATTTTATCTAGGCACCCAGCTACTCATCTCAATCATCTTTTGAAGCTGGCAAGTTTGGAGCAATGAGAGGTAAGTGGAGGTGAGGTATGAGGCTCTGGATCGTCTCTTTGGAGATGCAGTTTTTCAGGACTTCTTCACATCCCATAGGCTGAAGAGTGGATGTAACAGGCACCCAAGCTTCAGTCATAACCACCAGAACAATCTGGTAGGGAAGATGGTAGAGGAATAAGATGGACCTTCTGGAATACAGCAGTTACATTTCTATCCACGCACTGCTGACATAGAGACTATCTGGCAAGAAAAAATTAACTTCCATTTCTTTTAAGCCAGTTTATATTTGGATCTCTTCATGTAATAGCTTAGCCTGCATCACAATTAGTACAGATTCAGTTTCCCTTGTGGTTCAGCCAGTAAAGAATCTGCCTGCAATGTGGGAGACCTGGGTTCGATCCCTGGGGGTGGAAGATCCCCTGGAGAAGGAAATGGCAACCCACTCCAGCACAGCTGCAGGACAGGCTGCAGTCCATGGAATCACAAAGAGTTGGACACGACTGTGAAACTAACTTTTACTTTTTTTCACTTTTCAATTTCTATTGAATTTTCTTTGTTTACTCATATAACATTTATGTATTAACAGAGTTTGTTGTCGTTCGGCTGCTAAGTCATGTCCAGCTCTTTGTGATCCCATGGACTGTAGCCAACCAGGCTCCTCTGCCCATGGAATTTTCCAAGCAAGAATACTGGAGTAGGTTGCCTTTCCCTTCTCCAGGGGATCTTCCTAACACAGGGATTAAATCCATGTCTCTTGCATTGGCTGGTGTGTTACCACTGAGCCAATAGGGAAGCCCATTAACACAGTTTAGATTTCAAAAATGCAGAGAAAAATAGAATATTCCTCACCCATACAAAGGAATGAAATTGTGTCATTTGCATAGATTGAATAGACCTAGAAACTGTCACACAAAGTGAAGGAAGAAAGAGAAGAACAAATATCATATATCAATGCATATAAGTGGAATCTCTGGAGAAGGAAATGGCAACCAGCTCCAGTATTCCTGCCTGGAGGATCCCATGGATAGAGGAGCCTGGTAGGCTCCAGCCCATGGGGTCGCAAGAGTCGAACACAACTTAGCAACCGATCCACCACCACCAAGTGGAATCCAGAAAAAAACAGTATAGATTAACTGATTTGCAAAGCAGGACTAGAGACACAGCTTTAGGGAACAAATGTATAGATACCAAGTGGCGGGGGGAAAGGGAGGTTGGGATGGTTGGGAGACTGGAATTGGCGTGTATATATATATATTACTATATATAAAACAGATAATTAATGAGAAATGACTGTATGGCAGAAGAAACTCTTTCAATGTTTAGGTCTTGGTCTAAAGGGGAAGGAAGTCCAAGGAAGAGGGATATATATATATATATGTGTGTGGCTATATAGCAGTAAAAATACTACAACATCGTAAAGCAAGTATATTCCAATAAAATAAAATAAACGTAAATATGAAATTGCCACTTTGGTGAGAGCCCTAAAGGGATGAACATGATACAAAGAGTCAATAATAGTTTTGGCAATTCTTGTCAACTGGGGAAGGTTAAATTGAGAAAGTGATGGTTGATCTGAGATTTAAGGAATGAGAAGCAAGTTCCTGGGCAGGAGATATGGGGAGTTCACCAGGCAGTATAGCATATACAAATGTCCTGGGGCAAGGAATACAGTCTTAGTAAGAAGGACAGAAAGAAAACTAGTACAAATGGAGGGCTAATCATTGTTGGAGAAGAAGAAAATTAGATAGGGGGAAATCATTCAGGGTCTTAGAAACCATGTTAAGGAATTTTATCTTTATCCCAAAGAGGCTCTTTGGAAGTTTTAAGTGAATTGAGTCTTAAAAATATCATGTTTGTATCATGGGAAAAGGATAGGCCGGGGCAAAATGTCAGTGCAGGTAGAAAAAGGAGAAGGTGTTTGCACGGACTAGACAAGTGCAGATGGGCTCGAGTCTCTGTGGCAAAGATGGAAAATAAAAGAGAGTATGATCTCAGCAATAAATCAGATGTGAGAAGTCAGAGAAGCAGTAGTATTGATGATGACTCCTAGCTGTATGGTTTGGGAACACAGGAGAAAAACAGTCTCAGAAAGAAAGATCAGAAATTTAGTTCTGAACATATTAATTTTAAGGTTCCTTTGAGCCTCATTTGGTTCTGACTGGAGTTTTTAACAGTTTCTATGTTATATTCATATACATTAAAACATGAGGCACAATAATTATCTTGTCCTTTAAATGTTGCGCTGTGCAAATCTTCTCTTTTATTCTGCATTTAAATCCCTTGAAGGCATAAACATTTCAAACTTAAGTATCCTCAAATTGTTTACTTGATATAATGATGTGTGAATCTTAAAAGATGCTTGTAGACATATTTGGTATTTGATTAAATAAGCAAGAATAAAACTCTAACAACTGCTACTGGATGAAGGGGCGGAGGAAGGCTTACCACAAGGTAAGAGTCTGTTTGAGTATGTCTTCCATCCTTCAAAGGAGTTTAAGCTTGAGAAGGGAAGGAGAGTTAAACAGATATTTTAATTATATAAGAGAATCAACAAAGACCTGGTGGGTGGGGTGGTGCCTATATATATATATAGGCATGGAGTCAAAGTGGATAGGCTCAGAATTTATAAACCAGGACAGTGTCGGCTCAAAACCCCTCTGCTGCTAAGTCACTTCAGTCGTGTCCGATGCTGTGCGACCCCATAGACGGCAGCCCACCAGGCTCCCCCGTCCCTGGGACTCTCCAGGCAAGAACACTGGAGCGGGTTGCCATTTCCTTCTCCAATGTTTGAAAGTTAAAGTGAAGTCACTCAGTCCTGTCCGGCTCTTGGCGACCCCATGAACTGCAGCCTACCAGACTCCTCTGTCCATGAGATTTTCCAGGCAAGAGTACTGGAGTGGGGTGCCATTGCCTTTTCCCAAAACCCCCTCTAGGGTGGACCAATAGAAGCTGGAACATTCATACCAACATTCAGATACAAATTAATAGAAAACTGTCTAACTAATCATTTTGCCTACAAAGCACACAATACTGGGAGCACTTTACACATAACCTACAGCACATCAGTGTTTTTGAAATTAATTAATATTTTTCCAGTTTAAGAATGAATGAAAGTTGCTCAGTCATGTCCAACTCTTTGTCACCCCATGGACTATGGCCCATCAGGCTCCTCTGTCTATGGGATTCTCCACCAGAATACTGGAGTGGGTAGCCTTTCCCTTCCCCAGGGGATCTTCCCAACCCAGGGATCAAACCCAGATCTCCTGCATTGCAGGTGGATTCTTTACCTTCTGGGCCACCAGGGAAGTCCAGTTTAAGAATACATGAACATATATACATGCATTATGGATGTATTTATATTGTCAACAGCAAAATCTTCAAAGTAAATTATGTACATTTGAAATAATCACAAAAATAATGTACTTTATTTTTTAAATTTCTTGTTCTTTATCTGAAGATACATACGAAATATCAGTTTGTTTTATTCATTCTCTGATTTTGTGACACAGGAATTAATGCAAAGAAAGCTGAATATATTCTTTAAAACACAGAGGAAGACACGCACACAAGCATACACTGCACCTCACTTCTTATCCGATGTGAATAATACCTTTGGGGGATTGCAGCTCTCACTCTGTGCCTCCATGAATTTGCAGCCTTAGTAGCTAATCACTGCTTTAAACTCCATCTGTACTGACCTTCTGGACGAGGGTCCCCTCTGGAAGGTGACGATCGGAAATCCCACTGTGATAATGTCACTCTTCGGGTTGTTGAAAATCACTGTAAAATGCCCGTGTAGTAAGATGGTGTGACAGCAAGACACGAGCCCCAGAGTGGCCTGCAGCCTAAATGATAGATTCCAGGAAGCATCCCAAGTGGGTGTGTGAGGAGCAGAATGTTTGCACTTAGATACAGCAACTCACAGCCTGCTATGATACTGGGAGTTTTCGTTTTCACGAATATGATAGGATACTGACTGCATTATTTCCTACATACTCTCATGTTTGTATGCATGAAAATAGTAGAAAGGTTAAAAATAACAAAGCAAAGGCAGTCCTGCTTTATTGCTGAACACCTCTCTGTGATGCAGTGAAACAAATATTTTATATTTTATTTTATTTTTTTCTAAGCAAACACTACATACAAAATATGACTTTTTGCAATAGAATTACTGAGGGCTGGGGGGAGAGGGAGAAGCATTAAAAGAGTCTATGAATAAAGGTCCGCAACTGACCAAACATTGGAAAAGAAGAATCAGTTGAATCACGTTAAGTTAGTGACTCTATGAGTCCATCTCACGTGGGTGTTTGCTTTGTAGTAAAGACACAGCCATCATATCACATCATCTCAATCACCTTCTTGCGCTGATGATAAGGCATATACCTCTCTATTCATTAGTCACATAAAGATTGAAACATGGTATATGTGTGTGTGTGTGTGTGTGTGTGCATGCGTCCACATGCATTGCATATATATCTTTGAGTTTCTCTTCACTGCCTTCACCTTATCCTCTTGGATAAATATAAAAAATAAAAATAAATATAAAATATATATATATATATATTCTACACATGAGAATAAATACTTTGGGAAGACGCCATAAGGGATTCTTAGCCATGTGAAGTCAAGGAAGGAGAAATTATTCTTGACAGGGAAGACATTTGACCTGAGCCCTGAAAGGCAGGTGGGATTTGCTCACGTGGAGATGAAGGAAAGGGCTTGTCAGGCATGAGAGTAAAGGGGAGACCAGGGACCTTTATAGGAAACAGAAGGAATTCAATTTGTCTGGAGCAGAGGGCATGGAAAGAGCAGGGGCTGTGGCTGCAAATTCAAGTTATGATTACTATGTTCAGTGCTAAAAAGGTTTAGAAATTTCAGAAGCCTCAGAATGGCCTAGTTGGAGCATTTTTTTCTGGGACAGTGACTGTTATATATCAGTATATCAGAGGCATCAAAAAGAGTAGGAAGCCCAGACATACTGTTGAGAATGCTATTACAGTGGGCATAGTGAGCCACAACCTCCATAATCCATGTTGGAGAAGTTTCAGTCAGTTCAGTTCAGCTGCTCAGGCGTGTCCAACTCTTTGTGACCCATGGACTGCAGCACACTAGGCCTCCCTGTCCATCACCAACTCACCGAGAAGTATAGAGCAGCATTTAACTAAAACAGCTACAAATTCACGGAGCTTGGTCATACCAAAGCACATGTAGGCTTGTCAGTTTTCTCTCTCTTTTTCTTTTTTGCACTAAAGTTAAACAAAATGAAAAAATTTGCTCATTTCAACTCCTTTGTTCTTTCAAACGAGTATATTAATTTGAGATCATTGTATTATGTGTTGCTCCCACGGTTAAAGTATGAGATACAAATAGCTATAATTTCCAAAAGATTGTATATCACCATAAGCAAAATGTATGAACTATTGTTTTTCCAGGCTTATCCATTCTTACTGGCATATTTTGACTGTTCAGTTGACTTTCATAACAATAGGCTTATACTACATGGCAATGAAGTAGAAGCTTTCTGAGGGATGTGTTCGGTGAATCTTGCTCATCTCTGTGTTTCCAGCCTGGTGAATTGCACTGAATGAATCGTAGATTCAATATTTCCTTTGCCAACATGGCATTGCCATACTTGGAACTTTAATGCTTGAAACATGAAATTGATAAGTGGTTCTTGACCATATCAAAACAATGACCCATGAAGAGTTACTGAGATAGTTCATATATTCTGTAGCCAGTAGAAATTTAATTACTCACATATGCCTTATTCCCACTGCTTGAAACTGCATGTTTAAGAAATTAAGAAGCCAAAATAAAATAAGATGAAAATGAGTACTCATGCCAAAATGAGTTATTTAAATGATTCTAAATGTTCTTGACTAATTCAATACTGTGATCATTTCTAATGCCCCTTTCGGGTTTTATGTGCTATAACTATGTAAAATGAATAGCAATACCAATATAAATAACTAATGCATATTAAGTACAATAATAAATACTGTTTATTAAGCCCTTGAAAAGCCACAGACCCTCCTCTGAAAACTTTATAAATATGTCATTTAATCTTCACATTAACCCTGTGGCATACATATAAATATATATGCCATAACAACACAAGGTTATTATGACATATATATATATATATGTATAATTGACATTTGAAGGCGATGATGAACTTTACTAAAGCAGTGGTCAATGCTATAATTGGGGTTGTCACAAATTTCACCCCAGAGAAGAATCTGCCATAGATTCAGCTTCAGTTCAGTTCAGTCACTCAGTCATGTCCGACTCTTTGCAACCCCATGAATCGCAGCACGCCAGGCCTCCCTGTCCATCGCCAACTCCTGGAGTTCACTCAGACTCACGCCCATCGAGGCAGTGATGCCATCCAGCCATCTCATCCTCGGTCGTCCCCTTCTCCTCCTGCCCCAATCCCTCCCAGCATCAGAGTCTTTTCCAATGAGTCAACTGACCTGAAAAGAGTGCAGTACATGTTGCCAATGAGCTTTAAGGAGACATGAACCTGCTGTGATCTGCCATCCTGGCCCTCCACCACTCAGCAATACTGAAGCTCTGAGGCAGGGGCATCCTGGGAGATTTCTAGACCTTATTAAGCCTTGGTAACAAGACCTTTTGCTCTTTCTTATACTAGTGCCTGGATGACTGTAGGGAAACCCAGTGATTCTGGGAACCTCTGGGAACTGCAGAAGCAGATTAAATGTCATGCCTGCTCCTACCATTCCTCGGAGAGCCACGGAGCAGGTATCCTCCAGCCTCCTGGTTAACCTCCAGCTCTCAACCTAGCTTCTGAGATGTCCCCACTATCTCTGTCTCTTAGGGGTCTCCTCTCTGCTTTGACTCTTCAGTCTGCTTCCCTACCTGTTGGGATTTCACCTAAGCTAGGTCTTTCACAAATCTTCTCTTGGAAGCAGTAGTCTTGTCAATGCATGGAAGTACTAGAAAAACTAGGTAAATTTTAATTCCCTTTGTTGAAGAATAGGAAGAGCTTTCAGTCAAGTAAAGTTGGAAGATACTCTATGCTTAATTACCCCTCAAAACTTCATGCAGGAATCAGATATACCCAGGTCTCCTGCATTGCAGGTGGATTCTTTACCAGCAGAGCCACACGGCAAGCCCAAGAAAACTGGAGTGGGTAGCCTGTCCTTTCTCCAGCGGATCTTCCCAACCCAGGAATTGAATTGGGGTCTTCTGCATTGCAGGCATTCTTTGCCAACTGAGCTATCAGGGAAGCCCATAAGATAAAAACTAAGAAATCTTCCCACAAAGAGACTGTTAAATTTTTAACAGAAAAAAGGCGAAAGTAGTGACAGATTTCCTCTTCTTGAGCTCTAAGATCACTGTGTCTGGTGACTGAAGCCATGAAATCAGAAGACAATTGCTTCTTGGCAGGAAAGCTATGATGGACCTAGACAGTGTTTTAAAAAGCAGAGACATTAGTCTGCCGACAAAGGTCTCTATAGTCAAGGCTATGGTCTTCCCAGTGGTCATGTACGGTTGTTAGAGCTGGATGGTAAAGAAGGCAGAACGCCAAAGAATTGATGCTGCTTTTGAACTGTGGTGCTGGAGAAAACTCCTGAAAGTCCCTTGGACAGCAAGGATATCAAATCAGTCAATCTTAAGGGAAATTTACCCTGAATACTCATTGGAAGACCTGATACTGAAGCCAAAGCACCAGTATTTTGGCCATCTGATGGGGATAGCCAACTCATTGGAAAAGTCCCTGATGCTGGGAAGGATTGAGGCCAGAAGGAGAAGAGGGCATCAGAGGATGAGATAGCTAGATGACATCACTGATGCAATGGGCATGAACTTGGGCAGACTTTGGGAGGTGGTGAGGGACAGGGAGGTCTGGCATGCTGCAGTCCATGGGGTCACAAAGAGTCAGACACAACTGAGCGACTGACCAACAACAAAAGATATAAACTGAGGAAACTTCCCATAAAGAGACCTATTAAATTTTAAGATTTTCCAAACTCATTTGATCATGAAGCATTTTATGCAAGGAACAGTTATTAGTCTCTGACGAAGGACACACCTTGGAAATGCTGGACAATAGTATCTAATGACTAAGCTCCTGGACCATGAAGCTACCAAAAACAACAACATTTACTCCTGGAAGGTTGACAGCTGTTCAGTTCACTCGCTCAGTTGTGTCTGACTCTTCACAACCCCATGAATCGCAGCACGCCAGGCCTCCCTGTCCATCACCAACTCCTGGAGTTCACTCAGATTCACGTCCACTGAGTCCGTGATGCCATCCAGCCATCTCATCCTCTGTCATGCCCTTCTCCTCCTGCCCCCAATCCCTCCCAACATCAAAGTCTTTTCCAATGAGTCAAGTCTTCACATGAGGTGGCCAAAGTACTGGAGTTTCAGCTTTAGCATCATTCCTTCCAAAGAAATCCCAGGAATGATCTCCTTCAGAATGGACTGGTTGGATCTCCTTGCAGTCCAAGGGACTCTCAAGAGTCTTCTCCAACACCACAGTTCAAAAGCATCAATTCTTCGGCACTCAGCCTTCTTCACAGTCCAACACTCACATCCATACATGACTACTGGAAAAACCATAGCCTTGACTAGACGGACCTTAGTCGGCAAAGTAATATCCCTGCTTTTGAATATGCTGTCTAGGTTGGTCATAACTTTTCTTCCAAGGAATAAGCGACTTTTAACTTCATGGCTGCAGTGATTTTGGAGCCCAAAAAATCAAGTCTGACACTGTTTCCACTATTTCCCCACCTATTTCCCATGAAGTGATGGGACCGGATGCCATGATCTTCGTGTTCTGAATGTTGAGCTTTCAGCCAACTTTTTCACTCTCCACTTTCACTTTCATCAAGAGGCTTTTTAGTTCCTCTTCACTTTCTGCCATAAGGGTGGTGTCATCTGCATATCTGAGGTGATTGATATTTCTCCCGGAAATCTTGATTCCAGCTTGTGTTTCTTCCAGTCCAGCGTTTCTCATGATGTACTCTGCATATAAGTTAAATATGACATATAAGTAAATATGACAGCTGTTAGTTGACAGGAATTTGTGAAATTTTATCTTTATCCAGGACTAGTGAGAAAGTTACATTTGAAAATATAAAAAAATGATTTAGATTTAGGCTAAAGCTTTAAAAAATAGACAAAGGACATACGAAAGATGGCAAAAATGATAGTTCAACCATATCAAACTGTATAATTCATAAATTCATACCTCTTGTGAGAGGTGTTTCGCTGAAAGTTTTCACTTTAGTCTTAGGTTCAAAGGATTAGTTAACAAAATAAGCCACTCATTACATACAAATAAATAATGCCAATATTTAGTTAGAGAATTACCTAGCTTACTTTCAATATACTAACATTAAAAGAGAAAAGAAATAGAAACTGCAGAGATTAGATTACCAAATTGAGTTTTGACCAACATCCAGATTCAAACAGCACTGGGAAGGCCTGTGACGCAGCATATCTGGAGTTCCAGCTGAGAAAAGGTCCCAGGCAGGGCGTCCACTCCATGGGTGAGACTTCAGAGATCACAGTTTGGGTTCCCACTTATAATCCCAAGATGCAAACTGATAGCATTAGTCCATGAGTAAATTGCAGCTCAGATCTCACATTAATGCATACAATTGGAATGCTGTTAAGCCCAGGACTTGGTTAGCCAGACCCTCTCCAGGGGCTCAACGACCTCAAGATTTGTCCCCTATCTTGTCCATGGTGCTGCAAGTGGTGTGCTCACAGCAGGCAGTCAGGGCACTCACCTTTCAGGGCAGTGCCCAGGCAGGCTAGAAGCAAGGTCAGACCTGCTCTGATTTGTCTCTCAAGTCCATCTGTTTGATTTCCCTAAGAGGAGGCACCAGCTTACTGAAGTAGCTTAGATGTATTAGAGATAAATATCTCTATCTCTTAAATCCGCACTTATTAACTTTATCAAAGGATGGGAATAAAGCTGTCCCCCTCTTCTCTTATACCATGTCTCCTCTTGCCTTCTTTTTCACTTTTTTTAACTAAAATAAACTTGTCTTAGATTCTCTAGTTATAAAAATAGTACATGTGCACCATATAGGACAGAAAGATTTTTTTAACTGAAGAAATAAAATAACAAATCATAAACTTATACTAAGAAAGGATTTTTTAAAATATATTTTGGTATATTTCCCATCAATCTTCTGCATTTTTCCCGACCCAGGGATCGAACTCGGGTCTCCTGAATTGTAGGCAGACGCTTTTACCATCTGAGCCACCAGGGAAGCCCTTCATTAAATAATAACTAACCAAAAAACACAAATTGATAGAAAAAAAAAACTTATTTTCAGGTACATGTTATCTTATACACTTAAAATTATGACATAAATATAAATTTTACAAATATTCTAATGCTGCTAAAAATTCCTGGGAAACTTTTTAACAACAACATAATCACTTTTAAAGTTTGTCTAAGATATATATAACTTTTCAAAGTTAGAGATACAGTTGTTACTGCCTTTTTGCCAGTATAAAGAATACTTTTTAAAAATTATACTTTTTTTTGCTATTTTTTTGTTTCGGAAAATAGTTACTTTATAATGCTGTTAGTCTGTACTTTACAATAATGTGACTCAATATACAAGTACACATGTATCCCCTTCTTCTTCAGCCTCCTCACCCCATCTCATCCCTCTATGTCATCACCCAGCCCTGATCTGAGCACCCTGTGTTATACAGCATAAAAAGGAACAAAATTAGGTAATTTGTAGTGATGTGGATAAGCCTAGAGTTTGTCATACATAGTGAAGTCAGAGGGAAAAGCAAATATCATATTAACACATATATGGATTCTAAACAATGCTTTAATGAATATCTTTGTTCCAGCAAGAGTTGTCTTCATTTTAGGTTTTTTAATTGCTCACCTTTAATTTTTTTTTTTTTTTTTTTTGGCCAGGCTCCTAGACTTTCTTAGACTGTGGATAAAAAAGATATTAATCAAATTATATTAACCATTTTAGTGAATTGTAGCACATATACTCATTAAAAGCTGATATGCTCATAAAACATAGGGTTTTTAAAATAATTGAGCTATCTTTTCTAATAAACATAGATCCAATGAGAAGAGTCAGAAAATAACAAATCTTAGTTCTAGGTGGGGAAGATAGACCAATATAAATGCTTAATTATTCGTTTAGGCACATGCTTATTTAAGTAAAATTCCATTTCTTGAATTTTCTCTTTCCTCCTGCTCACTACCAATTGTGTTTAGGTGAATCAGGCTTATAGGGCCCCCAGATGGCCGGGAATTGGGGAAAGTGAAGATCAGGCTAAACCCGACTGGATTCCCTGGTATGTCAGGACTGGCCCCTGCTCGGCCTGGGCCCCAGCAGGACATCTTCCACGTAGCTCTTCTCAGCCAGGTGACGATGCCCACAGCCTCAGTCCGAGGGCTTCTGCGGCGAGGTGCCACATCCTGGGGCCTCTTTCCTTGCATCCCAGGCCTCTGCTCTGCTTCCCCGCTGCTTCCTCTCACCATTCCTGCCACCGCTTCTGTATCGGGTAGGAAGTGACTGCGTATGGAGAATCTCTAAGAGAAACCGTGATTCCTTCTCTCTAGAGCTCCTATACCACTACCAACACGTTCCCTCTTCCCACGCACGATGAGGTTTAGAAGGGAATTAAGAACCAGTTTTCCCATGCCCTCACTTTCTATTGTTTCCCTGCTTTTGCCCGTAGTCCTCTGACTTAGAAGTGATGAGTTAAGGGCTTTCATCCCCTCGTCCATTTCCTCGTCCCAGTAAAACTCTTCAGACCAAGAGTCAGGCTGTCCATTGCTCGAGGTGGAAGGAATGGAACACTCCTCTTCCCCCTTTGACAAAGTCAGAATTTCAAGCACGTTGCCTTGAATGAAGACAAAGATCCCCTGTTGGATGTCAAGGAAGGAACATGAACTTTCTCCTCTCCTTTCTGCGCTAGCACTTCTAATTCTCTTTTACTATCAGAATGACAGCTTGAAATGATTAGGGAAGAAGCTAAAATACATGAAACTGCATGAGAAAAGTCCCATTACAATGTTTAAAAATATTATCATCATTTATAGTCAACCATTCCAGTGCTCTGTAAGAATGCCCATGGCTTGCAAAGCTCCTAGTTTATCTGGCCAGTTCATGTTCCAGAAGTCCCATGCCTCTTGTGCTCATCAACCATGCTCTGACCTCTGTGAATTTACTCTCACCAGTTCTCCTGCCAAGAATACTCGGCCTTTCTACTGTCTTCAGACCTGCCTCTTCTTTCTTTCTAAGAGTATCTAGTTGTACTAGCCATTTATTCTGCTTGTTTAGCTGTCTTTAGTACTATGAAGCGACTCTTAATTCCATTTCTTTTTGATTAATTAATTGTTCTTCCTCTAGGAACTCCTTGATATAAGGGGGCATCTCCTATCCATCCACATATCCCCAGAGATCCATGCCCCTGCAGTGAACAAGTGCTCACTAAATATTTACTAAATGAATGAATAAAACAAGTACAGATT
Source organism: Ovis canadensis (assembly GCF_042477335.2). Classification (NCBI taxonomy): domain Eukaryota; kingdom Metazoa; phylum Chordata; class Mammalia; order Artiodactyla; family Bovidae; genus Ovis; species Ovis canadensis. The sequence goes on from NC_091262.1 coordinate 22,084,768, forward strand.
GTGGCAGAAAAAGAATCCTAAGTGGTAGATGTCTGTAGTTTCTGTGTTTTGAGCAGCCCCCAAATGATAACAATGATAGCAAAAGGCAACAAAGAATAGTCATGCTGCCAAATACCCACATGCAAACAATCCTCAGGCCAACCATGCTCATGGCTGGAGTGCGTGAACTTGCCTGAACTGTTTCAGCCCATCTCTAATGGAAATCTAATGGAAATCATAAATTACCGAAACAGGTCCACAGGTGCTGAAATTTACTACTGTGTTGACTGCTGGCAAGGTCTGAAACTAAAGAACAACGCACGATGTGCTACAAAAATGAAATATTTATTACATTCATATTCTCCCTCAAGCTTTTTTTTAAGCTCTTTTCTTGGTGGCAAAATAACAAAGCACCAGAATTTCAAGACAAACCAATTTGCACTGGCATTTTTCGAAATTTTGTTAAATAATTCTCTTTAATGGTTCAAAGCTTTTTAGTACAGACACAACTTCATGAATTCTAAATAAACCTTAAAGCCAAAGGGAAAAGGGTAGAAGTGCTCTATCTCACAAATTAATCTGCACTTTACTCCTCACCAGACACGGTATACAATTGTTTCAGCCTCACCAGTTCCTAACCTCTCGGAGCCAAATTAGTCACCAAGGAATTGAATAAACTTGGTTATAGCATCACCTTAAAGAACATACGAGGAGCCAGCATCCTGAACTAGTTCATAAAGAAAGGGATATCAGTTGGCTTGGAACAAGGTCATGGAGAGGGCTCTAAATAAAAAGAGTGAAAGGAAAGAAGACACTGGAATCTGTGATTGGAGAGTCTAGGGTGGGAAGGGAGGTCATGGAGGTGCAGAAGCTTCATTTCACAGCATCTCTCTTCCCTACAGGACCTCAGGCAACACCAGCTGAGCCCAGTGCTGCCTTCTTGGGATAGGAAATTGGGTTTAACATAGTGTTTCCCAAAATGTTGGAATCACCTATAGTCAGTTATTAGAAATGGTACTTCAATAAGACCTGAAATAAATGGTAAATCAAGAGTAAATAGCAAGTTTCCTTTCAAAGATGCTTGCGTCTTTCTGGCTATCTCAAAAAAGGAAGGCTCTTTTTGATGCTTGTCTTTTGAAAATTTGATCATTTTTCTCTTGCACAAATGGAGACCTTGGGCTCAGAGCTTACAGTTAGAGTATACAGCTTAAATTTAGCAACTTTGCTTTGATTTCACTGCATTTTTTTTATGGCTAGCCATCCTTTAGTTAAATAAGGGTAGCTGTTTTTCATTTGATTAGTCCCAAGTATTTTTTTAATATACTTGAATATTTTTAAAAATGACCCAATATCATAACACAAACAGTTAAGAATGTAGGTGGCACTTGACATGGCAAAATCATGTTTGAACATTGGGGAAAACTTGTTTAGTGGATACATCTGTGTCTATTTCCAAGGAAAGGACAGCAAGCTGAGTGAGAAAGAGCCAGGTAACAACCTTCAACCTACAAACCAGGAAACACAGCTGGTCAGGTTCTAATTTCCTGAACTGGGCCAGGATCGGAGAAGTAATCAGATACAAGACTTACACCTTAGACCCAAACGCTCAGTTGAGGGTCAGGCTCTTCTAAAGAACTCAGTTAGCCCTACTGTGAACTGGACCTCAGTGAAATTTTTCACAAGCAACAGATGGAAACCACATGGGAAGAGAAAGAATAATAAAAATGCATGTTGGGATGCTGATGGTCCTTTTACCCCAGAAATTCACAGATACCCCTTTGTTAGGACTTTCCTAAGTGTCCTTCTCTTGTTATCATCATCATCATCACTATTATTATTGATTTCATTTATTTTGGTCTTCAACATTGGTGCATATATATAGGTGACATAAACTGATAAAAGTAAGGAAACATGACTAGGCAGCAGTTTTGTTTTTCCCTGACAGAACAAAAAGGGAAAATAAAAATGATTCAGTCTAATTAAGTAAGCATTTTTTTAAAATGACATTCAGGACATAAAATCATTTAACCAAGTATTTTAAATATAAATTTTAAAGCAATTCAAGTTCTCAACATCTGAAAGATAATAAGTAGGAAATAAATTAATGTTACCCATCTTCTGGAAGGCTCTAGGGTTATCAGCCTGCCTCTCAACCCTTGGTGGACTTGCAATCTGTAGAAGAAGAAGGCCTGATGGAAGATTGGGTATTTGCTCATTTGTGACTAATATTTGAGTGAAAGTCAAAAGGTACAGAATAAAGTTTTGTATTTTGTCCATATGGTATCCCACAACTGAACGAAGCTGTGGAAAATGCTTCATAGAGCAATGGTCTGTATCAAAAATGAAATTGAGCTCTAAAAATTGAGGATTAAAATAAACATGAGAATAAGCCATCATTCTTAAAATAATACATCTTCTAACATAGCTACTTAACATCAGAAGAAGAAAAATCCTCAGGAAAAAAAAATAGTTTGACCATTTGAAAAACCTAAAATAAATCTTATATACAAATGTACAGATCATTTTCAACAGGACTATAAGCTCTCTTATGTTCAGAAGACCATCTAAATGACTTGAGGAAGTGGAAATGAGCAGAGGAAACTTCCAACAGTATTTTCATTGTTTCAGTTTGTCTATGGTATTGGCTTGTGGGTATCAGTGAAACAACCTTCAGAAGAGCAGGACACATTTCAAGGATAAGGTTGTGAACGCAGACCAGAAAGATCATCAGGCCAGTCCCAGGGTACTTGCTATGTTAAAATAATGACGCCCATCGGATGCCCCATCTTCTTTAGTGACGCCATGAAGGGGATTCTGAAAACTTTTATATTAAACACGTTCACCCCAACAAAATCTCCCTGCGCTACATTCTCCCGTCGTGTCTCCCCACACTATTCCAATGTTTCCTTCTCTTGGTCTCCCAGCTGTCAGGAGAACAGGCTCACTACCCTAGTGAAATGATGCAAAAGACAAGTGGAAAGGACGGAGCCGTTCCTGTTGAGATCAGTGTAAACTAGCCAGCCCCAGTTGCCCAGCTGACCTGGGACTCATAAATGAGCCAAACTGAGAACTACTCAATTGTCCCGAAAATTCATAAGAAGTAATAAGTGGTTATTACTTTAAGCCCCCAAATTTTGAATTTTAGGGTAATTTGTTACCCAACATGGGTGGTTACCACCAGAGTTGCGAGCAACTACAAACACGACATTATTTTGTTCACAATGATCTTAAATACAATCTTTTAAATTTACAGAGATCCTAGAACAATGGAAATTTACAACAGAGAGATATTTACAACAAGCAATCTCAATTCTAAAGCAATTCTTTTACTATGACAACCCCACAGGCCGTGATTCCATTTCAACGGATAGCATTATCATTCTCCTAGTCATCCAAGTTTGAATGCCCTTAAGAACTCAAAGTCATTAAGTCTATTTTCATTTCAATGTCTTTGAGTCAATTCTTTTTCTCTTAAAAACCATTTTAAAATGCTGAACATCTAATTTCTAGACTTCTTAGTCTTGTGTTAATCTTTCAGTCCGCGGGGTTGCAAAGAGTCAGACACGCCTCAGCAACTGAACTGAACTGAATCGCTCAGTCATGTCTTTGTGATCCCATGGACTGTATAGCCCACCAGGATCCTCTGTCCATGGGGATTCTTCAGGCAAAAATATTGGACTGGGTTGCCATTCCCTTCTCCAGGAAATCTTCCCAACCCAGATATAAAACCCAGGTCTCCTGTACTGCAGGCAGATGCAAACTATAATCCAGTTTTTTCCCATTTAAATTTATCCTGCTTTACATAATCGTTTTTATAAAAAAACAGTATAATCATGGTAAACTTCTACTCTCAAAACCATTGACAATTTCCCATCTTGTTACAGGATCTTAGTGAGTGATAGTCACTCAGTCGTGTCCAACTCTTTGTGACCCCATGGACTATTTATAGAATTCTCCAGGCCAGAATACTGGAATGGGTAGCCGTTCCCTTCTCCAGAGGATCTCGCCAACCTAGGGATCAAACCCAGGTCTCCAACATTGCAGGCAGATTCTTTACCAGCTGAGCCACCAAGCAAGCCCTTTTACAGGATAAAAGTCATCATATATTTTGTAATGTAATCTACATTACATGTAATCTACATCTCTAAAATTATCTTCTCAAGGTATACACGAGAATCCAGAAAGTTGATGTAATCCAGGCCTCACCAAATTAAGCAAAGTTTATATGAACCCAGGATCACTTAGCTTCATCTCTCTCTCTCTGAATGCCCTATCCCAAGCTGCCTTTGATCTGCATGTCATGAGCCAACCTGGCATGTATTCTTCACCTTGCACGCTCATTAACATTCATTTCAGCCATGAAAGATATCAACTTGATCCGACCCATTATTTCCTTTAAATGTCCCCTTCCCATGTCTCAATTTCAGTGTTACTTTTCAACTTAGAAGCATACCTTCATAGAATATCTGAGGCCTACTCAGCCCTAGAGTGGATAAGAACCACTCAGTCTTCTGAATCTAACCTGCTATTTTTCAAAATGTGTTAAATATGATAGATCAGTCCTCCATATTCATTACCAACTCTTTCCAGTGTGTCTTCCCAAACTACAGAGGCTGCAAAGCCCAAAACTTCATTTCTTATCTCTCCAAATAGGAATTAGGTCCCACCAGTAAAGTGCACTTTTAAACAAATTTTGAAGACGTCTGTCAGGCGGAGGCCAATTCCTGATGCCTGTTGGGTCTTTCTGTGACATAAGGTTGTGGGAAGTGTCGCCGCTTCTCCTGTTGCCACAGTGCGCTTCCCTGCTCATCGTCCAGCGGCAGGTGCAGCGGGGTGGTTACAAAAGCGATAAGGCATCTTTGTGATTCTTAGGTCACAGAACAACGCTGTGTGCTCCTGAACACACCCAACCTTCCAGTGGCAATATCCAGAGCTCCCACCTCCCTGGGATTCCTCAGAGAGTCATAGCTTCCCAGGCATATCAAGCACGCAAGCAGCTTGGAATCACTCCTAAGGCCAAAACTGAAAGCTTGTTCTCCGGTCTTAAAAGTACCCAATCCACTACCTTAAATCCTTTCTGGTTAAAATGCTCAGAATTTATTTTATGCATGGAAATCTTACATCTGAAAACTCTTAAGACCAAATGGACACTATCATTTGAAAGTTTGTGGTGGTTGTTCAGTCGCTAAGTTGTGTCCAACTCTTTGTGACCCCATAGAGTGTATCACTTAGTATAACTTTGTGAGGGCAACAGATTGGGCTTCCCAGGTGATGCTAGTGGTAAAGAACCCACCTGCCAATACAGGAGACATGAGATGCGAGTTCAGTCCTTGGGTCAGGAAGATCCCCTGGAGGAGGGCATAGCAACCCACTCTAGTACTCTTATCTGGAGAATCTCATGGACAGAGGAACCTGCTGGGCTACAGTCCATAGAGCTGCAAAGAGTTGTGCATGACTGAAGGGACTTAGCATGCAAGCACACAGACAACAGATTACAACTGTTGTCAGTTAGATACAGTGAATATAATTTTCTTTCCTGAAATGACATTGTATAGAACTAGTCAGACCTGAACACATGTGGTATTTATCTCCATTACCCTCAAACATCTATAATTAATTACGTATAGTCATCAGTCAATAATTGCATAGATGTTTCCAAATGTTGCTCTAAAGCACAAGTATTTCATACTTGTTTTATATAAGAAAATTAACAGATATTTTGTACCAAAAACACTTCAGCAACCAGTTTCAAAGTGCAGCTCATTATAGCCCCATTTATAGAACCACAAGGATCACTAACAAACGACTGATAAGTCTGCTGTAGAGAAAGGTCTTTACTGGTATTCAAAAACTTTCCAGATATACTTACACGTAAAAAGTCTGTGGAGGGAAAATTGTATTAATATTTCACTCAAGATTGTGTTTCATTGGGAAATAATGACTTACATCTGTATCTTATAGGCAGGAAAAATCTGAATCTGAGAACAACATACCAATATCTCCAGCGATTTGGAGAAAATGTTGTCAAGGACCAAAAGAACATCAGAGAACTCATTATAGATTGTTTAAATTTTTAATTCAAAAGAAATTACACAGAGCAATAAGCAATTAATTTTTATAGGAAATAGTTCATAAAGAAATATTCGATTGACTTCAAAGAAGGATGACAAGATAAATCATTTGGGTGTAAGAAACTTTCATTTCGATTGTAGTGTTTCCAACTCTCAGTTTTTAAGGTAGTCAATGAATATTTTACTATATATAAGCTGCAATTCTTGTACATCCATTCTCTTCCAACCGCATTGATCAATATAGGAAAAAAGTGCTTTAAGTAGGGCAGTTGAGCTTCATTATTCTGACTTTCAGGAAAAACTCATGTATGATTTTTGATTACTTAGAAAAATTTTGAAAGAAGAGAATGAAAAAGAGCAATTTTAAAAAGTCGTAACGAGCTTTGTGGATGCATAATAGATATACCAGTCTATGTCAGATAAGCACAGTTCACAAAACACTGGAATCTGGGAGTCATAAATATTTTCCAAATCGTTTGTCAACTGGGGAAAGAAAATTCACCAAATACAAAATCTGATGTGCGACTTTTTTCCTCTATAATTTCCTCAACATAGAAAACTTCCAAAGGATGTGGTTAAATAAAAGGCAATTGCAACTGCATCTGGAGTCAGACCTGAGCTCACACTGCATACTGACCTCTCGTAAGCAGTGTGACCTTGAACACAGGACTCTCCGCCTGTGCCTCAGTTTTCTCACGTATCTAGTGGGTTCACAGGTTTGTCTGTCTGACAGAACAGTTGCAAGAATTAAATAAGATTCCCAGGTAGCAAAGATTCCCAGTGGTAAAGAACCGACCCGCCAATGCAGGAGACCCAGGAGATGTGGGTTTGATCTCTCGGTCAGGAAGATCCCCTGGAGGAGGAAATGGCAACCCCCTTCAGTATTCTTGCCTGGAGAATCTCATGGACAGAGGAGCCTGGCGGGCTATAGTCCATAGGGTTGCAATGAATGGAACACGACTAAAAGACTTCACATGTAATACAGTGTCCAGTGTGTAGTGAAATCTGTTAGTTATTATTATCAGTACATTACTGAACCAGAAAGGACAGCGAGATCTTTTAAACCACACTCTTAACCAGAATGTGGCAGAACAGAGGAGTAGTTCAGAGCAAGCACCCTGCTGGCTCAGATGGTAAAGCGTCTGCCCACAACGCGGGAGACCCGGGTTCGATTCCTGGGTGAGGAAGATCCCCTGGAGAAGGAAGTGGCAGTCCAATCCAGCACTCTTGCCGGGAAAATCCCATGGATGGGGGAGCCTGGTAGGCAACAGTCCATGGGGTCGCAAAGAGTCGGACACGACTGAGTGACTTCACTTTCACTTTCAACCTGATCATACTGAGTTCAACACTCACTGTTGCTGCTGCTGCTAAGTCGCTTCAGTCGTGTCTGACTCTGTGAGACCCAATAGACGGCAGCTCACCAGGCTTCCCCGTCCCTGGGATTCTCCAGGCAAGAACACCGGAGTGGACTGCCATCTCCTTCTCCAATGCATGAAAGCGAAAAGTCAAAGTGAAGTCGTTCAGTCGTGTTTGACTCATAGCGACCCCATGGACTGCAGCCCACCAGGCTCCCCCATCCATGGGATTTTCCAGGCAAGAGTACTGGAGTGGGGTGCCATTGCCTTCTCCATCAACACTAACCCAATCCAAACACAACTGAGCCTAACTCCAGGTAACTAATCTGGTTGTATGATCTTGGCAAATTACCTAACCTCTCTCTGATGCAGTTTTCTAATTAGTAAAGCTAGGACAATGACAGTATTTGTTCTGAGGTTATAAGAATTAAATGTGTAAATCAGTCTAAAGTGCTTACAACAGCTCCAGCATGTGAAACATTAGCTTTTATTATTCACTAAACATCAGCATGTTTTACTATGGTTCAATATCTGATAACGTCATTAGAATGAATACCTGTGTTATACTTCTGGACTCATGGATCCCTTAAGAAATTGCCATGAAAATGAGCAACATTTAGAAAATTCTCTTCTGGGGAGAAGTCTGGAATCTTCAGAATTCAGACCTGTAAGTAAGAGCAACTGTCTGAGTCCTCGCTAAGGTGGCCTGAGTTTTCATGTGGGCTCACGATTCCTGCTTTCTTCTTCTTGTGAGATGTCACATGTGCTCAGAAACCTTTGAGAGGCTTTGCTTAGTGAGCTACAGCAGCTTCTTTTCTCTGCTATCTTTAATACCCAGCAAGATTAAAATATCAACCCAGTACTCCATAAAACCTGTAAAGCGTGGGTTATTTCCAACCACAGTGTTTGGACTCATTCCAGTAAATCAGCACCACAAAGCACATGCTTGCTTACGATGTAAACCAAGAAGGAAGTGTATAGTATTTGTTTTGACAAGTTTGGCCCCACGGTGTTTGAGAATATGCTACTCTTGCTGTCTCAACCTTGGAGACTGGAACTATTATTAATGTAATAGTAGAAATCAGCTCTGCATGCAAAGACCCTTGGTAGCTTTTCACTGCCTGGAGGATGATGTCTGTCTTAATCAAGTATTGAAGAATTCCTGTCTATTAGCTCAATTTCTCCTCCTCCCCGCAGCAAAATTTTCTACAATGTCTATAACCTTTTCCTGACAAAGGGACTGTAAAAAAACAAAACGAACATTTGACAAATTAGTGTGGGAAACCCATATTCTATGTTTCTCTGTTATCTCATTGTGCTTTAACATGTTGAAGGCTCTGAAAAGTCCTGCATTAAAGAAACTGACTTGAATTCATTTAACTCAAACTTTCCATACCTTTTGAACCTCAACCAATTGGACAGACATTGTCTTCAGAGAAAACTTCATTTCATGAGACTGATTTATTTTCTGTCAAATGACACGTGTATACCCCCATGCGCTATCTGTGTGTGGACATGAGAATGAATGGGCATACTCATGTTTTCTGAAGTTGACCACCTCCATAGCCACCAGGAATGCCCATCTCCAACAACAAAAAAATGTGCTTTCCCATCTCCTTATGAAGAGCCCGGTCATGTCTAAGCTGACAACGACTTTTGCCCTGGGGAAGATATCTTTGGCCCCTGCCTATATATGTTACCTGCCATTTACATCTGGTATCACACCACTTGCCATCTTTTATTGGAGAAGGCGATGGCACCCCACTCCAGTACTCTTGCCTGGAAAATCCCATGGACAGAGAGCCTGGTAGGCTGCGGTCCATGGGGTCACGAAGAGTCGGACATGACTGAGCGACTTCCCTTTCACTTTTCACTTTCATGCATTGGAGAAGGAAATGGCAACCCACTCGTGTTCTTGCCTGGAGAATCCCAGGGACGGGGGAGCCTGGTGGGCTGCCGTCTATGGGGTCACACAGAGTTGGACACGACTGAAGTGACTTAGCAGCAGCAGCCAGCTTTTATAAATCCAAGTTGGGAACATAAGTTTCTTGAAATCATCAGTTACTGTTTAGTAAACAACAATAACAAAAAAGTAACCCACTCCAGTATTCTTGCCTGGAGAATCCCATCAACAGGCAAGCCTGCTGGGGTTGCAAAGAGTTGGACAGGACTGACGTGCCTTTGCACACACACACACACACACACACACACACACATTGACTTTATAGTCAAGCAGATGAATGCAGCGTCACAGCCCAATTCTGTTTTTGGTGGTAGAGCTTTAGACAAGCCTTTCGTCTCAGAGTCCCACTATCGTCCTTGGAATAGCCTGTGGATTCACTACCAGGACAAAGTAAGACTTTGTGTGAATATCCCGAGGACACTCCACAAATATCATCACTCTGAGGACTGTCTCCTTCCCATGATGCCCAGCGTTGGGCCTTTATAGTCACATAGTCACAGGACAATTTTAGTCATTGGTTTAATTAACGTAATGATACTGTTTGCTCTCTGAAAAGTTCCTCAGCTTCTGTCATCCCATCTGTAATGTATCAAGCAATAGGCATAGGCACTCTGGAGATCAGAACGTGCAAAGCATGTTGCAGGGACGAGACAGGAGCTGTCTGTAGGGAGAGGGCCTGGGGAGGTGGCACCGGGCTGCCCAGGGCTTTGGGAGCTGAGCCCTGCCCCGCTTTGCGGCGCATTTGGCTGCTGCTCTGCCTGAGAGTCTTGAAAATAGCATACAGTCTCTTGTATTCTGCACTGTTTCTGCTTCTTGATCTAAAGTGCCTGAAGACCATGCCAATTTGCTCTTACCCCCAGCAGGCAAAGGGAATGATGGTGGAAGCTAAAAGGAATAGCATGCCTTGTCATTTTAATAGCTCAAATACCTCTTTTCCCCCAATGCAGAATCTTCGTGAGAAAACAGTGGCCCTCATTAATGCCTTGCATACAGACTCCTCATTGTTTTTACTTGTGCGATTTCTTTGCACTTGGATATAGAAGCAATAAATTTCCAGGGAAATGAAACTCACTTATCAGATTACCCAGCATCAAGTTTCATATTAGGAACGAAAAAATCAGTCTAACTGAACTCAATATAGCTGTAAACCAATATATGTAAGCCGTATCAGAGATTAAGCCTCCGTCATTGCATTTATAAGCTTCCCGTTTCAGTCTAGAAGGAATAACAATTTTCCTAGCTATTATTTAATAATGCAAAATAGTCCTTAAAACAATAAATTGAATCAATTCAGGTAATATTCAAAAGATCAAATATTCTCAGAAAAAAGGGTGACTTGAGCACATTTTCCCTTTTAAAATATATGTTAGTTTCCTAAGTTTTGAAGACAATATATTTTTTTTTCTCCTTTGGGTGATGCTATCAGACTTACTGCAAATCAGTTTATGAGGCAATTTAAAGTTTCTTATGTAGCAAAAAGCATCATACTTCAATGTCTTTATTAAAATTTGAGACCAAGTTCTAACCAATTTTAACATTTTTTCAACAAAATGCTGTTTTGTTTTAATTTTTAAAATGTAAATAAAGTGCTTTGCTTTTAAAGCAGCAGCAATAACCACAAATGAATATACTTTTAACATGACTGTGCTGGCTAGCAGAAGGAAGAATGCGTGAGATGCACTGTAATTATCGGTATCTCTATTTTATGCTTGGGTTTTTAGAAACACAGGCATACAAATACAAACACACAATTAAATGTATGTATAAGTTACTGCATATACTATGTATGCTTAAAATTCTAATTAAAGCAGTTAGCTATGACTCTCATTTAGCAGCATGTGAAATGAGTAATTACACTTGCTAAAAAGAAGCTAGCAAACAACTGTGAAAGAGCAACCAACCCATGGATCCTCAACCTTCTAACCAGAGAGAAGTTGCTGGGGAGAACAATCAGAAAGTGAAAACTGAATCTGGTTCCTTACCGAAGCTCCCTCTCCAAGTGCGCTGTGATGTATTGTTGTAAGCAATGTTATTTTTAATTTACAGTGCCAGAGAGACAGCGTCCTCTTTGTGAAATGCACACGCCTGCAGATTTATTTTAACCAATGTTTTTTTAATGCAAAATGCAATAGCCATTATACGAAGGAAGAGCTTCGATCCAAAGCATCTGTACGGTTGTCTAATTTGAACATTTGGACAAACAACTTCACTTTTAAACTCCCGTATAAGGGAGAACTTTGTTTAAAAAAAAATTAGGAACTGCATAATTGCAGAAAGATACTTTTTACATACATTTATACACTCATCACTTAGAATAAAAATGCTTTAAACTCTCATAAAAAATAAAAGGCGTTTGTAAAATGGAGGGAAAAATAAGAATGGAAAAAGAAAATCAGAAAGAGGAGGAAGGGGGGATAAAAAGAAAGAAAACAAAACCGTTTCTGTGGCCCAAGAGAAAATAGCGCAGGGCAGGAGGAAGAGGTGAAGGTCTAACTCCTGGGAGACTTGCAGCGCACCTTGGCTGAACATTCGCTTGGAGAACTTTGGTCGGACGCATTTTATGCGACAAGTTTCTTGTTTCTGAGCCTCCATTTTGGAGGATGAAACAAGGCTTCAGTAGCGCGTCAATTTACCATTGTATTTCAATGAAAAAAAAAAAAAAACACTTTACCAAATAGCAATTTTTCCTTAATTGATAAATAACGTCTTATTTTTTTTTCTCCCCGCGTTCCCCCTTTAAAAAACAGTAAGCTCATCTGCCCAGCTCCCCAAGTTCACCTGGAAAGTGCATGGCGAGTCTCCAATTTCAATGAGGGCCCTTTCGGACCTCGGCCACTAGGAGGCACTGCAGCCTGCGTTATGAGGGGGACGAAATCCGGCGAAGTGAATACTCCGCACAACCATGGCTCTGGTGTCATTCCCTATTTAATGGCTGTCAGTGAGGGGGAAAGACAACGTGGCGGGTAATTAAAACCAAATTGCAGGCAGGAGATGACTGCACAAGAATGATATTGTCATTAATACTGATTTAACATGCACCTGGGTAAGGTGAGGGAGCGCAGCAAGGGAATTCACACAGACGCCAGAGTTGCCTGATTTAAACATGTAGTGTTTCCAGCTGAAGCATGTTTAAAAACTGAATAAAACCATCATATTATGACAGCAGAAATAAAACGGAAACAAATGTTCTACATATGTCTATTTAAAAAAAAAAAAAAGAAAGAAAGAAAAAAAAATTTTCCATGTCTTCCAGCTTGGAGGACCAAGCATGTGTCTCCTCCTCTGAAGTTCAAAAGTATTTTTGCAGAAGGCTTTCCCCCACTGTTGATGGCTTCTCTCATATGGGTTTCTAATCTGTTCATGTAGTTTTCTGTTTTCAGGAGAGATAGAACATCTGATTGAAACAAACACCATTGATTTACAAAAATCATACACAATGGGGGAAAGATTTCAATCCCACAAATATTTTAGGAGAGGTGTTTAATCACAGGATTCCAGGATTTTCCATGCATAAAGAACAGCTTGCTAGAACAATCAAAATTTCAGGTTCAGGACTCTAAGTCATGGCCAACGACTCATTTAGTATGAGGCGTTTGTCTCACCACAGTGAACCCCCAAATAAAGAAGAGGATCACTCTCATTTTTGTGGCACTAAAATTATTTAGCTTTTGAAAAAATAATACTGCAAAACCCAGAAAACAGACGCTGATCAGAGTTTGAGTTGAGTAGTCTATTCTGTTTAAGGAATGTCAAATGATCTGGGGGATATTTTAACATTAACTAAATATTTCCATATTATGACTAAAAAGTTAATTTACATCTGTTCCTCAGTAGAAGAAAAGTTCAGTACATGCACTTAATCATGTAGAAATTAAAAACAACCTCTAATTGAAAGGATTATGGGTCATTAAAGGCAGAAAGGATACCAAAATTAAAAGTGTTTACAGAGAGGAAAAAATGGTTACAGTGGCAGAGTTCAGCCTATGCCTAAAACGCCTGGGCTGATTGATAAATTTCCTACTAGTTTCACCTTAAATGAAATGTGTGCATTATAGAAATGGTTATCCTCCTGCCCTGTGCCAAAAGAGATGAATCATTAGGGATGTCATGAAGATTTATAATCACCCTGTAAAGAAAGTAAATTCAAAGAGCATTCCTTGGGCAATAACGAACATATTATAGAGAAAGAGCTCACTAAACAAGTTCAGGTAGGAAAAAATGATCAGATGTCATCAATGCTGGATCCAGCCAATGGGAGTTGTTTTTATACCCAAATCATAGATTACAGAACAGCAATCAGATCTTCTGACTTTTTTCCACAATGCTTTGCTATTAATATTTGTAAAGAGTTTTACATTTACATATTTCTTGTTTATGCATGTATTGGTTAGTCTGTGCCTTCATTGTTTAGGAATGGTACCTGGATTCCAGAGCAGTTTACTGGCACAGAAAGTGCAAGTAAACCTAATCACATTAGGGAAAAAAACAGATACAAGTTGGAATTTTGCTTTTATGAAGGCAGACACAGATCCCTAGTTTTATGTCTACTATCAGCCACGGAGATTTTAGAGGGCACTGCGAGAGATGCGACAGAAAGGAACTTTATTTCACTTGCCCTTTATAGAATGCCGAAGTAATTCTTCTCCAAGAGGGACATCTTCTGAGACTGCAGTCATCAAGTGGCCAGACCTGCCCAGCTCAGGCTGGGTACTTCCCAACCAGATCGGCCTTTGAATGCACCCAGATTTCAGGGAAGGAAACTGTCCTTTGGATGCCAGACAGAATCTCCCTCTCAAATTCTTTTCTCAAATTTGAACTGAAAAAGTCAGTGAAGCTCATCCCCACTCAAGTCTGAGGATTATCTGGGATCAGTGGCTTTTATGAGGGGAGAAAAAAGATCCCCACAGTCTCAAAGGAGAAATAACTTAAGAGACGATGAGTACCCTCGCATTTCAGGCTGTACGAAAAGAAAGCATCTGAAAGCCCAATTGTTAAGGAAACTTGCTGACACGAGTGAAAGGGACAATCATTTGGAGGGAAAAGGATGCTTTGTTTTAATTAACATTGACTTAGGAGTAGCTATATGTGGCAGGTCATCCTGTTCTAACCGCTCTGTACGAGGGCACCTGTGTCCGAGACACGCACGGTCATGGAAGGAACAGCATTCAAGCTCTCCTTGGATTTTCACCCCATTTACTTTTAGATGGAACCTGGCACTCACAATCTCTTGAACTGTTCTCCCAGGTTGCCAGTGTAACAAATATAATTTTCAGCAAGATGGCTGCTGCCAGAAGCAGGCTCAGAAATGTCCATTTTAATTAAACATTTTACTTTCAATTACATTTCACAGTTTGCACATGGTGACGCATGCTTTCATCACGTGGACTTTCCAGTCGCTATATTAGTACCGTTTTTTGGTTCAGGGAAATTTGGCGAAAATAACGCACATATGAAAAACCCAGTTTTTTCCTTGACTTGATCAATGGGATATTACTTTAAAAAAGATAATAGTAACAGCATTGCCAGACTTCAGGGCAGGTTTCAAGCCGTCCAGGAGCAAGAAACTCCAAAATTAATAAAAGAGCAATCCTATGTGACCCAGATGGATGGTATGGGGAGGGATGTGAGAGGGGGGTTCAGGATAGGGAGCACGTGTACACCCGTGGCGGATTCATGTTGATGTATGGCAAAACCAATACAATATTGTAAAGTAATTAGCCTCCAATTAAAATAAATAAATTTAAATTTTTTAAAAAAGAGCAATCGTATGATGACTTATGGCAGAAGTGACTCTTATTTTATGTTATGTATGCCCTTTATTGAGATGAAAGAAAAATACAGCTATGCAATGTTTCTGTGCCACAACAAGCTTTCGAAAATTGTTGTTGTTGTTTCTGGTTTTATTTTTTCAAAGTTAGTCAAAATGTATAATGTAAGCTAAAAAGCAAAATAAACAGACTTGGTTCCTATCCTCCAAAAGCTTATAATACGATACATGCACTCATACAGACACTGGTTTTGTTTCCAAATGATACATAAACACATATTTCAAGAACCTTTTTAGATGACTCCAGATTAGAAAAATATCTTTACTGCAACAAGATAGGAAACTCATTCCTGGTGCTCTCTGCAGTGCACCACTTGAATTATTTATCACTCCAAGCAGGCAGGGAAGAACTTTTGTCAGTATGCAGGTATGCAGTGTTTCACTTTAAGCAGATAAAATGGGGCAATGATGCCGCTCGGGCATCATCTTTTTTAAGGTGCGTCTGAGAGGGGATTTCTGGAGGGGAAACAGTTTTTGGGAGACCATCTCATAGCACGTAAAGTGAAACATCTGTGGATTATCACCCTCTGAACTCAGATTTCTGACTCTTACTTAAGCAGCAGCTGAAATTCCGTTGGAGCAAAGCTCTCTCTGCTGAATCTCCTACAAATAGCCTCTGTGGCAATTGCTTAGGTGATGGAAACTAAGTAGAGACAGAGAGAAGATGAATCCGGTTCTTTGTTTCACTTTTTGGCGGTGATATGTATTTCATCAGGGTTTTACGATTATTAAATGTGCAGTCTGTGTCTTCCTTCGTTTCTTTCTCCATCTTCCCTTTCTAAAAGAACAAGTGTATAAAATAGAGGTAGATTTTCTTGAGTTATTGCTTTCTTACTATTTATATCCATTGTAGGAGAATCATCTCCTAAGCAATCGAGAGGCCAGATTTCACACTGCAGGAGATTATGAAAGTCCTTGCTTTGTCATGGGGTGGGGCACGTTTGATTGTTTTTCTTTCTTGAAGGAACACAGGAAGAGGATATCTTTGCCCAGTTTAGGTGTAATCATTCCAAAGTCAAGGAAGTAACCAGAAAATGTCCCAGGATCACTGTGAATGATGCTGGAGCTGCGATTTCAAGACTAGCACTCTGCACAGAGCTGTTTTACCAAGTTTACATTTACTGGTGTGTTTTTTTTTTTTAAATAATTGCTTGCATGAGCTGAAACTCATGAAAGCTGCAGGAGACAGGAGATGATTGTTTTTCAAACGAGGAAACTGAAGTGCTTAGGCGAAGTCACACATTTGAATTTCTGGTGTGGAGATAATGTCGTACCTGACAAGCTGATCCATGAACCCCACACCTCCCACAGAGCTGTGTTTGGAATGAAGAGCCAAGCAACACATCCCATTTAAGGACATGATGTGTGCTCCTGCACAAAGCTCCAGGAAGACAAAACCTTAAAAGATCAGCTGGACAAAAACTCCCTAAAAAAAGCATCTGTGGGCCACCCACAGGACAGCAGGCAGGGCTGGTCTTGGGATGTAACACATATTCACAAAATTGGTTCCCCAAGGAACTCATGAAACATATAAGGCTGTACCCATGGAGATATAAGCATAATTTTTACACACTGCATGCCTGTGTCTAAATCTAGATGAGACGGGGGGAGTCTTTATAAGCAATTAAAGTAGCTCAGATGGTAAAGAATCTGCCTGCAACTTAGGAGACCTGGGTTGGGAAGATCCCCTGGAGAAGGGAATGGCAATCCAATCCAGTATTCTTGCCTGGGAAATCCCATGGACAGAGGAGTCTGGCAGGCTACAGTCCATGGGGTTGCAAAGAGTTGGACACAACTGAGCGACAAACACATATACACAGACACACCCACCCAACAATGAAATTAACCCATTCACCAAGATAGGAAATCTCGGCAATTTTCTAGTAACAAGCTAGCTTTTATTATTACTATTATTAACGCTATTGTTGGTATTTCCAGAAGTCATGCTGCATGTGTGAAGTACATGAACATGGATGGGCAGGGCGACCATATGTCCCAGTTAACGTGAAACAGTCATGTGTAAATGCTTGTTTCAGCATAATTATAATAGTATCCCCTTTCACTCCCAAAAGGGTCCCAGTTTGAACAATCATTTATATGGTAAGACACATAGTGTTACACACACCCAAATTGTGCCATATTGTTACCTGTGCCTAAAGCATCAGCCAGTCTCTCATGGAGCAGATTGTGAAGAGGATTTTATAGATCATTTAGTAGCTATGCTGTCTTGCTTAGGATCTAGGCCAGAACGGCGGTGTGATGGGCCTGTAGGCAAAGAGCTAGTGTGTGGCATGGCCACATGAGAAGCTTCAGCATTCCACCCTTTGTATTCCTGTGATTTTTAACTTGCCCCATAACAGTATGTGCAGAAATAAGTCCACGGGTGTAAGTAAATACAGAAAACTCTTTCTTCTTGGGATGCTTCCATTTTCATATCAGCAAGATCATAACAACACCATGTGACTCTAAGGAGCAATTTATTACTAAAGATCTATGCATTAACAGCTTGGTAAAAAAGGAATACACATCTTTATCTGTTGCTTTACAATGATCTTGTGTATTATCTATGCTTTGATAATTAAAAGGTAGTGGCTTATATCTTTGAATTAATGAGATTTTATAGGGATATGGTGGCAAATTATAAAACTATATTGGCTTTAAAGAATTAATTTTAAAGTTAAGACCTTTAAAATATCCAAATATCTTGCTTCAGGATAAGGCCCAATAGTTGGGTATAATTTTAAAGTAAAAGGGAAAGAAAAACAAAAAATCGAGAGAAGAGAAGAAGGAAGGGAGGAAAGAGGGAAGGAAAGGAGAAAGGAAAAAAAGGGAGAAAAAAGATAAGAAAGGGATTTTCCCCTCAAATGTCCATGGATCTATTTTCATTCTTTTAAGTGTCCATCTTTCTTCAAATTTAAGGAAACTGCAAATTATTAGGTTACAGATTTAATGGCTGAATTAGTAAAAATGATTATCCAAAAACTTAAATTTGGAACCCTTTTCTGCAGCATAATTTTTAACCTGTTTGTGAATGTTGAGTGTATTTTAATGTGCAATGTACTGTCAGTCCTCTTGTTTGAATTGCTACTTAACTATTATTATTATTAATAGTTTGCTTTCAGAGAGGAATACTGATCATGGTCTTGTTTTAGCTCTGAAAATACATTCAAATTAACAGAGTCACTGAAAGCATTATGCTATTTTTGTTGAGTATTTTTGTTCAGGATCATTTGACACTGAAAAATATAATAGCCACTAAAAAAATTCTTGTAGTGCTGTGCAGAAGAAATATGAGATGAGCCCATAAATGTAAGCTGTGAATGCCATTTAAAATAGTCTAGTAGAAAAAAAGTAAAAACAGGTAAAATTAATTTTAAGATTATATTTATTTAATCAGATAAATACTTCGTATATGGGCTTCCCAGGTGACTCAGCAGGTAAAGAATCTGACTGTCAGTGCAGGAGATGTCAGAGACACGGGTTTAATGCCTGGGTCGGAAAGATCCCCTGGAGGAGGAAATGGCAACCACTCTAGTATTCTTGCCTGAAAAATGCTGTGGATAGAGAAGCCTGGTAGGCTACAGTCCGTGAGGTCGCAAAGAGTCGGACACAAGTGAGCATGCACCTTCCCTTACTGATGTGTGGCCCTTCCCTATTATTTCACAAAGCACTGATTTCCTTCCAGAGCGAAAATGAACACCCAGTTCCCAAGGTGGCCATCCTCCATGCTCCCCATTCCCCACTCGGCTGAGTATCCACCTGCCCTGTGCAGCTGACCACCTGACTATACTCCATATTATAATTTGAAGCTGTAATTATATAAAATATGATTACTGAGGTATTTTTTAATTCCATTTTTTATTCTAAGTCTTCAAAATCTTGTGTATTTGACACATGTAGCACATCTCAATTTGGACTAAGTACATTTCAAGTGCTCAGTAGTCACGTCTGTCTAGGAGTTACTAGCCTGGACATGCACAGGTCTAGCATATACGGTGGTAAAACAAATGTAGACACTGACTAATTTGTGTCCTGGAGGAGATACATTAAATTGCTAAGAGATGGGTCCTTGTAATATACCACCAGTACATGAGCTCTTCTTCCATCATTTACTATAGAATGACCTTGGGTAAGTAACTAACCTCTTCAGGTTTCTTTTTTTCTCCTTTGCAATATGCCAATAATAATAACACCTTGCTTATCTAGGTTTGTAAAAACTAAATGGATGAATGTGTATTAAGCACTGAAGCCCTGGACACATGGCAAATGGTTAAATAGTTTATTATTATTATTAGCTTATTATTATTATTACAGCTTATAATTATTAGCTTATTCTTATTATTATGCATAAGCATTTCAGCATTTCATCTGCTAAGTGTAGACCAGGTTCTTTATGAGTTTATACTTATGAAACCAGCCTTAAGTAACAAGCACTGAGCTTGGCATCTGCAAAGTGTTCAACAAGTGATTTTGAATTAATTACATATGTTTTATTGATTCTGTTCTAAAATGTTAAGTCGTTTTAGTCATGTCCAACTCTATGTGACCCCATAGATGGCAGCCCACCAGGCTCCCCCGTCCCTGGGATTCTCCAGGCAAGAATACTAGAGTGGGTTGCCATTTCCTTCTCCAATGCATGAAAGTGAGAAGTCAAAGTGAAGTCACTCAGTCATGTCTGACTCTTCGCGACCCCACGGACTGCAGCCTACCAGGCTCCTCCGTCCATGGGATTTTCCAGGCAAGAGTACGGGAGTGGGGTGCCATTGCCTTATCCAGTCTACGAATTGCAGTTCATATGCATTCCTCAAACATGACTTGTCCTCTCAACTCACTATATTTTAAAAAATTCTTATACAATGCCTTCTCAGATTATGCCGGTGTAAGCATCTGCACGCATGTCATCATGGGAATCTATTCTGTCACCTGTTTTGGATAGATAGCTAGCAGCTCCATTTCTGGATTATATGGTTTTTTTATGATTAATTTTTTAAGAAACTACCAGCAGTTTTCAAAAGTAGCAGCACCATTTTACGTTTCCATCTACAACGTATAAAGGTTTTGGTGTCTCTGCATTCTCATCATCATTGCTACTGTGTGACTTTTTGATTATAAGGATTTTAGTGGGTATGTAGTGATATCTCATTGTTGTTTAAATTTGTATTTCCCTAATGAATAGTGATGCTGAGTATATTTTCATGAGTTCATTAAGGCTTTGCTGAAATTTTATTAAAATCTCAGCTCATTTTGAAAATAAAAGTGTAACTTATTATAGAGTTTTAAGAATTCTTTCTGTAATTTGGAACTAATATTTTTCATCAGATATATGATTTAAAAATATTTTCTCCCTGTGGTTTCTCTTCTTCATTCTCATTTGAATTTTGATTAACTGAAATTGATTGTAACAGAATTTTGAGGTTATATCTAAGAATGTTTTGTGGAATTGATAGTCAAGAGTATATTTTCAAACATGTCTTAAATTTAGAAGTTTTATTGTCTAGCTCTTCCATTTAAGCATATGATCCATTTTGAGTTAGTTTTTGTGTATGGTGTGATGTAAAAGTCAACTGTATTCTTTCCATGTGGTATCTACTTGCCCTAGAACCATTTTTTTAAAAAAGATTATCTTTTCTCACTAAACTATCTTGATATGTTTGTAAAAATATAAATGTAAAGGAATTTCAAATCTGTATCATTAATGTAAATGCTTATGACTGCATAATCAACATTGTATTGATTATTCTGTCTTTATCATAATCTTTTAATTTATAGTAACATGGTAGGCAGAATCCTAAAACAGTCTCCAGGATTTCTTTCCCTAATCCCTGGGACTCTGGATACAATAATATATCATATCTTGATTCACTGCAGATGGTAATTGAAGCCATGAAATTAAAGGATGCTTGCCCCTTGGAAGAAAAGCTACGACAAACCTAGACAGCATATTAAAAAGCAGAGACATCACTTTGCCAACAAAGGTTCATATAGTCAAAGATATGGCTTCTCCAGTAGTCATGTATGGATGTGAGAGTTGGACCAAAAACACTCAGCAATGAAAAATTAATGCTTTTGAATTATAGTGTTGAAGAAGACCTTTCAGCATCCTTTGGACTTCAAGGAGATCAAACCAGTCAGTCCTAAAGGAAATCGACCCTGAATATTCATTGGAAGGACTGGTGCTGAGTTGAAGATCCAATACTTTGGCCACATGATGCAAAGAGCCAACTCACTGGAAAAGACCCTGATGCTCAGATCGATTGACAGCAGGAGGAGAAGAGGGCACCAGAGGATGAGATGGTTGGATAGCATCATCGACCCGATGGACATGAGTTTGAGAACACTCTAGGAGACCGTGAAGGACAGAGAAGCTTGGTGCCCTGTAGTCCATGGGGTGGCAAAGAGTCAGACGCGACCTAGTGCCTGAACATCAACAACAGGGCAAGAGTGCCTTTGCACATGCGCTTATGTAATTACACTTACTAATCAGGTTACTTTGAATTAATCAAAACAGAGTTCATCGGGCTGAGCCTAATCTAATCACTTAGTGTCTTGTGAACACAGAGGTTTCTTTACCAGGCAGCAGAAGAGAACATCTGAGACAGATTTCACATGTGAGAAAGATACAGCACACCACTGCTTCCCACATGTGAAAGAAGCTACGAGACAAGAAGTGCAGTGGAGTCTAGACACACAGGTCAGTCCCTGACTGATAGTTCAGTTTTACAGCAGGAGGGAGGTGAATTTATCCGAGAAGAATAAGCTTTGAAGGGAAGATCGAGTTGAGAAAAAAGCAATGCAGTTGAGAGCAACTGGAATGACTCTGAGATCCATTTGAGATCAAAACTGCGGAACACCTTGATTTCAGCTTTGTAAAAAATGTCTTACAGAGACCAGAGAGACCAGTGACGCCATGACGGACGTTCATGGTGTATAGAACTGTGAGACAGTAAACGCCTTTTGCTTTAAACTGATAATTTTATAATAGTTTGGTACATAGCAAAAGAAAGACTACTAAATATAATGTAACTCCTCCAAATTTGTTTTTTTCAAAATTGTTTTGGATACTCCAAAATTGTTTTGGATACTTTTCACTTCCATATAAATTTTAGGATTGAGTTGTCAAATTCTATAAAGAGGCATGTAAGGGTACTTTGAATTTTATATAGTAACTTCGGGTAGAATTACCATATCAACAAAATTTTAGTCTTTCAACTTATGAATATTGAATATATCCACTTAAATACTTTAAAAAATTCCTCTCAGCAATGTTTTTATTCCTCTCAGCAATCTTTAAATATTTTAAATAAATTTATTTTAAAGCATTTGATTTCTTTTGATGTTATTATTAATTGAATCATTTTCTTAATATTAGTTTTGAGTTATTCCTTGGTTGTATACAGTCATTGATTCCTGGATGACAAAGTTGTATCATCTTGCCCTTGCTAAATATGCCCAGTTCTAGTAGCTTTGAGATGAGTTCCTTATGATATTCTATGTATGGGACTAAACCATGTGCAAATAATGAGAGTTTTATTTATATTTTCCAAACTCTATGTCCCTTTACTTTTTGCACTTTTTTTTTCTTTATTGCACTTATCTGAATTTCTGGGAAATGTTGAATAGAAGTGGTTAGATTTAACACCCTTGTTATGTTCTTAATCTTAGAGGTCAAGTATTCAGTCTTTAACCCTTAAACTTGATGCTAGCTGTGGGCTTTTTATAGGTATTTTTCTTAAAATTAACATTATAAAATAAAGTTATTATCAATTTGCTTAAAGATTTCATCACAAATGTATGATGAATTTTGTAAAGTGCTTATTCTATACCTTTTTAGGTGATGCTGTGATTTTGTGAAATTCACTCAGTCGTGTCCAACCCTTTGCCACCCCATGGACTATACAGTCCATGGAATACTCTAGACCAGAATACTAGAGTGCGTAGCCTTTCCCTTCTCCAGGGGATCTTCCCAACCCAGGGACCGAACCCTGCTCTCTCGTATTGCAGATGGAATCTTTACCAACTGAGCTATCAGGGAACAAGATGGACAGTGGATTAATTGGTTTGGGGTGGGGGATGCTAACTTAAGTTTGGATTCTTGGAGTAAAACTCTCTACTCATGATGTTTGATGTTGCTGGACTTGGTTCATTAATAACATTTAGTTAAAGACATCCACAGGGCTTCCCTGGTAGCTCAGCTGGTAAAGAACCCACTGCAACATGGGAGACCTCGGTTCAACTCCAGGGTTGGGAAGATCCCCTGGAGAAGTGATAGGCTACCCACTCCAGTATTCTTGGGCTTCCCTGGTGGCTCAGATGGTAAAGAATCATTCCACAATGCGGGAGACCTGGATTCAATCCCTGGGTTGGGAAGATCCCCTGGAGAAGGGCAGGACAACCCACTCCAGTATTCTTGCCTGGAGAATTCCATGAACAGAGGATCCTGGCAGGCTGCAGTCAGTGGGGATGCAAAGAGTCAGACACAACTGAGTGACTAAGCCCAGCCCAGCATAGCACAAAGACACCCATGTCACCTTTCATGAGGAACACTGCTCTGCAGGTTTCTTTTCTTGTGATGTCTTTGTGAGGCCTCAGTGTCAGAGTAATAATGACCAAATTTTTAGAAGTTATGGCATGTTTTTTTCTTTCTCTATTTTCTGAAACAGCTTTGGAAAGATCAGTGTTCTTTAAATATTTTATCAGAGAAGGCAATGGCACCCCACTCCAGTACTCTTGCCTGGAAAATATTTTATAGTATTCACCCAAGAAATCTTCTAAGCCTGGAATTTCCTATTTGGAAATGTTTTAAATTACATACTCCATTTCTTCACTTGTTATCAATGTA
The DNA here is from genome assembly GCF_042477335.2 of Ovis canadensis. Classification (NCBI taxonomy): domain Eukaryota; kingdom Metazoa; phylum Chordata; class Mammalia; order Artiodactyla; family Bovidae; genus Ovis; species Ovis canadensis. Next base: position 22,108,802 of record NC_091262.1, read on the forward strand.
TTCAAATGTTCTATTTCTTCCAAATTTAGCTTTGGTAATTTGGACCTTTAAGGAATAGATCTATTTTATCTTAGTTGTCTTAACTTTTGACATGTACTTGTTCATCACATTTCTTTATAAATGGCACGTATTTACATCTCTCTTCTGAGTATTTCACTTATTTGTTTATAATATAGCCATCCTAATTTCTATGACTGATCCATTAAATATTACAGTATATGAAATGAAAAGAGACTAAATTCAAGGTACTGAAATAGATTAAAAATATGGCTACTGGCATCATGATACTTTGCTTAAGGAAGACCTGTCATCCTCAAAGTGCCAAGACTCACTGCCATTCACTCGCTAGTGTTTGATGATGGAACTGGAATATATTCAGCCAAAGAGGAGAATGACCATCATCTGTTTTTTGTGAGTTGGAGTGTGGCTTACTTGCTCCCATCACCATGCTACACTAACAAGTAGTCAGAGAATGTGCTTCAAAACAGCAAGTAGACCCAGAGATAAACATGGAGGAAGAAATTGACAGTGAAAAAGTTTCTAAAAATTTTAGGCATTCCTCAGAAAAATGAAAGAGCAGCAAATAACTAAAAATAAAAACACAGAAGAATGAAGAAAAGCTGAGATATAAGTGACAAATCATGCCGTTTACAAATGCTATAAAAGAACAAATACATTTTTATTGTCAAAGAAAAAAGTGTAGTCATAGGTTAAGAAACATTCTCTGGTTGAACAAATATAATTAAAAATGTAAATTAGGTTAAACTTGGATAATTTTGAAGTATTGAGTGATGAAAGACACTAGAAACAGGTCTGTAAATTTACAAGGTGAAATTTTTTTAATACAGTACATTTCTAAATAACCCATTTTTGTACCATGAATTTCAAGTGTGTAAAAGATGAAAAAATACAAAATTTATGTATGCATCTTTGAAATAACATATGGAGAAGATATCCTTGTCAAAGCAAGAGGTAAATAACATGAGGAATTTAATATCAAATTCACAAAAATAATTCATATAATTAATTACTGAGAGCAAAGATTAGTCAGTACAGTTCACTGACTCAGTTGTGTCTGACTCTTTGTGACCCCACGGACTGCAGCATACCAGGCTCCCCTATCCATTAGCAACTCCCAGACCTTGCTCAAACGCATGTCCATTGAGTCAGTGATGCCATCCAACCATCTCATCCTCTGTCATCCCCTTCTTCTCCTGGCTTTGACCTTTCCCAGAATCAATGAGATTTCCCTTTTCCAATGAGTCAGTTTTTCCCATCAGGTGACCAAAGTATTGTAGCATCACTTTTAGCATCAGTCCTTCCAATGAATACTCAGGACTGATTTCCTTTAGGAATGACTGGTTGGATCCTCTTGAAGTTCAGGGGACTCTCAAGAGTCCTCTCCAACACCACAGTTCAAAAGCATCAATTCTTCAGCATTCAACTTTCTTTATGGTCCAACTCTCACATACATGACTCCTGGCAAAACCATAGCTTTGACCAAATGGACCTTTGTTTGCAAAGTAATGTCTCTGGTTTTTAATATGATGTCTAGTTTAGTCATAGCTTTTCTTCCAAGGAATAAGTGTCTTTTAATTTCATGGCCGCAGTCACCAACTGCAGTGATCTGGCAGCCCACGAAAATAAAGTCTGTCACTGTTTCCATTTTTTCCCCATCTATTTGCCATGAAGTGATGGGACCAGATGCCATCATCCTCGTATTTTGAATGTGAGTTTTAAGCCAGCTTTTTCACTCTCTTCTATGACTTTCATCAACAAGCTCTTTAGTTCTTCTTCACTTTCTGTCATAAGGGTGGTGTGATCTGCATATCTGAGGTTATTGATATTTCTCCCGGCAATCTTCATTCCAGCTTGGGCTTCATCCAGCCCAGCATTTTTCATGATGCACTCTGCATATAAGTTAAATAAGCAGGGTGATGGTATATAGCTTTGATGTAATCCTTTCCCAATTTGGAACCAGTCCATTGTTCCATGTCCAGTTTTAACTGTTGCTTCTTGACCTGCATACAGATTTCTCAGGAGGCAAGTAAGGTGCCTGGTTTTCCCATCTCTTTAAGAATTTTCCACAATTTGTTGTGATCCACACAAACAAGTCTTTAGCATAGTCAATGAAGCAGAAGTAATTTTTTTTTTCTGGAATTTCCTTGCTTTTTCTATGATCCAATGGCTGTTGGCAATTTGATCTCTGGTTCCTCTGCCTTTTCTAAATCCACCTTGAACATTTGGAAGTTCACAGTTCACATACTGTTGAAGCCTAGCCTGTAGAATTTTGAGCTTTAATTTGCTAGTATGTGAGTAGAGAGCAATTGTGTGGTAGTTTGAACATTCTTTGACATTGCCTTTCTTTGGGATTGGAATAAAAACTGACCTTTTCCAGTCCTGTGGCCACTGCCGAATTTCCAAATTTGCTGTTATATTGAGTGCAGCACCTTAACAGCATTATCTTTTAGGAACTGAGATAGCTCAGCTGGTATTCCATCACTTCTACTAGCTTTGTTCATAGTGATAATTCCTAAGCCCCGCTTGACTTCACACTCCAGGATATCTGGCTCCAGGTGAGTAATCACACCATTGTGGTTATCTTGGTCATTAAAACCTTTTTCATATAGTTCTCCTGTGTATTTTTGCCACCTCTTCTTAATATCTTCTGCTTCTGTTTGGTCCATACCATTTCTGTCCTTTATTGTGCCCATCTTGGCATGAAATATTCCCTTGGTCCCTCTTATTTTACAGAGAACTAACCAAACTGATCATATGGATCACAGCCTTATCTAAATCAATGATTATGAGGCATGCCGTGTAGGGCCATCCAAGACAGATGGGTCATGGTAGAGATCTCTGACAAAACACGATCCACTGGAGAAGGTAATAGCAAACTACTTCAGTATTCTTGCCTTGAGAACCTCATGAATAGTATGAAAAGGCAGAAAGATTTGACACTGAGAGATGAACTCCCCAGGTCGATAGGTGCTCAATATGCTACTGGAGATCAGTGGAATAGCTTCAGAAAGAATGAAGAGGCTGAACCAAAGTGAAAACAATGCCAAGCTGTGGATGTGACTGGTGATGGAAGCAACGTCTGATGCTGTAAAGAACACTATTGCATAGGAACATGGAATGTTAGATCCATGAATCAAGGTAAACTGGAAGTGGTCAAACAGGAGATGTCAAGGGTGAATACCTACATTTTTGTAATCAGTGAACTAAAATGGATTGGAATGGGCGATTTTAATTCAGATGACCATTATATCTACTACTGTGGGCAAGAATCCCTTAGAAGAAATAGAGTACCCCTCATAGACAACAAGAGTCCAAAATGCAGTACTTAGGTACAATCTCAAAAATGACAGAATGATCTCTGTTCATTTCCAAGACACACCATTAAGTTTCAGAGTAATCCAAGTTTATGCTCTAACCACTAATGCTGAAGAAGCTGAAGTTTAGCAGTTCTATGAAGACCTACAAGACCTTCTAAAAGTCACACCAAAAAAAAGATGTCCTTTTCATCACAGGAGACTGGAATGCAAAAATAGGAAGTCAATAGATACCTGGAGTAACAGGCAAGTTTGGACTTGGAGTACAAAAAGAAGCAGGGTAAAGGCTAACAGAGTTCTGTCAAAAGAATACACTGGTCTTAGCAAACACCCTCTTCCAACAACAGAAGAAATGACTCTACACATGGACCTCACCATGTCGATACTGAAATCAGACTGATTATATTCTTTGCAACTGAATATGGAGAAGCTCTATACAGTCAACAAAAACAAATCTGGACCTGATTGTGGCTCAGATCATGAACTCCTTATTGCAAAATTCAGACTTAAATTCAAGAGAGTAGGGAAAATCACTAGACCATTCAGGAATGACCTAAATCTAATCCCTTATGATTATACAGTGGAAGTGACAAGTAGATTCATGGGATTAGATCTGATAAGAGTGCCTGAAGAACTATGGATGGAGGTTTGTAAAATTTCACAGGAGGTGGTTACCAAAACCATCCCCAAGAAAAAGAAATGCAAGAAGGTAAGGTGCTTGTCTAAGGAAGCCTTAAAAATAGCTGAGAAAAGAAGAGAAGCAAAACGCAAAGGAGAAAAGGAAAGACACATCCATGTGAATGCAGAGTTCCAAGGAATAGCAAGGAGCAATGTTAAATATGATTATAATATCAAGTTCTAACATCAGAGGTTATTGTTTTAAAAATATTATGGGGCATAAAACAATTGAGTAATCCAAAATGGAAACAAAGGCACATTTTTAAGGAAAAAGAAACAATAAAATAAGAGTGTTAGTGGGGAAAAGGATACATCTAATTTTTCATTTTCATTAAAAGAACATAGTTTACCTTTTATATTTAGAAAAATATGAACTAACATTCTTGGTAAGCTTAGTAATCATAGACAAAATTAGTATAGATGATTATCTTGAAAATACTGACGTGGGGGAGTGAAGATCAAAGAAAGTTGAAGAAACTTCCCATTAAAAATAATGATTACATGTGTACACCCATGGCAGATTCATGCTGATGTCAATACAATATTGTAAAGTAATTAGCCTCCAATTAAAATAAATAAATTTAAATTTAAAAAAATAAATAAATAAAAATGATTAAAAAAACTCAACTTATTTTCTCCAAAAGACTAAAAAGCAAAGTTAAAAGTACAGTAAGAAAATAGTTGACATATAAGAGAATATTACAGAGGTAATAATAAATAAAATACTAGCATTATGAAGAAAAGTTCTAATAACCCATTCAAAACAAATAAAAAGATAAAACTAAAAACTAAATGCTTTGTACAGGACTCACACAGAAACCACATTGTAAAAAGAAAAAAAAGTTTTTAAATGAGCAAAGTTTAGAAGAAAATGTAAACAGAAAATAAGGAGCTCCACAGTATTATTACAAAGATGATATTATCAGGAGTCATTAACCAGAAAACAAGTTTTTGCCTATTTACATTTACAAGGTGCCATTTTATTACAATGGCAATAAAAGCAACAGACAATCACATGCCAAATAACACACAACAAAAAGGCAAATTTACTATCAGAAATACGAAGAAAATGATCTGAAACAAACTTATACTGGGAGATGTGGATACAGATTTTAGATATTTCAAAAATATAGCAAATTGAAGACATGATAAATAGAAAACATAAGTTGACTTAATATATATTAATTTTTCTTACTACTCTATAAAAATAATGGCTAAGATTGCCTGAAGGCTTATTCCATGAGTTTTTACATGGGTTTTCAAGATAACGTTCATAACTACTTGAGGTATTATTTCTATTATATTTATTTGACCCATGAAAAATCAAACAACAACAACAAAAAAAAAACCTGATGTTGGATATCAGTTATTTTTCCTGTATCACGTAACTAATAAATTCAATAGTGATATTCAAACTTGGGTCTGTCTATTCTAGAAGCCATGGTCCCAAATTTGATCACAAAGTATAAATTACATAAGAAAGTCTGGATGAACATATTAGAAATAAAGAAAAGTAAAACATGGTAACTTTATTCTAGACCAAAAATTTTAACGTTCTAACCATTTAAAGAAAAATTTTCAATTATCTAACAAATCAATAGGATATTAAACTTACATCTCCAGACAGGGCTAAACTGACCAAAAAATATTTTGACCAAAACTATACACAGAATATAAATTTCTTAATATTGAATACATTAATAATTTAGAAAGACTACATGAATCAAGTATTTAACTACAAATCTTGTAAAGTATCTACAAAGAAAGCATAGGGTAAAGGGATATTTTAATTAAGAAAATAAAGGAAAACTTACTAACTTTCGATTACCACATAAAAGAAAGTAAGCCTTTACATCCTTAATTATTTCAGTAAAATTGCAGTTAAAATTCTAATTGAAAACTTTGGATACATGGACAAAACAAATCTGAAGTTCTTTCAGATGAATAAATAATGAAAAATATGCAGCAGTTTATTGAAAAAAAGATAAACTAGCACTTTGCACTCATCTCACATGCCAGTAAAGTAACACCCAAAATTCTCCAAGCCAGGATTCAGCAATACGTGAACCGTGAACTTCGAGATGTTCAAGCTGGTTTTAGAAATGGCAGAGGAACCAGAGATCAAATTGCCAACATCCGCTGGACCATGGAAAAAGCAAGAGAGTTCCAGAAAAACATCTATTTCTGCTTTATTGACTATGCCAAAGCCTTTGACTGTGTAGATCACAATAAACTGTGGAAAATTCTGAAAGAGATGGGAATACCAGACCACCTAACCTGCCTCTTGAGAAACCTATATGCAGGTCAGGAAGCAACAGTTAGAACTGGACATGGAACAACAGACTGGTTCCAAATAGGAAAAGGAGTACGTCAAGGCTGTATATTGTCACCCTGCTTATTTAACTTCTATGCAGAGTACATCATGAGAAACGCTGGGCTGGAGGAAGCAAAAGCTGGAATCAAGATTGCTGGAAGAAATATCAATAACCTCAGATATGCAGATGACACCACCCTTATGGCAGAAAGTGAAGAGGAACTAAAAAGCCTCTTGATGAAAGTGAAAGAGGAGAGTGAAAAAGTTGGCTTAAAGCTCAACATTCAGAAAACGAAGATCATGGCATCTGGTCCCACTTCATGGCAAATAGATGGGGAAACAGTGGAAACAGTGTCAGACTTTATTCTTTTGGGCTCCAAAATCACTGCAGATGGTGACTGCAGCCACGAAATTAAAAGACGCTTACTCCTTGGAAGAAAAGTTATGGCCAACCTAGATACTATATTCAAAAGCCGAGACATTACTTTGCTGACTAAGGTCCGTCTAGTCAAGGCTATGGTTTTTCCTGTGGTCATGTATGGATGTGAGAGTTGGACTGTGAAGAAGGCTGAGCACCGAAGAATTGATGCGTTTGACTGTGGTGTTGGAGAAGACTCTTGAGAGTCCCTTGGATGGCAAAGAGATCCAACCAATCCATTCTGAAGGAGATCAGTCCTGAGATTTCTTTGGAAGGAATGGTGCTAAAGCTGAAACTCCAGTACTTTGGCCACCACATGTGAAGAGTTGACTCATTGGAAAAGACTCTGATGCTAGGAGGGACTGTGGGCAGGAGGGGAAGGGGACAACAGAGGATGAGATGGCTGGATGGCATCACCGACTCAATGGACATGAGTTTGTTAAACTCCGGGAGATGGTGATGGACAGGGAAGCCTGGTGTGCTGTGATTCATGGGGTCACAGAGAGTCGGACACGACTGAGCGACTGAACTAAACTGAACATTTCTTAAGCATACTACAATGTTATCAAATTCTCATACTTCAGTAATAGTTCAAGAGTAAACATTTTGCACCATGGAAAAAACAACCCTGAAGTATATCAAGCAAATATGGGGAACTAATGTGTAATAAAAAGGGCACACAAAAAATCCGAAGAAATTTAGATTAATCAATAAATATAATAATTTTTCTTCAGGTAATTTTATTTACATTTTTATGTATTCTAATAATTAACTGATACTAAATTTTTAAAATACTGGAAAATAAATTCCCGTTTATAATAGCATTGGAACTATTCATTCTACTATATAAATGTATGCATATTATATATAATTTATATTTATATATAGAATCTAAAGGTTATTTATTTGTTGTTGTTATTAGGTCACTCAGTCATGTCTCACTCTGCAATCCCATGGACTGCAGCACACCATGCTTCCTTGTCCTTAACTATCTCCTGGAGTTTGCTTAAACTTATGTCCATTTAGTTTACTTATTAACCAGTCAAAAAATAATGAGCTCTCCCACAGAGCAGAAACAGGCAAATAACATAGATAGAATGCAAGAAATAAAATATACTAATGGTTAATTGATTTAAAAGAGAATTTTAATATTACTGGTAATTTTTAAATCCATATTCAAATACTGAAACTTTATGCTTCAGTTAAAGGCTAGGAAGACTGTTATCATCCAGTTGATAATATGCAGTCTAATGACAACTTTAAGTAGGTAAATTGCTACCGTATGCATGGAGATCCATTTTGTGATACATACCACAACTGAAAGTATGCATATTTTGATGTAGTAATTGCACTTACATAAATTCCTTCTAAGAAAGAAACAACACTAGTCTTTCACAAAATTTTTCGGAGTGTAAAATTGAGGAAACATTCTTTAACTTAAATAACGAGACTATCATAACTCTGTTTTCAAACCTGACAAGGGCATTTCAAAATGGAAAAAGCTCCTAATGAATCATCATAAAATACATTCAATAAAACAAACAAACAAACAAAAATTGGTAAAATAAACCCAGCTATACATAGGAGACAAATATATAAAACCAAGAGTTGAGCATTTTCTTGGATCACCAGATTGGTTTAACAGTTTAAAACTAGTCAGTACAATTGACATGAACATGATGTTAAAAAAAATAAATATTATCATAAATGAATGATAGTCACGTAGTTGTGTCAGACTCTTTGTGATGCTATGGACTGTAGCCTGCTCCTCTGTCCATGGAGATGGCCAGAATACTGGATTAGGTAGCTGTTCTCTTTTTCAGCGGATGTTCCCAATCCAGGGATTGAACCCAAGTATGTCTTGCATTACAGGTGGATTCTTAACTATCTGAGCCACCAGGGAAGCCCCAGAATACTGGAGTGGGTTCCCTTCTCCAGGGGAACTTCCCAACCCAGGAATTGAACCAGCATCTCTTGCATTGCAGGCAGATTCTTTACCAGCTGAGTTACCAGGGGAGCCCCACTATTATCAATGGTCACTCAAAAATGCAATAAAGTATTAGATAAAAGTTATAATCTATTCATTTAAAAAATCATATGCAATTTGGGGACATCCTATGTCTGATTTAGACTTCCTAAATCCTAGAAGGTGTGTGTGGAGGTTGGGGGGAAAATAAAACTTGTAAATGGATTTAAAAATGTATACTGACATGAAAAATTAAACAGGATCATAATGAAGGACAAAAACAAAATGTTCTACCACAAAGCAAGACGTTACAAAATTTCAGTAAGTTAGTACAGTGTTGGAAATATATAAATACTGAGTAAAATAAATTGAACAGAAAAGAATGCTCACTCTAAAATTTCATTTATACTAATTTCAGAAAATAAGCAAAACTCTAGTTGGTATATATGCAGAAAACACTTTCTACTAAAACAAAATCTCTTATTAAGGTCAGGAGACAATGTCTAGTTTTACATGTCTCCTTAATGTTGACTGTTTTAGTAACATACAAGATGATCATCCCTTCCTGTCAAAAGTAGTCTTAAGGTAGCCATATAAACTCTGTAACTCACATGTAATGTATATAAAGGTGGCAAGTGCCTCAAACAGTTCTGTAAAGGTTGCCTCATGCAGAGACAAGGGTGGAAACAGAATATATTAAAACTGATAGATCAGGAGTAGGAAAAACAGATGTCTCTTTTCCTCCCACGTTATCCATCTTAGTAAGCATAGTCTCAAAATATGAAGGGTAGGAGAAGGGATAATCACAATAGTGATTTTCCTACTTTTAAAAGCATGTGCCAAGAATTGTGCTAGGACCTTTAGACACATGATTGATTGGATTTGCTGCTCACAACAATATATGTGATAGCTGCTATTACACTGTCAGTTGAGGGAACAGGCCAGGGAAGGTAGATTTCACACTTTCCCACTTCTCCCAAGGAAGGCCTTTGCATTGTTTTATGTAGTTGAGTGAGCTCCTTAACCAGGCTGAAACTGACCTATCCACTTTCCTTTGAGTAACTGATAGATTTACTATGTCATGAGTGGGAATTTTCTCAATGTATTATCCCTAATCGTACTATAGATTTTCACTATGAATTAATTACCCACCTAAAACAATTTTAAAATTTCCTTCTATGCTTGGAAAAAAAGATCCAATATTTAGAATAAAAATAACTAAAATCAATGTGCAATTTTTCTCTTTAATTATAGTTCCTTAAAAGTTTTCTTTGGATACTAAGTAATGAGAGTTTCAGTACCAAAGAGGAAAGTGCATGTATTTTCTGTAGCCCTTTGATGATCAGGAGATACTGAAATTGTCTCTACATTTGCTATGGTGTCGGTTGCATCATGGGTCATGTTACCTTACTTGTAGGCATAATTGTGACAGGAAACATCATCAGTTTAATTATAGGGAAGAGGTTGCTCATATTAAAAGGAGTAATTCATCAGGGGCTTTTGTAAAAACAAAAGATAATTTAATTTCATAAGACTATTTCAGTCTTACTATAAATCTTGTTTTTCCAAAGTTTTTACCTTTGTGCGTGGTAACTCACATGCACTCAAAGATTTAGTCATAATCTATTATTTACAACTTTGTCTTATTCTCTAATCAGCTGCTCAAGCACTATAAAATCAAACAGCTTGAGATTAACATTCAGAAAAGCTTTACTCAAATGCCATATTATAGTTTAGCTATTTATCCATAATCAAATTTATAATAATTAGATAACATGCATAAGGATTTAAAATTCATCTTTTAAGTAACCTTATTTATACATTCATAATTATATTATATGCCAATGATTATTAGAATTTTATATATTGAGAATGAATAATAGATTAAAGGTAGACTTTTATCTTTTCCTTGGTTATTCAATCTCACTAATTATACATTTAATAATGATCAATTATAAGTTAATGTACATAATTGTTTTATTGAATCTAAATCATAGTTAAACGTTTATTTAATAATCTACATTAGTTTTGCCCTTTACTATTTCACAGTTAATTAGAGTTGCATTCACACACCTAAAATGTTAGGTTTAAAACTCTCTCTTACTTTTTCTCTTTCTACTTCTTTGTCTTGAATCTAAAGTAAAAAAAATCGGTTTATTCTAACAAAACAAATTCGTGGAGAATCATATTTTATATTTTAAATAACTGCACCTATTTTCTTTATTGGTTTGTTGTTTGAGTATTTATGTGTTAAAGACAGATGATTTGCACTTTTTTACATGAAGTGACAAAATCATAACTTGAAGAAAAACAGCTAAATTTAAGTTAGCAAAGTCTCAGTCTTATTTTAATATATTTACATCAACATCTCATTTAATCTTCAAACAACCCTTTAAGGGAAGAGGAAATGAAAGCAAGGAGAAGTTAATTAGATTTTCCCAAAGATCCCCTGGAAATGGCAACTCACTCCAGAATACTTGCCTGGAAAATCCCATGGACAGAGGAATCTGGCGGCTACAACCACAGGTTGCAAAGGAGTCGAAAACAACTTAGTGAGTAAACAATAACAGCAACAGAGTCAAACAGATAGTGAGCAGGAGAAGCAAACATCTGGACCGTGGCACTAACACTCTTGATCACTATTTTTTCCCCATGGTACTCCTTGTGCTCAGTTTCAACTTATACGTGCTTAAAGCCTGAGAGATGCAAGTGCAACTCTGTAAGTTGTCACCTCCATGCAATATTTTCCCATTGAAAAGCTATGACTATATTTCTTGTTACATAACACATATTTCTAATTGATAAATCAAAGGAAGATTTCCCGCTTATTATGCCACGATTTTATTTTCATGGGCTCCAAGATCACTACAGACAGTGACTGCAGCCCTGAAATTAAAAGACACTTCCTCCTTGGAAAGAAAGCTATGAAAAAACCTCCACAGCATATTAAAAAGGAGATGCATCATTCTGCCAACAAAGGTCCACATAATCAAAGCTATGGTTTTCGTAGTAGTCATGTACAGATATGAGAGTTGGACCATAAAGAAAGCTGAGGGCCAAAGAATTGATGCTTTTGAATTGTGGTGCTAGAGAAGACTCTTGATAGTTCCTTGGACTGCAAGAAGATCAAATAAGTCAATCCTAAAGGAAATCAACCCTGAATAATCATTGATGCTGAATGATTCAGTTCAGTTCAGTCGCTCAGTCATGTCCAACTCTTTGTGATCCCATGAACCAAGCGCAGCACGCCGGGCACCAGGCCTCCCTGTCTATCACCAACTCCCAGAGTCTACCCAAACCCATGTCCATTGAGATGGTGATACCATCCAGACATCTCATCTTCTGCGTCCCCTTCTCCTCCTGCCCTCAATCCCTCCAAGCATCAGACTCTTTTCCAATAAGTCAGCTCTTCGCATCAAGTGGCCAATGTATTGGAGTTTCAGCTTCAACATCTGTCCTTCCAATGAACACCCAGGACTGATCTCCCTTAGGATGGACTGGTTGGATCTCCTTGCAGTCCAAGGGACTCTCAAGAGTCTTCTCCAACACCACAGTTCAAAAGCATCAATTCTTTGGCACTCAGCTTTCTCACAGTCCAACTCTCACATCCATACATGACCACTGGAAAAACCATAGCATTGACTAGACAGACCTTTGTTGACAAAGTAATGTCTCTGTTTTTTAATATGCTATCTATATGCAGGTTAGGAAGCAACAGTTAGAACTGGACATGGAAAAACAGACTGGTTCCAAATAGGAAAAAGAATACGTCAAGGCTGTATATTGTCACCCTGCTTACTTAACTTCTGTGGAGAGTACATCATGAGAAATGCTGGGCTGGAAGAAGCACAAGCTGGAATCAAGATTGCTGGAAGAAATATCAATAACCTCAGATATGCAGATGACACCACCTTTATGGCAGAAAGTGAAGAGGAACTAAAGAGCCTCTTGATGAAAGTGAAAGAGGAGAGTGAAAAAGTTGCCTTAAAGTTCAACATTCAGAAAATGAAGATCATGGCATCTGGTTCCATCACTTCATGGGAAATAGGTGGGGAAACAGTGGAAACAGTGTCAGACTTTATTTGAGGGGGGCTCCAAAATCACTGCAGATGGTGACTGCAGCCATGAAATTAAAAGACACTTGCTCCTTGGAAGGAAAGTTATGACCAACCTTGATAGTATATTGAAAAGCAGAGACATTACTTTGCCAACAAAGGTCCATCTAGTCAAGGCTATGGTTGTTCCTGTGGTCATGTATGGATGTGAGAGTTGGACTGTGAAGAAGGCTGAGCACCGAAGAATTGATGCTTTTGAGCTGTGGTGTTGGAGAAGACTCTTGAGAGTCCCTTGGACTGCAAGGAGATCCAACCAGTCCATTCTGAAGGAGATCATCCCTGGGATTTCTTTGGAAGGAATGATGCTAAAGCTGAAACTCCAGTACTTTGGCCACCTCATGCAAAGAGTTGACTCAATGGAAAAGACTGATGCTAGGAGGGATTGGGGGCAGGAGAAGGGGATGGCAGAGGATGAGATGACTGGATGGCATCACTGACTTGATGGCCATGAGTCTGAGTGAACTCCGGAGTTGGTGATGGACAGAGAGGCCTGGTGTGCTGTGATTCATGGGGTCACAAAGAGTCGGACACAACTGAGTGACTGAACTGAACTGAGGTTGGTCAAAACTTTCCTTCCAAAGAGTAAGCATCTTTTAATTTCATGGCTGCAATCACCATCTGTAGTCATTTTGGAGCCCCAAAAAATAAAGTCTGACACTGTTTCCACTGTTTCCCCATCTATTTGCCATGAAGTGATGGGACCAGATGCCATGATCATCATTTTCTGAATGTTGAGCTTTAAGCCAACTTTTTCACTCTCCTCTTTCACTTTCATCAAGAGGCATTTTAGTTCTTCTTCACCCTCTGCCATAAGGGTGGTGTCATCTGCATATCTGAGGTGATTGATATTTCTCCCAGCAATCTTGGTTCCAGCTTGTGCTTCCTCCAGCCCAGTGTTTCTCATGATGTACTCTGCATACAAGTTAAATAAGAAGGGTGATAATATACAGCCTTGACATACTCCTTTTCCTATTTGGAACCAGTCTGTTGTTTCATGTCTAGTTCTAACTGTTGCTTCCTAACCTGCACATAGGTTTCTCAAGAGGCAGGTCAGGTGGTCTGTATTCCCATCTCTTTCAGAATTTTCCAGTTTATTGTGATCCACACCGTCAAAGGCTTTGGCATAGTCAATAAAACAGAAATAGATGTTTTTCTGGAACTTTCTTGCTTTTTTGATGATCCAGCAGATGTCAACAATTTGATCTCTGGTTCCTCTGCCTTTTCTAAAACCAGCTTGAACATCTGGAAGTTCATGGTTCATGTATTGCTGAATGATTAACTGATGTTAAAGCTGAAACTCCAATACTTTAGCCACCTGATGCAAAGAGCTGACGCATTAGAAAAGACCCTGATGCTGGGAATGATTGAAGGCAAAAGGAGAAGGAGGCAGGGATGGTCAGATATCATCGCCAACTCAGTGGACAAGAATCTGAGCAAACTCTGGGAGATAGCGGAGGACAGAGGAATCTGGCGGCTTGCAGTCCCTAGGATCACAAAGAGTCAAGCAACTTAGTCACTGAACAACAACAAACCATGTATGATTCTTGAATTCTATGTATATTTTTCACTACAAGCTCATTGTAGTTGTGCTTTTATTTCACTTCAAATAAAATTAGTAGTCCAAAACAAATGTGTTTTAAATGACTGAAGCAGATATCAAGGTAAGAATGGATTAAGACAATGACAACCCCGATAAAACTGAGGAGGAATTTTAAATGTTTTGATATCATGTGTGTGTGTCTGTGTGTGTGTAAGGACACTTTGGAAGAGAAATGGAAATAATTCTTTCATGCTTTGAAAGTAACTAATTTACACACAATTTTTGTAGTTATTCAGTAAAATACAAGACACTGAAGTAGCCCTTAAGAAAATCATTTTTGCAAAACTATGAAAAAGTCATTATTTTTGAGTGTTTTTTATTTCCAAATAGTGTTTGAATACTTTGCATGCATTCTCATTTAAATAATCTTCCTACTAACCCAGTGAAATAAGTATTATGTGAATTTAAAGATGAGAAATCTGAGACTCAAAAAAGTTCAAATGTAATAGTGAGAAAGTACCATGCCCTATCTGCCTTTTCTCACTTTCTCTTTTAAGAATTTTACAGTAATTTTAATATTATAATGTTCACAATCAGAGGGTCACATTCCTGTTTCATTGCCTTTATACTAAATACGCCATTTTTATGTACTGAATAACCCATCCAAGTAAGTATCCATTTAATACAAAGCATCTTTTCAGTTCAGAGAGAATAGTCACTAATCTGCTAAGGCAGAAAAAGACATGTAATCCCTTAATATTTGAACACAGATGATTACTGAAACCAAACTTTCATGAGTGAGTTACAATATTGGTCTCCAAAACCGATTATCATTTTAAATAATTTTTGGAATGGTGTCCTAATTTTTAATTATATATACAGTATTTTGTAATATGGATATATAGAATCCAAATGTTATTAACCATTTTCTTAAGCTTTTACATTTAAAAATTGGCCTCTGAGTCAAGCTGGCTGATTACAGTTAAGCTTTAACACTCAAATGTATGCATTTTAAAACTTTCTGAATTGCAATTAATTGCACTTTTAAAAAGCATCCAAAAAAACAAAAAGTGTAATTTGAGTCATTTCATACCAGTGTTTACATGTAACAGAATCATTCAATATAAGGGGAAACATTTTTATACTCAACATGTCTGGATTTATGATAACAGCTCCCTTCAAAGCAATGCCTTCCAAAGGTCTCCAGACTTGACATAAAATGAATTCAGTTCACCACATCAGGCCCAGTGACCCGGCCCCCAATGAGATCCATTGACTCATTTTGCTTCCTTGCTTAATATCTTCTCTTGGTGGCAGACTGGAGAGATGGTATCTGGAAGGTGATTTGGTGAAAACGGTGGTAATTTAGCAGCAATCTTTGTGGCTACTATACCCCAGTGGGAGTCATTCCGTTCCCTAGTAAGTAAGAGCTTTGATCAAACATCTAAGTAGGGAGGCTTATGTGCTCAACATGGAGTTAAGTTGAAGAAATGGGTAAAACACACAGAGCTTATCCCAACCTAACAGGCAACACTCTGCACAAGATGTGATGTGGGTACACATTGGAACACGGAACCGTGGCGAGGGTTTAGATTAAATCACATCTGCAGCTGCCATCAGTATTCTTTCTGTGCGCTGTCTCCCTATTTGGGCTAAAGCTTATAAACAGACATGAGCACAGAATGATGGGTGAGACAAGTGATAAACAGAGACAGAGAAAATGACACTAAGCTCTCTTTCCTGCCTTCTCTCATTGTTCTTAGTCAAAAAGCAGAAATACGTTGACATCCAGAGCCTTATGACGGGATATTCACATATTTGTTTGTGATTCTGATAACTTTTAAAATATTGTTTTGGAGAGTAAATGAGAAAAACATTTCTCTTAATCTATCTATCTTAGCATGTAGAGAAAAAAAACTATAAAACATGCTGAATGTAAAATCACAATCAATAAAACCTGATTGCATGATTTCATAATTTTTTTTACACAGACTTTAATGAGCATATACTGAGTGTCATTTTGGTTTCCCTCATCAGATTGAAAACTCATTAGAACAAAAAGATAAAACGAGGAGGTGGATTTACAGTGGATCTAAAGAAACTTAAGTTTCAGGCCAAACTTTTTATGTGATCATTTCTATTTATAAATATTGCAAAAGAAATTTATATTGTAATTGGCTATCATTTCTCAGTACTTTCTCCCACTGTTGTCTCCCCATAGCTCTGAAGCACTAAGGTGACTGTGGGTTTCTCGAAGATCTGACTAAAAGATATCTGAGTCATGAATTTATTCAGATTTAGTCTAATGGGATATATGTTCTTGTCTAGGTATCAGTGTCCCGTTCCTGAAAGGCTTCCACGGATATTTCTATATTTCATTTTTTATCCCATCGTGCTTTATATCATAAAGTTCAGTCCAGAGGATCTATCTTTATGTGAATATGTCTTACAATACCTAAAATATTTAGCCACAAGTGCACAAGGTTTGAAGAATACAAACCTATGAGAACTTGTTTCAAACAGTAAACATTTAAAACTGTAAGCCAAAGATTTTTTTTCTTCTGAATGCATACTCAGAACAAAATTTCTATTCTGTCAGTTATGTAATCGAGAACACAGTGTATATAATTATAAATGCTGTAAATTTTTTCTTTCTGTTCTGAGTGAGATCATCACAAAATGAAATGTATCTGAATCCCTGTGTTTGTAGGCTGTATATCTGTAACAGTACCTTTATGAGGAAATCTCTAAAAACAATGCATGAGTTTTTTTTTCCCATTTTGACCACAGCATTAAAATTACCTATTGTTTTTAGGTAAACAACCTATTGTTGTTTAAATAGGTAAATCTGAAAGGAATTTTCTAAAACATGAAGCAAACAAACAAATTGTTCATCAAACATACTAAAGGAAACTATGGGTTAGCTTTTTATTTTCACTGCAGAAAATTACAAAATTATTTCTAATGAAGAAACTATTAGAAATATTCAGCCCAAAATGGAGAAAAAGCATATTATAAACTTGTGCCAGAAGATAAGCTAATAAAAATGTTCTGCTGTTGGCTTGATTTTATAATATCTGTGATATTTCTCAGCTTTGTAAAATTCAAAATTTGTCATGGTTTCTTTTTACACATGAAACAAATATTCACTTTTGCACCTATTGTGCAATCATAATTTTAGATTCTAATGTTAAAGATAGTTTTCCAAGTCTTAGAAGCTGAAAACTCCATAAAACCTGTGTAAATCCCTGGAAGCAAAAATTTTAAGATTCTCAATTCTGTATCACTGAGACACTCACAAAGCAATATCCCTAAGATTACCATGTCTAGAAGGCATGTGCTTTTAAAGGACTCATCTTTTTATAATGCAAATTCTATTACCAGGGTTTCTAATAAACAACCATACTCAAATCCTACTGGTCCCCAGACATCTCTAAGGTCTTTGTTTGGTCAAATTTCTTTTACCCGTAAATATTAAGTTGTGGCTCAACTTCCAACCAAGATCACAGATAACAAGACTAAAAACAATCCATTAACATGTTTCAAAAAAAAAACCACATTGACATGTTTCTGAAAAGAAGAAATGAAGTTTTTATGACTATCCATTTACTCAGTATAGCTTGAGTGATATTTAATTATTTTAGAAATATCTATTTTAAAAATCCTAGTATTAGTTTAAAAATCCTAAAATGCCTATTTTAAACAATCGTTAGGTCAGGAAAATTTGAAAAACAAACATACAAACAAATGGCAACAAGAAAACTGTCACTCTACTGGGGGGTGAGTGGGCAAGAAGTCATGCAAAAGAGTTCTCACTGGGATATGATGATGATTTTAAGATCAAAAGAGTATACACATAAAATAGAGATATTTGAGATAATGTATATGATAGGATCACCTGGAGAAGTAAATTGGGGTAACACTGTGATTAATACTGCATATTAATATAATAATTAAGATTACATATTTTACATAGTAGAGAACCATTGCAAGTACTTACTAAGAGGCAAGATATTATATAGCTTGTGATTTTAAACAATCACTTTAATGATTTAATGACAGTGAAGTTGAATGCCGAAGAACTGATGCTTTTGAATCATAGTGTTGGAGAAGACTCTTAAGAGTCCCTTGGACTGCAAGGAGATCAAACCAGTCCATCCTAAAGGAGATCAACCCTGAATATTCATTAGAAGAACTGATGCTGTAGCTGAAGTTCCAATACTTTGGCCACCTGATGCGAAGAACTGACTCAATGGAAAATATCCAGATGCTGGGGAAGATTGAGGGCAGGAGAAGGAGTGGATAACAGGATGAGATGGTTGGATGGCATCACCAACTTGATGGACATGAGTTTCAGTAGGCTCTGAGACTGATGATGGACAGGGAAGCCTGGCGTGCTGCACACCACGTGGTCACAAAGAGTTGGACATGACCAAGCGACTAAACTGAACTGAACTGAAGCGCCAGGAATGAATGGCAATGAGCCGTGTTGGAGAATCTTGAGTAAGCACCACTTTCTACTTAGGGACATTGTTTAAATCTTTGACTGACACCTGAATCATACACACACAGGGTAGAATCCTAACACACCAGCTGCTAAGTCTTAAAGAACTAAACTTGAGATTTCAATTCCATTCTTCTCAGGGAAAGCAAAAATTACAGTTTGAGGTCAGTCAAATTAATGGGATTGCTTACATTTTCAAAAGTCATCCTCTTCAAATAATATAAAGGGAATCTGAAACTTCTACAGAATATTTTTCCCAATGTCTAAAATAGAGTAAAAAATATAGAAATAAAAGGTACACACAAAAAAAGAGAGAAGGAATGAAAGAATGGAATTAATCTATTTGAAGTTCAATTCAATTCAGTTCAGCCATTCAGTCATGTCTGACTCTGTGACCCCATGAACCACAGCATGCCAGGCCTCCCTGTCCATCACCAACTGCCGGAGTTCACTCAAACTCACGTCCATTGAGTCCATGATGCCATCCAACCATCTCATCCTCTGTCGTCAACTTCTGCTCCAACTTCCCATCTTCCCCAGCATCAGGGACATTTCCAAATGAGTCAGCTCTTCACATGAGGTGGCCAAAGTATTGGAGTTTCAGCTTCAACATCAGTCCTTCCAATGAACACTTTAGGATGGACTGGCTGGATCTCCTTGCTATCCAAGGGACTCTCAACAGTCTTCTCCAACACTACAGTTCAAAAGCATTTAATCTTTGGCACTCAGCTTGAATTATAGTCCAACTCTCACATCCATACATGACCACTGGAAAAACCACAGCCTTGACTAGACAGATCTTTGTTGACAAAGTAATGTCTCTGCTTTTTAATATACTATCTAGGTTGGTCATAACTTTCCTTCCAAGGAGTAAGCGTCTTTTCATTTCATGGCTGCAATCACCATCTGCAGTGATTTTGGAGCCCCCCAAAATAAAGTCTGCCGCTGTTTCCACTGTTTCCCCATCTACTTCCCATGAAGTGATGGGACCAGATGCCATGATCTTCGTTTTCTGAATGTTGAGCTTTAAGCCAATTTTTTCACTCTCCTCTTTCACTTTCCTCCAAAGGCTCTTTAGTTCCTCTTCATTTTCTGCCATAAGGGTGGTGTCATCTGCATATATGAGGTTATTGATATATCTCCCAGCATTTTGATTCCAGCTTATGTTGCTTCCAGCCCAGCGTTTCTCATGATGTACTCTGCAACAGAAGTTAAATAAGCAGGGTAACAATATACAGCCTTGAAGTACTCCTTTTCCTATTTGGAACCAGTCTGTTTTTCCATGTCCAGTTCTAACTATGGCTACCTGACCTGCATATAGGTTTCTCAAAAGGCAGGTCAGGTGGTGTGGTATTCCCATCTCTTTCAGAATTTTCCACAGTTTATTGTGATCCACACAATCAGAGGCTTTGGCATAGTCAATAAGCAGGAATAGATGTTTTTCTGGAACTCTCTTGCATTTTCAATGATCCAGCGGATGTTGGCAATTTGATCTCTGATTCTTCTGCCTTTTCTAAAACCAGGTTGAACATCTGGAATTTCACAGTTCACGTATTGCTGAAGCCTGGCTTGGAGAATCTTGAGGATTACTTTACTAGCATGTGAGATGAGTGCAATTGTGTGGTAGTTTGAGCATTCTTTGGCATTGCCTTTCTTTGGGATTGGAATGAAAACTGACCTTTTCCAGTCCTGTGGCCACTGCTGAGTTTTCCAAATTTGCTGACATACTGAGTGTAGTACTTTCACAGCATCATCTTTTGGGATTTGAAATAGCTCAACTGGAATTCCACCACCTCCACTAGCTTTGTTCGTAGTGATGCTTTCTAAGGCCCACTTGACTTCACATTCCAGGATGTCTGGCTCTAAGGGAGTGATCACACCATTATGATTACCTAGGTTGTGAAGATCCTTTTTGTACAGTTCTTCTGTGTATTCTTCCCACCTCTTGTTAACATCTTCTGCTTCTGTTAGGTTCATACAGTTTCTGTCCTTTATTGAGCCTATCTTTGCATGAAACGTTCCCTTGGTGTCTAATTTTCTTGAAGAGATGTCTAGTCCTTCCCATTCTATTGTTTTCTTCTATTTCTTTGCATTGATCCATGAGGAAGGCTTTCTTATCTCTCCTTGTTATTCTTTGGAACTCTCCATTCAAATGAGTATATCTTTCCTTTTCTCCTTTTAGTGACAAACCCTGTGATGGACCAAGCATTTGAATACTGAATATAAGAAAAGATATTTAAACAGCTCTTAATGATGATACTCAGTGAAGTAAAATGAAATATGCTTTCAGTAAAGAAACAGATTTCGTATTTCAACAGAACAATACAAGGTATGAAAGAGAACAAAATGGAATTCGAGAACTATAAAATAAAATATCTATATATGTTTATATATCTACATATATTTGTTTATTTATCTATCTATATACCAAATGATAGAACTGGACATGGAACAACAGACTGGTTCCAAACAGGAAAAGGAGTACGTCAAGGCTGCATATTGTCACCCTGCTTATTTAACTTCTATGCAGAGTACATCATGAGAAAGGCTGGGCTGGAAGAAGCACAAGCTGGAATCAAGATTGCCGGGAGAAATATCAGTAACCTCAGATATGCAGATGACAAAAACACCCTTATGGCAGAAAGTGAAGAGGAACTAAAGAGCCTCTTGATGAAAGTGAAAGAGGAGAGTGAAAAAGTTGGCCTTGAGCTCAACATTCAGAAAACAAAGATTATGGCATCTGGTCCCATCACTTCTTGGCAAATAGATGGGGAAACAGTGGAAACAGTGTCAGACTTTATTTTGGGGGGCTCCAAAATCACTGCAGATGGTGATTGCAGCCATGAAATTAAAAGACACTTACTCCTTGGAAGGAAAGTTATGACCAACCTAGATAGTATATTGAAAAGCAGAGACATTACTTTGCCAACAAAAGTCCATCTAGTCAAGGCTATAGTTTTTCCTGTGGTCATGTATGGATGTGAGAGTTGCACTGTGAAGAAAGCTGAGTGCCAAAGAATTGATGCTTTTGAACTGTGGTGTTGGAGAAGACTGTTGAGAGTCCCTTGGACTGCAAGGAGATCCAGCCAGTCCATTCTAAGAGATCATCCTTGGGTATTCTTTGGAAGGAATGATGCTAAAGCTGAAACTCCAATACTTTGGCCACCTCATGCGAAGAGTTGATTCATTGGAAAAGACTCTGATGCTGGGAAGGATTGGGAGCAGGAGGAAAAGGGGACAACAGAAGATGAGATGGCTGGATGGCATCACTAATTCGACGGATGTGAATTTGAGTGAACTCTGGGAGTTGGTGGACAGCGAGGTCTGGCGTGCTACGATTCACGGGGTCACAAAGAGTTGAACACGACTGAGCGACTGAACTGAACTGATACCAAATGATCTTAACAGCAGAATGGAGATGAAGAAAAAAAAAAGCAACTCAAAAACAACACTCCTCCATAAAAAAATCACTGAATTTGCCATTTGATAACCAGAAATTATTTGAATGAAAGAAGACAAGAAAAACAGTTCATAAAGCATTCAATAAAATGGGACCTATGAAACAATATTGAAAAGTCAACATATTGATGTTTTTCAGAGCAGGAAAAAAAAAAGCAAACTCCCTCAAATCATAGAACTGTTAACCAATAATTTCCTAATTTTGATAAAGACAAAATTATATATACATGGAACTCAGTGAAACCCAATCATTTTGAATGCTAAGAAAAACAT
This sequence comes from Ovis canadensis, assembly GCF_042477335.2. Lineage (NCBI taxonomy): Eukaryota > Metazoa > Chordata > Mammalia > Artiodactyla > Bovidae > Ovis > Ovis canadensis. The sequence goes on from NC_091262.1 coordinate 22,131,404, forward strand.
ACTAAGCACAACATATTCAAACTGTTTAAGAAGATAATCTAAGAAATAGCCAGAGAGAAAGCACAGCGTATGCAGAACAGCACCAGGCATGTAGCACTGTGATAATATTTACCATTGTCTTCTCCTCAGAAACAATGGATAGAAGGTCAGAGGAGAACACTTAGAAACAGCAGCTAACAATCCAGAATTCCCTATCTAACAAAAATACCCTTCAAGAATTAAGTCACAACTGATTTTTTTAGTCAAATGAAAACTAAGAGAAATTACTGCAAACTTGCAGTACTAAAAAAGGCAAAGGAAGTTTTTCAAGCTGAAGGAAGATAGTTCCAGAGGGAAACTCTGATCTTTTGGAAAAGCATAAAATTTCTGAAATGATAAATAATTGGGTAAAATTTTAAAAACTTCTCTTCTCTGAATTTCTTTAAAATGTATAGGGCTGTTTAAAGCAAACATTCTGAAACTTAAAATGCATGCAAATGAAGACTATGGCATAAAGGACAGAAAGGGTGGCAAATGAAGCCAAGTCATTGCAAGGATTCCACATTTTCTATGATGCTACATAATATCAAAACTGCAAGCTTGCATATAGCATGTAATCCATATAAATTTATTTAAAAACAGTGTCAAGCAGCATACCTAGGAATATATCCAATACAGACATTAAAATGGAATTAATCCAAAATAAAGCAAGAAAGGAGGAACAAAAGAATACTTTGAATAAAACTGAAAACAAAACAAATGGTTAAAGTAACATCAAATATTCATTAAAAATAGAGTAAACAACCTAATTAAAATGGATAGAAAATGAAGACTTAACTAGATATTTTGTACAACAAATATATTATAAGCATAAACACATAGATAGATTGAAACTAAACAGATGGGAAAATACATAATCAAAGCAATAAGCATAAGGACGCTGAATTGGCTAAGTATAATATCAAATAAACTAGATTTCAAGACACAAATGGGTTATCAGAGATTGAATGCCGTGTTTCATACTGAGAAAATGTTCCATTTTCACAAATGTATATGCACCTAACAACAAGACTTCAAAATACTGAATGAAAAATTAACAGAATTAATTGGAGAAACAGAAAATCCCACACTCATTAGATTTAACGATTTTCCTTTCAGTGGAACAAATGGACTAAAATACAGTAAATAAAAGATCTGAATAATAATACGAACTATTTTAAGAGCTTCCCAGGTGGCTCAGTGGTAGAGAATCCTGGAATGCAGGAGTTGCCGGAGGTGCAGGTTTGCCTCTGGGCTCAGTAAGATCCCTTGGAAGAGGAAATGGCAACCCCCTCCAGTCGCCTTGCCAGAGTAGCCTAGCCGGCTACAGTCCATGTGTTTGCAGAAGGGTCAGACATGTCTTAGTGACTGAACAGCACTACAGTCTTAATATATTTAATATTTAAAGCTACTATACTTCAAAACTATCGCACACATACACAAGCATACACACAGACACACACACTCGTTTAAAGCACACGTGGGCTATTCACCAAGATAGACTACCTGCTATATTCTGGGCCATAGACCAATTCTAAACAAATTGAAATCATACAAAATGTTGCTCTATTACCATAATAATATTAAATTAGTCATCAATTAGCTATCTAGGAAAATGCTGAGTACTGAAAACTAAAATAAATAAATAGACTGGCGTCACCAACAGGGCCAGCGATACAACTAATCAGTATATTTCCTGACTTTGGTTTTTCTCCAGTCCCTGGCATTCAGAAATTTACATTCTGTCTCTATAGATCTGTTAAATCTAAGCATTTCATATATACAGAATCATGGACTGCATGGTCTTTTGTATGTGGCTTTTTACACTTAACACTGTATTTTCAGTGTTTATCCCTATAGTTACACATGGTGGCTCAGTGGTAAAGAATTTGCCAGTCAATGCAGGAGACATGGGTTTGATTCCTGGGTTTAGAAGATCCCCTTGAGAAGGAAATAGCAACCCATTCCAGTATTCTTGCCTGGGAAATCCCATGAAAAGCAGAGGCTGGGAGGTTACAGTCCATGGGGTCACAAAAGAGTCGGACACAACTTAGGAACTAAACAATAACAGTGACACGTATCAGTATTTTATTCCTTTTTAGGACTTAACAACTCATTGAACAGATATACTACAGTTTTTCTGTTGATAAATATTTGAGTTGTTTCTATCTTTTGGTCATTATGAATAATGTTCTGAATATTCATGCTTTTGTGTAGACATACATTTTTCATCCTCTTATATGTCAATAGATAGGAGTAAATTTACTTGATCACTTGTTTAACATTTTGAGGAAATGCCAAACTGTACTCTAAACCACAGTTTACCCAAGGCCTCAAAGACTTACTTCTCTGTTTTCTCCTATGGGTTGCACAAGTATTGCCTTTACACTTAGGTCTATGATCCATTTTCAGTTGACTTTTTAAAAATCGAGTATGTTGTAGGTGTTCAATTTCAATCTTATCATGCAGATATCAAATTGTTCTATCACCCTTTGTTGAAAAGACAATTGCTTTGCCTTCAATTGTCTTGGCACCCATGGAAAAATTAATGTAAGGGTTTATTTAGGACCATCAATCTCACTCCATTGATCTCTGTATCTGTCCTTATTCAGTATCACCCTGCCTCGATTATCATAGTTTTTGTGGTTAAGGTTTGAAGACAGAAAGCATGAGGTTTTTCAAAATTATTTTGGCTATTTTTGGTGCTTTTCAGTTCCACATGAATTTTAGGAACAACTTGTCAGTTAACACAAATAGGATAGCTGGGGTAATAGAAACCTCATAGAATGAGTTTTAAAGTGCTTTATCATCTGCTAATTTTTGGAAGAGTTTCTGAAGGCTTTGAATAAATCACTTGTTAAACATTTGTTAGAACTCACAGTGAAGACATTACATGAGCTTTTCTTCATGGATGCTTTCATTTTTCATTACTAATTCAGTATATTTACTTTCTAAAGATCAACTCATTTTTTCTATTTCTTCATCAAGCAGTTTTGGTAGTTGTATCTTTCTAGGAATTTGTCCATTTCATTGGACTCTCTAAGTTATTAGTATACAATTGTTCACTGTATTCCCTTATAATTATTTCTATAAAGTTGGTAGTGTTGTCCCCCTTTTATTCCTGATTTTGTAATTTAAGATCACTTTCTTTTTCTTCATAAATCTAACTAAAGTTTTGCCAATTTTGCAAATATTTTCAAAAAACGACTTAACTTTGTTGATATTTCCATTTGTTTTCTATTCTGTCTTGATAATTTCCATTTTGCCTTTTATTATTCTCTTTCTTCTGCTTGCTTCACATTTAGCTTGCTCTTATTTTTTTTCTAATTTCAGCACGTAGAAATTTAAGTTAATGACCTTCTTTTTAAATTTGTCATTACGCCTCTAAACACTGCTTTAGCTGAATCCCATAAGCTTTGTTATGATGTCTTGTTTCTCCTCAAAATGTTATCCAATATCTCTTCTGATTTCTTCTTTGACCCATTTGTTGTTCAGTAGAGTGTTTAATTTCCACATATTTAAGAATTTTTAAATTTTTCTTCTTATTGATTCTTAATTTTCTTCTGTTGTAATCAGAAAACAAAATACTTCATACAATTTTAGTCTTTTACATTTATTAACATATTTTTGGCCTAAAAAATGGCCTAATCTGGAAAATGTTCCATGTCTGTCTGAGAATAGTCTGTTTCTGATGTGTTGAATGCGACTGCTGGGTCTGGTTAATGTAGGTACTTCTCAGGTCTTCTATTTTCCATTATATCTGCTGTGAAATAGTATATACATCATTAAAAGTGGGGTATTTTATTCTCCAACCATTATTGTTGAATTGCCTTATCTTTCCCTTTTATTGTATCAGTTTTGCTTTATGTACTTTGGGTTTCTTATTTACATTTACATACAGTTGTTATATCTTTTCAATGGAATGATCATTTATCTTTATAAAGTGTCTTTTTCCTATTCACAATTTTTCTCTTAAAGTCTAGTTTGTCAGTTAGTATAGATACAATGGACTGTCCCTGTGACTTGGGAACAGGCAAAGTTTTCTTAGGAAAAATAACAATTTAGATTTCACCATAATTAAAAAATTCTGCTCATCAAAAGATACCATAAAGAAAATGAAACAGAAGTACAGATTTGAAGAAAATATTTGCTAAACAAATATCTGACAAAAACAGCCTTGAGTATATGTTATTGTTATAAGTCACTAATAAAAAAGTAAACATCCAAATAAAAACAGGCAAAACTATTAACAGATACCACACAAAGGAGGATATGTGAATTAGATTGCAAGAAAATGAAAATACATTCAACATCAATAGTCATGAGAGAATTTCAAATTAAAACTATAAAAGATTCCAGTACTCAACCACCATATTGCCAAAGTGTAAAAAAAAGAAAAAAACTGACAAAGCCCAATTATGGATAGTATCTTGTAAAACCAGACATTTTATACATGATTATTAAGCACTTTGGAAAATTTAAACATTCATCTGTCTCATCCCTGCAATCCCATTTCTATTTATCCAAGTAAATTATTATCATTTATTCAATTTTACCAAACATTCATCCAAGTAAAACACTATATACCTATGAAAAAAAGTTTAAAAATAATAATCCATTAATCAGATGTCCATCAAAAGGTGAATGCATAAACTGTGATATGTAAATACAATGTAATATTATTCAACTTCTCTTTCTAAAAAGGAAAAAAAAACATGCAGCAACGTATGTATATTTCAAAATAGGGACTAAAGAGAGACACTGAAGAATTCCTACTGAGTAAAGTCCCGGGTTTGAAAAAAAAATGTACATTGTTAGAATAGAAAAAAAAAGCAGAACAGTAGTTCCCAGGAGCACACAGGAGATGCTCAGTCACGTTGGCAGCTCATGTCATGAGAGGAGGTAAGTTCCTAGGTGTTAAAGATTAGTACACTCATTTCAAATTGGTTAGTCCAAGGGAGTCGAAGGAAGACTTGCATTCAGAGTCTAATCATATATAAACATCCAAATATGAATCAGCGCTCGATTAAGTACTTCCTTTAATTTTTCTAGAGTTAAGGAGGCAATGGTGTTTGGCACTCCTACTCTTTCAGGAGGAATAACGGAGGCAAAGACAAGTCCATTATGTGACAGTGACACTGAGGATTATTTGTGATGTAACAAAACGAAATGACCCCGTAACATATCCCAGGAAATACCTCGTTGTATAATGCTACTTTTAGGCAATTCCAGAGAACATACTCATATCACTCAAGGGAATAACTTACACCATCTATGGTTTTCAAGCTTTCAGCACTCTCTGCAATTAATTTTGAAGACTCACTCACATATATAATGTGTTTGACAGTGTATTATGAATCCTACCTGTGTTTCAGTGTGCTTTCTCATTTTCAAATAAATTAATTAGAATAACAAATATATAGCATATATAAAACATCAGTGTTCTATTACTTAGTAAATCATCCCTTGCTTTGAAACAAATGTGCATATTTCTTTAAAATATATGGAACTCAATTACTATTCAACAATAGTGTAGGAGGGATTAAAGAGATCTGAATCTGTACCTGACCAATCAGGAAACTATGAATAGTATAAGCCATCTCCTTGGAAATGCATCTTCCCTTGGGGGCTGATTCCTGCATACATACAGAGGAGTTAATCATTTGCCATTGGCAAGAAACAAATAACAGCCATCTTCACACTGACATATAGTGTCTATCGCTCTATGGATTTTTCAAAGTAAATAGATTCAAGCTCTATCAGAATGAAGGCTTAGAAAATAATAATCACAGATTCTACTCTTTAAAGTCATTTGTCCTCTTGCTCCTGATTTTCATCAATTCTCTGTAATTTTCACCCACTCTGTCTTGGGATCATGAGTTATCATTGGTTGCCACCAGAACACTCCAGGGTAATTTGTCTTATTGAAACATGGTTTGGCCTCATGGCTGTGAATAATCATTCACTCTCTAATATATTATATATTCTCTAAAATTCTTTCATGCTAAGGACAACATAATGCTGTCCTGGAACTGATGAGCCCAGGATTTAATGGTTTCTTGTGGTTTGAAAAGTTAGTTTAATACAGTTAGTTAGTTTAATACAGTTAGTTTAATACGTTCAAATTTTTTTCTTAATTTGCACCAGATTAAATGGATCTTCTGAAAATTAAATAGTTAATCTATATATTGTATATGAATAAGAATCACTTTGGTGCATACAGAAGTCAGGACAGGTCTGGAAGTGGCAATGGAGTAGATCAATTCAGTTCAGTTCAGTTGTCCAGTCATGTCCGACTCTTTGCGACCCCATGGACTGCAGCACGCCAGGCTTCCTTGTCCATCACCAACTCCCAAAGCCTGCTCAAACTCATGTCCATTGAGTCAGTGATGCCATCCCACCATCTCATCCTCTGTCATCCCCTTCTCCTCCCTCCTTCAAGCTTTCCCAGCATCAGGGTCTTTTCCAATGAGTCAGCTCTTCACATCAGGTGGCCAAAGTATTGGGGTTTCACCATCAGTGTCAGTCCTTCCAATGAATACTCAGGGCTGATTTCCTTTATGATGGACTGGTTTGATCTTTCTGCAGTCCAAGGGATGCTCAAGAGTCTTCTCCAACACCACAGTTCAAAACGTCAGCTCTTTAGCATTCAGCTTTCTTTATGGTCCAACCGTCACATATGTGACCACTGGAAAAACCATAGCTTTGACTAGACAGACCTTTGTTGGCAAAGTAATGTCTCTGCTTTTTAATATGCTGTCTAGATTGGTAATAGCTTTCCTTCCAAGGAGCAAGTGTATTTTAATTTCATGGCTGCAGTCACCTTCTTCAGTGATTTTGGAGCCCAAGAAAATAAAGTCTGTCACTGTTTCCATTGTTTCCCCATCTATTTGCCATGAAGTGATGGGACCAGATGCCATGATCTTTGTTTTTTGAATGTTGAGTTTTAAGTGAACTTTTTCACTCTCCTCTTTCACTTTCATCACGTGGTTCTTCAGTTTCTCTTCACTTTCTGCCATAAGGGGGTGTCATCTGCATATCTGAGGTTATTGATATTTCTTACAGCAGTCTTGATTCCAGCTTGTGCTTCTTCCAGCCCAGCGTTTCTCATGATGTACTCTGCATATAAGTTAAATAAGCAGGCTGACAGTATAAACCCTGATGTACTCTTTCCCCAATTTGGAACCAGTCTGTTGTTCCATGCCCAGTTCTAACTATTGCTTCTTGAAATCTGTATACAGATTTCTCAGGAGGTAGGTCAGGTGGTCTGATAGTCCTGTCTTTTTCAGTATTTTCCACAGTTTGTTGTGATCCACACAGTCAAAGTCTTTGGCATAGTCAATAAAGCAGAAGCAGAAGTTTTTCTGAGGTCTCCTACTTTTTCCATGATCCAGCGGATGTTGGCAATTTGATCTCTGGTTCCTCTGCCTTTTCTAAATCCAGTTTGGACATCTGAAGTTCTCAGTTCCTGTACTGTTGAAGCCTTGCTTGAAGAATTTTGAGCATTACTTTGGAGTAGATAAAACTCCTGAGTTGAATATGGCTACCTTTTCCTCTTTTTTTTCCTGATGAATTTAGTTCTGCTGAGAATAAGGTGATTTGAAGGATTGTCACTTTGCTGATTCTAAAAGACATAACAATGCGGTTTTTGGTCTGCTAACACTCCAGTATTTAAACAGCGATATAACAAACATCTTAATATGCTTTAAATGGCATTCCTGTCCTTTCAACATATGACAGCAGTTCAAAATTTCAATAGTAACAACACTGTATGATAGTGGTGGGGGAGACCCTGGCCAAGTTTGAGGTCCATTTTATGGTTTTGATAGTGTGAAATGTACTTACAACATAATAGTATTTTATTCTGATTAATTGACCTTTTTGGGTAGCTAGCCTTTTAAAAGGAAGATAGCTTTTACAAAGCACTTGTAAAATTATATTTAAAATACTTATGGACATCAATATAATTTATTTAAGGCAACTGGTGAGTTAAATGCAAACATATCAGAAACATAAGGATTGAATATTCCTCAAAGTACACATGGGCTCAAGAATTAAGAGCAGTAATGTTTGGAAAAACCTGTCTTGGGGGTTCTGCCAAAAATAAAACATTTAAAAAGTAGTTTGAATATTTTCAGCAACATTAATTACTAGGCAACTATGGCAATGCCTATTTTAATTACAAAACACACTACCATGTTAATAGTAGGCAAATTCCATTCAACATGAATTTCCAATGGGCATGATATTTACCAGAATCAACTGCTGACATCATATAGGTGTATCCCCTTGTCACTAATAACAACCACCAGTAGGACTGTGGGATTATGATAATCATTGTAATTTGCAATGGGTAGAAGTAGCTAACAGTTCCAATAATTTTCAGGTTCTCATCAGAAGCTCTTGTCTTCACATTGAGGTCTTAAGAGGAGCTAGAAACAGTGCTTGCAGTGGCAACTCCCTGGTGGGGTAACTAAGCAGGAAGATGAACATAAGTGTTTCTATTTGGAGTATTATATTTAATGTTGTATCAGGTTAAGCATTCTTTTTATTTTTGTATTGAAGGATAATTGCTTTACAGAATTTTGTTGTTTTCTGTCAAACCTCAACATGAATCAGCCATAGGTATACATATATCCCCTCCTTTTTGAATCTCCCTTCCATCTCCCTCCCCACCCCACCCCTTTAGGTAGATACAGAGCGCCTGTTTGAGTTTCCTGAGCCATACAGCAAATTCCCATTGGCTATCTATTTTACATATGGTAATGTAAACTTCCATGTTACTCTTTCCACACATCTCACCCTCTCCTCCCCTCTCCCCATGCACATAAATCTATTCTCTATCTCTGTTTCTCCACTGCTTCCCTGTAAGTAAATTCTTCAGCACCATTTTTCTAGATTCTGTATATATGCATTAGAATGCAATGTTTATCTTTCTCCTTCTGACTCACTTCACTCTGTATAATAGGTTCTAGGTTCGTCCATCTATAATGTATTATCGCCACTAGGAAGCACACAAAACCAGATATGTTTTTTGATTTGAGAACCAAGAGAAGAAGACCTGGATTTTCTGCTCTCAAGTTTTGTGTCCTTGTGTAAGCTACTTAAGTCCTATGAAACTTTCAACAGATTTTCTACCAAATAAGGTCAACAATCTGTGCAGAACAGAGTTTTTCGCGGTTTTAACAATGACATCTGAACTGTGCCTAGCAGATTGCCAGGGCACATAGGAGAGTGCTCAGTCAATGGATGCTGGTGTCATTAGATGAGTTAAGTTTCTAGGTGTTAAAAATCAGTCCACTCCTTTCAAATTGATTACATTTGATATATTATTTAAGTTATCAATAAATATATATGGTATAATAATTAGAGATTATCCACTAAATATTAGTAATTATTATACTGCATAAAGTCATTTGGCTATTTTAAGTATTAAAATTACATCATAAAATTATGCAATAATTATCTAGTATGAACATTTTTGAGACTGTCACTTTAACAGGGTTCTATTTTTCAGGCCCATTAATGAGAATGAGTAAATAGGCTACCTCAGATATTTACTACTGGAGATGAAAAAGGGAGGTGAGTTTATTATGTTTACAAATATTGTTATTGAGTTCATAGATTTTCCCTGGATCTGTTTATGCTATTTTTATATTTAGATACAGTTATACATTTTCAGTTTGTCAGGCAATCATTAATTCAAATAAGCCTTTAGTCTCTACAATGCATATTGGCACAATATACTCCCCCTCACACACACAAACACAACTTCATTTCCTATGATTAGCATCCTCACTGACATACCAATTAAACAGCTCTTACAGTGATTTAAAATACACATGAAGTGAGCTGAAGAAAATACTTAGTCTTCCAACCAACAATCACATGACTCCCATATTAATGCAATCTTTACTTCTGAGAAATAGCTAAAGAAATTATCTGCAGAGAATTTTTAACACCCAGGAGATTTTACATGTGAATTATACTGGGGTTGTAATTTACTTATTGTAGCACCCTTTCTCATCAGAAATCTCTGATCTATAACAAAGTTTTGATTCATGGTAGCTAATTTATAGTTTTTAAAAGAGAAGAAAACAAGAGAGTGAAAATGACATCTTAGAATTTTTTGCATTCACTCACTTGGGAACCAGTTGATTCAGATGCAATTGAACTGAATACACAAATGAACTGGGCCTAACATGGCCTATAGGAGTGCATTTTTTTTAAAAATGTGTCTCAGTGTATTGAAAACCCTTTAGTGCAAGGTAGGGGGTTCTCTGTCTTTTTCAAACCATGACCCCACATTCAGGCACACACAAGCAGCTCTCTTCAGATGTGCCGAAGAATCTTTTGTTCTCCCGGCTTCTCCAAAGATCTGCTCACAGAATCCTACAGTGAGACACAGAGGATGTCATGGGAATTAGCACAAAGGTTATGGGGTGCTCCTGGCACATGAAGAGGTCCTCACTGCAAGTGACAGAACAAATCCACTTCAACAGAAGGGAGGTCAGCGCCTGGGAATGGGTTGCAGCCCTGTGACACCCCTCACCCTGATAAGTTGCAACCCAAGGACCCTGAGATTGAGAATCTCCACGTCAGTGGCACCAGTTCCCCGGCTATGGGTCCTGTGATGGTCCCCCAGCATGTGCTTAATTGCTGTTCGAGAAACACTTTGCAGCTGGCAACACAAAGCGTATGGGATGACCCTCCATTCTCTTGTATTAACTGTCTTCAGCTTCTGAAGAGAAGTAGCCTTGGGCCTCTTGTGAATACGGTCACAACGTATAAATGTGCATCAGAGAGAGGCAGCCCAGGTGTGTGCTTGGGCTTCCTGTCTTCTTTCACTTATGTATGTATGTATATGTGTATTTATTCATTTCCTTTTCTAAACAGGATTTCTCCTGAGAATTAAGTCTAGCACCTGTGGTGCCTCAGTATTTCAACAGGACGCGTGGGAGTGATCAGGGCTCAGGCAGTGGGAGTGGGAGGTCAGCTCCAGATGCTTTTTCTGGAGGTTTGATTGCAGGTAAGATCACCCCAGTTTGCATTTCCACTGTGCTTATTTCTAACCCAATCACTTTCTTTCCTCGATATTAGCAGTGTTTATGGAGGTGTTAAAAACATGTCTTCATGTAAACCATGGCTGGTAAAGCAGAAAACCTGTCTTGGACTCATTATATTTATATATTCAAAGCAAGTCATTACTTGGTGGTTAAAACAAACGACTTTATTTCCCGTATAGTTTATTATTTTGTACTGAGGGTCTCTCTCATACTTTTTTTTTTTACATAACAAAATTTTTTCTTTTATCTTCCATAAGAGTTAGGGCTAGAATTTCCTTATAGTTGGGATGTGACTAGAAAGAAATTTTTTAAAAATCTGAAATTTTTATATCAGGATTGTGACTCTGTAGAGCCGTCTGAGAAAGGAGGGCAGTTGCATGCTCTTCATTGTAGAAGGAGGGAAACAGCTTTTAAAATCTATTTCATATGCACTTAGAGATGAATACCCACATTGCTTTTTCCTTCTGATTCTTGGCTAGCTCCTAGCCACGTTAGACTTTTGTGTTTCTCTGTTCTCAGGATTCCTTTTTTCTTTTTCTTTTTTGAGCAGGGGAATCTTTCTCTAAATGAGTAATTCAGATTTCAAATTTAGTACATTATTGTGCAACCACATCTGGTAGAAAAGACTTCACCAAAACTGGTGATGTAATTATATGTTAATTTATTTATGGAGTTATTAATAGGCTCAGAATTTTCAGCCTAAAGGGACCGTGTGACTCTCCAGTTCTTGTGATAGCTACTATTCTTTACTTCACTCTGTAGTTCTACTGTAGTGCTTTACTAATAAGGATTTTCCTGCAATTTAACTCAAAAAGAAGTCTGAAAATATAAAACCACAGAGGTATACCCAGTAGTCGTTAGGCAATTCGTTTGAAGTTGATGCTGAAGAATTGCCCCTTATATATCTCTCTGCTTTCTCAGATACCATAATAGACAATAAGTCTTGTTTAGGAGTTCCCATACTTTTATGATTTTTCACTGCATGCTGAAATCTTTGATACATATTTTTTCTTCCTTTCTGGAAATAAATATACTTGGAATGGAAATATTAAATCTGTTCATCATAACACAGACACTCTGAGCAAAGTTCTTTCCTCAAAGCATGACACTTGGGGAGAGGAGAAATTCCTGGGATTTGCTTTATAGGTGAATACCTGCACTGTTATCAGTGGAAGTAAAATAGTCAGCGGACCACATGGAGATGTACTTACCTAGATAAGACAAAGGAAGGCACCAACAAAGAGATGAGGTTATTAAGAGATACTGTTGCACAAGCAGTACTCTGAATTCAGAATCAAATAAAGAATTACTAAAGAACCTTCTTATATTTTGCAGTTTGTCTTTTGTCTTTACATTTTGACTATATTTTTACCTTATTAAAAATCTTCCCCAAATTTGGTAGTCCTCTTAACAAATAATAAACATTAAAAAGAAATATGGTTTATATGTCAAGTTATTCAGTGACTGAATTTAAGTGGGACTTAGCTAAGAGTCTACAAATACCTCTGTCTTACCTATAGCAGTGAAGATGGGGTGGCAATCTCTTTAAGGGCTCTGTTTACTAGCAGGTATGTATAGAAACTAATATTCTTAATGCATATTTAGGGTCCATTATCAAGGTGTGTGTTCAAATAATTTAACAGATTCTTTCCACAGAATCTAGTATACAAATCCAAGTCCTTAGAATTTTAACTTAGAAGTGGGCCTACTTTGTGAAAATGAAAAACAGATCACTTTAAACTGTGAAGAGATACACAAATACAAACATCAATCATCATTACCCTCATCATTGCTATTACTTATTTCTCCTCAATTTACAAAGCCCTTTTCCATGAACATTTTCTCCATTAGTAACTATTTACTTGATAAAATTATTTTGGGACTTGTGTTTGCAGTCAAAAGGGAGGAACTCAGATCAGACTGATCCTCTTTCCCCATAAGTAATAATAAATAAATGCAAATCACTTTTAGTACTGGTTTTCAAGACACTGGACATCAGGCAAGAAAGGACATTTATTTCTGAGAAATGGCAAACAAAGGTGGTAAGTCCTATGATTTCTCAAGATCACTAACTTGTGGGAGTTTCTAGGCTGTAGCACAGAGAGGTCAATCTCCTGAGTTAAGGAGATGGCTTTTAGAATTCAGGAAAACCAGTACAATTAAAATTTTCAGAACCAAGTACTTAAGGGAGTCTCCATGAATATTCAGCAAAGTGTTGATCTGCCCATAAAACCAGGAGAAGATCCATTCAAAGAGATTATAAAGAAGAACATGGTTCCTATACAGGGCTGGAAGTAGTTCCTATTACTATCAGTGGGGCACTGTGTAGAGTATTCAGAAAGGTCTTTACTCGGTAACAGGAAATAATTAAGCACAGACAAAAAAATCTGATCTCACCAATAAATGCTAAAATTAAGACCAAAAGGTGCACACGGTTGCCAAATAACTGCATCCCACAATACAGCTCAAGAAGTTTACCAGAAGAAAAAACATATCAAGTACCAATAAAGGTAAAGTTTCTAATATCTGGCATCCAAAGCTACAAATCACACAAAGAAACAGGAAAATATGGCCATAATAAAAAGAAAAAATCAATCATCTGAAACTAACCAAAAACTGATGCAGAATTAGAATTAGTATACAAGAACATAAAACAGCTATTTTAGCTATATTCCATAAGCTCAGAAGGTTTAGTAGAAACATTAAAATATGAATTAAAAAACTCAAATCAAACTTCTAGAGGTTAAAATTACAAGTGAGGCTAAAAATATGCTGGGTAGTATTAATGACAGATTAGACAACTTAAGGACAGAACAACAGAAACAATCCAAAAGGAAATCAAAGAAAAATACAACAAATTTAAAAAGAACATCAAGTAGCCTAACACATCTAATTAGAGACTTTCATAGAAAAGAAGTCATTGGTGGTGTTTATTCACTAAATTGTGTCTGACTCTTCACAACCCCATGAACTGTTGCCTGCTAGGTTCCTCTGTTCATGGGATTTCCCAGGCAAAAATACCGGAGTGGGTTGCCATTTCCTTCTCTAAGGGATCTTCCTGACCCAGGGATTGAACCCACGTCTCCTGCATTGGCAGGCAGATTCCTTACCACTGGGCCATCTGGGAGGTCCATATAGAAAAGAAGAAGGGGAACCCAAAAAGATGATCCAAGAAACAGTGGCAGAAATTTTTCTAAATATAATGAAAGTTATAAGCCCATAAATGCAGGAATGGCAATCCACTCCAGCACTCTTGCCTGGAAAATCCCATGGACAGAGGAGCCTGATAGGCTACAGTCCATGGGGTCACAAAGAGTCAGACATGACTGAGCAACTTCACTTTCACTTTCAAAAATCATCAAGCACAGGAAACATGAAGAAAATTACACCAAATCATATTATATCCAAATTTATGAAAATCAATAAAGAAAGAAAATCTTAAAGTATCTAGAGGAAAAAGTCACCTTAATTTCATAAGCATCTAGGTAAGAATTATACAACATTTCTCCTCAGACACAATCCAAACATGCAGATAGTGAAGAATCAAAGTACTGAAAGATAAATCAAAAGCAAAAGAAATACCATTTCAGACCCTTTTTGAATTATAGATAATAAACCAATAGAGAAGATAAAGTTGAGGTGTTGTTCAGTCAATAGGTTGTGCCCAACTCTTCGCAACACCAGGGACTACAGCACATCAGGCTTCCCTGTCCTTTACTATCTCTCGGAGTTTGCTCAAATTCATGACCCTTGACTCAGTGATGCTATCTAACCATTTAAGAACGCACAACTGATACACAAGAAGGCAATGAAAGAAATAAAAAAGAAATAGAGGAGACCAATATAAAAATAGTGAAAAAATAGGTTTAATCTAAACATGTCAATAATGAGGTAAGTATAAATGGTTCAGACATCCCACTAAAAGAAAGTATGAGAGATCAAATGTAAAACAAGTTTATGCTGACTATAAAGACACAGCCAGTTAAAAGCTAAAAGGATAAAAAAGACATATTATTCTAACACTAATAAAAAGAAATCTATAGTGATTTTAATATGATCAGATTAAGTAGACTTCAGAGCAAAGAATATTACCTGAGAAAAAGAAAGTCATTCTTCCATAATGATAAAGAGGTTGACTTTTGTTAGAAAACATTATAGTCATAAATATCTATGTGCCTGATGATGACATTTTAAATAACCAAAGCAAAAGTTTATACAACTTCAAGGAGAAATAGACAAATCTAAAATAATAGCTAGAGAATTCAACAGACTTCTCTCGATCATTAATCAAAAAACCAGAGAAAAACCAGTAAGGATAGAAACAAAACAAAATTATCAATCCATATATTTTAAACTGATACTTTAACAACAGTAAAATACATATTATTTTAAAACACGTGGAACATATGTCAAGGTAGGTCATGTTCTGAGCCTTAAAAATTTAAATAAATTTAAATAATTTAAGGCTAACAAAGTATTCTTTCTGACCATCACTGGATTATAACAGGAGGAAATAACATAAAGATCTTTGGAAAATCTACCATATACTTGGAAACTAAACAGCACACTCCTAAATAAGAAGAAACCAAACGGGGAATGACAATATTTCAATTAAATGAAAATAAAAACAGAAACTTTCTAAACCAAATAAAGGACATTTATGATAATCCCAAAATTAATATTTTACTTGATAATTAAATAAATACTAAATCCTTCTCACTAAGATCAGAAACAAAGCATTTTCATTCTTACCATTTCTCCTTAACATTTGCCTAGAAGGTCTTGCTAGTGTAGTAATGTAAATGTAAATAAGTAAATAAATAATGAACACCCAGGTTGAAAAGAAAGAAATATAATTTTACTAAGGAATTAGATGAACAAATCTATGGTAATTTCAATGGAACTTATAAAATAAAGAACTAAAACTAAAAACTGTATTTAGCAAAGTTGCAAGATACCATCAGTTCAGTTCAGTTCAGTTCAGGCAAGGCTATGGTTTTTCCAGCAGTCATGCATAGATGCGAGAGTTGGATTATGAAGAAGGCTGAGTGCCGAAGAATTGATGCTTTTGAACTGTGGTGTTGGAGAAGACTCCTCTTGAGAGTCCCTTGGACTGCAAGGAGATCCAACCAGTCCATCCTAAAGGAGATCAGCCCTAGGTGTTCTTTGGAAGGGATGATGCTGAAGCTGAAACGCCAGTACTTTGGCCACCTCATGCGAAGAGTTGACTCATTGGAAAAACTCCGATGCTGGGAGGGATTGGGGGCAGGAGGAGAAGGGGACGACAGAGGATGAGATGGCTGGATGGCATCACTGACTCGATGGACATGAGTTTGAGTGCACCCCGGGAGTTGGTAATGGACAGGGAGGCCTGGTGTGCTGCGATTCATGGGGTCACAAAGAGTTGGACACGAGTTGGGAAGAGTTGGACATGAGTTGGGAAGATCTCCTGGAAAAAATTAACTACCCACTCCGGAATTCTTGCCTGGAGAATTGCATGGACAAAGGAGCCTGGTGGACTATAGTCCATGGGCTCGCAGAGAGTAGGAGACAACTGAGCCACTAACATTTTCACTTTCTTTCATTTTCAAAGATCTAGAGTATCCAAAAACTTTGAAAAACAAAAAAGTCAAAAGATTAATACCACCTGGTTTAATTATAATGAATGGTAATTGAGACAGCATGACACAGGTGTAAAGATAAATACACCAAAGGAACAGAATATCATCCAGAAACAAAACATGCATACATACATGTGAACATCTGGTTTTTACAAAGATGCCAAGTCAATTCAGTGAAGAAAATATAGGCTTTTCAACAAGTGATTCTGGAGCAACTGGATGTCTCTGTGCAAAAATAAGTAACTGATTTACTTCTTGTACCACAGACAAAAATAAACACAATATGAATCACAGACCTAAAGGTAAAATAAAAGACAACAATACTTTTGGACAAAAACATAGGATAAGGGAAGTAGTGGAGAGTACTATAAACTAAGAATTTGTAAGGTGCATGAATAAATTATAAAGAAATGGATAAATTCACTATCTTAATCATACTGGTTTCGTGTGTGTATGTCAAAGTAACAAATTGTAATGTTTAATTATGGGCAGTTGATTGTATGTCAATTATACTTCAATAAGTCTGTTAAAACATGTTTTGTTTTAGGAAGTCACAGAGAATAGGAAAGAACTAATGATTATTAAACACTTATTGAATTCAACTCCTTCATTATGATTTAAGTTATCCTTGATAACAGCGATTGATATTATTTTTTCAAACATAAGTAAAATGAAGCTCTAAAAGACAAGATATAATTCTCAAAAATACTCATTTATGATAATAAGATAATACTCATTCAGATAATAAGAATTTAAATGCACAGATCTTTGATAAATTTAGCTTTTTTATTACTGAGATGGGATAAAAAGAGCATCATGGTAATCCAACTGGGAAGAACTGAGCTGAAGTTTCAGTTCTGCATTTGCCTACTTTGTGAACTTGGCTAATTACTTAACTAGCCTAAAGATGTTGAGGGAATGTATGAAAAAACAATAGCATTAGTCTCAGAAAGTTTGAGAATTACATTAAATAAGGTATGTAAAGGTACAATAATATATCTAGTTGCCTTAACAAAGCAAAACCACAGAGTGGTTGGCTTAAACAACATAAATTTAGCTCTGACAGCTCCAGCGGCAGCAAGTTTGGTGTCTCTGAGGTCTCCTTCTGCGGCTTACAGATGTGTGCCTCCTTGTTGTGTCCTCACATGGATTTTCTCTGTGGATATTTACCCCTAGTGTCAGGTCCTTTAGTTGTAAAGACACTATTCATTTATGACCTCATTTCACCTTAATTGCCTCTTTAAAGCTTCATCTCCAAACAAGTCATATTGTAAGTTAAGGTTTCAACATATGAGTTTGGGGGTGGGGAGTGAAAGCGAAAGTCACTCAGCCATGTCCAATTCTTTGCAGGCCCATGGACTATGGCCCACCAGGCTCCTCTGTCCATGAAATTCTCCAGGCAAGAATACTGGAGTGGGTTGCCATCCCCTTCTCCAGGGGATCTTCCTAAGCCAGGGATTGAACCAGGGTCTCCTGCATTGCAGGCAGATTGTTTACCATCTGAACCACCAGGGAAGTCCAGGGCAGGGGTGGGTGTGTGGACACAATTCAGACTATAACAATATCCAAGCATGGAAATTGGTCTAGGATACCGCTTGCATTTTCATATTCCTTTTCCCCCCAAAGACAATTACCATTCTTGGTTCTAAACTTACACCCCTTACACAATGTTCCTAAATGTTATTAAAGTTGTTACAACCTGAAGCCAACATACGTAAAATGGATTTTAAACTCTTGAAAACTAAAACCAATTTTCGGTTACCAAGTCAGTGAGCAGAACAAGGGAGAAAGTGTAGATATGCAATTACTTCATTTATTGGCACTGGTTCCAGAAAACAGAAGAAAAACTGGATGAAATGTACTTAGATTCTTCTTCAAGCTTTCAGTTCAGTTCAGTTACTCAGTCGTGTCCAACTCTTTGTGACTCCATGAACCGCAGCATGCCAGGCCTCCCAGTCCTTCACCAACTCCCAGAGTTTACACAAACTCATGTCCACTGAGTTGGTGATCCATCTAACCATCTCATCCTCTGTCGTCCCCTTCTCCTTCTGCCTTCAATCTTTCCCAACATCAGGGTCTTTTCAAAAGAGTCAGCTCTTCAGATCAGGTGGCCAAAGTATTGGAGTTTCAGCTTCAACATCAGTCCTTCCAATGAACACCCAGAGCTGATCTCCTTTAGGATGGACTGGTTGGATCTCCTTGCAGTCCAAGGGAATCTCGAGAGTCTTCTCCAACACCACAGTTCAAAAGAAGCAATTCTTCAGCACTCAGCTTTCTTCATAGTCCAACTCTCACATCCATACATGACCACTGAAAAAACCATAGCCTTGACTAGACAGACCTTTCTTGGCAAAGTAATGTCTCTGCTTTTTAATATGCTGTCTAGATTGGTCATAACTTTCCTTCCAAGGAGTAAGCGCCTCTTAATTTCATGGCTGCAATCACTATCTGCAGTGATTTTGGAGCCCCCCCAAAATAAAGTCTGACACTGTTTCCACTGTATCCCCATCTATTTCCCACGAAGTGATGGGACCGGATACCATGATCTTAGTTTTTTGAATGTTGAGCTTTAAGCCAACTTTTTCACTCTCCTCTTTCACTTTCATCAATAGGCTTTTTAGTTCTTCTTCACTTTCTGCCATAAGGGTGGTGTCATCTGCATATCTGATGTTTTTGATATTTCTCCCGGCAATCTTGGTTCTAGCTTGTGCTTCTTCCAGCCAAGCCTTTCTCATGATGTACTCTGTATATACGTTAAATAAGCAGGGTGACCACATACAGCCTTGATGTACTCCTTTTCCTATTTGGAACCAGTCTGTTGTTCCATGTCCAGTTCTAACTGTTGCTTCCTGACCCGCATATAGGTTTCTCAAGAGGCAGGTCAGGTGGTCTGGTATTCCCATCTCTTTCAGAATTTTCCACAGTTTATTGTGATCCACACACTCAAAGGCTTTGGCATAGTCAATAAAGGAGAAATAGATGTTTTTCTGGAACTCTCTTGCTTTTTTGATGATCCACCGAATGTTGACAATTTGATCTCTGGTTCCTCTGCCTTTTCTGAAACCAGCTTGAACATCTGGAAGTTCACAGTTCACGTATTGCTGAAGCCTGGCTTGGAGAATTTTGAGCATTACTTTACTAGCGTGTAAGATGAGTGCAAATGTGCAGTAATTTGAGCATTCTTTGGGGCTGCCTTTCTTTGGGATTGAAATGAAAACTGACCTTTTCTAGTCCTGTGGCCACTGCTGAGTTTTCCAAATGCGCTGGCATATTGAGTGCAGCACTTTCACAGCATCATCTTTCAGGATTTGAAATAGCTCAACTGGAATTCCATCACCTCCACTAGCTTTGTTCACAGCAATGCTTCCTAAGGCCCACTTGACTTCACATTCCAGGATGTCTGGCTCTAGGTGAGTGATCACACCATCATGATTATCTGGGTTGTGAAGATCTTTTTGTATAGTTCTTTTGTGTATTCTTGCCACCTCTTCTTAATATCTTCTGCTTCTATTATGTCCATACCATTTCTGTCCTTTTTTGAGCCCATCTTTGCATAAAATGTTCCCTTGGGGTATCTAATTTTCTTAAAGAGCTCTCTAGTCTTTCCTAGTCTATTGTTTTCCTCTATTTCTTTTCATTGATTCCTGAGGAAGGCTTCCTTATCTCTCCTTGCTATTCTTTGGAACTCTGCATTCAAATGGGTATATCTTTCCTTTTCTACTTTGCTTTTTGCGTCTCTTCTTTTCAGAGCTATTTGTAAGGCCTCCTCAGACAGCCATTTTGCTTTTTTGCAATTCTTTTTCTGGGGGATTTTCTTGATCCCTGTCTCCTGGAAATGTCACGAACCTCCATCCACAGTTCATCAGGCACTTTGCCTATCAGGTCTAGTCCCTTAAATCTATTTCTCACTTCCACTGTATAATCATGAAGGATTTCATTTAGGTCATACCTGAATGGTTTAGTGGTTTTCCCCAATTTCTTTTCCCCAATTTCTTCAATTTAAATCTGAATTTGGAAATAAGGATTTCATGATCCGAGCCACACAGTCAGCTCCTGGTCTTATTTTTGCTCACTGTATAGAGCTTTTCCATCTTTGACTGCAAAGAATATAATCAATCTGATTTCAGTGTTGACCATCTGGTGATGTCCATGTGTAGAGTCTTCTCTTGTGTTGTTGGAAGAGGGTGTTTGCTATGACCAATGCATTCTCTTGACAAAACTCTATTAGCCTTTGCCCTGCTTCATTCTGTACTCCAAGGCCAAATTTGCCTGTTACTCCCAAGTATTTATTGACTTCCTACTTTTGCATTCCAGTCCTCTATAATGAAAAGGACACCTTTTTTGGGTGTTAGTTCTAAAAGGTCTTGTAGCTCTTCATAGAACCATTCAACTTTTGCTTCTCCAGCATTACTGGTCAGGGAATAGACTTGGATAACCGTGATATTGAATGGTTTGCCTTGGAAACGAACAGAGCCAGATGGAAACTATGTTCATTATTGAAATTACTATTTCTTCATCTGCAGATTTGTCATTTAATTTTTTCTATATTAATTTTTGTTTTATTATTTATCTGCAGTGGTGGGGG
Source organism: Ovis canadensis (assembly GCF_042477335.2). Taxonomy (NCBI): domain Eukaryota; kingdom Metazoa; phylum Chordata; class Mammalia; order Artiodactyla; family Bovidae; genus Ovis; species Ovis canadensis. Next base: position 22,152,694 of record NC_091262.1, read on the forward strand.
TGGGGTCACACTGAGCAAGGAAAGTTGGGCAGCTCAAAATGTCTTAGTCAAATTAACTTGATTTTGGTTAACCTGGTTATGTGCTTATGAGAATTCAAAAAAATTAAATTCGACATTCTACAGTTCTGATACAGCCATTTTCTTAAGCCTTTGTCAATTTGCACACTGTTGGTGCTTCCTAGACTGTGCTACTGTTAAAGAATCTTTGCAGGAAACACAAGAGATTAGGGTTTGGTACCTCAGGAAGATCCCTGGAGAAGGAAATGGCTCCCCACTCCAGTATTCCTGCCTGGGAAACCCAACGGACAGAAGAGCCTGGTGGGCTATAGTCCCTGGGGTTATAAAGAGTCAAACATGACTAAGCATGCATGCATATATAATTTTTTAACTTAACACATTCTACTTCTAAATAATGCTGATGTCTGCCTCTTTTATGATAGATCCCTCTCTCTCATCAATGTATCAATAGTTCCTCCAAATTCCCTTACGGATATCAGTGACAAGAAGCTGGCATCTGTAAGGACTGGGACTGAGTGTTCTGATTTCTTCTCCCACTCCTGGATATTTAAACTGTTTAGAAAAGTATTCAAACTGATAGAAAAATTATTCAAACTGATAGAAAAGTATTCAAAATACTTGTCAGAGGTATATTTGGATATGATCTACAAAGCTGTTTCAAAAATCCCATGAACTGTAAGCCACTGTAGAATTACATGTTAATAGTTCTCAATTGAAGTGTCCCATGTGAGGATGGAGAATTTCAACCTTTTCAGAAACCTGTTGGTGAATTGAATCAAGGGTTCAATAAGAAGCATTTTTGTTTATTATTTATAATTTTAAACTTTTGCCAAATTTGTGGTGCCTTAACTGACTTAAATATATGTGGTGTTACTTAGTTTCAGTACATTCAGAAGGTCACATTTTCTCTTGTATTTACAAAGTCAGGATTTGAAAATCAATGTTAATATGACACATGAATCTCTTAAGTCATTAAAAATAGTATTTCTTTATGACTATTTTATAATTATATTTTGCTTTAGTCAATATAGGCTTATGAAATTACAAGTGGGAGATTGTAGCATGTTCACCCTTCAAATATATTGACACACTAAAAGAAACTTAATTTAAAATAATATTTGGTAGTAAAAGTTCCAGGAAAAGCAAAGTGTGTTAGAGTCTTTCATGATCCTCTTTGAATAATGGTGAAGTTCGTTTTTTTTGTTTTTTTTTTCTTTTTCTCTTTTGCAACTTAGTATTTATTTGAATATGTCTGGGAAAATCATTGCCCATGCTTGTGATAGAAAGTTTTCTTGGTACATCAGAAAACCAACGAGTTTAGTGTTTCCTCTCTTTCAAGACTAAGGAGACTAATGTTGAATTAAAGCAAAAACACAAACTTTGCATGAGCCATCCTTCCTTCTATGTTTGTGTGTATCAAACAGCAAGCATCAGTTTGGAGTTGAGGAGGTGTGGATCAAATCCTAAAGATTCCCCAAGCTGTTTACTCTAGGGAGACCTGAAATGTCAGACTCTATGTCGTCTCAGTTATCATAGCCATCTTGCTACAGACCACATAACCTATGAGGGCTGCTGCCATGAAAACCCATAAATGTTCCATCTCTATGAATAGCATCTCTCCAATTAAAGCCATCTTTACTAAGTCAGCTCATTTTCAGACAGAAATATCGATTAACTCACCTATAGTCAGTACATAGAAGCATTCCTTAATGAGAATTATAATGACCTCTGAACTCTGCTCTTTAACCTTGTAATATACTCTCTCAGTTTTTGGTTAAGTGGTCCAGTGTCATATCACTAGAGATAGAAAGACACTCTAGTTCTTTATTGTTGACATGAGAATGCACAGAAGACACACTCAAAGCCTCATTTTAATGGGGATTTGAGTTGGGAGCGGTGAGCAAAAAGGTCACTTCTACAGAATGTTTTCTGTTGTTTGACAGGGCCCTGCTAATCAACTGAACATTACTGGGCAGGGGGTGCATTTGTCCATCAAATAATATTGTCAGTAAGGAGACATACTATTAAAAAACCACAGATTGAACTTTCAAACTAACAGTTATTTAAGTTGCATAATTCTCTATGACAATGAATATATTATTTACAGTATTCCCCAAAATAACTTCCAACTGCCAGATACAACCCTAGGTTACTGTTCAGGAACTGGATACCATGCCATTAAATTAACACTGAAAATTCATGCGCTGGACAATTAAGTCAGCATATCAACCCAATGCATCCTTCTCTCACTTCACCTATCACAGATTTGATCACCATTTGATATATAAGGCATTGCTGACACAGCTTGCTATGATGCCGGTTTACCAAAGAGATTAGAAAATTTGTTTAGAGAGTGCACACACTTCTTCAAAGATAAATGCACACCAGAGAAAATCCTAACAGCTTTTAATTTCCATGCTTTTCAGTTTTATTGTTGTAAATGCAACTGTTTATAGGACTAATGACACCGGCTGGCTCTGTCAAGTCAATTACACCAGTAGGCAGTTGGATCAGATTCTTTACTCATGTTCCATTTACACTATGTAGATGTCTGATATTTGACTAAATTGAATTGCTCCAGAGCGCCATGGTGCTTTCCATGCTCTGCATCTCCGAGCACTTTACAGAACAATGAAATAAATGATAATACGCTGGACACAGGATGGTGGCTGTACACAAGCATGTGAGGCCAGAGCTAGGCAGTGAGTAATAGTCAGTCAGCAGCTGGGTTTGTTATATTAGATGCTTCAGCGATGGCAGTATTCCATGAGAGGAACCTGCTCATTGTGTGTGTGTGTATGTGTGTGTGTGTGTGTGTGTGCTTCGATTTTTAGTTTATTATTGCTTGTTTGTTTTATAGGGTAGAGAGGAAGTGGGGTCAGTGAACGGGAAAAAGGAGAGATTTGTGATGTCAAGTGCTCATATTAGTGACGGTACAGCAGGAGCATCTGGACTCTGGTAACGTGTGGACAGATGCTGAGCCGGCTCCCCACACACTCCTAAATGCCAGAGCACTTTGCTGCTGACCCACATCTAAGCATGCAATTCTGGTAATGAGACACCTAGTGTGCAGAGATCTTGATGGTCCCAACTGATGCCAAATTGTGGGAAGATGCACAGTGCAGGGAGGGCTCTTTAGGGGTCTGTGACTTGCTCACTCATTGCCTTCAGGAAATATGCCATGATATTGTCATAAACTGTCGAGTTCTGAAATGTGGACCAGACACACTAATCCCAATAGCAAACCTCGAGCAAGCAGTAACGTTCATCATGATACATAAAGAACTGGAGACCTGGGGACATTCATTTGTTTGCTCTAGAGCACCTGGCATTAGAATTTGAACCCAGATCTGTCTAAACCAAATCATATTCTTTTAAAACTCTGTCACTCAGCTTCTCCTACAAGCATATTAGTGTGCAAAACTTGGTTGTTTTTTAGGGCCAGAGCCTTGATAAAACTCACAGCATCATTTTCAAAGAACTAGTCATAACATTTGTTAATTTATTATTTTATCAATTCAAATTAGATCTTATTTTTAAATTAATTTTCTTCCCTTGTTGTTGAGATGTAACTGATATACAGCATTGTATAAGTTTTAGCTGTATAGCAGCATGGTTTGATTTGCACATATCACAGAATAATTACCACAATATGTTTAGGGACCATTCACATTAATTTTATTTTTTAGCATTTCTGCCCTAAAGTATAGTGTCAAAAAATAACCTGTTGAATAATAGGAAAATATCCTAACATAACATATCTTGAAAAGAATTAAATAATCTAGACTCAACTAGAAAGCTCTCATTTAGGAACTGAAATTCAACAATCAATTTGTAATTAATACTACTGATAGGAAGAAGTCACTTACTAAGTTTTCAGATTTTTATAATCCTAAGTATGTATGTAATGAGGTCATCAATGTAAACAGACAAATCTGGGGATGTTCATTTTGTGGATGTTCATCAATCTTGGGCTATCATTTGTTAGTTTGAGCTAAATAAAGAACAATATAATCACCTTAACAATAATAGAAGAAAACCAAAGCAATTTTTTTTTCCACTCTCTCACAAGGAAACAAGGGGTGTGACCTTCCTCCTTTCCTATTTCTATCTACTGGAGGCCTTGCTAACTTTCTTTCTCCAGTGTATTTTCACCATCTTCCATGTATTTCCAAGGGACGACAGTCCTGGAAATGACCTGCCAAGGAGAGGAAGCAGTTTGCACCAGACTTGTAAGGCCCAGGAAGAACACATGTAAGGCTTACACTTTCAGTGTCCCCTCTCTCCCATCACCTTAAAAATAAGCTCAGTCTGAGAGACCTAAGATCTCACTTCACACTAATCCCTTTCTCTCTTTGCTGACCTATCAGTTAAAGTTTTATATAAAGAAATATTTAGAAAGCCACGACCACAGCCCAAGTCCTGTGTTGGGCCCTTACAAGGAATAGCAACCCTATAGACCATAGGCTGCCAGGCTCCTCTGTCCATGGGATTCTCTAGGCAAGAATACTGGAGCATGAAGTTGCCATGCTCCCCTCCAGGGGATCTTCCCGACCCAGGGATCAAACACACATCTCTCACATATCCTGCACTGGCAGACAGGTTCTTTAGCATTAGTGCTACCTGGGAAGCCCAATGTGTTGATAGTCATTTTAATAAAACTCCTCAGGAAGTTTAGTTAAGAGCTATAATTTTTGCATCAGTTAAAAGCATGGTGAAAAAGTGTGCTTTAAATAAACACAAGATTTATCACCATTACATATTCAAAAAATTTAAAAGCTATATAATGATGTGATTTGGCATGGGTTGATATATTTTAATAACCACCTTTTCATTTCCAAATGAAGAGCGATAAACAAAATATATTAAACATAAATTTTAATCTTCTGCAGTAATCTGCTGAGTAAATTTGTGAACATGGCTTTATCTCTTTGCTTTCATTTTTCTGTTTCCAAAACTCAACACAGTTTGTGGAAGTTTCATGATAGGTTATAAAATAAGAACCTTCAGTAAAAACCTAGTAAAATTTCTAAATAATAAAGAAATGTCTCAAACAAACTGTCATTAATCCTCGAGATTTGTTGCTACTTAATAATTGTCTCAGATACTAGGACAATCTGGGAAAAAAAGATTTAAAAATGGTTTTAAAATGCATTATGGCAATTGTGAACATTAATAATTGAAAACATATTTTTTGAGTTTGCAAAACAAAGACATCTAGAATAATATGAGATCTAAATAAAGCTGAGAGAACTGTCCTGAGTTCACAGAAGCCAAGGAATTCAATAGCATTGATGACAAAACAGCCACCAATAAAAATTGAAAACTGGCTTGGAACTAAACACCATGTCCTAGCACCTCTGAAAAGGGAGTATTTCATTATTTTGCAGATGAAGAGACTGGTTTAGTGAGGCAAAGTACCTTCTCCAAGGACATCTGACTAGCAAATTTAGGAGAAATAATTTGTTTTCCTTATTTCAAGCCCAAGTTATCAGTTCATTTGTTCCATCCTCAAAAAATTTATTTTCTTTATCAAAAAACTAATCACATAATTTATTTTTAAAAAGCAAGTAAAATTTATGATCCAGGTTTTCCCTCTACTTATTGATGCCCAGCAATTCCTGAGAGTAGGAGAATGGTGCAGCATTGCTCTTTCCAATATACTGAGGAGGTAGTACTGAATCCTGTTGAAGCCAGCAGACCCAGGGTTCAGACTGTCAGAAGATAAATGTTGGTTTTACCACTTACTAGCTGTGTTATGTTGGGCAACTTGTATGACCTGTGTTTGTACTACTGTTATCTGTATAAAGGAGGCCATAAGAGTTCTGATCACAGCAAACACTCTCTTCCAACAGCACAAGAGACAACTCTACACATGGACATCACCAGATGATCAATACTGAAATCAGATTGATTATATTCTTTGCAGCCAAATGGAGAAGCTCTATACAGTCAGCAAAAATAAGACCTGGGGCTGACTGTGACTCAGATCATCAGCTCCTTACTGCAAAACTTCAGGATTAAATTGAAGACAGTAGAGAAAACCACTAGACCAATCAGGTAATACCTAAATCAAATCCCTTAAGATAATACAGTGGAGATAATAAATAGATTCAAGGGATTAGATATGGCAGAGTGCCTGAAGAACTATGGATAGAGTTTGTAACATTGTACAGGAGGCAGTGACCAAAACCATCTCAAAGAAAAAGAAATGCAAGAAGGCAAAGTGGTTGTCTGAGGAACCCTTGCAAATAGATGAGGAAAGAAGCAAAAGGCAAAGGAGAAAGGGGAAGATACACCCAACTGAATGCAGAGTTCCAAAGAACAGCAAGGAGAGATAAGAAGTGTTCTTAAGTGAACGGTGCAACGAAATAGAGGAAAGCAATAAAATGGGAATAACTAGACCTCTTCAAGAAAATTGGCAATACCAAGGGAACATTTCGTGCAAAGATGGGCACAAGAAAGACAGAAATGGCAAGGACCTAAGAGAAGCAGAAGAGATTAAGAAGAGGTGGCAAGAATACACAGAAGAACTATACAAAAAAGGTCTTAATGACCCAGATAACCACGATGGATTGATCACTCACTTAGACCTGACATATTAGAGTGCGAAGTCAAGTGGGCTTTAGGAAGCATTAGTACAAACAAAGCTAGCAGAGGTGATGGAATAGCAGCTGAGCTATCCTAAAAGATGATGTTGTTAAAGTGCTGCATTCAAATATGCCAGCAAATTTGGAAAACTTAGCAATGGTCACAGGACTGGAAAAAGTCAGTTTTCATTCCAAACCCAAAGAAAGGCAATGCCAAGAAAACTTCAAACTACCATTCAATTGTGTTCATTTCACATGCTAGCGAGGTAATGCTCAAAATCCTTCAAGCTAAACTCCAACAGTATGTGAAGTAAGAACTTCTAGATGTACAAGCTGGATTTAGAAAAGGCAGAAGAAGCAGAGATCAAATTGCCAACATCCACTGCATCACAGAGAAAGCAAGGGAATTCCAGAAAAACATCTACTTCTGCTTCATTGACTACACTAAAGCCTTTTAACTGTGTGGGTCACAACAAACTGGAAAATTCTTAAAGAGGTGGGAACACCAGACCACCTTACCATGTACCTCCTGGAACATGGAACAATGCGCTGGTTCAAAACTGGGAAATGAGTACATCAAGGCTCTGTATTGTCACCCTGCTTATTTAACTTACATGTGGAGTAAGTGTTAGTCACTCAGTCATGCTCAACTCTTTGCAACCCCATGGACTGCAGCCAACCAGGCTCCTCTGTTCATAGGATTTTCCAGGCAAGAATACTGGAGTGGTTTGCCATTTCCCTCTCCAATGTGTGGAGTACATCATGAGAAATTTCAGGCTGGATGACTCACAAGCTGGAATCAGGATTGCCAGGAGAAATATCAACAGCATCAGAATTGCAGATGATACCACTCTCATAGCAGAAAGTGAAGAAAAACTAAAGAGCCTCTTGATGAAGGTGAAAGATGAGAGTGAAAAATCTGGCTTAAAACTCAACATTCAAAAACTAAGACCACGGTATCCAGTCCCATCACTTCATAGAAAATAGATGGGGAAAAAATAAACACAGTGGCAGATTTTTTTTTTCCTTGGGCTCCAAAATCACTGTAGATGGTGACTGCAGCCACAAAATTAAGACACTTTCTCACTGGGACAAAAGCTATGACACACCTAGACAGTATATTAAAAAGAAGAGACATCACTTTATAAAGATCTGTATAAATCAAAGCTACTGTTTTTTCAGTAGCCATGTACCAATGTGAGAGTTGGACCATGAAGAAGACTGAGTGCCAAACAACTGATGCTTTCAAATTGTGGTGCTGGAGAGTCCTTTGGAAAGCAAGGAGCTAAAACCAGTCAATCCTAAAGGAGATCAATCCTGAATGTTCATTGGAAGGGCTGTGCTGAAGCTGAAGCTCCAACACTTTGGCTACCTGATGCAAACAGTCAACTCATTGGAAAAGATGTTGATGCTGGGAAAGATTGAGGACAGGAGGAGGAGTGGGTAACAGAGGATGAGATTGTTGGATGGCATCTCTGACTCAACAGACATGAGTTTGAGCAAAGTCCGGGAGATTGTGAAGGACAGGGGAGCCTGGCATGCTGCCTGCAGTCCCTGGGGTCCCAAAGAGTCGGACCTGACTTAGTGACTGAGCGACAAGAACAGCTCTTACTCTGAAGGATCATTATGCAGATTGGATGAAATGAACGCATACACTCACACAGTAAGTATGGTAGTTAAAAATACAGGGAGACATACATCAGCAAAGAAGATTCCCACTTCAATGTTTTCATCTTATTCTTTACTTTCCAAACATTCATGCTTTTGTCCATAAATATATATCCTTTACATTTTTACTTTCTTGATGTATGATCCTGGTGATTTTTCCAAGTCAGTGGAAATACTTTTTGGGGATAGTTTTGACTATGATCAATGGGTTATGTGAGATGAGGGAGTAGCAGTTGCCCTTAAAGGCATCTAGGCATTTCCTGCTGTAGCATCTGAGCCAGGGCATTTGATGGCATCTGAGGGCCCCAGTACATTGTTTCCATTACCAGGGAAGCCCATTCCTTGAGGGAAATTCACTCACCTGATCTTCCATTAGCATTGCTTCACCAACCAGAACATGTGTTATTTTTCACGAAATGATCACCCTGCTCCAAAATACAAACACATTAAAGATGCCTAATTATGTATCATGGTCTTATTTAGTTGTTAAGGGAACAGGATGCAATAGGAATTTGTGAAGCTAAACTACTAAATAGCAGGAAACTTGTTTTGTACAGGTAAATTGTGATTTAAAAATAAGTGATGATGAAAATGTAAACACAATCATTTTAGGAAACTTTATGAAAGAATTAGAATTTTGCATATATCTGGCACATTCTCAGCTAAATTGACCTAACATATTTCCAGAAATATGTCAATTAAAAATGTGCCCTTTGGAGGAGAGGGAGGGAGTACAGATTCCAGAATAATAAATACTGGGAGAAAATCAGAATATTGGCTTCCAGCTGGCATAGCAGAGGTGGTCATAATTGAGAAAAATAAAACTGGAGTTAGGCAGCCATTCAGTAGAGTCAAGCTGCTACTCTCCTACCACAAGACCAAGATACCTCAAATTCAACTTTCATTAATTTGTTACCACTGTGGCCTCTATACTGCTATAAAAGAACCTTCCTCCCATTACCATATTTTCTTTATGAATGTCAGTTGCCTTTCTAGACTTCAGTAAACATCTTACTTTTTTGTTTCTTTTCTGATCCAGAATTTTAAAGACTATTTTATGTGTCTCTTCACTAAAAGTCTCTAGCCCATCAGGCTCCTCTCTCCATGGGATTTCCCAGGCAAGGAGACTGGTGTGGGTTGCCATTTCTTTCTCTAGGGGATCTCTGTGATCCAGGGATCAAACCCACGTTTCCTGTATTGGCAGGTGGATTCTTTATCACGGATCCATCTGGGATGCAAAGAACTGGACATGATTCAGCGACTAAGCAACAACAACCACACTAAAAGTCTATTAGGCTGACAAAGTGAAGCAGTTGGGGCAAAAATCAATCCAGTTGCTTCATGCTTAGTACTAAGACATGCATACTCACCAATTCTACAATAATCTGACAAAAGAGACTGAATTTGAAGTAGGTATTCATAAAGAGGGCTTCTCCAGTGGCTCGGTGATAAAGAATCTGCCTGCAATGCAGAAGTTGCAGGACACCTGGGTTCGATTTCTGGGTCCAGAAGACCCCCCTGGAAGAGAGCATGGAAATCCACTCCAATATTCTTGTCTGGAGAATCCCATGAACAGAGGAGCCTACAGTCCATAGGGTCACAAAGAGTTGGAGACCACTGAAGCGACAGCATGAATGCACGCATGCATAAAAATCTTTCAAACATCCTAATTTTAAAATAATTCTGATTTTAAGACTGCCACTCACCTTCCTGGGGACAAAGGCCTCTGTGGGATTCCTTGTTCAACCATGCCGTCTGTCATCAGGATTTTAAAGAGAAGACTGTTTGGGATCTTTATTTGCTTTACTGAGTCACTTAATGCATGTACATGTATTTTAGAGACAAGAATACAAGTTGAATTTTATCTTATCCTGTGCTATTTTAAAATCAAGCATCTGTCTGGCTGAAAAAGGCTATGGTACTATTTTGTTTTGTAACTGAGAAGGTGCTGAACTTCATGATGAAGGAATTAAGTTCTCATGGGGTAGTTGGCCGGTGCTGTCTTTCAGGGACATCATCATCCTGAGCTTCATTTCCCACGAGAATCGCTCTTCACCAAATGAAGTCAGGGGAACTCAAAAAGCCAGTGTTCTAGAAATAAAGACTCCAATCTGCGAAGCAGACCACAGTCGCACTGATGTCAGAAACTCTGAATTGGATCGGCTCACTAAACCCCCTCTGTAATTTTGTCAGGCACATCTGCAGCTCTGTCTGTAGATTCAGGCACCATGTGTCCCGGTACGCCTTTCTTTCTTTTTCCCCTTCTTGTCTTTCCCTGTTTTGTTTTTTCTTTTCTTTTCCGTGTCTTTTCTTCTACTAGCAGCTGTTTCCCCTGACCTCTTATATCTAGAACGGCTGGGCTGTGTAGTTTCAGCCCACCTCATGGGGCTCCTGCAGAAATTGTCTTGTTTACCATCTCAAAGAAACACTATCTTGTCAACAGATCACACAACATGAAGTGATGATGCCAGAAGCTTCCTCCATATACTGACTATCTTTATTCCATGGATGGATGGTGTCTGAGGAGGCAGTATTTTTCCCCTACGATATTGAGTAATATAATTTCTATTCTCATCTCAACTGCCTGCATTTTACTTCCAGAAACACCCTGCTCTCCATTTTGAAACTTGGTTCATTCATGTGTTGGGGCTAGAGTTCCCTTTCGTAAAGGGAACGGTCAGCCTCTATGGGTCTTGCTGAAAGGAACCATGGTCTCCTCGTCGCCGTCTCCTGTTACAATGGGAGGCTTTGGAAAGCAAGAGAATTCTCCACAGCTCTGTGTTTTAGGAAACAGATTTCTCACCATCCAGGGCTGGGCAGAGTAAGCCTCATGCTGCCTGACAAGGTTGAGTTGTGGCCACTTCTCCAGAGGAGACAGAACACTGTTTTCACTGTAACAAGATAAGGCAGCCAAGCTCTATCTCCTGAAACATGCTTTATTTTTGTTGCCGCTGCCCTCTCGCCTCCCATCGCCTCCCCCTGGTCTGCTCCGGGTGCCCTCCTGAGAAGCGCCTGTGCTTCGTGACTGCACTCATTTCTGTGAGTTAGAGCTGCCCTAACGCCACAGCCACGAGAGAGTGAGTGAAGGGCCACAGAAGCAGCGAGGCCGCTTCCTGCCCTGCTCCGCCAGTGAGGCGACCTGATGGGAGAGGCATTTCACTCCATTCCAGCCGGTGCCGTCTTCCAGAAAGGGAGACATTCTGTTAATTTCACTGAAGGCAAATATTGATTTTCTTAACATAGCCCTGCATTTTTTTTAATGCAGTGATTTTATTTTACCGTGTGAGCCTTCACTGAATCTATTCCCTGAAGCCATAATATTAAATTTAAGACAGCAGATGTATATTTTTATGCTTAAATTTTCAGCAGGTCAAAGGCATGATTTTTATCAGCCTTTCTCCTCAACTAATATCATTTTAGTTTTTAAAAACTGAGAAAGTTTCCTTAATCATTATCGTTTATGGTTAAGAATAACCATATGGTTAAGGATAATCATTATCTTTTATGGTTAAGTCAGATTGCTAAGAATTTTTGAAGTAGACAAAAGGTCTAAAAAAATCTAGTATTCATGTTAAAACATAATCAGGATTGGGATGAGAAACCCAAAGGTTTCCACATTTTTCTCTACTTCTTTAACAGAAGAGGTAAGGAGCAAGTAATTTACAAACATTTTTTTATCTCTTTCCAGAATTCACATTTCCCTTGATTATTTTTTTAATGTATCAGTTTGCTCATTCATCACAAGAATAGATAAGCTGCTATCTAGTTTTAATTTCAGATATCCAAAATCATGTAGCAAGCTAAACTGTTTCTGATTCTGCCAGGAGAGGATGCAATTCTTTCAGAGGGTCATGGATGAGAATAAGCCTCATTCAATGGAAGAGCCAATCCTAAATCTTGGCATTCTCCAGCTCTGCTCTAAAACTCTATTACCACTTCCTCAAAGGGTTAATGGCACTACTGTAAGGGGGACAATTCATTCTCCTGCTAAACGCGATGACAAATAACCATTATTCTTTCCAACTACACTGATAATCGGGACAGCTTAAACATTTTCGCCGGTATAAGTGAAACCATTAATCCTCTTGGATTTCATGATAAGTGGTGACTGGGAAATAATGACTGTGTCATTGAAGGCAAGAAAAAAATGTTAACAATTAAAACAAGTTAGCCATTATCTTACCGGGTACTGAATCGCTTTCACATTTCATTAGCAATATTGTAAATGATATGTACCTTATTAAAAAGCTCTTATTATCCAAGAAACCTAATTAGTCAAAAATTCTCAGTCACCACTATCATTTTCTAATGATACAAGTGCTACCGTGGGTATAGCAATGTGGGGAATGTTTCTGTTTATCCATAAATGATACACAATATGAAACTATCTCCCCATAAATATCATAGAGCATAGGTATGACTCATTTTTTTAGAATACATGATGGTTTATTTCAAGTGATCCGCTCAGCTATTATTGGACAAAATCTGAAATCTTTTTCTTAGCTAGCAGTGTATTTAAGCCAAACATTCGGCATTTTGCCAAAGGATTATAAAAACTGAAGAAAATAACAATTACAGTTTCATACAGTGCTTTGAAGATATTGCGTCCTCTCCTCATGTTCAACCCTTAAGCTTCTCATAAATGAAACTGATGAACTGACCCTGAGAATTGCTAAACTGACATGCCTGAAAGGAGGGGTCTCAAAAAAAATACCCAAGACCAGGTTTAAATCCAATAGCTTTCTTCTCTAGACCCTCAAAATCACGAAAAGTAATACCAACATTTCTGTGGGAGATAGTATGAATACAGAAAGAGGTACCCAGATAGTATTAAATATTTACATGTTTATTAGAATGAATTAAGCATTCTCAGGACAATTCTACTCTTCAACATGACTATACACTTTTTCTTTGCAAGTCAAATTAGAAAGAGGGGTATGTGTACAATATATGACACGCATGGTATACAGCACAGCACACTGACATATTTAACACCGATTGAAATGATTCACGTCAAGCACTTAGAATCCCTGACATTTATAAGTGCTCAATAAATGGTAGCTATTTCATAATCATCAATATATCAGATTACTCCAGGAATATCTAATGGAAGACGCCTGCATATATATGAATATGAGATAGGCATAAATGGGCTCTCCTACAGGATATGTGTCATAATAGAAATGACAGGAGTCAGAGGCCTTCTTTCTGAAGTTAAATTCTGCAATTGTCAGTATCACCTATCACGTTACAGAATTTTTGAATCTTGCTTTCTGTTCTCTTTCAGTTTAAGTTGCTCTTAGTGCCTACTTTGTGCTCACCTCTATCCGTAATTGTCCTAAGAGGGACTGTTAGCAGCTCAGTCATGTCCTTCTCTTTGTTATCCCATGGACTGTAGCCCACCAGGCTCCTCCGTCCATGGGGATTCTACAGGCAAGAACACTGGAGTGGGTTACCATTTCCTTCTCCAGGGGATCTTCCCAACTCAGGGATCAAACCTGGTCTCCTGCATTGCAGACAGATTCTTTACTGTCTGAGCCTCTAGGGAAGCAGTAAGAGGGAGGGGAGAATAAAAAGCCTCAGACGTGGCCCTTCCCCTCAGCTTATCTTTGATCTCTCGGGGAGTTTCCCCTAGAAGTCTTGCATTTAAAAGTCTATAAAATTTTGTGCAGTTATTTTAGAAAATCATATATTTTTAAAGAGTTCGTATAAAATATGCTAGAACCATTTAAAGAAATAGCAGAAAGACTGGGGAAAGTGCATGGAGAATGAAGATGGGTCAAAGAGAGAAAGAAATTCTGGAAAGAGGAAGGAAGAGAAAGAATAAAAGTTTATTCTGAGTGTTTGTGCATTATAACATCTAGTTAAGTCCTTAAAAATCTATGAAGACAAAACAAAAAATGTATCTCATATATAATGCTGCTGAAGACAGCATTATTACCTCCACCTTACAAATGAAAAATCCTGTTCTATTTACCTTTGAGATATGTTTTAAAATTATTCAATTAATTATTGGTTCCAGCTGAGGTGATGCTAAGGCAATTGTCAGCGACTAGCTTCAACAGAGGGGCTCCAAGGAAATCACAAAAGTCTGTTGAATGTATGATGGTTTTGAAGCCCAAGAGTTGAGAATGGATCTGATCACTGGTCTCAATAATGGTGAACATTCTTCATGTTCCCTCTTGAGGAGAAGGCTCTAGAGCTTCTGCCTCTAACTACCTTGAGGCCAGTTTCCCTGTCTTCTTTATTCGCTAGTCTCTTGCTATCTTTCTACCAGAACAAGAAGTCACTCAGCTGCTTCCTGGGTAATTGTCACCAGCACACTCAATGCCTAAACTTAGCTTAGAAACACAGTAGTTTAAAAAACACATACATCAAGACCAAAAAATATATAACCTGGAATATGAAACAACAAAATGGGAGTGAAAATAAATTCTATCAAGAACTCTTTTCTTAGGAAAACTACAGAAGTTGATGATGGACCTTGGAGCTTCTTAGCACTGAGAGCAAACACAGAGCAAATGTCATCTAGACCTTATGGTGAGAGGTTCGCCCCTCTGTTGCGGCCAGGATGTAGAATGCCCCCAGCTGACTCCTCTGTTCCTTCTCTGGAGAACCAGCTTATTTGGTAAGTCCCAAAGTGTTCTTCCCTTTGATAATAACAGTAAATATAATGGAAAAGTGTTTCTACTCTCTTCTTTCTTTAGTCGCCAAGTCACGTCCAACTCTTGCAACCCCATGGACTGTAGCCTGCCAGGCTCCTCTATCCATGGGAATCTCCAGGCATCTCCTAACTTTCTCTCCCTTTTAAATTTATATCATGCCAGTGATGGTTCTTCCAAGAGTTAAATAACCATTGCAAATGAAATAAACACGTATTTCACAAAAATGAACTGATCTCACTGCCGTGGCTACTTTGTCATAGAAATGGGATGGAGAAAGGGTTCTCTATGAATTGAATTTTGTCTCCTAAAATCCATATGTTAACGCCCTAATGCCCAGTCTCTATTTGGAGATAGGACCTTTAACGATATAATTAAATTTCACTCAGTATGACAATCTCTAGGTCCATTTGCATCTCTGCAAATGGTGCAATTTCATTCCTTTCATGACTGAGTAATATTCCATTGTGTGTGTGTGTATAAATAAATATACATATATATGACATCTTTGTCCATTCATCTGTTGATGGGCATTTAGGTTGCTTCTATGTCCTGGCTATTGTAAATAGTGCTGCAATGAACATTTGGGTATATGTATCTTTTTGAAAATAAAAATCATGTATTAATGCATATGTGTAAAATCTAGAGAAATGGCATGGATGAACTTATCTGCAGAGCAGAAATAGAGATACAGACATAGACAACAAATGCACGGATATCAAAGGAGGGAGTGGGGAGGTGAGATAGATCGGGACTGACACTGTATACATAATACTGTGTATAAAAGAGGTAACTAATGAGAACCTACTGTATACACAGGGAACTGAACTTAATGCACTATGGTGATGTGAATGGCAAGGAAGTCCAAAAGGGAGGGGGATATATGTGTATGTAATGCTGATTCACTTTTTATGTACAGCAAACAATAACACAATACTGGAAAGCAATCATATTCCAATAAAATAAAATAAAAATAAAGATGTAATTAAGGTTAAATGAGACCATAAGAGTGAGACCAGTCCAATATGACTGCTATTCTGACAAGAGGAAGAGGTAACAGGGACCACACACACATAGGAAAGACCACGTGAGAACACACAGAGAAAGGTGCCAACTGCAAGCCAAAGAGGGGGGCCTCAGGATAAACCACGCGAGACGGCGCCTTAGTTTTGGACTTTCAGCCTTCAGAAATGTGAGAAAAAACTTCTGTCACTTAAGTCACCCAGTCTATGGTATTTTGTGATGGCAGCTGTATCAGACTAACCCAGTGTCTCTTGCATAAAAGGAAAAAAGGTGCAGTGGTGACGTGATGTTCAAAAGAAGTAGCAATGCCAGGAAGAGATTGTGTTTCCCAAACTGTGTTCCTCAGACACTCTTTCCCCAGGATGTTGACAAGGATATAGGAAAAGTGACATCAAAGGAGTCTGATGAACACATGATTCATCAGATTTCTTTGCTATAGCAAAGAATTTCCCAGAGTTTTAAACAGTATAACATGCACTGGAGTCCCCAGCATGAGAAGATCATGGACAGAGTTTCCCAAAGTAAGGGCAGACTTTCCTTATAATGCTGTTGGACCCTCTTTGAGGTGCTGGTGGGAAGAAAAGGTTTGAAAAAAACAATAGCAACTGGTGGATTTTGAGAAAGTCGCTTTAATTTTCTCCCCCATGCTCACCTTCCCCATCATGAAGACCTGATCTGGCAATGTCTCTAAGCAGTGAGACAAGGCAATGGGGGGTATGTGGGTAAGGTTCCACGCAATTATTCAGGCAAGGAAGTGAAGGAAGGGGTTGAGAACCTGGCTGTGGAATCACTATGGCTTTGACTGACTGCACCACATTTTCTCTGCAGTCATTCACTTCTCTGTCATTGAACAAGGGACTGAGCCTTGGCTTCTTACTTTAATAATGCAGGTATCAGTGCCTTAGACATGTTAGGTGCTCAGACTGAAGGAGACCATTAAGAAGAGGGCAGGTAAGGAGGTATGTTGCTTCCCCAGTGGTTCAGTGGTAAAGAATCTGCCTGCAATGCAGGAGGCGCAGGAGACGGGGGTTCAGTCCTTGGGGTGAGGAAGATCCCCTGAAGGAGGGCATGGCAACCCACTCCAGGATTCTTGCCTGGAGAATACCATGGACAGAGGAGCCTGGCGGGCTGCAGTCCATGGGGTCACAAAGAGTTGACCATGACTGAAGTGACTTAGCACACACGCAAGGAGGTATGTCAGGGATCACAGGGCGGTCCCCCTGGGACGGTTGCGCCTGGTGATCATTCCCTGTGCACGCTAACCATTTTAAGGTCATAGGCTGCTAAGGATTTTGCATTCTTCTGTCAGAAGTGTAAGTCTGTTCTTGTGAAAGAAAGTGTGTGTTTTCACTGGTGTAGGAATTTCTGGTGAACTCACCAGTGCACCCAGAAAAATGATGTTTGTTACATGCTTCCATCGTACCTCCATAACCTTCCACCTAATGTTTTTTTTAATTCTTGGGACTGCCTCCTCCCTGTGCTCTCTCCATCTGACAACCTCCGACTCTGCCTCCCTGTGTGCACTCGAGCACCGCCTCTCCAGGAGCATTCCCCAGCAAGTCCCCAGCAAGTGTGACACAAGTTCTCCGCCCTTCTTCCTCAAGTGCTCTCCATGAGCAGACCTTCTTGCATTGAAAGCCTAATTGCCCTCCTGTTTCCCCAATGCGGGACACACACACCACGGAAACATGAAGAATGTCTCATGATCCATGTGCTTCAGGTACTGTGGGCATGCAACAGACATTCATTGAGCAGACAGAATAAAAACAATCATTCTTTTTAAACCTCCACCTGGACTGTGTGGGTTTTTTTTTTTTTTTAATGTACCCTTGTATCTATAAAAGGAAAAAAACGTCGCCAAAGCTATGCATGTTAAATCACTATCTATGTATTTGATACATATTTTCATTAAATGAATGAACTGCATACAGTCTGACCTGTCTTGGCTTCAGGTAGCCATTGTATAAGAGGAGGAGATATCGCCCTGTCTCAACTTAGTTTTGACCCTGCCACACTCACACTACACCCTCCTGTCTTCTGAAAGCCTCAGATGGGGTGCTGCCATAGCTAAAAGCAAACTATAACAAGGGCTTTAAAGGAAACACACTTGTCAGTGTTAACAGCAATTGACTATTCTCTCATATCAATGTTCCCCATGAAACCATTTTTCTTTAGATCCAGGATATAATTTAAGGCTTCTGAGATCATGCAGAAACCCAGACATAAATCCTACTAATGGATTCATCCCTAGAGAATCCCTTCAGTGGTCCACTGAGAATGCCTCTTCCTTTCTTCCCACAAGAAGCCTGGAATGACCCTTTCGGAAGCCACAACTTTCAAGGTCACCTGGCCTCTGAGGTCCTGCAAGTTGCCTATCCCTATTCTCACAATCTCAGTTGCCCTGAGGACAGCAATCTGGTCTGATAAGACAACAGGCTGGCCATGATCAAGCTGTCTGAGCACAGAACCACTCCTGAGAAGGGTCCCATATTCCAAATCATCACAGATACCTCTTGATCCTTTTAAATTGATTCTCAGAAGAAATACTCACTGTTTTACCTTTTAAAACCTTGATTACAAAAACCTTCATGAAATTTGTACTACTTTATATCAGTATTTGATTTAGAAATAACAAATCACTTCTAAATCCTGGCCTTATGTAACACTCATGACTGTGTGGGAGGATAGATTCCATTGATGAGGAACTCAAGGTTCAAAAAGATTAAAATATTTGTCTAAGTCACATGACTAGAAAGGGGTAAAACTTTAATGCAGGCATAGCATCTTTGATTTTTATTTTTTTTAATTATTACTGAACCCGTTTTTTCCTGCTTTTCAGATGCCATTCAAAGGCAAAACTAGAAGTGAATACTGGAGGAGACTGCTGTTAAGGATGTTTCCACTCAATTGTTTGCTCTGGAAATACCTGCTGTAATTTTTTAAGTAGGTCTGTGAAATGAAGATTATAATTCTTCTTTTTGCTTATCTGATAACTCACTGAAAGTATCAATTAGTCTGTGCAACAGAAATCTTCAGAATCTGGCATATAAGTCAGCATACACTATAAGATCTTCCTGCCAAGTCTGCATCAGTGTCAGAGTCTGAGCCCAAATGAGAAGTCAGGGTAAGATCACAAATATATATGTTTAAAACAGCACTGCTGTATTTTTTTTTTTTTATATAGCATTGCTGTATAACCAGGAACAGGCATGGGAAAAAGTCAACAAAATACATGTGAACTGATGGACTAATATACAGAAAAGACTTCACTCTAATGGGCCTTAACTTACAACCATCTGGGAATGCATCATGAGGGTCAAACTGTGCCATGTTAGTGCAGAAATGACTGAAGGGAAGATTCCCTGGGCTTTCCTTATCTCCCTGCACCGGCCAGGTCTGAATTACGTTCAATTCAATTTGCTCTGACCTTTCTTACTTCTTAAGAGCAAATACATACATGCAGTTCTTTCCTTGAGGGTAGACTACTCAAAGAACAAACAGTCATTCACGGCAAAGCAACACCCATGAAAGCCTACACTTCAGGAAAGGACATGTAACCAGGGCCCCAGTGCTGTGAACTGCAAACTAACATGTTGCTTCAGGACAGGTCGAATGGAGTGGGAGTCAGATCCTGGCTCTGCTTTGGAGGTCCCGGTTTATCGGAGCCTGCCGCAGGTCATTACTCCCGAGGTGAGAGTCTTGTAACTAAGGAGATGCTACAGGCCAGCGAGGCCTGTCGTGTTCCATCTACTCTCCGGGCCTCAGCCTGTGTATGCAGGTGTTTCTCTGTATTGAATCTCTCTGGGGAATCCTTGGCTTCACAGCAAAAGCCGGCTGAAGTGAAAGTGATTTGATTTGGATCCTATTACAGGCACTTTACCTCTTCTATTTCCGTGATAATAGCAGATTGGAGTCGATTATTGTACTGGGAGGGGAGTTAATGTGATGTCGAGAAACATTGGGAAAACTGGCACAGGGAGAGAGGGAGAGATAAAACTTTAGTGCAGATTGAAGTCTGCAGCCCAGGCCAGGGCGGCCACTGGTTAAGCGTCCACTGCAAGCCACGTGGCGTTTTGCAAAGGGTCGGGGTCATTTCCCTTGTTGGTGCTGGTTAAAGGACAACGGGCACTTTGGCTCCTCAACTTAATGGAACCAGCCTCTCATGCCCTCCTAATCCCTGCCTTTTCCTCTGCAGCTTTTCCCCAGCCATGCTGCCCAGTAGCCCAAGGACTACAGGTACCCCAGCCTTTGTGGCCTCCAGCTCTCTTCTCAGGAAGGCAGGAGGTGCCAGCCTTAGGCAACTCACCTCCGATGGTCACACAAGCCACAAATAAATCTAGGCTTAATTTACAAGTACTGCTTTATGTTTGTTCCCCAAACAGAGAAAACAATCTCCAAATATTCCTGCTTGGGATCCAGGCTGCATCCAAAGGCATGCCTGTCAACACTCCTTCCCTATGGTCCCCAAACCAGCATCAGAAGGAAGCAACTGTGGGTTAGAAAAATATTATGCAGCATATCAGTTACCCCTAATAGAATGAAAGAGCAATGCTGGACCAGCTAAAAACTGAATTTGTCAAGAAGTAAGTAAATATCCCAGTATGATTTATCCTTTGCGTTATGATACCCATCTCTATTTATCCATTGCCTTATGATGATATATCACCATCATCACAATGATCTTACATTGAACATGGTCATATACATTATCTTAGACCTGAATTTTCATTCCTGAAAAGTGCCCACTTACAATCCTGCTTTCTGAATGTGCCATCCCTAATAAGATGCACTATGCATTCGAGACTAGATTTTCATGTGTCTGCACTTCTATAAAAGGGATATGGCAATTGTTATTTCAAAAGGTAATAGAATAAAGTGGGCAAGGAGAATCTCACTTTTGCTTCTTTCTTGTTTAACTTTGAAGTATGATATACATACAAAACAGCACATGTTTCGCTTATTTATAAACTGAACACATCTGGATCAAGAAACAGAAGTAGTCAAGAATTTCAGAAGCTACTCTCCTGCTCCTTACCTCCACCACCAAAGTCAGCCTCTGCCTTAACAGTCAAGCAGCACAGGTTAGTTTGGTCTGTTTTTGAACATCAGTAGAATCATCCGGAGAAGGCAATGGCACCCCACTCCAGTACTCTTGCCTGGAAAATCCCATGGATGGAGGAGCCTGGTAGGCTGCAGATCATGGGGTCACAAAGAGTCTGACACCACTGAGCGACTTCACTTTCACTTTTCACTTTCCTTCATTGGAGAAGGAAATGGCAACCCATTCCAGTGTTCTTGCCTGGAGAATCCCAGGGATGGCAGAGCCTGGTGGGCTGCCGTCTATGGGGTCGCACAGAGTCGGACATCATGGATCCTTTTGTGTCTGGTTTTCCGCACAAACTTTTTTATGAGATAGATACATAATGTATACAACTGTGGGTTGTTCATTCCCAAAGTATCTATTGTATGAATATACCCCAATTTATTTATCTATCCTAATATTTTGGCCATGTGGATAGTGTCCAATGTCAGGATACAGTAAATACTGCTGTTTTGGGGTAAACATATATAAGAATTATTTTTTTAAAAATTAATTAGAGTATAGTTTATTTACAAGGTTGTGTTAGCTTTTGCTGTATAAGAAAGTACATCAGTTATATATATACCCATGATTTCTTAGATTCTATTCCCATTTAGGTCATCACAGAGTGCTGAGTAGCATTCCCTGTGCCCTACAATAGTACTCATTAGTTATCAGTTTTATATCTAGTAGCGTGTTTATGTCAATCCCAGTCTCCCAACTTATCCCCCACTCCTGCTTTCTCCCTGGTAACCATATGTCTGTTTTATATACCTGTGGCTCTATTTCTGTTTTGTAAATAAGCTCATTTTTACCACTGTTTTAGATTCCACATACAGCCAGCACATGGAAGCAATGTAGCATATACATATATATATATATATATGAATATTACTCAGCCATAAAAAAGAACTAAATAATGCCGTATATAGCAACATGGATGGACCTTGAGACTGTCATACTGAGGGAAAGAGGTCAGACATTGAAAGATAAATATCATATGATATCGCTTATATAAGCATTCTTATCGGGTATATTCTTAGCTGTGTAACTGCTGTCACAAAAAGTAGGCATATGTCCAGCTTAATAGCTACTGCTTAACAGTTTTCCAAAGCAGTTGTACCAGTTTTAACTTCCACCGGTAGTGTCTAGTCCAATAGTTTGGCCAGTGTCTCCAAAACTTTGGCCACCTGATGTGAAGAGCCAATTCACTGGAAAAGATCCAGATGCTGGGAAAGATTGAGGACAAGAGGAGAAGGTGGCAACAGAGGATGAGATGGTTGGATGGCATCACTGACTCAATGGACATGAGTTTGAGCAAACTCTGGGAGATGGTGAAGGACAGGGAAGCCTGGCGTGCTGCAGTCCATGGGGGTCACCAAGAGTCACACACGGCTTAGCGACTGAATAATAACAACAAAGCAGTGTCTGGTAGATAGTCTTAGTTACTCCATTTCATCACCAATATTTAGTATTTTCTGCCTTACAATCTTTTCTATAATTCTTGGTGTGTATCATATCTCATGTGAAATTAATTCCCATTTCTCCTGATGATTAAAAATTGGTGTGACTTTTGACATATTTATTGGTTATTTGAATATCCTCTTTTATTAAACATATATTCAGCTACTTTATCAATCTTTCATATTGAATTGTCTCTCACTGATTTGTAGGAATCTATATATATTCTGGATATGAGTTTTCCGTGTGAAGACTCAGGTTCGATCCCTGGGTCAGGAAGATACCCTGACCTGGCAACCCACTGCAGTATTCTTGCTTGGGAAAGCCCATGGACAGAGGAGCCTGGTGGGCTACAGTCCATGGGGGTCACAAACAGTCAGACATGACTGAGCATGCAGATGCCAGTGTCTACCGCGATATATTCCTCCTCAATTTAGAGGTCATTTTATTCACTTAGTTGTGGTCTTTAACAGATACTCTTGATTTTAATATAATCTAATATATAATGTTTTTTCTTATGGTTACACTTCATAATCTGTTTAAGTAAGCTTTTCACAGCACCTTGTTTAAGTAAACTCTATAATGTTTGGGTTTTATTATTAGCATTGACAATTATATATGTAAATTATATATGACAATTATATATGTGCATGTGTTAGTAGCTCAGTCGTGTTCGACTCTTTGCGATCCCATGGACTGTATCCCACCAGTCTTCTCTGTCCATGGGAGTTCTCCAGGAAAGAATACTGGAATGGGTTTCCATGCCCGGCTCCAGGGGATCTTCAGGGATCAAATCCAGGTCTCCCACATTGTGGGCAGATTCTCTACTGTTTGAGCTACTCAGGAAGCCGTATGTGTAAATAGTACTTTATAATGCGCAAAGTAAAAACTAACTTAATTGGAAACTCAGTTCTGTGAAGTGGACAGTTATTTTATTTTTTCTCTGTCATTTCACTGACTATATTAAACCGATATTTACTGAGCTCCTACAATGTGTCAGTCATGTACTAAGTATGTGGAATACAGCAGTCCCTGCTTGCATGGAATTTTTATTCTAGTGAGGAAAGGCAGAATTAATCAAATAAATAAGAAAAGTGCTGTGTATTAGGAGGTCATTGCTCTCGAGGAAAAATAAGACAGAGAACGAAGGTACAGAATGATGAAGAATAGATCACAATTTGACAAAATAGAGGGACATTTCCATGAGACTTAAAGAGGAAGAAGTACAGGCAAGAATGAAAGAACAGATAAAAGGAAGCAAGGAAGGGAAGAATGGATAAGACCCAAGAAGTCAAAAGGAGTAGATTAGGTATGAATGGAGGGGAATCAGAGTATGGACTTCTGGTTTATGCTTTGAGGAGAGCACTGGAAGTGAGGCATGTTTTGGAAAGATAACTCTGGCTGTTGTGTTGAGGAATGACAGTAGAGTCGAGTGTCCACTGTGAGAGACCAGTCAGCAGGCAACTGTAGTAGCCTGGGTGAGAGCTGATGAGGGTGGCATTGGGGGTAGAAAGACATAGTCAGACACTAGATAAATCTTGAAGGGACCAACAATAGCATTTCCTAAGGCACTGTAGGTGGGATTTGAAGAAGGGTTCTCAGAGATAACTGCAAGAATATGAGCCTGACTAAGTGAAAGGATGCCTTTCACCTGATGCAAAGAACTGACTCATTTGAAAAGACCCTGATGCTGGGAAAGATTGAAGACAGGAGGAGAAGGGGACGACAGAGGATGAGATGGTTGGATGGCATCACCAACTCAATGGACATGAGTTTGAGTAAACTCCGGGAGTTAGTGACGGTCCATGGGTTCGCAAAGAGTCGGACACGACTGAGCGACTGAACTGAACTGAACTGAAGTGAAAGGACAGAATTTCCACTGAGATTGAGAAGACTGTGAAAGAATGGATTCAAGAAGAAAGATCCAGAGGCCAGTTCCTCCCCTTTTTTGAGTATAACTGCTTTGCAATGCTGTGTTAGTTTCTGATGAACATTTCTACTGGGCTTGCCAGAACTGATGAATTCCTCTGTTTATTAACTTGTAAATGTGAGGATGCAGGAAGTGCCTTGCAATCTATATGAGGAATGGCAGATAAGTGAGGTGGTAATGTATGAAAAAAATACTAATAATTGTTAAATGAGCTATTGGATGAAACATTCCCCAAATAATAAAATCCAAGTTGATCATAATGTTTCCTAATTGTTACAGCTTCCCCACCGCCCCCCCCATCTATCCATAGAGAGAAATGTAAATGGCCAGATGCTCCATTTATTTAAAATACTATGAGTTTTTAAAGGGAGATGGCTTTGGCTCCTTCCATAGATGCATAGTCCAGTTGCTGTCTTATTTCCTTATTCAGTAATTTCTATGAAAATGTCAATGTGGTACAAAGACATTGCTCTTCTGTAATCAGCTTTTCAAATCTTTTTCATAGCTAGGATTAAATAAAGAACAATGTATTGCCATGCAACGTCTGCTATGCATGTGTTCCTGTACTGTATGTGTACAGTATTGCTCTATGTGACTATCTTTACCGGATGGGATATATTTGAATGTGGAAAGTGTGACAGAGGCTTCTAGATGTGTATTCATTACCATTCCTTCCCAGTCCTCCTACAGGAGAAGACTACATTTTCCAGCCTCCACTGTCATTTACTTGGGTCATATGGCTGGGTCCTATTAGTGGAATTGGAAAGAATCAATGTGTACTACTTCTTACTTTCAGTGAAGTCATTATTGTCACATAGATTGAACTATTATTTTTGAGCTACACCCGGTGAATAAATAGTTGGATATGCCTATTTCCATCTTCAAGGAGCTCCAACCCCCATGTAGACAGCCACACTCCATAATATAGACAGAAAGCATTGCCCAGAGCTATAGCTGCCAGATGTATAAAGAGGTACAGAGTGATAAAAATTATTTTCCTTTGTCATTAAAAATTGTATAAATAAAGAGAATTTATATAAATGAATGGCACCTGGGGAAAAAGCCAGCAGGTGGAAATGGAGAGGAAGGGAACTGCAGGCAGAGAAATAGGTGAGAAGTAGAGTGAAATTTCAAGTAACTCGATCAAGTTGGAGCACGTGCAGGAGTGTTTGGCTTCAGGTGGTGGAGGTAATCGCGAAGCATGTCTTTGTCTCTGCTTGTCGTAGCTTCCAGTAAAATTCCTAGAAGAGGGAATAATGGCCTAGAAGAGAAAAGGGAGTCAGTGAAGGGACAGGGATACATCCTACAATCACTCAAGGCCAATTCATCAGTAGGAGACGACTAGAAGGAGAGGTTGGCAAATGCCGATACAGGGCTTAGCTACAAGCCTGGGATAATGAATGGCTGAGGATGACTTCATGGGACTTTTTAAAAATTAATTCAGCTGTCAAAGAAGAGGCAGGATGATGTAAGCTATAAGAGTAGGGTAATTTATGAGATTTCGGAGAGTTTTAAGCTTGATTTTTCAGTAATATCTGTAAAGAAGGTCAAGGACAAAAACTCTATACATTTTTAAAATTAAATGGTTTCTTAAAAAAGAAGTTGGATATGGTTGTTATAAATCAGCTGAGTAACATAGTGGTATGATGTAGGGTGTTATTTGGGGCATATAAATAAATTTATTGAAATTCATGCTTAAATTTTGACTGGGTTCCATAGCATGTAATTGCATTATCATGAAACACTGCTCAGCAAGGATAGAAGCTTAAAAGCTTCTATTACTGAATTTGTTTTCTCCCATTTTACAGAGTAGCTGTGTACCTCTAATGCATCAGATACTGTGAACATTTATGGATATCACATTCTAACATAGATAGAAGGGAATGACTGGCCAAGTTAATATGTCTTTAATTATTCAGTAAAGTAAATATTATAAGCAGCTAAGTCAAAAGGCATATGATAAATCTGGGAAAATATTTTCAATATGAGAAATTGTTAACAGCAGCTAATTACTTTTTGTAGTCAAGGTGGAGATAAAGAGATCTTTTATTTTAAACATATCTTTCTGAATTGATTCAATTTTCACTATAAACTTGTTTTACTTTTCTAAAAAATATTACTAGGTAGTTTGAAAAAAATGGAAATAAATTACATAAAAAATGTATTGTGAGATTTCCAAGAGACACAGTGATTTTGATTTGAGAACCAGGAACACTTTTTTGGAATAGACAGGATTCAGACTGTTTTGCAGAATGGATAAGTTTAGATACTCACGTATATGGCAAATAAAAGTTGCTGAAGAAAGTGAAAACATCAGGATAAGCAAGGCTCCTGAGACAGATGGATGGATGTCATTCAGAAGAATTTATATAAGTGATAAATGCAGCTCCAATGGGTCTACAAAAGCCTGTTATAGAATCCAGACTGTACAGGTCCTGACTACGAGAGGACATCAGTCAGGAGACAATTGTAGTTGTCCAGGTGAAAGCTAATAATGCTGTGCACAGGATGTGTTAATAGGTATGTTTCAAAGACATGGGATATATATTTATTAATGGACTGGATATGGACTGTAAAGAGTGGGATGAGTCAAGAATGACTCTAAATTATTTTGGGCAAAATAACTGGATAAAAGTTGATGTTATCTATTGAAAAGAGGATGACTAAGGATGAAGTATATTACATGAGAGAAATCAAAGGGTCAATACTGGCAAACTTAAGTTTGACACAACTACTGGACAACCAAAGGAAGATGCTGCATCTGGATTTAAATCAGAAGTCAAAAAGAATTCAGTACCAGAAAGAAAAATTTGAAAATCATCAGCTTAAACATTTTACTAACATTAAAATATTATACATGGGAAATAGATGGGGAAACAGTGGAAACAGTGTCAGACTTTATTTTTGGGGGCTCCAAAATCACTGCAGATGATGACTGCAGCCATGAAATTAAAAGACACTTACTCCTTGGAAGAAAAGTTATGATCAACCTAGATAGCGTTTTCAAAAGCAGAGACATTACTTTACCGACTAAGGTCCGTCTAGTCAAGGCTATGGGTTTTCCAGTGGTCATGTATGGATGTGGGAGTTGGACTGTGAAGAAAGCTGAGCGCTGAAGAATTGACGCTTTTGAACTGTGGTGTTGGAGAAGAAGACTCTTGAGGGTCCCTTGGACTGCAAGAAGATCCAACCAGTCCATTCTTAAGGAGATCAGCCCTGGGATTTCTTTGGAAGGAATGATGCTAAAGCTGAAGCTCCAGTACTTTGGCCACCTCATGTGAAGAGTTGACTCATTGGAAAATACTTTGATGCTGGGAGGGACTGGGGGCAGGAGGAGAAGGGGACGACCGAGGATGAGATGGCTGGATGGCATCACGGACTCGATGGACGTGAGTCTGAGTGAACTCCAGGAGTTGGTGATGGACAGGGAGGCCTGGCGTGCTGCGATTCATAGGGTCGCAAAGAGTCAGACATGACTGAGTGACTGAACTGAACTGAACTGATACATATTATGACATAATATACATATTACTAACATTAACAGTTATACATGTTACTAACAACACAAAATCCCAGAAAAGTAACCAAAATAATCACATGGCCCACAGTCTTGTCTAACTCAATGAAACTATGAGCTATATCATGTAGGGCTACCCAAGACAGATGGGTCATGGTGGAGAGTTCTGACTAAACGTGGTCCACAGGAGAAGGCAATGGCAAACCACTTCAGTATTCTTGCCTCGAGAACCCCACAAACAAGATATGACACTGAAAGATGAATACACCAGGTCGGTAAGTGCCCAATATGCTACTGGAGAAGAGTGGAGAAATACCTCCAGAAAGAAAAGAAGAGACAGAGCCAAAGCAAAAACAACACCCAGTTATGGATGTGACAGGTGATGGAAATAAAGTCTGATACTGTAAAGAACAATACTGCATAGGAACCTGGAGTGTTAGGTCCATGAATCTAAGGTAAATTAGAAGTAGTCAAACAGGAGATGGCAAGAGTGAACACTGAAATTTTAGGAATCAGTGAATTTAAATGGACTGGAATGGGTGAATTTAATTCATTGTGGGCAAGAATCCCTTAGAAGAAGTGGAGTAGACTTCATAGCAAACAAAAGAGTCCAAAATGTATTACTTAGGTGCAATCTAAAAAACAACATAATGATTCCTGTTCATTTCCAAGGCAAACCATTCAACATCAAAGTAATCGAAGTCTATGCCCCAACTATTAAGGCCAAAGAAGCTGAAGCTAAACCATTCTATGATGGCCTACAAGATCTTCTAGAACATTAAAAAAAAAAAAAAAAAATCTCCTTTTCATCATAGTGGACTGGAATGCAAAAGCAGGAAGTCAAGAAATACCTGGAGTAACAGGCAAGTTTGGCCTTGGAGTACAGAATGAAGCAGGGCAGAGGTAACAGAACTTTCCCAAAAGAACACACTGGTCAGAGCAAACACCCTCTTCCAACAACATAAGAGACGACTCTACACATGGACATCACTAGATGGTCAGTACCAAAATCAGATTGATTATATTCTTTGTAGCTGAAGATGGAAAAGCTCTATACAGTCAGCAAAAATAAGAATGAGCTGACTGTGGTTCAGATCATGAACTCCTTATTGCAAAATTCAGAAATTGAAGAAAGTAGGGAAAACCCTACTAAACCTTTTAGGTATGACCTAAATCAAATCATTTATGATTATATAGGTCAGTTCAGTTCAGTTCAGTTGCTCAGTCATGTCCAATTCTTTGCAACTCCATGGACTGCAGCACTCCAGGCCTCCCAGAGTCTACTCAGACTCATGTCCATTGAGTCGGTGATGCCATCCAACCATCTCATCTGCTGCTGTCCCCTCCTTATATATTATATTATACAGTGGAAGTGACAAATAGATTCCATGGATTAGGTCTGATAGACAGAGAGTCTGAAGAACTATGGACAGAGGTTTGTGACATTGTAGAGGAGGCAGTGATCAAGATCATACCCAAGAAAAAAGGCAAGAAGGTAAAATGGTTGTCTAAGCAGGCTTAGCAAACAGCTGAGAAAGAAGAGAAGTTAAAAGTAAAGAAGGAAAGGAAAGATATACCCATCTGAATGCAGAGTTCCAAAGAATAGCAAGGAGAGATAAGAAAGCTTCCCTCAGTGATCAGCAAAGAAACAGAGGAAAATAATAGAATGGGAAAGACTAGAGATCTCTTCCACAAAATTAGAGAAATCAAGGGAACATTTCATCCAAAGATGGTTTCAATAAAGGACAGAAATGGTATGGACCCAACAGAAGCAGAAGATATTAAGAAAAGGTGGCAAGAATACACAGAAAAACGATACAAAAAAGATCTTCAGGATCCAGATAACCACAATGGTGTGATTACTAACCTAGACCCAGACATCCTGGAATGTGAAATCAAGAGGTCCTTAGGAAGCATCACTATGAACAAAGCTAGAGGAGGTGACAGAATTCCAGCTGAGTTATTTCAAGTCCTAAAAGATGATGCTGTTAAAGTGCTGCATTCAATATGCCAGCAAATTTGGAAAACTAAGCAGTGGTCACAGGACTGGAAAAGGTCAGTTTTCATTCCAATCCCAAAGAAAGACAATGCCAAAGAATGCTCAAACTACCACACAATTGCACTCATCTCACATGCTAGCAATGTAATGCTCAAAATTCTCCAAGCCAGGCTTCAACAATATGTGAACCATGAACTTCCAGGTGTTCAAGCTGGTTTTAGAAAAGGCAGAGGAACCAGAGATCAAATTGCCAACATCTGCTGGATCATCAAAAAAGCAAGGGAGTTCCAGAAAAACATCTATTTCTGCTTTACTGACTATGCCAAAGCCTTTAACTGTGTGGATCACAACAAAGTATGGAAAATTCTGAAAGAGATGGGAATAACAGATCAACCTACCTGCCTCCTCAGAAATCTGCATGCAAGTCAAGAAGCAACAGTTAGAACCAGATATGGAAAAAACGGACTGGTTCCAAATTGGAAAACAAGTACGTCAAAGCTGCATATTGTCACCCTGCCTATTTTACTTATATGCAGAGTACATCATGAGAAATGCCACCTGGATGAAGCACAAGCTGGAATCAAGGTTGCCAGGAGAAATATCAATAACCTCAGATATGCAAGTGACACCACCTTTATGGCAGAAAGCAAAGAGGAACTGAAGAGCCTCTTGATGAAAGTGAAAGAGAATGAAAAAGCTGGCTTAAAACTCAACATTCAAAAAACTAAGATCATGGCATCTGGTTCCATCACTTTGTGCCAAATAGATGGGGAAACAATGGAAACAGTGACAAACTTTATTTTTGTAGTCTCCAAAATCACCACGGATGACAACTGCAGCCATGAAAGTAAACGACGCTTGCTCCTTGGAAGGAAAGCTATGACCAACCTAGACAGCATATTAAAAAGCACAGATGTTACTTTGCCGACAAAGGTCCATCTAATCAAAGGTATGATTTTTCCAGTAGTCATGTATGGATGAGAGAGTTGGGCCATAAAGAAAGCTGAGCACTGAAGAATTGATGCTTTTGAACTATGGTGTTGGAGAAAATGCTTGAGAGTCCCTTGGGCTGCAAGGAGATCCATCCAGTCAATCCTAGAGGAAATTAGTCCTGAATATTCATTGAAAGGACTAATGTTGAAGCTGTAGCTCCAATACTTGGGCCACCTGAAGAACTGATGAAGAACTGATTCATTGGAAAAGACCCTGATGCTGGGAAAGATTGAAGGCAGGAGGAGAAGGGGATGACAGAGGATGAGATGGTTGGATGGATGGCATCACCGTCACGATGGACATGAGTCTGAGTGAACTCCGGGAGCTGGTGATGGACAGGGAAGCCTGGCGTGCTGCAGTCCACGGAGTCGCAAAGAGGCGGACACGACTGAGTGACTGAACTAAACTGAACTGATACATGTTACTGAAGACTTGTGAACAGACATGTGCATATAAGGAGAGAGAATCACAGAGGACAGAGATCCATACTGAGGTGCAGGTGAGCTCAGAGAAAAGAACTGAGAAGAACATTTGTAGAAAGAAAGAAATGTCATAAACCAGTAACAGTTAAAATAGCCTAGTAGTGTGGGAGGCAACGGGGCTTCCTGGGTGGCACAAGGGGTAAAGAACCCGCCTGCAATGCAGGAGACAAGGGGATGTGTGTTTGATCCCCAGGTTGGGAAAATCCCCTGGAGAAAGGCATGGCAACCACTACAGCATTCTTGCCTGGAGAATCTTAAGGACAGAGCAGCCTGGCACGCTACAGTCCATTAAGTTACGAAGAGTCAGACATGACGGAATCAACTTAGCATGTGTGATTGTGTGCATGTGAGGCGATGATGAGGAAACCTAGTGTCTGAAGAATTCAACAGCCTTAACAAAATCTTACAACCAAATGTTACACAAGATCTATCTGCTCCAAATTTTAAACATGTTTAGTAACAGCAAGTTTTGCCAAGGCATATGGGCAATTTTAAATCTTTATCTTTCCTTCTGATATATATGAATAAATATAAAAGAAAAAGATTGTAGTAAAATAACTCTACTGAAATTAGTTACACATACAAGAAGCAGCCCCAGATGGACTTAATCTGTATATGCTAAAAATTGGAGAAATCTAATTTCAGCTTGGATAAGTAGAGAGGTAAAAAACAGAGACTCTTATCCTTGCAACAGGAAAAAGCTCATAGGGAGCAAATTGACTACTTTTCAAAATCCATCTGATAACTGAGGTCACCTCAATGGTTAATAAACGAGCTTTCCAAGACCTGAAAGAAAAACATAATGAAGGAGATGGAGCTGCCAGCCATAGGAAAACAGCTGTACAGACAGAAAAAAAGACTTAAAAATGCTAAGGAGGATTTTGAATGAAAAGAGGGATTATTAAACAGTGTGTAAATATCTCCCCACATTACTTAATCATAGCAAGGGGAAACAGTAAATGTATGTCCAAAATATATGATATGGAAATCAGATAACACCTTGTCTGGGTGATGGATATTATCTGTCTTCTCGTGAATGCATCTCTTATGTAAAACTCTGAACTGAAATCTGAATCTGACCATAAGGAAACATCACACAAACTTAAAATGGAAATGTTCTATTCTGCAAAGACACCAATGTTATATTAGACTAAAAAATAACTAAGACATAAACTTCCAGTAATTGTATTAAGTATGCATTTGTCCCCCTGTATAGATAGAATAAAGTTCAATCTAATTCCTTTACTGCTCACATTAGAGGAAATAATTTAGATTTGTAAATTCTGAATTCTTAGTTTTATTGTATGAAAAATTTCATGGTATTACATTGTAACATAACAAATCAAATCAACTTAAATGGACTGAAAAAATTTAAATCAAGATCTTCTTATTAAGCAAAATCCTTTTAGTTTCATCTTGTGTGTTGGTCAGTGGCAACCCACTCCTGTATTCTTGCCTGGAGAATCCCATGGACAGAGGAGCCTGGCAGGCTACAGTCCATAGGGTTGCACAGAGTCAGACATGACTAAAGCAACTTAGCATAGCACATCACATATGTGTTGGTCAGTTAACAACAGCATATTTTTTTTTTTTTACCATTATCTTGCTTATTGTTTTAAATGTAGGATGGATACAGTTGGGAAAGCTGGGGTTAAAAGTCATATGGCAAATTCTCATTTCAACTAGCAGAAGAAAAGAAGATGGATATAACACAAATAGCTATGTACAATTTATGAAAGAGGTAAAGGTAATATTATTATGAAAAGTGAAAGAAAGTGAAAGTGTTAGTCACTCAATCATGTCCGAATCTTTGCAACCCATGGACTGTAGCCTGCCAGGCTTCTCTGTCCATGGAATTCTCCAGACAAGAATACTGGAGTGGATTGCCATTTCCTTCTCCAGAGGATCTTCCCAACCCAGGGATCAAACCTGGGTCTCTCGCATTGCAGGCAGATTCTTTACCTTCTCAGCTACTAGGGAAGCCCCTGTATAATGGAATCATTTGGGCTATTATAGCAAGTCTAGAAATATAAAATAATGTGAAGAGAAAGAGATCTATTGTTGCAAAACTTTCATTACAAAGATACTACTGTGCCCCAGCCAATCATTTTCATTCTAGCTAAATTTTAATAACGAATTAGAGATAACACATTCATTTAACACAATCGACAAATTACCCTAACAAAATTTATTTAAAAATTAAAGAGCAACTACAAAGTGGATTTATTAAAAATAGGATATTTCCATGTATTTCTATGTATTACCATATAACTCTGGCTTTCTGAATTTCTAACTTCATTCTAATACATTTGCTTTATGGTCCAACTACCAGAGTTATGCATCTAAGCTGTAGTTAACAAAGAAGCAAATTTTGCTAAGTTCTGTTATTTTTTCCTAAAACAACATTCTTTAGAAAATTTACATGGATGATCTTTTTAAGGAATATATGTGTTTTCATGCGCATATATTCATACAACCTATTTAAAATGTACCAAGTATTTTATCAACATCAGTGTTTAAAACACCTTGAGACACACATCTATTTTTCAGGCTATGAGAATATTTTACAGTAGCACCTTCTTTTACTCATAAGTTGATAGGTTTAAAAATACAGCTTTGCCATTTGAGAAGCTGCATAATTTACAGTACACTGAGAGAAGAGTAGACTTGCCTGTGGTGTTCAGGGATTGGCTCACTTCCAGATATAAGCCACATCAACAAGGGAGCCTGTGCGGGATGGGATGCTGGCGTTCTCCCTCCCTCGGAGGCAAAGAAGATTCCAGAGCTCTGCAGGAGGTCCCCCAGAGGTCCGACTTCCCACGTTGTTATGGGAACTGTTTCTCACAAAAGAAACCGAGAATGACAGTCTCTGAATTCAAAAAAAAAAAAAAAAGAAAAAGAAAGAAAGAAAGATATGCTGTTTGTAAGCCAGGTACATAAATTAGCTTACTTCCTTACTTGCAATGGGAAGATGTTTGTAGAGCTAAGAAGTAGTCATTTCGCTTGAAGATGTGGGAGTACCAGTTAGAAGTCAAAATGGTGTCATTTCTTTCCTACCTGCACTGAAGTGTGAATGAATTATTTATTGCCATGGCCTGGGGGTAATGTACCATGCAGTGCTCAGAAGGGCACTATAGACTTGGAGAAATGCAATAGAAATGTACCAGTTTCTCTCACCAGCTCTTGGCTTCAGAATAACTGTCTTCAGTCTCTTGAACACCCTTCCTGATCCTCTTGTCTGTCCTGTTTCCCAGGCTTCTCCTGGCCTTGTAGAAAACCTTTCCTGACCTATTCATGATGCTTACTTTATTTCTTCCTTGACTCCTGTCCACAACACCCAACTTTTTGTCCAGTTTTATTGGGATAGAATTGACATCCAGCACTGAGTAAGTTTAAGGCACACAGCATACAGACTTACTTACATATATCCAGGAATAATGACAATAAATTTAGCTAACATCCGTATCTCATATAAATACCATAGAAAGAAAAACAGTATCTTTGCATGTCACAAGAACTCAGGATTTATTCTCTTATCCCTCATACATATCATACATCAGTGTTAACTACAGTCATCATATTGTACATTACATCCCTAGTATTTATTCATCTTATAATTGAAAGTTTGTACCTTCTGACCACCTTCTTCCAATTTCCCCTCCCCCAACTCCTTGCTTTTGGTAACAACAAAATCTGATCTCTTTTTTTATGAATTTGGAAGCTCAACTCTTTCACAGAAATTTTGACAGCAGAAAGCAAATAAGATTTCTTATTTATTTATTTGTACCACACATCATCTCAAATGACAATCTGTTCCTCGGTGCCTCCCTCCTAATCAACTTCTTTATCAGTTTGGATGAAAGTTTTCCTGATGTGACTAGTGCTGCTTCCTGCCAAACATCTAATAATTTTGTTTCTATCCAAATCGATTCATAATAATGTTTATAATTTTAAAAGGATGGATTTGCTTTGTCAGGTCAGACAACAATGTTTAGTTCAGGAAATGCATGGAGAGAAATTGAATTCATGAATAAGCAAGACTACTTCTGAAAAAAATAGAAATTTACAGCAGCCTTCAAATTGTAGTAGAAAATCAGCAGGCCACTCATATTTACCTGATACCATTCAATTACACATTTTCTATAATAAAACCAACAATTAGAATTCATAACATAAAACATGCAAATCTGGTATTTTTTTAACATTCTTTTTCATATATTTTTTCTGTGTCTACATCTTCATCTCCTATCAGCTGCCAAAAACTTGCACTGAGGTAGGAGGTAGATGGGCCTCCCCAAAGTAAGCAATTTGGGAATTTAAGGAATTTAATTAACTTAATTAAATTAATAAAGTTAATTAATTAATTAACTTAATTTAAGTTAATTCCCTGTAGACAGAAACTCTAACATATCAATAGCAGGACAGTCCATAGAGGAAGCTGGGCCCTGCCCAGATAAAAGATAGGAGACCAAATATTTCTCATTCTCGAAATCAAGGAAACCTTCCTAACTAGAAAGCTCCTTGGAGGTCAAAAAGGAGCCAGCCCATAGTAAGCCAGACCATAGTAAGCGACACCAATCAACCATTGTTGTTGTCTAGTTACTAAGTCGTGTACCACTCTTTGCAACCCCATGGACTGTAGCACACCAGGCTTCCCTGTTCTTCACTATCTCTTGGAAGTTGCTCAAATTCATGTCCATTGAGTCAGTGATGCCATCCAATCATTTCATCCTCTGTCGTTCCCTTATCCTCCTGCCTTCAAGCTTTCCCAGCATCAGGGTCTTTTCTAATGAGTCATTTATTCTCTGGTGGCTCAGATGGTAAAGAATCTACCTGCAATGCCAGAGACCTGGGTTGGGAAAGTCCCCTGGAGAAGGGAACAGTTACCCACTCCAGTATTCTGGCCTAGAGAATTAAATGGACAGATGAGCCTGGTGGGCTACAGTCCATGGGGTCTCAAAGAGTTGGACATGACTAAATGACTTTCACAATACAGACTCAGAACCTTGCAAATCAAAATGATTGGCCAAAGGTAACCCAGAAG
The DNA here is from genome assembly GCF_042477335.2 of Ovis canadensis. Classification (NCBI taxonomy): domain Eukaryota; kingdom Metazoa; phylum Chordata; class Mammalia; order Artiodactyla; family Bovidae; genus Ovis; species Ovis canadensis. The sequence goes on from NC_091262.1 coordinate 22,189,161, forward strand.
AAATGCCCTGTGTAAGTGATTTAAACTGCCAAGAGGGCACCTCTCTCTAAGTCTACCCCTGTGTCTATCCACATGTACTATACTCTTTTTCCTCCTAATAAATACTTAATTTGTTTCACTACTTTTTGTCTTCATGGGAATTCTTTTCCATAAAGCTGAAAGGTCAGGGCCTTGTCACTGACTACTGGTCTGGTGGTTAGGATTCAGTGTTCTCACAGTCATGGACTAACCTTAGTCTCTGCCTGGGAATCTAAACCCTGCTCCAAGCTGCTACAGGCTGAGGCCACCTGATATCAGTACAACCCCTATAAACAGTTAGGCCTCATCAGCAGGCCTGGTCCCAGCTTAACTTCCTTTGCTAATGCTAATTTTCACATTTATTTAATCAAAACCTATTTCCCTGGTGGCTCAGAGGTTAAAGTGTCTGCCTGAAATGCAGGAGACCTTAGTTCGATCCCCTGGAGAAGGAAATGGCAACCCACTCCAGTATTCTTGCCTGGAGAATCCCATGGACGGAGGAGCCTGGTGGGCTACAGTCCATGGCGTCGCAAAGAGTTGGACACGACTGAGCGACTTCATTTCACTACTGTATTCCAGGGAAAAGAAACAGCAACCCACTCCAGTATTTTTGCCTGGGAAATCCCATGGTCAGAGGAGCCTGGTAGGCTACAGTCTACTGAGTTGGAAAGAGTCAGAATAACTTAATGACTGAGCACACTCAACTATACTCCAGACACTGGATAAGGCATTGAAAATAAAGTAGTAAGCATGACTGTCTCTCATGAAGCTTGCATTCTGATGGCAAAAGACATAAAATAAACAAGAAAGCAAATACATGACTTTCCGGAAGTGATCAGTGCATGTGCTGTGAAGGAAATGAAACAGGAAATGTAAAAGATAAGCAGAATGGGGGTACCTACTTTTGATATGGAAGTCAGGAAAAGACTCTATAGATGATTTTGACTTCCATGAGGGGAACTGTACATAAGAAAAGACACAAGCAGCGAGAGCAGGTCCACCACAACAGCCCAAGCAAGAGGTCTTGGTGGCATAACTGGGGTAGCAGAAATGGCAACAGGAAGCAGTCAGGATCTGCACATACGTCAACGGAAGAGCCAACAGGATTTTCTGACCAGTTGGAAGTGGGAGAAAAAAAAAATTCATGGCAGATTCCACGCTTTCTTTTCTACCAGTGATACGTGGTAAATTGGGAAGCGGAAGACTGTAAGAGCAGGGAACTGAAAGGTCAAAGGTGTAAATCGAGGGTTCCTCTCAGGGACTTCCCTGGTGGTCCAGTGGCGAAGATTCCGTGTCCCCAGTTCAGAGGGACCCATCTGATCCCTGGTCAGGGAACCACACCCCATCTGCTGCAACTAAGAGTTCACACGCCACAACTAAAGACCCTCCATGCTGCAACCAAGACTGAAAATCCTGCATGCCTTAACTAAGACCTGGCACAGTCAGATGAATAAACAAATGTTAAAAAAAAAAAGAGTTCTTCTTAGAACATGTACCCTTGAGATGCCAGTGAGAGAAGTGGGACGACTTGAGAGAGATGTAAGAGTTGATAATTACTGAAATGTGTCGGTTGAGAGCGAGGGGGAAGGGAAGAGAAGGGGACACCCAGGTTTCTGCCTTAGTGAGCTGGGTGAAGGAAACTTTCATTCACCGAAGAACAGGTGGAAGAGGAGGTATAGACCAAGGGCAAGCAGCACAAGCTCCATTTGGAATATGACAAGGTTGAGATACAGGAGATCATCAGAAGACGCTCAAGGCGGGGTAGGCAGGGATCTGAAGCCCAGAAGAGTTTCGAGGCTGGAACAGATTTGGTACCAGTAATCCATCGATGGGATCTGTAATTGTGATAGGTGATGAAAGCTTCTAGTCACTGTCTTACATCCCTTCTTGTACTTATTGGTCAAATCTCTGAAAAAGCTGTACATACGCTTAGTTTCCATTTCCTAACCTTCCACTTGCCCCTTGATCCACCATATGAATGAGAACACTCGTAATATCCCTTCACTTGACACAACAGACTTTCACGACAATGGCCACAGTGTTGCTAAATCCAGCAGATGATTTTCAGTTCTCATGTTGACATCTCAGTGCATTCCCTCCTTTTCCCTTGATTTTTATGACACAGCATTCTTCTGATTCTTCTCTGACTTACCTTTTTGCTGCACCTTTGCTGTTTCTTTGGTAGGATCATCGACCTCTACCTATGCTTAATCACTCAATTGTGTCTGACTCTTGGGCTCCTCTGTCCATGGGATTTTTTCAGGCAAGAATACTGGAGTGAGTTGCCATTTCCTTCCTCCAGGGGATCTTCCCGACCCAGGGATCAGGGATCAAACCTGTATCTCCTGTGTCTCCTGCACTGCAGGCAGATTCTTTATCCCATGAGCCATTTGAGGAATGACACAACATTCTTTCTATTCTTCTCCTACTGAACTTTTTTTGCTGCACCTTTGTTGATTCTTTCGCAGGATTGTCAGCCTCTACTCAGTCTGTATCATTTGGAGTCTCTCACCCTTGTGCTTCTCATTTTTTGCCTTTAAAGAATCTCACTCAAGTCCAAGGCTCCAATTACTAAGGCTTCAGACGCCAATGGTCAGAGCCAGTTATACAAATGTAGACTTACCCCTGAATTCTTTGCCCTGCACCTCCAGAACCATCCAATCCATTACCCAATCCTTTCTACTTCACCTGCCAAATCATGAGAGTCCATTTCTTCACTATCTCTGTTACCATTTCCTGGAACATCTGTCTCCCTTAGCCCCTTATTCCTGCAGCTCACTTCATCTTTTCAAAGGACAAATGTGATCATGTGACTCCCATGCTTAACACTATTGAAAGGTACCTTATCATTCTTAGGGAAAGAACAAAATGCCGCACTGCGCTGTGCAGCCACTGCTCAACTTTCCAGCTGCATCCCACACCTCCCTCCTTCAAATTCTCTCTCCTCCAGCTCTAAAGTCTCTCTCTCTGGTCCTCTAATCAGTTGCCCTTCTTTCTTTTCCACCATTAGGATTTTACCCATGCTCATCTTTCTTTCTCTAACTGCCCCCCTCATTCCATCCAGTTTTCTTCTACCATAGTAGAGCTTAAGCCGCTCAAGCTACGTGTGCTTCAGGAAACGTTCTTTGAATTCCCTCCATCCCTAATCTACATTTAGCTGTTGCTGTTACTCGGTCACTAAGGTGTGTCTGACTCTTTGCCACTCCATGGACTGCAGCACACCAGGCCTCCCTGTTCTTCACCAACTCCCAGAGTTTGCTCAAATTCATGTCCACTGAATCGGTGATGCCATCCAACCATCACATCTTCTATTGTCCTCTTCTCCTGCCACCTTCAATCTTTCCCAGCATCAGGGTCTTTTCCAGTGAGTCAGCTGTTAGCATCAGATGGCCAAAGTATTGCAGTTTCAGCTTTAGTATCAGTCCTTCCAATGAATATTCAGGGTTGATTTCCTTTAGGATTGACAGCTTTGATCTCTGCGCTGTCCAAGGGACTCTCAAGAATCTTCTCCAGCAGCAAAGTTTGAAAGCATCAGTTCTTCAGCACTCAGCCGTCTGTATGGTCCAACTCTCGCATTCATACTCTATACGCTTTCAGGTGCCTGTTTCTGTGTTTTTCTTGAAGCTGTATTTACCCCACAACAGAGACTGCTCACTCCTGAATTCAAGCATCTATCCCCAACCTTAGCACCTAGTATATATTCATTAAATATTTATTGAATAAATTAAAGAGCCCTGGAGTGAGTGTTTTTAAAAATAAAAGGGAACATTCTTTTGAACATAAGAGTTTTCTGGGCATCTGTATTATTCCACAAAATAGTCATTATGAGAAGAGATTGATTTTTGAGAATTCGATTTTCATGTAAGAATTAAAGATTTTAAAATTTAAAAAATAAAAAACTAAAAATTAAAAAAAAAATACTAATAGTCAGAAGTCATGTGGTACCTTCAAGCTCCACTAGTATAAGAACTGGCATATGCTCAATGACATATATAAATGCTGAAACATCGGTAAAGCCATTCAACAAAGCCTGATTCAATGACCTCTTTCCTGACCCTCTTGATCATACATATTTGGCCTGTCTCTAAGCCTTGACTTTTGATCTGCTCATAATATTCTGGCTACCACATTTTAGGTCATAAAAGTCTATATCCCTGTCTTCAGGGCCTCTTCCAGGTGATGCATATGGGCTCCAGGAATAGGAGGATAGAAAAAAAAAATTCTATTATCTCATAATATTTATAAAGGGCTTTTGTACAATCCTTTTTCCTGTCTAATTACATGAATAAATGTACTCTTGGAGCATACCAGAATCACAATTATGAAATCTCCTACTTTAGGTCTTAACTTTCAAAAAGTGCTAGATGAACATTTTTTGAATCAAGATCTAATGAGTTATAGGAGACACTGTTCAGCATACAAAAAACAACCTTTTCATATTTTAAAAAAAAATGTAGGGTAGGATAAGAGAGGACAGAGAGGTTCAAGAGGGAAGGGGTATATATATAATTATGACTGATTCACATTGTTGCATAGCAGAAATCAAAACATTGTAAAGCAATTACCCTCCAGTTAAAAAACAACAACAATAACAAAACATGTAAACCTCCAAAGAAGTGGGATATAATATTTATTGAGAACATATTACATTCTAAGCACTTTTCCTGCATTATAATTGTTCTTAGGAAATTCTCAATAAAGAGATACTGTTATCATTCCCATTTTTACATATGGAAACTGAAGTTTAAAGAGGCTAAATACCTTATCCAAGGAGTATACAGCGTTAGCAAGTGGAAGTGCTCTTTATCACTACACGGTAATGCTTCCAGGGAGAAAGGGGATAAAAAGAAAGCAGGCAGACTCCTTGTAGCCATAACTTTACTTCCAGAAAAGGCAGAGTCCTGTAATTGAATGCCACTGAATTTAGAGTCAGAAAAAAATGGGTTTGAGTCTTCACTCTAATCCTCATTAGCTTTGAATTAATCACTTAGGTTTGGAAGGTCACTTTACTCAAATGTAACGTGGGGCTAATAGTGTCCTTATTCAGGATGGTAGTGTGAATTATCACATGACCTGATGACATCACACAACATCTGAGATATCACCAAATTTTCACTCATTATTCTGTCAACCTCAAAAGCATGACTTAAGAAGATGACGTTGTTAAATATTATATAAGTGTATATACATACACATATACTATCTACACATTTATAGGAGAAATGCTTTAATAAATTCAAGTATCTCGATTAGTTATAACACAGCTCTCGTTGCCCAAAGACAGAGCAAATTCCCCAACCATTTGACCATCTGCAAAATATTAAAGCTTCTGCCACACACTTCACAAGTCCGGTCTTTTTGTCCCTAAAGCCCACTCACTCTGCCTGAAGTGGGCAGGCAGGCTGCGCAGACAGCCCTGCAGATGGGAGGCTTCAGTGTGGCTATGGGAAAGCAGCCTCCGAAACACTTAGGGAAAAAGCATTAGGTCCAATCTCGAAAATTAATGTTAACTTCAGATGTTCAGATTTGAGTGCGGAAGGCCCTGGTCTACTTCAGACAGGACCCGGTTATCTCACTTAATAACACAGTTGTAAATCTGAACAAAATTAAAAAGAGATCAAACCCTGTAGACAAACGCTGTGGCTAAATGCCCTCTCTTGTGATCTGAATACCAACTACTGTGTTGTATAGTCATTTATAAAGGGGCTTGGAGGTAGGCAATAGTGGGGGGAAGGGGTCATTAATTTCAGCCCACCCAGAAAGGTGTTAACTATGCCCCATCCTTCTAGCTGGATGATAATTAAGCCGCCTCTTTTGTGCCTCCCCGGAGGAGGCATATATACTGTATTACTCCACAGCACAGTTAGTGCGGTGTCACTGCAGTGAATCAAATCTTGTTTATCCTAAGGATGGGGCGGGCTCATCCAGCTAGGGGTTTTATTTTTAATTGGGGTTCACAGCAGAGTGAACACCCTTTAGCTGAAAATTCTGGATAGCTCTGGGGCGCGTTTGGTTAACTCCCTCCCTGCCAGTCTCTTAGAGATTGCCGAATACCATCCATACAAATACTTCCTTCTACAAAAGGTCTAGCAGGCATCTCATGTGACCAGAATTCTCTCAAGTCTTTCCCAAGAGCGTGTGATATCCACAAGAGCTTCATTAGTCTTCACATACCACTTTCCTACTTTGGGATCATAAACCAATTGTTAGCATCCAAGACAGTGTTAAGCATTTTCACATTCATTCTGTACACTACGATCCTGAAGCTTTGAGATGTTCCGATGTGTCCAGGAAAGAGGCCAGTTAATTGGAAGGCAAAGTTGGAAAGCATATTCATGGGCTGAAATAACATGAACTCTGTCCTTGGAGCCTCTGAGCAACAGTTTTGGGTAAAAAGAGAAACTGTACCTCGGACTGCCTTTAATTTTGACTGAAGCCACAGTCTGGCCTTTCTGTCACTGCCAGGCAAGTTTGGAGCTGAAGGGTTCTGCTTGCTTTGATCCTAAGAGCAATGAAATGTAGGAGCAAGACCCCAAGTAGCCCCAAGATTCGGAAGATGTCTGCTTTGTAGTCCTAGCCCCTTGTGGCGTTGCCTGGGACACCTCAGGCTGCCATGCTTCTTTGCCGTGTGGCTCATAAGGCATGTACCAGATGTGATTCAATTCTTTCCTGAAACTCAGTTTTTGTCATTTGGTAAAAATAAAGGTAAAATATAAATTTTACCAACTTGCAATGATAACTCAAACAAATAATGAATGGAAATGCTTGGCACCTAATAGGTACTTCATTCATATCATTATTTTTTCATAATTCTCATTTCCATGTATGAATGTATACATTTTACCCTTTGTCTGCAAGTATCTAAAAGGCAGGATGTGATAGATTCATCTCTGACAGCCCCTCCATGAATGTTGACTGAATTAATGTTAGCATTCCAAGTGGTATCTAAATAGCGCTTCACTCAGAGTAAGAAATTGTCAGACTGCATCATACACAGTGAATAACAATTCAAGCCTAAGGCAGGGTGGCCATTCATTACCAAAGTAGGGTTTAACGAATCTGTTTCAGAACCTAAGAGTGTTAACAGACCAGTTGAAAGAGAAATGCAGAGGATTTATCATGATGGAACTGGAAATGGGCTGAGAATCTAAGGATTCGGGTGGGACCAAAACAGATGAGTAGTTGTTCTCTGGAGGAAAAATGTAGTGGAAAATTTTGGAGGCTAAGGCAAAATAAAATAAAATGATGCTTATATGAACCATGGAGGAAAATGTGTGCCTTTAGCACATGTAATGTAACCATCTACATCTCAAACAGATGGTTGTGAGATGCCCAAAGCAGGGAAGGCTGACTGGCAAGAAATCCAATCCATCAGCATTCCAAAGTAAATTTAGTGAGAGAATCCTCATAAATGGTTCAGACGTGTCTTAACGGGGCAGTCAGCAGGACTGAAGTGGCTGGATCTAGAATCCTCACCCTTTATGCTCCTTGTTCACGCTCTCTTCAATCAGACCAACACACTTCTCATTTCACCCCATTCAAAATTGATATTATACATCAGCTTGCGTTGAGGAAAAAAAGACTTTATAAAAAACATACCATCAAAATGACGGGAAGTGAATAAAGAAGTTGTACTTCTGCTGCAATGATGATAAGGTTTAAATTCTGAGCTTGGTATTTTTTAAAAATTCAATGCTTGCATCTACCTAGAGCAAAACATCAACAACCACAAAACCTCTTAGGAGAGGGGAGTGAGAAAGCTAATTCAAATCTCTGGGCCGGTGCTTCTTTGGGTAATGTGTTACCTGACACGGGGCATTAATATTTCAGACGCCAGAGAGGAACTTGCCTGTCACACAACGAGACAGTGACCTGACTTCTACAAGCCGGGTGCTCAGCAAAGGGCAACCAGGGAAAGGGGAAAGGAAGAGACAGCCCTAAGGCAAGCTCAACATTTAATTGGCTTTAAACAAAAGGAAGGATAAATGTAGATCAAAGCAAAATGAAGAAGAAATTTTTTTTAATTTAAATTTATTTATTTTCATTAAAAAGATAAATGTAAAGGAAATGTAAATATTGCTTTTAGAAATGCATCAGCATGTTTCTCTGAGGGAAGATACATATGGGTCTCAACAACAATGTTGTGACTTATTTCTTTTAAAATTTACATGAGAACAACTCTTTCAGCTGTAATAAAATGAAGCCACAGCAAGACATAAGGACAATGAATACTCAAAATGAGAATTAAGAGTAAATTGAAAGACATGGAAATCTTTCTACTTTATTCAGTTTTGCAGTTTTTGCAACTCTTACTCATATATTTACATGTAATTAAAACTGAGTCTAATATTCTCTTTGGACAAGCAGGAAAAACATGCATTCATCCTTCCTAACCTAGACAGCAAATGTCATTTTGCTCAACTCAGATTTGCCTGTGTCTGCAGGACAAGTCTGGGCTAAATTTGGGCCTGGAAAAAAAAAAAAAACAACTTCACTTTTTTAGTTTTCTTTCTGAATTATGAAAGGGGATTTTATATTCAGCTCTATATTCTCTGAAAATAGTATAGTGTATAGAATATAATATATTTTTAAATGTAATCATGATAAAATATACAACCATAAAGTTTACATTTTAACCCCTTTTAAGTGTAGAGTTTAGTGGTATTAAGTCCTATACATTCACAATATTGTGCAACCATCACCAGTACCCAGGACCTTTTTTCATTTTGCAAACTAAAACTCTGTGTCCATTAAACACTAACTTTCCAGGCCCTTCTCCTCCCAGCACCCCACAACGACTCTGTACCATCTCAGAGAATCTGACTACTCTATAATTTATGTATGTAGAATCACATAGGATTTGTCCTTTTGTGTCCAGATTATTTCATTTAACATATTGCCTTCAAGATTCATCCATGTGGCAGCACGTATCAGAATTTCTTTCCTTTTTAAGACTGAATATCATCCAATTGTATGCATACCACATTTTGACTCTTCCTTCACTGATCAATGGACACATGAGTCATCAGACATACCGTTTGAATGAATGGAGGGATGAAGGAATGGATAGATAAGTAAAGAAATGAATAAACCAGTGAATAAGCAGAGGGGAAAGACTTAACATTTTGGAGAAAAACAGAGCCAGGTCAAAACCTGGTCTAACACTACCAACTTTGTAACCTGGGTAAAGGACTGCACCTCCCTGAATCTCATTTTCTTATCTGTAACAAAGAGAGGGAACTCAATTAGAAAACTAACCGGCACACGACTGGCCCTTGGAAAATGTTGTCTGCTCTCCATCTATGAGGCCCCAGGGCCAGAAGGGTTGGTCATTCTCCCCTCAGCTACTTGCACGGAATGACAGCAGAGCTGTCCACATGGATCTCAATCTCTGCAGCAGAAAATGAAATGGTCGTTAAGTCCCAGCATACACTGTGAACTATTTGCACAAGGATAAAATTCTACATATCAAATCCATGCACACTTGTAATCTGTTACTTGACAATGTGATGTTTGTAGGACGATCTCGGGTGAATACAGAACACAAAATACAAAAACTCCTAGACTGATTATTTCATGGCAATCCTTGAAGGGTGGAACCTCCAGTCTTACTCTAGAAAGGTCAGGTAGACCCTTCCAATCATATGCAGTAAACCTATCTTACCTAGGGAACGCTGTAATACCACCCTGCTTCTTTGGATGAGCCTTGGTCTAGACCTTGAGGGTATTCTGTGTCCAAGAAGATGTTCTCTGTGAAGTCTGAATCTATGCCTATTTAAATAACCACATACTACCATCTTTCCCTTTTCGCCCCCAAAGAGCATCCCAGCCATTGAGAAGAGGCCAGAGTCACTTCCATTATTCCGTGAATCAAGATGGCTGCTCTCTCCCAAGTCGGGTGGACAAGTCAAGTGCCTGGGGCTGGGATTCCTGTCAGCTTAGGCATCTCTAGGAAAGGTAAAAGGACCAGCTACCTCAGTTTCCAAATATGTCAAAAAAGTGCCAATCTTTTGTGCAACAAGTGCCCCACTGTGTGTAGATAAAGATGCTCTGAGGGCGGTCATCTTTCTATCATTACTTTGCCTTCAGTGATTGCCAAAGCCCTCGAGGGCTTGACGTGCTTGCCTAGAAGCAGCAGTGCTCACCCCCTGCTTGAAAGGGGTTGACAGTATGTAAGCAGTTAACCCTTGCCCTGCTGAGCAAGCCCAATGTGATCACACACATATAAACATTTTCTCCATGTGGACGAGCAAAGAGGAGCAGCTATTTTTGCTGGCGGAAGCTGTGCAAAAGGTCAGCTCCACCTCAAAATCAAAGCCTCACAGGTAGTATAGGTGAAAACCCCATGGAGAAAATAAAACTGGAGCTACAAAGCTGATCTTGGTTCACAGACAGTTTTAAAAAACTGTCCCCATCTTTTGAAAGGCCGGTTAATGGTGCTCTTTTGCAAATTACCACTCATTGGGTAGTGACCAGACTGATCAAGATCATTTTGATCCTGTTACTCTTGGGAAGTAGAGCACTTGAAATTCAGCATCATTCATTCTTGCTGCACGTGCTGAAGCCCCAGGACTTTGATTTTCTTTCGGCTTCTGAATGTCCAGCTGTCCCTAAGGCCACATGGCTTGTAGGCTTATCTTCTTTTTAATTTAAATCTAGATGATGCCCCAACCACAAAAACCACTAACACCCACCCTGCCCTCCACAAACAGACACACATGGTGCTGGATTATCGCATTTACCTCCCCCCTAATTAATGAGCATTGTCCAAGTCAACAATTATTTTTCTCAACATATTGGTTAAAAATCAAACAGGGAGAAATTGAGAACTATAAAGAAAATGTGTAAGAGTTAACCAGACAGACAATTTGCTCTGCTTAAACCAGATGAAAACTGAGGTTTATAAATTTGAGAGAAGATTGATACATAAATAAATGTGTATATATACATAAATGTGTATATATATATATATGTTGTTTTTTCCTTTGGGGTTTTGCAGCCTAATATTTAAAAGTGAAATATTCAGTTATTTGAGGGTGGATGATTTTTAGCAAAAGGGTTTATCATTTAGTAATTGGAGAAATAAAAGCCGCCTTTCCAACATGGCATTAAAACTCTCTAGTAAAATAGGGAAAATGAAGGTCTAAGATGACAGTCTTTATCAAAGTGTTTATAGAGACATTATATGTTCCCGTAATTGTTTAGGCCAGTGAATTAATGAATCCTCTCTGTAAGTCTCCATTTGAAATGATTTCGACGGTGTCTGCAGCTCGGCTGCTTTGGAAAAGCCTGTTGTCTGCAGCTCGGGAGAAGGGCCTTGAACCCTGCCATTCAATCCCTTTCAGCCCATCAGCTGAGTCTAATTGCCAGAAAGCACACGAGACCCCCAAGCCTGATTGTTCCCCCACCTCCTTTGAGGTTTGGAGGCATGAAAAGCAAAAGGGAAAAAAAAAAAAAAAAAGCTCCCTTTTGATCTTCTGTTTCTCTCTCTCTCCCTCTCCCTCTCTCTTCCTTTTTTTGTCTGCCCACTCCTACTCTGAGAATGACACATTTCTTTATAAGGCTTCTTCTCCTTCTTATAAAGACAATAATTAATAAGGCCTTTATAAAATGAGGCTTGAATTGGTGTCACCTCAGGGGTGGTCTGGGGCTCTGAAGTGAAACCTCGGTGGGCCCCGGCCTTGTCCGGCCTCTGCACAGGTCAGGTTTAAATACCCTGACCCCAATTTTCAGTCTCTTTCCCTAATGAGGCGATTCGCACAAGGATACAAAATTATATGAGAAGGGAGAGGAGACAAAAGAGCCAAGGTGTAGTTGACACCACACAAGCCACATTTATTATTATCTTTGTGCCTGTGACATCACAGCTGTGGATGTCCTTAAAGCAAAGCGTTTTCCCCCGGTTCCCATGGTGAGCTGTGCGGAATGACTTCGCAGACCCCCGTGAGCTTGACAAGCTCAGGGAGGAGTGGCCTGGCGGAGCCAGTGACCAGTGCCCAGGCCTTCCCCGACTACAGGAGTATTACCCGGGGCGCTTTCTGAATTTCTGCACCACTGCCTTCTGTCAATGGCTTGGATAAAACTGCATTATTTGTATCCATATAATTTTACAGGCTTATCATGTTGACATCAAGAGTTTAAAACGTTCTCCCGTGCCTGTTATCTGCCCTGGATCTGGCTAAAAGCAGGCTGGCTTTGAACGGAGCAGGATGGGAATACAGTCTCTTGCCAGAGTGTCTAAGAGGCTTTTAAAATAGCTGAGTAACCTTAGTAAATGATATGTGTACTTTGTCCAGAGTTGCTAATCATGAGGTAGATGATTTGTATGAATTATATCTTTTTGGCTTAAAACATTTTTTCACCAATAAAATGATGTGACTCCGAATGGAAGAGAGTAAGTTGGGAGTTGTAGTCGGAAAAACAAAGCTAAGTTTTTTCTCCTCTGCTATGACTTCTTGCATTCGATACTTTTCAATCAATTTTGAGCTGATCTCAATTCAGAATCAAAGAGATGTTATGGGGAGGGAGGTGGGAGGAGGGTTCATGTTTGGGAACACATGTAAGAATTAAAGATTTTAAAATTAAAAAAATAAAAAACTAAATAAATAAATAAATAGAAAGAAAACTACATTAAGAGAATCAGGTGGAATTTCAATGTACAGCCAAGTTTCAAATGCTAAAAGACTACCAGTCCAGGAAAAAAAAAATGTGTTGCAAAATAAATATTCTAAATCCAGTTATACCAGTTATACAAAATGAAATGAATTGAGATATTTTTGTTTTTAAATGATGCTTTTGCTATTTTGTCAAATGGGTAGATCTCTTTCATTTCTGCTCATAAAGAATGGTATCAGATACTTTCAGATAGATTACAGCAAAATAATCACCATCCCCAAAGAATCACTACACATTAACTTCATGCAAATATGAGTAATTAAATAAGACCACTGTCTCTGAATAATGAAGGGAAGAAAATGTATCATAATATTAGATTTTACTATGATATGGCTGATCCTTAATGGCCTTTACTTAATAGGAAGTGTGGGCTATCAGTGTACTCTGTTTAAATTGCTTTCATCTCAGAATTCTGTTCACTGGTGCCATGATGGTCTAGGATTTTTTTTTTTTTTTTTTGAGGTTTTGGCAGAAAGAAATGTCAGTGAACTTGAGGGGAAAAATTCTTTGAGTAAAATAAATAGAAGAGGGTTTACAAAGAAAGAAAGAGGTCTCTGCCTCCCAGGATGATGGGAGATGATGTTGGGAGATCCTTCTCCTTGTGAGAAGGTGGACCATGTGAAAAGTTCTGCCCAATGAGCTATGAGCAAAGTGATGAGTATCATTTCTGGATCAAACATTTCACTGCCATGGCAAGACCTTCTGGAGACCTCTTCTCACTGTTGTGATGACTAATGATGATGGTTAAATGATAACGGTAAATCTGGATGCTCTACTTACAGCATCTGTGTCATAGCAAGGATACGTGTGAGCAATCAGCCTTAGCTGTTTCCAGACACTGGCATTTTAGGACTGTGTGTTACTGCAGCACGACCAGTATACTCTGGGTGGACTAGACAAATTCCACCCAGTTGAGTTGAGATAAAGCACACTGTACCACCTTGACTGAGGGACAGCAAAAAAGATGTGAAGATGTCATATACAGGGTACCTTCCTTACCACTTGAAATTGTTGATCATCATATGATTTCACATACATGTGCAAACAAAAAAACAAATGAACAAACAAAATAGAAACACATTCATAGATAAAGAGAACAAACTGCTGTTTATCAGGGGAGAGCTGGCTAACAGGATGGATGAAATGGATTGATGGGATTAAGAGATAAATCTCCTGGTATAAAATAAATATGTTACAGGGATATAATGTATACCTAGGAATGAGAGTCACTAATATTATAACAACTGTGCATGATCATACATAGTAACTGGACTTACTGTGATGATTATTCCGCAATGTATAAAAATATTGAATCACAATGCCATATATATGAAACTAACATGGTATTGTATGCAAATCATAACAATTAAAAAAGCTACCTAAGGATGAAGGATGAAATAGATTTAAGATCTAGATCTGATAGATAGAGTGCCTGATGAACCATGAAATGAGGTTCGTGACATTGTACAGGAGACAGGGATCAAGACCATCCCCATGGAAAAGAAATGCAAAAAAGCAAAATGGCTGTCTGGAGAGGACTTACAAATAGCTGTGAAAAGAAGAGAGGCGAAAAGCAAAAGAGAAAAGGAAAGATATAATCATCTGAATGCAGAGTTCCAAAGAATAGCAAGGAGAGATAAGAAAGCCTTCCTCAGCTATCAGTGCAAAAAAATAGAGGAAAACAACAGAATGGGAAAGACTAGAGATCTCTTCAAGAAAATTAGAGATACCAAGGGAAAATTTCACGCAAAGATGGGCTCGATAAAGGACAGAAATGGTATGGACCTAACAGAAGCAGAAGATATTAAGAAGAGGTGGCAAGAATACATGGAAGAACTGTACCAAAAAGATCTTCATGACCTGGATAACCATGATGATGTGATCACTAACCTAGAGCCGGACATCCTGGAATGTGAAGTCAAGTGGGCCTTAGAAAACATCACTACGAACAAAGCTAGTGGAGGTGATGGAATTCCAGTTGAGCTGTTTCAAATCCTGAAAGATGATGCTGTGAAAGTGCTGCACTCAATATGCCAGCACATTTGGAAAACTCAGCAGTGGCCACAGGACTCGAAAAGGTCAGTTTTCATTCCAATTTCAAAAAAAAGGCAATGCCAAAGAATGCTCAAACTACCACACAATTGCACTCATCTCACATGTTAGTAAAGTAGTGCTCAAAATTCTCCAAGCCAGGCTTCAGCAATACGTGAACCGTGAACTCCCTGATGTTCAAGCCGGTTTTAGAAAAGGCAGAGGAACCAGAGATCAAATTGCCAACATCTGCTGGATCAAGGAAAAAGCAAGAGAGTTCCAGAAAAACATCTATTTCTCTTTTATTGACTATGCCAAAGATTTTGACTGAGTGAATCACAATCAACTGTGGAAAATTCTGAAAGAGATGGGAATACCAGACCACCTGACCTGCCTCTTGAGAAATCTGTATCCAGGAAGCAACAGTTAGAACTAGACATGGAACAACAGACTGGTTCCAAATAGGAAAAGGAGTACGTCAAAGCTGTATATTGTCACCCTGCTTATTTAACTTCTATGCAGAGTACATCATGAGAAACACTGGGCTGGAAGAAGCACAAGCTGGAATCAAGATTGCCGGGAGAAATATCAATAACCTCAGATATGCAGATGACACCACCCTTATGGCAGAAATGAAGAGGAGCTAAAAAGACTCTTGATGCAAGTGAAAGAGGAGAGTGAAATAGTTTGCTTAAAGCTCAACATTCAGAAAACGAAGATCACGGCATCTGGTCCCTTAACTTCATGGGAAATAGATGGGGAAACAGTGGAAACAGTGTCAGACTTTATTTTGGGGGGGGGGGGCTACAAAATCACTGCAGATGGTGACTGCAGCCATGAAATTAAAAGACACTTACTCCTTGGAAGAAAAGTTATGACTAACCTAGATAGCATATTCAAAAGCAGAGACATTACTTTGCCGACTAAGGTCCATCTAGTCAAGGCTATGGTTTTTCCTGTAGTCATGTATGGATGTGAGAGTTGGATTGTGAAGAAGGCTGAGCACTGGAGAATTGATGCTTTTGAACTGTGGTGTTGGAGGACTCTTGAGGGTCCCTTGGACTGCAAGGAGATCCAATCAGTCCATTCTGAAGGAGATCAGCCCTGGGATTTCTTTGGAAGGAATGATGCTAAAGCTGAAGCTCCAGTACTTTGGCCACCTCATGGGAAGAGTTGACTCATTGGAAAAGACTCTGATGCTGGGAGGGATTGGGGGCAGGAGAAGAAGGGGACGACCAAGGATGAGATGGCTGGATGGCATCACAGACTCGATGGACGTGAGTCTGAGTGAACTCCAGAAGATGGTGATGGACAGGGAGGCCAGGCGTGCTGAGATTCAAGGGGTCGCAAAGAGTTGGACACGACTGAGCGACTGAACTGAACTGAACTGAAGGATGAAGGGTGTCAACCAACCCAATTCTCCTTAAGCCACATAAAGGTTACACTGATTACATTAGATATGAAAAATACTGAAGAGCAGGAAATGAAAAAAATAAATATCCATAATATTTTTGAGAGATCATTTTTGTTTTTAGGAAATACTGCATGTGAAGTTGTAAGGATGAATATATCTGATAAAAAAATATAATACTTTGTTTGACAAAATAGAAATCAGCAATTATAAATTTCAATACCTTAGTGGGATCAATCAGATAACATACATTTACGAATTATTAATCAGAAAACTGTAGAACAACAGAAGTATTGCTGGAAAGACCTACCATGCCTGAAGGTATTCAAAACAACAATAATAATAGTAACATGATAATGGAATTTAACAATGGACAGACCAAACTTGTGGTCTAAATTCAGCCCTTACATACCAGTTTTCTTCCCCTAGGAGATGATGTCTTTGGACTGAAAAAGTATTTTGGAGACCCTCCATGAGCTTCAAGTATACATTACAGAATCCTTCATTAAAACAACTTTTTACTCTGAAATTGCTTTAAAGTAGAAAGACTTTCATGATTGAGGACTGGTTTTGGCTCATGTGTGAGACCTGAAATACTTTCAGATAAATTGTTGTCAAATGGACCTGGGCTTTGATTCCAACTCTGCCGCTTGGACTGATGTTACTTAGGGCACTAAACCTCTCTGAGTCCCATTTTTTTTTTCCTGCTGTAATGGTGGAGGGGGTGGGGTGTACCAATTCTCAAAATAACCACATCTACACAGAGAGTAGCTCTAAAGAGAGTGAGAATCAGCTGTCAAGCATGGGTCCTGAGTCCGTGGGTCCACAGCCAACAGGATAGCTGACTGGGAGTCAGAGCTAGAGATTCACAGATGCTAGTGAAAGAGGAAAATCGGAGCGAGAGGCAGCATCTGCACTGCAGAGGCTACCATGCCTTCTGAATTTGGGCAGCCAAGGACAGCACTTTTTTCTGTGCTACTCCAGGACCTTACAGCTTGGAAAAACTTATCTTCCAAGGGAAAACCGACGTCTTTAGGATCGTAATAGGTATGCATCCCCCTCCATCAGTGGTCTGGAGAAAGAAGAATTTTTAAGGATCAAGCCTCTTTCTCTGTACTATTTCATCATGCACACAGCAACTGGAAGGGAGCCTGACCTCTGGCCTCCTTAGCCAGGCACCAACCCAATGAGCCACTAGCTGCACACTGAGCGTCCACAGGCAGTCACACCAGATACCTGCCTGCGTGTTACGAGCCGTTCTCTTCTTCCATCATTTGTCAATGCTGCAGTGTTGGCAGTTATTTTTGGCCACAATAGTATTCCTTGAAACAACCAGGAATATGGAAAATAAAACATGTTTTAGAATAACTCTTTACCCTAACTGTCTTTACCTTTATGATTTCTGTCAAAACTTTAACTGGTTGTACTCTAATTTGAGAACTGGATCCTTATGTCTGTACACGTATCCTACACTTTTGAGTTTTTTAAGAGCTATAATGGAGAAGACAGATCACTGGATTTCTCACTGAATAACTTATCATACTGTAAAATGAATTTATGAGTTATCCAGAGATAATTGTTAAGATGTAGATTCCAACTCAGCAGGTCTGGGGCAGGATCTGAGTTTCTTCATTTTTAGCAAGTGTTTGGTGATGGTGAAGTTACTGGTCCCCAGACCAAACTTTGAACAGTAGAGATCAGACAAGTTCCTCAATGATTCTGAGCTTTATTTACCAAATTTGTAAATGGATTTAATAGCACTCCCTTACAAGATCCTGGGTAATAAACGTATACAAGTGACAATGTGACTAATTTATAAATGAGTATCACTACTAACAAACCTAGTGGAGGTGATGGAATTCCAGTTGAGCTATTTCAAATCCTGAAAGATGACGCTGTGAAAGTGCTGCACTCAATATGTCAGCAAATTTGGAAAACTCAGCAGCGGCCACAGGACTGGAAAAGGTCAGTTTTCATTCCAATCTCAAAGAAAGGCAATGCAAAAGAATGCTCAAACTACCTCACTATTTCACTCATCTCACATGCTAGTAAAGTAATGCTCAAAATTCTCCAAGCCAGGCTTCAGCAATATGTGATTTGTGAACTTCCAGATGTTCAAGCTGGTTTTAGAAAAGGCAGAGGAACCAGAGATCAAATTGCCAACAACCACTGGATCATCGAAAAAGCAAGAAAGTTCCAGAAAAACATCTATTTCTGCTTTATTGACTATGTCAAAGCCTTTGACTGTGTGGATCACAATAAACTGTGGAAAATTCTGAAAGAGATGGGAATATCAGACCACCTAACCTGCCTCTTGAGAAACCTATGTGCAGGTCAGGAAACAACAGTTAGAACTGGACATGGAACGACAGACTGGTTCCAAATAGGAAAAGGAGTAAGTCAAGGCTGTATATTGTCACCCTGCTTATTTAACTTCTACGCAGAGTACATCATGAGAAACGCTACACTGGAAGAAGCACAAGCTGGAATAAAGATTGCCGGGAGAAATATCAAGAACCTCAGATATGCAGATGACACCACCCTTATGGCAGAAAGTGAAGAGGAACTAAAAAGCCTCTTGATGAAAGTGAAAGAGGAGAGTGAAAAAGTTGGCTTAAAGCTCAACATTCAGAAAACAAAGATATGGCATCTGATCCCATCAATTCATGGGAAATAGATGGGGAAACAGTGGAAACAGTGTTAGACTTTATTTTTTGGGCTCCAAAATCACTGCAGATGGTGACTGCAGCCATGAAATTAAAAGACGCTTACTCCTTGGAAGGAAAGTTATGACCAATCTAGACAGCATATTAAAAAGCAGAGACACTACTTTGCCAACAAAGGTCCGTCTAGTCAAGGCTATGGTTTTTCCTGTGGTCATGTATGAACGTGAGAGTTGGACTATAAAGAAAGTTGAGTGCCGAAGAGTTGCTGCTTTTGAACTGTGGTGTTGGAGAAGACTCTTGAGAGTCCCTTGGACTGCAAGGAGATCCAACCAGTCCATCCTAAAGGAGATCAGTCCTGGGTGTTCTTTGGAAGGACTGATCTTGGCCTATACTTTGGCCACCTGATGCAAAGAGCTGACTCACTGGAAAAGACCCTGATGCTGGGAAAGACTGAGGGCAGGAGGGGACAACAGAGGATGAGATGGTTGGATGGCATCACCGACTCAATGGACGTGAGTAAACTTCGGGAGTTGGTGAGGGACAGGGAGGCCTGGCATTCCGCGGTTCATGGGGTCGCAAAGAGTCAGAATTGACTGAGCAACTGAACTGAACTGAACTGATCAAGCAGAAGGGCTTCACTGGTAGCTCACTGGTAAAGAATCTGCCTGCCAATGCAGAGCTTAGTCCCTGGGTCAGGAAGATCCCCTGGAGAAAATAGCCATTTACTCCAATATTCTTGCGTGGGAAATCCCATGCACAGAGGAACCTGGCGGGCTGCAGTCCATGGAGTTGAAAAGAGTCAGACACAAGTTAGTGACTGTGCCTGCATGTGTGCATCAAGCAGATGATACACAAAACCTGAGATTATCAGACCCAAGAGTATTTTCTCAATAATAATCTAGAGACTACTATGTAAAAAAAAAAAAAAATTGAATAATAAAAGGGACTCTGAGCTCTGTCCCAAACGACAGAGCTCACTGAAGGTCTCATCTTTCCGTTCTCATAAAAATAACTGGGAGAGAACAAACCACGCTAAGAAAAATGAGGCTGTCACCTCTGCCATGCCCAAAGTGAGGACTGGATCCTTCAGCAGTCAGTATCTCAGAGGCCAGTGAAAGTGGAAATAACCACTTACAGCTATATGAAGATCTGTGAAGACTGACTTCACAAGGAGAACAGAGAGAATGGAAGTCCTAGAAGTGAGTATCATGGGGTCAAGAAAATGGTCAATCTAGCATAGATCACGGGAGACAAGACCCGGTTTCAGACAGAAAAGCAAGCCTAGGAATTGACAGGTCAAATCACTGACTAAAGACAGAAATTTTTGAAATGAAAGTCCATAATTATTTATCCAACACTCTCAGAGCCAGATATATCTCAGAATTCAGAGTGTTAAGATTTTGGAAAAGGACATTGCCTAACAGCCTCAATGAGGTCTGGGGTAACCCCCACCTCCCTACCATTATTCTAATGCAGTATTTCTGATTAAAATACATGCCAGTCACAGTAAGTAGGAGAAGCAGAGTTTGCAGTAGCCTCAGGGCAGTACACGTTATGTCTGTCACCGGATGAATTATGGAGCAACAAAACTTTTTGTTTTGAGCTTTTGACTCTGGAATTACAGATGAGGAGTTGTATATTGATAGTGCTACAGAATCGTAACTGAGTCTGTCGCTCATCATTGCTCTCTCTCTGCCATCTATTCACATACATGCATAAACAATTTAGTAATCTGTTAGTATACTTCATAGATGAGTTTTATTTTCTTGCTCATCAAGTTCCTTTATTAATGTGTAAAACCTGACTTTCAAACCCCCACACTTGTTGAGACATGTGTCCCGAAGGTAAGGAAGGAGAGATGCCACTCTAGTAAGGAAGTGATCCCACAGTAAATGGAGCAGAGCCTGGAAAGAACACCCTTAAATTCTTGCTGTCACTCTGAGAGTCTCACATGCCCTTCGTAAACTGTCATGTGCCCTGGCATGGGAGAGGGTCCTGAAGATAATGGTGCCTCCCACCCCCTGCCACAAAGGGTATATTTCACAATCTACCTCTAGGACAAAGGGAGGGCTACAAATAACTGTATTAAGGCCTATTCTACATCTTATATAACGGAGAGGGATACTTTATAAATGATCTTCACTACTACAAATTTACAACTTGAACACCATTTCACTCTCATATGCTTGAATGGGTAGCTCAGATGGTAAAGAATCAGTCTGCAATGCAGGAGACCCAGGTTCAAGCCCTGGGTCGGAAGGATTCCCGTGGAGAAGGAAATGGCAATATACTCCAGTATTCTTGCCTGGGAAATCCCCTAGACAGAAAAACCTGGTGGGCTGCAGTCCATGGGTCACAAAGAGTAAGATACAGTTGAGCAAGGGATATTAACGTTAACTATAAACTTAAAATTTGAACACCATTTCACTCTCGTGTGCTTGAATAGGATCTGCTAATCTGATCTGAAAACTCCAAAAACTCTTCTGATTCATTTGATAGCTTTTCCTGGTTTGTTACTTTAAAATAGTACTCTTATTTAATTTGCTAAGTGATGTATGCTGTTTTTCCAATTTTGAGGATATTTGTGGCATATGACAATTAAGATGTGGGTCCTTTTCTTTCTGTACCTTGCTCTTTGTGGGTGTGTGTCTTCTGAAATATTTGTTTTTGATGCAAAAAGTCAGGGAAGAAGATCGCAAAGAGAAGGTGTGTAGAGAAGTGTGGAAAACTAAGATTTCAGACAAACTTCTCTTGGTTCTATGTAAATTAATTCCCTAATGTAAGGTTATAACTTCTATATACTTTTTTAACAGAAAGAAATCTCCCTGGTGTCAAAGTACTGACTTTATAATTCTCTTTTCACCCTCACCAACTCCCAGCAATGGTGTCAAACTTAATTAACTTGTGGCTTAACCACATTTACAGTGTCCCTGGGCCAGTTTTTATTAAGCAAGTGACTCAGAGAAAGGGTCAAGGCTATTTTTCCTCCAAGTGAGTCACTAAATGTACTTTGCTGTGTAGGTGGACATAAAATCACTGAAAATATGCAAAGTCACTGAGTTTGTAATAGAGTTTCTCTCTCTTTTTTTTTTTTTTTTTTAAAAAAAGGTTTTTAAATGAGTTTTCTCTTTTTAATTTCCCAGATGAATGTAGGGGAAATGGTGACACAGTCATAGATTCAAAGTCCAACAATTAGGTGTTCCTTTTTCTCTCTGTGCTCGTTACCAACACAAAAGAGATAAAATAATAGTGAACTCTAGTTCATGTTCTAATCTAGCTTTAAGTGCTTATATAACAAAGTACTTGAATGAAAGTGCTCCTCTCTCATTTGATATGAAATTTAAAATTAAACAATAAATGTTTAATTGTGTAACATTTGCTTTTCATTGAGAAACTGAAATGACACTCAAGGTAAGAGTCAGAACTATTGCAAACATGTATATATATATATACACACACACACATATACTCACTTTTCATTTTTATAGAATTTCTACCATTACGATCAACCTCACAGAAACCAAACTACTTACGGCAAGAGATAACGCAAATCAACTTGTCAATTTCCACCACTTCATACAGCACATATTAAAAATTATACCTGAAACAGCCAGAGCTAAAAGCAGATAAGCACTTTTCACAAATAAAATTGCAGTAATAAAAACACTTCATTGCTTCATTGTTTTTCCCAAAACACGACTGAAATTCACAACTTGGAAAAATTCTGTGTTATTGGTACAGCAATTTTACCCAGTGAAGTAATTAAATCAGAATGAACCAATTCTCTGGACTTCCCAACTTATTCTGGCTGGGAACGCCTCATGACTTTTCTCATGATATGGAAACTGCCAGTTTAAGGGCACGTTTAGTGGAAGCGTTCTCATGATCAGCTCATTCTGAGAGTGTGCATCTGGAAGCCTGCCTCCTTTCCCCTGAAGTCAACACATATCTAAGAATCAGAGAAATCGCAATACCATGTCCCTCCTTGTGAGGTCACCCACCACTAATGAGCTCAGTAATAAGTACATATCAGCCATCAGCCCACTAATGTTCATCCCCAGGGTCCCCTCCAGGGAAGCTACTCAGACTGGAGCCCAATAAAGACATATGTGCTTGTCTCCCCTAGATGCAGCTCCTAAAGAAGTTGCATTGGTAAGTATTCTTTATTACATGTCATGATGTTCTTGTATAGTAAGAAAAATGTCAACTAAAATATCTTAACACTGTATTCTCTGGGATGAGTCATTATTCCTTTCATGATATGACTATTTAATTCTCTTATGGACTTTCCTTATAAACTATGGACTTCATTCTTATAAAATATGAAAAGTATGTTTCTCCCCACTAAATAGTATTTGATTATATTCATAAATAGAAAACAAAATGGGAATTTGGCATCATTGAATATACATCCTTTAAAATGTTGACTGCAAACATACCTTTGGTCACTCAGAAAACTTTGCCTTAATTATTACACAGAATCAAAGACATAATTTCTCATACCCTGAGATACAGGAAAAATCAAAGAATTAAGTTTTAGATCTATTTTACTAGGAATACTGCCTACAACTGGTTTCATAAAACATATGCTTGTAAACAATTTAATATGTAGATATACAAGGTTATGGGTTTCCCAGGTGGTACAATGGTAAGGAATCCACTTGCCAATACAGGAAACACAAGAGATGTGGATTTGATCCCTGGGTTAGGAAGATTCCCTGGAGTAGGAAATGGCAACCCACTCCAATATTCTTTCCTGGAAAATTCCATGGATGGAGGAGCTTGGCAGACTACAGTCTATAGGGTCACAAGGAGTTGGACGCAACTGAGCATGCACACACCACATCACATACAAGGTTATATGCAAATACTTACCCAGAGAGATTATTTCAAGGACATCATGGGCTTATTTTATTGGGATTAATATAGTCCAGATGCTGTTTTTCTACTCGAGCCATCACTATAGAAAATGTAAAAGTAGGTGCATTTCAGTTGAAATTCAATGGTTGGCCATTAGGTTGCACTTGAAATTGAGTTGGGTGCAAAGAACAGGGAAAACAGAAGGCAAATGCTTTCGAAGTTCACCATCTCTGCCATCTGTTCACCATCTCCCTGCTCTGTGGAGAAAGTAAGTAAATAAATGAATAGGTAAGAAACTTGAGCAAAAGGGGATTCTACTTTCAAAGCTCTGCTCAGAAGAGTCTTAGGTATGAAACAAACATTATTTCTAACCCTAAAACCTCTGAGA
This sequence comes from Ovis canadensis, assembly GCF_042477335.2. Classification (NCBI taxonomy): domain Eukaryota; kingdom Metazoa; phylum Chordata; class Mammalia; order Artiodactyla; family Bovidae; genus Ovis; species Ovis canadensis. The sequence goes on from NC_091262.1 coordinate 22,213,210, forward strand.
AAGATGTATATTTTTACTAAAAGTTTTCTTGAGGGCACAATAATGAAAAAAAATTCATTCAACTGAGTATAGTAATACTTCCTAACAATTCTCTTTACCTGTCCATCTCCCTAAAGTTACTCTTTGTGATTTAGTTAAGTCTTTCTGTCTTTAAAAACCCCATGCTCCTCTAGTGCTCAGCCTCACCATTTCTCATCTTTCCTCTACCCTACCTCGTTTCCACTGCATCCTTTTCTCTCTACTATGCCCCCGACAGTCGATGTGAAGGAATTTTCCCTCCTCTATTCTCCAGCTATGCGGCTCTACCCATAATCATGATAGATTCAATAAAGATCAGCAGCAGAGTCACACAGGAAAGGCGGCAAACTGCGCTAAAGTCAGGCTTATCAAGGTGTAATTTACATACCGTAAGATTTATCCTTTTGCAATGTAGAGTTTAATGAGTTTTATAGATATGTATATTTATGTCACCACCACCATCATCAACAAATAAAGGTTAATTATCTGAAAAAGTTCCTTCATGCCTCTTTACAATAAATCCCCTCCTTCCATCCTCTCAGGAAACCATTCATCTGATTTCTATTTCTGTAATTTTGCCTTTTCCAGAAGTTACCTGTATTAGTTTCCTAAGTCTGCTGTAACAAAGTGTCAAAAAAACGGTGACTTAAACAATACAAATTTATTATCTCAAAGCCCTCGATGCTAGAAGCCTGTGACAGCTATCAGCAGGGTTGGTTTCTTCGGAGAGCAATGGCAGAAAACTCTGGTCCAGGCCGCTTTTCTTGGTGTGCAGATGGCCATTTCCTCCCTGTGTCTTCACATAATCTTCCCGCTACAAATGTGTGTCTGTTTCCAGATCTCCCTTTTTAATAAGTATACTCGTAATTGGATTAGGACCCACCATAACCCAAATGACCTGATTCAACTTGACTACCTCTGTGAAAACCCGATTCATGTCAATGTATGGCAAAACCAATACAATATTGTAAAGTAATTAGCCTCCAATTAAAATAAATAAATTTATATTGAAAAAAAAAGAAAAAACCCTTATCTCCATATATGGCCACATCAGAGGTACTGGGGCTTAGGACTTCAAAAATGATTTTGGGTAACACAACTCAACCATACATCACATAAATGAAATAATACAATACATAACCTTTTCCTTTGGTCTCTCATATGCATATTGCTTTTGAGATTTACCTAATATTTTATGGCATATGTCACAACTTTGTTCCCTTCTACTACTAAGTGGCATTCCAATTTATGGATGTACCACAATTCTGTGTTCATTTACAAGTTGATGGATAGTTCAGTAATCTCTCATTTGGGGTTTTTATTAATAAGCGGCTATAAGCTTCTGCATGTAGATCTTGGTGTGCATGTATGCTTTTACTAGGTAATATCTAATAGTAGAATTGCTGGGACGTATAAATGAATGTTTAATTTTATAAGAAACTGTCAAACTATTTCCCAAAGTTCCTGCAGTATTCTGCATTCTTATAGAAATGTAATTTATTTCAGTTCCTCCACACCATCACTAGCATTTGGCATTGTCCATTTTCTTAGCTCTCACCATTTCAGTAGATGTGTTATGATATGGTTTTAGTTTTCATGAGCACCTTTTGACATGCTTTATTCTTTTATCTCATTTTTATTGGACTGCTGTCCCTTTTATTGAGTGGTGTTCTTTATAAAATCTGAATATAAGACCTTTATACATATATGCTTTATAAATACTTTCCCCATGATCTGCTGCTTGTCTTTTCACTTTCTTAATCAGGTATCTCAAAGTGAAGAGCAAGCAGTTCTATTCTGATATTTTGATCTTGTCACGTAAACAACCAGAAGAGGGACAATGTCTGAATGAGTGTTAACAAGAAAAATTTACTAACTTCACATATTGAGTAAATGTTTAGCGAAACAAATGAGAATATTGTTAGGATAACTCCTTCTTCCTCCTGAGGATTCCTCCCATTCCTGGAAGATTTTACCCCTTACTAATTCAATATCTGCTACATTGATACAACTCATGTTCTGTCTCTTGGTGATTTTAGTATCCATGTAGTTGATTGCTGATTTGACTTACCTCTTCTTTCTTCTGCTCTCCTCCTACTCCACTGGTTTCACCTTTTCAACACTCTTCTCAAAATCATACTCATCTCCTTGGCTCCTAAGATTAAAGAGCCCCAGGGCTCAGCTTTATGCTTTCAATTTATACTCATTCTCTAGGGACAAGCAGTCACTCCTGGATTTAGTACTAACTACAAAAAAATGACTCTCAAATCTCCTCACATTATTCAGAGTCTTCAGGCAGCAAAAGCTGTTACTTTTCAAGCAGACTGTGGACATTTCATGTTTAACCTAAGTTCAGAATACAGTGAGGACTTATGTCGCAGCTTGATAAAGGCCCCCAAAAATAGTAAGACCTAATGCCTATAGCATTATTTTGAAAGGTAAAGACAAAGCAGACATGAATGAGACCTAAATGAAATCTCAAGAGTCCTTATAAGAGAAAGGCAGAGATACATTTCAACACACAAAAAGCATAATGCAATGAGAAGACAGGTAGAAACTGGAGTGATGTGACCATAAGCCAAATAATACCAGAAGCTACCAAAAATGGGGAGATGCAATGATTAAACCCTAGAGTCTCGAGAAGGAGTACAACCAGCCCATCAACACCTTGATTTCAACCCAGTGATACTGATTTTGGACTCTGGACTCCAGAATTGTGAGAGAAGCAATCTCTGTTTCCTTAAACTACCTAGTTTGCACTAAGTTGTTACAGTAGCCACAGAAAGTGAATGAAACTTAACCTGGACGTTGTTGGCACAGTAGAGAAGACTGGGCACAGATGTGGATGATCTGGTGGACTGAGAGTCTTTTATTCCCTGACTGACAAATGACAGTCCTAATAGAGATTAGAGTTAACACTGTAACATCAAGGTGAAGGACTGTCAAGAAACCTGAAATTTCTCTTTGGGTTTTTTGACACTAGCTTTGTTACTCTGGACTTGTCACTTAACAACTCTGGGACATATCTACCTCACTTGGAAAACTCAATCCTAAACATAAATATTCCCAAGACTAACAACTTGTGATTTTATCCAAGTATTTTCACTTGTGCCTATTATGTTCAAGATATATTTTCTTCATAAACGGTCTTTGTCTCAGACTCCCCTGATCAGGAGCGGGCTTATCTGTTGTTGGCTCAATCACCAAGTCATCTTCAACTCTTCAGGACCCCATGGACTGCAGCACACCAGGCTTCCCTGTCCCTCACTATCTCCTGGAGTTTGCCAAAGTTCACGTCCATTGCACTGGTGACAACATCCAACCATCTCATCCTCTATCTGCCTCTTCTCCTCCCACCTTCAATCTTTCCCAGCATTAGGGTCTTTTCCAATGAGTCTGCTGTTCACATCAGGAGGCCAAAGTATTGGAGCTTCAGCTTCAGTATCAGTCCTTCCAATAAATAGGATTGATTTCCTTTAAGACTGACTGGTTTGATTTCCTTGCTATCCAAGGGACACTCAAGAATCTTCTTCAGCACCAGAGTTCTGAATTCTTTGGCGCTCTACCTTCTTTATGGTCCAGCTCTCACATCCATACATGACTACTAAAGACCACAGCCTTGACTATACAGACCTTTATTGGCAAAGTGATGTCTTTGTTTTTTTTTTTTTTTAAACTTTATTTTACTTTACAATAATGTATTGGTTTTGCCATACATTGACATGAATCCACCACAGGTGTACATGCGTTCCCAAACATGAACCCCCCCCTCCCACCTCCCTCCCCACCTGGGTCATCCCCGTGCACCAGCCCCAAGCATGCTGTATCCTGCATCGGACAAAGACTGGTGATTCGATTCTTACATGATAGTATACATGTTTCAATGCCATTCCCCAAATCATCCCACCCTCTCCCTCTCCTTCTGAGTCTAAAAGTCCGCTACACACAACTGTGTCTTTTTTGCTGTCTTGCATACAGGGTCATCATTGCCATCTTTCTAAATTCTATATATATGTGTTAGTATACTGTATTGGTGTGTTTCTTTCTGACTTACTTCACTCTGTATAATAGGCTACAGTTTCATCCATCTCATCAGAACTGATTCAAATGTATTCTTTTTAATGGCTGAGTAATACTCCATTGTGTATATGTACCACAGCTTTCTTATCCATTCATCTGCTGATGGACATCTAGGTTGTTTCCATGTCCTGGCTATTACAACAGTGCTGCGATGAACATTGGGGTACATGTGTCTCTTTCAATTCTGGTTTCCTCGGTGTGTATGCCCAGCAGTGGGATTGCTGGGTCATATGGCAGTTCTATTTGCAATTTTTTAAGGAATCTCCACACTGTTTTCCATAGTGGTTGTACTAGTTTGCATTCCCACCAACAGTGTAGGAGGGTTCCCTTTTCTCCACACCCTCTCCAGCATTTATTGCTTGCAGATTTTTGGATCGCAGACATTCTGACTGGTATGAAGTGGTACCTCATTGTGGTTTTGATTTGCATTTCTCTAATAATGAGTGATGTTGAGCATCTTTTCATGTGTTTGTTAGCCATCCGTATGTCTTCTTTGGAGAAATGTCTATTTAGTTCTTTGGCCCATTTTTTGATTGGGTCGTTTATTTTTCTGGAATTGAGCTGCATAAGTTGCTCGTATATTTTTGAGATTAGTTGTTTGTCAGTTGTTTCATATGTCTTTGGTTTTTAACACACTGTCTAAGTTTGTCATAGCTTTCCTGCCAAGAAACAACTGCCTTCTAATTTCATGGCTGCACTGCCTTGTCATGGCGAAGGGGTTTGCATAACTCAATGAAGCTACGAGCCATGCCATGCAGGGTCACCCAAGGCGGACAGGTCATAGTGGAGAGTTCTGACAAAATGTGGTCCACTGGAGGAGGGAATGGCAAACCGCCCCACTACATTGCTGTGAGATCCCCATGAACAATATATAAAGGCTGGCTTTTCTACCTTTGGCAAAAGCTGAACTTCCCTCAGGAGCCTGCCTTGTAGAGAAAGTGAAATCTCATTGAATTCTCTTATTCCTGACCCCAGTGTCTGAGTAACATCTCCACATGGTCCCAGTTTTTACATGAATCTCAGATGAGTAAGATTCTCTTCTGGTTTTCAGCTGCCATAGATCACTCATAGAGAATTTCCCTATCACCTCCTGACAGAATTTGGTTAGTTCCCAGAGAGTTAATTATGGTCTATAAGAGTTAATTTGATAGGTTAATTACACTCTATTTCTGTTAAATTCAGCATTGAGACTTAAGTCATCTTAACTCTGATATCCAATACTTTTGTAGTTTCAAAACCCTCTCTCTCATTCTTACCAGCACATAAGCATTCATTCTCTCTCAACATTCTCAATTAAAACAAATTCCAATATAAAATCTTTACACATAAATTCTCTCCAAACTGAAACACTGTATTCACATTCATATCAGAAATGTCTCTAATCTACTTATACTTTTTTTATCTTCTGTTCATCAGAAGTACTGAATAGTCCTTCATCTTTCATGAGAAACCCACCATTTACCCTTTGAAGATTCCATTAAACTGCTCTGTTCTCTCACAAGAAGGAAACAAGTTCTCAACTGAAAATGTTTAACTACATACCATGTCCATACATATTAACAGACAAAACAAAATATATACAAACAACTGAATAATGGTTCAGAAGGATTATGATGTATAACGACCATGTCCACACAACGACAATAAAAGCTCAGGGTTTTTTAGACAGCAGAAAACACAGAGTGGAGATACATGTTAGATCTACTGGATTTCATACTATTTGATGCTATTGATGGGGTAAAGTGTGAGGAAGAAGGCGATTACCCAACAATGGATATCAGTGATGCCAACAACACTCTTAGTTTATGGAGACTCTGGTCCTAGGCACTGCCATGTTTAGCATGAGGCAGACAGACGGACTCTCTTGGAGAGATAAAAAAGAGTATGCTCAGGACAGTGTCATGAAGTAGAACCAAGATATGGGAAGAAGTTCTTAGTGCAATGCCTTAACACAGCAGACCCTCCACAGACATCACTGCTAGTGAGAGCAGCAGTAGCAATAGCTTACCATGCACCAAGCAGGGGTCTGGAGGCAAGGCGTTGTACAGGAGTGAGAGGAGGCAACAGGAGGATAAACTCACCAGGATTAGTGTAAAGCATATAGATGAGAGTAATGAAACTCACATCTTGAAGAAGACCATTTTGTTTTAAGATGACTCTAATTTTTCAAATCTTCATTTTTAGGAAAAATGAACTCTACATTACCAAACTTCAAACTTCTGGTTCAAATGGTCTTCTCTGAAGCAACCAGAAACATATAACACTATGTTAAATATATTCAAGAGCCATAGAAATTTGATAATAGCCCTTAGTAGTCCTAGAGGAGTCTTTTACTATGACATTTTATCCCACTTCTAAGATCTTTTCATCAATAAATATTCAAGATATAAAAATATCTATAAATGTTTATCTCAGTATTTTTTGTTATAGAAAAAACTACAAACTTTTTTAATAGAGAAAACTACTTCATTATAGAGAACTAAAAACTACTTAATGAGCCTACAATAAATGACTGCTACTGTGATATAGTCATGACAAGCTATTTTATGTCTATTCTTAAGATTTTTGATAAAAAATAAATATATATACATAGAAATGTACAAATTCATACCATATCAATCACTGTTCCTTTGTGGATTGTGTAAACTTGGGTAATGTTTGTCTCACTTTATATATATCCAAATATATATACACAAAACACTTGTTTTTTCAAAAGGTTCTTTCACTGATAATGCATTTGTTTTATAAGTGATATCAATTAATTACACAGATAAGTTAAAACTGTAGAGGCAAGTTATAAATTATGAAGTGGTCAATTAATGTGTGTTTTAATGTCTATTGAATGCCTATTATGGTCTAGTCCCTGGGAATACCAAAATATATAAGACATTTTCAGTTCAGTTCAGTCGCTCAGTCATGTCCAACTCTTTGTGACCCCATGAACTGCAGAATGCCAGGCCTCCCTGTCCATCATCAACTCCCAGAGTTTACCCAAACCCATGTCCATTGAGTCTCTGATGCCATCCAACCATCTCATCCTCTGTCATCCCCTTCTCCTCCTGCCCTCAATCTTTCTCAGCATCAGGGTCTTTTCCAATGAGTCAGCTCTTTGCATCAGGTGGCCAAAGTATTAGAGTTTCAGTGTCAACATCAGTCCTTCCAATGAACACCCAGGACTGATTTCCTTTAGGATGGACTGGTTGGATCTCCCTGCAGTCCAAGGGACTCTCAAGAGCCTTCTCCAACACCACAGTTCAAAAGCAGCAACTCTTCAGCGCTTAGCTTTCTTTATAGTCCAACTCTCACACCCATACGTGACCACTGGAAAAACCATAGCCTTGACTAGACAGACCTTTGTTGGCAAAGCAATGCCTCTGCTTTTTAATATGCTGTCTAGGTTAGTCATAACTTTCCTTCCAAGGAGTAAGCATCATTTAATTTCATGGCTGCAGTCACCATCTGCAGTGATTTTGGAGCCCCCCAAAAATAAAGTCTGACACTGTTTCCACTGTTTCCCCATCTATGTCCCATGAAGTAATGGGACTGGATGCCATGATCTTCATTTTCTGAATGTTGAGCTTTAAGCCAACTTTTTCACTCTCATCTTTCACTTTCATCAAGAGGCTCTTTAGTTCTTCTTCACTTTCTGCCCTAAGGGTGGTGTCATCTGCATATCTGAGGTTATTGATATTTCTCCCAGCAATCTTGATTCCAGCTTGTGCTTCTTCCAGCCCAGCTTTTCTCATGATGTACTCTGCATATGCATTAAATAATCAGGGTGACAATATATAGACTTGAAAACATTCACAAATAGCCCAGAGTATAATAAAACTTCAACTGAAAGTTTTATTCATCTAGTCACATATGTTTACCAGTCTATATCTGTCTAATGTCAGTATTTATGTTAGGTCCTTGACAAAATCCACACCTTTGACAGAAAGAAAAAACACCATCAGTATCAATGATTAAGAAATTGATGAACAAAATTTGAATGCACAAAAATTATTCTAAATTCATCTTCATAGAAAAAGATAATGAGGATTGCTTCAAACAGCAAATATAAATGTTTTTACAAACAATTATGGAAAATATCACTGATAATGTTTGCTAACAATGAGATCCAATTACTAAATATATTGAAGAATTCACTAAGATGCATTAATGTGTATAATGTAGAGTTCATTTTATGAATATCTTAATTTCAGACATATATTAGATTTTTCTGTATTTCTTAGATATAAAATGCATTTAATCAGTACATTTTGAGATCAAATTATCAAAACATTAATTTTTATTATAAAAGGTTGTTATATATTTAAATTTTTAATCATTATATATTTTTTACATTTCTTATTTATAAATCGTGTGACTGCTTTGTTTAATACAGCCAAAGGTCAAAAAGAAAGAGCCATGAAATTATTCAAGCAGAGTATGTGCACCATAAAGGATGTTCATAAAATTAGACATAGGGTCTGAAGATAACGAGTTGGATTTTACTCCTTACCATGGTACCAATTTTAATAGAACAAACTAAATATTTTTGGAAAAGTTTGCTTACATCAATACTGTTGGGTATTTTGTTCTTCTATACAGTGAAGCTATTTCAGAGAAAAAAGGGGAGCAAGATTCTGAAACTTTATGACATAAACATGGTCTCCTCTGTTTTCACTTCCAACTTCCCTAAAACAAGCTACTGAAGCCCATACAATACTGGGCTCAATTGAAGTCCTAGGTTTTGTTGGATCTTCTGAACGAAAAAGCAGAGTAAGAGCCTTCTATCTCCCACAAAGTCTCCAAGATACCTTAGGAGACCAACTTTAAAAAGTCCTGATAAATGAACTTCTATCATAGTGCCATAAGGACTAACACAGACCAACTCTCAAATAAAACTAGTAAAAATTATAACAATGACAATTTAGACTCTCAGAAAATGGCCCGAAAGATATGCAGAAAATGAAAATATATTTAATTGAGAAAATCTACTAAAACTCTCTGTTTGTCTCCAAGGCAAACCATTCAATACCACAGTTATCCAAGTCTATGCCCCAACCAGTAACGCTGAAGAAGCTGAAGTTGAACGGTGCTATGAAGACCTACAAGACCTTTTAGAACTAACACACAAAAAAGATGTCCTTTTCATTATAGGGGACTGGAATGGAAAAGTAGGAAGTCAAGAAACACCTGGAGTAACAGGCAAATTTGGCCTTGGAATGTGGAATGAAGCAGGGCAAAGACTAATAGAGTTTTGCCAAGAAAATGCACCGGTCATAGCAAACACCCTCTTCCAACAACACAAGAGAAGACTCTACACATGGACATCACCAGATGGTCAACACTGAAATCAGATTGATTATATTATTTGCAGCCAAAGATGGAGAAGCTCTATACAGTCAGCAAAAACAAGACCAGGAGCTGACTGTGGCTCAGATCATGACCTCCTTATTACCAAATTCAGACTCAAATTGAAGAAAGTAGGGGAAACCGCAAGACCATTCAGGTATAACCTAAAAAATGATTATACAGTGGAAGTGAGAAATAGATTTAAGGACCTAGACCTGATAGATAGAGTGCCTGAGAAACTATGGAATGAAGTTCGTGACATTGTACAGGAGACACGGATCAAGACCATCCCCATAGAAAAGAAATGCAAAAAGCAAAATGGCTGTCTGGGGAGGCCTTACAAATAGCTGTGAAAAGAAGAGAGGCGAAAAGCAAAGGAGAAAAGGAAAGATATAAGCATCTGAATGCAGAGTTCCAAAGAATAGCAAGAAGAGATAAGAAACCCTTCTTCAGTGATCAATGTAAAGAAATAGAGGAAAACAACAGAATGGGAAAGACTAGAGATCTCTTCAAGAAAATTAGAGATACCAAGGGAACATTTCATGCAAAGATGGGCTTGATAAAGGACAGAAATGATATGGACCTAACAGAAACAGAAGATATAAGAAGAGGTGGAAAGAATACATGGAAGAACTGTACAAAAAAGATCTTCATGACCCGGATAATCATGATGATGTGATGACTAATCTAGAGCTGGACATCTTGGAATGTGAAGTCAAGTGGGCCTCAGAAAGCATCACTACGAACAAAGCTAGTGGAGGTGATGGAATTCCAGTTGAGCTGTTTCAAATCCTGAAAGATGATGCTGTGAAAGTGCTGCACTCAATATGCCAGCACATTTGGAAAACTCAGCAGTGGCCACAGGACTCGAAAAGGTCAGTTTTCATTCCAATCACAAAGAAAGGCAATGCAAAAGAATGCGCAAACTACTGCACAAATGCGCTCATCTCACATGCTAGTAAAGTAATGCTCAAAATTCTCCAAGCCAGGCTTCAGCAATACTGAACAACAAACTTGCTGATGTTCAAGCTGGTTTTAGAAAAGGCAGAGGAACCAGAGATCAAATTGCCAACATCCACTGGATCATCAAAAGAGCAAGAGAGTTCCAGAAAAACATCTATTTCTGCTTTATTGACTATGTCAAAGCCTTTGACTGTGTGGATAACAATAAACTGGAAAATTCTGAAAGAGATGGGAATACCAGACCACCTGACCTGCCTCTTGAGAAATCTGTATGCAGGTCAGGAAACAACAGTTAGAACTGGACATGGAACAACAGACTGGTTCCAAATAGGAAAAGGAGTACGTCAAGGCTGTATATTGTCACCCTGCTTATTTAACTTCTATGCAGAGTACATCATGAGAAACACTGGGCTGGAAGAAGCACAAGCTAGAATCCAGATTGCCAGGAGAAATATCAATAACCTCAGATATGCAGATGACACCACCCTTATGGCAGAAAGTGAAGAGGAGCTAAAAAGCCTCTTGATGAAAGTGAAAGATGAGAGTGAAAAAGTTGGGTTAAAGCTCAACATTCAGAAAACGAAGATCATGGCATCCGGTCCCTTAACTTCATGGGAAATAGATGGGGAAACAGTGGAAACAGTGTCAGACTTTATTTTGGGCGTGGGGGGGGGGGCTACAAAATCACTGCAGATGGTGACTGCAGCCATGAAATTAAAAGATGCTTACTCCTTGGAAGAAAAGTTATGAGCAACCTAGATAGCATATTCAAAAGCAGAGCCATTACTTTGCCGACTAAGGTCCGTCTAGTGAAGGCTACTGTTTTTCCTGTGGTCATGTATGGATGTGAGAGTTGGACTGTGAAGAAGGCTGAGCACCGAAGAATTGATGCTTTTGAACTGTGGTGTTGGAGAAGACTCTTGAGAGTCCCTTGGACTGCAAGGAGATCCAACCAGTCCATTCTGAAGGAGATCAGCCCTGGGATTTCTTTGGAAGGAATGATGCTAAAGCTGAAGCTCCAGTACTTTGGCACCTCATGTGAAGAGTTGACTCACTGGAAAAGACTCTGATGCTGGGAGGGATTGGGGGCAGGAGGAGAAAGGGACGACCGAGGATGAGATGGCTGGATGGCAGCACAGACTCGATGGACATGAGTCTGAGTGAATTCCGGGAGATGGTCATGGACAGGGAGGCCTGGCGTGCTGCTATTCATGGGGTCGCAGAGTCGGACACGACTGAGCGACTGAACTGAACTGAACTAAAACTAAAATGTTTTAAGTGAGTCTGGGGCATTCAAACTTGGCCCGCCAGCTCAGTGCTTTGGAAATTCCATACCAGATTCGTGCACCTTAACATGTGGAAGGATTCCTTTTCAACTGCTCTCAGTTAAAGGGCTACCGTATCTTTCTAGGAGAGGACATCAAGATTTCTAATCATGCTTAAGTTATCTGTTGCAGACATTATGTTCCAGTGAAATTCAGTCAGGAGTCAGTTCTTAAGTCCAGTCTCTCCTTGTGGGATGGAGGCTCTATTTTAAGTGACTGTTGGGGCCCAGATCACCCATACTTCAGTTTGTTTGTCCTGCATTTAAGAAGCAAGTAGAGAAACCAGAGGTTATAACCTGATCTACATCCCTTCATCCCCAGTTGAATGCCTACTTTATAATGAGTAACTCTCAGAGAGAAATATACCTTTGTCCCCACCCCCAACTTCAGAGCCCTAACTCAGATATTTTGCCTCAGGGTAAATGCAGTCCATAAAACAGAAAGCTCTGAATCTCTTCCCAAGCAACTGACTTAATTGAAACAGAGTGTGGGGAATTGAACCCAAAGGAATTTTCAAAACAATGGAAGTGTGATGAAAAGTAATTAAAAAGAAACTGGTAGATTGCTTAGAAATATAAGGTGTACTATTATTTGACTAAGTTTCCAGAAAAAATAAAAAATAAAAAAATCAGGGAAAGAGACCAAAACAATTTCAAATGAAGACCTTGAAAACTGTCCTTGTAAAGAAGTCTGAATTTCAGTGAATCGTTCTGTAAGAAATTTATGCCTCAGGTCATTTTTGATGATGGAGAAATAAGTCAGAAATTAGTGGAGCTTAAGAGCTAGATGCTATTACAATAAACAAACAAAAATCATCATTCCAGGATGACAGTGCTCATGAAGACTTCACCTTCATGTGGCAATGACAGTGGCTCACACTATGGGGGTGAAATATACTTTGCTAAAATAATCTTGCTAGTCAGTAAACAAAGTAAGGAACCAATAGCAAAAACAAGTCCCAGAGAGTGGAAAGGGGAACATACAAAGTTTCTACAACATTAAATATAAGTTGATAAAATTTCTATAGTAGAACATTCACACAATTGCTAGTTTTTTTTAATATCTAGTTCCCCAAAAATATATATGAAATGTACACATGCACATATATATACACATACACACACACATACACATTTATAAATATATATGTGTTAAGCCACTTCAATCAATGTGTCCAACTCTGCGTGACCCCATGGACTGTAGCCTACCAGGCTTCTCTGTCCATGGGATTCTCCAGGCAAAAATAATGGAGAGGGTTGCCATACCCTTCTCCAGGGGATCTTCCTGACCCAGGGATTGAATTCGCAACTCTTAAGATGTCCTTTTCATTATAGGGGACTGGAATGGAAAAGTAGGAAGTCAAGAAACATCTGGAGTAACAGGCAAATTTGGCCTTGGAATACGGAATGAAGCAGGGCAAAGACTAATAGAGTTTTGCCAAGAAAATGCACCGGTCATAGCAAACACCCTCTTCCAACAACACAAGAGAAGACTCTACACATGGACATCACCAGATGGTCAACACTGAAATCAGACTGATTATATTATTTGCAGCCAAAGATGGAGAAGCTCTATACAGTCAGCAAAAACAAGACCAGGAGCTGACTGTGGCTCAGATCATGACCTCCTTATTACCAAATTCAGACTCAAATTGAAGAAAGTAGGGGAAACCGCAAGACCATTCAGGAATAACCTAAATCAAATCCCTTATGATTATACAGTGGAAGTGAGAAATAGATTTAAGGGCTTAGATCTGATAGATAGAGTGCCTGATGAACTATCGAATGAGGTTAGTGACACTGTACAGGAGACACGGATCAAGACCATCCCCATGGAAAAGAAATGCAAAAAGCAAGATGGCTGTCTGGGGAGGCCTTACAAATAGCTGTGAAAAGAAGAGAGGCAAAAAGCAAAGGAGAAAAGGAAAGATATAAGCATCTGAATGCAGAGTTCCAAAGAATAGCAAGAAGAGATAAGAAAGACTTCCTCAGTGATCAATGCAAAGAAATAGAGGAAAAGAACAGAATGGGAAAGACTAGAGATCTCTTTAAGAAAATTAGAGATACCAAGGGAACATTTCATGCAAAGATGGGCTCGATAAAGGACAGAAATGATATTGACCTAACAGAAGCAGAAGTTGTTAACAAGAGGTGGCAAGAATACACAGAAGAACTGTACAAAAAAGATCTTCACAACCCAGATAATCACGATGGTGTGATCACTCATCTAGAGCCAGACATCCTGGAATGTGAAGTCAAGTGGGCATTAGAAAGCATCACTATGAACAAAGCTAGTGGAGGTGATGGAATTCCAGTGGAGCTGTTTCAAATCCTGAAAGATGATGCTGTGAGTGTTGCACTCAATACGCCAGCACATTTGGAAAACCCAGCAGTGGCCACAGGACTGGAAAAGGCCAGTTTTCATTCCAATCCCAAAGAAAGGCAATGCCAAAGAAGGCTCAAACTACCACACAATTGTACTCATCTCACATGCTAGTAAAGTAATGCTCAAAATTCTCCAAGCCAGGCTTCAGCAATACTGAACAACGAACTTGCTGATGTTCAAGCTGGTTTTAGAAAAGGCAGAGGAACCAGAGATCAAATTGCCAACATCCACTGGATCATCAAAAAAGCAAGAGAGTTCCATAAAACATCTATTTCTGCTTTATTGACTATGCCAAAGCCTTTAACTGTGTGGATCACAATAAACTGTGGAAAATTCTGAGAGATGGGAATACCAGACCACCTGACCTGCCTCTTCAGAAACCTATGTGCAGGTCAGGAAGCAACAGTTAGAACTGGACATGGAACGACAGACTGGTTCCAAATAGGGATAGAGTACATCAAGGCTGTATATTGTCACCCTGCTTATTTAACTTATATGCAGAGTACATCATGAGAAAAGCTGGACTGGAAGAAACATAAGCTGGAATCAAGATTGCCGGGAGAAATATCAATAACCTCAGATATGCAGATGACACCACCCTTATGGCAGAAAGTGAAGAGGAGCTAAAAAGCCTCTTGATGAAAGTGAAAGATGAGAGTGAAAAAGTTGGCTTAAAGCCCAACATTCAGAAAACGAAGACCATGGCATCCAGTCCCATCGCTTCATGGGAAATAGATGGGGAAACAGTGGAAACAGTGTCAGACTTTATTTTTTGGGGGGGGGGGACTCCAAAATCACTGCAGATGGTGACTGCAGCCATGAAATTAAAAGATGCTTACTCCTTGGAAGAAAAGTTATGAGCAACCTAGATAGCATATTCAAAAGCAGAGACATTACTTTGCCGACTAAGGTCTGTCTAGTCAAGGCTATGGTTCTTCCTGTGGCCATGTATGGATGTGAGAGTTGGACTGTGAGAAATCCGAGTGCTGAAGAATTGATGCTTTTGAACGGCAGTGTTGGAGAAGACTCTTGAGAGTCCCTTGGACTGCAAGGAGATCCAACCAGTCCATTCTGAAGGAGATCAGCCCTGGGATTTCTTTGGAAGGAATGATGCTAAAGCTGAAGCTCCAGTCCTTTGGCCACCTCATGCGAAGACCTGACTCATTGGAAAAGACTCTGATGCTGGGAGGGATTGGGGGCAGGAGGAGAAGGGGTCAACCGAGGATGAGATGGCTGGATGGCATCACTGACTCGATGCACATGAGTTTTGGTGAACCCCAAGAGTTGGTGATGGACGGGGAGGCCTGGCGTGCTGTGATTCATGGGGTTGCAAAGAGTCAGACACAACTGAGTGATTGAACTGAACACATATATATTATACATATATATAAACACATTTGATATATATATTGGGGAGACTGGATATTAAAAAATGTAGAAACTGTGTCAGTGTTATACCAGAGCAATTTTATCAATATGCGATGTATATAGATATGTACAGATGTAGTTATAGGTATATCATGCAATTAAATAGGAACTTCTGACACGTATACAGAAAAAAGCAACTAAACAATGGAAAAATATACTCTGTGAGATCAACCAGATGTGAGCTGTAACAGACAAAAACTTCAATATGGCCATTATAAATATATCTCACAAACTAAAAAGAATGATGCTAAAAGAAGTAAAAACCATGAGATGACAATATTCCAGCAAAGGAAAATATTAATACAGAAATAGAAAAAATATTGGCTTCCCTAGTAGCTCAGCAGGTAAAGAATCCACCTGTAATGCAGAAGACCATGTTTCAATTCTTGGGTTGGGAAGATGCCCTGGAGAAGGAAGAGGCTACCCACTCCAGTATCTTGGGCTTCCTGGGTGGCTCAGACAGTAAAAGAATCTGTATACAACACAGGAAACCTGGGTTCGATCCCTGGGTTGGTAAGGTCCTCTGGAGGAGGGCATGGCAACCCAGTTCGGTATTCTTGCCTGGAGAATTCCCATGGATAGACGTGCCTGGAGGGCTACAGTCCATGGGGTCAAAAAGAGTAGGGCACGGCTGAGAGACTATGCACAGCACAGCACAGAAATAATGTAGAAACGATAGCAATTTGGAGCTGAAAAATACAACTGAAAGAAACATTCCTTAGAGGGATCTACTAGCAGATTTGAATTGGCAGATGAAAGAATTAGTGAACTTGAAGATAAATCAACAGAGCTTATGAAATCTGAGTAATAGGAAAAAAAATGAAGAAAAATAAAAAGATGCAGAGAAATGTGGAAAATCAGTAGGCTCACCAATATATGCAAAGCAATTAACAATGTAACAATAAGTACAGTTCAGCTCAGTTCAGTCACTCAGTCATGTCTGACTCTTTGCAACCCCATGAATTGCAGCACACCAGGCCTCCCTGTCCATCACCACCGGAGTTCACTCAAACTCAGGTCTATCGAGTCGGTGGTGGCATCCAGCCATCTCATCCTCTGTCGTCCCCTTCTCTTCCTGCCCCCCATTCCCTCCCAGCATCAGAGTCTTTTCCAATGAGTCAGCTCTTCACATGAGGTGGCCAAAGTACTGGAGCTTCAGCTTTAGCATCATTCCTTCCAAAGAACACCCAGGGCTGATCTCCTTTAGAATGGATTGGTTGGATCTCCTTGCAGTCCAAGGGACTCTCAAGAGTCTTCTCCAACACCACAGTTCAAAAGCATCAATTCTTCGGTGCTCAGCCTTCTTCACAGTCCAACTCTCACATCCATACATGACCACTGGAAAAACCATAGCCTTGACTAGAGGCACCAGACTTATTTAAATGTAAATAGACTAAATGCTGCAATCAAAAGACACAGGGTAGCTGAATGGACAGAAAAAGAAGACCTATCTAAATGCTGCCTACACATGACTCAACGATTTAAAGACACAAATAAAAATTGTGAAAATGATGGGATGGAAAAATACATTCCATGGAAATGGAAAGCTGGGGTAGCAATACTCATATCAAACAAAACAGACTTTCTTTAAAACAAAGACTGTAACAAAAGAGAACAACGAGAAAAAGAGGAAAAAAATATTTAAAGAAATAATAATTGAAATGTCTAGACGTGATGAAAAAAATTAATCCACACATCCATGAAGCTTAAAGGACCCTAAGTAGGATAAACGCCAAGATATAGAAAAACATCATAGTAAGAAGATAAACAGGAAATGGAAGGCTTGAACACACTGTAAACTAAATTGACCTAACGGAGCTCTATAGAACACTTCAAACAGTAGAATATATACTCTTCTCAAGTGCACAAAGAGAATTCTCCAGGATAGGCCATAGAACAAAATTCAATATATTTAACAGAACTGAAAGACTTATAAATGTTTATGAGGACCTGGCTCAGCCCGAGGGGGCTCTGAGTCAGCTAGCCACCTCAGTCAGTCATCTCTCAGCTGCCCTGGAGACCCTGCGGGGGCTGAGGGGCACGCGGCATGGCGAAACCCTGGCGGCGGCGGCTGCAGTGGGGGAAGCCAGGAGCCACCTGGGATGTTCAGTCATGACACAAGTGCTCACGGAGCAGATCCAGACGGCCGCGTCTTGTCCTGCCAGCTGAAGCAGGGCCTGCGCCGGTTGCTGAAAGCCCAGGAGACGGCAGCCAGCCTCGCAGCCCAATCAGAATCTGGCTGTACCTTCACAGTGTCTGCAGCCTCTTGCGAGGGAGAGCCCCAGCAATATGAAGTACAATAGGAAGGCTGTGAAATTTTCTCACCCTCTCTGACTCCCGGCAGAGCCCTGAAGTGAAGAGGCCAGCGCCGATGACGTCATTGTGCAGCTGCGGACCACGCGGACCAGGCAGGATATCCTGTTTACGTGTAACTTCCGGCTGCGGGGCTTCCTGGACAACAAGTACGTGGTACGTCGACCGGAAGACAAGCTGCTATTCCTTTCGCCGCCGCCTCCAGAGGGATGGCACTGCGCTGGGCAGAGTGCTCGCCTGGCACATCATACCCAGTTTGTGGCCCGCTGAGAGGATGGACTACCAGCTCTACGCCAGCGGTGGCTCCTCCGGCGGTGAGGGCCCCAGCCTAGAGCCCACTGACATGCCGAAACCTGCCCTGCAGAACGAGGAGGCGCTGGAGGCCCTGCGGGAGAGCATCAAGCGCGTCCGGGACAGCCCCCCGTCCCTCACCACAATCTGCTTCTACGCTTTCTACAACACGAAGCAGCTGCTGAACACGGCGGAGGTCTCCCCGGACAGCAGGCTGCTTGCCGCGGGCTTTGACAACTCCTGTATAAAACTGTGGAGTCCGTGTTCCAAGAAGTTAAAATCCGAACCGCCTCAAGTCGACGCGTCTCACATGCACTTGGCTCGTGATGTCCCAGAGGAGGATGAGAACGACAGCGCAGCTCTGGAGATGAAAGTCCTTCGGGGACACTGTGGGCTGGTGTACGGCACCAGGTTCCTTCCTGACAGCTCAGCGCTGCTCTTCTGCTCTGAAGACACATCCATTAGGTATTGGGACCTGGGCAGCTTCACCAATACTGTGCAGTACCAGGGCCACGCCTGCCCCGTGTGGGACCTGGACATCAGCCCGCACAGCCTGTACTTCGCCAGCGGGTGCCACGACCGCACGGCCCGCCTCTGGTCATTTGATCGGACGTACCCACTGCGAATCTGCGCCGGGCACGTGGCGGACGTGGACTGCGTCCAGTTCCACCCCAATTCAAACTACTTAGCCACGGGCTCGACCGACAAGACGGTGCGGCCGTGGAGCACCCAGCAGGGGAACTCGGTGAGGCTCTTCACCGGCCACCGCGGCCCCGTGCACTCCCTGGCCTTTTCCTCCAACGGTAAGTACCTAGTGTCTGCAGGCGAGGACCAGCGGCTGAAGCTGTGAGACCTGGCGTCCGGGACCCTCTACAAAGAGCTGCAGGGCCACACCGACAACATCACCAGCCTCACCTTCAGCCCGGACAGCAGCCTGATCGCGTCAGCATCCATGGACAACTCAGTGCGTGTCTGGGACATCAAGGGCACGCACAGCCGCACGCCCGCAGACGGCTCATCCAGAGAGCTCCTGGGCGTCTGCACCCACCAGATGAGCAATGTGCTGAGCGTGCAACCTCCTGCTGGTGACCGGAGTCACACAAGAAAATGAGGAACCTTGATTTGTATATTTGATATAATGGGCTGGTGCGTGCAAAGGGCACAAGACCGCAAGTCTTAGGACAGACGGATGAAATCACTGCCTGACTGTGAAAGACCCACAAATGTCCCAAGCCCACTGCCCTCTTCTCAGTCCTCCTCTAGTGTGGAAGGACAGGGAGAGGAAGGGTGGTGATGGGAATGAACATGAAATCTGCAATCACAGAGATACTGCTGTGTCCTCCTGTGGCTGTTTCCAGTCTCTGGCGCCAAGGCGACCTTGCTTCACTGGGGCTGCACTCGGCAGGAGGATGTTTGCTGGGCGCCCTCCGTAGGGGCAATGCTGCAAGGGTCACTGAGTGGGAGGGACTCTATCAGGGTAAGAATGCAGGGGTGGGAATTAGGAAATGGGGCAGGGTCGTGCTGGCAAATGTCTTTCCGTTTCTGTGATTGCAGAGAACTAGGATTTTTATTGTTGAAAAGAGGAAACCTAGCACTGGCAGAGAGCCTTCTCTGCTCTCATCTTTCAGGTTTTTCTCCTGGCACTGGCTGTGATACCTGGAATTTTGAGGTTCAGGGAATTCAGAGAACTTGGTTGCTCAGTCTATTGGGAGAAAGGAGAAATTTCTGGGGGACAGACGGATCATTCCAGCTGACGTTTCTAGAAATGGGTGTGTGGATTTCAGGGAGAAAGTTTTGGGCTCTTGCATGCATGGTGGGAAAGAAAGATTATTTTGGGGATTGCACCTCTATTAACAGTTCTATCCCCTGAAAGGGCAGATTGTGGTAAATAAATGAAAATAATTGGAAGTGAAAAGTGGTAAGATAGAAAGTGTTCAATTTCCAGATGATTCTGAGGTGTGGCTTTTCCAGCGTCTTTTTCTCCTGAGATGGTTCCTTCTACCTCCTGCTTTGCAATAGCAGTTTAATGAACAGTCTGTGAAACATATCTTAAGTGTAAACACACACATCAAAAACTGCACTCTGAGGACGAAGCAACTTCTGATTTGTTGAAGATTAAATATTTCTGTTTGCTGAAGAGAATTTTTTGTATTTTGTTTTCTATTAATATGTATTTAGTTCCAAAAAAATAAAGGTTTATGAGCTTATAACCAAAGTGGAGTAAAATTTAAGTCAATAAGAGAAAGAAATGGAGGAAACTCATAAATATGTGAAAATCAAAATAGCACATTCCTAAATAACATGCCAAAAAAGAAATAAGAGAAACTATAAATTACTTTTAATGAAATTAAATAAAGACACAACATGCCAAAACTTATGAATTTCAGTAAAAATAATGCTTAAGGAATTTTTATAGCTAGAAAGGTCTACATTAATAGATCAATAACCCTTCAACTTAAAAATTTACTTTTAAAAAGTAAAGCCTATGTGCAAACGAAAATAAAAAGATTAGAGCAGAAATTAATGAAATAGAAAGTAGAAAAACAATATAAAAATCAATAAAGCCAAAAATGATTATTTGAAAAGATCAACAAAATGGCAAAGATTTCATTATGTTGACAGAGAAAATAAGCGAAGATTCAATGCAAAGAAAGAAAAGAGCAGATAACTCCTTTTGACTCTACTAAAATTAAAGAGACAATGAAAACTGTATGATAATAAAAAACTTAGGATAAATGTACAAATTCCTGGAAAAACAAAAAAACTAACGAAGCTGAATTTAGAAAAAAAAAAATACAGAATCTGAATAGTCATATAATAAGTGAAAGGTTTTAATTAGGAACGAAAAAATTTCACCACCACCAACAAAAAGTCCAAGCTGATATGGTCTCACAGTTGAATGTTTGCCAAACATTTGAAACATTAATTTTATATGGCCAATATTCTTTTGATAAGACCAATATTGCCCAGATATCAAAACAGATGAAGGCACAATAAAAAATAACTGCACAATAGTTATCTGTTATGAATACAGATGCAGAAGTGCTCAAAATAATATTAGCAAGTTAAATCCAACAGAGTGTAATAATAAGCTAATCTGTGGAGACAAAGCAGAACAGTGGTTGCCTAGGACTGCTGGTATGGGTGATTAGCAGAGAGGGGATAGTTAAAGTGTATGAGGTTTATGTTTCGAGATGATGAATGTATTCCATAAATGATCATGATAATGATTACAAACTTTGTGAATATGCTAAAAAACACTGAATTGAACAATTTAAGAGGTTATGTGCATTGCATCTTAAAAAAGATACTACCAAATTAAATACTTTATAGTATAATAAGGTGACATTTGACAAAAGCTTTGTCTGTGTCTGTTGAGATGATCATATGGGTTTTTTAATTTATGTTTTAATTGGAGGGTAATTGTTTTCAGTGTTGTATTGGTTTTTGCTGCACAACAGTGAGAACTGGCCATAATTATTTACATAGAAGGCAATGGCAACCCACTCCAGTACTCTTGCCTGGCAAATCCCATGGACGGAGGAGCCTGGTAGGCTACAGTCCATGGGGTCGCTAGGAGTCGGACAGGACTGAGCGACTTCACTTTCACCTTTCACTTTCATGCGTTGGAGAAGGAAATGGCACCCCACTCCAGTGTTCTTGCCTGGAGAATCCCAGGGATGGGGGAGCCTGGTGGGCTGCCGTCTATGGGGTCACACAGAGTTGGACACGACTGAAGCGACTTAGCAGCAGCAGCATATATGTGTATATATGTGTGTATATATATGTATATATATATATATACCTTCCCTCAAAAGCCTCCCAGCCCTCTCCTATCCCACTACTCTAGGTTATCATAAAGTGCCAGGCTGGGCCCCCTGTGTTATATAGCAGTTTCCCACTAGCTATCTATCTCATGTCAATGCTACTTTCTCAATTTGTCCTACCATCTCCTTTCCCTGCTGTGTCCACAAGTCCATTCTCTACGTCTGCATCTCCATTACTTCCCTGAAAACAGGGTCATTAGTACTACTTCGCTGCTGCTGCTGCTGCTAAGTCGCTTCAGTCATGGCCAACTCTATGTGACCCCATGGACGGCAGCCCACCAGGCTCCCCCGTCCCTGGGATTCTCCAGGCAAGAACACTGGAGTGGGATGCCATTTCCTTCTCCAATGCATGAAAGGGAAAAGTGAAAGTGAAGTTGCTCAGTCGTGTCCAACTCTTAGCCGAACTCATAGACTGCAGCCTACCAGGCTCCTCCGTCCGTGGGATTTTCCAGGCAAGAGTACTGGAGTGGGTTGCCATTACTCCTTCTCTAGATTCCATATATATATCTGTTAATATATGATCATATGGTTTTTAGTCTTCTGTTAGTTAATTTGGTGTATCACATTGATAGATTTGTGAACATCGAAAACCCTTGTGTCCCTGGAATAAATGCCACTGGATCCTGGTCTATGATCCTTTTAATGTATTGTTGGATTCAGACTGCCAATATTTTGTTGAAGATTTTAGGGTCTACGTTCATCAGTGATATTTTCCTGTACTCTTATTTGTGATATCTTTGTTTGGTTTTGGTATCAGGGTGGTGTGTTCGGAAGTGTTCCTTCCTCTGCTATTTTTTGCAAGAGTTTCAGAAGGATAGGTTTTAACTCTTAGGTATCTGATCAGATTCACCTTTGAAGCCATCTTAGTCCTGGACTTTAGTTTATTGGGAGTTTTCAAATCAAGGATTTAATTTCATTACTGGTAATTTGGTGGTTCATTTTCTCTGTTTCTTCCTGGTTCAATTGTATAAGATTGTACATTTCTGAGAAATTTTCCATTTCTTCTTGGTCGTCTATTTTATTAGGATATAGTTTTCTGCAGTCTGCTTTTGTGATCTTTTGTGTTTCTGTGATGTCAGTTGTAGCTTCTCCTTTTTCGTTTCTAATTTTATTGATCTGAGACCTCTTTTTTCCTTGATGAGTCTGGCTAAAGGCTTATCAAATTGATTTTTTCAAAGAACCAGTTTTTAGTTTCACTGATCCTTTCTATTGTTTTCTTCATCTCCATTTATTTCTGCATTGACTTTTATGATTTCTTTCCTTCTGCTAATTTTGGGTTTTGTTTGATCTTTTTTTATGTAGTTGCTTGAGGTGTAAAGTGAAGTAGTTCATCTGAGATTTTTCTTCCTTATATCATATTTTCCTAAGGTAAAATTATACTGCTATTAACTTCTGTTTTAGAACTGCTTTTGCTGTGTCCCATAGATTTTGGATCACCCTGTTTTCATTTTCATTTGTCTCTACAAATGAAAGACTTTGTCTATTTTTTTTCTCTTTCATTTCTTCAGTGATCTGTTGGTTACATGTTGTTTAGCCTCTATTTGTTTGTTTTTTTGAAGTTGCTTTTTCTTGTAGTTGATTTCCAGCCTCACAGTATTGTGATCAGAAAAGATGTTTCATATGGTTTCAGCTTTCTTAAATTTCCTGAGAATTGTCTTGTGGCCAGCATGTGTTCTATCCTGGAGAAGGTTCCATGTGCACCTGAAAAGAATATGTATTTTTCTGCTTTCAGATGACATGCTCTGTAAATATCAATTAAAATGTTCATCTGGTCTAATGTGTTATTTTTTTAAACTGGCTCAGATGGTAAAGAATCTGCCTGTAATGCGGGAATCGTGGGGTTCAATCCCTGGGTTGAGAAGATCCCCTGGAGGAGGGCATGGCAACCTGCTCCAGTATTCTTGCCTGGAGAATCCCCATGGACATAGTCTATGACAGGCTATGGTCCATGGGTCACAAACAGTTGGACATGATTGAGCAACTTAGCACACACAGTTGATTTACAATGTTGGGTTGTGCATCCATGCTCAGTCATGTCTGATTTTGTAACCCCATGGACTCCAGCCCACCAGGCTCCTCTGTCCATGGAATTCTCCAAGCAAGAATACTAGAGTGTTCCTAGTGTTCCTAGCATTTCCTCCTCCAGAATGTTGTATTAGTTTCTGCTGTATAGCAAACTGGATCAGTTATGTGTATACATATATCCACTCTTTTTAGATTCTTTTCCCATATAGGCCTTTTCAGAGTATTGAGTAGAATTCCCAGTGCCATACAATAGATTGTTATTAGTTATTGATTTTATAGAGTGGTTTATGTCAATGAAAATCTCTCAATTTATCCTTCCTCTCCTTGCCCCCTTGGTAACCATAAGTTAGTTTTCTACATCTTTGACTCTATATCTGCTTTGTAACTAAGTTCATTTGTACCTTTTTTTTTTTTTTGCTTCCACAAATGATATCACATAAGATTCATCTTTCTCTGTTCAACTTAATTCACTAAGTATAACTGTAAGTATAACAGTCTCTAGGTCCATCCCTCTTGCTGCAAATGGAATTATTTTGTTATTTTTATGGCTCAGTAACATTCCATTGTATATATATGTACCACATCTTTATTCCTTTGTTGATGGACATTTTGATTACTTCCAGGTTCTGGCTATTGTAAATAGTAGTGCAGTGAACACTGGGATGCATGTATCTTTTCCAGGTATGGTTTTCTTCAGATATAGCCCAGGAGAGGGATTGCTGGATCATATGGTAGCTCTGTTTTTAGTTTTTTAAGGAACTTCCATACTGTTCTGTATAGTGCCTGCACCTGTTTAAATTCCCAACAACAGTGCAGGAGGGCTCCCTTTTATTCACACCCTCTCTAGCATTTATTGTTTATAAACTTTTCATCATGGCCATTCTGACTGATTTAAAGTGATACCTCATTGTAGCTTTAATTTGTGTTTCTCTAATAATTAGTGATGTTAAGCATCTTTTTATGTGTTTTTGGCCATCTGTACATCTTCTTGAGGGAATTGTCTATTCAGATCATCCACCCGGTTTTTTTGATTGGGCTCTATTTTTTTTTTTTTTAATATTGTGTTGCATAAGCTGCTTGTTTATTTTGGAGATTAATCCCATGTCACTTGTTTTGTTTGCAAATATATTTTTTCCCAATCTGAGAGTTGTCTTTTTGTTTTGATTATGGTTTCTTTTGCTGTGAAAAAGGTTTTAAGTTTAATTAGGTCCCATTTGTTTATTTTTGCATTTATTTTCATTACCCAAGGAGGTGGGTTGAAAAAGCTTTTACTGAGATTTATGTCAAAGAATATTCTATGCCTATGTTTTCTATGAGTTTTATAGTATCTGGCCTTACATTTAGTGCTTTAATCCATTTTGAGTTTGTTTATGATATTAGGGTTCTAATTTCATTCATTTATATGTAGCTATTCAGTTTTCTCAGCATCACTTATTAAAGCAATTGTCTTGTCTCCATTGTATATTATTGACTCTTTGTCATAGATTAGATGACTGTACGTACCTGGGTTTAATCTTTGGACTTTCTGTCCTGTTCTATTGATCGGTATTTCTGTTTTTGTGCCGGTACCATACTGTTTTGATTGCTGTTGCTTTATAGTATAGTCTGCAGTAAAGGAATCCAGTTACTCCAGCTCTGTTTTTCATTCTCGAGATTGCTTTGGTTATTTGGGGTCTTTTGTGGTTCCATACAAATTACAAATTTTGTTCCAATTCTGTGAAAAATGTAAATGGACTAAATGATCCATTTTACCAATTATTGGTAATTTGATGGAGACTGCATTGAATATGTAGATTTCTTTGGTCAGTACAGTCATTTTCACAGTATTGATTCTTCCGATCCAAGAACATCTGTTTGTGTCATCTTTTATTTCTTTTATCAGTATCTTATAGTTTTCTGAGCATAGGCCTTCTGCCTCCATAGGTAGGTTTATTCCTAGATATTTATTTAAGGCCAATGTTTCCTTATTAGAGTTTCTGTCTGGATAATGTGTCCATTGACATACATAAGGTATTAAAATCCCTTACTATTATTGTTTATGGTTGATATTTATTTTTATGTCCATTAATATTTGCCTTTGTATTTATGTCCTCCTATGTTGAGGGCATATATATCTACAATTGTTACATCTTGTTCTTAGATTGATCATTTGATCATTACATATTGTCCTTGTCTTTTGTAGCAGTCTTTATTTTTAAAGTATTTTTTTCTGGTGTAAGAATTGTTGTTCTGGTTTTCTTTTGATTTCCACTTGTGTGAAATACATTTTTCCATCCCCTCACTTTCAGAGGATGTATGTGTCTTTAGATCTGAAGTGAGTCTTGTTGGCAGCAAATATACAGGTCTTGTTTTTCTAGGTATTCAGATACTCTATGTCTTCTGATCAAAGCATTTCTTTTATTGATGAATAATATTCCATTCTATGGCTGTACCATAGCTTGTGTATCAATTTACACATTGAAGGTCGCTTTGATTGCTTACAATTTGAAGGAATTATAATAAACCCACTGTACTCATCAGTATGAAGACTTTTGTGTATGACAGAAATTTTTTAACACATTAGGTAAGTACCTAACACCACAATTGTTGGACCACAATTCTACGTTAAGACATGTTGACTTTGTCAGCAGTAGTTGAACTATAAATCAGAAGTAACTGAATCAATCATTTTACATTCCTACCCACAATGAATGAGAGTTCCATGTGCTGCAAATACTAACCAGCTGTTGGTACTTGCAGATTTTTGTATTTGTTATTTTAATAAGGTATTTATTTATATTTTTATTTGTGTGTCCCTGAAGACAAATGATCTTTATCAACTTTTCATAGGCTTTTTCATAATGAAGGAAACAAAACAAAAAGGCAAACTACTGAATGGAAAAAGATATTTTCAAATGATGCATCTGATAAGGGATTAATATCCAAATTATGTAAGAACTCATACAACTCATTATCAAAATAAACAATCCCTTTAAAAAATGTTTGAAAGACCTAAATAGACGTTTTTCCAAAAATGACATAAAGATGGCCAATAAGCACAGTACTCATCATGACTAAATCATCAGGGAAATACAAATAAAAACCACAATGAGATATCATTTCATAAATATGAGAATGGTTGTTATCAAAAAGACAGTTAACAAGTGTTGGTGAGGATGTGGAGAAAAAGGAACACTTGTGCACTGTTGGTGGGACTGCAGATGGCACAGCACTGTGGAAAACAGTATGGAGATACCACAAAAGTAAAAAGTATAAATGCCATACAGTCCAACAACCACTACCTGGTATTTGTCCAAAGAAAACAAAAGCACTAAATCAAAAAGATATATGCACCCCTATGTTCGTTGCAGCATTATTTACAGTAGCCAAAATATAGAAGTAACTTAAGTGTCCACTGATAGAGGAAGGAAAAAAAATAGATGTGTGGGTGGGTGTTGGTGTGTGTGTATATATATATATATATATATGTATATATATATATATATCCAAGTTGTGTGTATATATATACACACACACACACACATATATAGTGGAATATTATGCAGCCAGAAAATAATTAAATCTTCTCATTTACAAAAACTGGATGAATCTATATGCCATTATGCTAAGTAAAATAGAGAGAGATAAATGCTATATGACTTTACTTATATATGAATTCTGAATAACAAAAGAAACATATAAATATGACAAAACAGATTCATAGATATAGCACACTAACTGGTGACTGCCAGAGGGGAGGGAGGGGAAGGTGGGTGAAATTGGTGGAAAGGATTAAGAAATAGAAACTTCCAGTTATAAAGTCAGCCACACGATATAATGCACAGCATAGGGAATATAGTGAATAATATTGTCATAATATTGTATGGTGATAGAAAGTAGTCTTCATAGGGTAAAAATTCTGTAATGTATAAAAATATCAAATCACTTTCTTGTACACCTGAAAATAATAAGACAATTATACTTCAATTAAAACAAGTGTTATTAAAATCTACCTTAACTTTTTCTTTCGTGTGTTGTACTCTTTCCTATCTAAAAGCTCATCACCAAGTCTAAAGTCACTAAGATTTTCTCCTGTATTGTTTGTATTTGTATACTTGTTTCAGAACCTCATTATGTTGATTACTACAGCTTTACAGTGCATTTTAAAACTAAAAAATATGAGTCCCCCAATTTTGTTGTCTTCCAACACATCTTTTATCTATTCTGGATTCTTTATGTTTCAATACAGATTTTTGAAAAGTCTTGCCAATTTTTAAAATATATGCATGCCAGAATTTTATAGGGAATTTTTTGCCTGTAGATTAATTTAGAATAAATTGCCACTTTATAATTTTAAATTACTAATTACTTAACAAATATTTCTTTCTCACCTCACATGTTCTCTTGGGATAACAATAGAATAGTAACATTGTCTCTGCTCTACAGAGCTCCCAGTCTACTGAAAGTGAAAGTGAAAGTGAAGTCGCTCAGTCATGTCCAACTCTTTGCGACTCCCTGGACTGTAGTCTGCCAGGCTTCTCTGTACATGGGATTCTCCAGGCAAGAATACTGGAGTGGGTTACAATTTCCTTCTTCAGGGCATCTTCCCAACCCAGGGATTGAACCTCAGTCTTCCACATTGTAGGCAGACGCTTTAACCTCTGAGCCACCAGGGAAGCCCCAGTCTACTGAAGGACATCAGAAATTAAAAATTGTGCCTTAATGTATTTATATTGTACTGACTCTTAATAAAGGCATGTGCCTACTCTTATTTTCGCACAAGGGGGTGGGAGTGACCAGCTCTACCTTGTAGTGGAGAAACAGAAGGTAACAATCTGATGCAGTTTGCATGAGTGATGACCAAGCTAGGTATCGAAGGATCAATGTAAATTTCACAAGTAATGCATGGCAGAGGTGGTTCTTGGATGGTAGGAGTTGCAAGAAGATATGGTAAATGGCCAAATCATGAAGAATTTGTATTCCACACAAAGGAGTTTGAACATTTATTCATAAAATACAAAAATACAGGGAGCTAGTGAAACATATGATCAGATTTGGTAGATGAACTGAAAGACAAATTCAATGTGGAGAGAAGAATCCATCAGAGCTAGAGTGGGCAAAAAGGCAGAAGCGTAGATACAAGAGTACATAAAGGATAACCTATCATGTAAATGAAATTTATATGACTCATTTATTTGACACATGATCATTGCTTTCCTTTTAATGATTGCTTCCAGAATTTTCCTGAGCTGTGACAAAACACCAGCTTCTCTATACTTTGTAGATCATCCCTCTTCATATTTTTGTTTTTGCATATTTCAGTTTTATATCCATTCTTTTACTTTACACCTCATAAAAACCAGCATGTACCTAACCTCTTTAAATTTGATCAACAAATTCTGATATACTTTATCGTATTTATCTGGACTAGATATTTGAAATGTAAATTTTAGAAAACATTTTGATCATAATTAGTAAGGATTTTCTTAAAATTACCTTACTCCAACGTGGATACCCCGGGAGGTCACTCTCCCCGGGCTCTGTCCAGGTGGCGTACGGGAGCATAGGGCTCTGCCCGGTGAGGTACAGTCCCTTTCCACAACGTTGGAGATGAAGCCGGGCCTTGAGTCTGCGCCTGCATATTCCTACAGCTTCTCAGAGTCCTCTGGACAATGACTGAGGAGACAAACCATGCAGGAAACATCCAGTAAAAAAAAAAAAAATTAAAAAAAAAATAAAAATAAAAATAAAAAAAAAGTAAAAAAATAAAAAAAAAAAAATAAAAAAAAAATAAAATAAAATAAAATTACCTTACAACAATGAGATTTAATTTTCTTTTACCAATGTTTTTCTCTTACCTGTTCTGAACCTGTTCTATACTGTTTCCTCATTAAAAAAAGAGAGAGAAAAAAGAAAGATAAGACTGAAAACAGCTTATTTAGGTTGGCTTTAGTTCAGGGAAAACCAAAAGATCCCAACCCTAACCCTGATTAAATTGAAAAGTTTTGTATATGATTTCAGAGGAAAGGACTCTATTGGAAGAAAAAAAAAATGCATGACAACTGTTGTGTAATTATTGACCTATTTGTTCTTAGTATACTTTCATGAAAAGTTCAAATGGCATTTCCCAAATTGTCACCAATAGACACAACAGATATTTGAGCAAGTTTGCATCTGAGCAATTATTAAAATAGATTTGCCTAAGTTGAAATTACTTTAATGTTTTATATTCTCAAATTGTCCTTTTGAGTCAAGTTTGGATATCAAGAAGGACTGCATGATATGTGTAAAGAATTTAGAAGGAAAACTACCTTGAGTACTAGAAAGAAACAGAAATCCACGTCCTGCTTTATCAAAAAGTCTAAACATATCTCTTCTCCAACACTGATACATCCATCTTTGTCTTCCTTAGAGAGTTCAAGTAGCTTTCTCAGTATAGCCTATAAATAACTCCTATTGGAATATCTTGAGAGAAGGGTTAACATATTGATAAATACACTTGAGAGCAGCTAAAGGAATTCGTGACTGATACAGTTCCAGAAGGAAATACGGGACCTGGAGACAGGTTCAAGCACACACATATGCCAATCATAGCAAATGGATGCGCAGGGTGGTACATGTGGGTTACTCTCACAGCAGCGGGCTGTGTCGAGTTACCCAAGTGCCGTAACTGGGTATAATAATCACACACTTGTCTTAATGTGTCACAATCTTCACAGGACAAACCACTGTCCACTTCAAATGGAGACAGTCTGGCAAACCTGATCAGATTATTGCTGTCATTATTTCAAGCAAATTAACAGGTTACAAGATTGGTCACCTTGTCTGACACCATTGTGAAGTTTGACAGCCTGGGTGTCAAATGAGAAAATACATCAGACTGATTTGCAAAGAGCTCACCTAAGATGACTCATTCAGTCCAAAGGGTGTCTACTTGGATGAATGGTTAGCAATGAGACGCTTCCCTGGGGTCAGTTTAACGCTAAATACAGTTGCTGTTTCCTCCAGAAGTCCCTGGAATAGTTATGCTCTGGGGTAAGGCTTTTGAAAAGGGCAGCCTGACCATTAAAACCCAATACAGTTGCCCTCTTTGTACCAGGGATTTCTCACTGGAAATCATTGCTTCCAGGCATCACCAGGGATCCACAGCTATATATACAGGAAAAACAGTTTTGAGTGTCATTCATTAATACTATCACAGATTAGCAAAAGGGGAAAGCTTAACAGTTATTTCTTCTGTATCAGAAAACAGCGTCACTCTTTACTGTCCTGGCTCCCTCACTATCTTAACTAAGTCAGCTCTGTATTTCTGGTCTCCCTGGTACATGTCAGCGTGTGTGCGTGTGTGCCCGAATGTGTGCAGGGAGCATTGGCACCATACTTTCTGCGTGCATGCTCAATTACTCAGTCGTGTGTGACTCCTTGGGACCCTATGGACTATAGTCCTCTAGCTCCTCTGTCCATGGGATTTTCCAGGCAAGAATACTGGATTGAGTTGCCATTTCCTCCTCCATGGGACTTTCCTCAGCCAGAGATTGAACCCGCATCTTCTGCATCGGCAGGCAAATTTTTTACCACTGAGCCACCTGTCCCTAATCCTGATCCTAAACCGTTCCTAATCCTAACCCTGTCTCAGCTTAATACGTCATGTCATTCAGGATGCAAAAAGGACTGGTAGATAGTCCCAGCCTCCCATAGTCTACTAAGTCAGGAGTAATTGACTTTTCTTTCACACTGTCCATAAGTGCTAAGGGAGTTCTGCCTCCTTTTCAATTTCTTCCCTCTTAAATTCCTAAATTCCTTAAAAAAGAACTCCACCATGACCAACTTGTCTTCACTATGTGATCAAAGCAAAAACTTAGTAAAAATGTTGATAGCAACATTTCTATCAATATGTGAACATTGTTACTACTGATATATCTGACTCTTTTATTCCATCTGCTATTTTCCATGTATTTTTATGCACACATTTTTAAACTTTCATTTTCCCCTTTCTGCCTTCCATTAGATTTACGTTGCAGTATTTGTTTTCATTTTTATCTTCTACTGTTTGGAAAAATTAATCTTCTACTATTTGGAAACTTTTTCCCACTCTTGATTGGAAACTTAGGCTCAATACAATTAGAATTTGATTCTTAAAAATTCAAAAACAAAACAAATAAAAACTAAACTCTCAGGTAAAATTAGGCTAGATTTATCAACAAATAAAAGTACAAAAGGAAAGAATATTAAAAGTAAAGAAATACAACCAAATCAAAAAAAAAAACCAAACAAACAAAACTATATCAGGATACTCGGCCCATTAAAATAATGTTGTATTTATAAATATTTAAGTTCATTCTGTAGCTTGAAATAGAAAATTGGAGGGGATGTGTAGAGTAAAATAGACTTTTTAATTTGTTTCTATTGCTTATTAATGCTACTCCCTGTAGTACTTCCCCAGTGGCACTAGTGATAAAGAACCCAACTACCAGTGCAGGAGATCAAAGTGACACAGGTTCGATCCCTGAGTTGGGAAGATCCCCTGAAGAAGGGCATGGCAACCCACTCCAGTATTCTTGCCTAGAAAATCCCATGAACAGAGGAGCCTAATGGGCTGCAGTCTATAGGGTGCCAAAGAGCTGGACACAACTGAAGCAACTTAGCCTGTATGCATGCACCTAGTACTATATTTCAGTTGCCCTCAGACCTGTGTAAAGAACTGCAAAGGGTCTGGATGTTTATGCTACTTGCATGCTAACAAGTTAAATCTGCCTCCAGTTTTATAAATGCTGGTAGAAGACACAAGACTTCTGGGTCAGAAACCAAAGACTTCTTTACTTAAAGCATAGCAGGCAGTATGAGCTTCAATTTCATGGCAGTTACAATTGCCCATCAAATCCTAAAAGGACAATAGGCACATAGAGCTGGAAGGATGCTGTATACAAAGTGTTGTGCATCATGGCTGAGGGATTTTGAGCTCAGGAAATCCTATTCATTTATAAGAGTTGGCTAGAAAATCTGTCCAAACCTTGGCCCAGGAGAAAACATTATGGTTGTTGTTTAGTTGCTAACTAATGTCTGACTCTTTGCAACTCCATGGACTGTAGACCTCCAGGTTCCTCTGTCCATGGAATTTCCCAGGCAAGAATACTGGAGTCGGTTGCCATTTCCTTCTCCAAGGGATATTCCCGTCTCAGGGATTGAACCCTGTCTCCTGCATTGGCAGGTGGATTCCTTACCACTGAACCACGAGGGAAGCCCATTTTCAAGCAAATATTCCCTCTGCTCTCTGGAAGGAGAAACCATCTCCATACCACATGGCTGTGCTTTATATAAACATCTTTGAAAAGATACATTGGAACAAAAATTGTCAGTGACTCTACTCACAACATATAGAGAAGTATGAGAGATTCAATGAAAAGTTAATTCTCAAAACTATTTGTGCTGCTACTGTAGTATAGTTAAAATATCAGTGTAATTTCTCCCTGGCCCTTTGCTACATCTCCCTGTGATATCCTGAATATAGGGAGCAGCAGTGAGAAAGCTCACCTTTCCTCTCCGAACAGTACCCCTCATAGTGGGTAAGGGTTTGGGGGCAAAGCAAAACAATTACTTCAAATAGTTGTTGTCGTTGAGTCACTGAGGCGTGTCTGACTCTTTGTGAACTCATGGACCGCAGCATGCTAGGCTTCCCTGTCCTTCAGTGTCTCCTGGAGTTTGCTCAAATTCATGTCCATTGAGTCGGTGATGCCATCCAACCATCTCGTCCTCTGTCATCCCCTTCTCCTGTCCTCAGTCTTCTCCAGCATCAGAGTCTTTTCCAGTGAGTCAGGCTCTTTGTATCAGGTGGCCAAAGTACTGGAGCTTCAGCTTCAGCATCAGTCCTTGCAATGAACATTCAGGGTTGATTTCTTCTAGGGTTGACTGTTTTGATCTCCTTGCTGTTCAAGGGACTCTTAAGAGTCTTCTTCAGCACCACAGTTCAAAAGCATCAATTCTTTGGCATGCAGCCTTGTTTATGGTCCAACTCTCACATCTGTACATGACTCCAGTGCAACCCACTCCAGTGTTCATGCCTGGAGAATCCCAGGGGTGGGGGAGACTCATGGGCTTCCATCTATGGGGTCGCACAGAGTCGGACATGACTAAAGTGACTTCGCAGCAGTAGCAGTACATGCCTACTGGAAAAACCATAGCTTTGACTATATGGACCTTTGTCAACAAAGTGATGTCTCTGCATTTTAACATGCTATCTTGGCTTGCCATAGCTTTCTTTTCAAGGTGTAAGCATCTTTTAATTTCATGGCTGCAGTCACTGTCCACAGTGATTTTAGAGCCCAAGAAAATAAAATCTGTCACTGTTTCTAGTTTTTCCCCTTTTACTTGCCATGGAGTGATGGGACTGGGTGCCATGACCTTGGTTTATTGAACGCTTAATTTTAAGTCAGCTTTTTCACTCTCTTCTTTCACCCTCATCAAGAGGCTCTTTATTTCCTCTTCACTTTCTGCTATTTGAAAAATTAACTGTCCAGGTGTTTGCTAGAGGTAGTTGTTTGCACCCTCTTCTAGCAAACACCCAAATAGTTAGTTATGACATTTTATACCTGGGTAAACTTTCATCTGAAATTTCCAAAATGGTTTCAATCTCTTAGTAGTAGAATGTTCTTTGCTA
This sequence comes from Ovis canadensis, assembly GCF_042477335.2. Taxonomy (NCBI): domain Eukaryota; kingdom Metazoa; phylum Chordata; class Mammalia; order Artiodactyla; family Bovidae; genus Ovis; species Ovis canadensis. The sequence continues at coordinate 22,247,838 of NC_091262.1, forward strand.
ACATATCCAGAGTAGGAAAATGGTGTGGGTACACTCATATTTCCAACTAAGACCTGCCTCTGCAAATCATCTTGAAGTTGATGAGATGTAGAATATAATCCTTGTTTAGAATATATAATGAATGCAAAATATGTGCATTATTGATCTAATGTGCTGATACTTAATGGCAGCTCTCCTAAAATGTTCCATAACTTCTATAAATGTTAATACTTCTTGCTAGCCTCAATAACTATCCTTTTGAGCAAAAAATTTCGGCTATAAACTATTCATTTCTTGGTTCCCATGTATTTCCAGAAACATTAAAGTCAACATTAAAAAATAAAAGCATGGTGAAAGATAAAAATTGCTGTGACTTTTGTTTCAAAAAATACAAGACTCAATTGTGTTTCTGAAAGCATTACACAGAATATATTGAGGAGGTAATAATTCTTTTCCATGAACTCATGAACCTGATTACATCATGTACTCAGTGACCCTATGCTTTTCATTTTCTACTAAAATTAGTAGCAATTTTCTATATTTTAAATTTATTGCACATAGAATTTTTCTGCTATGTCTCACGATCTCCCAAAGTATTATTCAGAAGTATGAAGTACTTTTAAAGTATCTTTTGTGACTATTCAAATCTCTGTTCCGTAAACTGAAATTGATAAACTAAGATCTGGCAAACTTGCAGTTTGAATTTGACTTAACATTTTATGCTAAAAGTAATAGAAATCATGACCGTGCTTGATATAGTTGATGATGATACCAGGACAGCCATTCAAGCCAGTTAATTTTATTTCAAGCAATATTTCACAGCCCTTTTATTCATGCTATAGATAGATTGAACTTCTCTGGTGGCTCAGACTGTAAAGCGTCTGCCTACAATGCAGGAAACCTGGGTTCAATTGCTGGGTTGGGAAGATCCCCTGGAGAAGGAAATGGCAACCGACTCCAGTACTCTTGCCTGGAGAATCCCATGGAGGGAGGAGCCTGGTAGACTACAGTCGATGGGGTCTCAAAGAGTCAGACACGACTGAGCGACTTCACTATAGATAGATTACCTCTTATACAGATCAGTGATATATTATTCCAAGTACTAGCTATTGAATATGTTATTTATATGGGGCATGCTAAAAAACTTATCCAAACTAGGTACCAGAAAGAAGCATTTTCTTTATTATATTTAATAATTTAACCAACAACATTTAACCAGATAAATGAACAGTATTTTTAAAAAACAAAGTTATGTGTTTCCATAAATCCATATGTATGAAACATAACTGTGCATTATTTCATCTAACTTGAATTATCTCAAGAGCCCTATTTCCAAATATATCCACTTTAGGGATTAGGGCCTCAACATACAAACTGGGGAGACACTACTCACTGAATAAGAGAGGCAGCCTTAAGATTCCAGGAAGAATTTCCAGTAAGTATCCCTGAGGTCTAAGGCAAAGGATAATTTCCATCCATCTCCATTCACAAATCAAAACAGGATCCACACTCCCATTAACTGAAAGGGAAGACATTGACCTAAACATTTCCCATGATTTTCTCTATAAGTGGTTTTCATTTGTTTATTTGAAGACTACTATAGGAAAAAGAATGGTTTGCCTTGGAAATTAACAGAGATCATTCTGTCATTTTTGAGATTGCATCCAAGTACTGCATTTCGGACTCTTTTGTTGACCATGATGGCTATTCCATTTCTTCTGAGGGATTCCTGCCCGCAGTAGTAGATATAATGGTCATCTGAGTTAAATTCACCCATTCCAGTCCATTTTATTTTGCTGATTCCTAGAATGTCGACGTTTACTCTTTCCATCTCCTGTTTGACCACTTCCAATTTGCCTTGATTCATGGACCTGACATTCCAGGTTCCTAGGCAATATCACTCTTTACAGCATCGGACCTTGCTTCTATCACCAGTCACATCCACAGCTGGGAATTGTTTTTCCATTGGGTCCATCCCTTCATTCTTTCTGGGGTTATTTCTCCACTGACCTCCAGTAGCATATTGGGCACCTACTGACCTGGGGAATTCCTCTTTCAGTATCCTACCATTTTGCCTTTTCATACTGTTCATGGGGTTCTCAAGGCAAGAATACTGAAGTGTTTTGCCATTCCCTTCTCCAGTGGACCACATTCTGTCAGACCTCTCCACCATGACCCGCCTGTCTTGGGTAGCCCCACATGGCATGGCTTAGTTTCATTGAGTTCGACAAGGCTGTGGTCCTAGTGTGATTAGAATGACTAGTTTTCTGTGAGTGTGGTTTCAGTGTGTCTGCCCTCTGATGCCCTCTTGCAACACCTACCATCTTACTTGGGTTTCTCTTACCTTGGGCGTGGGGTATCTCTTCAGGGTTGATCCAGCAAAGCACAGCCACTGCTCCTTACTATGCATGAGGGATATCTCCTCCCACCGCCCTTCCTGACCTTCAACGTGGGGTGGCTCCTCTAGGCCCTCAAGCGCCCACACAGCCACCACTCCTTGGGCATCGGGTTGCTCCTCCCGGTCGCCGCCCTGGCCTCAGGTGGGGGTTGCTCCTCCCGGCCACCACCCCTGGCCTCAGGCGCCACCCCTGGCCTCGGACGTGAGGTAGCTCCTCTGAGCTGTTGCCCCTGGCCTCGGACAAAGGGTAGCTCTGGGCCACGCTTAGTGCGCCAGCCCGCTGCCACCGCCTGCCAGCAAAAGAGTCCAAAATGCAGTACTTGTATACAATCTCAAAAACAACACAATGATCTCTGTTCGTTTCCAAGGCAAACCATTCAATATCACAGTTATCCAAGTCTATGCCCCAACCAGTAATGGTGAAGAAGCTGAAGTTGAACGGTGCTATGAAGACCTACAAGACCTTTTAGAACTAACACCAAAAAAAGATGTCCTTTTCATCATAGGGGACTGGAATGCAAAAGTAGGAAGTCAAGAAACACCTGGAGTAACAGGCAAATTTGGCCTTGGAATGTGGAATGAAGCAGAGCAAAGACTAATAGAGTTTTGCCAAGAAAATGCACTGGTCATAGCAAATACCCTCTTCCAACAACACAAGAGAAGACTCTACAAATGGACATCACCAGACGGTCAACACCAAAATCAGATTGATTATATTCTCTGCAGCCAAGATGAAGAAGCTCTATACAGTCAACAAAAACAAGACCAGGAGCTGACTGTGGCTCAGATCATGACGTCCTTATTACCAAATTCAGACTCAAATTGAAGAAAGTAGGGAAAACCACTAGACCATTCAGGTATGACCTAAATCAAATCCCTTATGATTATACAGTGGAAGTGAGAAATAGATTTAAGGGCCTAGATCTGATAGACCGAGTGCCTGATGAACTATGGAATGAGGTTCGTGACATTGTACAGGAGACAGGAATCAAGACCATCCCCATGGAAAAGAAATGAAAAAGAGCAAAATGGCTGTCTGGGGAGGCCTCACAAATAGCTGTGAAAAGAAGAGAGGCAAAAAGCAAAGGAGAAAAGGAAAGATATAAGCATCTGAATGCAGAGTTCCAAAGAATAGCAAGAAGAGATAAGAAACCCTTCTTCAGCAATCAATGCAAAGAAATAGAGGAAAAGAACAGAATGGGAAAGACTAGAGATCTTTTCAAGAAAATTAGAGATACCAAGGGAACATTTCATGCAAAGATGGGCTCGATAAAGAACAGAAATGGTCTGGACCTAACAGAAGCAGAAGATATTAAGAAGAGATGGCAAGAATATACAGAAGAACTGTACAAAAAAGATCTTCACGACCCGGATAATCATGATGGTGTGATCACTCATCTAGAGTCAGACATCCTGGAATGTGAAGTCAAGTGGGCCTTAGAAAGCATCACTATGAACAAAGCTAGTGGAGGTGATGGAATCCAGTGGAGCTATTTCAAATCCTGAAAGATGATGCTGTGAGTGTTGCACTCAATATGCCAGCACATTTGGAAAACTCAGCAGTGGCCACAGGACTCGAAAAGGTCAGTTTTCATTCCAATTTCAAAAAAAGGCAATGCCAAAGAAGGCTCAAACTACCACACAATTGCATTCATCTCACACGCTAGTAAAGTAATGCTCAAAATTCTCCAAGCCAGGCTTCAGTAATACGTGAATTGTGAACTTGCTGATATTCTAGCTGGTTTTAGAAAAGGCAGAGGAACCAGAGATCAAATTGCCAACATCTGCTGGATCAAGGAAAAAGCAAGAGAGTTCCAGTAAAACATCTATTTCTGCTTTATTGACTATGCCAAAGCCTTTGACTGTGTGGATCACAACAAACTGAGGAAAATTCTGAAAGAGACGGGAATACCAGACCACCTAACCTGCCTCTTGAGAAATCTGTATGCAGGTCAGGAAGCAACAGTTAGAACTGGTCATGGGACAACAGACTGGTTCCAAATAGGAAAAGGAGTATGTCAAGGCTGCATAATGTCACCCTGCTTATTTAACTTATATGCAGAGTACATCATGAGAAATGCTGGACTGGAAGAAACACAAGCTGGAATCAAGATTGCTGGGAGAAATATCAATAACCTCAGATATGCAGATGACACCACCCTTATGGCAGAGAGTGAAGAGGAACTAAAAAGCCTCTTGATGAAAGTGAAAGAGGAGAGTGAGAAAGTTGGCTTAAAGCTCAACATTCAGAAGATGAAGATCGTGGCATCTGGTCCCATCACTTCATGGGAAATAGATGGGGAAACAGTGGAAACAGTGTCAGACTTTATTTTTTGGGGCTCCAAAATCACTGCAGATGTTGACTGTAGCCATGAAATTAAAAGTCGCTTACTCCTTGGAAGAAAAGTTATGATCAACCTAGATAGCATATTCAAAAGCAGAGATATTACTTTGCCGACTAAGGTCTGTGTAGTCAAGGCTATGGTTTTTCCTGTGGTCATGTATGGATGTGAGAGTTGGACTGTGAAGAAGGCTGAGCGCTGAAGAATTGATGCTTTTGAACTGTGGTGTTAGAGAAGATTCTTGAGAGTCCCTTGGACTGCAAGGAGATCCAACCAGTCTATTCTGAAGGAGATCAGCCCTGGGATTTCTTTGGAAGGAATGATGCTACAGCTGAAACTCCAGTACTTTGGCCACCTCATGCGAAGAGTTGACTCATTGGAAAAGACTCTGATGCTGGGAGGGATTGGGGGCAGGAGGAGAAGGGGACGACAGAGGATGAGATGGCTGGATGGCATCACTGACTCGATGGATGTGAGTCTGAGTAAACTCCGGGAGTTGGTGATGGACAGGGGGGGCCTGGCATGCTGCGATTCATGGGGTCGCAAAGAGTCAGACACTATTGAGTAACTGAACTGAACTGATAGGAAACCAGAATATTTGTGGCCCCTTTGAAGGACTGTAAGTACTTACAGTAAATTCCATGCTTGGCACTACTCTCAAAGCTCTCCCTAGGACCATGACCAGTACCTCACAGAGTCTATAAAGATGTCGACAGTTAGGCTGGTCTTCACACATTAGGTGCCACCTCAGTGCTCTGCTGAAGCTTGACTAGAAACCTTTATTGCCCAGAACATTGTGTTTTATATCATTAAAAGCGTTGTACTTTTTCCCCTGACTACTATACACACAATTTTTCTCAGGCTTCACCTCCCTTCTGCTAGCACTAAAAAAAAGTGAAAGTGTTAGTCTGCTGCTGCTACTAAGTCACTTCAGTCGTGTCCAACTCTGTGCGACCCCACAGATGGCAGCCCACCAGGCTCCACCTTCCCTGGGATTCTCCAGGCAAGAACACTGGAGTGGGTTGCCATTTCCTTCTCCGATGCATGAAAGTGAAAAGTGAAAGTGAAGTGGCTCAGTCATGTCCAACTCTTTGTGACCCCATGGACTGCAGCCTACCCGGCTCCTCCGTCCATGGGATTTTTCAAGGCAAGAGTACTGGAGTGGGTTGCCATTGCCTTCTCCAATTAGTCTGTCAGTCATGTCCAACTCTTTGGGACCCCATGGGCTGTGGCCTGCCAGGCTCCTCTATGGGATTCTCCAGGAAAGAATACTGGAGTGAGTTGCCATTCCCTTCTCCAGGGGATCTTCCCGACCCAGGCATCGAACCCAGATCTCCTGTATCAGAGGCAGATTCTTTATTGTCTAAACCACCAGGGAAGCCCTAGTTTACACAGAATTGGAAAACTGATGACCTCTTCCACTAAAGGTTGGAAAAACCTTCCCATGGCACAAAGTATCTTCAGTGCTCTACCCTCTCTGTGAGCTCTGGCACATGAATGTTCCTTAGAAATCCACACTAGACAGATTTTCTGCCTTGGCAACATGGTCAGCCATGAAAGTTTGTATTTTAAAAGAGTATTTTCTAAGATAAGAAATAGGAAAGAGTTGAGTCTGGGAAGAAGTCACTGGAGAGGTCATCTCTGAAGCTTTTACTTGTTTGTTCATTATTTCTGGCATAGGAAGAACTATTGGCTTCTTTAGCTTTTCAAGGAATAAGTCCAAACCATCAGAGCTGGACAACCAGGCAGCTCTCTCCACTGACCAATATATTCATATTAAAAAATGACTGCTGAACAACAAATCCTTGGCTGGGGGGTTCACATAATTAAGTAAGTTGAAGTTTCTGACTGAAGATGATTCCAACAGGACTTAAATGGAAAATGAGGCACAGAGAAGTCATTTAGTCTATGTTTACAATAAAATAAAAGAAAATTTGAGAGACAAAGCCTTTGATATTAGAGGTAATAATATAAAAAATACAGCTAATCTGGATGAAAAGCACTGGTTGAAGATGGGTGATATTAAATGAGGATACAAAATAAGAAAAACAGAAGAACAGTCAACATAGCAGAAAATAGTAATGTAACTACAAATTTTGAAAACTTTTACAGAAAAAGAGCACAAAAACTTTATTTGTTAAGCCCTTTCCATGCACATCATAGGAAAATATCCTTGACTGGTTTTGTAAGAAGTAAAATCAGTGGTGGGACTGTTCTAAAGTTTTTAAATTCAGTGGCTCAACAGTGTTCTCAAAGACCCAAACTCTTTCTGTATTTTTCCTGTATCATCTTTAGAAGTAAAATAAATATTCAAAATAGTAATATAACTCATTACAGAACTTGAATTTTTATAATCAGTTGAAGAGACAGAACAATTTTAAACACACTAACCAACTTTGAAGATACAACTTTGAAGATACTGCTAGAAACATTATGACAAAAATTAAAAATAATAAAATCATATTTCAGAATATTTACTTTATAAAAAAATGCCAATAGCATATTGTGGGACCCCAACTGGATATAAGTAAGAAACTCTTTAAAACAAATGATTAAGTACCAAGAATAATTATTTTGCTCATGTTTTTAATATTCTCTCAATCAATAATTATATACATATAAATTAATGTTATTTTCACTTTGAGAAATAATTTTATTTTTGAAAACATTAATTTTTTGGTGCATACTTGCTTTACATGTTGTTTTAATTTCTTTTATACAGAAAAGTGAATCAGTTATACATATATCCCCTCTTGTTTAGATGAAAATGTTTTTTGAATAGAAGGCTTTTATGTGTCTACTCATATAACAAACGATTTTTGTGTATCAATAAATACATATTTTGAAAATTATGTTTTAATTACATTTAAGACCCATGAAATCTCTGGTTGCTGCTGACTTTTCAGTACAAGGAACAAGGCAACAGTTAAATGTGAATGGAGGAGGAAATAGAGGTTTCGGGAAAGAATAGTATGAAATAATAGCATCAGGTTTTGCTATTTTTTTGTCTGGTGCATAAGTCAGCAACTGAAGTACCTGAGAGCCTCATCAGAAACCAGAATTTCAGTCTTCTCTTTCAGCCATACCGAACTAGAACCTGCATTTTAACAATATGCCAAGTGATTCATATCCACGAAAATAATGAGAAGCACTGGATTTGGACTGGAAATTAATACACTGGAGAAATACAGTACAGTATCGACTATAATGTTATAACAGATCCAACCAGCTTAGTTGAATGTTTCTCCAATGGATAAAGATGTGCAGATGTGCCTGAAAAAAAAACTATGGACTTAATTATGAAGGGGTATTTCCACTCAGCAAGTTGAAACAAGAGAGACACAGAAAAATTGATTAATGGAGGAGAGTTATTATAATGATACACCATGGAATTGAGCATATATGGTCTGGAGAGTGAAGGCATGAGAGAGAAGAAATAGTAAAAGGCAAGCAGGTCAATGGATTCTGATGTTCAGCGGGCGGAAGGGCTGTTGGAGTTGGGGAACTAAGAGTAAACTGGCAAATGGGGAATGTTGATCACAGGGGCTGTTCACAGTGGAAATAGTGGGTAAGTTATAAATGTTGGTAATGGAAAGATCTAAGCCATTTAGCCTTTGGCTCTGGGAGTAAGTAACTGGTTCAGGGTGGAGAGTAAGACTTACTGATAAAAGAAAAGGTCAAGGGAATGAAAAGCAAGATAGCAGACAGATATCTATGTGGATAATGAAATCAGAAAGAAGTTTCACAATGGTGTTAAAGAGAAGGACAACAGCCAGCAACAAAAACCTCAAAGGAGCAATTGAGGGAACCAGAACTCTATAGAAGACTGCAAACAAGAGGTCAGTCAGTTGAGTCGCTCAGTTATGTCTGACACTTTGCAAGCCCATAGACTGCAGCACGCCAGGCTTCCCTGTCCATCACCAACTCCCAGAGTTTACTGAAACTCATGTCCATCGAGTCAGTGATGGCCATCCAACCATCTCATCCTCTGTCGTCCCCTTCTCCTCCCATCTTCAATCTTTCCCAGCATCAGGGTCTTTTCCAGTGAGCCAGTTCTTCACATCAGGTGGCCAAAGTGTTGGATTTTCAGCTTTAGCATCAGTCCTTCCAATGAATACCCAGGACTGATCTTTAGGATGGACTGGTTGGATCTCCTTGCAATCCAAGGGATTCTCAAGAGTCTTCTCCAACACCACAGTTCAAAAGCATCAGTTCTTTGATGCTCAGCTTTCTTTAGAGTCCAACTCTCACATCCATACATGACTACTGGAAAAACCATAGCTTTGGCTAGATGGACCTTTGTTGGCAAAGTAATGTCTCTGCTTTTTAATATGCTGTCTAGGTTGGCCATAGCTTTTCTTCCAAGGAGCAAGCATCTTTTAATTTCATGGCTGCAGTCACCATCTATAGTGACTTTGGAGCCCCCCAAAATAAAGGCTGTCACTGTTTCCACTGTTTCCCCATCTATTTGTCATGAAGTGATGGGACGGGATGCCCCATCTTAGTTTTCTGAATGTTGAATTTTAAGCCAACTTTTTCACTCTCCTCTTTCACTTCTACCAACAGGCTCTTTAGTTCTTCACTTTCTGCCATAAGGGTGGTGTCATTTGCATATCTGAGGTTATTGATATTTCTCCCGGCAATCTTGATTCCAGCTTGTGCTTCATCCAGCCTGGCATTTCGCATGATGTACTCTGCATACAAGTTAAATAAGCAGGGTGACAATATACACCCTTGACGTACTCCTTTCCCAATTTGGAACCAGTCTGTTGTTCCATGTCCAGTTCTAACTATTGCTTCTTGACCTGCGTACAGGTTTATCAGGAGGCAGGTCAAGTGGTCTGGTCTTCCCATTCTCTTTAAGAATTTTCTACAGTTTGTTGTGATCCACACAGTCAAAGGCTTTGGTGTAGTCAATAAAGCAGAAGTTGATGTTTTTCTGGAACTCTCTTGTTTTTGTGATGATCCAACGGATGTTGGCAATTTGATTTCTGGTTCGTCTGCCTTTTCTAAATCCAGCTTAAACATCTGGAATTTCACAGTTCATGTACTGTTGAAGCCTGGATTGGAGAATTTTGAGCAGTACTTTGCTAGTGTGTGAGATGAGTGCAATTGTGTGGTAGTTTGAACATTCTTTGGCATTGCCTTTCTTTGGGATTAGAATGAAAACTGACCTTTTCCTGTCAGTTACAAGAGGTAACTGGGTGGTATAAAACAAGAGGTAGTGGGTGGTATAATTTGATAAATTAAGATTGTGGTATAATTTGATAAATTAAGATTCATATTGGGTAAATGGGAGGGAGGTGGTGGAAAAGAGCAATGTCGAGCAAGAAAGACATCTAGCCCACCTCCAGACCACATTATTAAGGGTGATAAATGGAATACAGATTGCCATATCAGTAAACAAATGTCACCGTCATCAGCAATTGCAGCCACAATTGCAGCCACAGCTGATGGTGAACTGGTGAGCCCTGAGGGAACTCAGGGAGGAAAGAAAACCTGCCATCCAGCAGCCATCAAATTGCAGCTACTACCCTTGCGGAGCTCAGAGGAAACTCAGGATGTGAAAACACAGCATACTGGCCCCAGATAACTGAGGTGCCAATCAAACAAATGATTTCAGTGAGCCCAGACTGTTGGGTCTTCCCATACATAGAAAACAGCTAAATTCCTTGAGATTTCTAGTTTTCTATAGGTGACAACAATTTTTTTTGTTCCTACTTCCTGCCATTTGTTTCAAAATTTCTATGTAACCTGGGTCCTCTCTTCCCTTGCCTCCTTGGAGCAGTTGTCTCAGGTTTTCTTGAGATGCAGCCTCCCGGCACTGAAATCCTAAAAATCCCCACTGAATAAAACATAACTCTCAACTTTTAGGTTGTAGATAAATTTTTTAGTGGGCAAAGGTATGTGGAAGAGAAGAGATCTACGCTTTAAGTCAGTGGAGATGGGCAGACAAAAAGAAACAGCAGTCATCCAGCAAAATGGGAGTAGATAAATAGCCCTGAATGAGTCAAGGAAAATAATGGGGGAAGCTGTAGGATGCTTTAGAAAGTGCGTTAGATCAGGAGTATCTTTTCAGGAGACACAGTTCTGGGGGCCTCTTTTTGTTCCTGCCTATCGCACTGTGGGAGCTGAGTAAGGGAGTCTCATTCGGACACACAAATCTCTAAGGATTCTACTCTCTCTCCCTTTCAATTAAACATAAAAAAATTGGAACCTGGCCTAAGATGTGTATAACTGTTCACACTCAACAGAAATGGTGATTTTTTATAAGCTGAAAACACCCATGTAAACAGCGCCCGCATCAAGGATCAGTGCATCACCAACCTACTTTGTATTACCTTTTGAGTCACCTTCAGGCTACTACATAACCACTACCCTGCTTCTCATACTACAGACAAATTTTTTGGTGTTCCCTTTGGACATCTGTTGATGGAGGCGAGAGGTAAGGAAAAGATGGTCTTATCACAAGTTGGCAGTGCTTGGTGGTCCCTTTTGAGTTATTGATTGTTAGCATAAATGCCTTGGAAGGGGCAGATTTAGCTGTAAAGCCTGAATCCTCTGGAAAATTGATGGCTTCTTCCCTGTACTCTTAAAGCATTTTGTGCCCACCTCAATATTTAGTACAGTATGTTTAGTACAATACAGTAATTATGTTTTTATCTCCTTGCTGCTTCCAAAGACACGAACACACACACATATGTGTGCATTCACCTGCGTACACACACACACACACACACACACAATCCTTTAATTCTTTGACCCAGCAAGTCTTCTCAGTTGTTGTTGTTGTTGTTGTTCATTAAAAAACATGGTAAATGTTTAAAAGTATGTGTTGGTTATAAATAAATGTATATCTCTGTCATTTATATTAAAACCAAATGAAAAACAGAAATTTCCAGAAAATCTTGGCGTTTATGCCAATCCTTTCTTAGAACTTCATATATACTCATTGTATAAAGCTTTCGGTCAATCATCTTGGAAAAGTCTTAAAAATGAGTTGATTTTAAATATTCTCATCACCAACTAAATTACTTCTATGAACCTATATTGTGAATTATATTATTGTGGGAATGATTTTTTTTTTACAGTTAATCAGGACAAACTTTGATATCTCACCTGAAATACTTCAACAGGTGTCAAAAGTACTGATTAAGGGACTTCCGTGCACAGAGAACTACTTTATAAAGTTCTAGGAATAAAATGAGACCTAGAAAGCACAATTCCTACATCAACATTGTATTTGGGCAATATCCCACTGAAAGAGAATTTGCAGATGAAGGAACCAAGTCACAGGAAGATTCAATGGCTTCCCCATGACAAAGTGAATTAGATCCAAAATACCTTTTATTCTAGTCCACATTTTACACTGCTTACAGATTTTCAAGGCCTGAATCTTCACTATCAGTGATTTGGTCCTTGGAGTAACTATCTGTCCTCTGTGAAAATAAAACCATCCTACTCTTAATATTAACATATATCTCTTAGTTTTAAGAAGTTGGTTTTGGTAGAGATATGGGAGAGAACTCATGCTGAAAGCACCCAGAGTGGGACCCTTAGAGACTGGGAAAATAAATGTGAAGTGTCTACTGTCTTAAAGAAAAAGACTTCAGTCTTCATAGAACTCAAGTAAAGTTGATTCTTTGGTTTTGAAGAAAATCCCATCCATTCACTTCATGATGTTAAAAAGCAATACATAAATTGATACTGTTGGAGTGGCCAACAATTTGGTGTCAGTGTGCCTTTCTCCCAAATTCAATGATTTAGTCCATTTAGTTGATAACTAGTGAGGATCTACATGCCAGGCATTTACCTATATATGAGGGATACAGCAATGTGGAAAACAGGGTCCTTGCTCTCAAGAAATTCACATTCTAATGCAGAAGTTACTGTGCTTGAATAGCTAATTTTAGCTACTGTCAGTGATACATTTTGCCTCTTCAGTTCCAAGTTATGTGTCAGATACACCTATATTTCCTCAACTTCAATCCTTTCCTATTGGAGTATAAGTTAAGTTAAGTTAAGTCGCTCAGTCGTGTCCGAATCTTTGCGACCCCACGGACTGTAGCCTACCAGGCTCTTCCGTCCATGGGATTCTCCAGGCAAGAGTACTGGAGTGGGTTGCCATTTCCTTCTCCAGGGGATCTTCCTGACCCAGGGATCGAACCCAGGTCTCCCGTATTAGAGGCAGACGCTTTAACTTCTGAGCCACCAGGGAAGCCCCTGTTGGAGTATAGTTGATTTAAAAGGTTGTGGTAATTTCTGCTGCTACTGCTAAGTCACTTCAGTCATGTCTGACTCTGTGTGACCCCATAGACGGCAGCCCACCAGGCTTCCCTGTCCCTGGGATTCTCCAGGCAAGAACACTGGAGTGGGTTGCCATTTCCTTCTCCAATGTATGAAAGTAAAAAGTAAAAGTGAAGTCTCTCAGTTGTGTCCGACTCTTCATGACCCCATGGACTGCAGCCCACCAGGCTCCTCCGTCCATGGGATTTTCCAGGCAAGAGTACTGGAGTGGGGTGCCATTGCCTTCTCCGTGGTAATTTCCACTGTACATCAAAGTGATTTAGTTATATGTATATCTTGCCTGGAGCATCCCATGGACAAAGTAGCCTGGTGGGCTATAGTCCATAGGGTCACAAACAGTTGGACATGACTGAAGTGACTTAGCATGTATGCATATATATATATATGTATGTATATATATATTAGTTTAATATATTTATTAAATGTATAATAGCGTATATATTTTTATATTCTTTCCCATTATGGTTTATCACAGGATATTGAATACAGTTCCCTATGCTATACAGTAGGACTTCGTATCTTCACACCTGATAGCCCACATTTCCAATGATGACAATATCCTCCATACTGTCACTCAAGTTGGACACCTAAGAACTATTCTTGGCTGTTCTCCCTGTCCCAGCACTCCCAGTGATCAGTCTTCCAGCCTCAGTGGCCCTCCTGCTCCTTCCATCTTCATCAGTCATCATTTCCTCCCACCTGGACCACTGTCACTTCCCCCAGGGAGGTGCCTTGGATCCTCAGCACTCTGACTTCAGCCATGCCCTTTGATGCTCATGGAGTGATCTTCCAAAATGTAAAATCTCCTCATGACAATCTTATGAATAAAAGCTTTTCAAATAAAGTTCACAATGTATGGACTTAGCCCACCTTCCCAGGCTGACCTTCCTCCAAATAAGCATGAATCACTGATACATTTGTTGATTCTCTATTTTTCAAACTCTGACACTGTGCTTCTTGCTTTCTCTGCTTGCAGGAGTTTTCCCTCTGTCTTTGAGGGACTGTCTCCTTTTCATACACAGGGCATCTTTTCAAATAGCACCTCTTCAGGGGTGTCTGCTCTGGTCATCTTATGTTTTTTGGGACTTCCCTCGTGCTCCAGTGGCCAAGACCCTATGATCCCACTGCAGGGGGCCTGGGCTCGATCTGGTCAGGAAACTAGATGCCACATTCTACACCTAAATATCCCATATAATGCAACAAAAAGATTCCACTTGATGCAATGAAGACCGAAGATCTGGTGTGCCACTCCTAAGACCTGGCACAACTAAATAAACAAACGTTAATTTTTTTCCTACATATCTCTGTCTTGAAGCAGATAACTCTCATTATTTTGAAAAAGTATCACCATTTAAGATCACTTGAGGAATTGATGTGTTTAGGGATTATTTTCTCTCTCTATCCTCTATGTAAGTAAAAGTGTTAGTTGCTCAGTTGCGTCCAACTCTTTCCCAACCGCATGGATTCTAGCCCACCAGGCTCCTCTGTCCATGGGTTCTCTAGGCAGGAACACTGGAGTGAGTAGTCATTCCCTTCTCCAGCGGATTTTCCTGACCCAGGGATCAAACTCAGGTTTCCTTCATTGAAGGCAGATTCTTTAACCTCTGAGCCGCCAGGGAAGCCTCCTATCCTCTATATGAGAGAACAGATTCTGATGGCCCAGACCTGAGGTCAGTGCCTGGCACGGATGAGATTTTCAGGGATTACTTGCATAGGGGATAGTATCTTCTGTTCAGAATGTTCCTACCCACTTTGAGATTTTAAAACGATAAATTGTCTCCTTTTGTGTGATCTCTCAGCCCTTTTATATATTTAAATAATTAAATCTATTTATGTTCTAGTAATGCTTACATTACATGGCAATTATTGGCAGAGTAGGTTATAAATAATATGTTGCATCTTATACTGCATCCACCTTCTAAGGATGGTGAAAAGCTGCTGATTGCATCATCCTAAAAAGTAAAAGAGAAAATGTTAGGAGTTGAAGGATATATATATATATGGTAGAGAAAATGAGGGAGAAAATTAAGTTGATAGCAAGTTGTGTTTATCAATGATGTGGCATAGACCTTTTCAGAACAACCTAGGAGTATAGTAAAATCTACTAATATAAAACCTCAGAGAAATGGAAGAGTTTGTCTTGGAAAATGTCCACTTTCTGGGAAAATTTAGAAGTCATTGAAAAGGTTAATTTCAAAATTTACAGAGTTGAAGCAACTGGAGATCTTAGAGCAATCATATCTGGGTTAACTTGTTCATATAGTTCCATGCACACACATAACACAGATGAAATCGTCTACATAATGCTGTGCATGTGGTAATAAAGATAACTATAAGCTATAAGGAGTCTCCCTGGTGGCTCAGAGGTTAAAGCGTCTGCCTGCAATGCGGGAGACCGGGGTTCAATCCCTGGGTTGGGAAGATTCCGCTGGAGAAGGAAATGGCAACCCACTCCAGCATTCTTGCCTGGAGAATCCCATAGACAGAGTACAGTGGGCTACAGTCCATGGGGTCACTAAGAGTTGGACAAGACTGGGCGACTTCACTTTCACTTTCATAAGCTATAAAGACCATTCCACATACCCCTCACTCAATCTCTGAACAAGCACGTGAACACGGCAAATGTGATTAAGTTCATTTTGCAGAAAAAGACAATTATTCTCAGAAAACTCCACCATGGATCAACAAATTGGGGTTTTGTCCTTGTTCTTCCTTAATCATTGTCTAGATACATCTTCTTTCTGGCCTTGAAATAGTCAGTTTCCACCATTTTTGTTATCACTTCCAAAGACATCAGATAAAAATCTAGTGATTTTAACACACAATCTGCATTTTTTTTTTCCTTTGCATGGGGATCATGGAGTTCTTTGAGAACGACATAGAATGTATGGACTCCTCACAGAATATTTCACATACACACATGAAACTAAATCTTCTAGGAATCCCTGGAAATCATACCGAGAACCTCTGTGAAGGCTCTGAACTATTCTGATATTCACATACAGGTTATCTTAAGTTCCTAACTGAATGCTACTAGCAAAGGGTGAACTTCTGAAGAGCTTCTTCAGTTAACTCATAGAAGTCTTCATAAGCACTGACTTCTTCATTCTCTAGTTGTGTGGAATTTCTGAATTGCACCGAAGGCTTTAATTCAAGCTAAACTGTAGAAGGTTTAAGAACTACATTTGGCTCTGTGAGATGCAATGAGCAACCGTTTTTTTTCAGGTTGTCAATAACATTCAAAAAGCCAAAACATTACTGCCCATTCCTTGGAATACCCTTGGGCTGGAAATGCACAGTGTTTTGCAGAGTATGTGTTTGCGCCTTGTGTATATGTTAATCCCTATTGTAAAAACATCCAGCTCAGTGTCTTATATGTGAACTTAGTAAAACAATAACAGCAATAAGAGACACTATGGTTTTAGAAAAGGCAGAAGAACCAGAGATCAAATTGCCAACATCCACTGGATCATCAAAAAAGCAAGAGAGTTCCAGAAAAACAGCTATTTCTGCTTTATTGACTATGCCAAAGCCTTTGACTGTGTGGATCACAATAAACTGTGGAAAATTCTGAAAGAGATGGGAATACCAGACCACCTGACCTGCCTCTTGAGAAACCTGCATGCAGGTCAGGAAGCAACAGTTAGAACTGGACATGGAACAACAGACTGGTTCCAAATAGGAAAAGGACTACGTCAAGGGTGTATATTGTCACCCTGCTTATTTAACTTATATGCAGAGTACATCATGAGAAACGCTGGGCTGGAAGAAGCACAAGCTGGAATCAAGATTGCCAGGAGAAACATCAATAACCTCAGATATGCAGATGACACCACCCTTATGGCAGAAAGTGAAGAGGAACTAAAAAGCCTCTTGATGAAAGTGAAAGAGGAGAGTGAGAAAGTTGGCTTAAAGCTCAACATTCAGGAAATGTAGATCATGGCATCTGGTCCCATCACTTCATGGGAAAAAGATGGGGAAACAGTGGAAACCATGGCTGACTTTATTTTTGGGCTCCAAAATCACTGCAGATGGTGACTGCAGCCATGAAATTAAAAGACGCTTACTCCTTGGAAGGAAAGTTATGACTAACCTAGACAGCATATTAAAAAGCAGAGACATTACTTTGCCAACAAAGGTCTGTCTAGTCAAGGCTATGGTTTCATAGATAGTGAAGTTGCTCAGTCGTGTCCAACTCTTGGCAACCCCACAGATAGTAGCCAACCACGCCCCTCCATCCATGGGATTTTCCAGGCAAGAGTACTGTAGTACCCCTTCTCAACGGGATCTTCCCAACCCAGGGATTGAACCCGGGTCTCCCGCTTTACTGTCTGATCCACCAGGGAAGTCCATATGGTTATTCCAGTGGTCATGTATGGATGTGAGAGTTGGACTGTGAAGCAAGCTGAGCACCAACTGATGCTTTTGAACTGTAGTATTGGAGAAGACTCTTGAGAGTCCCTTGGACTGCAAGGAGATCCAACCAGTCCATTCTAACCCAGTCCTGGGTGTTCATTGGAAGGACTGATACTAAAGCTGAAACTCCAATACTTTGGCCACCTCATGCGAAGAGTTGACTCATTGGAAAAG
Source organism: Ovis canadensis (assembly GCF_042477335.2). NCBI lineage: Eukaryota > Metazoa > Chordata > Mammalia > Artiodactyla > Bovidae > Ovis > Ovis canadensis. The sequence continues at coordinate 22,265,454 of NC_091262.1, forward strand.
ACCCTGATGCTGGGAGGGATTGGGGGCAGGAGGAGAAGGGGACGACAGAGGATGAGATGGCTGGATGGCATCACCTACTCAATGAATATGAGTCTGCGTGAACTCTGGGAGTTGGTGATGGACATGAGGCCTGGCGCGCTGTGATTCATGGGGTCGCAGAGAGTCGGACATGACTGAGCGACTGAACTGAACTGAACTGAACTGAACTGTTTGCAAAATATCCAAGAACACTGGGAAACGCCTAGGTAGAGAATTAACTTGATGTTAATGAGAAAACCTGGTGTGTGTCCAATTGTCCCTTTTTAAAATGATAGAAACAAAGAATTTAAGTTACAGACTTTCATCTTAAGGGAAAATGAGAGAGCACTTTATTCACAATGTAGACATTCATTCATTTCACAAATATTGAGCTCCTGCTATATCCTAAGAGCCAAACACTTATCCGGGAATAAAACAGGAATACTTGCCTTCCTGGTGCTTACATTCTAGTTGGGGGAGGGATGGGGGTGGCAGGAGTTGTCTTCCAGGATAAGGAAATAAATTATCCTTGTAAATAAGTAAGTTGTATGACATGTTAGAAGGAGAGGAGTTTCATGGACAAAAAGAGAAATAGAGCTGGGTATGGAAAGCAGAAATTCCATATGGTCAGCTAGATGGCCAGTTTTTAGACATGTCTAAATAAATGTCATTCTGAATGATTGCATGTTCCTCCCTCTCTCCAAGCATCCCTTGGAGTAGAGCACTGGTGTAGGGCAGTGTCCCGAGAAAGCATCTATTAAAGTGTGGCCAGATTAGCCAGTGACCAGGCTGGAAGGCAGGCTATATTGTCTTGGGGCGTCTGCCTCCTCACTCCTCACAATAGGTAATTGCCTTCCAAGTAGACACCCAGCATCTTTATGTTCCCTCCGTCCTCTTTCCTGATAACCTGCTCTGTAAGTCTTCTCGCAGGGAAGGATGTATACCTTAATCAACGTGCTCTACCAGGGCTTCAGAAGAGGGAACTATCTTACACGCATGCTGCTAACGAGGATGGAGTCTAGGTGAGATGCCAGGGAAGACAACATGATGCTGGAGTTGCCAGTGTTGACAGGCAGGCAGTGGGTAAAAGGGAACTGCTGTGTCAGAAGGTAATGACAAGCTTCACATCCAGTAGAGCTCTCTACACTCCATGGCTTACCTCATTGCACATGGCGAATTTCAGGAGATCCGTGTTCATCCTCCCATTGAAATCACTGTATAATGATTGAATGAAACAGATTGGTATAATTTTAAAACCAGTTGACCTTTAAGGATGTGTTCAGTTCCTCTCTCAATAGGGGATATGTTTTGGAGTACAGATTGAATCAGTTTTTGTGATCGTTTGAACAAAAGCTCATTCTCTGCAAAATTACAGTTACAGCTAGAAAGATTTTGTACACTTATTTATTTGCTTGTTTGAAATGGACAATGTTTATTGCAACGTTCATATTTCATTGAGAAGGTCTAAAAAGTTAGGAATTAAATGAAGGATTCCTATTCTGACTGTTTCCAAATGACAGCTTTCTTATTTGTAAGAGATACAAACTAGTATTTCCTAAATCTCAATCTCACCATTTCACATATAGTGGCTTGTGAATTATTGCTGAACACATACATTCACAGGTGAAAATTTAGCAGAATCATAACAACATAGTAAATAAAAAAAGAATCCAGACTTTGATGCTAAAAGTTAAACAAACAAGCAAATACAAAGGAGTGAAGGGAAAGCTCTTTTCTAGTAAGTAACAAATATCAGAGGACAAACAGGGTTAGAAAATCATCACTTTGGAATGACCATGGTAATAATTAATATAGATAAGAACTATCAATGGATCATAAAACTATTGTGAGATTTTGTTAGAGAATAGTGTGTCCACATAGTCTAGGAATATCTCTATTTGGATTTCTTATTAATTACAGAGCAAAAAAAAAAAAAATTTAGAGGTCTTTACAGTAGAAAAATAGTGTATAAACAACCTAAATCAACATCATGTGCTTCCTGATATGGTTCACAGAGAAGGACAGGGTAAAACTTATACAATAATCCTGGCAGAAAATGAATAACCTGAATCAAATCAGGAGGGAACAATCAGACAATTCCAAATTGGGAGGCTTTTTAAATAAACACCTTTATTTAGAAACACCTTTTTAAATAATGGGTATAGACAGCTAGTCTATGCTCTTCCCAACTATCAAATGTCATGAAAGAAAAGACTAAGGAATGGTTTCTGTTTTTAAAAAAGTAATAAGATGAACAGCTAACTGACATGTGTGATTTCAGACTGGAAACAGAATTGAAAGGAAAAAAAAAAAGTTGAGACAACTGCAAAATATTGAATTTGGACTATGTATTAAATAACACTATTTTATATGTATTTCATTTCCGTAGTTTCAATAGTTACATTTTAATTATTTTAAATGTTGTACTCTACTATGAAAATATCCTTGCTCTTACAAGAGAAACATGTGGAAATGCTTAGGTGTCTGTATCTCACATGGTTCAGCAAAATAATATTTCTGTATAATAAAGACATTAGCTGGCTTTTGTCCCTGGGCCCTGGGAGGTCTACTCTAAACACTTGAAACTTCCTATCTTTAGGAGTGTCTCTTTACAGCCTTGGGATTATCTGTCGTTTTTCCTTTTGGTGGTCCCCTTGGACCACATCTGATTGTTTATGCTAACTGAGTGACTCATGGTGAATCCCTACATAGTTTATGCTAATAAAATTACTCAAGATGGAAGAGAGTCAAGCCAAAAAGATCAATCAGGTAATTAGAGGGTAGGGCTTTGAGTTACTCAGCACCCACCCATTCTCTGGGAAGAGGAGAAGGCCTGGATATTGTCATTTGACCAATGACTTCAGTGATGATGTCTATTTAATGAAGCCCCACTAAACGCTCTGGACACTAAAGCCTGAGCAAGCTTCTCTAACAAGGGCAGCTTCACGTATGGGACTCTCCCAGACTTGCCCTTGGCTGTTTCTAATTTGCATCCTTTTGTTAGGATAAAACTATAATTATAAGTAAAGAGCTCTCCTGAGTTCTGTGATTCAGTCAAGCAGACTATCAACCCTGAGGAAATCAGGGGAACCCCTAAAGAAAGTTGAGCAGAAGTGAGGATCTAGCTGGTGCCAGACATAAGAAGGACTGGGAAGTCTGACCTAATTCTGGGAAGATGATAAATTGCACATTCATTCATTCATTCATTGTAGATTGATTGTACAATTTTTTACAAGCTTCCCTGGTGGCTCAGAGGTTAAAGCGTCTGCCTGGAATATGGGAGACTTGGGTTCAATCCCTGGGTCCGGAAGATCCCCTGGAGAAGGAAATGGCAACCCACTCCAGTACTCTTGCCTGGAGAATCCCATGGCGGGAGGAGCCTGGTAGGCTACATTCAGTCCCTGGGGTCGCAAAGAGTTGAACACGACTGAGCGACTTCACTCACTATAAGTCTAATGTTTTTTTTTTGTTTTTTTTTTTAGTTTTTTATTTTTTAAATTTTAATATCTTTAATTCTTACATGCGTTCCCAAACATGAACCCCCCTCCCACCTCCCTCCCCATAACATCTCTCTGGGTCATCCCCATGCACCAGCCCCAAGCATGCTGCATCCTGCGTCAGACATAGACTGGCGATTCAATTCTTACATGATAGTATACATGTTAGAATGTCATTCTCCCAAATCATCCCACCCTCTCCCTCTCCCTCTGAGTCCAAATGTCCGTTATACACATCTGTGTCTCTTTCCCTGTCTTGCATACAGGGTCGTCATTGCCATCTTCCTAAATTCCATATATATGTGTTAGTATACTGTATTGGTGTTTTTCTTTCTGGCTTACTTCACATGTTTTAAAAAGCAAAATTTTATTTTAAAAAGTGTATGGTTCTGATATAACTTTAGAAAGTGGGGAAAATAATCTGAAGATAGTGTTCAATACACCTCTGTACACGTCTATGGTCCTGTCACAGAAAGCACTGAACTTTGTCTGGTTAGGTAAACAGTTAGATTGTTAGATGAATTTTTCTCCAGAAGTTAACTTCTTTGGATTGAAAATGGCTAATCAAAGCCAGCTTGATTTTTTATGCTTAAAAATGCCCCAAACTAAATATTAAATGCTAAACTCATGCCATCACTAGCATGAAAATGTAAACACTTTCCAGGTAGACATGGGGGAAGATTCAAATGAAAGTCTTTATGCTAAACGTGGTATTCTTATAAACAATGAAGTACATTCAGTTGATGGGCTTTTCCCAGGTAGTTCAGTGCTAAAGAATCTAGGTAGTTCAGTGCTAAAGAATCTACCTGCCAATACAGGAGACACAGGAGACACCAGTTTGATCCCTGGGTCAAGAGGATCCACTGGAGGAGGGAATGGCAACCGACTCCAGTATCCTTGCCCAGAAAAGTCCATGGACAGAGGAGCCTGGCAGGCTACAGTCCACGGAGTCACAAAGAGCCAGGCGTGACTGAGCAACTGAGCACGCACATGTGAACATTTAACTGATAGAGATCTTTAGCCATCCAAAGACATTTTAAAAATCTGTGCCTGGCTCAGAGTGGATGTTCACTGAGTAGCAATAGTAATGAATAATGGACAAGAACTATGAGGGATTTAAGGAAATGGTGATATCAATGATCCTCTCATTTGGTATAGCACTTTTTATTCTATGAGCTAAAATAAGTTTATGCAGCATATTATTACTGTAAGAAACACCGCGGGAAGAAAGAGCCACCCCTATGGAGGGCAAGCCTCAACAAGTCCGGGCATGCCTCAACATGCCCGACCTTGCCCGACTTTTCAATTACCAAGCTGGCGTGGGATACTGGGTAGACAGCTTGAATTAGCACTATGATACTAAAAGAAAATTATCATGAAAACAAGTAGCTTCTCAAGGTCATAGATTGCAAAGTATCAGCCAGTCTCTTCCCGCCATGTCATAAACGTGTCCAAATCGATGACTTTGATAACTCCTCTTTATAGAATTCAAGAAGGAGAGAGAGAGACATACAGGGAAGACACAGTGAGGGAGAGACAGAGACAGAAATAGAGACAAAGAGACAAACAGAGAGACAGAGGCAGAGACATAGAGACAGCAGATAACGGAGAGAAACAAAGGACAGAGTCAGAGACAGAGAGAAATGCAGGAGAGAGGCAGGAAGAAGGATAAAAAAAAAAAGGAGGGAAGGAAGTCTTTACCTTGTTGAAAATGTATTACATTAACAATTAAATACAGAACTCGAATTTTAATTTCTTTTAACTTTCTAAATTGCTGTGGTTTCACTGTTCAGCAGCTACCTGTCCTCTGTATAATGACTTTTGTCCTCCATTATGCTTTCATTGTCTACATCACTATCTCAGGCAGATGCTTTCAAAATAACTTTCATAAAATCTTGCACATGTTGCTTGTAACTTCTTTAGCCGTAATACAATATGCCCTTGAAAATGCATATTAATTCAGTTGTAATCAACTTACATGAATGAAGGAGAAATAATTTACTCTGTATCATTCTCTTTCTTTCTCTCCTCTGCACACATTATATATGTTACATGTTGTATTTTGCAACACTGCATTGTTATATGACTGTCATTCTGAGTTCATCCACCAGGTAAAACCAATTCTTTTTTTTCCCCGGGTAAAATAGTCAAGTTTCTGACACCTGCTTTCTTTTCTCAGCTATATGAAACAGCTTAAAGCATCAGAATGCTTCAGCTAGACTTTTTAATTATATATCTTAGTAGTCCAGTGTACTCAGGAGCTGCACTTAAATATTCAACCTGAAATGGACTCTATAATAAATTAAGCAAACTACTAACTAAAGCAACTTTGCTTGGTGTATCTGCCATCAGAAGTGACAATTCATCTAATTAGTTTGCAATACTGGATACATTCTAAATTATTTCTTTTTTTTTTTTTTTTCTCATGGGCACAGTGCATGTACAGCCAACAGACATACTTGGTTTCTATTAAAAGATGACTCCCACCAGCCAACACATTAATTAGTATTTGTTCAGTGCCTAATGATTTATACAAGGTATAGTGTTGAGGCTGTGGTGTGTGTATGTTCAGTAGCTCAGTGTGTCCAACTCTTTGCCACCCCATGGACTGTAGCCCACCAGACTCCTCTGTCCATAGAATTTTCTAGGCAAGAATACTGAAAGAAAGAAAAAGAAAAGAATACTGAAGCAGTTGTCATTTCCTACTCCAGGGGGTCTTCCCGACACAGGGATCAAGCCTACATCTCTTGCATTGATAGATGGATTCTTTACCACTACACCATCTGGGAATCCCACTGAGTGTGTGGATGACCCAACAAATAAAAATGATCCATTGGGGAGTGTTACAGCACATCTTAGACATCTCATACTACCAGTGGGTGACCTTCAGTGGCCTACAAGTTCTCTAAGACAACTTTCAAGGAAGGTGCAATTAAGAATGTGTGGCCCTTTCTATTATTCTTAGAAATACATCAATGTACCAGTGAAAGAATAAAAAGATTAAGGATAACCTTGAACTTTCATGTCTTAATTGACCAGTTGATAATTATCAATATCCATCGCCCCAAGTATCATTAAAAAATTATTGGCCAACTGTGGAAGTTCAACTGCTTTTGACTGCAGACGTCCAACTGTCTTGCCGTCTGACTCATAACCGATGAATGGCAGTGCTCCACCGTGACCCACTGGGCCGGACTGTTTCCAGCGGTTCCCAGAGGGGCTGAGACGGGCACCAGATCCTGAAGGGTATGATGGACTTAAAGGAGCAAAGAAAGGCTGAGAGTTACACATGTCTAAGGGGAAGGGACAAGCTGAACAGTATGGAGAAGTCTTGAAACAACAAAAGAGCAATAATGGAGGTTGGGACCCAGGACAGGGGCATTAACAACAGGGAAGACGCTCAAGGGATGTGGTTGAAGCCATCAGAAAGAGACTAAAGTGCTGGGCTTTTATTCCTTAAGCTAAAGTAATGAGTTTTCATTTAAACTTCACTATTTCCATGCTATCACATAATATATGTTATCTTTTATTTTTTATTGTTTTGGTGTATTTGGAGGGAGATGAGCACTGAGGAGACATGTGTGTGGTAAAGACTCAGAGCATATCAATAACTTTACTTAGCAGGCAACAGCAACAAACAGGAATTGGAGAAACAGATCTGTTGAGCCTCCGTGTTATTTACCACTTATTGGAATGTTGGCTGAAAAACAGTAAAATAAATATTTCATTTTACCCAGCATCATTTAAAAAGTAAATAAGACACAGAGCTCTTCTAAGACAATTTCTGTGGCGGTATGGGGTAGCTATAATGGGCTTCAAGCCGCATCAAGTTTAAGCTAATATTCTTGGGCCTACGAGTTTATACCTCCCTCTCCCCTGCAACAGTCCCTATATGATTCCCACAGGTAAAATCATCTCAGTGGGTTTCGCAAAGCACTGTAAATAAGTGCAGGTTTGCATTAAAGCTCCGACTACATATTAAAGGCAAATCAACAGCCCTTACTAATAGAGATGTTCAAAAAAGATAAAACACCTCAAAGCCCAGGCGCTGGGTTTGTGCTGCTATTTCATGTCACGGCAATTATAGTGATAGTATTAGGGACGATGAGGGCGGGAGTGGTGGTGTCATCCAGGGGGAAGGGAACGCGAGCCTTTAAGCAATCATGTAGAGCATGCGGAACATCTTAGAGCCGGGGAGGAACAAAGCTCCACGCTGTCGAAGTATTGATCCGCTCCAGAAGGTGCAGGGAGCCGCCCGGCCGTGATTGCCTTCCCCGCTGGGTTGAGAGAGGTCTGAGAGAATACAGTATTGATCTGGCCCCGTTCCTGAGAAGTAACTTAGAGATAAGCCCTGACTGGAGGCCACCAACCTTGAGAACAAGCGTGCAAAACACCCCCCTTTGCCATGAGTCCAACATCGGCGCTAATGCTGTGGGGGTGAGGACGAGAGGACACTTAAACCCGGTCTGAGAGGAGTCGCCCACGTGCTTTCTTCCCCACCTGGTTCTCCCCGGGGGTCTCCAAAGGCCGAAACTGTCAGAACAGTATCAGGAGTGAAGAGGAGGGGAGGACAGAGCTGAAGTCCCATTTGCGAAGGAAGAAAGATTTGCGTTTCTGAAGCTTTGTGTCAGTGTTTCAAGTCCGAGTGTTTGCTCCAATCTTAGTCAACCTTCATGTAGTGCGACTTTTAAATGGGAATAATAGTAATGCCTGTTTTGCAGATTGTGGTCTGGATTCAATGCAATGAAAGGACCTACTGAGGAAATGATAGCTCTTAATAGTCAGGGTCATGTGGCGGGGCGGAGAGCGGAGTAAGGAATCCACTACCATCTCCTTCTTGCTTTCTCTCAGAAAGACTTTTTCCCAGACACTAAATCCTATAAATCAAAGACAAACTAAAAACACTTGTCAGGGCAAAGGAAACTTCCCAGTTTTCCACTTCCAGAGCTGTGTTTGGAGTTAGTTCATCACTTTAGTCCCTGTGTGCTACCAAACCTCAATTTCCAACTTGGAAATTTTTTCAAAAAGCGGACTGAAAATTCTTCATTTGCATACCACTCGTTGTTTCATGGTTTCCTGGTGGAAATTACTGTAACCACAGGATTTTGCATGGTTTCAATCTGCAGCCACAAGTTAAAATTGGACAGATGTTACTGAGAATTCGGGGCACTGGACTGTTAGCTGGGGACTTATCCTGGTGTATCACCAGATCCAAATACAAATTCATTTGGACTGGAATTTTAGGGTACAGCAGCTTTTAGTTTTTCCATTTGCTAAGGAAGATGGCTCCAAGTTTGTCACTCCTGGGGCAAGCCAGTCCAGTAATACTTCTGAGGTAGTTATTAATCCTACATCACCTCCTCAGCCCGTGGGGGTCAACATTATCTCCCTGATTTATGCTGTGTGTCAAATGGGGTACATCTTTACTTCCTAGGTACCGAGGATTCTACGAGTCACTGTAAAATGACTCAGTGTTTGGTGTGATTTTTCTTTCCAAATCGGTATCAGTTCCTCATAGCTATCATGAAATTGTTTGATCAATTTCTGAATTGAACGTGTTGAATGAACAGTCACTTCTCTCAGACAATTTAACCAAAAATGAATTTTATAATTTTGTCTTATTTGAGCTCAGCTCAAAAAGAGAGAGATGAGAAAGCCCCACCTTTCAGGTTACTTTCTCCAGCAGCAGAAAGGGAACTGGAGCAAACTCTCCAGGAACATGTCTTGCGGATTTAAAGATCATAATTGTAATAACAATAACATCTCACCATTTTCAAAGCGCTTCTCTGTGCATTGTCTGTTTTTCATCGTCCTCAAGGCCCCTGGAGGTCAATGCGCACATTCAGCCTGGCTTCATTTGACCCACCTCCGCTTGACCACTGCCGGACTTTTTCCCAGGCAAAAGGAGAACACCCGGGAGGGTGCACAGCCTGGACAAAGAGGCTGCCGAGGTGGTTTGATTTCACCACAATCATTTCATCTGTCTTAGCAGAAATCCCCTGGGCTGCCCTCCCGTATACAAACTTGCCTTTGTTCACACAGCTCAAATAGAAAAGCTTCCCCTTCAAAATTTAACCGTCTCTCTGAAACATTTAAAGGAAATGTGGCCCGTAATTGTTCAACATGAAATGCAGGCTCGTGGATCCTTTGTCCAAAAGCTAATATTTAATCTTTTAAAGCTCCTAAGAAGTGTCTTTGAAGCGCTGATTTTGTCAAGCTAAATAAAATAATGCTAACTATGTGCATTCTTTAGGAAAAACTATTTATCTGCACTTTCAGCACACCTTTGGTCAGTCCTGCACCCTAATACTTCACCGTGCAGAGTATTAAGATCATTGATTTTTCTGAAATGTAGCCGTAATTGAAAAGTCTTCTTTTCCCACCACCACTTTCAAAAATATTTGGAGAGATCCCTGATGAAAAAAGGCAGAAACGCATAACAGTTTTAAAATTCCCTGCATATAAAAAGGGCCAAATGGGTTGTAAAACGGGCCACCCTCGTGTAGCTAGCCCACTACCTCCCTGATAGGCCGGGTGAGCACGATGGTTACCCGTATGATAAGGGTGCCAAAGGTCTTTGTTACCTCTTTCAGCTCTTCTTTTTTTCGCCCTTTCCTAGTTTTGCAGTTCCAAGAAAAGTCAAGGTGAAGAGTTTAATGCCTCTGAAGCTGGGGCAAGGAAACAAAACTGCCTTTTCCAGTGGTCAGTGGAGAATACAAGGAACACTTAAAACAGAGTCACTGAACTGAACAACCTTGATGTGGCCAAGGCAGAAACATCCCCTTTAGGAGATCCCCACGGGGTTCCCTTCGGGCTGCTGGGCCGGAAGGTCAGCCCATCACTATGGCCTTCCCTTTCAAGCGCACCGGCTGACGGTCAGAAACAGGTTCCGCATGACTGCTGGTGCGCAGACGGACTCCGCAGAGAGAGACCCTTGACCCACCAAAGGGGGAAAACCAAAGCAGGGATCGGGCACTTTATTTCAAGGGTGTGTGTGTGTGTGTGTGTGTGTGTGTGCGCATGTGTGAGAGAGCACACACTTCAAAGGTGAAGGAGCCTTTCAAATCTGGACTCCACTACGTACATACACACACACACACTAGGCAGATGAAAAAATGGGAAACAGATAGGAGAGATTGTCTTTCAGATGTCAACAACTTAGACACAGAGGCATACAGAGGCACTGCACAGTTAGAAATTTATATTTTAACTTTATCACACTTTTTAAGGAAGAGTGAATATAGTGGTATTGATATACTTTTGCAAAACAAAAAAAAAAAATCTATTCTGCAGCTAAGCTCTTCTGTCTAGGTAGGTTTCCTTCTATCATTAGTTGATACATGAAAACTTGACCATACAAGTTGCTAGAAAATCCCGTTCTTGTTATCTGGTAAAGGATTTTCTCTGCTACAGATATACAGTGCTGTGGTCTTTTGATTACATGGTACATTCTTGGATGTGCATAGTAATTAAAAAACAGCATAACCACACTCATGGGTGGCACTAGCAAGTTCTGGAAGCAGCTAGAGATCCTTTGGCTTAAATCCTTCCCATTTGCAAATTGGAGGCAATCCAGTTTCCACACAAGCAGACTTACTCATGAGCCAATGACTGGTGGTTATTCGTACCCTATCCAGCAGCTCCTGAAACTTCCTGTAAGTAAGGAATTAAGTAAGATATCAGAGATGCTAAGTGTAGTACTGGTCACTTTTGTAACTTTTCAGTCTTCCTTCTACTGAAGGTCTCTGGGTGAGAAGCCTAGAGACTGTGTGTCCCAGTAAGTCATGGGCTAGAACAAGGGTCACAGTAGTTGAGGTGATTGTACTCAGGCCGGAGAATCCTTGTGGTGGATTCCACAGTAGACGAGACTCAAGCATACCGTAGAACCTGCAGTAGACGAGGCTCGAACATAATTCCTATATTCAGCCAATTCTATGCAGACCCTACTTTATTTCAGAGCTGGAGATACTTAAATACTGATGGATACAGCCAATTCTCATGAAGCCCACCCCCTAGGAAGGATGGCAACAAGGGGCAGGTAATTCTCCTTATGTTAAATTGCTTGAAGAAGTGATGAATTCTAATGGGGGCCATAAGGTAAGCAAACAGGCTGAGGAATGGGGCAGGCTTTCTGGAGAACAGGATGTTTGCATGATAAGGGAAGAAAATTAATGTACATGTGACTTGCAAGACCTGATTTTACAGATTGTCTGTTGTGACTATCACATACAATAATTTTCAAACACAGACTCTCCTTTCCAATCCCACCCTGATTTATATTCCTTTAGCTATCACAACACACTAGTCAGGTTTGAAAACTCTCCTTCAGTTAAATTTGGACATTTTAGCAGGGAAACAGTCTCAGTAGCCTGTCTGATGGGTAGAAAAGGGATTATATTTTGGCATCTGTAATCAAACCCCATAAAATAGCCCTAACTGATTTTAAAACTCATATTTCAAACATACCTTACATTTTTATTTTCAAAAACACTGCCTCTGCAGTGTCTTACATCTTGCTGTCATTTCATAATTTATTGTCTTTATAAGATTCTGTGACTATTATGAAATTAAGCCACAGGTTTTAAGGAGAAATGGGGTTTCTTTTCTCACAAAATTTGGAATATTAAATTCTCCCTGTTCTGAATGAACAAAAAAGATATCTAATTTTGTGTAGGTAGGACTAAAGGCGGTTGCAGGTATAGCCTTTTCAGAAGAAGGAAATAAGACTTTTAAAATGTGGAATTTGAAGATAAACTACGAAACGTTGACTTGCCAACTTGCAACGTATCAAAATGTCAGCTCAGCACCTTAAAGAGTCTAAAGGGATTATTCAGCCCAATTTTCTCTGTGCTTAATGCCATATCCTGGCTTAGAGTCAGGCTCTTCTGGAAGAACATTTAACTCTTTCTGCACATCATGGCCTCATTTCATGCAATAAGGTTGCCATTTCCTAAATGAGATTCTGATAGTCTGAAATATTTCCCTTCACTTTGAAAGGACCCTTGCTTCGAGGATATAGCTTACATACTGCGATAACCTCAGTCATTCCCTAGCAAGAATATACCAAAATCACTCTTATGCCTCCATTAGTAGGGCCTAACAAGAGTGAGAATAAGAATATTCTTAGCCTTATCCCAAGAAGGAACAGTGGCTGGAATCTCATGACAACCTCCTTTAAGCCTGTGGGCATTGTGTGATAGCTTTAATGAAACCGCATAAATCTTTAACTATGACATCCAGCCTCTGAAGGAACAGATAAGTCACAAAACATTTGGAAGGGACCTCGGAGGTGGTCGTCCATTTTCTGTTTGATTCATGGATTTCGTCTATCATTCTTCTGACAGGTGGACGCAAAGATTCTGAGTTCTTTTTTCTCAAAGGTCTCCCATCTCAGAAAGCCACCTATTACCTTGTTTGATGGATCCAGTTGAACTTGATCTTTATAGCAATTAACTTTCAGAAACTTCTACTGCTTGAGCTACTTCTGTATGAATGGGTTTCAGAGAGCAGAGCCATTATTTTTCCCATAGGACATCCCTGCTTGCATTTTATTCAAAATCCACTTCTGTATGCCTTCACCCATTTCCTGGGCACCCGGTATGAGTCAGACACCCAGCAAGTTGCTGGGGACTCTGCAGCAAACAAAAGTGATGAATTCATTTCCTTCATGGGACTAACATTCTGGATTGGGTGTAGAGGGAGCAGATAAGCAAACAAATAAGGGAAAATGGAAAGTATCAGGTAGAAGTGAGAGCCAGGGCATGCAGGGTAAGGAAGGGAGCTGCGAGTCTGTATCAGTGGTCAGGGAAGAACTTCTCACAAGGTGACAGGTGAGTGTGGGTGGAGGAGACCTGAGGGAGGGGGCCAAGAGGAGACATGCAGGGGTCCCAAGCCTTCTCACTCTGGACTAGCAAATGGATGTCACCTCCCCTATTGGTTTTGACTGATTGGTGGTGCTGTCCACATCTCCACACTGAAAGCGGATCCTGGCTAATGTAAAAGGGAGCATTATTTAACAGTATCTTCCATGGATGCTGGGCATGAATGGGCAGCAAATATTCACTATACGCATGTTGTAGACCTAATATACTTGCAGCAACTCTTTAAAGCCTTCTCTTCTCTAGCTTTTATATCTTCATTCTCTTAAGTAAATCTCTTATTTTATTCTTTTTTTCCTCATCTTTGCAATGCTTGCCCTTTCTCTCAAGTAAGGGTTAATATGTTTCTTAAAGGTAAAAGTCAGGGCTGTGCAGAGTAATGAGCGTGTGATCTGGTGAGCAGGGAAAAAGTCTAGAATCTCAGTATCCTCACTCTGGACTCCACACTCAGACATGTGCAGCCTAAGTTCTTGTTGTTTGCTTTTGGAGGGACTTTTCATTACATCTGTGTGTTTAGTGCTAAGTGATGCCAGTGTGACAGGCACAGGACTGGTCCTTTTTCCTTCCTTCCTTGGTTAAAAACCTAACATTTAAAGAAAGTGATGTGCATGGGAGGTGTACCATTTGTCAAAACAGACTCTAGTCACATCAATTTGCAAGTCCCAGCACACAGTGTAAAACCACAGTTTCATGTTGCCCATTCTTAACAAAAGGTTAACGCTTTGAGCTTTAAAAAAATTTGGATCTGTTGGTTGGTAATTGGAATAAACATTCAAATTTGAGCATCAAATTTCTCATTAGTTTCACATCAATACCTGGGCTGCAACTATGGATCAGTGAACTGGGCTCCTCGCTGCCCAAGTGAGTTCATTAATCACTCTCCCCTAAGATGGCTGTGTGAGTAGACAGCTGTTCTGAGCAGCTGTCTTCTGGTACACTCCTCTCTACAGAGGATGGGAAACTTTTTGCATCAGTCTGCTGTTGTTTTAGCTGGAAGTCCCCTTGTAGTGACAGGTCCAGAAGCAAGCAGGTCTCAGGTCAGTAAAGCATTCCAATTTGTAAATGGTCACTTTATGATCACAGATAGAAAGGTTTAAAACCACTAAGGCTAAGTTTCCGTATCTTATCTGACTTATCACCAGGAAAAAGTAATATGAACCTGTGCATTTCAAGTCTACCCCGTGTTTGGTGAAAAGCCACAAACCCAAATTGAACTCTCATGACCCCTTTTCTCTTGCCCAAAATGATAGGGGCTGGTTGCTTAGCTCTCTGGCTCTCCCAACTATAGATAGATAACTTAATTTTCATATTTTCAGATACACTTGGCTGCTTCAAGAGATCAGAATCCACACACAGCTCCAATTCTCCATTATACTGAAGCGAGGACTCCAGTAATTGGAGCTTATCCTGTTTTAATATATGCAATCAGGAAATTTGAAGCGGCCTTGATGGCCCCTATAACATTTCCCTTAGATGCTCTCTGATATGTCAGCGTCTACAAGTTCATCCACACAGCAATGACCTCATGTGGCAACCTTTTTCCATCTGCTAGAACACTTAGTAGTAACATGAGAACCTGATTATCTTCTCTTAGGGAAGGAAAAAAAAGACAGGAGTAGACTAAGAAAAACAACACACATAAACACAAATTAAAGAGGTATCTCTCTCCTGTAAACAGAACCATCGAGAGAAATAGACACACACTGCAGAAAATAAGAATCTCAGAATCCAAACAACTGTTTTACAGAAAGGAGGATGGTGGGCGTTAGTTGGGAATCAAGCCCTATTTCCTCGAGATGTATTTAGTTTTTTCATATTAAAGAAAAGAGGTAAAAAATTCAACGTATGGAAACTTTCTTTTCTCTCATTAGTTGCAATCAAGCAATAAATGAAAGGGTAAAAGGGGGAAAAAATGAATATTTCCTGGGTACTTCTTAGGCAAAACATTTTAAACTGGATTTGCCTGTTGTGTGGTTGGGTCAGCTCTGAAGTAGGCAATGCCATGCTCAAGTGCAGTGAGGCAACTGAAGATCATTTATTAATTCATTCTTCTGATATTCCTATAACAAATATGGATTAAGACACTACTATGTATAATGTACTGTTCTAAGCCTTGGAAATCCAGGTAAGGAAGGTCTTAAAAAAGAGTATAGTACAGGGAACTATATTCAATATTCTGTAATAAACCATAATGGAAAAGAATATGAAAAAAGATATATATGTACATACACATAGAACTGAGGGAAGCAGGGATAAATCGGGAGACTGAGATTGACACATACACACGATTATATATGAAATAGATAACGAATAAGGACCTACTGTATAGCACAGGAAATTCTTCTCAATAGTCTGCAATGACCTACATGGGAGAAGATTCAAAAAAGAGTGGATATATGTATATGTATACCTCGCTTTGTTGTATGGCAAAAACTAACACAACATTGTAAATCAACTATATTCCAGTAAAAATTTACAACAATAATAATAATAATAAAGAGCTGAATCACTTTTCTGTACACTAACAACAAATGCAACATTACAAATCAAGTATACTTCAATTAGAAAATAAACATGGAGGAAAGAGCCTTGTGTTCACAAAGCTTGCATTTTAATGAGTAAAGACAGAAAACAAGCAAGAAAATATCAGTCAGTAATAATTTTGTGGGCAAAAATAAAGCAGAATGCTATCATAAAGAGAGATTGGAAGTTATTTAATGTCAGGATGATGTCAGGAGAATGATGATGGGGGAGGGTATTGAACTTGAAGCCAGCTAAACAAGAGCTCCTCTTGGAGCAGCTGGGTAACAAGACTATAACAGCTGGCACAAGACATGGAATTTTCAAGCATTCATGTGCAAACCCCCAAGTTTTCTCCATTTTAATGGCTCATTGTGAAATATTTGACTACCTTTGTAAACTATAAAATCATAAAGATAGCTGGCAATTACGTGTAAAATGGAAGTTATGAAAATAATGTAATCAGATAATTAAATTATACATCTTCTGTTTCTGCTTGGCCCTCTCCAAATTGATTATCTCTCCAGCTGCATTTATCTGGATAATTGTCCAGGCTAAACTCTTTTGGAAATAGCTTTACCTTGAAAGCATTGTTTCTGAACATGTCCTCAGCCTTACAGTGAACCTATTTCCTCATTACAGAAGTGCTGTGCCTTACTGTTGTCTGATTCTTACCCTCTTAATATCTCATTTAACCTAGTGTAGCTTAAAATTGCTTTGGGTGTGGCATGGAGTTTGTTGGGACCAGAACTTTGTATTTAAGGCAATGAGGGGGTGCAGCAAGAAGCAGATATAGAAAAGATAATATAAAACATTTATAAATACTACATAAAAAGACACACCCAGAAAGCCTTGAAAGTTGAGCCATCTATGCCCAGTGGGGTCTGTTAATGGAAATTGCTTAATGAGTGTCTTTTAAAGTAACTATCTGTTAAAATACTACACAGTTAAGTGGAGACTTTTGTCTCTAATAATCATGGACATTTTTTAGACTCTCGAATCCAGGAATGATTTCACTCACTACTGAAATGCAGCCCCTTCTGAGACTGATTATTTCAACTTCCTCAATATACCCATCAGCAGATTGTGCTTTTATAAGAACAGCTGACTGAAGACTAACCCAAGAGTCAAACCAAAGTTGATAACCTCCAACCTTTGAGTTTTTTACAGACTTGTTGATGTAAAATCCAATATTTAAACATTTTTCCTTTTTCCTTTTATGTCCTTACCAACTTGTTTATATAATTGGTACTAGGAGTTCATCAGACAAAGCTGTCTTTGTTTTATGGCATATATGGAGGAAATTGCTAGGCAATAAATATTAATATAAAATGTATTAATATGGCTCAGATTTTGAAATATGTTCACCAATATTCTACTCTTAAAAGGAATTACATAATTTTCCTGGAATGTTCCTCCCTGTTCCTGTTTTTGATGAAATTCCAAATATGGATCCAATTTCTCCTTTATATTTGAGTTGTATTTCACTCCACTTGCTTCCAACTTCAAGGATTGAATTAAAGGGAATTCTACATACTTTATTCTGTTGAATATAACAATAATCCAGAATGATATGTGTAAATGATCTTAGTGAAAAAATCAGTACACACACATAAATCATTTGTATATGCAATTCTTACAACTACGAATGTTATGTACCACATTATCATTTTTGACAGTTGTATCACAGGTGTGAGAACATTGAGCTACAAGAAACAAGTCACAGATGCATGAAATTTGGAGCTAAGACATCTGGTTTAATTCCTTCTGTTTAAACATGTAGAAATCAAGATCCAGAAAGGTCATGAACCTTGTATCCGGTTGCATAGCTGGTTAAGGGTAGAGCCCAGATCTGCTGACTGAATATGTGAACAGCTACAAGGAAGACTTGCTTCAAGCAGTGGTGCGAAGCTTCTTTGGTCTAATTATAGAATCTGATTTGAGACTCAACGAGATGCTTCTCTAAAGAATGTCTCATTAAGAAAAGCTTTTACTAACTAGGAAACTGCATGTTGTAGACTGGATGTTTGTTCCCCATCATACCTCTCATCCCCACCAAATTCCTATGCTGAGTCCCTAACCCCCAGGGTGGCCGTATTTGGAGAAGGGGGCTCAAAGGAAGTCACTAAGGTTAAATGAGGTCATGAGGGTGAGGCCCTGATCTAACAGGATTAGTGTCTTTATTAAGAGATGTGGAAGAAAACCCTCTCTTTCCCTCTTCTTCTCCCCCTCTCTCATTTCTCCCACTCTCACTCCACACACAACGAAGGAAGGACATGAGCACACAGAGAGACGGTGGCCCAGCAAAGAGGCCTCAGAATGAAAACCACCTTGCCACCACCTTGATCTTCGATTTTCAGTCTCCAGACTTGTGAGAAAGAAATTCTGTTGCTTAAGGCACTCATTCTGTCATATTTGTTATGGCAGCTCAAACAGGCTAATACACTATAATAATTCAAGTGAGATTTACCTAATTTTCTATTTTGTACTTCATAGAAAAAGTTGGTTTACTTAGCAGGTATTAAAAAGAAAAATGAAAGGTGGCAAGACAGTGAATGTTTCTGTTAGACAACATAATAAAACATAATAATTGGGTTGGAAAAGCATGTTTAACATTATTGCTGCTGTGATAACTATATAGGTAAAATTCAACAGATCTTTGGTATTTTTCTTAGAAAAATTATTGAAATTGGAATTGCTGGGTCAAAGTATGCATGTAGTAAGCCTTTTAAAATTTTCACAGAAATAGTAACTGCATAGTATACTACTCTCCAATAATTTACTTTGCAGAATAAGACAGCATGTTGATGGATAAGAGGTAGTGAAGAGGTCTGTTCTGTATAAATGCTATTCATAGATAGCTGCCTTTCTGATGTAAGGAACTCTGCTTAGACAGTGTTTCCAAAGAACACTTGGGAATCTAGGAGAGAGTGAGATTCCAAGAGGAGAGAGAACTTGCTTTCACTTTTGTTTATTACAGACAGATTATCAAATTACCAGAATTTAAGGGCTTCCCTGGTGGCTCAGATGGTAAAGAATCTGCCTGCAATGCAGGAGACCTGGGTTTGATCCCTCAGTCAGGAAGATACCCTGGAAAAGGAAGTGACAACCCACTTCAGTACTCTTGCCTGGAGAGTCTCATGGACAGAGGAGCCTGGTGGGCTACAGTCTATGGTGTCATAAAGAGTTGGACACAACTGAGCTACTAATACTTTCATTTTCACTTACATAGAGGATCAGTTCAGGTCAGTTCCATCACTCAGTCGTGTCCGACTCTTTGCCACCCCATGAATCGCAGCATGCCAGGCCTGCGTGGATGGAGATGGACACATCACCATCTCCCTGAGTTCACTCAAACTCACGTCCATCGAGTCGGTGATGCCATCCAGCCACCTCATCCTCTGTCGTCCCCTTCTTCTCCTGCCCCCAATCCCTCCCAGCATCAGAGTCTTTTCCAATGAGTCAGCTCTTCACATGAGGTGGCCAAAACACTGGAGTTTCAGTTTTTGCATCATTCCTTCCAAAGAACACCCAGGGCTGATCTCCTTCAGAATGGACTGGCTGGATCTCCTTGCAGTCCAAGGGACTCTCAAGAGTCTTCTCCAACACCACAGCTCAAAAGCATCAATTCTTCGGTGCTCAGCCTTCTTCACAGTCCAACTCTCACATCCATACATGACCACTGGAAAAACTATAGCCTTGACTAGATGGACCTTCGTTAGCAAAGTAAAGTCTCTGCTTTTCAATATGCTATCTAGGTTGGTCATAACTTTTCTTCCAAGGAGTAAGCGTCTTTTAATGTAATGGCTGCAGTCACCATCTGCAGTGATTTTGGAGCCCCCCAAAATAAAGTCTGACACTGACATAGAGGATCAGTTCAGTTCAGTTCAGTTCAGTCACTCAGTCGTGTCCGACTCTTTGTGACCCCATGAATGGCAGCACGCCAGACCTCCCTGTCTATCACCATCTCCTGGAGTTCACTCAGACTCGTGTCCATCGAGTCCGTGATGCCATTCAGCCATCTCATCCTCGGTCTTCCCCTTCTTCTCCTGCCCCCAATCCCTCCCAGCATCGAAGTCTTTTCCAATGAGTCAACTCCGCATGAGGTGGCCAAAGTACTGGAGTTTCACCTTTAGCATCATTCCTTCCAAAGAAATCCCAGGGTTGGGATAGAGAGAGAAAATAATCCATAAACTCACTAGGACACACAGCTGGCTAAAAATTAGCACTAAAAAAAAAAAAGGCAAGGAAAGAAAGAATTTATGTGACCTATCTTAAATGAAAATCTCCTGTAAGAATAAAGACTAGCAGGATTCAAGTATGAGTCTGAACCTAACAACTGTTTCCTGAAATTTATCCTTTTTCTCTTCTTTTTTTTTTTTTTTTCAATTTGGGAGTCCAAGATCATTTTTGACAGAGTACAATTGGCAGCCCCTTGGCTACCCTGGAGGGCAACACAAAACACATTCCATCTCAGTTATTACTGACCGACAAGATAAGAAAGTTGCATTTTATGTCACTTCATATCCAGAAATTCTTCCAAATGATAACTGAGAGGCAGTTAAGCCTCCTAGAAAATGAACAGTTAGGAGGACTGGTGAAGAAACCCAGTCACCTTTTGAAAATCTATGGCTAGTAGCCACATGGGGCTTTTTGAACCGAGAAAGTGAGCTTTATTTGCTTGTGCCTTGACCCCACCTCAGTCTGAGGTGTGGAAATTGAAGGCTGTATAATTTCTCTTGAAATATCTACCTTGTGCGGAGCAACAGCAACCCCTCAAAAATGAGCTATGGTCAAGAAAGTGTAAAAAGAAATGCTCTTCGATGTTATAGGCGTATCTCCTCTTAATGAACTTTGAAACCAGATGTTTAAACACACCGTCCGCATGAAGGCACGCCGTCTTACCCACTGCTTATTCCTGAACATGCTGAGAAAAGTTAAAATTTTAAAAGGAGAGGAAGTATATCATAGAGATATACTAACCCTCGAATTCCTTAGAGGGGTGAATAACCTTTTCTCTTGATATAGGAACCAAGCATTGATCTGTCATGCTGTTTGTTCTAGTAGAGCTCCCAGAGGCACGTTCAGTTTGAAACGTTAAGGCTAGTTCATTAGGCGTCCCCAGCCCGTTTCTCCCAGAGAATCAAGATAACACTGTGGTTAGTTAATGGCTTTCTCTTGTTTCCCCCAGAGCCTGCCTGTCTGAAGCCTGCAGGCTCGAGAAGCTTCTTCCCTCCTCCCCACCGCAACCCCCGCTTCTCTTTGCTATTAGTCACAGCTGGTAAGGCTCACAGGAGCCAAGCCTGTTTGAAAACAGTCAGATCACGACAGCGTTTGAGTCTTTCTGCTGCAAGCAAGACTTGCCCGGGCGGCCAGGAGGGGCTGAGTGGGAGAGAGGAGGGGAGGGGACGCACCGGCAGGAAAGGGAAAAGGGAAATTGCTCACCACCCCAGTTCACGACCCTCTCCCAGGGAGCCCTCGGCAGGCGGCCTTGCTGGGAGGTGGGCAGACTGACTAACTTTGAAACGAAGTGATGCCTCTTGGGGCTCCTGTCTCCTGTCTGCTACCCACTGGGATCCCTGGTATTCTGGTCATGGGGTCCAGTCATTATCTTACTGATAAGACTGGAGGTAGTGAATGCCCCTTCAGCTGTTGCATTTCTCTAAGACTCACCCATCCATCCCCACTTCCCTCTATACATACTTTTTATAGAGCCTGAGCGGAAGGAAAGAAAGACAATAAGAACTTAGACATAATCAGTTCAGTTCAGTCACTCAGACGTGTCCAACTCTTTGCAACCCCATGAATCGCAGCGCGCCAGGCCTCCCTGTCCATCACCAACTCCCGGAGTTCACTCAGACTCATGTCCATCGAGTCGGTGATGCCATTAGACATAATAGGTAAATTCAAATTCCAACACCAGAGCCATAAGGATTTCTAACATCCTGAGGTTGAACTGCCGAAATGAAAACAGGGTGCCTCACGAGAACGGCTTGATTTCTAACAGCTCTGTTATTTGACGGTTCAATTACTCCTTCTCCCAAAATAGGCCCTAGAAATGCTGAATAAATTTATCCTTTGCCTCTGATGGAGCCTCCATGAACTGCTACCAAGAACCACTATTCCACTGTTGCCTGAAGTGCCTGGTGAGCACTGCTGTGCAAGGATGCTCAGACAAATCCCATGGTGATGTAGGTGATAACAGTGATGTCATCGCCAGTGACAAATTACCCTTCCTCACAGCCCCTGAACCCGATTCATGAATGCTTCCGTTGCATTGGGTTTATGAGGCTAATAAACATATATGCTTTGGGGTCGAGTTTAAGTACAAGCCGGAAGGGTTTCATTTCCCTTTTTCGGTGTTTTAAGGATTATATTGAGAAATCACAGAGGAAAGTTTTATGAGGGATTAGGTCAAGCCCATAAAAGTAATGAGGTTCTTCAGGTCACCTTTTCCAGGGCAGTCTGAACGGGTTCCCTATCTGGTTGGGGATTTTCAGACCACATCGCTGCCTCTTCTTAAATGGTTTGAGAAAGTGTGATTTCTTCCTCTGAATTTGGAACATGCTAGTGCCTTATGAGAGATAATAAACACAGGACATGTATATTGACCTTCAAATTCAAGCTTGATGAAAAACCAAGCAAAAAAATTCAAACAGACTCTTAATGTCTTTCCAAAATGGAAATATGTGCATAATATTTCTAATTAATAAGAAATTCTCTAATTCTCTTGCAATTATGTTTTAGGTTTTAAGGGGAGGACAGAACATTAGCCATTAGTGGTCCGGTAGTCCTTGTCTGGATTGCTCACCGCAGCTTTTGTGATACGACAGAAAGATGGTCACTAAGAGCTAGGTAGCTACTTTATCTTATGTTTACTCTTGGAAAGATGTGGCTACTACTCAATGTCTCTAAAAACATACCAGTGTTTCCTATACTAATCTTTCACATATGGGTTTTAAAAATAATCCAGGTTGACAAGAGACTACTATGTCATTAAATAAAAATCAAGTCATACCTTATGCAAAAATTTTACTTAGACTTACATTTGGGGGAATTTTGTCTCATGTCTACTACTGAACGTTAGTTGATGGTAGACTATTATCTAGCAACTTATCCTGGAGGTGAACACACCTCTGAGTAAGCACAAAGGAGCATTAGTGTTGTTCATTTATTCATCAGGCACCAATAAAGACTGCATTATTTAATACAACTCATTCTCCGCACTTTTGCTCCTTACAGGTTCATCCCCCTGAATCTTCTCTTTCTGCCTGGCCCTTCCCCAGTGTGTCCTCTTTCTCACCTGCCCTGCACATTGATTGTCCATGGCTTTGGCCCTTGGTTCTAATTGATCCATA
The DNA here is from genome assembly GCF_042477335.2 of Ovis canadensis. Taxonomy (NCBI): domain Eukaryota; kingdom Metazoa; phylum Chordata; class Mammalia; order Artiodactyla; family Bovidae; genus Ovis; species Ovis canadensis. Next base: position 22,288,725 of record NC_091262.1, read on the forward strand.
TTTTCCTCCTCAGAGAAAGGAAGATGGTGTCCCATCACATCAGATTCCACTCCTGTTTGCCTTCACTCAACGTCAACTATATACTTGAATTTTTTCTAGTCAATATAGGGGATATAAAGGAACCTCATTGTCTGTTACCTTGGCAGATGAGATGATAACCCTATTAACAAAAAGTAAAATCATGCATCTAGTACTTCTTATATATTAAGCACTGTTCAAAGTGCTCTGTACACATCAATCTCTTCACTTTCAAAACTCCTTTGAGGGAGGTACTATCAGTATTTCTGTTATACGGAGAGGCCAGTCGAGACACAGAGGGATTGTTATAAAATGGCAATGTTGTGGAACAAGAGGACAAAACACCGTGGAGCAAAGGGGGCCTGGGAAAGTAGCAGACAGGAGACACAACCAAAATCCCACAGAATCTCAACCAGTGGAGATCAAAAGGACAAATGAACAAAAAGCATATACAGATAGGCTAGATTTCCTTAAAAGCTGACCTTTGAAAGGAGAACTTTAAAGTAAATTTTAAAGATTTGTTGTATTTTGGGAACTTATTAGCAAGTACCTTATTTCATATAATCTGCACCGAATCCCGGTTTCAAAGATAGACACTTAGAGAGGACACAAATTGTCTAGTTTTTCAAAAGAATAAAATACAAGGCCAGAAATTAAACTCAGGTCTGCTTTGACTCAGCACCCATGCTTTTAACCACTTTACTAAACTGGCTTTATCTTTGTGGTAGATGGTGAAGGGTGAGTAAGGTCTGGAAAGCCAGAACTGGGAGGGTAGGCCAGTGCAGGGGAGGATAAGTACAAGTAAAGAGGCAGATATGGAATCTGAGGAAGGGATGTCTTTCCTTGTTCTTTCCTCTCCAGCAGGAATGCATGACACTCATATACGTGAGACATGGCAGGCACGCATCCAAATTCTACAGGCTTTGCAGGGAGGGCGTAAGAGAGGTCGCGAGAGTGGTGCAAAATGGGAGAATGAGGCTGCCACGATTTCGTAGAGAAATACGGGAACAGATATTGGAAAGTAAGGTTGAAGGTGCACGTCAAAGGGCCAAGACAAAGTGTTGACTATGGATGTCATGCAGTGGGTAGCTACCTCTAACTTTCTGAAAGAATACACGAATGGAATTAAGCTTTATGACATTAGCTCAACAACGAGATGTATTTGGAAGAGTGATTAAAAGGTCATTTTAAAGACCTTTGAAAATAACTCAAAACATCGATGAGTGTCTAAACAATAATGTGGAAAATAATAAGCAAATAGTCACTGTGGGCATAGAATGCGCATTTGGCAACTGATGTCGATGGATTACAGGAACGGAGGAGGGGCCATGATTGTCAAGTGTCCAGTCTGACAAATCTTTAAACTAATCGTGTGTCATTATTTTATTTTTTTTATTTTATTTACTGCTGTCTATTTATGAGAGAGAAAGAAATTCAGAAGCTTAGTTGATGTGATGCTTAAGATAATGAGTTTTGATTCGGACAACTTAATTTGAGGTTCCCACAGAACATTTCATTGGAATAGTCCAGCGGGTACTTAAAATGTGAGTCCTTGCTCAGAAAATGAGTTCAGCTTGAAACTATGATTTTTAATAAAATTTACCTTTAAAATCTATTTAGATTTATAGAAAAATTGTGTGGATATTGTAAAGGGTATACATAGACCTTATATCTAATTTCTCCTCTGAATAACATTTTGTATAAATATGGTTTAGTTCAGTTCAGTAGTGCAGTCATGTCCGACTCTTTGCGACCCCATGAACTGCAGCACGCCAGGCCTCCCTGTCCATCACCATCTCTCGGAGTTCACCCAGACTCACATCCATCGAGTCTGTGATGCCATCCAGCCATCTCATCCTCGGTCGTCCCCTTCTCCTCCTGTCCCCAATCCCTCCCAGCATCAGAGTCTTTTCCAATGAGTCAACTCTTCACTTAACGTTTACTAAAATTAATGAGCCGATGGTGTCTCAGTGGTAAAGAATCTGCCTGCAATGCGGGAGATGTGGGTTTGATCCCTGGGTTGGGAAGATACTCTTGAGAAGGAAATGACAATCCACTCCAGTATTCTTGCCTGGGAAATCCCATGGTCAGAGGAGCCTGTCAGGCTACAGCCATGGGGTCACAAAAGAGTCAGACACAACTTAACGACTAAAGAACAACAATAGGCCTGTGACTAGCAGGCTGTTCCCCTTCTCACATCTGAACGCAGGAGGATGAATCTTGTAAGCATCACATTGGATGAGGGATGTGAAGAAAATGAACAACACAAAGTCTACCAAAGGGTAAGCATGCAGCAAATAGCAACTGAGGAAGTAGAACTTACAGTCTATCCTGTTGAGAACGTGTTTGTGAAGATTTCATAGATTTCTTACTAAACATACAGATTAAACGAACAACAACAAAACCCTCTGTGGGCCAAAATATTCTCCCCAACACTGCTGATGAGTGTGAAAATTGGTGTAGTAGAACATTTCTGGAGGAGAGTTTGTTAATATAAATCAGAAGCCCTAAGTAAGTACATATGCTTTATAGGGCTTTATAAGTGGCTCAAATGGTAAAGAATCTGCCTGCAGTGTAGGAGACCTGTGTCTCAGCCCTGAGTTGGGAAGATCCCCTGGAGGAGGGAATGGGCTATGGCAAGCCCGTCCAGTATTCTTGTGTGCAGAATTCCACAAACAGAAGAGCCTGGCAAGTCCATGGGGTTGCAAACAGTCAGACACAACCAAGTGACTAACACATTTAATTCCGTTCAGTTCAGTTCAGTCACTCAGTCGTGTCCCACTCTTTGGGACACCATGCACTGCAGCACACCAGGCCTCCCTGTCCATCACCAACTCCCGGAGTTCACTCAAACTCATATCCATTGAGTCGGTGATGCCATCCAACCGTCTCATCCTCTGTCATCCCCTTCTCCTCCTGCCTTCAGTCTTTCCCAGCATCAGGGTCTTTTCAAATGAGTCAGCTCTTCACATCAGGTGGCCAAAGTACTGAAGCCTCAGCCTCAACATCAGTCCTACCAATGGACACCCAGGACTGATCTCCTTTAGGGTGGGCTGGCTGGATCTCCCTGCAGTCCAAGGGGCTCTCAAGAGTCTTCTCCAACACCACAGTTCAAAAGCATCAATTCTTCACTGCTCAGCTTTCTTCCCAGCCCAACTCTCATATCCATACATGACTACTGGAAAAACCACAGCCTTGACTAGACGGACCTTGGTTGACAAAGTAATGTCTCTGCTTTTTAATATGCTGTCTAGGTTGGTGATAGCTTTTTTTCCAAGGAGCAAGCATCTTTTAATTTCACGGCTATGTGCAGTGATTTTGGAGCCCCCAAAAATAAAGTCTCTCACTGTTTCTATTGTTTCCACTTCTATTTGCCATGAAGTGATGAGACCAGATACCATGATCTTAGTTTTCTGAATGTGTGTTTTAAGCCAACTTTTTCACTCACCTCTTTCACTTGCAACAAGAGGCTCTTTAGTTCTTCCTCACTTTCTGCCATAAGGGTGTTATCATCTGCATATCTGAGACTATTGATATTTCTCCCGGCAATCTTGATTCCAGCTTGTGCTTCATTCAGCCCAGCATTTCTCATGATGTACACTGCATCTAAGTGAAATAAGCTAACACATTAGAATTTCATTATTAACTGAAATCCATAGTTTATTCAGATTTCCTTAATCTTTACGTAATATACACCGTAACATTTTTGCCTGCTCCAGGATCATAATCAGGACACCACATTCCATTTAGCCAGGCTCTTCCTGGCTATTATAGATGCTCAGACTTCCCTTGCTTTCAATGACCCTAACAGTTTGCGGAGTGCTAGCCAGGTAGTTTGTAGAATGCCATTCTACTAGGATGTGTCTGGTATTTTTCTCATGAGTAGACTTGGGTTATACGTCTTTGGAAGAAAGATCACAGCGCCACCCTCATCCATCCCGTCATATCGAGAGTACATATTGTGGATGTGACTTATAACTGTGGGTGTTGGCACTGATGACTTCTCTGAGATAGTGTTTGTCAGCTTTCTCCATTATCAAGATATTCTTCCTCCTGCCCCGTTCCATCCTGTACTTCTGTAAGGAAGCCACAGCAAGGACTGGGAATGCTGTTATCCTCTTGAGAGTGAAATATCTACAGAAATTATTTGGAGTCCTTCTGCACAAAATATGTCTCTATTCTATAATTATGTATTTTTTTAATGATTATTTTTCAGTCATTGATTTAGATCAGTATTGACACATGGATATTTATTTTATACTTTGAATTATAGCATACTGCTACTTTCATTTCTTGCTCAATTTATTCCAGTTAGGCCTTTGGGCACTCTTTCTGTCAGGACCTGTATCCCTTTGACAGAGTTCATATTTTGTGTGAGGCATTCCTGTGTGGTATCAGAACTGTTAGCCCATACAGCACCATGGGAAACAATTTCCTTAACTAGAATACAGTGCTCACCTACAGTTTCATTTCACTTTAGTTTTCAGTTCAGTTCAGTTCAGTCACTCAGTTGTGTCTGACTCTTTGCAACACCATGGACTGCAGCACACCAGGCCTCCCTATCCATCACCAACTCCCGGAACTTGCTCAAACTCATATAAATTGAGTTGGTGATGCCATCCAACCGTCTCATCCTCTGTCGTCCCCTTCTCCTCCTGCCTTCAGTCTTTCCCATCATCAGGGTCTTTTCAAATCAGTCCGTTCTTTGCATCAGGTGGCCAAAGTATTGGAGGTTCAGCGTCAGCATCAGTCCTTCCAATGAATATTCGGAACTGATTTTCTTTATGATGAACTGGTTGGATCTCCTTGCAGTCCAAGGGACTCTCAAGAGTCTTCTCCAGCACCACAGTTCAAAAGCATCAATTCTTCTGCGCTCAGCTTTCTTCACAGTCCAACTCGCACATCTTTAGTTTTATGATGTACTAATTTCCAAAGTCATTTAGGTCAGCTCTGTTTTCCTCTACCAGAATACAGTTTTGAAAAACATAATTTTCACAAAGATGATGACTGTGCTAAGGAAGTGCAAGGCCAATGGTGTATCTTAAAGAGATGACTCTGTGTTTGAAGTGTAGGAGAAGATGGAGCAAGTGATAGTGATAATAAAGAAAATTAGGTAGAGAATGAAACGAATACATTGGTACAGATCAAAGTGGCAAGAAAAGAAGAGGTAGTTGTTGGGTGATATGGAGCATAAATGTGAAGACAAAGATCTCACTTCTATAGGGGAATGTTGGCTCCCTCTTCAGGATTATCCCTTTCTGTTTTAACAAATGTCCTCTGGAGACATTCCCTCTTTGGGTCCCTGTGGGGCTTTCTTAACGAAAGTTCTCATTTCACCCCCAGTAATGTCTCCCTCCAGACTCCTCTTCCTCCTCCCTTTTCCTTCCCTTTTCCCTCCCTCTAACCATCAAATTTGGTAGCCCCACTATTTAAGGCTATATAAAGTGCCATCTGATCTAGTCTAATCTAAATTTTTCAACTTTCGCCTTTCATTAATAATTCTCCAAACAGCAAACAGCATTTCTTTCAGAAAGCCCCTCTTGATGTTCCTCCTCCAGAAGTTAGATGCTTCAGATATGAACTCCCATCACAGCATAGCTTGTTAAATTCTTGGTCTTTTGTTGCTAACCTATCAACTACATGAGACCCAAACAATATTTATGTCAGTTGCTATTGTGTATGCTATAGAGTACGTGACATCTGGTAAGATTTTGATAAATATTTGTGCATGAGCTCATCTTTTGAAGAACCCTTAGCTCTCATCATGTCAGCCTGATCTGTAAATGACATATTCATTGTCATACTTGAAATCTATTCATCCCATTCTCCTCCTCCTTGACTAAAGCTAATACTCATTCTTCAGTTTTCCAGTGATTTCTTTTGCTCATCAGTTTTTAAAATACACGATGTTACGGCATTTCATTACTCACTATGATTTGCCATCACTTAAGTTTTGTCATGAGTCTTTGTTTATGGCACCTCCTAGATTGGAAATTTTCTGAGAATAGAAGATAAAATCTATGTTTAATTGTAACAAGCATTTATTGAACACCAAGTGTATACATGGAGGGAGAAGACTTGGCCTCTATCTTTTAGGGACTTAAAATGTAACTATAACATTGGACAAAGCATAAAATGATCAGGGCGTACTTGCAAAATAACATAGAAGAAAGTATGTGAGAGAGTTCAAACTGGCCTAGTAATTGCAGGAAACAAGTAAAACCCAGCTTTGAGTAGAAATTGTCAGGTAAGGTATGGTAAAGTTGAGGAGTCGGGTAAACTTCTGAACAAATATGGGGCACTTACAGCTCTTCTTGTCCCTTTTGCAGCCCCTCCTTCAGAGTCAGAAAGGAAAAATGCAAAAATGGTGCTAGAAAGTCTGATTCCGAACAAACCTGGGATCCACCACTGACTGGTTGTATAACCCTGGGCTAGTCACCTAAGTCCACTGACCATTAGTCAACTTTCTATAAGGTGATGCTTTAATATCAACCTACTGCTGCTTGGACAGAGGAGCTTGGCAGGCTATGGTCTATCGGGTCTCAAAGAGTTGGACAAAACTGAACAGACTGAGCTTGCACTACTGGTGGATAGGATTTGCAGGGGAGTGAGTAATGACAAAAGAAGACTAAAAAAAAGCCCCCAAACTTCTAGGTTTTTATGTAAATGATGATGCCATTAACTGAGGTGGGAAAACAGGAAGAGAAATTCAGAAGGAAGAGAAAGCTAGGGAGTTAGACAATCAAACAAAAGCTGTTTTTGACGAGTCCCACTTGTGGATATCTATTAGATAGTGGCCTGTTCCTATACCTCTTCTAAATCTCTGTCCCCTGTCCCATCAACCCAAAAGAGAATGCTCAGTCACTTTTTGCTTCTATTCTGCCTTGAATTTTTACATAGTGTATATATTTTTTTGAAATTGTTAGATTTCTCGTTTCTTTGTTCACTATCTACTCCTTCCCTAGAATATAAATGCTAAAAGGGCAAGTAATTTATGCTGCTCACTCTAGAACCGTTAATGGTATTATAAGACCTGACATGTTGCCAGCACTCAACAATGAATGAACGAATGAGTTAATAAATGAGTAAGTGAATAAACGAATCTAAGAAGCCGTATCAGTAAAACTGTTTAACAAAAGTATTTAGGAATCAGGGGCCAGTGCTAAAAATATATTCACTAGTCACCTGCTATCAGATAGCATTCAAAGCCATGGGAATATGGGTGGAGAAAGACCAAGAAAAAGATGAGGAAATGCCAGCAAAGAGAGGTTAGGAAACTTGCCTGATGCCCTAGAACATATGCAAACTAGCCAGGTTTGAACTTAGTCCCTTGTTGCCTCCAAAGCTTGCCTCCAAGCACTGTCCCTGCATCTCTCCACTGGGGGAGGAATTCTTGCTCAGACCCCCACCTCGCCAGCCTCCAGTAAAATTCGCCTCACTCATGCCCTCCACCAGCCCTAGAACTAGATCCGAAGCAGCTTCACATTGTGAAACAGTCACATCAGTGACTGACAGTGGCTTGGAAAACTTAAAAGATGTTTGCATGTGCATTGAGTAAAAATATCTGATTCAAAAGAATTTATTTTTAACAGCAGAATTTTAGGCTTCAGCTGCAAATCATTCTCAGAGATCGTTAAGTAATAGCCCTTAGGTGTCTGTCTAGTCTCAGTGGATAGTTTCCTGTCAACACTTGAATATATTAAAAAAAAAAAAAAATCCTGTTCCCAGAAGATTGGTGATCAGAAAAAAAAAAAAAAAATCTAATATCCCATCCTACTTTTTCTACTCAAAGACTTTCCCAGCCTCTTTCTACCTGGTAGAGTGATAACTCCTACCCTGCTAAAAAGGCCGGCCTTGTATCTTTTGCTATTGCTTTTCCTCTCTAATTAAAAAAAGAGAGAAAGAAAGTACTTGGCAGGTATGTACTTGATACATCTGTACCTTTTCATCATATGTGCACAGTCTCCGGTTAAGATGTTGTAAACCCCTCCTTTTCAAAGTCTCAGCAATTCACGAATGTAGACTGATTTTGGTTCACTTGGTGTTAGTGTGTGTGTTAGTTCCTGAGTTTGAAATGCTTGTAAGTAAGAAAGGAAATCAGTGTTTCTTTGAGGGTGAAAAAATAGAACATCTTTTTCCTTTGCTTCAGGGGACAAGCAACCTATCTTTTCTACAAGAGTCTGTAATCAAGAGTTTTAGTAGATCTGAATTCATGACAAAATTAAGAAAGTTAAAAGTTCAGAACATTCAATCTGCTCAGCAGTTCACTTTCTGATGTTCTTTTGTGGTTTAATCAGTGGCTGAAACTACAGAATACGAATGAAGAAGGACATGGTTTGTGTCTTCATTAGAGGAATGAGGCCTTCTTACAGTTGAGTGAGTGAGTTGAATATCTCTTTATAACTTCTCTTAAAATAGTACTTTTTCTGGGCAGAAGATTTTATTAAAGAAATTAACATTCATGGAAAATATAATTTTCATTAAAATTTTTAAATAATAAAGCAGCTTTCCAAACCAAAACTTATGTGTGTGTTCCTAGTCTTTGGGAAGATGATTGTTGATCTTCTGACTTAGGTAGAAATTAACATATCTTCATGTCAACATTCATATATCAAAAGCTATGGTTAGACCTCATCATTAAGTGCCATAAGTTAGTGAATAGTGAATAGAATTTTTTTTTTTAAAGTATGATCAACTAAAGTGGGACCAAAGTTGAGTTATACACAGAATTATTTTAACAGAGGAGTTCTACAATACTGAACTGAAGAGGATTTAGTTTGACAAATCCTTTCATTTGAACTGATTATATGCACGTATTCTCAGACACAGGGTAAAGCAAGGCCAATATGAAGCAACAGTGAAAAAATCCTCACCTTAGACATCCATGAAGGCTTAATTTTGCTCCCTAATGAATCTCCTACAAGGCTTCCAAATCCATCTTTCCCCCTTTGGGTTAATGAAGTAGTCTATTAAACACACTGTTTAGCACCAAGGTTACTCTAAGATCCATTAAAGGTGGTCTTGAATAATGTATTTTTATTTGCTTTGGGGGATGGGAATGGTAGTGGGTTGTATGCAAACTTGTAAAAGAAAACTTAAGAGTGTCTGAAAGAACTTCATTTCACATATGACCTTTTACAGTAATTGGATCTGAATTATAATCAGTCACCTGAATCCTGAAATAGATAAAATAGTTTTTTAATGTTAAAAAGTTTTAGCCCTTCGTTGATTATCTATCAGTGCTTACAGTCCTGTGAAAATAAGATAAATGAGAAATTTGGTCTCTAATTAGACTTCGCTAGATTTACAGCTTTTAATTTATACGCCAATGCAGCTCAGGCCGGCACTAACGCAGATAGAAATGGAGCCCCAGTTTTCAATTGATTTAACAATTTAATTGCAGCATTAACATCCATTAACATTTAACTAACCTTTTAAACTAACCTCAGGCACAACCTTAAAGACTAAATGAAGTAAAATTGCATATAAAAAGGTACTAACAGACAGCTGCAAGAAGCCAAAGCGAATCTTGAGGGAGATTTAGCTTTACTTCCTCACATCGGCAGGAGGGAGTCTGTTTTCCTTCTTGCAAAATTCAGTAGGGAAGCATGCTCTGATTTATAGGAAAAGGAAATAGACACCTTTGATGGTTATTAACTGGCATTTGTGTCTTCTTGTCTATGATGAGAGCTAGATGACGCAATCTAGCTTTACGATGGTGGAGAGTTAAGGGTCAAATTCTAAGGAATGTACAAATCTAAACAAGAGGAACCTCAGAACCGAATGCATATTTGATCCGAAGCTGAAGTGGAACACACTCCAAACCCTACTGTACTCATGAAACGTGCATGCGTGCATGCTACGTCATTTCAATCCTGTCCAGCTCTGTGCGACCCTAGGGACAGTAGCTCGCCAGGCTCCTCTGTCCGCGGGATTTTCCAGGCAAGAACACCGGAGTGGGTTGCCATGCCCTTCTCCAGGCGATCTTCCCGACTCAGGGATCAAACCCGTTTCTTTTACAACTCCTGCATTGGCAGGCAGGTTCTTTGCCACCAGCACATCTAGGAAACCCATGAAATGTGGGGAATACACAAATTAAATCCAGTTAGCCAAACCAGCCTAGTGTATGTGTCTGTCTGTTTGCTTGCTTTTGGGGTTGGGTTATTTGGTCAGTGTTTTAATTTACAATTTTTCTTCAGCCTTTTCTGCTCTTTTTTTTTCCAATTGAATGGAAAGATTAAAATTCAACAATATATTTTACATTTTTAGGAAAATTCAGGATTGTAATTGTAAGCTTGGTTTTAAGATAAAAAGGTGAAGGGAGAAATCTTAAGATATTATTCTCTGACTTCAGAAACAAAAATTAAATTGTGAAACATCTGGTTTCACACTTGCGGGTATCTTCTGAACAAGAACAGTCACTTGAGATAGCTTTGCTAACGTAACTGAAGAATTTTCTTAAATGTTGGTTTTAGAGTATTTCTGCAAAGCAACTTTTGGGATGACTAAACAAAATACTGCTGAGATCCTTGTGGTTTTGCAGCATCATAATGGGAATTGATCCCACACACAGATCCAAGGCCCTGGGACAACCTGAGAGTGTTCCCTTTGATGCTTTAGACTGAGAAGTCTAAGGAAGCAGGATGGCCTTCCAGCCAACAGAGACACGTTGTTCCCAGACTGATACTATACATCATGTATATAGTAGTTCAATGATCCGGATATTAAAAGCCTATAATTGTAAGCATTGACACAGTATATTGTCACTCTGCCATTTTTCATGCTTCCTGGCACTTCAGTTCCAATTTATGTTGCAGGGCTCTGAGGATATATCATATTAACATTGTGTTCATCCAGGAAAGGTGGGGTATTATAGACATGCTTACCTTAAAAACCCTGCTACAGCACCTCACAAGAAAGGGCTGTAATTAACCTTAGTAAACAGGAAGAAAAAGTGATATGAGAAGCCACTAGGGTGATAATATGTTATAATCAGCCATCTCTGTTCACATTTGGTTTAGTAACGCTTTATATACACATACCACTGATGTGTATAGTTTATCTTATTATAGATATTTATACACCCCAATACTTTCGCCACCTCATGCAAAGAGTTGACTCATTGGAAAGGACTCTGATGCTGGGAGGGATTGGGGGCAGGAGGAAAAGGGGACGACAGAGGATGAGATGGCTGGATGGCATCCCCGACTCGATGGACGTGAGTTTGAGTGAACTCCGGAAGTTGGTGATGGATAGGGAGGCCTGGTGTGCTTTGATTCATGGGGTTGCAAAGAGTCGGACACAACTGAGCGACTGAACTGAACTGAAACATCCCAATTCAGTACAGGGTAAGTGGGCTTTGAAGTCAGGCTGTATGAATTTCTGCCTTCACCACTTGCTTATTTTATGTCAAAGCCTTGTTCTTTAAACTCTCTAGGTCTCCACTTCTTTTTTTTGTTTTAAATAAAGGTCCTTCTCCAAAAGATGATTGTGAATATTAAATAAGTAGTCGACATAGCATACATGTAGTACAGCAAGCAGCAGAGGAAGAGAGACAGAAAGAGACAGAGGTAGATACAAGGCCATGAAAGTGAGATTCAGATAAATTTGTAAATATAAAAATTACATATCAGAAATACTAGTAATATAACTTATGATATATGATGTTAAATGAAACAAAATCGATAAAAATACTAACGTTTTCAGAATTAGGCTGAAAAACAAACTAAGAACTTACTACCTTGGACTTAAAAGACATTATGTTAAAATGTAAAATGATAATTTTTTTAGATAAGAAAACTAGAACAAAATCTTGAGTTACTGAGACTTAATATCAAAAGTAGAGGTAATAACAGGAAAAACTGATAGGTTAGACCTCATTAAAAGAAAAACTCTGATTCTGCAAAAGATTTGGTTAAAATTATAGTCAAACTCCTGACAGGGAGAATTTATTTTCTAACCAAATATTCAATAATATAGTCGTGTTTAGAATATATAAAGAAATCTCAGGTCTGAAAAAAATAGAAAACCAAATAAGTAACTTAGAAAACAAAGACAAAGGAACATTCCATTGAGAATATGCAAATAGCAAACAAACATATGAAAGGATACTTGATATCTTTACCTATTGGGGAATTACAAATTAAAACCATGAGGTATCACGACACAACTAACAGAATGGCTAAAATGCAAATAGTGGAATCCCAAGTGGTGACAAGGAAGCAGAGAAACTAGATGAGCCCAACATCACTGGTGGGAGTGTAAAATGGCATAACCGTAGAAAACAGCTTCGCAATGTCTTACAAAAGTAAACGTGATTGACATATAATCTAGAAACTGTACCCTTCCGTTTTTATCCTGAAGAAATAAAGATTTGCCTTCATACCAAAAAAAAAAAAAGTTCATAGTCACTTTATACACAATAGCCCTGAACTTGAAACAACCCAAATATTGTTCAATAGTGAAAGTGAAAGTGAAGTCGCTCAGTCGCGCCTGACTCTTAGCAGCCCCATGGACTACAGCCCACCAGGCTCCTCCATCCATGGGATTCTCCAGGCAAGAACCCTGGAGTGGGTTGCCATTTCCTTCTCCAAATTGTTCAATAGGCAAATGGTTAAAAGATTATAGTTCATCCATATTATGGAATAGCACCTAACTATAAAAAAAGAACAAAAATTGATACATACAACAACTTGGATTTGGCCCCAAGGTAATTATGTTGAGTGAAAATGCCAATCCCATAAGGTTGCACGCTATAAAATTTAATTTATATAATATTCTTGAAATGAAAATGAACAGATTAGTGGTTCTCAGGGGTTAGAAATGGGACCTATAGATACAAAATAGCAACACAAGGGATCCTGATAATGATGAACTGTTCTAATTTTGATGATAGTAATGAAATACACAAATACTCACATGATGAAATCACATAAAATAAATACACATACAAACAAATGAGTACATATAAAACTGATGAAATCCAAACAAGATCAGTAGATTATTGATGGCAGTTTCCTGGTTATGGTATTGTTTTGTACTACAATTATGGAAGATGTTACCTTTGGGGGAAACTGGGTGAAGTACATACATGATCCCTCTGTAATGTTCCTCACTGTGGCATGTGAATCTACAATTATCTCAAAATACAAGTTTTTAAAAAATAAAGAAAAGATACTGTAAATACTTGAAAACCTAAAAAGAAACTGTATCGCCATCGTTTCAGGGTGAGAATAGGGCTAAGAAGTCTGTTCAGTCTCCAAAGAATATATGCAACCTGATATCCACTTCAAATATAGCCAAGGAAAATAAAGAAAAACGAACAAAAAAAGACATCTCAGAGAGTGGAGCCCAGGTCCATAGGTTACCATGGAAAAAGGAAGTTTCCTTGAGAAGGAGCCTTAGCACCTGATCAAGGCACTTAAAAATGTCTTCCCAGAGGATTTCATTGTTTGCTGTGTCTCCATCCTTCCCTTTCTCCAAACAAACGATTTACTGTGGTTGTACTGTCCTTTTATCTCACTATATATTGGGTGAAAGATATGTTGATCATGTCTGAATCAAAAGTAGTCACACCCCACAATGAAGAGAAGAGTACCAACCACTGAGAGATCCTGGAGTACTGAAAAGGAACTTTGAACTGCCTCTCTTGAATATGGAAGGAGTACATTGCCTCCTGGAAGAAGAGTTAGCTTGATTTTGGTGACTAGATCTGTAAACAGTGTGGTCATAAAGTCTAGTTCCATTATTCCAGTTCTCATCCTTTCAGGTTTATGGTAGAGCAGCATTTGTCTGCCTCTGTGAAATATGGTGCAGCCATCTGACTTGTTTTAGCTAATGAAATATGAGGAAAAGTGATACCCATGGAAGTCTTTAAAAGCCAGTGTCCAACTCACCAAATTTCCTTTTATTTTGCAATTATAACCCAGAACATTCCAAATGCTATAGGCTACAGCAGCCTCCATTCCAAAGTAAGAACAATGCAGCAAATATTCCCTGCCAACCAGCAATGAATTTATATGATGAAGATGATAAATTAACCTCTATTGGCTTCAAACACTAAGAGCTTGGAGTGTTTGTTAGTCTAGCAGTACCTAGTCCATCCTGACCAATGCAGCTGTCTTGAATTGTATTGAGTGGCTCAGAAGAAAAAGACTGTTTTTCGTTTTTCTGCCCAGAGTAAGAATGTCTTTTCTAAACCTGGATAAAAGCCAGAGCATGCTTCTCTTCAAAGTAATCTGAAGATGCTAGATATATGCCTGGCTATTTTCTCTTATAGCTTAGACTTGACAAATGAAATAAATGTACCTTGTACTCTGAATCTGGAGCTACTTATACAGGAGTTTTGGAGAGTCCAGTAGTCACATACAGTTGTGAAAGCTGGATCATAAAGAAGGCAGCTGCTGCTGCTGCCAAGTCGCTTCAGTAGTATCCGACTCTGTGCGACACCAGAGACGGCAGCCCACCAGGTTCCCTCGTCCCTGGGATTCTCCAGGCAAGAACACTGGAGTGGGCTGCCATTTCCTTCTCCAATGCATGAAAGTGAAAAGTGAAAGTGAAGTCATTCACTCGTGTCCTACTCTTAGTGACCCCATGGACTGCAGCTCACCAGGCTCCTCCATCCATGGGATTTTCCAGGCAAGAGTACTGGAGTGGGGTGCCATTACCTTCTCTGTAAGGAAGGCAGAATGCCAAAGAATTGATGCTTTCAAACTATGGTGCTGGAGAAGACAGTTCAAAGTCCCTTGGACAGCAAAGAGATCAAACCAGTCAATCCTAAAGGAGGCCAACCCTGAATGCTCATTGGAGGAACTGATACTGAAGCTTCTTTGGCCACCTGATGCGAACAGCTGACTCATTGGAAAAGACCCTGATGCTGGGAAAGATTGAAGGCAGATGAGAAGAGGGCAACCAGGGATGAAATGGCTGAGTGGCACTGCCGATGCAGTAGACATGAGTTTGAGCAGTCTCTGGGAGACGGTGAGGGACAGGGAGGCCTGGCGTGCTGCAGTCCACGAGGTCGCCAAGAGATAGACACAACTTGGCAACTGAACAACAATAAGAGAGCCTACTGTGATGATAGTGGTTGTGGTGGCAGCAACATTCACTTATCCGGGCCCAGCCCTCCTAATCAGGCTAGCAACAGACTCCAGTGCCCAGTGACATCCCCTGGTCAGCAGAGAGAGCGTTGGTACTCCTCCTGGCCTGGTGGGATACAAACCATGGTTCTTCCTCTTATCCAGGCCCTATTTTCCTAAGCCTGATTGTACAGCCTTCCAAGAAATTCTGTGAATTACCCAGTTTCCTTTCGAGGAATCTCTGTGATGCTTACAACAAACAGTATTGGTAACCGTTGGTGGCAGTTAGGATGTCTGGTGGATACAGACTGATGCAGACTAAGGTTCCTCATGTTAATAACACTGAGACAGTATGAATGATGGAAAGCCCTCTTTAAATTCTGCATGATTCATTCCAAGCTAAACTACTTCAATATGATTGTTTGACAAGAGCTGAATAAAAATCATCTCAAAAGAACAAAGAATGGCCAAAAATCACAAATGCTCAAAACTAGTTTTGAAACTAGAGAAATCAGTTAGGGATAACTTTTCAAGTGGTTTAGGCAGACTTAAACAGTGTTGAATACATACCCTAGAGCCAAGCTGAAAGGTAAAAAACAAACAAACAAACAAACACACACTTGGAGAAGACCAGATTCCCACTATTTCTGAGAGGAAAATATTTGAACATTTTTTGGAGCATTGGAATCACTTTTTATACGTTTTAATCCAAGGTGTATGCTTTAGTTGTTGATACCAATAATAAAAAATATAGGAATATCTATGTCATAAGCTTTTCTCAGTAAAAATCGCAATGATTACTGTGGCCTACAATACTTTCCAGGACTTCCCAGGTGGCTTAGTTGGTAAGGAATCTGCCTATACTGCAAGAGACTACCTGTAATACAGGAGACCTGGCTTTAATCCCTGGGTCAGGAAGTTCTCCTGGAGAAGGAAATAGCAACCCACTCCAATATTCTTGCCTGGAAAATCCCTCGGACAGAGGAGCCTGGCAGGCTATAGTCCATAGGGTCACAAAGAGTCAGAAATGACTGAAAGAGTAAATCGCCATCACCACAGTACTTTCCAAAGATGGTGTAAGAATATCTCGTGTAACTTAAGTCCTTTGGAAGTTTGCCACTTCCCAGTTGAGAAGTAGAGTCTATGTCCTTTCCTCTTCTACTTGTGACTGCCTTGACCAATTGAGTGACACTATATGACTGCAGATGGTGACTGCAGCCATGAAATTAAAAGACTCTTACTCCTTGGAAGAAAAGTTATGACCAACCTAGATAGTATATTCAAAAGCAGAGATATTACTTTGCCAACAAAGGTCCATCTAGTCAAGGCTATGGTTTTCCATTAGTCATGTATGGATGTGAGAGCTGGACTGTGAAGAAAGCTGAGCACCGAAGAATTGATGCTTTTGAATTGCAGTGTTGGAGAAGACTCTTGAGAGTCCCTTGGACTGCAAGGAGATCCACCCAGTCCATTCTGAAGGAGATCAGCCCTGGGATTTCTTTGGAAGTTCAGTTCAGTTCTGGTCAGTTCAGTCGCTCAGTCGTGTCCAACTCTTTGTGACCCCATGAATCGCAGCACACCAGGCCTCTCTGTCCATCACCAACTCCCAGAGTTCACCCAGACTCACGTCCATCGAATCAGTGATGCTAAAGCTGAAACTCCAGTAGTTTGGCCACCTCATGCGAAGAGTTGACTCATTGGAAAAGACTCTGATGCTGTGGGGATTGGAGGCAGGAGGAGAAGGGGATGACAGAGGTTGAAATGGCTGGATGGCATCACCAACTCAATGGCTGTGAGTTTGGGTGAACTCTGGGAGTAGGTGATGGACAGGGAGGCCTGGCGTGCTGCGATTCATGGGGTTGCAAAGAGTTGGACATGACTGAGCGACTGAAATGAACTGAACTGAACTGATATGACTTCTGCTCAGGTGTAATAGTGGCTCAGACGGTAAAGAATCTGCCTGCAATGCAGGAGACCTAGGTTTGATCCCTGGGTCAGGAAGATCGCCTGGAGAAGGGAATGGCAACCCACTCCAGTATTCTTACCTGGAGAATTCCACGGACAGAGGACCCTGGTGGCTACAGTCCATGGGATCGCAGAGTCAGACACCACTGAGCGACAATTTCTTGGACTTTCTTTTCACTTCTGAGGCAGGGTCATACATGTCTTTCACTTCTGCCTTGCTCTTTTAGAACACTTGTTCTTGGAACATAGCTGCCACACTGTGGGGAAGCCCATGGGGAAGTCCACATAGAGAAGAACCGCAGTCGTGGCCGAGTTCTTATCTGACAGCCAGAATCAACCTGCCAGTCATGTGTGGGACTCATCCTAAACGTGGATCCTCTCAGCTCTAGTGATACTGAGTGGAGCAGGGATAAGGCATGCCCCCTTCATGCCAAGCCTTCCTCCTCCCTTGGATATTTGTGAGAAAAATATTTTTAATCCACTAAATTTTGAGGTGGTTTATTATATAGCAAAACATAACTGATACAATGGTATCTAAATCAACCTTTGTGATACAAATCCAGAAGGAAAAAGACTCTGATGTTTCAGTCCATATATTTCCATCTAGACATTAGCAGAGTCACAATATTGTGATAGCAAAGTTAAGATAAAAAACTGGCTTCACTAACGCAATTCTGTGAGCTGAAAAGTGACAGCAGTGTATGGAAACTGACCTGCCAATTGGATAAAGTGCTCTGCCCAAGAGCTTCGTGGTTGAAAAAGCTCTCAAAAGCTCCTGAGACACTCTCAAATTGTTTGGAAAGACCCAGCTCTTCTCAATTCTCAGTCTGGCCATTCACTATGTCCTTCAAGCATGAGCCCCATTTTATCTGACCCTTTCCACAGCAGCAGACTTATCGTAAAGTCTCTGCCATCACCAGAGAGAGCATTTAACACTAGCTGTCAAGCAATCAAAAGCTGAGTTGCTTTATCACTCTCTCCTACTCATCCCCAAGTTATATGACTTTGAGTAAGAACATTTAGGGCCCTCTTAGACAACTCAAAAGAAAGAATGAAGGAAAATATTTTATGTACTTAAAAAAATTCTTCCTCTCACATTTTTAAAGAAAATTCCGTAGTAAAGATAGAAGGGAAAAAATTAATTTGAATCTTTTCTTTTAAGAACTTTATAGTTTTTCTGATAGGGGATTCTCTGGACGTAGGTGGATGATATATTTTTGAAGTTAAAGAGGAGAAGCCATGAAACTACTCATGAATAGAAAGATGAATATGACCCAAGAAAGAATTCAGGGTAAGAAGAATAGTAAATTGTACCATCTCCCCTCCTGTTTCTGTCATTTATTCATTCTTTCAGTGAATATTTAGTTTTTTCTTACCACCTGCACTTTATTTAGCATTTTTATTTTCTGTCAGTAGGAGACTTTAGATATAATGGATATTAGTAACTTTCACTGCTCTGTGCTAAATTTGCAGTGGAGACAGCTGTTGTGAAATTTGAAGTGCTAGTCGCTCAGTAGTGTCTGATTCTATGTGATCCGATGGAGCCTGCCAGGCTCCTCTGTCCATGGAATTCTCCAGGCAAGAATACTGGAGTGGGTAGCCATTCCCTTCCCGAAGGGATCGTCATGACACAGGAATCGAACCTGAATTTCCCACGTTACAGATGTATCCTTTACCATCTGAGGTACCTAGGTTTGTTTTTTTTTTCTCCTAAATTAGTTTCCTTAGCCACAATCCATTGCTTTCACTTTAAAAGCCCTCTGAAAAATCAGTAGATCCACAGCATTGCATCCATTGAGCAAAGCACATATATTTATTCTTAAACTCTGGAAACAAAACTCCAGTGATTTATCCACTTAGACACATTCCCATGGAATAACATACTCAAGAAGAAGGCTCTAGCCTACAAAGAAGAGAGTCGGTCAAAACTGATAAAGTACCGACTGATTTTATGCTCAAAATTTAGATCATACCCAAGCAGGAGAAGGGCAAAGTTAACCAGGCTTGCATTCAGCAGGAGGAAACAGTTCAATGGAAACAGACCTCCAATGGGTTTTGACCAGGCTTGCATCCAGCAGTAAGAAGCACTTTATTGGGCATTGGGCTCCAGTGGGTTTGAGGTCAGGGGTAAATCAAAGGTTTGGATTCAGAAAGTTGGCAAGATGAGAGTACAGAAAGAATCCCTAAGAGGACTCATGCCAGAGAGGAGATAGCATCCAAATCAAGGAGTTTGAAACCCAAACTAGTCCCCAGTAGATGTCAAGATGTGAACCAATGTCTGCCATATTCCAAAACTCTTGCTCTTAACTAATGAGCTAAATTATATTAGTATTTAGAAATTAATAGATTTGAAATAAACATCATGCTAAACTTAGTATTTAAACAATCAGTAGACTTTTTTTTCTATGACAAATCTAGAATTTCCTTAACTTCTTAAAACTCTTAACCAGGAGTTAAATCTACCTTGTATATTGTTATGAAAGAGAAAATAAATAGAGCCTGATGGAAATCCTATCAACAAAATCCTGCTATTGGAAAGCACTCTGAAAGCCAAATATCAATCAGGCTAGAAGTCCAGAACACATTAAATGCATATTTAACTGTTGATTAGGGTCCTTCCTGTTCAGACTAAATCAGACCATTTTTGCCATAAATGCATAGCTCAGTGGTTTATGTCTACAGATATAGATAGAGATCAGGATATAGAAAGTGATCTACTGAGAAAATAAAGTTGGTTTGGTGGGCATTGATGGCATTAATGCCAATGTTGACAAAATAGCAGACATTTCTTTTCAGATATGCATGCTTAAAATCAATTTCATAAGATGCTCCCAAAAGAGTTTCATGACTTTCAAATTATTTTTCTACTAAATAATCACATCCAATATAAAGAGAAGCATCTTGGACATTTGGAAGAGAGAATATTCAAAAAACTAGTTTATGGAAATTTATGATGAGTCTTGCATCTGTCATTACCACTGATGAACAAAGAGAAGTCAGGACTAGAGGTGTCTTTATTCTTACAGCCTTAGAACCAAGTACAGTACATGGCACAGAGTAAGCATTGACCCATATTTGCCAAATGAGCAAAAGACTCTGGAAGGTTCAGAGGGTTAGAATCCTTCCCTTTAATTCCAAACACCTATATGAGTGTAGCCGACCCACTTAAGGCATGTTGCAGCTCTTTCCATTTTTATGATCTAAATTGTAGATATTTACTTTTGTAGAAATGAATTAAAAAATAATTCCTTCTCAGATAGCCCTGATGTTTGTGGGAGATTGTTCTGAACTCTGGGCATTGTTTCTGCTACATGCAGGTTCCTAGACAAGGTAAATGTGCCAGCATCTGAGTGAGCACAGTGGAAACGTGCCCCCACTTAGCATGGTTCACCAGTGTCTGCCTGTCCTCACCAGCTGAGCTGGGCCGCTGCTAGTGACGAGATGGCTCATGACAAGCGCAGGTAAAGGGAAGGAATGTGCCTTTGGAGGCCGTGGTATGGGTTCTTCTCCTCTGGAGATGCTATCCTGCCCACTATTTTCTCTCACATCTATTCAGCCCCAGATGAGACAGATGCAACCTTTCTTTCCCTGTTTCCCACCAAGGAGACCAAGGGAAAATTGTCTAACTCTGCAATACCGTAGAAATGTTAGCTATTATTTGAACTTCGCCTGTTGATAAGCTGGACCCATGGAACCCAAAGACATATTGTAGGGCCTGAAGATTACAGCTTGGGTTTGAAGTTACTGCTTTGCTGAAGTTTATTCTTTCACCCACATAGAGAAGTCATCCAGTTTGTTTTCTTCTTTTGTATTTTCAGAATTTTAACTCTTTTTTGCCTCCCCTTTGTTGAAGGCAAGAACTCATAACATTTTAAAAATATGCTACTGAGCCTTATCTGACACTTTGTATAGGTGGAAATAAACAAAATCTCTAAAACAGTCAAAACTTAAAGGCAAAGGAAATCTGGGAAGTAAATGTCTGAATGTACTGTGATGGCATCTCTAATATGTAAAATGGACTGTGCAGAGGGCTGAGCGCCGAAGAGCTGGTGCTTGTGAACTGTGGTGTTGGAGAAGACTCCTGAGAGTCCCTTGGACTGCAAGGAGGTCCAACCAGTCCATTCTGAAGGAGATCAGCCCTGGGATTTCTTTGGAAGGAATGATGCTAAAGCTGAAACTCCAGTACTTTGGCCACCTCATGAGAAGAGTTGACTCATTGGGAAAGACTCTGATGCTGGGAGGGATTAGGGGCAGGAGGAGAAGGGGATGACCGAGGATGAGATGGTTGGATGGCATCACGGACTCGATGGACACGAGTCTGAGTGAACTCTGGGAGTTGGTGATGGACAGGGAGGCCTGGCGTGCTGCGATTCATGGGGTCGCAGAGAGTCGGACACGACTGAGCGACTGAACTGAACTGAACTGATAGATAGAAACATTAAGATTTCACTAAGACATTTTCAGGTGAACTATTTGGTAAATGGTAATAAAATGGGTTTGTTCAGCCTTCCTAGTAAATTTTAAACATTAAAAAATAACTGGAGAAATACTTTATTAAAATCTGAAAATAATGCCTATTAGTGAGGATAGGACAAAGAGGCTATTGTAGAAATGTAAATGGATCCAATCTTTTTGAAAAGCCATTGCCAATATGAGCCAAAAGTTCTTGAAAATGTTTATACCAAGTTAGGATACCTTTTGGAATACTAAGGGAATAGAAGAAAAAATATTGTGTGCAAAATATGATTTTTGTGCTATGCAAAATTGTGAAAAATTGAAAACATAGGCAATCTGAAATCAAACGGTTTTGAAAATTATGGTACAGTTATTAAACAAGGATTTATAAAAACATTATAAAAATTTTCAATGAGTTTTGAGTTAAAACAATCTATAACTGATTGTACATACCACACGAGATAGAATAAGAGAAGGGGTGGTATCCAGTGATATGTTTATGGTTTATGTTTATAGTAATTAGTTTGTGTCCAGGTCCTTACCTTCACTTTTTTGCTTTCACTAAGAAACATTTATTTTATGTGTATATACAGAGAGAGAGAGAGATAATTTCAGAACTATCAGATTGTACAGAGAAGTATAGTGGTATTTAGAATACAATTTGTCATCCACAAAATTGCCTTTCTCTATAAAAAACACAAGGACAGGCTGAATACCACAGTTTTTTCTAAGAATGTGTAAGTTGAAATGAAAACAAAACAACAACAACAAAAAAACTCCACAAAAACCTACCTCCCATCCTCTCTTCTGCCTTTGCTTTGAATTTCATCTAGTATACTTCATTTTTCAAGGAGAGCTCTCTAATCAGGATGAAGGGGTGGAGTGTATGAAACTGTTGGTTATTTACCAGAAGTGAACGCTGAAATCACAGCTGTGCCCTGAAGCATTGTGGGGCCTTTCAGACAGCCTCTGAGCGGACTGCCTATAAATCTCTGTTCCTGTCGTGTCTAAATAAAGCCCAATACCCACTCAAAAAGAAATTAATCAGTGTTACAAAGAAAACAATGACAAAGCACTCTCCTTTGGGTCAGAGAAAACTGATACTTCCACAAGAGAAAAAAGAAGTCATTCTCTAATCCTTCCTACTTCTCCTCTTTCCTCCCTTTGCTCTGCTAATATATTGTGCTTGCTTGTTCTCTCTCTCTCTCCCTTTCTCTGGAAAGTTTCTATTCCAGCTGGGCCACAAGAAGCAGTTTGCAGTGAAAGGGAAGTATTTCAGTTTATAAAATATGAGACCACAAATTATCTCCCCAAACTTACAGCTGCAACCCATGATAACATATTAGGCACCCCAAGTGTTGACTCATTCTGAAATCCTGTGTGAAGAAGGGAGTCACGTGAGTCAAGTCCTTTGCACTCCAGCTGCACATGGCTGTTCTATCTGGAGTGGCATTTCACTCACGGACCTAACCATCTGTTACTCGCCTAAGATACTGCTCAGTCTTCCTTTTAATTCTCTTGGAGAAAATAGCTCGCATAGGGAGAACTTTGAGTCCAAGAGAGGCATGAGATTTAATTTAATGATATGAGCTTATTTACTTTGTCTTCTTTTGTCTCTTATAATCAGAGCAGGAGCTGCTTTAGAAGACTCTACAATTTATATATTTGGGAAAATAGTGTTAACCTGCTGCTATGGTTTAAATTGGGTTTTGAACATGCACTATGGCATGTGGGTTGATCATGTTTCAGATTATATCTTTCCCCCGGGAAATCTAAGATGTAGTGTTAAGACATTCTATCTCAACTGATGCACTCAAACCATTGGCCCTGAAGTTATTCCATATACTTGTAGCAGGAACTCCTACTGGTCCTCATCAGATCTCTCTTATCACCTGTAGATTCTGCCCCAAGGAGACCCAAACAGGAAGGAAAGGAGTTCCTGGGACCGTCATAGGCCCTTGTTGCATCCTTTCCTTCCACGTGGGCTTGTTTAATTCATCAACTGTTATACTGAATGTTATTAATTTACAATGAGTTGGGCTTCCCTGGTGGCTCAGATGGTAAAAAATCAGCCTGAAATGCTGGAGACCTGGGTTCAGTCCCTGGGTTGGGAAGATCCCCTGGAGGAGGGCATGGCAACAAAGTCTTGCCTGGACAATACCCATGGACAGAGGAACCCGGTGAGCTAGAGTCCCTGGGGTCACAAAGAGTCAAACATGACTGAGTTACTAAGCACAGCATAGCATTAATTTACAGTCTTAAATCCATACTACCATACTTAAAAGTGGATATTTAAACAAGTCTCCTTGGACTACAAGGAAATCAAACCATGCAATCCTAAAGAAAATCAACACTGAATATTTAAAGGACTGATTCTGAAGGTGAAGCTCCAACACTTTGGCCAGCTGATATGAAGAACCAACTCATTGGGAAAGAAACCAATGCTAGGAAAGACTGAAGACAAAAGGAGAAGAGGGTAGCAGAGGATAAAACTTCGGGGAATATCATTGACTCAAGGGACGTGAATTTGAGCAAACTCTGGGAGATAGTGCAAGACAGAGGAGCCTGGAGTGCTGCAGTCCATGGGGTCCCAAAGAGTTGGACATATCGTAGTGACCACAAAATATGCAATATGTAAATTTCTGTCTTTTCTTCATAGTGAGTGCTCCAAAAGCAAAGATATTAATAAATTTGTTTCCTCACTATCACAACAAGAGCAAACTATTTTGAATATAGGATTAAAAATTAATCAGTACTTGTTATTTTTCCCTTTAAATTGTGAGGAAAAGTGAAGCTTTTAAATTATAATTATATTGTGCTTGGGCTCAGTTGTGTCCTACTCTTTGGAACCCCATGGACTGTAACCCACCAGGATCCTCTTTCCATAGAATTTCCCAGATAAGAATACTGGAGTGGGTTGCCATTTCTTTCTCCAGGGAATCTTCCCGACTCAGAGATTGAACCCATGTCTCCTGCATTGGCAGGCGGATTCTTTATCACTGCCTCACCTGGGAAAGTCATAATTATATTAAGGAATATCAAAAGAAAAAGTATCAAGGAAGATTAGTAAATGATTTCTTCAGGCAAAAGAAAAAAGGACAAAAAGGAAAGAATGAAGGGAAAGCAAGAGAGCAGGATGAAGAAAGAATGGGAAAAAGCAAGAGATAAAGAGAATATAGGATGGTTGCAGGGTTAGAGGGAGGAAGTCAATAACTGTTCAGAGATGTTACTGATACAAATCTAATTACTCTGCACTGAACAAGCTTTGTTCATTCTTCTAGAAAAAGTTTTTTTAGCTGGCCATGAATATTGTGATTATATAAGGTGAAAATACTAATGGTACAAATATACCCTTCCAGGTTTAGTTATTTAATTTACTTTAATTGGTAAATTTATGCTTAGCTGAGCAGTACTATGAAATTGATTAACAAATTGCATTCTACAGTCAGTGTTCTATTCCTACTAGTAATATCTGGAGCAGAGTTGACAGTAATTAAATAATAATTTTATCACCAATAACAATTGAATATATTCAACTGAATGAATCACTTTTGTAACATTGGAAATCCTATCCTTATAGTATTACAATGATTGAAGGATGGATGAAGAGGACAATTTCTCTTAAAGAAACTGCAGATTAATACATTCCTTCCCATTATAAAGATATCAAATGTAATCTTTTTTTTTATAAATGGAAACCTGTCAGTTTGACTCATTTGAAGCCAGTAGTAACCATTGTCTCTAAATGATGTGCATTTGAAATACTGGCAAAAAATATATTTTGGGAGGGGGTGAAAAATAGATGAAAGTCTCATCAATAGGACAATTTGCTTTTTTTCACATTATAATGCAGCCTACAACTGAAGTTGTACCATAACTTAATGGGGACCATTTTTTTAGGTGTGTGTAAGATAACTTGGCAACCCACTCCAGTGTTCTTGCCTGGAGAACCCCAGGGACGGGGGAGCCTAATGGGCTGCTGTCTATGGGGTCGCACAGAGTCAGACATGACTGAAGCGACTTAGCAGCAGCAGCAGCAAGATAACTCTGGATTCCCCACGTTCCACAGTGGTAAAAGAATCTGCCTGCCGTTGCTGCAGATACAAGAAATGCAGATTCGACCCCGGGCTGGGAAGATCTGGAGAAGGACTTAGCAATACTCTCCAGTGGTTTTTTTCCTTTCTGTTTTTCCCTTTGGTCAATTTTCTCAGAACAATGAGTTGAAAAGTCTTTTCTCCTCAAGGAATCCCTTCAGTTCTTAGTTTTTCCTGCATCCACTGACATTAAGATAATCATACAGCTTTGTCCTTTATTAATACAGTATATTATATTGATTAACTTTTGATATTAAACTAATCTTGCATCTGGGGTAAAATCTACTTGCTTATTGCTATGATTTTTTCTTTTAATATTGCTGTATTCTGTTTACTAGTTTTTTTTTGTTGTTGTTGTTAAAGATTTTGTGTAGGGGATACTGGTTTGTAATTTTATTTTCTGTATGTGTTATCTTTATTTGGTTTTGGTATTAAGGTAGTACTGTTCTCATTGAACGAGATAGAAAATAATTCCTCCTTTTCTATTTTCAAAAGAGTCTGTAAAAAACCAGTATTAATTCCTAAATATTTGGTAGAATTCACCAGCAAATCTATCTGCCGCTGGGCTTTTATTTGCAGGAAATTCTTAAATAATGTCTTTCTTTTCTTTTCTTTTTAAAGGTCTACTCATCTCATGTATTTTTTCCTGAGTAATTGGATAATTTGGGTCTTATTACAGGTTTATTTATTTAATAGAGTTTATGTATTATGCACACAATTTTATTATAATAGTCTCTTATTCATTTTATTTCTATAAAGTCAGTAGGGATGTCCATATTTTATTACTAATTTTAGTACTTTGAATATTCTCATCTTCTTTTCTTGATTAGATAAAAGTTAGTGAATTTTAAAAATGTTTCCCAAAAAAGCACCTTTTGTTCTATTCTCCATTTTATTAATTTGCTTTCTTGTTATTTCTTTCCTTCTGCTTGCTTTGCATGTAACTTACTAGTCTTGGATACAGGGTTGCTGATTGGTGTATTAGATTCCAGTTGTCGCTCTAATAAGTTAGCCTTCATTCAGCAGTTTAAAGCAGCTTAAACAGAATTACTCCAATACACAAATCAGCAACCTTGAATCCAAAGGCTATTTCACTTTAGCAGCTTACATAACACAAATTTATTCACCCACAACTCTGTAGTTTTAGGTTAGTATTTGTCCAACTGAAGTCAAATCAAGATCTTAGCAGGGCTGAGTTGTTTCTACAGGCTCTTGGTGGGGGGGCGGGGGGTGGGGGGAATATATTTCCTTGCCATATCTGGTTTCTAGAAGCTTCCTGCATTCCTTGGTTCATAGTTACCTTTAAACCAGCACCAAAGCATCTTCAAGACTCGCTCTGATTCAATACTTCCCTGTTGTGTTTATCAATTCCGTGTTTAAAGATCTGTGTACTTCCATACCCATGTAATTCAGAATAATCTCTGTACTTTATGGTCAGCTGATTAGTAAACCTCTCTTTACATTTAATTCCCTTTTTCCAGGAAGCATAAGAAATATTAATAACATACATACAGATTCCAGGGATTAACATGTGGGCATCATGGAAGAGGGTCATTATTCTGCCTAACAATCTGAAATATTTCTTTTTTTAAAAAACAGGTGTTTTATATCTATATATTTTCCTATAAACACTTCTTCAGGTTCATTCCATCAATTTTGGTATATCATGTTTACCTTTTCCCTCTTCAAATATTTTGTAACTTATCTTTTTAAATCCTTTGGCATTTTTAAGTTTGGTTCAGTCTATCACTCAGGCTGACTATTTGTGACCCGATAGACTGCAGCATGCCAGGCTTCCCTGTATATCACCTACCAGAGTTTACTCAAACTCATGTCCATTGAGTCAGTGATGCCATCCAACCATCTCATCCTCTGTCGTCCCCTTTTCTTCCTGCATTCAATCTTTCCCAGCATCAGGGTCTTTTCCAATGAGTCAACTCTTCGCATCAGGTAGCCAAAGTATTGGAGTTTCAGATTTAGCATCAGTCCTTCCAATGAATATTCAGGACTGATTTCCTTTAGGAAGGACTGGTTGGATCTCCTTGCAGTCCAAGGGACTCTCAAGAGTTTTCTCCAACACCACAGTTCAAAAGCATCAATTTTTTGGCACTCAACTTCCTTTATGATCCAACTCTCACATCCATACTTGACTGGAAAAACCATAGCTTTGACTAGATAGACCTTTGCTGGCAAGGAACTGTCTCTACTTTTTAATATGCTGTCTAAGTTAGTCATAACTTTTCTTCCAAGGAGCAAACATCTTTTAATTTCATGGCTGTAGTCACCATCTGCAGTGATTTTGAAGCCCAAGAAAATAAAGTCTGTCACTGTTTCCACTGTTTCCCCATCTATTTGCAATGAAGTGATGGGACCAGATGACATGATCTTACTTTTCTGAATGTTGAGCTTTAAGCAATTTTTTTCACTCTCCTCTTTCACTTTCATCAAGAAGCTCTTTAGTTCTTCTTCACTTTCTGCCATATGGGTGGTGTCATCTGTGTATCTAAGGTTATTGATATTTCTCCCGGCAATCTTGATTTCAGCTTGTGCTTCATCCAGCCTGGCATTTCTCGTGATGTACTCTGCATAGAAGTTAAATAAGCAGGGTGACAATATACAGCCTTGGCATATTACTTTTCCTATTTGGAACCAGTCTGTTGTTCCATGTCCAGTTCTAACTGTTGCTTCCTGACCTACATACAGATTTCTCAAGAGGCAGGTCAGGTGGTCTGGGATTCCCATCTCTTTCAGAATTTTCCTCAGTTTATTGTGACCCACACAGTCAAAGGCTTTGGCATAGTCGATAAAGCAGAAATAGATGTTTTTCTGGAACTCTCTTGCTTTTTCCATGATCCAGCAGATGTTGGCAATTTGATCTCTGGTTCCTCTGCCTTTTCTAAATCCAGCTTGAACATCTGGAAGTTCACGGTTCCCGTATTGCTTAAGCCTGGCTTGGAGAATTTTGAGCATTACTTTACTAGCGTGTGAGATGAGTGAAATTGTGCGGTAGTTTCAGCGTTCTTTGGCATTGCCTTTCTTTGACATTAGAATGAAAACTGACCTTTTCCAGCCCTGTGGCCACTGCTGAGTTTGCTGGCATACTGAGTGCAGCACTTTCACAGCTTCATCTTTTAGCTCTACTGGAATTCCATCACCTCCACTAGCTTTGTTCATAGTGATGCTACCTAAGACCCATTTGACTTCACATTCCAGGATGTCTGGCTCTTGGTGAGTGATCACACCATCATGATTATCTGGGTCATGAAGATCTTTTTGTATATTTCTTCTGTGTATTCTTGCCACCTCTTCTTAATATCTTCTGCTTCTGTTAGGTCCAGACCATTTTTGTCCTTTATCGAGCCCATCTTTGCATGAAATGTTCCCTTGGTATCTCTAATTTTCTTGAAGAGATCTCTAGTCTTTCCCATTCTGTTCTTTTCTTCTATTTCTTTGCATTGATCACTGTGGAAGGCTTTCTTATCTCTCCTTGCTATTCTTTGGAACTCTGCATTCAAATGGGTATATCTTTCCTTTTCTCCTTTGTGTTTTGCTTTTGTTCTTTTCATAGTTATTTGTAAGACCTCCTCAGACAACAATTTTGCCTTTTTACACTGTTTTTCTTGGGATGATCTTGATCACTGCCTCCTATACAATGTCATGAACCTCCATCCATAGTTCTTCAGGCACTTTGTTTATCAGATTTAATCCCTTTAATCTATTTGTCACTTCTACTGTATAATCACAAGGGATTTGATTTAGGTCGTAACTGAATGGTCTAGTGATTTTCCCTACTTTCTTCAATTAAAGTCTGAATTTGACAATAAGGAGTTCATGATCTGAGCCACAGTCAGCTCCTAGTGTTTTTCCTGACTGTACAGAGGTTCTCCATCTTTGGCTGCAAAAAAAAATAATCAGTCTGATTTTGGTATTGACCATCTGGTGATATCCATGTGTAGTCTTCTCTTGTGTTGTTGGAAGAGAGTGTTTGCTATGACCAGTGTGTTCTCTTGGCAAAACTCTATTAACCTTTGCCCTGCTTCATTCTGTACTCCAAGGCCAAATTTGCCTGTTACTCCAGGTATCTCTTGACTTCCTACTTTTGCATTCCAGTCCCCTATAATGAAAAGGAATCTTTTTGGGGTGTTATCTCTAGAAGGTCTTATAGGTCTTCATAGAGCTGTTCAACTACAGTTTCTTCAGCTTTACTGGTTGGAGCACAGGCTTGGATTACCATGATACTGAATGGTTTGCCTTGGAAATGAATAGAGATCATTGTGTCGTTTTTGAGATTGCATCCAAGTACTGTATTTTGGACTCTTTTGTTGACAATGATGGCTACTCTATTCCTTCTAAGGGATTCTTGGCCAAAGTAGTAGATTTAATGGTCATCTGAGTTAAATTCACTCTTTCCAGTCCATTTTAGTTCACTGACTCCTAGACTGTTGATGTTCATGCTTGCCATCTCCTGTTTGACCACTTTCAATTTGCTTTGATTCATGGACCTAACATTCCAGGTTCCTATGCAATATTGCTCTTTACAGCATCGGACTTGACTTCCATCACCAGTCACATCCACAACTGGGTTTTGTTTTTGCTTTGGCTCTGTCTCTTCTTTCTTTCTTGAGTTATTTCTGCACTGCTCTCAAGTAGCATATTGGGCACCTACCGACCTGGGGAGTTCATCTTTCAGTGTCCTATCTTTTTGCCTTTTCATAATGTTCATGGGGTTCTCAAGGCAAGAATACTGAAGTGGTTTGCCATTCCCTTCTCCAGTGGACCACATTTTGTCAGAACTCTCCACCATGACCCATCTGTCTTGGGTGGCCTTACAAGGCATTGCTCATTGTTTCACTGAGTTAGACAAGGCTGTGGTCCATGTGATCAGATTGGTTAGTTTTCTCTGATTGTGGTTTTCAGTCTGTCTGCCCTCTGATGGAGAAAGATAAGAGGCTTATATGCAGGTCAAGAAGCAACAGTTAGAACTGGACATGGAACAACAGACTTGTTCCAAATAGGAAAAGGAGTACATCAAGGCTGTATATTGTCACCCTGCTTATTTAACTTCTATGCAGAATACATCATGAGAAACGCTGGACTGGAAGAAACACAAGCTGGAATCAAGATTGCCAGGAGAAATATCAATAACCTGAGATATGCAGATGACACCACCCTTATGGCAGAAAGTGAAGAGGAGTTAAAAAGCCTCTTGATGAACATAAAAGCGGAGAGTGAAAAAGTTGTCTTAAAGCTCAACATCAGAAAACGAAGATCATGGCATCCGGTCCCATCATGTCATTGCAAATGGGGAAACAGTGGGAACAGTGTCAGGCTTTATTTTGGGGGGCTCCAAAATCACTGCAGATGGTGATTGCAGCCATGAACTTAAAAGATGCTTACTCCTTGTAAGAAAAGTTATGACCAACCTAGATAGTATATTCAAAAGCAGAGACATTACTTTGCCAACTAAGGTCTGTCTAGTCAAGGCTATGGGTTTTCCTGTGGTCATGTATGGATGTGAGAGTTGGACTGTGAAGAAAGCTGAGTGCCTAAGAATTGATGCTTTTGAACTGTGGTGTTGGAGAAGACTCTTGAGAGTCCCTTGGACTGCAAGGAGATCCAACCAGTCCATTCTGAAGGAGATCAGCCCTGGGATTTCTTTGGAAGGAATGATGCTAAAGCTGAAACTCCAGTACTTTGGCCACCTCATGAGAAGAGTTGACTCATTGGAAAAGACTCTGATGCTGGGAGGGATTGTGGGCAGGAGGAGAAGGGGACGACCGAGGATGAGATGGCTGGATGGCATCACAGACTCGATGGACGTGAGTCTGAGTGAACTCCGGGAGATGGTGTTGAACAGGGAGGCCTGGCGTGCTGCAATTCATGGGGTTGCAAAGAGTCGGACACGACTGAGCGACTGAACTGGACTGAACTGGAAGCTTCCTGATGGGAGAGACTGACTGATGGGGGAAGTGGGTCTTGTTCTGATGGGCGGTGCCATGCTCAGTAAATCTTTAATCCAATTATCTGTTGATGTGTGGGTCTGTGTTCCCACCTTATTATTTGACCTCATGCCAAAATATGGTGGGGGTGATGAAGATACTGATGACCTCCTTCAAAAGGTCCCATGCAGGCAGTGCTACACTCAGCAGCAGGCCACTGCTGACTCACACCTCCACCAGACTCCTGGACACTCACACGCAAGCCTGAGTCAGTCTCTTGTGGGGTCACTACTCCTTTCTCCTTGGTCCTGGTGTGTGCAAGGTTCTTTTTTTGCCCTCCAAGAGTCTGTTTCCCCAGTCCTGTGTAAGTTCTGAAGGCTCTGTGGTGGGTTAATGGTGACCTCCTCCAGGTTTGCTCTTGCCATATCCTGGTCTGCGGCACCCAGAGCCCCTGCCCCTGTGGCAGTCCACCGCTGACCCATCCCTCCTCAGGAGATGCTTAAACACAGTTCTGTCTGTCTCTGTGGCATCTCTGGGTCCTGGTGTACACAAGGTTTGTTTGAGTCCTCTGAGCATCTCTGGAGGGTATGGGTTTGATTCTAAATGTGACCTCGCCCCTCCTACCATCTTGCTGGAGCTTCTCCTTTGCCCTTGGACATGGGGTATCTCCTCACAGTCTCCAGCGCCATGTAGCTGCCACTCCAGCACTGAGCAGCAGACATTGGAATTCTTAGAAATCTAATTTAATTTTCATATATTTGTAAATATCTAAAACTTCCTCTCTACTTAATTTCTAAAATTATTCCATTTTTTCTGGAAGAATATACTTGGTATGATTTCAGTATTTTCATGTTCCTTGATGTTTATTTCATAGCCTAAGTTGTGGTCAATCCTAGTGAATATTCCATTTATTCATTCTGCATTTGCAGGATTCAGTGAATTAAAGGGGTATGCCATCATATATGGTTTGCCCATTGTTTATTGGCATACCAGTCTTTCAGTATATTGATTTGTTTTCTGCTAAGCTCATTTACTAGTTCCAGTTGTTATTATGTAGATTTATTAAGATTCTCTATCCACTGGATTGTGTCATCTATTTCCTATGAATAAGGGTAGGATTGTTTTACTTCTTCAGTTTCCAATTGGGTGCCCATAAGTTTTTGTCACTTTACTGGAGGGTTTAAGTCAGTGCAATTTTGTTTATCAGAAAATAAAATTTTATTTCCATATAAAAGTCTAAATGATACACACAAAAAATAAGTTCAACTAAATTAGTAATTTGAGCAAATTGCAGAGTATACTTGCATATCTATAGATTTGTATGCCTACATCTATATGCTAGAAAAAAATCAATTAGAAAATTAAGAGACACAATATAATTTCCAGTGGCATCCAAATACTTAAAACATTTGGAAACAAATTTCATTGTAAAATGTTCAAAATTTCGACATTAAAAAACACAAAACTTGTTGAGATAAATTAGTTTGCCTAAGTGGCTACATAAGCATATTTTTTATTGGAAAATTGTATACTATTAAGACACCAGTTATTTCCAAATTTATCTACAGTGTCAATGCAAACTCAGTAAAAATGCAAACAGATTGTGTTATGTGTGTGAAAATACTAAAGCTGATACTATGATTTATATGGAAATGCAAAGGGATTGGCACAGAAAAAAAGAGTCATGAAAAATAGAAGTAAACTTTTTCTAATATGAAAATACTGTGTTAACAGTATTAACAGTACTTTGGTACTGGTGTAAAGATATCCAAACATCAATAATGGGCAGGAAACTTTCACTTCTTACAATGCTACCTTGTTTCAAACAAATAACTAGGTTTGTAGAGTTTGGCATTCCTTAAAAAGGTAAGCATGGACTTATCACATTTACCATATTATCTAAGTCATTCAATTTCCACTGTTTACCAATGGCAAATGAAAGTGTAGGACCATGGAAATATATATATAGAGAGAGAGCTGTTCACAGTAGTTTAATTTGTAAAAGCCAAAACTGCAGAACAACCCATATTTCTTTCAACATTTGATAGACTAAACAAACCTTGATGTAGCTGTAAAATGATGTATTACTTAACAATGAAAATGAATAAATTAATTATTGATATATGATATACAATAGATTAATGTTAGAATAATTATGCTGAGCAAAATGACAGATAAAAGGGAATTGCTGTATGGTCCGATTTATATAAAATTATAGAAAGTGCAAACTAACCCTTAGGGGAGGAAAGCAGATCAGTTGTTGCTAGGCAGTCGAGGGTGGGGTGAATACATGAGAGGAAGGTAGAGGAATTTTTATTCTGCAGGAGGGAACTCTTGAGTTAATGGGTGCGTAAAGATCTTCATGTGATAATGGTTTCATAGGGGCTTCCCTGCTGGCTCAGATGGGTCAGGAAGATCCTCTGGTATAGGGAATGGCTACCCACTCTAGTTCTTGCCTGGGAAATTCCATGGACAGAGGAGCCTAGTGGGCTACAGTATATATATGCTTATATACACTGTATAATATATATATTACATATATATATATGTATATATATGAAGATTTCAAACTGTGGTGTTGGAGAAGACTCTTGATAGTCCTTTAGACTGCAAAGAGATCAAACCAGTCAATCCTAAAGGAAATCAGTCCTGAATATTCATTGGAAGGACTGATGCTGAAGCTGAAACTCCAATACTTTGTCCAACTGATGCAAATAACTCACTCCTTGGAAAAGACCTGATGTTGGGAAAGATTGAAGGCAGGAGAAAGGGATGACAGAGGATGAGATGGTTGGATGGCATCGCTGAATCAATGGACATGAGAAGCAAGCTCTGGGAGATGAAGGACAGGGAAGCCTGGCATGCTGAAGTCCGTGGGGTCACAAAGAGTTGAACACAACTGAGCAACAACAGATATGTATATATATATGCACATACATATGTATATATATGTATGTATATGACAAGTCTGTCAAATTGTAGTTTAAATTAATGTTTTATTGTATGTGAATTATACTTCAAGAAACTGTTTTAAATGTAATAGAGTCCAGAAACAGAGCCATAGTTAGGTGATAAGCAATTCAATTTGCACAAAGCAACACACTTAGGACAAAAGATTGTTTTTAAAAAGTAATTCTGTAACAATTGAATGTTCATATTGAAGAAAGGAAGACAACTCCACTATTTCCTCACACCATTCAAAACATTAATATTTGATAACCCACAGACTTCAACAGAAGTTAAAGCAATAAAATTCTAGAAGAAAGTATGGGGGAATATTTCGTAATTGGGGGATAAGCAAAGATTTCCTAGAAACCTTTGAGAAGCCTCAAAAAATCCTCCATAATCATTAAGCCATTGGTAGTCAATTAAAATAATAAATGATACTTTTTAGCAAAAATGCTTAAATTGTAATGAGGCTACACACTCCTTGTACCTCACAGAAAGAATTTGTAGCCAAAAAAAAAAAAAAAAGAACTTCTACAACTTGATAAATAAAACGCAGCTCGCCTGATTTTATAAAACAACAGTTTAGAAACTTGAAAGGACGTGATGCAGAGGAAGTAGTTACATGGTGAGAGAGGTAAGCGGTTGTTGAGGGGAAAGCCAGGAGGAAGCTTTCTGGGGGGATGTGCTTGTTCTGTATCCCTATAGGGATGTGGACTGTAAGTGAGTATAGTTTTGTTAGAACTGATCCAACTATATACTGTACACTTATTCATTCTACTGTGTGCAACTTGTACTTCAACCTAAGAAAAGGACACATTTGTACCATTCTTATCATTTATAAAATCGCATAAAACATTATCTAGCTACAACCTAGGCTTAGAAAAACCAAGATAATAGAACATTGTTATTTTATGTGCCTACACAATTGACATAAAATCTATCACAATGATGAGCTGATCCTGACAAACTATTATCACTGCCCAGTCTTGCTTTATAAAGGCACAGGTACTTTTCAATGACAGAAAACCGTATTATGTAGGATTCGTGTACATCATTCTATAAAGTCAAAATCATCTATTTTCCATCTCCATTAATGTCAAATTAGATGGAAACTTCTCAGGAAATATATACTATGAGTGTATGAACAATGAAGGAATTAATTATGATGGATTTTATTAATTATCTATGTCTAATGTCTTTACAGTAATGGGATATTTAAAACATCGACTCAGTAGTAAATGGTACACTTAGTGACTACTTGAATACAGTCCACAATTTATTGTTTCTTTTTCAAACACAAAAGGAGTTTTGAACATTATTCACTTTTTTAACTAAACGTTTTGTCTTGAGTTAATTCTAGTTTGATATATATTAATAGCTGTAAAAAGCAAAGAGATTGTGTGTACTGTCTTACCAGTTTCCACCAACAGGTTAACATATTGAAAAATCATAGAACAGTATCACAACAAGGATATTAAGATTTATGCAGTGAAGGTACAGATATTCTATCACCACCAAGATCTCTGTGATTCTCATTTATAGCCACACTCACTTGCCTCCTGCCCACAACCTCTTCATAACCCTCAATAACTACTAATTTTCTTTTTGTATAATACTGTCATATCAAAAATGTTATATAAATGGAATCATAGTGTCTAAACTTCAGAGACTGATTTTTTTTTTAATTCAGCATAACCCTCTGGAGATTGATCTAGTTATCATGAAAGTAAATATTTCATTTCCTTTATTTCCTAGTAGTATTCCCTGGTATGGGCTTCCCGGTAGCTCAGCTAGTAAAGAATCCACCTTCAATGCAGGAGACCCTGGTTCAATTCCTAGGTCGGGAAGATCCCCTGGAGAAGGGATAGGCTACCCACTCCAGTATTCTTGGATTTCTCTGGTGGCTCAGCTAATAAGTATACCATATTTTCTTTCCATCTTTGACCCATTAAATAAATCTGTTTTTTTTTTTTTCTAGTTCTGGGGAATTCTGTATAAAACTCTTATGTAAATAGATGTTCAGATTCGTGAGTGAATGTGTTTTCATTACTCTGGTATAAATTCCCAAGAGTATAATTGATAGGTTGTATGGTAATTTCATCCTTGGTTTTATATGAAACTGCCAAACTGTTTTCCAGAGTAGCTATAGAATTTTACATTTCCACCAGCGATGTTATGAGTGATCTACTTTCACCATATCCTTGTTAGCATTTGGTGTTGTCACTATTTTTCATTTTAACCATTATGACAAGCTATAGGAATATATCATTATGATTTTAATTTGCATCTCCCTAATGACTAATGGTGTTGAATATCTTTCCATGTGTTATTTTACTATCGGTATATACTTTCCAGTGAAATATCTCATTTCTTTAGCTCATTTTCAAATCAATTTTTTTAGTTTTGTTTTTAAGTTTGTTTTGGTCTGTTTTACTGTTGAGGTTTGACATTTATATAGTATAGATACTAGTTCCTTGTCAGATATATTCTAGACTGTAGATTCTCTTTATGCCCTATTAATGGTCATTTTCACAAAGCAGAAGATTTCAATTTTGATGCATTCCAATTGTTAACTTTTTAAAAAAATAGATTTGTTTTTGGTGTAAAGTCTAAGACCAAGTGTTCACTTGGTCTGAGAACCCAAAGATTTATTTTTCTATTATTTCATAATATTTCTATAGTTTTACATTTCACATATAAATCTGTGATCCATTTTGAGTTGATCTTTTTGAGTTGATTTTGTGTAACATATATACTTTGGGTTGAAGCTCTTCTTTGTAACTTGTGGATATATGGTTAATCTGGTGCCATTTGTTTACATAGCTATCTTGTCTCCATTGAATTTCTTTCACATATTTGTCAAAATTAGTTGGCCTTATTTTGAGGGTCTGTTTCTTAACTCTCTGCTTCATTTGATTTATTGATCCATGTCTATATTTCCATTATAGTATTGGTTATTATAGCTATATGATGTCTTTCTTTATTCATTTATTTTGAGTGTGCTGGGTCCTGATTGCTGCGAGGGTTTCTCTGGTTGCACAGAGCAGGGGGTGTGCTCTAGCTGCAGCGTGAGGGCTGCTCACTGAAGGGGCTTCTGTGGTTGCACAGCCCAGGCTCTAGAGCACAATCTCAATCATTGTGGCACGCTGGCTTTGTTGCTCTACAGCATGTGGAATCCTCTTGATCAGGGATCAAACCTGTGTCTGTTGCAATGGCAGGCAGGTTCTTTACCACTGAACCACCAGGGAAGCCCCTATAATAAGTCTTGATCCCAAGTAAATTGACTTCTTATACTTTTTCTTCTTTATCATTGTTTCAGCTATTCTAGTTCCTTTGCCTTACCATAAAACTGTTAAATAGTCTTGTTTACATCTATAAAAAAATCTTGCTGAGATTTTGTTTAAAACTTTATGTAAAATGTACTTTTGTTTCATTTTGAGGAAAGCTGACATTTGCCATGTACTGAGTTTTCTAATCAATGAACATAATAAGCCTCTCTATTCATTTTGATCTTTTATATTTTTCATCACTCTAGATATCAGCATATAAATCCTATACATGTTTTGTTAGATTCACACCATAGTCAATCATATTTAATAACTGAAACTTTGCAGTTGTAAATAGTATTGTATTTTAAATTCTATGTCCACATATTCATTGATAGTGTATAGAAATATAATTGATTTTCTGTGTTTGTATCTTGTATTTTGCAAAATTGCTGAACTTATTAATTCTAAGGCTACCATTCAAGGTCGGGCAGATTGTTTAGGATTTTCTGTGTAGACAATCATTAAGCAGTTTAATTTTCTTCTTTTTGATCTGTTTGCATTTTGCTTCCTTTTCTTTATTGCAATGGCTAAAATTTCTACCAGTGTGTCGAACAGTACTGATAACAGTCATCCTTGCCTTTTGGGAGCAGAATATTAGTAACTTATGGATATATAATTTTGCTATTTTATGCCAATATTTGCTATTTTATCTCTTTTTAATATAGTTATATTATTAGATGTAAAGTACTATCTTACTGTGGCTTTGATTTGTTATTTTCTGGCCTCCCAGGTGACGCAGTGGCAAAGAATCTGCCTGCCAATGCAGAAGGTGCAAGAGACATGTGTATACTCCCTGATCCAGAAGATCCCCTGGAGAAGGAAATAGCAACCCACTCCAGGATTCTTGCCTGGAAAATTCCATGGACTGAGTGAGTAGCCTGATGGGATCAGTCCATGGGGTCACAAAGAGTTGGACTAAACTGAGCACAGCACAGCAAAACAATAGGATTCTGTGCCAGGAAATGTGCTAATTGTTTTACACTGTATCTTAATTAATCCTCATGTCAACTCTACCAGGAAAGCATGCTACTCTTATTTCATAGGTGAGAGAACTAAGGCTTAAGAGGTTATGTGACTTGCTGAGGATCATAGAGATATTTAGCGTAGAACACCATGATTTAATTGAATCGTGAACACCAAATCTAATTGAATACAAAGTCCCTGTGTCTATTAATATATGTTGTTGTCCTATGTCAATTCCCGTGAGAGCTGCAACCCATAACTTGGCATCACATAAACTAAATCATGAATACGGAGTAAAGGTCACTCTAACATTATTAAGAAAATTCCAAAATTGATTCCTTTTACAAAAATATATAGCATGTTCAATATTTTTAAACTGACATTTATTTAGTTTGGTTGAGAAGCCAAATGTTAAATTCTAACACAGCAGTGTTTTAAGCTCCAGTGGATGGTGCTTGGTTCTGGAGAAGCCTCAGTGGAATCCTGGGAGCATGAAGGAAGAAGGGCAGAAAGTTAGGTCATAAGGTAAAGACCCTGGGGAAATACCTAAGGGAATAAACGGCTAGGATATTGACTGCTTTCTCTTCAGAATTTTTTAAAAGCGTTCAGAGCTGGAAACATAAGCACTGACTTGGATTTTATTCCCTAGCCCCTAAAAAATAACATATCTTGCTGATTAACTTTACTCAATTTAAGGTTTTTGGAGACAAAACTTGTAAACAAGTATTAATCTGGAATTTAACCATATCTAGTCAATCAGCAATGCTTTTTGTGGCTACTATATGGTGTTTGGTAAGTGGCTGTTTGCTTAGTATTTGTTTTATGGCTACTAAATGGTGTTTTACTATATGGTAAAACTCAACATCCAAAAAACTAAGATCATGGCATCTAGTCCCATCAATTCATGGCAAATAGATGGGGAAACAATGGAAACAGTGACAGACATTTATTTTTCTGGGCTCCAAATCCCTGCAGATGATGACTGCAGCCATGAAATTAAAAGATGTTTGATCCTTGGAAGAAAAGCTATGACCAACCTAGACAGCATATTAAAAAGCAGAGACATTACTTTGCTGACAGAGGTCCATCTAGTCAAAGCTATGGTTTTCCCAGTAGTCATGTATGGATGTAAGAATTGGACTGTGAAGAAAGCTGAGCGCCGAAGAATTGATGCTTTTGACCTGTGGTGTTGGAGAAGACTCTTGAGAGTCCCTTGGATTGCACGGAGATCAAACCAGTCAATCCTAAAGGAAATCAGTCCTGTATATTCATTGGAAGGGCTGATGTTAAACCTGAAGCTCCAATAGTTTGGCTACCTGATGCAAAGAACTCACTCCTTGGAAAAGATCCTGATGCTGGGAAACATTGAAGGCTGGAGAAGGGGATGATAGGAGATGAGATGGTTGGATGACATCACCAACTGGATTGACATGAAACTGAGCAAGCTCCAGGAGTTGGTGATGGACAGGGAAGTCTGGCATGCTGCATTCCACGAAGTTGCAAAAACTTGGACAAGACTGAGAGACTAAATTGGCTGAACTGATATGGTGCTCAAAATTCACTATGGTTATTTTTTGTCTTACAGTTTTAATTTTTTAACTAAAGATTTCATTAAGGAGGCCAATATTAGTCTATGCTCCAGTTAAGAGTGAAGTGTGATAACTAGCACCAAGAGTGTTGTCGTAGGAAGTGATGGAAAATCAACTGTCCTTCACTAGCAAGTGAGATATGCTTAGATATACAAGATGTCTGGTGGGAAGATAATTCCTGGCAGATAAAAATCTGACGAGAGGTTCCTAGCAATGCTTCCTAAGAAATTCATTTCAACAGCAGTAATGTCTGGATCTAGGATTTTCTATCATCCATCTTCCAGCAAGCTTCCCCAGGTAAAGAAATCATTGCATGAAACATCCAGACAAAGAAGATGGGCATCTGAAAGTGAAACGTTATTTTTCTGATACTGGATTGACTGCAAACAGGCATTCTTAGCCATTTTTACAATGGAGTTATCCCATGTCTCTCCTCCAGACAGGCTTGGAGAACTACAAATTGCACTGGAACAGGCCAAATTATATGAAATGAAAATTAAAATTTTTATATTACCAATGTCTGATGTGTCAAGCAACAGTTTCTTTATGAATATTAGCAATGACTTGCATATGATCTTTTCTGGGACTTCATGGGCGTGAATTGCCTTCATTGAGGGAGTTGCCAGGTTCATACCCAGCAATTGCAAGCTTTATTCGTTGTTGTTCAGTCCCTAAGTCATGTCCAACTCTTTGTGACCCAATGGATTGCAGTACTCCAGGCTTCCCTGTCCTTCACTATCTTCTTGAGTTTGCACAAACTCATGTCCATTGAGTCAGTGATGCCATCCAGCCATCTCATCCCCTGTTGTCCCCTCCTTCTTCTGCCCTCAATTTTTCCCAGCATCAGGAATTTTTTCATTGAGTTGGCTCTTGGCATCAGGTAGCCAAAGTACTGGAACTTCAGAATCAGTCCTTCCAGTGAATATTCAGGGTTGATTTCCTTTAGTATTGACTGGTTTGATCTCTTTGCTGTTTAAGGGCCTCTCAAGAGTCTTCTCCAGCACCACAGTTTAAAAGTATCATTTCACCAATGCTCAGTCTTCTTTATGGTCCAACTCTCACATCCATACGTGACTTCTGGAAAAGCCATTGGAGAAGGAAATGGCAACCCACTCCTGTATTCTTGCCTGGAAAATCCCTTGGACGGAGGAACCTGGCAGGCTACAGTTCGTGGAGATGCAAAGAGTCAGACATGACTGAGTCACTTCATCTCCTTCCTTCCTTTCTTGACTGTACAGACCTTTGTCAGCAAAGTGATGTCTCTGTTTTTTAATATGCTGTCTAAGTTGATCACAGCTTTTATTGAAGGAGCAAGGGTCTTTTATTTTCATGGCTATAGTCACTGTCCACAGTGATTTTGGAGCCCAAGAAAATAAAATCTGTCACTGTTTCCAATTTTTCCCCATATATTTGCCATGAAGTGATGGGACCAGATGCCATGAGTTTTTTGAATGTTGAGGTTTAAGCCAGCTTTTTCACTCTCCTCTTCCACGTTCATCGAGAGGCTCTTCAGTTCCTCTTCATTTTTTGCCATTAGAGTGGTACCATCTGCATATCTGTAGTTGTTGATAATTCTCCTGGCAAACTTGGTTCCAGCTTGTGATTCATCCAGCCCAGCATTTTGCATGATGTATTCTGCATAGAAATTAAATAAGCAGGATAACAATATATAGCCTTGACATACTCCTTTCCCCATTTGAACCAGTCTGTTGTTCCATGTCTGGTTTGACATGGAACTGCATACAGGTAGTTGTACATACAGGTTTCTCAGGAGACAAGTAAGGTGGTCTAGAATTTCCATCTCTTTAAGAATTTTCCGCAGTTTATTGTGATTCACATAGTCAAAGGCTTTAGTGTAGTCAATGAAGCAGAAGTAGATATTTTTCTGGAATTCCCTTGCATTTTCTATGATCCAATGTATGTTGGCAATTTGATCTCTGGTATTAGCAAGCTTACTTTTAAAATTTTACTTTTTTTTAGTTTATACTGGAATATAGTTGATTTATGGGCTCCGCTGGTAAAGAATCTGCCTGCAAGGCAGGAAGCCCTGGTTCTATTCCTGAGTCTGAAAGATCACCTGGAGAAGAGATGGGCTACCCACTCCAGTATTCACGGGCTTCCCTGGCATTTTCAGATAGTAGAGTCTGCTTGCAATGTGGGAGACCTGTGTTTGATCCCTGGGTTGGGAAGATCCCCTGAGGAGGGCATGGCAACGCACTCCAGTGTTTTTGCCTGGAGAATCCCCATGAACAGAGAAGCCTGGAAGGCTACAGTCCACCGGGTTGCAAAGAGTTGGACATGACTGAGGGATTAAGCACAACACAGCAGTTGATTTACAATGTTGTATTCATTCCAGGTGCACAGCAAAGAGACTCAGTGATACATATACATATACTCATTCTTTCTCAGGTTCTTTGCCACATAGGTCATTACAGAATATTGAGTAGAGCTCCTCGTGTTATACAGTAGGTCCTTGTTGATTATATGTCTTGTATGTGCTGCTGCTGCTAAGCCACTTCAGTCGTGTCCGACTCTGTGTGACCCTATGGACAGCAGCCCACCAGGCTTCTCTGTCCACAGGATCCTCTAGGCAAGAATGCTGGAATGGGTTGCCATTTCCTCTTCCAGTTTTATATATAGTACTGTATATATGTTAATCACATACTCCTAACTTACCACTCCCAAGATTCCCGTTTGATAACCATAAACTTTCTTCAAAGTCTATGAATCTATTTCTATTTCATAAATAAATTCATTTGTACATTTTGGGGTGCTTTTTAAAGTGTGTACAGCTTGTTTGGTTTTCTCTGCATTCTGTTCCCAGTGAAATGGGGAGGGGGGACGTAAATAAACACAACACCTAAGATGCCCTGGGATCAAAGAAACGGACATGACTGAACGACTGAGATGAACTGAGCTGAACTGAACTGAAGATCCCCTGGAGAAGGGAATGGCCACCCACTCCACTATTCTTGTTGGAGAGTCCCATGGACAAGAAGTCTGGGGTGCTACAGTCCATGAGGTTGCAAAGAGTCAGATACGACTGAGCAACTAACATTTTCATGCAGGATTTGACCTGCATGGAGCAAGTAGCTCAGCGCACAGGTTGTTTGACATGAACTTGATCATAAGGGAAGGCAACAGAGAAATGAAAAAGTTCATTATTTTGTTGACATTTTTTCTTACAGCTTAGCCTCAACAATTACTCTCAATTTTTGTCTTCATCTTGTTTATCTAAGACCAATACTGAGCTCTGTTCACATCAATCAATG
Organism: Ovis canadensis; assembly: GCF_042477335.2. Classification (NCBI taxonomy): domain Eukaryota; kingdom Metazoa; phylum Chordata; class Mammalia; order Artiodactyla; family Bovidae; genus Ovis; species Ovis canadensis. The sequence continues at coordinate 22,332,375 of NC_091262.1, forward strand.
CTGTTCCCAGATGATAACAAAGGACTCTCAATTCTCTTGTTTAACAGCTTATTCAACTCCTATTGCCTTCAGAGAGCTTTAAGATCCACACTTCCTGACTTCAAGGCTACCAATCTTCTAAGATGAAAAAGAGACTGTTTATTTGAAAAATATAGCTAGATTTCTTTACCTTTATAATGATAAGAGTAACGGATATGACTAGAAAGGCCACATTCATTAAGGCGACAGGGAGACTTTGAAACAAACATTTTAAATTTGAATCTTATGATCATTGAATTAAAGAGAGAAAATCAACAAGGTCTAAGGATTTTTTTTTTATCTTGCTAATCTAGAATTTATAATAAATAAGACTGTGGTTAGAGTGAAACAAATCTTTGCTTAAAATAATTTGCTGGGCAAGTTATTAATGTACACAAAATGGTAGGCAAGAATATCTATTTAACAGAAAAATTTCAAACATTTAAGAGGCATCTATTTCTATATAATGATAGAATTATTTGTATATGCACCCTAAAAATCATGAAAACTATCTCTCTTTTCAGAGCCACAAGTCACTACATGTATCAGAAAGAAGCAGACACAGCTTTATTTTTAAAAGAAATTTATAATTTTGTTGTAATTATTAAAGTAAATAAGCTTTTCTTCCTAATTAATCTGAATGAGTATAGTTGTACAATAGTTTGCATTGATTATATAATATTGCATAATGAAATAGCATAAATCTCCACACAAGGAAAACATCACATTGCGTTTCTAGGATCAAATGCTTCTACTGTAGCTCTTTTTGTTGATGCCATCAATAAATCTTCCTTTTCAATACAGTGCCACAACTACCCAGAAGACATAATTATTGCTATCAGATACAGAGAGATGAGACCAACATAGGGTCAAATATTGATACCCTTGAAACTTCCCACTGGCCTACAGACTCACTCAACCTCAATATATGCATAAAATGTTTTTTTAAATAGATTGCACAGCTTTTGTGCTATATGACCATTATATATACTATAGAATCAATGGGTTTGCTTCCCAGGTGGCTCAGTGGGTAAAGAATCCGCTGGCAAGGCAGTAGACACAGGAGCCATGGGTTCAGTCCCTGGGTGGGGAATATCCCCTGGAGAAGGGCATGACAACCCACGCCAGTCCTTTTGCCTGGAGAATCTCATGGACAGAGGAGCCTGGGGGCTACAGTCCACGAGGTCACAAAGAGTTGGACACGACTTAAGCAACTGAGCACGCACACACAGAATCAATAGAGAAATAGAAAACCAAAATAACACGAGACAGGATGTTTTGCTTATTAACACTCCCAACAACATTTTACATTCACTAAAATCATTAAGAGCAGAAATATTATTTTCTTTCAAAGACCACAGAAATTTAAAGCTATGTGTGTTTTTTTTTTTTTTTACATTCAGCTTGCTCCAGTTGTCTAGTCACAGTGGTTGTCAGAGCTGAAAAATAACTCAAAAAAAATTTGCCGCTTTCTGTGAATATCATGCATTGATATACAAAAGTAGTTTTGGAAATTCAGCAATTTTTTACCCTGTTTTTGTCAATCAGTTCATTGTGCAAACTAATCAAAATGTGTTTCATTTCTAGATACTCAACAAATTGGTTCAAAACCCATTGAAACTGTAATTTGAATGGTATTTTAAAGCAGTCAGAAGAATGATGTTTCTGAGGTTTTGTGTCTGTCTTGTGTAGGTGTGTGTACATGTGCATGTGTGTGTGTGTCCATGCATGTTGATATGGGGGCATGTGTACACATGCCTTTTGAAAGCAACAATACATAATTACAAAAGCATTTCCAAATGCTCTTTACAAAATTCTATCTCCTCCTTACTTCAAAGTGTGACTCTTGAGTTCTGTCCTTTTCCTTTTGTGTACATATGTTTGCCTTGCTATTTACTAATTTTTTGGTAGCAGATTTTTTTCAAGAATTGTTTTCTAATCACTTGTCCATTTCATGAAAGTAAGCTGATTAAAGCCAGATTTATGTATATTACACATGCATGTAACTAGGAGCATGTGAACTGCATCATCTCACAGCAGGCTAGAACTGAACACTAAATCAGAGTTCCTTTGGAAGCCTATCTCACCTGTTGAGTGAGTTTCCAAGATATTGATTCATGGTGAGGACCCCAGTGTGAGTCCACACATTAAATATTAATATTGTTTAATCTTCTTATTTTATTGAATAAAAGTAATCATCCATTTTGATGTTTTTCAGCACTGTAATAGATCTTGCATCTCTCTTTGAAGAACACTGATTTAACGAAGCCTCACAGTCAGCTCATATAGCAGAGTCTGCTTTTTCTGTCCTAACCTATTGTAAACAATACCTGAGCATAGGCAAATAAATAGGGTCAGATTTCCTAGAAGAATGCAGGAATCTGAAGAATTAAAGATAATAGTAAAGTGAAGAACCAAAACTAAATAAAAAATTAAAATGATGAAGAGCAAAAAATTAGAATGTGAAGAATTTAAAAACAGGATATGGCAGGATTTAGCTAAACATGATCTTCTTAATTCTCAGAATGTATGTATGTTGCTCTCATTTTTTCTGGGTTTTGACAGGTATAAAGGTCCGTCTAGTCAAGGCTATGGTTTTTCCAGTGGTCATGGATGGGTGTGAGAGTTGGACTGTGAAGAAAGCTGAACACTGAAGAACTGATGCTTTTGAACTGTGGTGTTGGAGAAGACTCATCTTGAGAGTCCCTTGGACTGCAAGGATATCCAACCAGTCCATTCTGAAGGAGATCAGCCCTGGGATTTCTTTGGAGGGAATGATGCTGAAGCTGAAACTCCAGTACTTTGGCTACCTCATGCGAAGAGTTGACTCATTGGAAAAGACTCTGATGCTGGCAGGGATTGGAGGCGGGAAGAGAAGGGGACGACAGAGGATGAGATGGCTGGATGGCGTCACCAACTCAATGGACGTGAGTCTGAGTGAACTCCGGGAATTGGTGATGGACAGGGAGGCCTGGTGTGCTGCGATTCACGGGGTTGCAAAGAGTTGGACACGACTGAGCGACTGAATGAAACTGAAATATAGACTAAAAGCCAGAACATAAATAAGGACACTGATTTTGCAAATACTTCAAGAAAGTTTTTTTTCTTCAAAACGTATCTCTTCTTTTTGTTAGTTTCCAAAAACTAATAGAAAATCATTTCATAAAGAACTAGCATGTTTTATTCTAAACAATTGACTTTTTTACCTTATTGATAATATTTTCAAAATGTTCATAAAATCAAAATGGAATGAAAATGTGTACCACGTCCATGTCATCTTTAGCATAGATAAAAATTTAAATAATGAATGAATCAATGTAGATTCTCAAACTAATTCTAGCTGGGTAATTTTGTTCATTTTCTCAGTCATTGAATGCCACCGTGATTAAAACTGTGGCAAGATGAATAATTCCACCTTCTCTCTTCCATTTCTTAAGAATTCTCCCAAGTATCAGAAATTAAAGGTTGCAATCCTCAATGAAGTTGTCAATTGTACCAAAATTATTGTAATAGAAAAAAGCTCAGAAATGTGGTCAAATGCTAGCTAAAATTTATTGGCAAGTCAAAATATGGATAGTGGTTAAATTCTTCCTGTGATAGACTTTGAAGGCAGAGCAATTTTTTCTCCATTGGAGTTCCCAGCATGTGTAACAAAAGTGAAACAGAACAAATCTGTTCTCCATCAACATAAGGTTAATTTTTTTTCTAATTGGTAGGAAAAAAATCTCATTTGACTGACCCATATTTCTTTCCAAATTAAAGCATAACAACCCAGCATCACCACTTTTGGCAAGCTTTCTTTTATTCGGCATGAAATAAATAGGATTTCCCTTCATAGCTGCATTTTTTTTAACTTTCTTAATTGTAAATACAATTATACATTTGAGGAACTCACACACAGTTTTGACTCTATTAATGAATGGACTGAGCTTCAAAAGCTTTTGTGTAAGCCAGTTGTGTATCCTCACATGATCATAAACATGGGTTTACATATTGCCATCAAGACATTAGAGAAAGATCTATTTAATATGAAACATACTCTGAAACATGCACCATGTATGTCCACGTTTATATTTAGAGTCACTGGTGATCACCTGAAGCAAAGGAACCTATGCACAGTAATCTGATACAATGTGTGCCCTGCTGCTGCTGCCGCTGCTGCTGCTAAGTCTCTTCAGTCGTGTCCGACTCTGTGCGACACTATAGACGGCAGCCTACCAGGCTCCTCCATCCGTGGGATTCTCCAGGCAAGAGTACTGGAGTGGGTTGCCATTTCCTTCTCCAATGCATGAAAATGAAAAGTGAAAGTGACGTCGCTCAGTCATGTCCGACTCTTAGTGACCCCATGGACTGCAGCCCACCAGGCTCCCCCGTCCCTCAGATTCTCCAGGCAAGAACACTGGAGTGGGTTGCCATTTCCTTCTCCAATGCATGAAAGTGAAAAGTGAAAGGGAAGTCGCTCATTCGTGTCCAACTCTTAGCGACCCCATGGACTGCAGCCCACCAGGCTCCTCCGTCCATGGGATCTTCCAGGCAAGAGTACTGGAGTACTCCTTGGAGTCAAATAGCCTGAGCTTGATTTATTTTATCAAACAGTAAAGTTTATAAAACCACCTAGTAAAGTAAGACTCCAAAAGGCATGATAATAGTTACATTTTTATTGGCTTGTTGTGTAGATTGTGAACGTGAAAGACTACCCTTCACTCAGTCATGCAATGAGCTTTTATTGAGCCCCTCCCATGCCCTGGATTCTCTGCCTAGTAGAAGGGTACAGATATAAAAATGATACATCCCCTGCCATTAAGGGACTACTCACCTGTTTTTATTACTAGAGTTGCAAATGTAGAAGTAGTGGCAACAGTCACTATAAAAGAAGTAGTAGATGATACTGATTTCAGTAAAGATAGAAAAATGTTTACTTGTTCATCAACAGATGCCGATTTTGAACGGCTCCCAGATAACCAAGAAATAAAGGTGATGTAACAGCTGCCCTCAAAGAGTTTAATAGGAAAGACCAGCAGGTAAAAGAGGTACATTATCCATAAACAATGGCTGAAGAGGTACAGCATACTACAGAGCACAGAAGAATAACACATAAATCTTGCCCACGGGATGATATTAACACAGTCACTCCTCTTCAGTTCAGTTCAGTTGCTCAGTCATGTCCGACTCTCTGCGACTCCATGAATTGCAGCACGCCAGGCCTCCCTGTCCATCACCAACTCCCGGAGTTCACTCAGACTCACGTCCATCGACTCAGTGATGCCATCCAGCCATCTCATCCTGGGTCGTCCCCTTCTCCTCCTGCCCCCAATCCCTCCCAGCATCAGAGTCTTTTCCAATGAGTCAACTCTTCTCACGAAGTGGCCAAAGTACTGGAGTTTCAGCTTCAGGATCATTCCCTCCAAAGAAATCCCAGGGCTGATCTCCTTCAAAATGGACTGGTTGGATCTTCTTGCAGTCCAAGGGACTCTCAAGAGTCTTCTCCAACACCACAGTTCAAAAGCATCAATTCTTCAGTGCTCAGCTTTCTTCACAGTCCACGTCTCACATCCATACATGACCACAGGAAAAACCATAGCCCTGACTAGACAGACCTTTGTTGGCCAAGTAATGTCTCTGCTTTTCAATGTGCTATCTAGGTTGGTCATAACTTTTCTTCCAAGGAGTAAGCGTCTTTTAATTTCATGGCTGCAATTACCATCTGCAGTGATTTTGGAGCCCAAACTCCTCTTAGAAAATGTCAAATCTGGTTGCAGATAGGTGGAGTGGTCTAGAGGAGCTTGGCATTCTGGAGTTTCTTATAAGCAGCATGAAGTAAATGAAGCAGAGATGGTGGATAGAAATGCAGAGAAAAGTAAGAACCCAAAGACCAGGACAGTCCAGATTGTGAAAGGCTTTTAATGCTCAGCTCTGGAAGTGACTGACACACACTAAAGGATTTGAAAGAGAAGTACTATACTTTTTTATGTGCCAGGGAAATTGGAAACATTTCAATGTCGTCTGGGTCATGAGCGGTGATTCTAGTGGCCAGTCTCCACCAGCCCATGGGAAGAAAGAAGTGATCTGACAGCGTCAGAGTATAGGTGGGGAGTGTCAGGGCTGAGCTAGCAGCCTTGAGAGGTTAGCCCTAAGTGGTGGAGGAAGATGTAGTGTTTAAGAGACCCAGGGGACATTGGTTCATCCTCAGTGACCTCTGAGTTCTCCCTATTCCTTTTCATTTCTCAATCATGTCAAATGGCACGAAGACTAGACAAGCTCTCTAAAATGCAGAGAACGGGAAGGGAGAGTTTTCACAATGAGCTTACACTAGTGGGCACTAGACCTTAGGTTTATTAACATAGAAACTGTCACACAATAAACATTTTCTGAACACTTTTCATATGGTAGCATCAGGGCAGAAAGTTGGCATGGTGCTTCTCCTCCTTGCCTAGTAGTCCCCTGAAATCTTGGTATCTTGGTAAATGCTCCCTGAGTCAGGAGTTTTGAAATAGGACCCAAGATTCTGTATTTTCAACAAGTTCCCGATTGATGCGGAAGCTGCTAAATCAGGGACCGCATATCCAGAAGTTAAAAAAGAGCTTAAAAAAAAAGAAAAAAGGGAAAAGTGGTCCCTGCTACCATTGAGCTGATAATCTCAATAAAGAGGTAATAAATAAATCTCTGCAGGGCAGAGAGAAGCTATCCTACGTCTTAGGAGCTCTCCTGCAGATATACGCAGGTATCATGTGAATAAATGTCAAAAGCTGCAGAAGTAGTTTCATGAGACATTTCTATTTACATGCTTAAAAAACAAACAAACAAAAAATAGTCAAGAAGTATACGTGCTTCAAGACTTTAACGTGGAAAGAATATGCACCTTCAGTTGAATTTCTTTAAAGCTCTAAAAACAATTTGCTTTTTTTCTGTTCTGTTATTAGACATTTAACTGGTTTTTTTTTTTCCTTTTATCATTTTGCACAGTCTTCTTGAATATTAAAGATGTAATAAAAGATCTCAAGGAGATTAGTCCTGGGTGTTCTTTGGAAGGAATGATGCTAAAGCTGAAACTCTAGTGTTTTGGCCACCTCATGCGAAGAGTTGAGTCATTGGAAAAGAATCTGATGCTGGGAGGGATTGGCGGCAGGAGGAGAAGGGGACGACAGAGATTGAAATGGCTGGATGACATCACCAACTCGATAGACGTGAGTCTGAGTGAACTCCGGGAGATGGTGATGAACAGGTAGGCCTGGTGTGCCGCAATTCATGTGGTTGCAAAGAGTCTGACACGACTGAGCGACTGGATCTTGAACATTAACCTTTGTATAGAATTTTGATTTTCAGTTAAGGATAAATTCTTTGATGAATTTCTTAGCCAAACTTTATGAGCATGTTTTTCCCATGGAAAGCCATTTTATTTAAATATAGCCTGTCAATTCCTAACTCCCAATCTATCTGTCTCCCCTCCCTCCTAGTAACTGTAAATTCAGTTTCTAAGTCTGTGAGTCTGTTTCTGTTTTGTAAATAGGTTCTTTTGTATCGTTTTTTCCTCCCCTCCCAATCCCAAAAAAAAGAGATAAAGATAAATGAGAGAGATGTTGTGGGGAGGGAGGCGGGAGGGGGGGTCATGTTTGGGAACGCATGTAAGAATTAAAGATTTTAAAATTAAAAAAAAAAAATTGCAGCCTAAATCGATTAGAAGGAACATGTTAGGGTTTGAGGGTAAAGGAAGAAACAAAGTGTGACAACTTAGAGTCAGAGCAAGAGAGTGTTACTAGAATTGCTTTCTTGCTCCATGCATTTTTCCTCCCCATGAATCACATTGATTTCTGCTGTAGGCAGATTTGGCTAACACCTTTTGAACAGAGAACTCTGATCATGACTCATAAGTCTTATTAGCAAAAAGAAACTCAAATTCCCCAGTCTCTTTCTCACAGGTTAAACTATTTTGAGAAGTTGGAAGAGTTAGTGATTTGAAAAATATTCACAACAATACAAAAGGGAAGATTTCTGACTAGGAGCTATACTTTCTATTTAGAATATATTTGAGACAGAACTGCCCTATAATCTATTAGGAGAAAATCATAAAGGTAACATTTCAATGAAAATATTTTTTTATCTCAGATATCTTCTTTTTGTCCTCTACAAAAAAAGGTGTATTTATAAGCGTGAAAGTAAAAGTACTCAGTCATGTTCAACTCTTTGTGTTCAACTCTTTGCGACCCAAGCCAAAATACTAGAGTGGGTAGCTTCTCCCTTCTTCAGGGGATCTTCCCAACTCAGGGGTCGAACCCAGGTCTCCCACATTGTAGGCAGGTTCTTTACCAGCTGAGCCACCAGGGAAGCCCAGAAACACTCGAGTGTGTAGCCTATCTCTTCTCCAGAGGATCTTCCCGACCCAGGAATCGAGCCAGTGTCTCCTGCATTGCTGGCAGATTCTTGACCAGTTGTGCTACCAGGGAAGCACCTGTACCATATTTATATACAAAGTTTGCATGTAATCCTCAGAATCTTCTTCTGAGACGGTTTATGAGACATAATTAAATATCAGTCTGGTTAGTTTGCAATATTGCTTTGTTTTTGCCACAAAGTACTATTAGCTGGTATATTGGTTTTCTGGGGTTCTGTAACAACAGTACCACAAACTGAGTGGCTTGAATAATGGATATTTATTGTCTCAGTTCTAGAAGCTAAAAGTCTGATCTCAGGGTGCCAGCATAGTCAGTTCCTTCTGAGGGTTGTGAGGAAGAATCTGTTTTCCCTGGGCGTTTCCAGGTGACCTTTTGAGCTCCTTCACTTGTAGAGGAGTCATCCCCATCTCTGCCTTCATTTTCACGTCTCATTCTCCATGTCTGTCTGTGTCTAAATTTCCTCTTTTTAAGTGTATAAGTCAATTACATTATGACCCCACCCTACTCCAGTATGACTTCAGCCTAACTAATTACATTCATAGTAATGCGATTTCCACATAAAATCACTGTTGGAGATACCGCGGTGGGGCTTGGGATGCACAATTCAACCTATTAACAGCAGGCATCATCTTCTATCATCTTCTTAGATTTGATTATCAGTAACATACAACAGACAGGTTCCAAATAGGAAAAGGAGTACGTCAAGGCTGTATATTGTCACCCTGCTTATTTAACTTATATGCAGAGTACATCATGAGAAACGCTGGACTGGAAGAAACACAAGCTGGAATCAAGATTGCCAGGAGAAATATCAATAACCTCAGATATGCAGATGATACCACCTTCATGGCAGAAAGTGAAGAGGAACTCAAAAGCCTCTTGATGAAAGTGAAAGAGGAGAGTGAAAAAGTTAGCTTAAAGCTCAACATTCAGAAAATGAAGATCATGGCATCCAGTCCCATCACTTCATGGGAAATAGATGTGGAAACAGTGGAAACAGTGTCAGACTTTATTTTGGGGGGCTCCAAAATCACTGCAGATGGTGACTGCAGCCATGAAGTTAAAAGACGCTTACTCCTTGGAAGAAAAGTTATGATCAACCTAGATAGCATATTCAAAAGCAGAGACATTACTTTGCCGACTAAGGTCCGTCTAGTCAAGGCTATGGTTTTTCCTGTGGTCATGTATGGATGTGAGAGTTGGACTGTGAAGAAGGCTGAGCGCTGAAGAATTGATGCTTTTGAACTGTGGTGTTGGAGAAGACTCTTGAGAGTCCCTTGGACTGCAAGGAGATCCAACCAGTCCATTCTGAAGGAGATCAACCCTGGGATTTCTTTGGAAGGAATGATGCTAACGCTAAAGCTCCAGTACTTTGGCCACCTCATGCAGAGTTGACTCATTGGAAAAGACCCTGATGCTGGGAGGGATTGGGGGCAGGAGGAGAAGTGGATGACAGAGGGTGAGATGGCTGGATGGCATCACTGACTTGAAGGACGTGAGTCTGAGTGAACCCAGGGAGATGGTGATGGACAGAGAGGCCTGGAGTGCTGCAATTCATGGGGTGCAAAGAGTCAGAAACGACTGAGCGACTGAACTGAACTGAACTGAACATATAGCTCTCATAAACACTTGACATCATGCACTCTGGAACCTGCAAAAAGCTGGGACTAGATCCCTTTTTGCTGCTGCTGCTGCTAAGTTGCTTCAGTCGTGTCTGACTCTCTGCGAACCCTTAGACGGCAGCCCACCAGGCTCCCCCATCCCTGGGATTCTCCAGGCAAGAACACTGGAGTGGGTTGCCATTTTCTTCTCCAAAGCATGAAAGTGAAAAGTGAAAGTGAAGTCGCTCAGTCCTGTCCAACTCTTAGCGACCCCATGGACTGCAGCCCACCAGGCTCCTCCGTCCATGGGATTTTCCAGGCAAGAGTACTGGCGTTGGGGGCCAGTGCCTTCTCCAGATCCCTGTTTAGCAGATGCCTATCGGTATGACCTTGAGAAAGTAGATTACACCACATTTCTTCATTTGTGGACTTCTTAAAACTTACCTCGCAGCATAAATTAAGGAAGACAATGTTATAGTCTCTAGCAGCATTGGAATTCAGAAACCGTATCTATTACCTAAAGTATGAGGGTCGCAAAGGAGTCAAAAATATACAATGGAAGAAAGACAATCTCTGTAACATGTCACGCTGGAAAAATTGGTCAACCACATGTAAAAGAATGAAACTAGAATACTTTCTAAACCATACACAAAAGTAAACTCAAAATGGATTAAAGATCTAAATGTAAGACCAGAAACTGTAAAAATCTTAGCAGAAAACAGAGCACTCTGTGACATAACTCACAGCAAGATCCTCTATGACCCATCTCCCAAAGTAATGGAAATAAAAACAAAAATAATTAAATGGGACCTGATTAAACTTAAAAACTTTTGCACAGTGAAGGAAACTATAAGCAAGGTGAAAAGGCAGCCTTCAGAATGGGAGAAAGTAATAGCAAAGAAAACAATTGACAAAGAATTAAGCTCCAAAATATTCAAGCAGCTTATGAAGCTCAATACCAGAGAAATGAACAACCCAATCAAAAATTGGGCAAAAGAGCTAAACAGACAGTTCTTCAAAGAAGACATACAGATGATTAATCAACACATGAAAAGATGCTCAACACCACTCATTATTAGAGAAATGCAAATCGAAACCACAATGAGATATCATCTCATGCTGGTCAGAACGGCCATCATTAAAAAGTCTACAAACAATAAATCCTGGAGACAGTATGGAGAAAAGGAAACCCTCTTACACTGTTGGTGGAAATGCGAACTGGTACATCCACTGTGGAGAATAGTGTGGAGATTCCTTAAAAAACTGAGAATAGAACTGCCATATGACCCGGCAATCCCACTGCTGGGCATACACACAGAGGAAACCAGAATTGAAAGAGGCATATGTACCCCAATGTTCATCTCAGCACTGTTTACAGTAGTCAGATGTCCATTGGTAGATAAATGGATAAGGACGTTGCGGTACATATACACAATGGAATATTATTCAACTATAAAAAGGAATGCATCTGAATCAGTTCTAATGAGGTGGATGAAACTGGAGCCTATTATACAGCATGAAGTAAGTCAAAAGAGAAGCACCAATACAGTATATTAACACATATATATGGGATTTAGAAAGATTATGAAAGAGATACAGATGTAAAAAAGTCTTTTGGACTCTGGGAGAAGGCGATGGTGGGATGATTTGAGAGAATAGCATTGAAACATGTATATTATCATATGTGAAACAGATGACCAGTTCAAGTTCAATGCATGAAGCACGGCACTCAAAGCCAGTGTTCTGGGACAACCCAGAAGGATGGGGTGGGGAGGGAGGTGGCAAGGGGTTCAGGATGGGGGAACATATGTGAGGAAAAAAGAAAAATGCTTATTTTAATGTGAAAGAAAAGTATGACGGTCATTTAACACAGAGGGACACGTGGGGCCCCAATTTATGTTTGTGTTACATGCATCCTATACCTGGAGATATTTAGGATTAATTAATTTTGTTTGTTTTCCATTTTAAGCATTAGGAATATATCTACAAGGACTCTTTTCTCAATGCATGTCATCAACTTATAAGGAGGTAAAGAAAGTTAGTGACTCATTATACCGGGAACAAACCTATCCCATTAGCAGTCCTTGGGTGGAGTGAATCAGCTCCAGTCATCACTTTAATGTGACTGCTCTTATGCACAGAGGGAGCAGAGCCCTCGCTACGTGATACAGCTATCTCATCTTAATCACAAAGGGACTTTCTTTCTGACCGAATGTTCCTTCTAACGGTACTTCTTGATCTCACAGACGCTGGAACAATTTGTCCAAAATCTAGGTGGCGATGACATGAACCAGGTATTGAGGGAATCATTTTCTCACTATTATTTTTGCCTCTCTTTGTTCTTTCCTCTTCCTTTGAGTGAAATGAGTTCCAGACAAACTAAGATCCATCGTACACATTTCTATCAGTGTTAGAAAGAGAGTATTTCACTTTAAGAATTCAGTTTAAATAATAATAAGGAGCCCCAAGAATTGCAACTAACTGCCTTATTTTTGTAAGTTAGAGGAAAACCCTTAATTTAGTTCCCTATAGGAAAATCCATTTAAAATGTAATTCAAGGTTACCCAGCAAGAATATTTCAAACACCCAACTGTAAAGGTCTATGAAGATAAAATGTACTGATAACAAGGATGTGAGATGTAAAGATAAAGCAACTGTTGCTTACCCATAGGCTTTTTTTTTTTTTAATGTATCACCATGAATTTGTTCAGAATAACTCAGTGCATATTCTGAGGAAAGATTTCCAAGAGCATGATGATGGACAAGAAGAGAGATAGTTCATAAAAATGTATTAAGGTCAAAGTTATGATCCATTGGATGATAGAAGCCATGTCACTGACCTCCCTCACGGTGAAGACAAGTGAACCCACTAACTAGCCCAGGCATGGGTTCCATGGCAGACGACAGTGAAGTGTAATGTGCAGCAGACACTGCTCAGGCCCCGGTGACACAAAGATGGGCAGGACACAGCCCTGCCCTTGGGAGTCAGTCATCCTGTGGACAAGCACACCTACGTCAGACAGGACCCAGGTCATGAGACAGCTGGATGGAGGAGGTGGGCGGTGCAGGGGACAGAGTGCTTAGGTCTGACTGGTTTAACAATCAGGAAGGCTCCCTGGAGGAAATGAGAACTGTGATGGAATTTAAAAAAGAGTAAAGTTGAAACAAACAGAGAAGCTGACAGAGGACATTCCAGAAAGAAGGAATAGTGCGAACACAGACACAGATATTAGAAAAGGAATAGTTTGTCATTCAGGATGCTTGAAAGGTGGGTATCTGAAGATTAAGATGAAATGATAGTATTGGATTCAGACTGTGAGGACAGCAAATTTGCGTCTTTTTTAAGATGGTGGTAGTGGGGAAAATGAAGTTTTAAGTGAACCTTGGGATGAATGTTAAACGATGGTGCTTAATTCTGAAAAGTTGAACACTGTTTAACATTCATAACATGTAACATATATAGCTGCTACGGCATGAGATGGTGACAATTTTTCTTGCAGATGAACATTTCATTCAATGCTCTGACCATCGATAAACCATGTCCCACCTCACTAGGGAGAAAAGGGAGAGGAGCTAATCCTGTTGACTATACCATGTATGCTAGATACAGAATAGATACCCCTAACTATTCAGATGCTAGTCGCACAGTCGTGTCCGACTCTTTGTGAACCCATGGACTGTAGCCCACCAGGCTCCTCCGTCCATGGGATTCTCTAGGCAAGAATACTGGAGTGGGTTGCCATTTCCTTCTCCAGGGGATCTTCCCAACCCAGGGATCGAACCTGGGTCTCCCACATTGCAGGCAGATGCTTTAACCTCTGAGCTACCAGGGAAGCCCTAGGTAGAGAATAGATACCCGTAACTATTCAGATGAATGAAACACAGCACATTTCTCCAAATCACACCAAATAGGCATAGAAGAGGAAAGAAGCAATCACCAGAGAGTGTGATGAATCCCACAAAAGAGACACGTGCAGAGTCTGGAGGCAGCTCAGAAGAGGGGCTAAGGAAAACATTATGAAGGAGACGCCACTTCAGCAGTGATGTGAAGGACAACTGAGTGGTCCCTTATGAGGCTTCCCAAGTGACGCAGTGGTAAAGAATCCACCTGCCAAATCAGGAATCTCAGGAGACAGGAGTTCAATCCCTGGGTCGGGAAGATCCCCTGGAGGAGGAAATGGCAACCCACTCCAGTATTGTTGCCTAGAGAATTCCATGCACAGCAGAGCCTGGCGGACTCCAGTCTGAAGGGTCACAAAGAGTCTGACATGACTGAACACTCAGGCATACATGCTATGGGGAGTGTTGAGAAAAACGTGAAGTTGAAAACCCCTTTCGGTATGGAATCCCTGAGGTGAAAGGAGTGAGTGAAATGGGAATAGCTTTGGGGATGGAGAGGACCAGACTGAATAGGCTGAGAGAAGTGTCATCTTCCGGGTCCATAATTGCCATGCTGTGCTGTCTAGACTTGATTCTGTCCTGGACAGGACTTTGTAGAAGATGTTTCAGAAGGGACTTACTATATCAGACTTTATATATGACTTATGTGATATAAGTGTGGTGAATCAGAATAGAAGCAAATGGAAAACGAGAGGCAGAAGATCTAATAAAAGATGATTATAGTTGGACAGGGGTGCAGAAGAAATGAGAAGTTGCCCTACTGGGGATGTGTTGTGGCTCAGACGGTAAAGAATCTGCCCACAGTGCAGGAGGCCAGGGTTTGATTCCCGGGTCAGGAAGATCCTCTGGAGAAGGGAATGACTACCCATTCTAGTATTTGTGCCTGGAGAATTTCACAGACAGAGGAGCCTGGCAGAGTATGGTCCATGGGGGCCTCAAAGAGTCAGACACGACCGAGTGACTATCACTTTCAGTTTCATTTTTGGAATCTGAGCAAAAAGGATTTTCTGATGATCAAGAGATGAGAAACAGGGAAGAATAATAGACCTTTAGATCTGTGACTTTTGCAACTATGTAGATGTTGGTGACATTTACTGACATGGGAGAGACAGGAGATATCAAGTGGATAAGACATGAAATGAGTTCTGTGTTCACTGATGAGTCTGGAAAGAATAATTTTGAGGGAATGGTGAAAGAAGACACATTAAAATAGGTTCAGGGTGAGATGCGATGTGATATTCTTCAAGCTCATGTAAACAAGGATCAGCCTGTGGCCATAAAGCTAGTGCTGCATGGACAGAGCATGTACAATATTCACGACTTCGTGTAAATATGTATTCATTTTTATATTGTGTTTTGTGAAATATATGCTGACTCGCATTAATGTTTGTGTTACTCAAATATGTTTTGAATTGCTACTAAGATTGAACTCGGGTACTTTGAGTTATATACTGTCTGTCTACCGAAAGGAGGAGAAAGTGAACGTTTTCATGATGAGCTTCCTCATGCTTGAGCCTCTCTTCCAGATTACAGTGAAATCAGCAGGTAAGTGAGTGACAAATCAAAGGTTTCCCAGAGAGTGTACCTTGGGATAAATGGATTCAAAGATGAATGAATAACTCAGACAAAATAAAAGTGAATTTGCACTTATTAATTCAACAAAATTTAGGGAAAACTCACCTCTCTGTAGAATGCTTCAAGTGGGGATGAAAGAAGAATTTGCTGAACTCTCTGTGGTCTGGAAGCCTGTAGGGAAGTGAAAAATATAACAGCACAAAGTGGTATTTAATCACTATTAAGGTATTCATAATCTAGTAGGGCGGGAATTGCAAAAACATGGCAAGAATTCAGGCGGAGGGAAAAGTTATATCCAACACTAACCAAATTTACGGTTAAAAAAAGCTAGGGATGTAGTTGTGGTTAGTGGATTGGGTGATGACCAGTGCCCCAAGGGTAGCCATGAGCTAAATTAACAGGCTGAATTTATTAAGGTGTGGCAATGTTGTTTGGATAACAAAACAAAACTAAAAAAAAAAAATCTTGAGCTGGGGCACTATTAAAAGCTAATTTTTATTGAGCAGTTTTCATGTGCTTTACTATCCAAATGTTCACATCTATTAACTAATTTTTTCCCAAATTATTCCAAAGAAATGAATGCTACTATTTTCTTTATCTCTGTTATTGAGGAAACCTAGGCTACATAGGACAATAAATGGTAAAATTAGGATTAGCACTTAGGCTGTGTGCCTGAAAGCTCACATGTAGTACCATGTATTAACAATATTTTATTTAAAAACTAGCTTATCCAAAGCCAACACTACAGTAGCCCTATGAAACTTCTATACTGTGGTATACTATACTTCGACTCTTTGCGATCCATGGACTGTAGCCCACCAAGCTCCTCCATCCATGGGATTCTCCAGGCAAGAATACTGGAGTGGGTTGCCATTTCCTTCTCCAGGGGATCTTCTCGACCCAGGGATCGAACCCAGGTCTCCCACATTGCAGGCAGACACTTTAACCTCTGCACCACTAGGGAAGCCCTTATACTTCTATCAGTCCAACAAATTCCAGAGGGATGTATTTGTATTAATTAGTTTATTAAGTTAACATGGCAAGCCTCATTTTAAAAAGGATTGGGGAAATGATTTTTAATGTTATTTTCAAAGTGAAAAATAATAGTGGAATGAGATTAAACAGCTGAGATTGTGTGTCGAGAAATGAGACCCAGGTAGCCTTGACTATACTATACCATATGTGGATATGCATTTCAGTTCATTTGGGCTGCTATAACAAAGTACCATGGACTGATTGGTTTATAAACAACATTTATTTCTCACAGTACCGTGCACTGAGATATCCAAGATCCAAATACCTCAGACTCTGTGTATTGTGAGATTTGCTTCCTTGTAATGACTGTCTTTTTACTATAACTGCACGTGGTGGAAGTTTGGAGAGCTGACTCTCTTGGTCTCTTTTATAAGGACATTAACCCCTTTCATGGGCACTCCACCTTCAAGACCTGATTCCCTCCCAAAGATCCCACCTCCTGCTACCATCACACTGGGAGTTAGGCTTCAACATATGAATCTTTCAGTTCCGTTCAATCGCTCAGTCGTGTCCGACTCTGCGGCCCCATGGACTGCAGCACGCCCGGCCTCCCTGTCCATTGCCAACTCCTGGAGTTTACCCAAGCTCATGCCCATTGAGTCTCAGTGATGCCATCCAACCATCTCATCCTCTGTTTTCCCCTTCTCCTCCCACCTTCAATCTTTCCCAGCATCAGGGTCTTTTCAAATGAGTCAGTTCTTCGTATCAGGTGGCCAAAGTATTGAAGTTTCACCTTCAGCATCAGTCCTTCCAATGAATATTCAGGACTGATTTCCTTTAGGATGGACTGGTTTGATCTCCTTGCAGTTCAAGGGACCCTCGAGAGTCTTCTCCAGCACCACAGTTCAAAAGCATCAATTCTTCGGCGCTCAGCTTTCTTAGGGGATCCAAGCTGCCTTCATAGCAGCTTGAAGGCAAAGAGTACTTTTAGCATGGAGAAGAGTAGACATCAGCCATGTAGTACGTATTTACTTTAAAGTGAAGAAGCAACTACTATTCAATAAACTTCATGATGCCCAGAGAAGAAGATCTTGTTTGATTTAGTAGTTTAATGATCACTAGTGTTCTTAACCCCTAAGAAAGTGGACAGAACAGAAACCAAATATGTTTTTTTGCAGAGAAAGAAGTGAAGGGCTGTGGGTCCCAGGGAGGCAGGCAGTCAGGGAGGATCCCTGACATGAAAAAATGACATCTGGGAACATGTTATGTTCTGAAAGAAGGAAGATCACTCCATGGAAGTCTGATAAACTGGCTGCCTGACGCTTTCACTCCATAAACTTTAATTCCATCTCCAAATAAACCATGGTCCCTCACACCAGATGGACTCCTGTGTGTTCTAGGCGGGTGGAACCATCTCCTTTCCTTGCCTCTCACATGACTTCAGAAGTACTAGAAGGCAGAAGTGTCTTCTTTTCCAGGCTCCAGTCCCATTTCTCCCAGCAAAGCAGCATTCAATGGACTATGGTAGCTGTTAATTAGCTAATAAATAAGAAGTATTAAACAAGACTCAGAGTAACAGAGCTGTGGAGGGGTGAGAGGTACTCAGAGCCAGTCAAGCGTCCCAGCAGCTCGCTCTTGAGGGTGCCGCTTTGTAAGCGAAGGCACTGATGGGCATCGTGGAGCACCAGGGCTTTCCGGTTCCCACCTGTTGTCAACAGGTGAGGATAAATGCAAACAGGAGCTTTGCTTCATAGCACGACAGGAGTTGAACAAGCTCATCACTAGCACTGTGGGAGACATGTAACAGTGTCCGGGTCTGAACAGCCTCTATTCACAGCTGATGTATGCATGTGTGTGTGTTTCTGTGTGTGATAAAAAACTATGTGGGATTTTTTATGATTTTTTTTTTCAACTGACTTGTGTGCACAAGTAGAATGTGCCTGAGAAAATAGTAAGAACGAGTGTTTGGAATAAAATTATTTGCATATATTCCCTCGCCATCCCCTGCAAGAATGTCATTCTGGTATAGCTGAAGGATAGAAGTCCAGAATGTGCCATCTGGGATGGTCGATGTGACACACTGATTATGAACAATATCACTCAAACCCCTCCAGATGAAAGGCAGAATGGCTGCTGAGCGCTGAACTTCCTTCCGTTGCTATAGGAAGGGTGGAAAAATAGGAAGGCACCATGGGCTTCATAATTTGCAGCACCCAAAGCAAAATGAAAATGCAGAGTCCCTTGCTCAAAAGATGATTAAGAATTTCAAGACAGCTACTGCAGATCATTGAACGAGTGCATTGCCCTTCCAAATCACTACAGAGGTCACACACCCATGAAGTTGGCCTTAAAAAGGATGCCAGGACTGGAACTCCTTGGAAATAGTCCTAAACATTTTCATTATTTCGTAGGACTTAGAACCCCAGCATTTATTAACATTCCCACGATACCCCAAATTCTTAAAAGTTAACCTATCTTTTAAAAAATGATGTTTTGTGTACATCAGGGGTAGCTTTGAAGGATTTCACAAGCGGTCATGGTCTCTGGAGCACACCTCCTCCACCCTCCACTCTTGTCCCTCCATTTCCTGTCCTTCTCCAAGTGCCATGTCATAGGAAGGGGATCTGGGAAAGGTCTACATGTTTCTGTTTATTTTATTTTTAACCACATCAGCACGTTTTCCTGCTTCAGTTAACTTCCCTTTGAAATAGCCAAAGTGAATCCCCTTTAAGCCCTTTTTTTCCCACCCTTAGCCGCAGGGAATGTAAATTCTCAGCAATATTACAAGCCATGCCTAAAATTTGCTTATTGCTCACCGTGACCTGCAGAGGACCTGCTGCCAGAGATTCCCCTTGTCAGTCTCCCTGGACATTCAAAAGCCCCTTTGTGGACACTGCTGTTGTTGCTGTTGTCAAAATCATACCTGCATATGTAGGGAAAAAATAACCAAGGGAAACAAAGAACTGGTTACCAGGAACAATGCAAAAAACGGAAAAATAAAAACGTGTTTTTCTTGTTACTTCTAGAAAACACACTTATTTTAAGTGTTTCAAAGAAAACAAGTTTGAGGATATGTCTGTGAATCAAAAATTATAGAGAAAACCAGAAACTCTGGTAGGGAGATATGTAGGTAGATGAGTCTCCTTCACTTTAAAGGTTTGCAATGGATAAGGTATTAAGAGACAAAATTCAACCAAGTAAATTTAAAAATGGAATTGGCTTTTTTCAACGACTCATGGACTGGACAGCATCCCATTGAGTTAAACAGAAAGGAGTCCTAAGACTTGTACAAAATAAAAAAACTTTTATGGGCAGAAAAGTGGACAAGGCAAGGAAAGAGGGGCTTGTTTTAGGCAGGGCCCCCCTCCCTTTAGGACTTGGATGAGGTCTCCCAGGCAGACCCCTCACTCATGCTGACCAAGAGATTCCAGACTGGCTGGTGAAGATGACATCCCAGGGTGGGGAGGTTGAAAATGCAATTATGTTAGGTCCTTAGTCTTGGTTTGGTGACATGGGCTTAGCACGAGTGACTCCATTTGAGACCTGTTATTTTTTTTTGACAAAGGTTACACCATAACCACCTCTTGCCTACAAACTGAATCAAGTTTCAAACTGTAATCGAATCCTCATTTTCTCATGAACTCATTTTCTGCATTAATGGTAAGTAAGAAGATAGGACATGAAAGTATCTATGAGGGAAAAAGAATCTGTTTAATAATATATAAAAGACATTGCAATTATGGCCTAATTCACTTTTTCTCCTAACCCAACTAAAAAGGTGTGCATTTACTCAGGACCTTTCCTTTCTGTGATGGTACAGCTGGCTGGCTTTTCAGCAATTTGTTTTAAAATCTGGTTATTGACCAAGACAGAGATTTGAAGCTAGGTGGGTATGCCTGGCAAGAAGTAAATGATTAATCATATCACTCAGCTATCTGTAATTAAAAGACAAACAAAGAAAATACACATTTGATTTCTGACCAAGAAACCAGGGAGGAAGTTCTTTTTTTTTTTCACCAAGCAGCAAAGAAGACAGATGCATCTACAGGGTTAAGGCAGTTAAATAGAAAGATACATGTTTTAACGGAGTTGTGCTTTAAAATTACTTCTAATTTATCCACTTACCAGTCATGTATTGAGGTAAAATGATCAGCAGTAACGTGCTGCAGAAAGATATATACTTTTTTAATTGTAGCCAAGAGGAAAAAAGCAGCATGGAATAACTTAATCGTTGCTAATTATAATATCACTGAGGTAATTACAATAGATTTTGATTGTCTCATTTTCACACCAGAGGAGGGCACAACGCTGGCGTTTCTCTTAATACATATTTGTTTTTAGAGAAGAGCTGACAATTACACTAATTGTAGTCACAGCATGAAACTTTGTTTTTAAAGAAAAATGCGTCTACATGTCACATGGAATAAACGCACCCTTTCTTTTTGGTTTAGATGCAAATTAAAGACACATTAATTGCCTTGTTTATTGTGGTAAGAGATCTCTGCATTGTTGCAAGCATTACCAATTTTACAGGAACAAAATCCATTTCAAAGTCCTCAACATCTCAAGAAAGTGTCCCGCTGCTTAAATGAGTCACTTGTATGAAGGCTTTGGAAGACAGCCTGTTCACTTCGCCGGAAGCCACTCTGACCTTCAAATTTATCACTTGCATTTAGGAAGGTGAGGGAAAATCTTGAAAAGAAAATGCCAATGAAAGCTGAATTGTTAAATGCACCTCATTCTACTGCTGAAAAAAATTCATTTAGGCAGCCAATAGCATCTGCGTGTACAGATGTGTTTGTGAGGAACTGCGTCACCAGGGACGCCCGAAAGCCGGAGAGGAGAGGAGAGGAAATCAAAGAGGCCAGACCTCAAGTGCCGTCGGGACTGGTGTCTGGCCAACCGGTTGCTTCTTCTTGCCCATGTGTGGGTTGCAGTCCAGTGAACGCATCCTCTCCTTGGTGGTAAGGACGCAGTCTCAGAACTGTTGCTCTCCCCTGTACTTTATGAGATCCCATGCATGGTCTCCCACACTGACCTGCCCAGTAAGCTGTAACTGAACTGCTGGTCATTTCCATCACCTCCATTTATTATCATCTCGCCAAAACTAGCAGAGGAGGATGGACGGCTAGCCAGCTAGAACAAAAGGAGAAAAAGGTAAAACTTGAATTAGGCATCTGGCTAGTTGCTAAGTTTCCTAGGACACAGTAGGCATTATTAACCCTGTTGACACTTCATTGTGTCAAAAGCAGCATTTTAAAAATCCACATCCAATGCATTTTGAGTGATGAGAGGTACTCAACAAGGTACTACACATATAGACTATTCAAAGTGTCTTATGCTGCAATGAGTCTTACCAGGCAGTGGTAAGATCCTGATATTATTGGCTGCAGAATTAGTGAAAAATTGTACATTAGAGGGAAGGATATATTAATTTATTACACAATAAGTAGCCATTATAAAACACTGTGGGTTTTGTGGGGCTCTTGAAATATATTTGACCTACAATGCTGTGTAAGTTTAAGGTATGCAACATGTCGATTTGATACATTTATATATTTCAATACAATTACCACTGTAGCATTAGCTGGGAACTTTATCACCTCACCTAATTATCATTTCTTTTTGGGAGGATGGAAATAATTAAGTTCTTGGTATTGCAACTTTGGCCACCTGATGCTAAGAACTGACTCATTGGAAAAGACCCTGATGCTGGGAAAGATTGAAGGTAGGAGGAGATGGGGACAACAGAGAATGAGACGGTTGGAAGACATCAACAACTTGATGAACATGAGTTTGGGAGTTGGTGATGGACAGGGAAGCCTGGGGTGCTACAGCCCGCAAGGTCACAAAGAGTTGGACACGACTGAATGACTGAACTGAACTGATTGGAACGTTGATATTTGTAATATGGTATTATTGTTTATAATCACCATACTGTGCATTAGGTCTCCAGGACTTATTTATCTGCTAGCTGCAAGTTTGTACCCTTAAAAAATATCTCTCCTATTTTCTCACCCTTGTCCCCTACTAACTGCCATTCTACTCTGTTTTTATGAGTTTGGCTTTTATAGATTCTACATATGCTGCTAAGTCGCTTCAGGTGTGTCCGATTCTGTGTGACCCCATAGACGGCAGCCCACTAGGCTCCTCTGTCTCTGGGATTCTCTGGGCAAGAATATTGGAGTGGGTTGCCATTTCCTTCTCCAGTGTATGAAAGTGAAAAGCGAAAGTGAAGTCGCTCAGTCGTCCCAACTCTTAGCGACCCCATGGACTGCAGCCCACCAGGCTCCTCCATCCATGGGATTTTTCAGGCAAGAGTACTGGAGTGGGGTGCCATTGCCTTCTCCATTCTACATATAAGTGATATCATATAGTATTTGTCTTCATCTGACTTATTTAGCTAAACATAATGTTTTCAAGTGCCATCCATGGATTTTCTTCTTTCTCATAGCTGAATAATATGCATATATATCTCACAATGTATATACGTAATATTAATATTTTCTATCACGTCTTGTTGTCCATTCATCCATTGAGGAGCACTGACTGTCTCATGAGGTCACAGGTATGAGGGGATATCTCATTGTGGTTTTGATTTGCATTTCCTTGATGATTAGTGACCGTTGGCCATTTGGTTGTGCTCTTTGTAAAAAAATATCAATGTAGTTCCTTTGGCCGTTCTTTAAACTGGATCGTTCATTGTTATTATATTGTGAGAGTTTCTTATATATTTTAAGCATTGACGCCTCATCTTATGCACAGTTTGCAGATTTTTCTCCCACTTTCTAGGCTATAATTTAGTTTGTTAGCTGGGCTTTTTGCTACACAGAAGCCTTTTTTGCTTTTGTCATTTGTACATTTGCTTCTGTCAGATCCAAAAAGCAATTGTCAAGATCAATGTTTGTAGCTTCCCCCCACCTTCTTTCCTGTAGGAGTTTTATGATATCAGATCTTATGTTTCAATCTTTGGCCCATTATGAGTTAATTTTTGGGAGTGGGATAAAATACAGGTCCAACTTTATTTTTCTACATGTGTTTCTCTGGTTTTCTCAACACCATCTGATGAAGGGACGCTGCTTTCCCCACTGGGGATCCTTAGCTCTCCTGCTAAGTATTGGCTGAGGTATTAGCTGATGGGAGGGATCATTATGTGCTGTCTGTTCTGCGCCACGGGTCTGTGTGGCGAGTTTTGAGCCAGGGCCATACTGTTTTCTTTCTGCTTCGTGGTATAGTTTGAAATCAGGAAGTGTGATGCTTTCTTCTTCTTTCTCATGTTTGCTTTGAGTATTTGGAGTATTTCATGGTTCTATACAAATTTTAGAATTTTCAAAAAATTCCCCAGAAAATACCATTGAAATTTAAATAGGGATTGTGTTAAATCTATAGATGACTTTGGGAGAATGAACATTTAAGCAAAAGTAATTCTTCCAGCCCATGAATACAAGAGATCTTTTCATTTGTTTTATATTCAGTTTCTTTCAAAATTTTTGGAGTTTTCTAACTTTCACTTCTGTGGTTAAATTTATTCATAGGTTTGTCATTGTTTTTAATGTTTTTTAATGAAATAGTTTTTTTCATTTCTTTTTCAGATCTGTCATAGTTAGAGTATAGAAATACAACTGATTTCTGTATATTGATTTTATATCCTGCAATTTTGCTACATTCATTGATTAGTTTCAACAGTTTTTTTGGGGGGTGGGATCTTTGGGATTTTTTATATGTAAAATTATGTAATCTTCAAATAACAACAATTTTGCTTCTTATTTTACATTTAGATATCTTTTATTTCTTTGTCTTTCCTGGTTGTTCTAGCTAGGACTTCTGGAACTATGCTAAAATAAGGGTGGGGAGAGTGGGAATCCATGTCTTGTTCTTGATCCTAGAGGAAAAGCTTTTAACTTCCCACTACTGAGCTAGCTTTGGGTTTATCATATATAGTCTTTATTATATTGAGGGGTCTTCTTTTATACCCATTCTGATGAAGTATGAACTCCTGTCTGTTTTACTATTTTGAATTTTTATTTCACTTGCTAAGGAATCATTACAGAAAATTTCACCTTAAATATGTCTACTGAGGTAGGCAAGGTGGACATTCTAGTCATCAACAGAAAATCAACAGAACAGTGTTCAAGCCAGTGACACTTCTGGACATTTCTCAAGGTAGCAGTTCACATTTCCAAGAATCCCTAAGCTTATCCCCTGGTTCTAGGTGATTTTACTTTTCTGTGACACAGTCAAGTTTTCCATCTTCTCCACTGACCTCTTACATACAATTTCCTCATCTTTATTCCTGCTATACAATTTTAATCTCAAACCTTATGATCTCTCTGCAACAAACCTTATGATCAGCTCTGCAACAAATCCTAATCAGCTTTCTTATTTTCTATTACTCCAAAACCAATCCACTAGCATAGCCTAAGCAAGAAAATCCATGTTTGTAACTTTCCTCTGCTCAGGGGTTACTGCTCATTGCCTGATAAATAAAATCTCCATTTCTGAACATGGCCTACAAAATCATTTACTATCCTTTCCTCACTTGCAGTCATATTATGCTTATTCTAGCCAAGCCAGGTAACTTGAGGAAGTACAGGTAGCATTCAAGAGCAAGATGTACTGGCATTAAGGAAATCAGCTTTCTTAGCTATTGCTGTGTTTGCTTTTGAACACTCAGTTTTATTACATTAATAAATGATGGGGGAAAAAATGCCTATTATGACCATTTGAACCTGCAATCAGATATAGATATCTACTTGCCCCTGGTGCCTGGTCATACGGTCAGTGTTTGGACCATAGTGCTTGGGCTCATGGGTGATGTTTGGTGAATAATAGTAGCTACAATCACCATCACCACATCATTTCTCTTGTTGTCCTGTCTCTATGTGTTTCTTCTCTTAATCTAGAATGTTACTTCTTTATCCCCAAAAGATACCCACCTACTAAGACTTTGCCACTTTCAGGAAGTAAATGCCCCTTCTTTGTGTATCACCCTTGCCTGTACTTCAGTGTTCATCAGATGTCCTTTATTTCACTCCTCAGATCAGTAGACTCTGAGCCAGACACTTAAGAATTCAAGGCTAGTAAGCCTGAGACTTTTACCTACTTGAAAAGGCAGAGCTCTCGCTGAATTTGGACAACACATTAGAGAGAGTTCCTCTCCCTCAAGTCTCAGATCCAGGCTCCCCCAGCTCTGTTGAATTTCCCTCAAGATTTGCCATTTCATTTCTCTTCCTGTTCATCCCTGAGGCCACTTTCTCAATTTAGGCATTGCTATAATAAAATAGGGCTTCCCTGGTGACTCTGGTAAAGGATCCTCCTGCTAGTGCAGGAATACCTCAGTTGGGAAGACTCCCTAAAGAAGGAAATGGCACTTCCCACTTTTTGCCTGGGAAATCCTATGGACAGAGGGGCCTGGTAGGCTACAGTCTATGGTCACAAAGTGTAAGATATGACTCAGCAATGACTCAGCAACTAAATAACAACAATAAAACCAGACGGTGTGGCTAAAACCAAAGAATAACAAGAATTCTTGGAAAAGAAGATAGATTCCCTCCAAATTCAATAAATAGGTTATATAAAAATACAGATGGCTAAAAATTGATTTGGGGGTTATTGGAAGATAATAGGACTTCCCTGGTGGCTCAGAGATCAAAGGGTCTGCCTGCAATGCGGGAGACTTGGGTTCAATCCCTGGGTCGGGGAGATCCCCTGGAGAAGGAAATGGCAACCCACTCCAGTATTCTTGCCTGGAGAATCCCATGGATGGAGAAGCCTGATGGGCTACAGTCCAAATAAATAAATTTCCCATTGCCAAGAGTAAAATAAGAAGAAATAAAAATATTAGTAAGAATATAAAATAGAGGCTTTACCCATCTGCTTCCACTATTATGTATTAATAGTAAGAATTCCAGAACAAAAGATAAACAGTGAAGAAATACTGGAATAAAATAGCTCAGAGCAGAAGACATACATCAGACTTTAGATTAAATGAGTCACCTTCATCCTATTCCAAGGAGAGTTGGATGAAATAAAATAAGAAGACACACTTTTAGATATATTCTGGGGATGTTTCTGACCTTCTTTGTAAGAGAAATGGAGAAGGACTAGGAAGCAGTGAAAATGCTCTCTAAGGTTTCAGGAAAAAAATCAGGAAGCAGAGATGTATATACTTGCATTATTTAAAAGGTAAAGGCTTGTACCAAATAAAGAAACTATTAAGGGTTATTTCTGGGGAGTGGGTTTGGAGAAAGTGGTGAAAAAAAAGAGTTTAACTTTCCAAATTATTCCCTTCTATACCATATGAAGTTCCCCTATGATGGGCATATAAAAATTGTAGGATGAAATAAAATTTTTAAAAAATTTTAATTTAGCATTCATCAAGAACTTGTAAAAGTAATTTTCATTAACCATACTATTTTGATAATGTTACAGTGTAAGAATCTATAAATATGTCCCACATTTTACAGTGCATTGCCATAATACCGCTAGGATATTTCTCAATTTTTTTATTGCCATAAATAAATCTATGAGGAAATATATTCCTCTAGTATATTTATGTGTCTATGTACCTCTCATTAGGAATTAATTCTGAGTAATAAAATTATATCTTAAAGGCTTTTGAAGTATATTACCAGCTTTCCTCCAAAATGATTATAATAATTTAAAGTCCAACCAAAAGAAGATAAAAATACCCTTTTTGCCATATCTGCAACAATACCAGGTGCTAGCTATAAATATGCTTTTTGAATGAAGGGCTCCATCAATCATTTTCATATTAAAGGTGATAAGATGGGATTTTCTTCTGTGGGAAACAAGATAACATCTACTCCTTGACCAGTGATCTACTTGGAAACATGGTACAATACATAGAAAGCATAGCAAATAATTTAAGGCAGCATTTGATGAACAGCAAAAGCAAAAGATGGCAGTCTATTAATGTGGTTGGCAAAGGTTTTCTAAGAATGTAATAGAGATTGGAAAGAGCAAAAGGAAACAGCTGATACATTTTATCAACAGCAACAACAACAACAAAAATGTGCCTACTTCAAGTTTAAGTCAAACAAGTCAAAATCTTCTTTACCAGAAAAAAAAAGCAAAAATTTAAATACAAGCTACAGAATTGGAAGCATATATTATAAATATCTAAAAAGAAAGGACAGAAGTCCAAGAGGAAGATGGGTGGTGTTGTTCAGACAGTAAGTCATATCTGACTTTTTAAGACCCTATAGACTGCAGCATGCCAGGCTTCCCTGTTCTTCACTATCTCCCTGAGTTTGCTCAAACTCATGTTCATTGACTTGGCGAAGCCATCAAATCATCTCATCCTCTGCTGCCCTCTTCTTCTCTTGTCCTCAATCTTTCCCAGCATGAGAGTCTTTTCCAATGAATAGTCTCTTTGCATCAGGTGGCCAAAATATTGGAGCCTTAGTAACAGTCCTTCCAGTGAATATTCAGTGTTGATTTCCTTTAGGATTGACTTTTGATCTCCTTGCTGTCCAAGGGACTCTCAAGAGTCTTCTCCAGCATCACATTTGGAAAGCGTGAATTCTTCAGCGCTCAGCCATTTTTATGGCCCAACTGTAACATCTGTAACATTACTGGAAAAGCCATAGCTTTCACTATGTGGTCAGCAAAGTGAAAATGGGTAAAGAGGCAATATGTAAATGAACAAATGCAGTTAGTAAGTGTGCAGTAGTGATCAATCTCACTGATATTCAGACAATGCAATATTGTTTTTGTTAATAATATAGAAAAAGACTCAAACCATTATTAAATCTCAGTGTTTAATGTGTATGTATGAAAACATGTGCTTTTGCTTGATGTACAACAAACATATCCTCATACATATATAGGACAATATTTCCAGAGGCCAATTTGACCACATATATCCAATATCACATGCTTATATGCCTTGACCCTGCTACCTACCCTTCTATAAGATTTCAAACTAAGATCTAATCATACAAGATGGAAAACGTTGCACAAGATATTCATTGCAATATTATTCATAAGAGAATATACTTCCATAGAACATTTAATCAAACAGGGTGCATGCTCAAAATAGGGAACCCATAACAATGATACGTAAACTTTTTTACTGATATGGAAACCAGTCTACTTAATATAGTTGGGTGAAATGGCAAACTAGAAAACAGAACTACTTATATAAAAAACATATACACACATGCACATACATGCTTATAGAAATGTTTGAGAGGATGTTCACCAAAGTGCTAACAATGGTTAGCACTTTAATCATTTTCATTTGTGCAATGAATATTATTTTGCCAAAAGAATATATTTTCAGAGGGAAAAAAAAAAACAAAAAACATACTCTTGGTATTGATCCTGAGAGAAGCCATGTTTCCTGGACGACTTGAGGCTTCACCTTGGCCTTGGGAAACTAAAACATTATAACTCCTGATTTTTAATAGCTAAAGTAAACACTGGAGGAGATTTTGGTCATCAAATGACATCATCACTACCAGCATTATCACTATTGAAACTCAGTTTCAAGAAAAGCCACAGTGAAGAAATGTCCTCTTGCTCCGAGATGAGAAAAGCCTGAGTGGACTGTGAAGGGCCAAGCTGGAAGCAGCTAGTGGCAGGAGTTGGCTCTTTGCTGAAACAAATATTCCTTATTGAACCCTGAGGGAGTGATGGGTTCTAGGAAAACCAGTAATAGCCATCTCCAAGTTGAGGGGAAATGATAGCAGAGAGTATACCCTGAAATAAACACCTTGTGTCTCCCAGATTAGGTGGAAATCAATTTCTCTGAGGAACAAATGGGACTGATTAACAAACAGATCGACTGGACTCCTAAGGGGTTTTAGAGTTAATTGGGAGGAAGTTAAAGAGTTCTATGGGTCTAACTTCAGGATTGCAACATCCAGGATCACATTTGAAACCATACTTGGCACTAAGACTCTGTTCTGGTTTTTCATCTGCAAAACCTAATAATGGAAGCTCTTTTATATTCCTAAATGAAAACCAGAGATGAGAGTAACCATATGCTGTCCATATAGAAAAAGCTGCTATATAGATATGGTCCTATTGTTGGAGACTTTGGGTTGAAAACAATCCCACAGTTACTTGTAATAATAATATGTGAAGAACAATGCATTTTTAATTTCAAATATAATTTTAAAGAAAAACATGGTTTGAATCCTATATAAACTAATTCATTAGTTTTAATAACATTGTGGTGTATTTCCTTATCTCCTCATACTGAGGACCTGGAATGGAAGACCCTTGAGTCTCTCTGAGCTTTCAGGATTCAAACATTTGAGCACATTGACATGATTACATTTATTAAAATCTTTTACACTTTAGTTCACCAGTTCACTAAACAAGTGCTGTTTACAAAGAAATGTCCAGGTTGTGAAAATTTGGCCATTTGTGTAACTTGAGTATGAGATTTTCCTTATTCATATTATAGTTCCAGATGTTCATTAAAAGGCCATCTGAGTTATCTGAGAATATGCAAGAACTGGCTTCTCAGGTGGCCTAGTGTTAAAGAATCTGCCTGCAATGCAGGAGACCCGGGTTCAGTCCCTGGGTTGGGAAGATCCCCTGGAGAAGGGAATGGCAACCCACTCCAGTATTCTTGCCTGGAGAATCCCATGGACAGAGGAGCCTGGTGGGCTACAGTCCATGGGGTCGCAAAGAGTCAGACATGACTGAGTGACTAACACACACATTTCATGATTTTCTGAGACCATAGACATAATCTTCAGTCTTCATAAAATGCCAAGATAGTTGAAAGAGCCTCACATTTTCAAAACTAGAAAATGCTCAAAATACTAACTGTACTGAACTT
This sequence comes from Ovis canadensis, assembly GCF_042477335.2. Lineage (NCBI taxonomy): Eukaryota > Metazoa > Chordata > Mammalia > Artiodactyla > Bovidae > Ovis > Ovis canadensis. The sequence goes on from NC_091262.1 coordinate 22,362,653, forward strand.
CTAGGAAGAAGTTTAGTAAAATTCCCATGTTTTACAAGTCAAGGCCTTCTTTATGCTTTAGAGACTCTAGATCAATTTCTAAAGAACCAAAATGAATTTTTTAAGAAAGAAAAAATTAACTAAAATAATATTGTCAATTTATTTTCATATTTCATGAAAGATATATTTGTTATTCTCAATTATTGTTGGCCAAAGAGAAGGATATTTATTGTCTATCTTAAAATATTTAGATTAGATCAAATATATTTTAAAAAATTAAACATTTTCAATACAAGATTATCCTTCAATGGTTTATTAATTATAATTCTACTTTTTACAGCCATTTGTTCACCAATGTAAAGATAGGGAAAACAGAAAATATTTTTTCAAACCCTTAAGATATTGCAGTTGAGAGCTAGGTGTCTATTTACTTCTATTTGGTCATTAAACTCTCAGGACTTCCCTGATAGCTCAGTTGGTAAAGAATCCGCCTGCAATGCAGGAGACCCCAGTTCAGTTACTGGGTCAGGAGGATCTGCTGGAGAAGGGATAGGCTACCCACTCCAGTATTCTTGGGCTTCTCTTGTGGCTCAGCTGGTAAAGAATCTGCCTGTAATGTGGGAGACCTGGGTTCAGTCTCTGGATTGGGAAGATCCCCTGGAGAAGGGAAAGGCTGCCCACTCCAGTATTCTGGCCTGGAGAATTTCATGGTCTGGATAGTCCATGGGGTCACAAAGAGTTAGACACTGAGTGATTTTCACTTTCACAAACTCTCAGCTGGCTTAGCTTCTAAAATTTGTTACTTTTTCACTTTTTCAGTCCATCCTGCTGATTTTTCTCTTCTTCCAAATCTGTGCAGTTTAGAAGTTATATCTCCTTATGAAGATCCATGAAATCTTTTATGGGAAAAAATGAGTTCTGTCTACTGAATTATTCTTGTCTTTTCCTTTAAGACATACAGAATAAATTATGGCTGGCCAAATATGACCTTTTAAAAACCACAGTGGCTCTTTAAGGTCTAAGCATTATGTCCACCTCCTACCAAAGGGAGAAGAAAGCTTGAGTCCTATAGTCAGTGGTGTATGTAATATTTATGCAGGATAATCCCCTAAGCATGTAAATACTTCAAGATTTAAAAGTACTCCTTGAAGAAATGAATACTAAAAATTCAAAATGTTGCCACACTCCCTAAGTAGTGAGTTATCCAACCTTAGTTGTATTCCGTGGCCAACAGAAGGGAAATCAATCAAAACTGAAAAGTAATATATTGTTAGTAACATATATTCTGGGAAGAACTGGTTATGTGCAAAAGAACTGTTTTACTTGATATGGTGCAGTGTACTACTAAAAGTGGCTTAGAGGATTATATCTGTTTATCTCATATGATATCTATAAGATTTGAGTAGGGTCTTCAAAAGACCTAAGGGAAAAAAGGAATGGAAAGTCCATCTGAAAGGGGGAGATTAGAATGAAGGCAGGGATTTGAAAGGGAAGGTAAGTAATAAATAAGGTTGATTGGAGCAAAGACTTCCAGTACAGAGAGTGTTGGGACTAGACTGGGAGAATCTTGGTAAGCAGAGCTAAGGAATATTTTTACTTCATCCAGAGGTAATAGAGATTGCTATAAGTGGACTGTTTGCATCTACCCCAAAATTCATATGTTGAAGCCGAATCCTGAATGTGATGGTGTTTGAGGTGTGGCCATTGGGAGGTGATTAGGTCAGGAGGGAGGCCTTCTAATCAAGACCCCAGGGAGCTCGCCACCGTGCAAGGACACAGAGAGAAAAGGGCCATCTGTGAATGAGGAAGCCAATGTTCATCAGACACGACACTGATTCCACTGCTGCCTTGACCTTGGATTTCCCAGCTACCAAAATTGTGAGAAATGAATATTTATTGGTTAAGCCATCTAGTCTATGGTATTTTTCTTTTAGCATCCCAAAGAGTCTAAGACAGAGATATATTAAAAAGACTGAGGGGAAATCTGTAAAGGATGTCTTATTGAAGAATTTGAGATCACGAAGTTTTCTAAAATTTTCATCCTCATCAATTTGCCTTTGAAAGTGAAAGTGTTAGTCGCTCAGTCAAGTCTGGCTCTTTGCAACCCCATGGACTGCAGCCTGCCAGGCTCCTTGGTCCGTTGAATTCTTCAGAGAAGAATATTGCAGTGGGTTGCTATTCCCTTCTCCAGGGAGAAGCTTCCTGACCCAGGGATCGAACCTGAGTCTCCCGCATTGCAGGCAGTTAAGCATGCAATTGTGAAGACTCTCAGGAGGCATCTATTCTTTTCTCCACTCCAACTATGACTGAATAACTCCTGACAAATAGACATTTATTGTATTTTAAATGATCCAGGGGAAGAGGTTTTCTGATGCTGCAAGGTGACCAGTTGCACTTTATATAGCGCTTGCAAAGTCATGAAATTTAGTCTTGGTTTATTTCAAGTCCACTCTACAGTTGACCCCACGTCTTTTTACTGAAACCAGAATGAATGTATCTACTGTCACATTCTAGCTCCTTAAACATACAAAGCCATTGTGCATGCAGGCACTTCTCTCTCTGAAGTGAAGTGAAGTGAATTTGCTCAGTGTGTCTGACTCTTCGCAACCCCATGGACGGTAGCCTATCAGGCTCCTCTGCCCATGGGATTTTCCAGGCAAGAGTTCTGGAGTGGGTTGCCATTTCCTTCTCCGGGGATCTTCCCCACCCAGGGATCGAACCCGGGTCTCGCACATTGTAGGCAGACGCTTTAACCATCTGCGCCACCAGGGAAGCCGTGAAGGCTACCTTACTTTTTCTCTGTGATTTTAGAACTCATACATTGTAGAGCACATATGAACCCAAAATATTCATATGTTTGCATTACCATGCTTTCTGCATGCTTTCTCATCTTCCTGGAATCATTTATCTCACTTTCCATACAAAATCCGACCCAACCTTCAAGAAACAAGTCAGCTTTCCTTTTAGCAATAAAGCCTTTCCTCACGTCTCCTAAATTCCTTAAATCAACATATGTCATAGCACACATCACATTGCTATAGTGGTCTATTTGCCCTGTCTGATTTTCTTCCTGATCTCTGAGCCCTAATGCATTCAGCATCTAGTGTGTGACAGACTTTAACCAAAGATCACTGTGCAGATGACCTTAATTAATCCTCACTTTACAGATGAGGAAACAGAGACTTTGTTAGAGATTACAAATACTGTAAGTCCTTATTTCTTTCAACTGATTCACGCTACCTCCCTAAGCCGGATTTACAAAACAACAAAAAACGTTACAAATATGAAGGAAAAGCTATAATCTGCAACAGGATGGGGGTGTATACATAAATTATTCATTGACATTAAAGTATAAAGTACAAAATAGCATATCTGCATTTCAATAAGTCAGGATACCTTAAATTGTCACTCGGGAAACTAACATAACAAAGTTTGTTTGCTGTGGGGCTGTGAGTAAGTCCAGGATGGCATAAAATTTGAAACTTTTTTTTTTTCATTGAAGTAGAGCTGATTTATAGTGCTGTGTTATTTACTGCTGTAGAGAAAATTGATTCAGTTGTATATATATAGAGGGATTGAACCTGGGTCTCCTGCACTGCAGGCAGAAGCTTTACCATCTGAGAAAACGGGGAAGCCCATATATATATATACACACATTCATCTAAATGTATATATGTACATACACACACACACACACACACACTTATGTGTAGTGAAAGTGAAAGTCACTCAGTCATGTCTGACTCTGCAACCCCACGGACTATACAGTCCATGGAATTCTCCAGGCCAGAATCCTGGAGTGGGTAGCCTTTCGCTTCTCCAGGGGATGATCCCATCCCAGGGATCGAACGCAGGTCTCCCACTTTGCTGGTGATTCTTTACCAGCTGAACCACCAGGGAAGCCCAAGGATACTGGAGTGGGTAGCCTATCCCTTCTCCAGTGGATCTTCCCAACCCAAGAATCGAACTGGGCTATCCTGCATTACAAGCAGATTCTTTACCAACTGAGCTATCAGGGAAGCCCACACATATATATATGTAAACATATATGCATATAAGCACACATATGTATATAATATGCTTAAATACATATATCATATATAGATACACACACATATATATATAATTTTTATATTCTTTTCCATTATGGTTTATCACAGGACATTGAATACAGAAGAGAAACTATCTTTTTTTTACTTCCTGATGCTTCTCAAACTTTCTTATTAGACACCTTCAGAATTCTGGAAATGCAAAATACTAACCATCAAGTTTATCAGGCTTATGAAGTGTCAATAACTAGGCTGATTTTTTTAACCTTGCCTTGAAAAAAGGTTGTCAGAGTGTTTCAAGGTGATTCCTTCCCTAAGTGTTCTTACTGAGCCCAGACCATCTACCATCTGCCTTGCTGTCACCCAGGAAGCTCTCTTCCAACCCACAGGTTTTCCTGCATCTCCAGATCCTATTCACTTCCCAAGCCTAACCCAAGGTAAACATCTCTGTAAAAACTTTCAAACGCACTCCGGGCAGCAGTCATGAGCTCCAAGCATCACTGTCTGCGTCATTCTCTTAGCGGCTCGTCACTGAGTCTCTTCTACCTTTCCCATATTTCCTCCTGTGGTTAAGTCAGTGACGTCAGCATATGTGCCCAGCCCCCAGAGCTGGACTCAGGTTCTTCAGGAACCTCAGCCCATAGGGTGACCAAACATATAACCCAGTGTCTTTGAAGGAGAGCTTCCAGTGAAAGGAAAATTAAAAACAATTATAATTATCTATTTTAAAAATTATTCACTGGGCTCAATTGGATTCGCAACACTGGTGGATCTACATAATTAGCTCTATTCAAAACCTGTTTGGAAAAAGAAAATCCTGTCTGAAAAATAAAAATAACATTGAGTTAGGTACATTTTAGTAAGTATTATTTTTGGTTATCTAAACATGAAAAAACAGCAATCAGAACAATTATACTTATTACATGTTCAATATTTTAATCTGTTTTTAGCTGTCTCTGGTACCACGTCACTCGTGCTTTTTACAAGAATGTGTGTTACATATACAGTATTATTATTTTTAACTTTTTCATAAAATTGCCTGCAATCTTCTAAGGAGCTAAATTTTATGTTAATAATTTTAACTGTTAGCACATTCTAATACTGCTATCACATAGAACATACCACATTTTATTAAGAAAATACTTTTTTTTACAATTGCAGCAGCACCTGGTAGTAAATGAAGAAAAATTTCATTTCTAACCTGAAAATATATAAATGGTTAGGCTAAGATTTTTTAATAGATACTCTCATTTTGCTTCCATTTTTAGAACAACTATTTTTCAAAGATGAAACTCAAAATAAATTGTCTCCATTTATGATCCTTTTGAATATTTCACCAAATTTAGATATTACAAATGACAGGTCTTTCCACGTTTGTTCCACTTCAATACAGAATAGACATGTATCCAATTAAATATGAGGACGTTATTGTAAATTCTTTCTCAAAATCAAGATATTCCAAAGAACATAGATGTCAAAATTAAATCATGGACAATTTCAATTCTCATTATTTGTTTTGTTCAGTTTCGCTCTTGATTTTGAGTATTTTCCTATTTGCTGGTTTTGTTACTGTCACCAGAAAAGCTCTAGGTGCTCCATTTGTTGAACATTCAGATGAATGTTTTTCAATATATTGAACAAAATGCAAACAAAGCTTTTCCTGAAAGTTTGCTACGTCTGTCAGTCGCATAAGTTTATTTATAAATACATTTCAATAAATCTAAGACATTTTAGAAACCAAATAGTACGAGTAGTAAATCAAGAAATAGCATACTGCCGTGCCATTTTTTAAATTCAACATCAATTTTGTCTCAACAAAAAAATTGTAATTTGGTTACTTTCTGTACACACAAAAATATTTGTCAATTCTTGGATGATAACTAAATTTATTTAATGGTTATTCCACAATGTTTAAACTACTGAATTATTATGTACTACAACTAAAACTAATATAATGCTATATTTCAATTATATCTGAATTTAAAAATTGTCAATTCTAACAACAACTATTTCTATTTTTTGGCACTTTATAACATTGTGTTTAGATGAATTAAGAATTATGTTTGTACACAACCAATTTGATAAAAATATTTCTGTACCATAAATTTATTAAATTAGTTGAACATCACTTTCACCATAACACTATGCTGCCCCAAATTTACATTAGTTTTCTTATCCCAAAATCAACAAAAATTTTATTTATGTTGAACTTTTTGACCAAATTGACTATGATATTCATAATAATGTCAAATATTTCATCTTTAACAGACTGTTTGAAAACTTAATTTTGATTCTAGAAATTGGATGAAATTAGCTAAATTCTACTTACACCAACTGACGACATTGACATAAAATGAGAGTCTTCTCATTCCTTGCAATTTTTTTCTTTTTCTAACAGAGCTGGCACATTAAATTCTCTCTTGACTTTTTATGCATGCACAAGAGTCTTGGTTACACAATTTGCAACTTAAAAAAATGAGCAAATTCAGTGGAGAGCAGTTGTTGTTCAGTCTCTCGGTTCTGACTTTTTGCAATCGCATGAACTGCAGAACACCAGGCTTCCCTGCCCCTCACTATCTCCCAGAGTTTACTCAAACTCATGTCCATTGAGTTAATGGTGCCGTCCAACCATCTCATCCTCTGTCGTCCCCTTCTCCTACTGCCCTCAATCTTTCTCAACATCAGAGTCTTTTTCAATGAGTCGGCTTCTTTGCATCACATGGCCAAATTACCGGAGTTTCAGCTTCAGCATCAGTCCTTTCAATGAATAGTCAGAGCTGATTTTCTTTAGGATTAACTGGTTTGATCACTTTACTCTCCAAGGGACTCTCAAGAGTCTTTTCCAGCATCACAGTTTGAAAGCATCAATTCTTCAGCACTAAGCCTTCTTTATTTTCGAACTCTCACATCCATACATGACTACTGGAAAAACCATAGTTTTGACTAGATGGACTTTTGTTGGTAAAGTGATGTCTCTGCTTTTTAATACACTGTCTAGGTTTGTCATAGCTTTTCTTCCAAGGACTAAGTGTCTTTTAATTTCCTATCGTGCAGCTACCCACCACAGTGATTTTGGAGCCCAAGAAAATAAAGTCTGTCACTGTTTCCATTGTTTGCCCATCTATTTGCCATGAAGCGATGGGACCAAATGCCACAATCTTCGTGTTTTGAGCGTTGAGTTTTAAGCTAGCTTTTTCACTCTCCTCTTTCACCTTCATCAAGAGGCTCTTTAGTTCCTCTTCCTCTTCTGCCATTAGTATGCTGTCATTGGCATATCTGAGATTATTAATATTTCTCCCAGCAATCTTGATCCCAACTTGAGCTTCATCCAGCCTGGCATTTGGTATGATGTACTCTGCATATGATGTACTCTTGATGAAACTGAAAAAGGAGAGTGAAAAAGTTGGCTTAAAGCTCAACATTCAGAAAACAAAGATCATGGCATCTGGTTCCATCACTTCATGGGAAATAGATGGGGAAATAGTGGAAATGTCAGGCTTTATTTTCTGGGGCTCCAAAATCACTGCAGATGGTGATTGCAGCCATGAAATTAAAAGACACTTACTCCTTGGAAGAAAAGTTATGACCAACCTAGACAGCATATTGAAAAGCAGAGATGTTACTTTGCCAACAAAGTTCCGTCTAGTCAAGGCTATGGTTTTTCCAGTAGTCATGTATGGATGTGAGAGTTGGACTGTGAAGAAAGCTGAGCACCGAAGAATTGATGCTTTTGAACTGTGGTGTTGGAGAAGACTCTTGAGAGTCCCTTGGACTGCAAGGAGATCCAGCCAGTCCATTCTGAAGGAGATCAGTCCTGGGTATTCTTTGGAAGGAATGATGCTAAAGCTGAAACTCCAGTACTTTAGCCACCTCATGTGAAGAGTTGACTCATTGAAAAAGACTCTGATGCTGAGAGGGATTGGGGGCAGGAGGAGAAGGGGACGACAGAGGATGAGATGGCTGGATGGCATCACTTACTCGATTGATGTGAGTCTGAGTGAACTCTGGGAGATGGTAATGGATAGGGAGGCCTGGCGTGCTGCCATTCATGGAGTCCCAAAGAGTCGGACATGACTGAGTGACTGAACTGAACTGAACTCTGCATATAAGCTAAATAAACAAGGTGACAATATACAGCCCTGATGCACTCTTTTTCCAATTTGCAACAAGTCCTTTGTTCCATGTCCAGTTCTAACTGTTCTAACTACTGCTTCTTGACCTGCATACAGGTTTCTCAGGAGGCAGGTAAGGTCATCTGGTACTTTCCAGAATTTGTTGTGATCCACACAGTCAAAGGCTAGTGTAGTCAATGAAGCAGAAGTAAATGTTTTTCTGGAATTGCCTTGTTTTTTCTATGATCCAACAGATGTTAGCAATTTTATCTCTGGTTCTACCTTTTCAAAATCCAGCTTCTATATCTGGGAGCTCTCGGTTCCTGTACTATTGAAGCCCAGCTTGAAGAGTTTTGAGAATTACCTTGCTAGCGTGTGAGATGAACACAATTGTGCCATAGTTTCAACATCCTTTGGCATTGCCCTTTGAGATTTGAATGAAAACCGACCTTTTTCACTCTTGTGGCCATTGCTGAGTTTTTCAAATTTGCTGGCGTATTGAGTGCAGCACTTTAACAGCATCGTATTTTAGGATTTGAAATAGCTCAGCTGGAATTCCATCACCTCCACTAGCTGTTACTTGATTCAAGTGGAAGTCATGTACCAAAGAATGATCTATATACTTAAATTCTGTAGTTGGATTTATTAAATGGCTAATTTGGGGCATAGTTTTAGCATTGCTACAAAATATTCAAGTTGAATATTGATTGTTTAAGTATATTTGTGTCTTCTGGTTTTCATGTGGTCAGAGATATCCTCAGGGACCTCATAGCAAATAACATTGACACTTTATCAAATTACTCATTCATCAATTCATCAGCAGATTTCCAGCAGAAATTTAGATCTTAAGCCAGATTGTTTTATTCAATATACCCTTTCTCTTTTTAAATCATGGGTACTGAAAGGCATTGCCCCCAAAGGAGATAACATCAATAATATAATCAAGGAATAGTTGTAAATTTATACCATGTTATAAATGATAAAACCAGAGTTGCAAGATGGCTCAAACTAGTCTCTCTAGTCAATTTTGCTTAGCATCTTTCTGATGCACAATTTATATGTAACTAATCTATAATATTCTAAGTTTCTCATGGAGCACACTAACCAGGATTCTTAGGGTGACATACATATTCAAGGGTCTTGCAGAACCAGTGGTGTTGAATGCATCTCCCATTACCAAACCAGACTGGGTTTGCTTGCTCAACACACAGTAGAGCCAATTTACTGACACCAGGTTATAATGAAGGAAAAGTACATTGTTTATTGCAGGGAATTAATGCTTTCAAATTGCAGTGCTGGAGAAGACTCTTGAGAGTCCCTTGGATGGCAAGGAGATCAAATCAGTCAATCCTAAAAGAAATCAGTCCTGAATATCCATTGGAAGGACTGATGTTGAAGCTGAAACTCCAGTACTTTGGCCACCTAATGCAAAGAGCTGACTCATTTGAAAAGACCCTGATACTGGGAAAGATTGAAGGAAGGAGGAGAAGGGGACGACAGAGGATGAGATGGTTGGATGGTATCATCGACTCAGTGGACATGAGTTTGAGCAAACTCTGGGAGATAGTGAAGGACAGGGAAGCCTGGTGTGCTGTAGTTCATGGGGTAGTAAAGAGTCAGACATAACTTAGCAACTGAACAACAACCCCAACAAGCAGAGAGAATAGGCAGCTTGTGCTCAAAAGACTCCTGGATGGTTTTCAGGGAAGAGTTTTTAAAGACAGTGTGAAGGAAATGGTCTGAGGGTACCTGATCAGCTCATGCACAGTTCTCTGATTGATTGATGGTGAGGTCCCAGGGTGACATTTCAGAAATCTCAATCACCAGCCTTTTGGTTCCATGTGGTCAGAGGTCTACATGCTGGTAGCCAGCAGGCAATTAAATTCTTCTACCTGCTGGGGGTTTTAATATCTACAAATACTTAATAATTCAAATATATGGCTCATGATATTATCTATAACCCTTTGTCAGTAGTCAGCTCAGTTGCTCAAAGAGTTGGGTCCAACTCTTTGTGACCCATGGACTGCAGCACGCCAGGCTTCCCTGTCCACCACCAACTCTTGGAACTTGCTCAAACTCATGTCCATTGAGTCGGTGATGCCATCCAACCATCTCATCCTGTTGTCCCCTTCTCCTCCTGCCTTCAATCTTTCCCAGCATAACCCTTTGAGGAGGAACTAAAGGTCTTTCACTTACAATCCAAGGGTGGCAAAAGCGTCAGATATGACTTAGTGCCTAAAGAACAACAATAATTATTATTTTGTCTTGCTTGACTATTTTCCTTTGTTTCTGCATTTTCTCACTTCTATGATTAAATTTGCTCTTTGGAACTCAGGAAAGCTGAGGCCTTTCTATAAACAAGAGGAAGGGAACACAAGGGCTGGGGAAGGAGGTCTATTCCCCAGAAGGTCCCATAGAATCCTGTTCAGTATCACTCCCTTCAGAACCTGAGGTTGCAAAGCATTAGGTGTTCCAGCTGCCTATGCCCAGGTGTACTTTGTTCAACAGGGAGCTTCCTGCATTCTATCCCTGAAAAGGAGGTGGTAGTTACACTGTGTCAGGATTGAGCTATTGCTGGTTGTTTCTAAGATTTGACTAAGCTTAGAGCGTGAACTACATTCATTGCACATGCATCTCATACAGTCCTGGACAAGACTGGCAGGCCATGATTAATAATCATACTTTAAAAATGAAAACAATAATACTTAAAAATACTAGCCAAGGGCAAGTGCTAAAGCAGATGGACCAAGACAAGAAGAGTAAACTGGTTCTGAGCCAGCACACCAGCTATCCCAGGCAAGCCCAGATGTACTGCTGTCCCCTCCACCCTCATCTCAGAGATTTTCACATCACAGGTGATCAAACCTTGTCCTCACTTCTATGCAGACATTAAGAGTTCTTCAATGCTTACATCAAGTGCTGCCTCGCATATGGTGTTTCTACCACAAGAGCTCTTTTTTTATACACTTTCTGTGCCATAATAAAGATATCTTTTTTTAAGACAAAATTGAAGGTGCACACAGCTGGTATTAGAAGAATGCTTAAGTTCTACTTCTTCCAATGGCAAGAAAACTACTTTTAATTCTTTTTTAAATGGATACAAAGGTATTAACAAAGTAACCAATGATAAGATAGATGACTTTGAAAAAACAAAACTTTTCAAAAAGACCGAAATTACTAAGACTTTTTTCTGGGTTTTTAAAAAATTTTATTCTGACAACTGTATATGGTTGGGATGAGTTTGAATCCTCCGCCTTTTTTATGACCCTCCATAGCACAGCACTTCAACCATAGGCTGGACCGAGAGCTGGCTATGGAAGGTACTTCTGTATTCTTGACACCATGAGTCTGGGTTGTAGCATCCAGACCTGGTCTAAGGCACAGAGGAAATGGGAAGAGGGAGTAAGGACATGCCAAAGCCACACAGGACAGTTTTCATCTCGAACCAGTTCTGGCCAGTTAGGAATTTTGCTCTTGAGATGAGAAGTGACTCTTTTTTTTTTCTGTTTCTGGATTTTGTTTGTTTGTTGTCTGGGAGATTGATGGGTCACAGGAAGGTAGTGAATGAAGTGCAGAAAACATTCTGGTGAAGGATGAACCCCAGTCCTGGAGCTGGACTGCACTGAATTTAAGTTCCAGAAAGTTAGGGAACCTCCTATATCTCAGTTTCTAAGCCTGGAACTAGTGAAAAGGAAGAAGAGAAAAAAAAACACCTTCTTTATAGAGCTGCTTTCTATATAGTTATTATATGTAATCTATCACTTTTAGCTTTTCATTTAATTTTTGCAACTATGTAAAAAGATATTACTGGCAATGTATGTATGCTCCAAATGCTTACCTCTGTACATGAGACACAGTAATACCCTTACTTGAGTTCTCCCGATGTGAGAGCCTGAGATGAGTAACCTGTTGCATATAGACAGCATATCTGGATATGATCTTCAAGATGATATCTAGGGCCAGGGTGTGAGGCGGGAAGAAAGTGAGCAATCAAAACAAGGATGCATGTGAACTCACACGGTGGCCACCGTGGAAGGCTTACAAGACCTTCTGAGGAGTCTTAGGAAGGTTGCAAAACACCAGCCTGGGGGGAAGGAGAAGGCGCATTTCCAGGGCTCTCAGTCTCGAGTGGTCAGTACCGACTGGGCTCAGGAAGTGGGGACAGCCCAGCCTGCAGCAGGCCTGACACTCTCAGGGCTGTGGGCTGCCAAGATTGTGTGGACCTGACACTCCTGTCTGCAGTAAGAACTGGGCGCACCTGGGGTCTAAGCCAGGTGATAAAGGGAAACCCAGGTCTGTTTGCCTTCAGAACTTGTAGTTTTTCTAACATATCACACAATCTTCTAAAACTCACATAGAGAAGGCCAGTGCAGTTCTGCTGTGGGATGGTCCAACTCCTTAGATGTTGCAAAGCTGCTCTAATAGCAACTCCTTAAATGACTTCTCTCAGGTTGAATAATACAAATTAAGGGAGATTACTGTTTAATTATCTCTCTATTTGTTGTTGTTCAGTCCCTCAGTCACGTCCAACTCTTTGCAACCCCATGGACTGAAGCATGCCAGGCTTCCCTGTCCTTCACCATCTCCCAGAGTTTGCTCAAACTCATGTCCATTGAGTTGGCGATGCCATCTCTCTACTACATGCAAAAAAAAAAAAAAGAGCCTGTATTGTTCTCAAACTTGGATCCATATTAGAATCACTGGGAATTTTAAAGACACCCAGAAGCCTCATTTCCACCCCCAGAGATGCAGATGTAATTGATGAGTGATGTGTCCTGAACAACAAGAGATTTGAAAAATGCCAGAATCCCTGATGGCTCAGTGGTAAATAATCTACCTGCAATGTAGAAAATGTGGGTTCAATTCCTAGGTTGGGAAGATCCCCTGGAGAAAGAAATGGCACCCCAGTCCAGTATTCTTGCCTGGGAAATCCCATGGACAGAGGAGCCTGGCAGGCTATCGTCCATGGGGTCACAAGAGTACGCCACAACTTAGCAATTAAACCACCAACCCCGCCAGAGGATTCTAAGGTGGAGGTAAATTATGAATCACTGCTTTACAAGGTAGCAACAAGAGCAGAGTCTTCCTTGGTTCAGCCTTTGACTCTGCTGATCACATCCTTATAACCATATTATTCACTCGATAATTGCCCACACATTCTCTTCACTCCGCTCATAAGAACACAGCTGTAAGGGACTATTCTTTCATCCAGTGCCACTCATTTCACTGACCAGCACTCGCAGCTGAGACTATTTCACTTAGAACAAATCCTTTGTTTAAGTGCAGCATTTGGGCTATACAACAGGGCTCTAGGAAGGTGAGGCAAAAAAGAAAACCATTTTCTATAAATGAAAAATCACTGAGAGTATTAAATAGTATGAAAATAATTTCCCCAGATATAACTTCAGAAATTTCTATAGTAGAATATTTATAAAATACAGAAAAGAAGAAAATTATAATGACTCAGAAATAATTATTGTTAAACTGGTACCTTTTCCTGTAGGCTTTATTTACTTACACGCATTATAACAGGCTCCTTGTGTTCTTTTTCTGTAAAGGTATCTTTTTTAAACTATCTGTTATGATCATCAAATGATTACTCTGACTCCTGAAATCCTCTGACTGTAGATTATCATAAGTGCCAGTCAGTTTGGGAAGCGGGAAGGGAGGACAGGGATGCTGGGTGTCCCAGGAGCTGTGCAGGGTCACTGGTCATTAGGAACCTTTATTTTTCCTTGCCTGGTTCTTCTTTCTTGTCCTGACAAGTGGATCAGTCTACTAGAGGCCAGGTTAGGCAGGGACTCCCCTCGCCAGAGGAGTCCCAGGTTAGTCTGCTCCTTGAAGGCAGGTGCTGGGGCCTCCCACCTCCTTTGCTCCCGCACTCTGCCTGGCCCAGTGCCCTGTGCAAAGGGGAGTGTCAATAACCAAGAACTGACTCAGAACTACGTCTTTAAAAATTCATAAATACCTCCCAGTGTTCCAATGAATATCCAAAGGATAAGGTGCCCTTAGCTACATTATTGTGTAATCGAATCAGTAAGAAGATGTGAACAAAGACCAGAGCAACAGCCCCTCCTCTGTGTGCTTCCTAATGGTTTATGAGGGACAGCAAGAAAAGCGTGTAAGGGCAGTGCGGTCTGAAGCGACGGAATCCGGGTCATTGCTTATGTTCGTTTCATTTCGGTTGCTCTCTCTCTTTTCTTTCGCTAGTCATCTGAGCGTTTGTCTCTTTCAGGCTTCCTGTTGTTGAATTTTCCAGGAAATCTTTTTTTTTTTTCTCAAAGTGCTAAGTTTTTCACTAATACATTATATTTCTTCCTATTTTTAATTCATTGTTTTCTGCCTTAATATATATTTATTGTGTTTTGTTTTCTTATATTCTTAGGGCATGTTTAATAATTATCCAAAGAATAGTTCAGGGTATTTCCTTTCAGCCCTTGGGTTTGTAAATTTCCCATTATCGTTGTCTTTGTCATATTTGATAAGTCTGACAATATTGTTCCCATATTACGGGCTCATGAAAAATCTGGTGTTGTGGGTTTCACTCTTGTATTCTTTGAGCAGTTCAAAATGCTGCTTTTTTAAAGAATTTAGGTAATTTCTGTTTGACATATTTTCCAGTTTACTAATTTATAATGAAAGGATGTACTTTGCCTATTTTGAGTATTTTGGCTCATTGTAAAAAATAACTTATGGGTCATTTAGTCTAACTTCCTAGTCAATGTATATGAGATTCTAATACAGTTTCCAATGAGCTTTTATCACCAATAAAAGCTAAGTGCCCCTCCCCCACCCATTACTTTAATCTCTTTACAGATGCACTCATCATCCTGAAATCTGTTCATTTTCCCTGTCTGGCTGCAAATGCGTTTATCACATATATATTCTTATTTAAAGATATATTGATTAATTGCACTTGTATTTAAGATTTACTATACAAGTGTCAGATTATATAAAGTCTCCTCTATGTTGCAATTTTTGTTTGAAATTGTATTTTCAGAATTATATTCCATTTCTAGAATTCACCCATGTTGATGTTTGTAGCTATAGCTTATTCATTATTACCATGGAAGACATTCCATCGTGTTTACTATATCACAATTTATTTATCCACTCTTTGTTGATGGATATTTGGATTGTTTCCAGCTTTTTGCAATTTTGAGCCCTGCTACTATGAAGATTCACGTGCATATCTCCTAGAACACACGGGCTGGGTCTTAGGGTATGTGACTGTTTAACTTCACAAAACATTCTACATTGTTTTCAGAGTAGGTGTACTAGTTACTACTCCCACCAGCAGTATATGAGTTTTATGTAAACGCCTTTGATTTTTGCCAATGTAGTGATATAAAGTGATATTTCTTTGTGGTCTTGATTAACAGTTACATGATACTAATACATTTAAGAGGGAGGTTTCACATACTAAATAGTAATATGCATTTCTTCTCTAAAATTTCTTTTTTCCCATTTACTCACTAGGTATGTTTACCTTTTTACTTGAAGGAGTTCTTTATATTTGTAAATTCTAATCTTTGCTTGTTATATGGATTGAAGATATCTTCTTCTAGTTTCTGGCTTATCTCTTTTAATTTTTAAATCATGCTTTAATGGAGACAAGTTTTCAATTTTCAAGATCAAATGTCTGGGGACTCATTAGTAATACTTCAGAAAGGAGGGCTCCTTACTTCTCTAGATGATTTCCGTCCCGTCAACGTGCCCCTTAAACCTGACCCTGGTGCTGCAGCCCTTCATCAGCACCTGTCCTGTATGACATTTGTATGACATCCCTTGTCGTAAACTAGCATCACTCAGTGTTTCCTCCATGTGACTGTGAACTCCTTGAGAATGGACTTTTGCAATTTCCTCATGTGTATATCAAAATGAAAATAGTTATTCTCTCCCTAGTTTGCCCTGAGGATCAAATTGGCAGTAAATGTATCACGTTGTGTTGTTTTACTAAGGTGTATTAAAATGTTATTCAATTAAATTCAAGCACTTTCAGATTGGTCTGATCAGGACACAAGTACATGAGGGACTATGGAATCTATCCTTTGCCCATTACGTGCATCATAGTTCAAACCACCTAAAAAAGGTGTCTTCATGACCCCCTGGTCGGCATAGCCTGTATCATTCCCATCTAAATAAACCAATCTTTTTCCCCTCAAAATGGAATTCTGCTATGATTTGCCCTCCTTCCATAAAAACTGGAGAGAGAGAAATGCAATGGAAAAAATTGAGTCCCAGGACACCAATAAAGCCGGGGTGTCTGCAAGGCAGGATCTTTGTGTGTGTGCATCCCTATGCCCCCCAGCACCAGCCAGTAAGATCTCTACCCTGAGAGAATTACATTCTCACCTCATTCTCCTTGTGACCTGGGGTCAGGTAGGAACAGGGCAGGTTTGTGAGCTTGGAAGAGAGTCGCACTAACAGGCCCCGGTGGTAATGAAATCTCGACCATCACCCCTGTACCAGACTCTAATCAACTGAGTTGGGGGGGTGTTGCCTCTGGCCAAAGGAGCAGAGATAACAAGGTGTTGGAAGAGTCAGAATACATCAAGCAAGCACTCCAGGCAGAGGTGTCTTTGTCAAAAAGCCTCTCCACGCACAGGTATCATTATGGCCGGACCCTTCCGTCTGGGAATACATATTCAGAAACCTTTCCTTGATCTCCTTCTATTCCCTTACCTTGTCATTCATTATTTTATTTCCTTTAGTTTTGATTAAATACCCTGCTCTGTTATCAGAAAAAATTAGATTCAAGTATACAAGGACCCAAACTAATCTCTCTTGACCTTTCTAATATGAAATGTAATCTTTCGTGACTGTGAAATGAGAACTTTGTACAAACTGAAGTTAAAGATGATTGAAGAATTCCTGTGTCACATGAAAATATCTTGCATATTATTTTCCCGGTAAAAGGTTTTATGACACTGGGAAATACTGTTATAGACATCTTTTAAAGTTCTCTTCTAAAAGGTGATTTTAGAACCATTAGGATTTGGAAGAAGGAGAAGCAACACACGCACATACAGACAGAGTCTGCAAATCTAAAATGGAAGTTGCTGTTTTACTTTTAATTTCTTGTCTCTAAATTTTCACCACAGGAGCGATGCTGGGAGTCATAGCAGCTACAGGTTTTACTTACTTGGTTAATTAGCAATTCTTACCAAACCAAGTGTATCATTTCTCTTTAGAATCCTACATGGCCTCGATTAGACATATTTACGGGAAAAGTCAATGGATAAGACATTAGAGGCCAACCTCAAAGTCAGAAGAGAGCAACTGCAGACCTAAGAGAAGTGCTTTATTAGCCAAGAATTGGTTGGTTATTGATCCTGGTCTGCGCCTCTGGTCACAATAGCACTTACCCTAATTTTTCTAGTGTAAATATAAGTAAATTTGAATGGGTGTTGTTGAAAACAATCTGTAAATCTACATTTTGTGGTTTGGGTTGTAATTGTAGTTACTGGAAGGTTCAATATCTGGGGCATGTCGAGGAGACAAGGCTGTGCCCTGGCACCTCGCTCTCTGCAAATACCTCCTGAAGCACTTTCTCAAGGGCTATTAGAGCGACGCTGGCTCTCTCTGCTCAGAAACGCAGAAACCACATGGGTACTCAGCCAAAAAGGAAAGTACCTGGGGGCAAGGGATGAGCATTTTCAGATGAAACAGTGTACATTCAACTTAGGCTTCTCTCTCTCTCTCTTTTTTTCCCCCCTGAGGTCAACCAAGCAATTAAGGAAGAAAGACATGAACCATTTTCCCGTTTTCCTGAAGGTAAACAATAATAAATTCACATTTGTTGCAACATGATCATTCCTCGTGTCTTTATGCTTCCTTTCCCATCCTTTGCCTGTCCCGCCTCCATCTTGTATTTGATCTTAAAGACTTTCCAACACACACAGTATTCTCATCATAATCTAAGTTCCTCTGGTCGTACTGGGAAACACCTCCCCTGGAAGATGCTACTGGGTTAATGAGAGTTAATGGGGATTGTATGTCACAGGGATATTGCCAAGAAATTTTGAGCTGAAAGGGAGTAGGGGTGGGAAGTGGCTTCGCTGATGATGAAACCAGCACAAAGAAAGCCTTGAAGACATCCCACTGCTGGAACACCGTGTTTGAAATAGGGACTTTTTATGGTCAGATGATTGTCCAGGATTACTAGTGCTTGAGGTCTCATCATGTTCATCCTTTTCAAAAACCTCTGCACTTTTAACTTACATGGAGAAGATACAAGAAAATTATTTCCTCGAAAGGAAAAAAAAAAGAACGTGTGAAAAAATAAAGCAAACTGAAATGTGTGAGCAACTTGTGCACATACCCCACATGATAACAAAAATCTCCAGAAGAGACACAGAGCGGCGGAAGTGGGTCTTATGAATCTTACATGGCAACCAGCGATCTGCTTTCTGGTTGCAAAGCAGTTACTCGCTTGCGTTCAGTAAGAGTGATTTCGGCTTACTGAAGGCAATTTATTGAACACAAGCAATGTTTTCCTCTCATAGGCACTTCTGTTTTGGAGCTGTTAACTCCACCTTCTTCTTCTCCGCATCCTTCAGTCCCAGCCAGAATGAATTAACTGTAACTCCCAAGGCCTGTATTTTAAGTTCATGCTTCCGTGCTTTCCACAAGCTGTTTCCTCCGCCAGTTCAACATCTTCTCCACCTTTTCTGCCTGTCAATTCTTTGCACTTCAGAGACTCTGACCAATAGTTACTTCCTCTGGAAATCTCTTTATCACCACTACCCCTTATTCTAGATTTATTTAGGAATATGTACTGAAGTGACAGAGCACAATAGTATCATTTTTATCTACATCATAACTGATATTTTGATTTACAATATGTTAACTTCTGCTATAAAACAAAGTGACTCAGATATATATACATATATATGTATATGTATATATATAGGTTTCCCAGGTGGTACAGTGGTAAAGAATCTCCCTGGGAGATTGCAGGAGGAAATGTAAGAGATGTGGGTTTGATCCATGGGTTGGGAAGATCCTCTGGAGGGGGGTATGGCAACCCACTCCAGTATTCTTGCCTGGAGAATCCCATGGACAGAAGGAGCCTGGTGGGCTACAGTCCATATAATTGCAAAGAGTTGGATAAAGCTGAAGTGACTTAGCATATATATATATATATACATATATATATATATATACTTTTTAATATTTTTTCTATTATGGTTTATCTATAATTCAAAAATATACAGAACAATAGCATCTTAATGATTTCACCTAATCTGTGAGCTCTCTGGAAACAGGAAACAAATGTTAATTTTTCCATCTGTAGAAAACCCCTCTCCTAGTGTTTGGCACGCAATCCCTAAGTTCAATGAGCATTGATTGATAGGTAAATGAATGAATGAGTGCCCCTTCCCTGTTAAGCCTAAGCAAGTCTACCTGACCTGGGCAGAATTTGAAACTCAAATGCAAATATAAGGGTCAGGTAAACGACCTAAGTTAGACAAGTCAGGAGCAGCATTTATCTTGCTGTGTGTGTGTGTGTGTGTGTGTGTGTGTACGCACGCTCACATACATGCACGCTCACATACACACACGCGCACACACACACAGAGTCATGTCCAGCTCTTTGTGACCCCACAGGCTGTAGCCTGCCAGTCTCCTCTGTCTGTGAAATTTCCCAGGCAAGAATACTGGAGAGAGTTGCCATCTCCTCCTCCAGAGATATTCCTGACCCAGGGATGGGACCCATGTTTCTTGCTTCTCCTGCATTTGCGGACACTCTTTAACACTAGCACCATCTGGAAGTCCCTTATCTTGCCACGCAAATGGAAATATACACCCAATTTTATGGGCGTTCTCCTTTTCAATATAAACTATAAATTTGCATTTTTATGTTATTTTATGTGGCCCACATTCTCCTAGATTAAAAAAAATAATAAGCAACACTTTCTTAAGAAAATGCTGTAGCGTTAACCATGGCTCACTGTAGTTCTCTGTCAAAGTAAGATCCCAGAGCCATCACTGGACAGTGACATGGGGCAATAAGGGAAGACTTCAGGACTGAGAATTAAATGCTCCTAGAGTTGGCTAATTGCTGGGCATGGAGCCACCTACTTGGTCTGGGAACTCCTTTTTCCTAAAAGGTGGTTTATGTATTCTGGAAAACATAATACCCAGTGCTCAGAATAGCCTTCATTGGCAGTCAGCATCCAGTAGTTCAGTTCAGTTGCTCAGTCATGTTCGACTCTTTGTGACCCCGTGGACTGAGGCACATCAGGTCTCCCTGTCTAGCACCAACTCCCGGAGGTTACTCAAACTGA
This sequence comes from Ovis canadensis, assembly GCF_042477335.2. Taxonomy (NCBI): domain Eukaryota; kingdom Metazoa; phylum Chordata; class Mammalia; order Artiodactyla; family Bovidae; genus Ovis; species Ovis canadensis. The sequence goes on from NC_091262.1 coordinate 22,383,086, forward strand.
TGTCCATCTAGTCAGTGATGCCATCCAGCCATCTCATCCTCTGTCACCCCCTTCTCTTCCTGCTTTCAATCTTTCCCAGCATCAGGGTCTTTTCCAAGGAGTCAGCTTTTTGCATCTGGTGGCCAAAGTATTGGAGCTTCAGCATCAGTCCTTCCAATGAATATTCAGGACTGACTTCCTTTAGGATGGACTGGTTGGATCTCCTTGCAGTCCAAGGGACTCTTAAGAGCTTTCTCCAACACTAGAGTTCAAAAGCGTCAATTCTGTGGTGCTCAGCTTTCTTTATAGTCCAATTTTCATATCCATACAAGACTACTGGAAAAACCATAGCCTTGACTAGACAGACCTTTGTCAGCAAAGTAATGTCTTTGCTTTTTAATATGCTGTCTGGGTTGGTTACAGCTTTTCTTCCAAGGAGAAAGTGTCTTTTAATTTCATGGCTGCAGTCATCATCAACAGTGATTTTGGAGCCCAAGAAAATAAAGTCTCTCACTGTTTCCATTGTTTGCCCATCTATTTGCCATGAAGTGATGGGACCAGATACCATGATCTTAGTTTCTTGAATGTTGAGCTTGAAGCCAACTTTTTCACTCTCCTCTTTCACTTTCATCAAGAGGCTCTTTAGTTCCTCTTTGCTTTCTGCCATAAGGGTGGTGTCATCTGCATAGCAATAACATCATGATGAGGCAAAGAGATCTGGGGAGATAGGGGTCCAGGATTCACTCATCATTAGAGAGATGTGTCCATGAAAGAGATTTATTTAAAGACCACGTGATTGTCTGTTTCATTGGACTCTACCAAAATGCTACTACAACTAATGAGCTTAGCAAAGTCAGAGGAAATAAGATCCAAATAAAAAAATCAGTTGTATTTCTATACTAGCAGCCAAAAATTAATAATTGAAATAAAAATGCACTTTAAAATATCATCAAAAGTATGAAATATTTAGGGGCAAATATGAAAAATAATGGAGAAGGAAATGGCAAACCACTTCAGTATTCTTGCCTGGACAGTTCCATGGACAGAGGAGCCTGGCAGGCTATAGTCCGTGGGATCACAAAGAGTCAGACAAAACTGAGTGACTTTCACTATCACTCATGAAAAAATAAAATATGTATAAGATCTGAAAACCAAAATATGCTGCTCTGAAAAGCTAAATAAGATCTAAATAAAAGAAAATTTATACCATGTTGATGGGCTAAGGACTCAAGATTGTTAAGATATTAATTCTCCCCAAATTGACCTTTTTATAAAGGAGTTTTATGAAGCTTTATTTTTATTCATGTACCATGCCATTCACCCATTTAAAATGGTTTTTAGTGTATTGACAGAATTGTGTAGTCATCACTCAGTCTAATTTTGAAATATTTTGTCTCACCAAAGAAACCCTGTACTCAGTAGCAATCACTTCTTTTTCTCCATCTCCTTGGCCCAACACAACTTCTCTCTGTCTATAGACTTGCTTATTCTGGATATTTCATAAAAATTGAATTATACAAAATGTGGTTCTTTGTGAAAGGTTTTTGCACTTTGTGTGTGTTGACCTAAAACAAATAGATTGCCAGATATTTCTCCAGTATAAAAGGGGTTCAGCCGGGAATTGCAATTTGTGGTCTGTAACCATGGTGAGACATGCAAATCCCAGCCCTGCTAGAGAATGAAAGTACTTTAATAAGAGAGAAATGGAAGTTGGCAGGAGAGGGGAGGGAGGGGAGAGGGTATGGTAGACTCAGGGTTTATGGTCCCTCATTGGCTGAGTCCTTGACAAGAAAAAGTCTTTCTAAATTGTTATTTGATTTAACACAGTCTAAACGAAAATGCCGATTTTGTTTGTGGAAATTGATAAACTGATTCTAAAACTCATAAGAATTTTAAAGGACCTAAAATATTCAAAATGATCTGAAAAAAGAATAAAATTGTGGAAGACTATAATTATCCTATTTTAAGACTTACTACAATGACCTAATTATCAAGATAATGTAGAACTTACATCAATATTTTGACAAATAGATCAGTGGAAAAGAGTAGAGTCCAGAAATAGATCCATCTACACATATATGAACAACAAAATTGTAACTAACATGCAAAAGCATTTCATTGGTGAAAAGACACCTCTTCAACAAATGGTGCTGAAACAACTGAATAGCCATGTGAAAAATAAACAAAAAAAATAGAATCCCACTTCAACTCTTCTTTCATATATTTACTACAATTAACTCAAAATAGACCATAGATACAAAGGTAAAACCTAAAGCCACACAATTTGTAGAGCAAATGTAATAAATTTGTGGGGTTAATCTTGGACTCAGTTGTATTTAGGTACAACATTAAGACATAATCTATGAAAGAAAAAAAATCAGGAGGTTGAATTAAAAGACATTTTTAAGAGAATGAAAAGAAGACTATAAATTTGGAGATAATATTTGCTATTTATATCTGATAAGGACCTACATTAACAATGTATAAAGAACTCTCAAAAGAGTATGATAAGAAAACAAGCAACTCAATAAAACATAGGCAAAAGACTTAGACACTTTATTGAAGAAGAGAAAATTCTCAACATCATTATTCATCAGGAGAATGCAAAGTATAGCTACAATTAGATACTCTTGTATAACTATAACAGTGAAGAAATGAATAAAACCTCCATGGCAAGTGTTGATGAAGACTGAGAGAAACTGGAATCTAATATACTTCTGATAGCAAAATGTTACTGTTACTCTTCAGTGGCTAAGTCATGTCTAAGTCTTTGAGACCCCATGGGCTGTGGCACACGACAGTTCTCCATCCTTCACAATCTCCTGGAGTTTGCTCATACTCATGCCCATTGAGTCAATGATGTTATCTAACCATATCATCCATGTAATCTTTTGCAGCCCCCTTCTCCTTTTGCCTTCAATCTTTTCCAGCATCAGGGTCTTTTTCAATGAGTCATCTCTTCATACCAGGTGGCTAAATTATTAGAACATCAGTCCTTCCAATGAATATTCAGGGTTGATTTCCTTTAGAATTGACTGGTTTAATCTCCTTGCTGTCCAAGGGACTCTCAAAAGTCTTCCCCATTACCACAGTTCAAAGTCTTTTCCAGCACCACAATTCAAAAGTATCATTTCTTTGGTGCTCAGCCTTCTTTATGGTCCAACTCTCACCTCTTTACATGACTACTTGTTAAAACATAGCTTTGACTATATGGACCTTTGCGGGCAAAGTGATGTCTCTGCTTTTTAATATGCTGTCTAGGTTTGTCATAACTTTTCTTCCAAGGAGCAAGCATCTTTTAATTTCATGGCCACAGTTACTGCCCTCATGATTATGGAGCACAAGAAAATAAAATAAACTGGTACAACCACTTTGGAAAACGATTTGGTACTTTGTTAAAAAGTTAAAATACACCTGTCATACAATCCAGCCATTCTACTTCCAGTTATTTGCCAAAGAGAAACAATAACATATGCTCATACAAAGACTTGTTCATGAGTACTCATAGCAACTCTTTTTGGTAATAACCAAAATTCAGAAACAATTCAAAATATTCATCAACAAATGAGTACATAAATAAATTCTGATACATAATGGAATATTGCTTAGCAATTAAAGATATTAACACATGCAATCATGGGAATGAATCTCAAAATAATTACATTAAGTAAAAGAAGCATGGCAAAATCAGGGTACATGGTGCATGATTCTACTTAAGATTCTAGAAAAGGACAATGAATATATGGGACAGAGATAAATGGCAGAAGGGAAGGATTACCAAGGGTAAGAGGAAACTTTTGTAGTAATAGGCTTTTTATTTTGATTGTTGTCATGGTTTCATGATTGTGAACATATGTCAAAACTTAGCAAACTGCACATTTTAAATATATGCGGTCTATCATGTATTAATTATATTTCTATAAAGTGTGAAAGTCACTCAGTCATGTCAGACTCTTTGCTACCCCATGGACTAGTCCATGGAATTCTCTAGGCCAGAATACTGGAGTGGATAGCCTTTCCCTTCACCAGAGGATCTTCCTGACCCAGGGATCGAACCCAGGTCTCCCACATTGCAGACGAATTCTTTACCAGCTGAGCCACAAGGGAAGCCCAAGCAGTTAGCGAAATAAGGAGAATATCCCATCTGCTGGGTTGGTCCCAAGGGTTGGAAATTAACAGAGCAAGATTAGTCCTAGTTCCAGAAGAAATGGCTCTCCAGGCAGTTTCTCAATGCAAGGACTGAGGCCTGGAGAAGAAAATGAGTGCATCCTGGTATCCAAGGATAGAGGAGAGGGTGGGAAATCAATCGCCTTGCTGTTAGAACTAAGATGCTCGTCTACATCGCGATGCTTGACTCCTAAATGAAGGCTTCTAGAGTTTCTCGGGAGAATAAGATTGTTCTGACAGCTAAGTGTAGGTTTAACTCTGAAGAGAATGACCTAGGGTTCCAGTCATGTACAGGAGAGGCTGAAAGGGGCAGAGCACCAACCTTCCAGCCCTGTTATCTGTCCATGAAATTGGGACATATTTGGGCTTCAAAGTGCCTCACTGCAGTTCAGCTCTCCCATAAAGTAACTAGCAAGGCTCTTGAGATTTCCTTCCCTTCTCTCTCCTCAAAACCTTCCCCTGAATTGCCTTAGACCTCCTGGAAAAGACCCTGATGCTGGGGAAGATTGAAGGCAGGAAGAGAAGGAGATGACAGAGGTGGAGATGGGTGGATGGCATCACCAATTTGATGGACATGAGTCTGCAAGCTGTGGGAGATGGTGATGGACAGGGAAGCCTGGCATGCTGCAGTCCATGGGGTGGCAAAGAGTTGGACACAACAGTGACTGAACAACAGCAACAGCATTTCAGCAGCTTCACTTGAACATGCTCTAGTGTACTCTCATGCATGGATTCACATGTTGAAAATAACTTCCATCATGCCAGGGTGGTTAGTCACTAAGTTGTGCCCAACTCTTGCGACCCCATGGTCTGTAGCCCACCAGGCTCCTCTGTCCATGGGATTTCCCAGGCAAGAATACTGGGGTGGGTTTCCATTTCCTTCTCCAGGGGATCTTCCCTACCCAGGGATTAAACCTGGGTCTCCTGCATTGTAGGTGGTTTCCTGCACTTCAGATGGATTGCGGCAAGGAACTCTGCTAAGTGGTAGAGATACATGTCAATATAGGCTGCCAGAAATATCCTGAAAGTTACTATGCAGATAAATACTCCCTCCAAAGAGGATAGAGGAGGTTTCCCAGAAGGAAAGGCATAGCAGCTGAACCATGTGCAAATCCAGGCCTCCCCCTTCCACAATTGCTTCCTCTCACTTTCAGCCTTATGCCCTTTGCTTATCTGACTCAGATGTCTCAGGCCTTTCACTTCCACCCCAGTAAGTTCACCCCATGCACACCGACCTTCCTGCCCTTAGTCATCAGTGACCTGGACCTTCCAATACACGTGTATACACATTCTTACTCATTATGTCTGCCCAGTATGGTTAAAAATCAGGTTGTAGGAGTCCTCATTCATTGCACATACTACAGTTGGGCCATAAGATCCTCTAGTGACATAAGCCATCCATGCCTTTTTTTTCTTATTCGTCCTCAAAGAGCTCTGTTCTCATAAATGGTATCATCTAAAACAGGCAGACAATGAGACCATTCTGATTTTCGGAAACAGTGAAGCTGAACAGACCCCATACCCTCCAGGATTGGCATTTTCCTGCTTGTTTAGCATACCTGCAGTTTACCTACAGACCGTCAGTATTTCCCAGCTCCCTGTAAAAATGCAGATTCCAAGGAAGTAATCAGATTACCTATAAAAAGTTGGTACATATAAAAAGTTGGTTATCCTATGGTTCAAAGTATCAAAAGTGACTATGGCAACTTTAATATTTACCAATAAGAGAATGGTTAATTCTGTGTTTGTTGTATTACGTTGTATCCATCCATGGTTTACCACAGAGACATTAAAACAGTATGAACTAGCCCTAATTTATTGGCATAAAGTAGTCCCCGTAATACACAAGATGACAGATCTTCACGTATGGAATAATCTTATTCTTGACCACAACTACTGTAGGTATACATACATGCACACTTGATTTTGATGTCTCTGATGATGGAATTACGGCGATTTTTAATTTCTTTTATACACATTTTTAATTTCTAAATTCGTTACAAAGACACACATTACTTTCATAACCAGAAATTACTCTTTCCACTTGGGCAAAATGCACCACTGACATCTTAACATTTGCCTTGGCTGCGGGCCAGGAAGTCCGATCTCAGGATGTGAGAGGGGGAATGGATCTTTCCTGTGTAGCTGATGGTTATGACCCCCAACCCATTCTTTGATTAACAGTGAGACCAGCTGACTTATTTAACATGCACAATTTATACAAACAGAGCATCCTCTTAGTAGTTATTAGGGATGTTCAGATTTACCAAAATAATATTTAATCTCCAGTGTGTGCCTTTGACACTATTTATTCATGGTCTGCTCCTCGGCACTTACACTGAAAAAAAATTCATATTTAAAAATCCATAATGCAAATTAGTGATATTATATATAATGTAATGTATACTATGTTATAAGTCTAAACCAAACTAATTTTAGCTTTCTAATTAAAACAAGCTAGATAGCTTAAATAAATACACTGTCTATCTCCCAGTTCTGGATGCTAAAAGTGTGAAATCAAGGTGTGAGCCAGAATGGTTCTATCTGAGAGATCTGAGGGAGAATCTATACCATCCTTCACTCCTAGCTGCTGATGAGTCTAACTTTTGGCAGCTCTTTGCTTGTAGGCCTCCCCAGGTGGCACTAGTGATAAAGGATTGGCTTGCCAACGCAGGAGATACAAGAGACATGGGTTTGATCCTTGGGCTGGGAAGATGCCCTGCAGGAGGGCATGGCAACCCACTCCAGTATTCTTACCCAGAGAATCCCAAGCACATAGGAGCCGGAAGGGCTATACCCCATAGGGTCGCAAAGAGTTGGACATGACTGAAGTGACGGAGCACGCATACATGTTTCACTTGTAGAAGTATCAGTTTAGGCCCTGCCTCTATCTTCACACGTCCTTTCCGTGTCTGTGTTTTCATGTGACTGTAATTTACCTTAGAAAATAGGAAGAAAAAGTCATCTGAGAAAGCACTAAAGTAATAATATGTTATAATCAACTGTTTCTGTTCACATTCTGTTTAGTAATGCTTTATATATAAATATCACTGATATCTAGAATTTATTTTATTATAGATAGTGAGACACCCCAATTCAGTACAAGGTAGGGGGGCTCTGAAGTCAGGCTGTGTCAACTTGTATCCCACTTTCACCACCTGCTTGCTTCATGTCCAAAGCCATCTTTCAACACTTAAGTTTTCATTTCATTTTGATAACAAATTAGAAATAATAGCATTTTCTTTATAAAATGGTTGAGACTATTAATAACAAGTGCTCAGCATATGACATGCATGTAATACAGTGGCCATCAGGGTCTTCACTCAACAAGTGCTGGAGAAATGCAGAGAGAGGGATAGAGAAAAACATGTGAGCGAGATTCAAAGAAATCCCCAAATATGAAACTTGTCTCAAAAAAAGCTATTAATGTGGCTATTGGTATATTAGTATACGATGCCTTGTTGTTGTTCAGTCACTAAGTCATATCTGACTTTTTGTGACTCCATGCACTGCAGCACACCAGGCTTCCCCGTCCTTCACTGTCTCCTGGAGCTTGCTCAAACTCCTGTCCGTTGCGTCAGTGTTGCCATCCAACCATCGCATCCTCTGTTGCCATCTTCTTCTGACCTCAGTCTTTCCCAATATCAGGGTCTTTTCCAATGAGTCAGCTCTACTCATCAGGTGGCCAAGGTTATAGGAGCTTCAGCTTCAGCATCGGTCCTTCCAGTGAATGTTCAGGGTTGATTTCCTTTAGGATTGCCTGGTTTGACCTCCTTCCTGTCCAAGGGACTCTCAAGAGTCTTCTCCAGCACCGCAATTCAAAACATCAATTCTTCAGCAATACATGATGCTAAATGGAATCAAATAGATAAGAAAAATCCTAAAATGTTGAGGGAGCTATACTGAAAGACAAACTAATAACAACTTACTACCCTAGATTAAGAGACTGTAGACAAATGTAAATGATATTTACAGAAAAATGGCATAGAAAAGAACATGTACACTCATGGCGGATTCAAGTCAATGTATGGCAAAACCAATATAATATTGTAAAGTAAAACAACTAAGTTAATTAATTAAAAAAATTTTTTAGATTAAAAATTAGTCATCATAAGGAAAAAAAAAGAATCTTCAGGAAGACTTCTTAGACTTGCTACCAAAGTATGAGCCATAGCGGAAAAAAACTGATAAATTGGACCTCATCAATAGGCTCATTGCACAGTCCATTCTCAATAAATGTTAACAATAATTGTTATTGTTGCCTAGGTTATTCTTGGGACCTCCCTCAATAGTTGTCCCACTCACTATTCCACGTAATTGTCCACTCCTTGTCTCAAACACTTTCCTCAGCCACAGCAAACCATTTTAACTCCCACTAAACTAATCATTTGTCATCCCACCCTCCTTTTCATTAAATTGATGCTCTGCCCTTTGCTGGCATTTTCTTACTTGGACATCATAACCCTGCTTCAGGAGCCACCTTTTCGGCAAAGACTTTCTGATTCCTCCAGGTCCTTCTCTCTCTCTTCTTTCTGATGGTTCTCTTCTGCAGATGTCTTTATATATCTATGAAATAAAATGTTAATTATAATATAATTATAACAAAATAATTTATACTGGAATGAAATGTATATGTATGTGTATATATATACATTCTATGTATATTATGTGTATATGTATAATGTGTATACGTATACATTTTATGTATATTACTTAGTTCTATTTCTGTCTCATTTTCTAAAAGGGATGATCCCTTATTAATACTTGCATTTTCAGATGATCATTAACCATTTGTCAGATGGACTGACATACATCTGTCATGCATCTGCCCCTGAGATGGCAGGATTCATGTCTGATTTTGAATACCCTCCTTGCAAAGTGCCTTGGAACATAACTGCAGTTGAGAAAATATCAGGGAAGTACTCAAATAAATGAAAAGCCTGGACTCTCAGAAAACAAACATCAGCCAACATGAGACTTGAGGTCCATTAAAAAAATTACATGCATGAAATGATTATAATAATAGAATAATACACCAAAGTCTTTTTCTTAAATAACCTCTTATTTCCACAAATCTTTCAAAGATGGTTAAGTTGAAGGGAGGATGAATTTATGGTTTGTTTCAGCATGAATTATTTCATGTTAGTTGAGTCATTTTTTTTTATTATGAAGGCAGCAATAGTAACCAAAGTCCTTTCTAATGAACAGTTATCAGTACGTACTTGGGATTACCATTCACCTGAGTTCCTGGCCTCAGTTTGTGTGTACATGCAAGTACATGTGTGCAGCGTGTATGCTTTTGTGAATCTGTGGGGTTTTTTTTCAAACTGTAACTTTAAAGGATTGGGGTTTAATATCCTTTGAGATTTCTCTAATTAGGCTCTGCTCCTTTTCTTAGATGAGTTTAGTACCCAAGTAAATGAGCTAATTAGTAGTGTGTTGTTGAATGAGGCTACAATGTTTTATAAAATCCCTCATCATCATTGGGAGTTCCCTCATAAGACTGCAATTAAACAGCTAAAAAAAAATTCCTGTGTTTTATCCCCTCACCTAATTTCATGCCTACAGGACTGTTTGCATGTGCTGCGCTCAGTTCCTGAAAGGGTGTGAGTGGGAGGACAAGGATGATGGGGGCACCCGACCCAAATCTGAGCAAGAAAAGCTCATGCAGCGATGAAAAACAAAGGCAATTCCCAGAAGACCAGTGATCTTTTGAATGACCCAAGTAGTCTCTGCAAGCCTTTGAATTTCACCTTGATGTTTAAATGAAGGCACAGAAAGAAAGCAGGGGATAATTCTATTGATTGGTGTGACTCAGAAATCTAGCATAAAAGCAACATCCTGATAGGGAGAGGATGCGACATGAAAAAAAATCTAGTCTGGCTATACCACGCTCTGAACTTCTTACAGCCCCATGCATACCTGCAACTCATTACGCTAGAATTTTGTTGGCAATTCACTTATTAATAAGGAAATAGATCCAACATTGTATTAACTATATTTAGCCTCTTTTGAAATAAAAATATGTAGGTTAGAAAAAATGAATTAATGTTTAGTTCTTTTGCACTGGTTTTGTGGATAAGATCTTGAGCAGAATTTCTTGAACTGGGATTATATGGTGCTCGCGTCATTGGTCCTCTGCTATTCAACTCCCATCCCCACCACCATAATTCTCAGCTGTCTCCTACAGAAGAACATTGCTTTGGAGTTGGACACAGCCGCCAGTCCAATCTATGTTACTAAGCGCCTCTGTGCCTCAGAGTGAGCATCTAATACTTAGTGCTGTGCAGGGAATGGAGAATATCAAATGCATATACGGTCATAGATCAAGAGAACATAGAGCACAGGGAAATATGCAGATGACCCCACCCTTATGGCAGAAAGTGAAGAGGAGCTAAAAAGCCTCTTGATGAAAGAGAAAGAGGAGAGTGAAAAAGTTGGCTTAAAGCTCAACATTCAGAAAACTAAGATCATGGCATCTGGTCCCATCACTTTATGGGAAATAGATGGGGAAACAGTGGAAACAGTGTCAGACTTTATTTTGGGGGGCTCCAAAACCACTGCAGATGGTGACTGCAGCCATGAAATTAAAAGACGCTTACTCCTTGAAAGGAAAGTTATGACACCTAGATAGCATATTCAAAAGCACAGACATTACTTTGCCAACAAAGGTCCGTCTAGTCAAGGCTATGGTTTTTCCAGTGGTCATGGATGGATGTGAGAGTTGGACTGTGAAGAAAGCTGAGCGCCAAAGAATTGATGCTTTTGAACTGTGGTGTTGGAGAAGACTCTTGAGAGTCCCTTGGACTGCAAGGAGATCCAACCAGTCCATTCTGAAGGAGATCAGTCCTGGGTGTTCTTTGGAAGGAATGATGCTAAAGCTGAAACTCCAGTACTTTGGCCACCTCATGTGAAGAGTTGACTCATTGGAAAAGACTCTGATGCTGGAAGGGATTGGGGGCAGGAGGAGAAGGGGACGACAGAGGATGAGATGGCTGGATGGCATCACCTACTAGATGGATGAGTCTGAGTGAACTCCAGGAGTTGGTGATGGACAGGGAGGCCTGGCGTGCTGCAATTCATGGGGTGCAGAGGGCTCTCCGCAGAAAGAGAGAGGCAGTGGAACTTCCCTCAGCAAAGCCCAGCGGTGCAGAGGAGAGGTGAGCCTGCTGTCCGCCAACCCAGCCCCTCAGCGAGGGAGAGACAATCAGACTTGACAGGGGTTCCGTCTAAGCAGTTCCGCGTTATTGCCACAAACTCTTGGTTTATATAGGCAAGTAAGGGGGTTTTGCGAGGGTTGCACCTATCACGTTAAAGGTCAAATTGTAATATGCCATAGTTGCACCAATCACGTTAAAGGTCAAGTCATCATGCGCTTCATTGTAACAAGAGTCTATGGTGATCACGGGGCTGTCCACGTGCATGGAAATCAAGAGAACCAATCAAAAGTTTTAACAAACAACTTAGGCCATGCCCTCATCTCTTCCGCCAGGTGCCATCTTAGCTCTAAACTGCAAACCTAGCCCTTCTCTTTTCAAGGTTTCCCATTTAGGGCCCCACAATGGGGTCACAAAGAGTTGGACACGACTGAGCGACTGAACTGAACTGAACTGAATGCCCAAGTCACCTGCCCTTCCTAGTATACTCCTGACCAGCCTACCATCTCAACCTCACTACCCTGTACTCAGAGTGCTGTTTCCTATACATATTCTTTCCCCAGGCACTAACCCTTTGTAGCTCCTCAGGTGGCTCAATGGTAAAGAATCTGCCTGTCCATGCAGGAGATGCAAGAAACTCGAATTTGATCCCTGGGTCAGGAATATCCCCTAGAGTAGGAAATGGCAACCCACTCCAGTATTCTTGGCTGGAAAATTCCATGGACAGAGGAGCCCATGGACTACAGTCCATGGGGTTGTAAAGAGTTGGATGTGACTGATCGACTGAGCAAGCGCGCGCACACACACATACACACACACACACACACACACTTCTTTATAACCATGCAGTGACGATCTCCCATCCCCAACCTCTTTCAATACTGGTAATCCACTGACTATGGAATTTTTCTCCTCCACTGACTTTTTCCAGGATGCTAAAGACATTATTTATTTGGGGGGCTCCAAAATCACCACAGATGGTGACTTCAGCCATGAAATTAATAGACACTTGCTTCTCACAAGAAAAGCTATGACCAACATAGATAGCATATTAAAAAGCAGAGACATTACTTTGCCAACATAGGTTCACCTAGTCAAAGCTATGATTTTTCCGGTAGTCATGTATGGATATGAGAGTTGGACTGTAAAGAAAGCTGAGCGCCAAAGAATTGCTGCTTTTGAACTGTAGTGTTGGAGAAGACTCTTGCAAGTCCCTTGGACTGAAAGGAAATCCAATCAGTCAGTCCTAAAGGAAATCAGTCCTGAATATTCATTGGAAGGACTGATGCTGAAGCTGAAAACTCCAGTACTTTGGCCACCTGATTCAAAGAACTGATCCCTTGGAAAAGACCCTGATGCTGGGAAAGAATGAAGGCAGGAGAAGATGGGGATGACAGATGATGAGATGGTTGGATGGCCTCACTGACTCAGCGGATATGAGTTTGAGCAATCTCTGGGAGTTGGTGATGGGCAGGGAAGCCTGGCATGCTGCATTCCATGGGATCACAAAGAGTCAGACATGACTGAGCGACTGAACTGAAACTGAAGGTCATGGGCACCCAGGTCTCAGTGTTTGCAGAAACCACAGGGTGGGGCAGGCGCTCAGGCAGGCTATGTCCCCATTGCTCAGGCAGAGAAGCAATGTCTTGTCTTCCGCACCAAGCTGTCCACTTCCCTTTACTAACACAGCTAGAGTAAAACTTACCTGTTACTGCACAAGATGACCCCCAATTTCTCTGAGAAAGCCACTTCAGTCCCATTAACTAAAGTGGAACCCTGATTTGGGAACTAATATCCTTATTCACTTGACAAGGCATCTTCCGGTAATGGGGATGATGAGTCAGGGAGACCAGCTCCCGTCTCCCCCATCCCCAGAGAATGGAGATCTGTTTGCACTACTATATTTAGACCATAGCAACTTATTGACTCAAATGTTAATTAAAATAGAGATACCTAGCAGAGGCTTCACATGTCTTCAGAGTATTACACCCAGATGCAAGATTGAAAGAAAAAGTAATTTGTCTACGGACAACTGTCTGTCAAAACCAGGACAATACACTGGATAGCAACACTAGACAAGCTGTTGAAAGATTGTTCCTAAAGCACCAATTCTGCCAAAACAGCCCAATCAATCTTAAATCCAACAGACTTCCAAAGACTCAAGTTAAGGGAGAAAATAAAATTGATTATATAAAAATATGGGATATTCAAGTGAAATCAAACTTTTTTGATTCTCTAAAATACTGCACCATCAAATTTAAAGATTTTGTTAAACTGATCAGGATCATGAGCACAGACCTTGAAATGCAGCAGGTTGCTCTCATCTCTGAGGACTAGAACAGTGAAGTGGTTCTTAATGAAGGGTTGCATCAAAAAAGAATGAATAAAAATATACAAACTGCCACTCATCTCAAATGCCTCAAGATGATAACTAATATCTCTCATGTGCTTATGAAGATTCAGGCATGATCCTATTTGCTGTCCATGTGCCAACTCTTCTAATCCTACTTCAAGCCTGTGAGATAGGTCTCATCATAATCCCTTCTTACACAAAGGCTACTTGCATGTAGCCAAACAGGTCGTGAGTTGAAGGCACAGTCTACAGTGCCTAGTATCCTAGATTCAAGGGAATGAGAGGCATATGTTCTATCAGCCAACAGTATTTCCTTATAAGGAGCTCCATGAGAGCAGTTGGGACACCCTGTCGATTGTCATTGTTGAAGGGGAAAAGGCAGTTTCTTCTCTGTGGCCACAAAGTCTCTCTGACCTTCCATTTCCTCAACTGTATATGGAGATGATAAAACTTAAACCTAGGAGGTTTTCTGTAAGGATTGGCAGTGGTATATTTAAAGCGCCCAGAATTGTGCCTGGCACAGGAGAGAGGAGCCTCATTAAGATGAACTATCATTGCTGTTAGGTAAAGTAAAAGTCGCTCAGTCATGTCCGACTCTTTGCAACCCCATGGACTGTAGAGTCCATGGAATTCTCCAGGCCAGAATACTGGAGTGGGTAGCCTTTCCCTTCTCCAGAGGATCTTCCCAACCCAGGGATCGAACCCGGGTCTGCTGCATTTCAGGAGGATTCTTTACCAGCTGAGCCACAAGGGAAGCCCATCATTGCTATTAACTCTTCTCCAAAGTGCCCACCCTCTTGGCAAGCCTAAAGAAGGAGCCTGAAGCATGCACTTCAGACTTCAACATCCTCCTTGGGACAGTCCATATTATGAGTTTGTGGTCAGAGTAAAGCATTTAGTATTGGTTTTAATGAGCTACCACCCATCTATTAATCCTTCCAGATTCTTTTAATAATCCTGTTGGGTGAAGGTCTCCAGAGAACAGTGTGTGCCTCTTTGGTCTGGCAGCCTTACAGCAAGTGGTCTCTGGCATAATAATGACAATTATACACAACTGCTCAGCAAGATGGCCCTTTAATAGCTCTAGTGAACAAAACACCTAAATAAATAAGATAAATAAGATAGCGTTGGCATTTTCACATTGGCTTCCATTAAGCAACATTCTACGCGGGTAGAAATGGTTTCAAGTTAAGTTCAACATTTCAATATCCCACTTAAGTTCTAACAGCTTTCTACCTCTCTTCCACATTCATTCAGCAATTTGGGAAACATTTACGTAGCTCCTCTAATGTACCAGGAACTGTGTCAGTCATGAGATACAGAGATGATGAAAACAGAATCCCTATCCTTATGTCGTCTGTAGTCTACGGGGAGCCTCATACTTCAGGTAATGACAAAGAATTGTTCTGGAAAATAAAGAAAAGCACAGGAAGGTGAAAGCAGAGGGCAGGACACGTGGGCTCGTCTGAAAGAAAACCGAGGGAACTTCTGAGCTGTGGGTTCTTAAGCTACAGGGGGAAGGTTAGGGAGGCCTTAGGTGAAATAGCTTGGCTAACCCAGTGGGCTGGCCCAGTGAAAAGCCTGAGTGAACGTCCGGAAGAGAGGATGAGCTGGGCGCTTTCTCAGGGATTTTGGGGATAGAGAAAGCTGTTCATCACTGGACAAGAGGCAAAGGGCAAGGGGTACGTGGCAGAGCTGCACTCCGTTTGGAGGATCATGTAGATCCTTCACGTAAGATCCACGTTGTTGCTGCTCAGTCGCTCAGTCACGTCTGACTCTTTGAGACCCTGTGAATCGCAGCACACCAGGCTTCCCTGGTTTTCACTATCACCCGGAGCTTGCTCAAACACATGTCCCCTGAGTAGGTGATGCCATCCAACCATCTCGTTCCCTTTCGTCCCCTTCTCCTGCTGCCCTGTCTTTCCCAGGATCAGGGTCCTTTCCAATGAGTCGGCTCTTCACATCAGGTGCCCAAAGTATTGGAGCATCACTGTCAGCATCAGTCCTTTCCATGAATGTTTAGGGTTGATTTCCTTTAGGATTGTCTGGTTGGATCCCCTTGCTGTCCAAGGGACTCTCAAGAGTCTTCAGCAGCACCACGGTTCGAAAACATCAATTCTTTGTCACCCAGCCTTCTTTACCGTCCAACTCTCACATCCACATATGACTACTAGAAAAACCATAGCTTTGACTAGTTAGACCTTTGTCGGCAAAGTAATGTCTCTGCTTTTTAATATGCTGTCTAGGTTTGTCATAGCTTTTCTTCCAAGGAGCAAGCATCTTTTAATTTCATGGCTGCAGTCACCATCTGCAGTGATTTTGGAGCCCAAGGAAATGAAGTCTGTCACCATTTCCAGTTTTTCCCCATCTATTTGCCGTCAAGTGATGGGACCAGATGCCATGATCTTAGTTTTCCAAATGTTGCGTTTTAAGCTAACTTTTTCATTCTCCTCTTTCACTTTCATCAAGAGACTCTAGTTCCTCTTCACTTTCTGCCAATGGGTCAAAATCCAGGAGGACAGCACAAAAAACCAACATGCATGCTTGGATTTACAAGATAAAGAGCTGAATTATGAATATGCTGTTGTTATAAACCCCACTCGTCTTTTATAGCCCAGCTTAAAACCCATATCCACTATCAATCCACTCTTGATCAGTGTAAAGTGATTTCTCTGCATTCAGATCTCCCAGTATTTGTTGCTTTCATCACTTAATTATACTGACTTGTTAAACTACCTCCTCATACACCAGTGGCTTAACTCTCTTATCAGACAGAAGGCTTCTAAACAGCTAAAATCCTCTTTGAAACTTCTCTGTATCCCCCAAAGTACCTGGTATCCACATATGTATTCACTTGACCAATAAATGTGGTTCTAAACACAAGAGATACAGCAAGGGAAAAGGCAGAGAAACTCTGATTTTGTGCTTCGTAAGTCTTGGTTAGGAAGATAGAGAAAATGGTAATTTAAAATACATGTTATACATATGAACATCATTCTGTATGTATGTGTGTGTGTGTGCATATGTAGGCATGTGTGTGTGGCTTGTGTGCACGCTCAGTCACCTCACTCATGTTCGATCCTTTGGGACCCTATGGACTGTAGCCCACCAGACTCCTCTGTCCATGGGATTCTCCAGGCAAGAACAGTGGACTGGGTTGTCATGCCCTCCTCCGGGGATCTTCCTGATGCAGGGATTGAACCCGCATCTCTTATATCTGCCCGCACTGGCAGGTGGGTTCTTTACCACTGGCGCCACCTGGGAAGCCCCTATATATTTGGCAATATCTTTGAATAACGCCTAGAATATGAAGAAAGGAGTATGAACAGGAAGGAAGATGTGCGAGGAAATGACTGCTGTAGAGGCATACTACCTTGTCTTATATGGTAGAGAAAATCCAAGGAGGTCGTATTTAAGTTAGGACATGAATGATGTGAAGGAGTAAGCCATGTGAAAATCCGGAGTTGAGTGGCTCAAAGAGATGAACACTGGATGCAGAATTCTGAGATGGAAAATGAGCTACGTCAGCTGTTCCTACTATTGGAAGAAATCATATTTATGTGATACAATAGGGCTAATGCTACAGTGACAATCCTACAGATATATAAATTGATATGTTATACATCGTAAACTTGTGTGTTCGTTGTTCAGTCTGTCCACCTCCCTGCAGCCCCATGGACTGCACCTCACTGGATTCCTCTGTGCATGAGATTCCAGGCAAGAACACTGGAGGAGGCTGACATTTCCTGCTCCAGGGGGTCTTCCCTGACCCAGGAATGAACCTGTGTCTCTTGCATCTCCTGCATTTGCGGGCGTTATCGGTTGTGTCTCAATTCAGTAAATAAATAAATAAATGAAAGCAGGTCAGAGGAGCAGACTAGGGAAGCAGGAAGAAGCGTATGTCACGAGATGAAAGCAGCAGAAAATATCAGATCACATAGAACCATATAAAATAGACATGGAGTTTGGTTTGTGTTTTATTCTAGGTATAATTCGAAATCTTTGAAAGGTTTTAAGTACCCACAAGTTACTCCAGTTTTAATTATATTGATTGATTGAGTGGTTATGTGCATTAAACATCAGAAAGAAAAGTTTAAGAGAGTAAAACTTACCAAAAATTCTGTTCTAATTTGAGTTAAACACTCATGACTAAGATCTTAACAATTGTGGAAAATTGTAGCAAAATAAGGCACTGGTTGAACAGCCCTTTTCAGAATTGCCCCTTATAGCAGATGTTATCTGTCAATATTACCTTCTTTCTACAAATGTATCTTTCATGAAAACAACATCTGCAAGTCTGTGATGAAATTGAAATAAAGCCTGCTGCAAAAGCACTGACAATCCTTGTTTCTATGCTTGAGTGGATGTCACAAAAAATAAATGTCACGACTTGAGTCTTTAAAGAGGGAGTTGGTTGATCAGAAGAATGGCAGCTTAGCTGGGAGAATCCTTTTAAAGAGAAATCTTTTATATATAAGCACCTAGTTTGCAAATGAAGCATGAGAAGAAGGCAGAGTTCCTCACTGGTGGTTATTAACCATATCATGGGCAAAGGTGATAATGAATTATCTTCACTTCTGCTTTAACAATTGCTTCAATTTGCATTTTTGGCATAAAATAACTGTGAGTCAAATAGACCAAAGTGTCGATAATGAAATAAGCGAACAGTAACAAAGACAGTTATAAAGTACAAATAGCTGACATTTGCTGTGCTTTTATTTGTACCAAGCACTTTCATGAACGCTGTGTAGATGGTTGTGCCTTTAATCAACCAGGGGCTTCCCTGGTGGCTCAGAGGTTAAAGCGTCTGCCTCCAGTGCAGGAGACCCGGATTCGATCCCTGGGTAGCAAAGATCCCCTGGAGAAGGGAATGGCAACCCACTCCAGTATTCTTGCATGGAGAATCTCATGGACAGAGGAGTCTGGTAAGCTGCAGTCCATGGGGTCGCAAAGAGTCGGACATGACTGAGCAACTTCACTTTCACTTTAATCAACATAAAGTTCTCAGAGCTATCACCTTTAATAAAAACCTATGTCTTTCAAAATTGAGGTATCATTAATTTACAATGCTGGGTTAATTTCTGCTGAACAGCAAAGTGATTCAGATAGATAGATGATAGATATGGAAGTATATACATTCTTTTTATTCTTTCCCATTTTGGGTTATCAGAGGATCCTGAAAATAGTTCCCTGTGATATAGGCTAGTTCCTTTTTGTTTTCCATTCCACATGTAACAGTTTGCATTTGCTAGTTGCAAACTCCCACTCTGTCCTCCCCCTCCCATCCTCTTGCAGCGACTGCAGGTCTGTTCTTTATGCCTGTGAGTCTGTTTCTGTCTCTAAATAAGTTCATGGTGTCATATTTTAGATTCCACATGGAGTGAGATGGCATGGTATGTATCTTGCTCTTTCTGACATTCTTCACTTAGTATGATCACCTCCAGGTCCACCCCTGTTGCTACAAATGGCATCATTTCACTTTTACGGCTGAATAGTACTCCATTACATGCTTGCACCATACCGTCTTTATCCATTCATCTGTCAGGGGACACCCAGGTTGCTTCCATGTCTTGGCCGTTGTGAAAAGTGCTACTGTGAACATAGGCGTACATGTACCATTTGGTCCAGATGTATGCCCAGGAGTGGGATTGTTGCATGATATGGCAACTCTAATTTTTGTTAATAAAACCCATTTTAATGGATGAGAAAACCGGAACTCGGAGAGGTGAAGCAACTGTCCCAAGGCCACAGTACTAACAAGCTTCAGAGCCCGAGTTCCAGCTCTCATTCTTGTTTCACTATTGCCATCTAAGAGACTTGGTCAAAGAATCTTGCCTGCAACTAATACAACTCCGTTTGTAAATATATGCCCAATATTACCTGCTTTAGTTTGATATACAAATGCTGCATCCTACCTACTTAACCTCAGCAAGGCAACCACTCATTTATTTTTAAAATGCATATTAAGTATAACTACATCCCAGGCAACAGGGCTATAACCATGAACAAAACAACTGAGTTCCTGAAAGCAAAGTCTTCCATTCCAATCAATTTTAGTTGGAGGAGACAAGGGGGACAGAGAGAAAAAGATATATAGATTAATATATAGTTTTATGTATTGTCATATATACATGCAGTGGTAAGTATAAAAAAATCAAACAGAGTAAAGAAATAGAAAGTACTAGAATGGGATATGGAGCTCCTTTTGGGGTTCTGTAGTCGTGGAAGCCTCATCTAGTCATGTTTTACCTGAAGAAAGGCATACAAATCGGGATCAATCCGCACAGACGTGCATGACAGAGAAGTGTCTGCACACACTCTAGGGTGTTGCATATGCTGTTTGGATACAAATCTTTACATCTTGAACTGGAGTTTTCAAGGTTTCATATTGTAAAGCGGGAAGTCACAGTGCAAGCAAGTCCTTCACTTTGCACATAGATTCCTCATAGGCTTTGTTTACATACTAAGCTTCCTTATGCTTGGGATGATGTCACTCATGGAAAATCATTTCCCTGTAAGTCTCTGAGGGTACGGTATATCACATGGTAAGTAGGTTCATGCTATATATTTATGACATCATATTGACATAAGCACTGGGGGGTTATGATTCTTCCAGATGTCTTCTGGTCTAGTCTCTCATTCTCTTGAATATATGAACAAAAAATAGAATAAAAGACTAAAGTACATAAGTATAAAATTGCAAAAGCCAAAAAAAAAAAAAGTAGTTGTTCTCTAAAAAAACACTAACTCTCCTTTAAGACACCAAAGCCAGTTTACTGTTGTTATTCACTAAAGATGCCTACTTTGAAATCAATAGTAAATGATTGGGCTATGGGCTAATTTTTGATTGATAAATTCCTCATTAAAATTAATGTCAATCTAAGTTTCCAAACTACACCAATTAATAAAACTCTACTTGATATCTTATGCAGCCGATGCCTTTCTATGGGTACAATCAATCTGGCCCAGATCTTGCACTGTATAGACTTCTGGCTCCCCAAGGGGGGTTTTCCCCTCCTCCTTCAGGGAGGGTCCATGTATGTGCAGTTATCCCAAAGCAGATAGGCACGAGGGCACTTTCCATTTAATTTAGGATTCCTGTGACAATCCTAGCATGCAGCACTGATATCAGAGGATGCTGTTAGTGGACAAGGCCCAAGGGTCACCAGTTATGAAAAACCAATTGCTGCACTTAAAAGCTAGGCTGTCAGAAAGCTCGGTGTTCTAGACACCCCGGCTCCAGCTCCATCTACAAAACTTTAAGTGCCAGTTGCTGAAAGTATGGAAAACCCATATCCTGTCCTTCTCCACACAGAGCTTCATTATGTGTTTTACAATATCACACAGAACCAGGCGAAGAGCCAGCGTTCTGTATTCAAAGATTCAACGTCTCCAAAGGAAAGCAGTTTACTTGAATCCTCAGGAAAATCAGCTCCCACGCGAGAGGGTCAAGGTCGTATGAGTATTGCTCCATTGGAACCCAAAAGGAGGCTTTCACCTGCTAAGTGATTCTTCAAAAACACCCCTCAGGTTCACTGGCATACTGTTGTTTTACATTTAACAGTTCTGAGCGTGTGTGTTAACTTGGAGGATCTCAGCGCACAGGAAGAAAAAACAAAATTAAAGGTTTACTGAGGATTTAAAAGCCCAAAAGAAAGAAAAAAATCCAATATCTTTTTTTTTTTTTGCTATTTTCAAACAAAATGTGAAAAGAAATTTACTCTAGCTGTAAAATTCCACAATAATCAAAGAGCAGCCCAATGGCTAAAAAAAAAAAAAAAAGAAATCCAATGAAGGCTTATGACCCCTCTGCAGGGATGGGTGGTGCGAAAGGCCTAGATTAAAACGGGTGCAGATAAATATCTCAAAGAGCAGATTTTTCTCTGAGCTCTAAGTAGCCATTGAGTGTTCAGAGGTGCTCAGAAAATGTCAAGAGAAAAGACTTTCCTTCAGGGCTACCAACACGTCTTCCGGCATGCCGATTAGACTTGGAAACTGAGCCCTTACATTCTCTGGGCAATTTTCAGCTAGCTACAAAACTCACCTTGGCGAGGAACACTTAAGAGAATTATTTCATCCTCACTCCCTATATTGCAGGTAACCCTGTGATCGGGTTTTGAGAGAATGGCCCCAGAATAGAAAGCATGTTGTGTCCTCCTGAAAGCAATCTGAAAGCAGTGAAGGGATGCCCAGTCCCTCCCTGCCAGTCTCTGTGTGTTTCTCTCTGCTTCTCTCTCCCCTGCCCACCCCCCACCTCATTCCCCCTCTCTCTTTCTCTTTTGGATTTCTGTTAGCTGGGATGGCTAGCTGACCATTCTCATTTCTCTGTTATACTTTATAGGATGCTATAGATCATTTCAGAGATTTCTGGGGAAACTGGACAACCCCATGTGCCGTCTGGCTGTTCCCAGGACTAGGCAGAAGGTCAGCTCTGTCCCAGCAAGCTGACTCTGCCACACACAGTCTTCCCTCAGTATCCTCGAGAAGGAGGTTCCATGGCCCAAGATGGGATGAAGTCGCTCAGTCGTGTCCAACTCTTTGTGACCCCATGGACTGTAGCCTACCAGGCTCCTTCCTCCATGGGATTCTCCAGGCAAGAATACTGGAGTGGGTTGCCATTTCTTCCTCCAGGGAATCTTCCCAACCCAGGAATAGAAACGGGGTCTCCCGCATTGCAGGCAAACGCTTTAACCTCTGAGCCACCAGGGAAGCGCTCCATGGCCCAAGTGGATACCAAAATCCACGGATGCTCAAGTTCCTTGTATAAAATGGCAAAAAAAAAAAAAAAAAGTGGTCCCTCTATAGTCTCGATTCTGCTCTGGCAGATAGGGAGGGCTGACTGCAGTTCACTGTGTGTTTACTGATCACATGAAGTCTCAGCTTGTGATGTTTAAATTTCTCTGTTGAGGGAAACTTCACTTTGTATAGTGAATTTATTTTTAGTGTGTAATTCTTGTTCATGATCAAACAAAAAAGATTAAAGAACAATTGGAAAATAAAGAGATAAAGATCACTCTTAATTCCAGGATGCTCCATAATGAATAGCTAAACAACTCATTTTTTTTACATTTATGGCTCTTTTTCTTTGTTTTTGATTTATCTGTTGGCATTTTTAAGTAAAATAATGCTTATTCTGTAAATTTTGTATTACTAAAAAAATCCAGGGGCTTCCTTGGTGGTCCAGTGGTTAAAACTTTGCACTTCCATTGCAGGGGGTCCTAGGCTGAATGACCAGCACCCACATGCCACAGCTACAAGATCCCACATGCCGCAGCTAAGACGAAGGACGGTGCATGCCACAGCGAAGAGGGAAGATTTATTTGAGTCAAATAAATAAATGAATATTAAAAACACAAATCCAGCAAAAGGAATTTACATATCTATACACAATTCTTCCTAAAATTTTTCTACCATGTGACCAGAAGTGAAGTGAAAGTCGCTCAGTCATGTCTGACTCTTTGTGACCCCATGGACTATAGCCCACCATGCTCCTCTGTCCATGGGATTCTCCAGGCCAGAATACTGGAGTGGGTTGCCATGCCCTTCTCCAAGGGATCTTCCCAACCCAGGGGTCGAACCCAGGTCTCCCACAGTGCAGACAGGTCCTTTCTCGTCTGAACCAACAGAGATCTCACTCAAGTATCTCCTCATTCGACCCTCGCAGGAGCCAGGGCATTGCCAGCTTCATCATCATGCTACCTCCACCCGACCCCCCAACCCCACTGCCAAACCAATTTTTTTTTTAAATTTTGGAACTGACCACCCCCTGACACAAACAGATATTAAGTATTGGTTTATTGTCTAACAGCATGTGAGTAACACAAACTTTTAGGTCTCTGAATGAAATTTAAATTCAGCAGTGGTTTCCAAACTCTAGGAGCCCACAGTTATTACTATTATTTTTTAAAGACTTTTTAAGAGAAGTTTAAGGTTCACAACAAAATTGAAGGAAAGGTATAGCTATTTCCCATATGCCCTCTGCCCCCATACATGCATAGCCACCCCATTACCAATATCCTCCACCAGAGAGGTACATTTGTTACAACTGATGGACTTACACTGATATATCATAATCACCCGAAGTTCACAGTTCGTATCAGGGCTCACTCTTGGTGTTGTACATCCTACGGGTTTGGACAAATGTATCCACCATTATAGTATCACATAGAGTATTTTCACTGCCCTTGGAATTTTCTCTGCTATGCGGATTTAATTCCTCCTTCACCTCTAATCCTCGGCGTGATCTTTTTGTCTCCATAGGTTTTCCTTTTCCATGCAGTTGGAATTATATAGTACACAGTATTTCAGATTGATTTCTTGCAAGTAATATGCATTTACACTTCCTCCACATGGTTCCTTGGCTTAACGGTACATTTGTTTTTAACATGGGATAACACTTAATTGTCTAGATGTGCTGCAGTTTATTTATCCATTCATCTGCTGACTGACATCTTGGTTGCTTCCAGGCTTTGGCAAGTATGGATAAAGCCACTATAAACATCTGTGTGCAGGTTTTTGTGTAAAATGAAGAAGTGTTCAACTCCTCTGGGTAAATACCAAGGAGTGTGATTGCTGGGATATATGGTAAGAGCATGTCGGCTGCTATAGGAAACTGCCAAACTATCTTCCAAAGCGGCTGTACTATTTTGCATTCCCACCAGTGACGAATGAGAGATCCTATTGCTTCACATTCTTACCGGCATTTGGTGCTGTCAGTGTTCCAAACTTCGGCCATTGTAATAGGTATGTAGTGGCATCTCATTGTTGCTTTAGTTCTAATTTCCCTGCTGACATGACATGGAGATTTTTCTTCATACACTTATTTGCTATCTGTGTATCTTCTTTGGTTGGACTGATGCTGAAGCTGAAGCTCCAACACTTTGGCCACCTGATGCGAAGAACCGACTTATTGGAAAAGACCCAGATGCTGGGAAAGTTTGAAGACAGCAGAAGGGGACGACAGAGGATGAGATGGTCAGATGGCATCATCCAATAATGGACATGCGTTTTGCAAACTCCGGAAGACAGTGAAGGACTGGGAAGCCTGGTGCACTGCAGTCCATGGGACTGGAAAGAGTTGGAGACAAGTTACTGACTGAACAACAAACAGCAGCAATCATGAAGAGTCAACAATCTACTTTTGCTCAACTTGTTTTCTTACAGTTGCATTTTAAGAAAGCTTTGTATATTTTAAGTAATAGTCCTTAATTAGATTTGTCTTTTACAGATATTTTCTCCCAGTCTGTGGCTCATCTTCTCAATCTCTTGACACTGTGTTTTCTAGAGCAAAAGTTTTTGCTTGTAATGAGGTCCAGTGTATGAAAAATTTCTTTCATGGATTATGCCTTCTTGTGTTATATCTAAAAATTTACTGCTATACCTCAAGTCATCTAGGTTTTTTCCTGTTACCTTCTAGTTTTATAGTTTTGCACTTTACATGTAGGTTTATACTCCATTGTGAGTTAATTTCATGAAGAGTCACAGTTATTACTTAACCCAGTAGCTCCCTAAGGATAATATTGAGACATCGAAATTGAGAGCTGTAAGACTCCCTAGATGACTGCAAGTTAGCACATGCGTTCTTCATCCAGTCATTTGTTTACTCATTCCCTAGACATTTTCTGAGCATCTCTTGGGTGCCTGAGAATATCCAAACAAAAATACTAATTTTCTTTATCTTCTTGAAGATGAAGGACCAACACTGGTCAAAGGTTACAGAAAAGCCAGACAGAAAGAAGGAGCACCAGGAGTTAAAATAGACACCAGGATGGCATAGAGTTTCAGTGTTGGCTATAGTTAGCCATGGCTGGGTCTTTACTCCTTTCAGAGTACGTGAGATCCACGCCACTAAGAGGGAAAGGGAGAAGAAATGGGATCCAAATAGACAAGGGCCAGCCTCTGCAGGATTAAGCAAGTACAATATTATGATATTAGGCAATACTATCTAAATCCCTTGTCAGATCTCCCCCCAGGAAGCCGCCCTACGCCTCCTTCTCTCATAGTCCTTCACGTGCCTCTCCTAGTCTACCCCTGCGTCTGGTCCATGCTCTATCGCTGTTTATCTCTCCGGCTGGCTAATTATCAGCTTCATGTTGCAGGCCGCTCATCACCCCTCCCTCCTAACTCACAAAATACTATGAGCTCTTGACAGCAGGAATCAGAATGGCATCTCCAGGGCCCCAAACCTGGCAGGAGTAGAAGGCTTTTCTATCATCCTGGAGAAGTAGACAAATAAACTCAGAGTCAGCAAATAGGCTCTGGGTCTGGAGGCAGACAGATCATGACAGGAGAGTGTTTCAAGTGGCCACATGGCAGTTATAACTGAGACAAACCTCTTCATGAGTGTGTAAAAGTTGGATGCTATTTTAGGATGCATTAATAGAAGCGCAGTATCCAGAAACGTGAAGGTTATGATCCATTCACCTCAGGTGAATGGTGGTCAGTTCCCAGTAGCATATTTTAGTAGGAATATCAATTAAGCAGAACAGAAGCAAACAATGCTAACAAAAATAAAAGGACAGGTCTGCAAACATCTGCCATTATGACAAGCCAATGGAAATGGAAAAAGGATTGTTTATTAAGAAAAGGGGCTTAGGGATTATGCGATCTTTAAACATATTTGTGTAGAAGCTGTTTTTACACAGTTCAAAAGGAAAGCACTAAGGTCATGTAATGTTTAAAAAAACACAACAAAGTAAAATATTATGGCAGTTAGAGCTATCCAAAATGAAACTAAACCTCCCAAGTGGTGCCAGTGGTAAAGAACCTACCTGCTAATGCAAGAGATGTAAGAGATGTGAATTTGATCCCTGCTCAGGAAGATCCCCTGGAGAAGAAAATGGCAACCCAGTCCAGTATTCCTCCCTGGGAAATCCCATGGACAGAGGAACCATGGGGAGCTACAGTCTGTGGGGTCACAAAGAGTCAAACACAATTGAGCTCATGCACAAACAACAACAAAAATGAAATTGGATTTCCTGTTGAAATGAGATTTTCGCCACTGTATATATTCAAGAGTAGATAGCCATTAAAACAAATCAAAACATCTCACATCCATACACGACTACTGGAAAAACCGTAGCTTTGACTAGATGGATCTTTGTTGGCAAAGTAATGTATCTGCTTTTTAATATGCTGTCTAGGTTGGTCATAAGTGAAGTGAAAGTGAAATCGCTCAGTCGTGTCCGACTCTTTGCGACCCCGTGGACTGTATGTAGCCTACCAGGCTCCTCTGTCCATGAGATCCTCCAGGCAATAGTACTGGAGTGGATTGCCATTTCCTTGGTCATAACTTTTCTTCTAAGGAGCAAGTGTCTTTTAATTTCATGGCTGCAGTCAGCAGCTGCAGTGATTTTGGACTTCTCCCTGCCACCGCCAAAAAAGTCTGTCCCAGTTTCCATTGTTTCCCCATCTATTTGCCATGAAGTGATGGGATCAGATGCCATGATCTTAATTTTCCGAATGTTGAGTTTTAAGCTAACTTTTTCCACTCTACTCTTTCATCAACAGACTCTTTAATTCTTTGCTTTCTGCCATAAGGGTGGTGCCATCTGCATATCTGAGGTTGTTGATATTTCTCCCAGCAATCCTGATTTCAGCTTGTGCTTCATCCAGCCTGGTGTTTTGCATGATGTACTCTGCATGTAAGTTAAATAAGTAGGGTGACAATATACAGCCTTGAAGTACTCTTTTCCTGATTTGGAACCAGTCTGTTGTTCCATGTCCAGTTCTAACTGTTGCTTCTCGACCTGCATACAGATTTCTCAGGAGGCAGGTCAGGTGGTCTAGTATTCCCATCTCTTGAAGCATTTTCCATAGTTTGTTGTGATTCACACAGTCAAAGGCTTTGGTGTAGTCAATAAAGCAGAAGTAGATGTTTTTCTGGAACTCTCTTGCTTTTTTTATGATTCAACAGATGTTGGCAATTTGATCTCTGGTTCCTCCGTCTTTTGTAAATCCAGCTTGAATGTCTGGAAGTTCACGGTTCACATACTGTTGAAGCCTGGCTTGGAGAATTTTGAGCGTTACTTTGCTAGCATGTGAGATGAGTATAATTGTGTGGTAGTTTGAGCATTCTTTGCCATTGCCTTTCTTGGGGATTGGAATGAAAACTGACCTTTTCTGTTTATTTTTCCCAGATTTCTTTTTCCTGTTTCTTTTCCAGACCACTGACAAAACGTGGTCCACTGGAGAAGGCAAAGACAAACCACTTCTGTGTTCTTGCCTTGAGAATCCCATGAATGGTATGAAAAGGCAAGAAGATATGACACTGAAAAATGAACTCCCCAGGTCAGTAGGTGCTCAATACACTACTGGAGAAGAGTGGAGAAATAACACCGGAAAGAATGAAGCCAAAGTGAAAAAAAATGCCCAGCTATGGATGTGACCGGTGATGGAAGTAAAGTCTGATGCTGTAAAGAGCAATATTGCATAGGAACCTGGTTAGGTCCTTGTTATGTCCATGAATGAAGGCAAATTGGAAGTGGTCAAACAGGAGATGGCAAGAGTGAACATCGACATTGTAGGAATCAGTGAACTAAAATGGACTGGAATGGGTAAATTTAACTCAGATGTCCATTATATCTACTACTGTGGGCAAGAATCCCTTAGAAGAAGTGGAGTAGCCATCATAGTCAAGAAAAGAATTCGAAATGCAGTACTTGGGTGCAATCTCAAAAATGACAGAATGATCTCTATTCATTTCCTAGGCAAACCATTCAATATCACAGTAATCCAAGTCTATGCCTCAACCAGTAATGCTGAAGAAGCCGAAGTTGAATAATTCTATGAACACCTACAAGATCTTCTAGAACTAACACCCTCGAAAGATATCCTTTTCATTATTGGGCACTGGAATGCAAAAGTAGAGAAGTCCAGGAGACTTGTTAACTCAGGCTTGAGTAAATTCAGTAGGGACTGGTTATACCAATTAGTGTAAATGATACCATTGTTAGTGGAAAGTCAGGGTTCCCAGTACATAGAACTTGAAGCAAGAGGCAAGAAAAGGTAAAAATGGAAATGTCAGTGAAATGCGGGGCTGGGGGGGCAGGGAGGGGGTCATTATCATGAGCAGAACTTGGGCCTAACATACTACATAATCATCCCATTTAATCCTCACAGCTACACTCTGAAGTGTCATTGAGAGAAGTGGACACACAGATGTTAACTAGCCAACTGGGAGTCACACTGCGGCTTGCCTTATACCGAAGTATTTTTATCTCATGATCTCACCAGAAAGGTCGTTGACTTTGCTCTCAAGGTGGTAATTAGAGGATTGTGCAAAGCACCAGAAACATAGGACTGTTTTTAAATAAAGGAAAGTGATGGATAATTTCTCTAGAGGATACACTATTTGCTGGGATCTGTTGACCCACCTCTCTGACCACCCAGACACAGTGAAAGAGCAGAGTTACTCCACAGTAATCTGCCCCCCTACAGAAAAACACTAAGAAACAAATCTTGAAGTTGGACCATGGATCAGTATATGATAACAAGCATCGAGAAGAAGATTTTTATTGAAATTGAAACAAAACAAAAATCTAAATATTCCAGGAGCTTTCTCTTTACTATTAATAGCATCATAAATGTTCTTGAGATTAGATAGATAGATAGATAGTAATTCTTCACACTGCCTACAATATAGCTTTATGCATGGCAAAAAATCAGCAGAGACCATGTGGTGTTGGCTCCCATGAATTTCTTTTGACTGCAACTTATCCATCTTCTTCTGAGCGCAAATAACAAGAAACCCCTTACATCTTGATTCATAATCATGGATATCTACTACAAAATCCATTATTGGAGGGAGCTGGAGAAATTTTGAAAATTGAGGGCTATGTACCAAAGAGGGTTGAACAACATGGGAAGATGTTCAACATCATTAGCCACTGGGGAAAGACAGATGAAAACCACAATGAGATGTCACTACAAACCTAACAGAAAAGATAAAATTAAAAATAATGATAAACACCAAAGGTTGATGAAGATACAGAGTAACAAGATCATTCACACACTGCTAGTAGAGCTGTAAACTTGTAAAGCCACTCTGGAAAACATTTTGCTTTTTCTAACCCATGGATCAATATCAATTTTCTGATTGTGATGCTATACTCAGATTTTGTAAGATGTTTCCATTGGTGGGGATGGTTAGGTAAAGGGTACATAAGATCACAAGTCTCTAGGTTCTATTTATTACAACTACAGGTGAATCTATAATTATCTCAAAATTAAAAGTTTAATTAAAAATAAAAATAACTGAGCAGCCAAGTTTAACTTCACATGCCAGGTTTCTGCAATTTGTACATTCTTTTATTCTGCTATTCCTGTGATGGACAATAAGCACAACTGGTTGTGGTAATGACATGAGATGCTGTTTGTGATGCTCTTTGTTGCTACTGTTTTTCAGTCACTAAGTCATGTTCAACTCTTTGCAGCCCCACAGACTGCCACATGCCAGGTTCCTGTGTCCTTCACTATGTCTCGGAGTTTGCTCAAATTCATGTCCACCGAGTCAGTGATGCGATCTAATCATCTCGTCCTCGGCCACATCCTTCTCTTCTGCCTT
Source organism: Ovis canadensis (assembly GCF_042477335.2). Taxonomy (NCBI): domain Eukaryota; kingdom Metazoa; phylum Chordata; class Mammalia; order Artiodactyla; family Bovidae; genus Ovis; species Ovis canadensis. The sequence goes on from NC_091262.1 coordinate 22,413,306, forward strand.
CAATCTTTCCCAGGATTAATTTCTTTACCAATGAGTCGCCCTTCACACCAGGTGGCCAAAGTACCAGAGCCTCAGCTTCAGCATCATTCCTTCCAATGAATATAATGTGCTTAGCTCAGTGATGTGTTGACTTAGTGTGTTAACACAGTATATGTTCAATAAATGTCATGAACTATCATGAAGGGAAACATACTAGTTCACAAACTTGTCACGTGTCTCAAGAGTGGATGTGCTTTGTTGGTACTCAGTTACTTAATTTTGTCATTTAATATAAAGGCTCCTGCAGACTGCCTGCAATTTGGAAGCCGTTCATTAGCTTAAGTTTCATTGCATTTTTGACAAATGAAGGGGGATAGAGGCACAGATGCTGGAGGACCATGCCAACTTAGGACAGTGTTGAGAACACTTTGTCTCAGCCTTTATTCGTTGTGGGAAGTTATGCTGCTTGACTTTTTTTTTTGGTAAGCAGGCAAGGTAGGGGTAGACACCAAGGCAAGAGGAAAAATCTTTTTCTCACCGCCTTCTGCCTGGTTTACCTTAAATTTCTGTCCCTTGGTGTGCCTTTCTTAAAGCTACATTTTCCGCTGAGATGTTTCAAGGCCAAAGACAGGGAGAGGCTCCTGGGCTGGAAGGGGCAAGCGCCTTCTGTTTACACACCATTCTCTGCTGTGTTTGGGAGTCAACGCAGCTGGTATGCTGGGTCCGTGAATCCATATGGATCCACATTTTGCCTGTGTGCTTTTTGAAAGCACAAAATTAGAGTCATCTCGCTCCTTTTGAAATGGCCAGCTTCCGAAGAAGAATGAGAGGGAACAGCACAGAAAAGTCTTAATGAAGCAGTGGAGGAGCCAGACACAAGGTGTGAGCCTGCCATTGTGGTGGAAAAGTCCTGGCGCACACCCATGGAAAGGCCTCGGTGCCTGCCAAGGCCTCTTTCTCTACAAGCAGGCTGCCTGGAGGAGAGGGCAGGAAACACTGGCCCCAGGCAGCATCTGCTTCGCTTTCCTCCTGCTCTAGGGGGGCATTTTCGCCAAGGTTTGGGGACCAGGGAAATATGCCATATACTGAAATGAAAAGCACCAGCAGAGCTGACATTTTCATCAACTTCAATCCTTAGATGAGTTCTTTGGGAGGATAGCAGCCAACTAAAGCAGCCCGTCACCTTCGAAAGGGCATTCTTCACTATGCGGCTGTGCAGAGAATTTTAGAAAGTAGCTCTGAAACAGGCTCAGGATTTACTAAGAAAGGGAAGACCGCTTTGACATTTGCCCAGGTCAAAACAGGGCTTCAAATACCCAAAACACACCTGTAACTCAGCTCTCCACTTTTGCTCGCTCAGCATCTCTCCTGTGGGCACTTTTTCTCCTATGTTAGGTACCTGGTAGGGGTAGAAGTGCCTGAGAGCCAGACTCCGTTCCTGTAAAGAGACGAGCACTCCCATGGAGGTTGGGTGGGAGGCCAGAAAGACTGCTTGATGCCTGCGAGGTCTGCAACACAGGGAAGGCACCGAAATCCTTCCAAGGCAAGGATAACTTCCTAGAGGAGCTGCCTTGAAAGCTGAGACCTGAAAGATGAAAAGGAGGAAGCTAGACAGGGTGTTAGGGGAGAGAAGGATGGAGAAGAGAAGAGATGGAAAAACGCACAGCAGGGTAAAAAAGGCGAAGTATCCTGAGACGGAGGTTCTCAACACAGGGCCATGATATTTTTGCCTCCTCAATTTCCCCATTTGGCAGCATGGGGTAGGCGTTCTTGGTTAGAGCTTCCCTGATGGTTCAGTGGTAAAGAATCTGCCTGCCACGCAGGAGACCTGCGTCCGATCCTTGGGTCAGGAAGATCCCCTGGAGGAGGGCATGGCAACCCTCTGCAGTACTCTTGCCTGGAGACTCCCATGGACAGAGGAGCCTGGTGGGCTACAGTCCATGGGGTCGCACCGTGTTGGGCATGATTGAAGCAGCCAAGCAGCAGCAGCAGCATTCTTGGTAACCTCAGCACAGCGGTGGGAGTGGGTGAGAAGTCAGAGAGGACGTTCCTGCAGTGCAGAGGAACAGGCCGCACGCAGCAAAGAATCAGCCAGAGCCAACAGGAACTGCGGCGAGGAGGAGAAAGCCCAGCCCAGGAGCAAGGCTCTGGACAGCATCTGTTCACAGAACTCTGTTAACGCTAATCATTACTTCTTGGGTTCTGAAAGCAAACTTCATATGCTATTGCTGGTAAATTTCACGTGCCACTTCTGGTGTCATCTGAGGCTGTTATTCTCACTCAATCTTCAAAAAATTTTTTCTTTCTGTTTTTTTTTTTGTTTTTTTTGTTTTTTTTTGTTTTTTTTTGCGGGGGGTGAACAGGTAGAATCAAGTGGAAGCACCAATGGGAGGAGGGGTAAAACACAGACATTTTTTAAAAAATCCTTTTTAAAAGATTTATTTTAAATTGAAGGATGGTTGCTTTACAATACTGTGTTGCTTTCTGCCATACATCAACGTGAATCAGCCATAAGTATACACATATCCCCTCCCTCTTGAACCTCCCTCTCATCTCCCTCCCCACCCCACCCCTCTAGGTTGTCCCCAGCCCCAGTTTAAAAGCCTTTCTACTAGCAATGTTTCCTCTGTTTGTTTGGTACTTTCTATCTTTGTTTGCTCCAGCACCTCTCTCCTCTTAGGTCCAGCTACGGCTTTCCATCTTTTCACTGCAAGAGGTAAGCAAGACTGGAGATGTCATCGACACTGATCAGTGGAAATTTGCAGATTCCCCAAAGAGATAAAAATAGGATTATCCAAATAAGGCAAGTAGGTCTAAAGCTCCTAAAACATTGCTCACATATTGAGAAGATTTTGGTTATATTATCTGCATTAAGACACTAATAAATAGTTCCTGGTTTATACCTCGGCTCTCATCAGTATTAATGTACGAATCAACGTGTCATAAGGATTCTGAGCCCACTAAGAGCATTTCCACTGACAGTGGTGAGCGGTGACATACTGGTCTGGGCACTAAGATGTGAGGCAAAATCCCCCTTTCTCGTTCCCTATCTTGACAATCCATACAACCCTTAAACAAAGGGGGCAAAATCACTGTTGGAAAATCTTCTTACAAAATGTGAATATCTAATATCCCAGGCACATGGTCAGTTAATACATTCTAGCATACATGAAGGAATTTGCTGAACGCTGACAGCACTGGGTAATACTTAATTTTACTATTGCATATTTATGAAATTAATGATATAACACTTACTTCCTGCCTAGCTTTAACTGTAGGATGATAGCATTTGATCCTCCGGGACTGTGCAGTCATTAAGCCCAGAATTAAAGGCAAGAGTGATCTGGAACTGAGGGAGGTGACAAACAGAGATGATGTGAGAGGCCCGTATTAAACGCAGGCGTTAATGAGAACTGAGTGAAGCAAACGCGGGGATTTTCGCCCAACTTGCCAGGTAAGGCTTCATTTTTATAGCTGTGACCCATGACCACTGTGATGACTGAGGGGTTATCAAATCCCAAATCCTGTGATTCCAAGGCTTTGCTCCATTTCCAGACTAATATTTCTACCAGAGACACCATATCTCATTTGAAATTTCTAAGACACAGAATGTTTGAAAAAGAAAAGAAAGAAAAACTCCTTAACAGCCTTCTATGTTGTTAGTGAAAAAGAAAGATTTCAATATACTATTATTCAAAACACGATAATTGGTTATGAATCACAGTTCTTCAATGTGGATATCTTCATAACCACGTTGTTAACTGAAGTTAGCAAGTGACTATGGTGGCCAGTTGGAAATGTTAATGTCTTTTCTCATTTTTGAAATCCAACCCCAGTGCAATCAGATACAGGAACTTATCTAAAGGGTCTCTACCTTCTACAAATGAGGCTCTGAATATTGTCAAAGTAAAACAGCACAGTAGATTCTAACATCTATCTAAAATCACCTGGGGTTGAAACACATAAAATCAACCTTCTTGTCATGGGAACTATTGAATAAAAACTTCACATTGTAAATATTCAAGAATTGATAGTCAGGGACAGTTTCAATAGCTCACAATCACAAAGCATGCTCATTAACCTGGATAATGGATGACAAGTAGAATTCATGTGATGGATAGGCCCTGGGTGGGTTGGAGAAGCTGTTTAGACACATGTGATCTGTTTAGACCAGAGCAGGATTCCCCATCCACCTCTGCCACAGGCATGAAAGAAAGAAATGGTAACATAATTGCATCTTAACTCTTAATAAGTTTTAGTGATTAAGCTTGGAAAAGGGTCTCAAGAACTTTTCTTTAGCTAAATATAGTACTTGTGAGTTTATCTATGCGTGACATAGAAGAAGGTTATATTTTTATACTATATGATATACATATATACCATATAAGATATACAATTCATTGTTTTTAATTTCAAAAAGAATTTTAATGAAAAGCCCACATGGTATCTCCCCAAACACACCCCACTGATTGAGAGTTTACGTCATTAGGCAAGATTTTCAGGGGACACTTCAGTTTTCTATAGGCAGAAATTTACAATAGGTAATTAAAGCCAAAGAAATGTGCCCTGACTTTTCAAGATGTGACTTACTAAAGCATATTCATAACAATCATGCCTCCAAAAATAAGGCAACATGGCAAAGACCATTCAGAAATGAAGCCTGCAAGGTGTACATTGAGGTCTAGAGAACACCACTTAGCAACTAAACAACAAAAGCATAGACAGACGCAGCTAAAAGGAACGCAGACTATAGGAGCGGCCAAGGTTGACGAAGAGTCTTTGATAAAAAATGACCTTACAGAACAGTTTTACTCCAACAACATTTCCACTGAAACCAGCGCCTCAGGCTTTAGCTGGAGCTTCAGTGGGAACTGTACCCATTTCCTGCCTTCAGAGAACTGGAGGAAGCAGGGGGAGATCAGTGAGGAGGTATAAAAAAGCAATTTTCTTATCTGTCCTCCATAATTCTGCAAACAAGAGCAATCTTTACCTGGAAACCCATTGAAAAACAGCCTATCTCTGAGGCTTATTTTAGAGACTACACTTTATACTACATAGCCATCCATATATAGATACAATTAAAACATTTCCACTTAAAATTTGTTTCACTGTTACAGTGAAAGCATCTGAATCTCAGTTAAATAGCTAGTCTTTAGAAGACCTGTGCCCATATGTACATACCAAAAACAATCGCAGCTTGTAGTTTTGTGGCTGAATTAGCAGAGTTTCATATTTAAATTAGTGAAATTCTAAAATAATAATCCTGCTAAATGATAATGATTTTGTTAAAACATTTTTAAGTCTTGTGATGTGCTCATGCATCTCTTTTTTTAATTATTTATTTTAATTGGAGCCTAATTACTTTACAATATTGTAGTGGTTCTTGCTCATGCATCTTGTGGTTTGGTAAGCTTCATTTAGGAGAGTGTGTCTAATTTCTAGGACTGTCTCTAACTTCATATATATATATACACACACACACACACACTATATATCTTTCAAAGCTAACATGTGCCTCTTAACTACTAATCGAGTTATTAAAGAGCCCCAACCACCTCCGGCATCTTGCAAGAACAATGAGGCAAATGATCGAGGTGGTGGCGAGCGAGCTGATGACTTTATATGCGGCGTCTCGGCTCGGTGACCCACAAATCTCCTTTGATACGCCAGGCAGGAGAAAGAGCTTGAAAGGATCAGGAGGAAATGGGGCCCGATGAAGCCATCATGTGACAAGAATCCTCGGACTGCAGCAGACAGGAAAAAAAAAAAGAGCGAGAGCAGAGGAAGGCGCGCGCGGCCAGAGCTGATAGAGACGTCTTCGCAGGAGCCTGGGTCCGGGAGGCGCGACCACTGAGAACGCGGCCGGCGCGCGGCGGGCCGGGCCGGCGAGCCATCTTTGATAAATTAAAGAAATCTCCATGGAAATTAGCATGAAACATTGTCTAATCTGCCTCTTTTCACTGCCGACAAGGGTCACTGGTTTAGCTTCCCTCTTATTTTATTATTCCCTAGCCACTTTCCAGCATCTTTATCCCCTCCCATTCCGCTAGGGGTTTTCAGCCCTTCCAGACTGTAGCCTTCCTAAGATGCTTAACTCTTTTAGACCACCTTTCCTGAGACAAGGTATTATTATTGCTGTTGCGGCTGCCGCTGATACTCTTTTATCATCAGGAAGTAGTGTCAGAACTGCGGCTAGCATCACCACTGCGGTTACTCCTAGGCTACCTAACATTCCGGTTACTCCTGCAACGCTGTCGCCAGCAGCAGCGCACATGGACGGAGGCAGTCGCAGTTCAGTTCAGTCGCTCAGTCGTGTCCGACTCTTTGTGACCCCATGAACCGCAGCACGCCAGGCCTCCCTGTCCATCACCAGGTCCTGGAGTCCACCCAAACCCATGTCCATTGAGTCGGTGATGCCATCCAACCATCTCATTCTTTATCGTCCCCTTCTCCTTCTGCCCTCAACCTTTCCCAGCATCAGGGTCTTCTCAAATGAGTCAGCTCTTCACATCAGGTGGCCAAAGTACTGGAGTTTCAGCTTCAACATCAGTCGTACCAGTGACCACCCAGGACTGATTTCCTTTAGGATGGACTGATTGAATCTCCTTACAGTCCAAGGGACGCTCAAGAATCTTCTCCAGCACCACAGTTCAAAAGCATCAATTCTAATCCCTGGGCAGCACAGTCATTACCTTGCACCCTTTCCAAGTCCAGCTGTCAGGTGGACAAGCCCACAGTTGCTTTGCCACCTTAACTGTGTCAGGGGGCTGTTGGTTGCTCTGATGATGCAATGGCATGGGTGGAGGTCAAGCGCCCTGGGCTGTCCTGAGAACGTGTGTGTGCGTCAGGCATCGAGAGTACACAGCAAGTGACCTGATGCTTCATGTGTGTGCAAGCGTGCATGCAAACCCTTAGGCGTGCCACCTAACCTCTCTGAGCTTCTCATAACCCAGTACATTGCAGCTAATAGATTCTCGGAAGGTTGTGGAGAACATTATGGGGTGTAAAGGGAAAGAAAATGCATAGGCCAACATAGATGCCCAGGAAACACCACCACCACCATTATAAATGAGAGCTACACACCATGTAACAATTTTTTTTAAATTGTGTAAGATATTAATTTTGGCCACATCATGCGAAGAATTGACTCATTGGAAAAGGCTTTGATGCTGGGAGGGATTGAGGGCAGGAGGAAAAGGGGACAACAGAGGATGAGATGGCTGGATGGCATCACTGACTTGACAGATGTAAGTGTGAGTGAACTCCGGGAGTTGGTGATGGACAGGGAGGCCTGGCGTGCTGCAATTCATGGGGTCACAAAGAGTCAGGACTGAGTGGCTGAACTGAACTGAACTGAAGATATTAACTGGAAATGACTTCTCTAGGTCTCTTATTCACGAAACATCTCTAAATGGAGACTTTTAGCCTTGAATCAACTTCCATAAAAAAACTTAAAACAAGTAAAAAGCTAAGATTTCCCTGGTGGTCCAGTGATAAGGATTCCATGCTTCCAGTACAGGAGGTGTGAGTGGGATCCCTTGTGGCGGAACTAAGATCCAGCAGGTTGTGTGAAATGGCCAAATAAATAAATAAATACAATAAGTAAATAAGTCAAACACAGTATGCATTGAGTGCTCAGGTGTGTGCTTGCTTAGCTGTGTCTGACTCTTTTTGGCCTTCTGGACTGTGTCTATGGGATTCTCCAGGCAAGAATAACTGGAGGGGGTTACCATTTCCTTCTCCAGGGAATCTTCTCGACTCAGGGGTGAAGCCCGCATCTCCTGTGTCTCCTAGACTGCAGGCGGGTGCTTTACCCGCTGGGCCATAGGGGAGGGCCTGAGCGCTCACATGTGCTGGTTTTCTTTCCAGACACTATGTTAGTTAAACCCTACAGGAACTTAATTTCGCTGAATTCTTTGCACTTAGAGGCTCCACTTCCCTTTCTTCATCTCCGTATTGCTAATTCCTTAAACAATCCCTAACCCGTGTTATAGCCCTCTTGTTACTCTCAAAAGCTCTGGGGTTCCATGTACTACAAGAACCATACATATCTTATTTGGTCTTATTGAGAACTCTACAAGTTGGGCATCACTCCCGTTTTGCAGATGGGAAAACAGTCAAGAAAGTAAAGAAGCTTGCCACAAATCACACCGTTATTGATCAGTGGTTTTGAAATGGGAGGTTCTGATTTATCCCAGAGGCCACATTCAATTCACCAGTGACCTCCATCTTCTGGAACAGAAACAGGAGGCCAAAGAGACGAAGTGACTTTTCACATCACCTATACATCACCGCCAAGATCTGTAGGAGGTTTAGTCAGCTTTGGAGTGTATGCTATCTCCACAGAGCTCAAGAAGCCAATCAAGCTGTCGTTTTAACAATTATCATCCAATTTCCGGTGTCATTTCTACATTTTGTATGAGTAGATCCAGGGATAGTCATCACTATTTTGTGAAGAGTTTATACGTAATCTTTTTCTAGGTGTGTGTGTGTGTGTGTGTGTGTGTGTGTATGTGTTTGGAAATCTAGAGATCTCTTTCAGATTTTCTGAAGGACTCAATATCTTATTCCCAGAGAGCAGAGGGTATGTTGAAACAGTATCTCAAAAACAAAACCAGTTTTTTCCCTACAGTATTCAGACAGTTAAGACTTAAACAGGGCTTCCCTGATGGCCCAGGGGTTAAGAAGCCTCTTCTCAATGCAAGGGATACCATGGTCTGATCCATGGTCTGGGAGAATCCCACATGCTATGCAGCAACTAAGCCTGTGCTCCGCAAGTACTGAGCTCTGGAGCCCACAAGCCCCCGCTACTGAGCCTACACACAGCAAGAACTGAAGCCCACGAGTCTTGAACCCATGCTCTGCAAGAGAAGCCATCTCAGTAAGAAACTGGCACAGCACAGTGAACGGTTGCCCCTGCTCACTGCTGCTATAGAAAGTCCAAGCACAGCAAAGAAGACTCAGCACAGTCAAAAATGAATAAATATTTTAAAAAGACTTGAACTATAATAGTTTCTAGAATAATTAGTATTTGTTTTCATCCTATTACAATGAAAGTGAAGGTGAAAGTTGCTCAGTCATGTCTGACTCTTTGTGACCCCATGAACTAACTATACAGTCCATGGGATTCTCCAGGCCAGAATACTGAAGTACGTAGCCTTTCCCTTCTCCAGGGGATCTTCCCAACCCAGGGATCGAATCCAAGTTGCAGGTGGATTCTTTACCAGCTGAGCCACCAAGGAAGCCCATATTTTGATTCTTTTTTTTTTTTTTTGATATGGGGCATTAACATTCAATAAGCACTGATTTCACATGTAAATCAAATTTTATGAATACAATTGTATTTCAGAGGTATAGGGAAATTCATTATATAAATAATGCTATTGTGAATTATTTTGTAAAGCTAGACTGTTTGAACAGAAATAATTATGCTTTTCCTTTCACTTCCTGTGTATGTGTATATGTACACACATATCTGGAGAGGTGAAGGCTGACAGCATGGTAACAACAGGATAGGAAGGCAGCAGAATAACAGGGTGTCATAGAGGGGCCTCACGGAATTCGGAGGCTATGTCCTATCTATTACAAATAATAGAATCAGATATTTTACACTGTTGCTGATTGAGTCACGGGGTGGGGGGCGCGGTTTAGCAAATATCCACTTCTTTGAGCCCAATCCCTAGTAAAGTTCCCAGCACTGACAATATTTAAGAATTTTTGGCACGCTGATATTTGGTCTGTGCCCCAGAAGCTGCTCCCCATTCTTAAAGCACATTCTAGGAATGTTAACTCCTTTTAACGCAAATGCTGGAATGGCTGAATTCAGATGCCCAAACTCCTTTATCTGCTCCTTTTGTTTCTTTTCCAGGTAACTTTATCCCAAACCTTCCCTCTGAGCATTGCTCTCAGCTCCAAGAAAATGCATAGTGTGTGAGAGCTGGACTTAAAGCTGTGTACACAAAACAATGGAAAAGCAAAGGCCAGCATGCAATACACGTATGACTGGAGTTAGTATATAGCTTGGGAAATGCATATATTTCACATAAAAATTTACTGCAAGAATTTAAGTGTAACTAAATGGGTTTTAAAGCAAATGCTTAAAGATCCTCTGTGTGTGGGTTGCACTAAGTCACTCAGTCGTGTCTGACTCCTTGTGACCCCATGGACTGTAACCCACCAGGCTCCTCTGTCCGTGGGATTCTCCAGGCAATATCAGAGTGAGTCGCCATGCCCTCCTCAAGGGGATCTTTCTCTAGACACATCTAAGTCAAAGATGCTTAAGCACAGAGGATATTCAAGGCACAATTCTCAATAAGTAAGAAGCAAAATTATCCTAATGAAGAAAGCATATTAATAAATATGAGGGTTACTTATGAATGAGATTGTTGAAGAGCTGTTTCATTCATATTTCCTGCTGCTGCCGCTGCTGTTAAGTCGTTTCAGTCGTGTCCGACTCTGTGCGACCCCATGGACAGCAGCCCACCAGGCTCCCCAGTCCCTGGGATTCTCCAGGCAAGAGCACTGGAGTGGGTTGCCATTTCCTTCTCCAGTGTATGAAAGTGAAAAGTGAAAGTGAAAGTGAAGTCATGTCCGACTCTTTGCGACCACATGGACTGCAGCCTGCCAGGCTCCTCCATCCATGGGATTTTCCCAGCAAGAGTACTGGAGTGGGTTGCCTTTCTCTTCTCCGTCATATTTCCTAGAGGACCCTAATGACTCCTTGATGTACTCACTATTGATCATCCCAGTGTTCTATTGAGATCCCCAGTTTACCCTCATACAGTCTGTTGCTTTAGAGAAGCTGAGATTACCATCAAGAATGGGTCTGATTGCTCGAAGGATGCTTATATTCCATTTCCAGATTGGGTAAAGACTGATCATTTGATCCAGTTCTGACTAATGAGATGTCAAAAGTTGGGGGCAATTCTTAAGAAGAATTATTGGGAACAATGCTCTTGCCATTTGCAACAACATAAATGGACTTTGAGGGCATTATGCTAAGTGAAATAAATCAGACAGAGAAAGGCAAATGCAGTGTGAGCTCACACATGTGTGGAATCTAAAAAAAGCAAGCACTCTGCTAAGCTTATGTGCACGCATGGTAAGTCGCTTCCGTCGTGTCCAACTCTCTGAGACTCTATGGACTATAGTCCATCTGTCCAGGGGATTCTCCAGGCAAGAATACTGGAGTGCGTCACTGTGCCCTCCTACAGGGCATCTTTCCAACCCAGGGACCCAATCCTATGTGGTGTGGTGGAGGAAGGATTGGACAGGGAATGGGTGAAGAGAGTCAAAAGGTACAAATGTCCAGTAAGTTATATATAGTAAGTATACAGTTCAGTTCAGTTCAGTTCAGTCGCTCAGTCGTGTCCGACTCTTTGCGACCCCATGAATCGCAGCACGCAAGACCTCCCTGTCCATCACCAACTCCCGGAGTTCATAGTATATATAATATACAGTAATATATATACAGTAATATACAATATACAGTAAGTTATGGGAGTAACATACAGTATGATGACAACAGTTAATAATTTTTATCACATATTTGTAAGCTGCTAAGAGTGTTGGTCTTAGAAGTTCTCATCACAAGAAAAAAAAATATTGCAGCTATGTATGGTGATAGATGTTAACTACACTTATTGCATTGATCACTTTGCAATGTATACACATATTGAATCATTATGTTATACACCTGAAACCAAGATGGTTTGCACCCACATTATACCTCAATTAAAAATAATAATAATACTAAAAGAAGAAAAAGTTAATGGTTAAAAGGAGAACTTAAACAATCTTTATATTGGAGTAAAATCCCAAAGTTAAAAACTATCAATTGCAGTAAAATTATAAAAAGTTAAAAAAGAAAGAAAGAAAGAAAGAAGGAGCCCAGGGAGGTCAGTTCATTTCTCTCTCTGTCGTTGTCATGGACAAAAAATCAGGAAGCCTGACAAGGACCACTGCAAGTCACCACAGTCTCTAGATTTGCAATGAAGTTAAAGTCCATGTAGAGCTAAGCTGAGAGAAGGGAGGAGCTTGGGTCTTCATAAGCCTAAGTTTGCCCACCTTGAAACTCTTCTGTGAGATCCTGGTTTCCTTTCCTTACTGCTTCAACCAGTGAGATGTTTTTTTGTTCTGCACAGCAAAAAGCATCCTAAATTACACAGGTTGAACTCCTCCAGAGAACCAACATACAATTTTTATCACTTAAGAACCTGACACACTCCTCTAACATTGTTTTCCTATATTTTTGGTTGCATATCTTTGGCCTCTCATGTAACTTTTGTCATATAATTTTCTGTAGCAGCACAGCTCGTCTTTCCTTTCATGTGGTTGATTGAAGCACTGTTTTTCTTCCCCTTAACTATAGTTTGGCAAAGTATTCCACCTTATTCAAAGTTTTGCTTTCTGAGGTTTCAGTTACCCGCAGTCAACCAAAAACATTTCATGGTTGACTGTGGAAATAAACGCACTTTAAACTGCCCTCTGTTTTAGCAGTGTGATGAAATCTCATGCTTTCCCCAGCATCCCACGTGGGATGTGAGTCATCTCTTTGTCCAGTTATCCACCCATTACTCAGTAGCCATCCAGGCTATTAGATCGACTGTTGCAGTATTGCAGTGTTTCTGTTCACGTGACCCTTATTTTACCTAATAAGGGCTCCAAAGCATGAGGGTGAGCAATCTGCAGGTGCCAAAGAGAAGCCATAACGTGCTTCCTTACCCGAAAAGATAAGTTACCTAGTTAATAAGAAAACCGTTTGCTGAGATTGTTGGGATCTCCGGCAAGAACACATATTCTATCAGTGAAACTGAAGAAGGAAAAAGAAATTCACGCTGTTTGCTCTCATGCCTCAAACTGTACCCGTCACAGCCATAGTGTGTGGGAAGTACGTAATTAAGATGGGAAAGGCATTAAACTTTTACAATAAGATATTTCGTGAAAGAGAGGGAACACATTCACATAACTTTTATTACAGTATATTGTTATAATTGTTCTATTTTATTATTAGTTATTGTCAATGTCTTGTTTGTTATTTTTATTGAGGTATAATTGGTTTATTACATTAAATGTTTCATGTGTATAGCATTACATTTCTAATTCTATGCTCACCACCAAAACTCTGCTTTCCATCCCTCCCCATACAGCTGATGCCCTTCTCTCATTTTATCCTCCCTGTCCCCTTCCCCTCTTGTAACCACTACTCCGTTCTCTGTATCTACATAAAAATAAGCATAGTGTATGTAAGGTTCAGTATTATCTGCACCTGGATGGGGTGGGGGTGGGGCAACTGTATATGTAAACTTTTAAATAAATATACTTATTGAATTGCAATCTATGTAAAGAAAGGTGCACAAATCATAAGAGGGAAACAATGATGTTTCACAAAAGGAGAACATCCTTCTAATTATCATCCATATCAAAAATCAAAGTTTTGTTAATAAGTGGGAGTTCCCCTCAAGTCCCTTCCCAGTTACTAACTCACCCTCCTAGCCAAAAATAACCTATATTATGATAATTAAACCACAGATTCATGCGACTTATTTTTAAACTTTCCATAAATGAATCAAACATACTCCTTCCGAATAACGAAAGTACGTGTTCTCATTTGTCTGGCTTCCTTTAGTTCACTATTATGTTTGCCACATTCATCTATTTAGTTAATTTATTCTAATTGCTGTATAGTTTTTCATTTAAACCATTAATTGTTTATGCCTTCTACTCTTTGGGTATCAGAGTTGTACTGGTCTTGTAAAATGAGTCAAAAATTGTCTTTTTTTGTTTTTATGTATTTTGGATGAGTCTGTGTATAATGTTATTTCTTCCCAAACACTTGAAAAGCTAAGATGTGAATACATCTGGTCCTAGAGTTTTCTTTGGAGGATAGCTTTCAATAACATATTTGATATATTTAATAAATAGAAAACTAATTAGTGCTTGTAATTCTTCTTGTATCAGATTGGAAAAACCTATATTTTACTAGGAATTTGTTCATTTAATATAATTTAAAAATCATTAGCATAAAGTTATTCATAATATTCTGTTATCTTAATAATATTGTTTTTTCTCCCATTCCTTAGTCTGATTGTTTGGTTTACCTTTTAGTTTAGCAGTCTTTAACATAAGGAGCTTTTAACATTACTATTTTGTATATAGTATTTAAAAATTTTTTTGACTATAGGTATGCTCGAATTTGTTGTTTCCTTTCTTTTACTCTTTTTGGAGCTTAATTTGTACTTCTATTTTTAATGGTATCAAAGATACTTAGCTCACTGATTTTCAGCCATTCTTCTTTTCTAATAAATACTTTCAAGACTACCATTTCCCTCTATTCATTGTTTAGGTTGCATCCCACATGTTTTGAAAATTTGCATTTTAGTCATCATTAAAATATTTTCTAATATTTCATCATGAATTCTTTGATTCATGATTTTTTTAAGAAATGTATAGAAAAATTAAAACTTTACTATTTTCTATTGATTTGTGGTTATAGAATACACTCTATGATTTCAATCCTGAGAAATTTGTCAGGGCTTACTTTAGGGCTCAGTATATGATTTTAAGCTGCTGAGTACAGATTTCTGTGTATATAAATAAGGTTAAGTTTGATGATCATGTGATTGAAATCATCTATCCTATATGATATGGAAGTAATTTTAATCTATCTCTTCTATTAGTTACTGAACAAGGTGGTTAAAATAACAAATGAATTGTAAATTATCTATTTTTCTTTTTATTTTTATCAATTTCCTTTTGCACGACTATACTTTTGCTGCTGCTACTGCTGCTAAGTTGCTTCACAAATTTAGAATCTTTAACATCTTCTTGGATTGAATATCTCATCATTACGCCTTTGTTCCCTGGGTTGGGAAGATCCCCTGGAGAAGGAAATGGCAATCCATCCCAGTATTCTTGCCTGGAGAATTCCATGGACAGAGGAGCCTGGTGGGCCACAGTCCATGGGTCACAAAGAGTCAGACACAACTTAGCACACCTGCATTGTGTTCATGCAGTCTGCACGCCATAAGCTTTCTACTTCAATTTTTAGACATTCTTTATCTATCAGTTCAGTTCAGTTCAGTTGCTCAGTCGTGTCCGACTCTTTGCGACCCCATGAGTCGCAGCACGCCAGGCCTCCCTGTCCATCATTAACTCCCGGAGTTCACTCAGACTCACATCCATCGAGTCAGTGATGCCATCCAGCCATCTCATCCTCGGTCGTCCCCGTCTCCTCCTGCCCCCAATCCCTCCCAGCATCAGAGTCTTTTCCAATGAGTCAACTCTTTGCATGAGGTGGCCAAAGGACTGGAGCTTCAGCTTTAGCATCATTCCTTCCAAAGAAATCCCAGGGCTGATCTCCTTCAGAATGGACTGGTTGGATCTCCTTGCAGTCCAAGGGACTCTCAAGAGTCTTCTCCAACACCACAGTTCAAAAGCATCAATTCTTCAGTGCTCAGCCTTCTTCACAGTCCAACTCTCACATCCATACATGACTACTGGAAAAACCATAGCCCTGACTAGACAGACCTTAGTCGGCAAAGTAATGTCTCTGCTTTTGAATATACTATCTAGGTTGGTCATAACTTTTCTTCCAAGGAGTAAGCATCTTTTAATTTCATGGCTGCAGTCACCATCTGCGGTGATTTTGGAGCCCAGAAAAATAAAGTCTGACACTGTTTCCACTGTTTCCCCATCTATTTCCAATCTTTATCTATAGTTATTCCCTTCTCAGATATCTACAGATTATATTTATATTTTATATATCCTACACATATATGTCATATATATCATCTATACATTTCAAATATATATGTGTGTGCTTCATATATATGCGATTACCTTCTTGTTTTATTCAATTTGATCATGTTTGAAAAAATTATGCCATCTTTTAAAATTTATCTAATCTTTTCATTGGCACATGTAATCTCTACATAATATGGTTCATTTTCTGATACATTTAAACTTAAATTCCCCTTCATCTTTCCTAATTACCAACATACTTTTTCTCCTTTTTTCTTTCTTCACTTGAATGAATCTGGCATTTTTATCCTGTTTTAGCTCATTACTACATATTCTCCTTTTATTTTTTAGCATAGAGATAACTACACTCATCTTTGGCTTTAGAAGCTAATATAAATTAACCTAGAAATTAAACTTGATCACATCTTTGAGAATTCATGATCATTATATACTTCAAATAATGCATTATTTTGTATATTTAAAGTTTATTTAGATATACGTACATATTTTTATCATTAATACCTATTTCTGTTGCTCTTCATCCCTTCCTCTATTTCTTTCTCTTAATCTTTTTTTTTAATTTAATGAACTTTCTTTTTTTTTTTTTTAGTCTCTCCAATACTTGTTATTTTGCATTTTATTTTTTTTTTTTAATTTTTAGTTTTTTATTTTTTAAATTTTAAAATCTTTAATTCTTACATGCATTCCCAAACATGAACCCCCCTCCCACCTCCCTCCCCAGAACATCTTTCTGGGTCATCCCCATGCACCAGCCCCAAGCATGTTGCATCCTGCGTCAGACATAGACTGGCGATTCAATTCACATGATAGTATACATGTTAGAATGTCATTCTCCCAAATCATCCCACCCTCTCCCTCTCCCTCTGAGTCCCAAAGTCCATTATACACATCTGTGTCTCTTTCCCTGTCTTGCATACAGGGTCATCATTGCCATCTTCCTAAATTCCATATATATGTGTTAGTATACTGTATTGGTGTTTTTCTTTCTGGCTTACTTCACTCTGTATAATTGGCTCCAGTTTCATCCATCTCATCAGAACTGATTCAAATGAATTCTTTTTAACGGCTGAGTAATACTCCATTGTGTATATGTACCACAGCTTTCTTATCCATTCATCTGCTGATGGACATCTAGGTTGTTTCCATGTCCTGGCTATTATAAACAGTGCTGTGATGAACATTGGGGTACATGTGTCTCTTTCAATTCTGGTTTCCTCGGTGTGTATGCCCAGAAGTGGGATTGCTGGGTCATAAGGTAGTTCTATTTGCAATTTTTTAAGGAATCTCCACACTGTTCTCCATAGTGGCTGTACTAGTTTGCATTCCCACCAACAGTGTAGGAGGGTTCCCTTTTCTCCACACCCTCTCCAGCATTTATTGCTTGCAGATTTTTGGATCGCAGCCATTCTGACTGGTGTGAAGTGGTACCTCATTGTGGTTTTGATTTGCATTTCTCTAATAATGAGTGATGTTGAGCATCTTTTCATGTGTTTGTTAGCCATCCGTATGTCTTCTTTGGAGAAATGTCTATTTAGTTCTTTGGCCCATTTTTTGATTGGGTCGTTTATTTTTCTGGAGTTGAGCTGCAGAAGTTGCTTGTATATTTTTGAGATTAGTTGTTTGTCAGTTGCTTCATTTGCTATTATTTTCTCCCATTCAGATGGCTGTCTTTTCACCTTGCTTATATTTTCCTTTGTTGTGCAGAAGCTTTTAATTTTAATTAGATCCCATTTGTTTATTTTTGCTTTTATTTCCAGAATTCTGGGAGGTGGATCATAGAGGATCCTGCTGTGATTTATGTCTGAGAGTGTTTTGCCTATGTTCTCCTCTAGGAGTTTTATAGTTTCTGATCTTACATTTAGATCTTTAATCCATTTTGAGTTTATTTTTGTGTGCGGTGTTAGAAAGTGATCTAGTTTCATTCTTTTACAAGTGGTTGACCAGTTTTCCCAGCACCACTTGTTAAAGAGATTGTCTTTACTCCATTGTATATTCTTGCCTCCTTTGTCAAAGATAAGGTGTCCATATGTGTGTGGATTTATCTCTGGGCTTTCTATTTTGTTCCATTGATCTATATGTCTGTCTTTGTGCCAGTACCATACTGTCTTGATGACTGTGGCTTTGTAGTAGAGCCTGAAGTCAGGCAAGTTGATTCCTCCAGCTCCATTCTTCTTTCTCAAGATTGCTTTGGCTATTCGAGGTTTTTTGTATTTCCATACAAAGCTTGAAATTATTTGTTCTAGTTCTGTGAAAAATGTGGCTGGTAGCTTGATAGGGATTGCATTGAATTTGTAAATTGCTTTGGGTAGTATACTCATTTTCACTATATTGATTCTTCCAATCCATGAACATGGTATATTTCTCCATCTATTAGTGTCCTCTTTGATTTCTTTCATCAGTGTTTTATAGTTTTCTATATAGAGGTCTTTAGTTTCTTTAGGTAGATATATTCCTAAGTATTTTATTCTTTTCGTTGCAATGGTGAATGGAATTGTTTCCTTAATTTCTTTTTCTACTTTCTCATTATTCGTGTATAGGAATGCAAGGGATTTCTGTGTGTTGATTTTATATCCTGCAACTTTACTATATTCATTGATGAGCTCTAGTAATTTTCTGGTGGAGTCTTTAGGGTTTTCCATGTAGAGGATCATGTCATCTGCAAACAGTGAGAGTTTTACTTCTTCTTTTCCAATTTGGATTCCTTTTATTTCTTTTTCTGCTCTGATTGCTGTGGCCAAAACTTCCAGAACTATGTTGAATAGTAGCGGTGAAAGTGGACACCCTTGTCTTGTTCCTGACTTTAGGGGAAATGCTTTCAATTTTTCACCATTGAGGATAATGTTTGCTGTGGGTTTGTCATAGATAGCTTTTATTATGTTGAGGTATGTTCCTTCTATTCCTGCTTTCTGGAGAGTTTTTATCATAAATGGATGTTGAATTTTGTCAAAGGCCTTCTCTGCATCTATTGAGATAATCATATGGTTTTTATTTTTCAATTTGTTAATGTGGTGAATTACATTGATTGATTTGCGGATATTGAAGAATCCTTGCATCCCTGGGATAAAGCCCACTTGGTCATGATGTATGATCTTTTTAATGTGTTGTTGGATTCTGATTGCTAGAATTTTGTTGAGGATTTTTGCATCTATGTTCATCAGAGATATTGGCCTGTAGTTTTCTTTTTTTGTGACATCTTTGTCAGGTTTTGGTATTAGGGTGATGGTGGCCTCATAGAATGAGTTTGGAAGTTTACCTTCCTCTGCAATTTTCTGGAAGAGTTTGAGTAGGATAGGTGTTAGCTCTTCTCGAAATTTTTGGTAGAATTTAGCTGTGAAGCCATCTGGACCTGGGCTTTTGTTTGCTGGAAGATTTCTGATTACAGTATCAATTTCCGTGCTTGTGATGGGTCTGTTAAGATTTTCTATTTCTTCCTGGTTCAGTTTTGGAAAATTGTACTTTTCTAAGAATTTGTCCATTTCTTCCACGTTGTCCATTTTATTGGCATACAACTGCTGATAGTAGTCTCTTATGATCCTTTGTATTTCTGTGTTGTCTGTTGTGATCTCTCCATTTTAATTTCTAATTTTATTGATTTGATTTTTCTCTCTTTGCTTCTTGATGAGTCTGGCTAATGGTTTGTCAATTTTATTTATCCTTTCAAAGAACCAGCTTTTGGCTTTGTTGATTTTTGCTATGGTCTCTTTTGTTTCTTTTGCATTTATTTCTGCCCTAATTTTTAAGATTTCTTTCCTTCTACTAACTCTGGGGTTCTCCAACTCTTCCTTTTCTAGTTGCTTTAGTTGTAGAGTTAGGTTATTTATTTGACTTTTTTCTTGTTTCTTGAGGTATGCCTGTATTGCTATGAACTTTCCTCTTAGCACTGCTTTTATAGTGTCCCACAGGTTTTGGGTTGTTGTGTTTTCATTTTCATTAGTTTCTATGCATATTTTGATTTCTTTTTTGATTTCTTCTGTGATTTGTTGGTTATTCAGAAGTGTGTTGTTCAACCTCCATATGTTGGAATTTTTAATAGTTTTTCTCCTGTAATTGAGATCTAATCTTAATGCATTATGGTCAGAAAAGATGCTTGGAATGATTTCGATTTTTTTGAATTTATCAAGTTTAGATTTATGGCCCAGGATGTGATCTATCCTGGAGAAGGTTCCATGAGCACTTGAAAAAAAGGTGAAATTCGTTGTTTTGGGGTGAAATGTCCTATAGATATCAATTAGGTCTAACTGATCTAATGTATCATTTAAAGTTTGCGTTTCTTTGTTAATTTTCTGTTTAGTTGATCTGTCCATAGGTGTGAGTGGGGTATTAAAGTCTCCCACTATTATTGTGTTATTGTTGATTTCCCCTTTCATACTTGTTAGCATTTGTCTTACATATTGCGGTGCTCCTATATTGGGTGCATATATATTTATAATTGTTATATCTTCTTCTTGGATTGTTCCTTTGATCATTATGTAGTGGCCTTCTTTGTCTCTTTTCACAGCCTTTGTTTTAAAGTCTATTTTATCGGATATGAGTATTGCCACTCCTGCTTTATTTTGGTCTCTATTCGCGTGGTATATCTTTTTCCAGCCCTTCACTTTCAGTCTGTATGTGTCCCTTGTTTTGAGGTGGGTCTCTTGTAAGCAGCATATAGAGGGGTCTTGTTTTTGTATCCATTCAGCCAGTCTTTGTCTTTTGGTTGGGGCGTTCAACCCATTTACGTTTAAGGTAATTATTGATAAGTATGATCCCGTTGCCATTTACTTTATTGTTTTGGGTTCGGGTTTATACACCCTTTTCGTGTTTCCTGTCTAGAGGATATCCTTTAGAATTTGTTGGAGAGCTGGTTTGGTGGTGCTGAATTCTCTCAGCTTTTGCTTGTCTGTAAAGCTTTTGATTTCTCCTTCGTATTTGAATGAGATCCTTGCTGGGTACAGTAATCTGGGCTGTAGGTTATTGTCTTTCATCACTTTAAGTATGTCTTGCCATTCCCTCCTGGCCTGAAGAGTTTCTATTGACAGATCAGCTGTTATCCTTATGGGAATCCCCTTGTGTGTTATTTGTTGTTTTTCCCTTGCTGCTTTTAATATTTGTTCTTTGTGTTTGATCTTTGTTAATTTGATTAATATGTGTCTTGGGGTGTTTCGCCTTGGGTTTATCCTATTTGGGACTCTCTGTGTTTCTTGGACTTGGGTGATTATTTCCTTCCCCATTTTAGGGAAGTTTTCAACTATTATCTCCTCAAGGATTTTTCTCATGATCTTTCTTTCTGTCTTCTTCTTCTGGGACTCCTATAATTCGAATGTTGGAGCGTTTCATATTGTCCTGGAGGTCTCTGAGATTGTCCTCGTTTCTTTTAATTTGTTTTTCTTGTTTCCTCTCTGATTCATTTATTTCTACCATTCTATCTTCTATTTCACTAATCCTATCTTCTGCCTCCGTTATTCTACTATTTGTTGCCTCCAGAGTGTTTCTGATCTCATTTATTGTGTTATTCATTATATTTTGACTCTTTTTTATTTCTTCTAGGTCCTTGTTAAACCTTTCTTGCATCTTCTCAATCCTTGTCTCTAGGCTATTTATCTGTGTTTCCATTTTGATTTCAAGATTTTGGATCATTTTCACTATCAATATTCGGAATTCCTTCTCCGGTAGATTCCCTACTTCTTCCTCTTTTGTTTGGTTTGGTGGGCAACTCTCCTGTTCCTTTACCTGCTGAGTATTCCTCTGTCTCTTCATCTTGGTTATATTGCTGCGTTTGGGGTGGCCTTTTTATATTCTGATAATTTGTGGAGTTCTCTTTATTATGGAGCTTCCTCACTTTGGGTGGGGTTCTATCAGTGGCTTGTCAAGGTTTCCTGGTTAGGGAGGCTTGTGTTGGAGTTTTGGTGGGTGGAGCTGGGTTTCTTCTCTCTGGAGTGCAATGGAGTGACCCGTAATGGGTTATGAGACATCAAAGGTTTTGGGATAATTTTGAGCTGCCTGTATATTGAGGCTCAGGGGAGTGTTCCTGTGTTGCTGGAGAATTTGCGTGGTATGTCTTGTTTTGGAACTTGTTGGCCCTTGGGTGGAGCTTGGTTTCAGTGTAGGTATGAAGGCATTTGATGAGCTCCTATTGCTTAATGTTCCCTGAATTCAAGAGTTCTCTAATGTTTTCAGGCTTTGGATTTAAGCTTCCTGCTTCTGGTTTTCAGTTTTATTTTCACAGTAGCCTCTAGACTTCTCCATCTATACAGCACCGATGATAAAACATCTAGGTTAAAGATGAAAAGTTTCTCCACCTTGAGGGACACTCAGAGAGGTTCACTGAGTTACAAGGAGAAGAGAAGATGGAGGGGGTAGTTAGAGGTAACTGGAATGAGATGCGGTGAGATCAAGAGAGGAGAGAGCAGGCTAGCCAGTAGTCACTTCCTTATGTACGCTCTATAGTCTGGACCGCTCAGAGGTATTTACAGAGTTATACGGGGAAGAGGAGAGGGAGGAAGTAGACAGAGGTGACCAGGAGGATAAGAGAGAGGAATGAGTAGGAGAGAGACAAATCCTGCCAGTAACCAGTTCCTTAGGTGTTCTCTACCGTCTGGAACACACAGAGATTCACAGAGTTGGATAGAGAAGAGATGGGGGAGAAAAGAGACAGAGGCCACCTGGTGGAGAAAGAGGAGAGGCCAGAGGAGGAGAGAGTGGACAAGTCAGTAATCTCGCTCTCAGGTAAACTTGGGTAGTGAAGTTTGGGTTTTTAAATGTACAAAATTGACAACAAAGATTAAAAATCTGGAGTAGAGGTTGGATTTTCAAAGATACAATATTAAGGAAAAGCAGAAGGAAAAAGGAAGAAAGAAAAAAAAAGAATTATTAAAAAACAAACAAACAAAACAAAACAAAACAAAACAAAACACCAACAACCATCCAAAGAGTATATATGGTGTTTGCCTTAAAAAAAAAAAAAAAGTCTTTTTTTTAAAAAAAATAGTAATACTAGGTTATAGAAATAAAAATTAGAGGAGAAATAGAAGACTTAACAATTAAAAAAAAGCTCGGAAAAAAAAGAAAAAAAAAAGCAAAAGGCAAAAAAAAAAAGAATGATTTTAAAAATATTAAAAAATTAAAAATATATCTGGCTCTTCTCTGATGTTATGGGCCGTGTGGGCTCACTTCCAAGGTGGTTCCCTCTGTTTAACTTCTTCTGTTTGCTGGTTTTTAGGCTCACTAGTTCAGTCGCGCTGTGGGGAGGGGGGATGCTGCAAACAAATAGCACTGTCGTGTGCACACAGTATCTCTGCCCCGCTTGACCTGTCCTTTCTCGCGGCGTACAAACCGCTCCGGCTCTACGATGCTCAGCCGGGAACCGTCTGGGGCCGGCCCTAGGCTGCGTGCACTTCCCCGGTCCAGGCCGCTCAGGTTCGGCCCTCAGGCAGCCCTCAGAGGCACAAATGCGGCTGGGACTGCGCTTTGTGCCCTTCCCAGGTCCGAGTAGCTCAGGAGTTTGGCGAGCGCGATCGCCGGGGCTTGTCACCTTTTCCGCCGCTACCGCTCAGCTCTCTGGGTGGACCGCTGGCGCACCCCGTGAGGCAGACTGTGACTGTCCAGCACCCCCAGAAGTCTTAGCAAAGGAGCCTGCTTGCAGTTAGGTAAGTAAAGTCTCTCCGGGTCTGCAATTGCCCCTTTCCAGTCCTTACGGCTCTGGCTGCCTGTCCCCGGCGGGGAATGGTCTGCAGCCGGCTTTTTCCGCTCCGTCCTTTGTTCTGTGCTCAGTCCTGGCGGGGTCTTATGTTCGAGCTTTTCGCGTGGTAGCTATCCCACAGTCTGGTTTGCTAGCCCAAGTTAGATCGTTCTGGTGGAGCTTGGGGCGTTCCTGCCCGATTCTTGCAAAGCTCTGCAGCCCGCGCCTCCCGCGCGTCCCTGCCCTGCCCCCACTTCCCAATGGCGGATGCAGGCGTCTGTGCTGCTTTTCCGCTGGGGGAGTTACTGGTGGGCTTGTAATCTCTTGGTTTTAATTATTTATCTATTTTTCCTTCCTGTTATGTTGCCCTCTGTGTTTCCAAGGCTCGCCACAGACTCGGCAGGGAGAGTGTTTCCTGGTGTTTGGAAACCTCTCTTCTTAAAATTCCCTTCCCGGGACGGGCTTCCCTTCCCGGGACGGAGCTCCCTCCCCACCTCCTTTGTCTCCTTTTTCGTCTTTTATATTTTTTCCTACCTGTTTTTGAAGACAATGGTCTGCTTTTCTGGTTGCCTGATGTCCTCTGCCAGCCTACAGAAGTTGTTTTGTGGAGTTTGCTCGGCGTTGAAATGTTCTTTTGAGGAATTTGTGAGGGAGAACGTGATCTTCCCGTCCTATTCCTCCGCCATCTTTTTCTGTCTCCTGAACTTTCTTTATAGTTCTTTTACAGTGTGCTTTGGGAAATAAACTCTGTGGGGTGTGTATGTGTCAAGGTATCTGTAACCTTATTTTTTGAAAACTATTTCTGGTGGATAGAATTCTAAGTTAGTAGTTACTTTGATGGAGAAGGAAATGGCAACCCACTCCAGTATTCTTGCCCAGAGAATCCCGTGGACAGAGGAGCCTGGTGGGCTGGTGTCCATGGGGTCGCACAGAGTCAGACATGACTGAAGTGACTTAGCATGCATCCATGCATTGGAGAAGGAAATGGCAACCCACTCCAGTGTTCTTGCCTGGAGAATCCCAGGGATGGAGGAGCCTGGTGGGCTGCTGTCTCTGGGGTTGCACAGAGTTGGACAGGACTGACTGAAGCAACTTAGCAGTTACTTTGAATCCTTTAAATATATTATTCAGTTTTCTTCTCATATTATCAACTCTGCTGTGAATTCAACTGTCACATTTTCTATGGATATTTTGAGTAATATATTATTGCTGTTTAGCTACTTTTGAGATTTGTCTTTGTTTTTTTTTAGTATTTTACCTCTGATGTGCTGGCATTCAGGTGTGTGTGTGTGTGTGTGTGTGTGTGTGTCTGCGTTTATCTTGATCCACACATATAAAGGATCTTAAAATCTGGGGCTTTATGCTTTTCATTAGTTTTAGAAAATTATTATCAAGTACAACTTCAAGCCTGTCTTCTGGATCATTCTCTCTCCTTCTTTGAAGATACTCAATTGCATGCATATTCTAATTTTTCATTGCATTGCAAATATAATTTTGTTATTCTATGTATTTCTCATTTTTTTGTCTCTATGCTTTAGGATGAATCTCTTCTAGTGAACTGCCTTTTAGTTAACTTGTGTTACCTTTCCGCATCTGATCTGCTGTCATACCCATGTATTTGTCTTAATCTTGCTTATTTTATTATTCAATGCTATGCTTTCCTTTTGACTTTTTCACTGTAGATTACTTGAGGAAATCAACTTGGGATCTATTTTTTAAATATATTAATCACATTTATTTTAAAGTTTATGTCTAATAATATCAGTTTCTAGAGTTTGGGGTGGGATATATTTCTATCTTTTTTTTTGCTGATGCTTTATAATCATTTAATCCAACCTTTTAAAATGCTTGAAAATTGTTGATTAAATGATTAAATAGATTTAATTTAAAATAGATATTACAAGCTTGAATCAAGATGCAGGGAGAAATATCAATAACCTCAGATATGCAGATGACACCACGTTTATGGCAGAAAGCAAAGAAGAACTAAAGAGCCTCTTGATGAAGGTGAAAGAGGAGAGTGAAAAAGCTGGCTTAAAACTCAACATTCAAAAAACTAAGATCATGGCATCTAGTCCCATCATTTCATGGCAAATAGATGGGGAAATAATGGAAACAGTGAGAGACTTTATTTTGGAGGGCTCCAAAATCACTGCAGATGGTGCTTGCAACCATGAAATTAAATTGCTCCCTGGAAGAAAAGCTATGACCAACCTAGACAGCATATTAAAAAACAGAGACACAACTTTGCCAACAAAGGTCTGTCTAGTCAAGGCTATGGTTTTTCCAGTAGTCATGTATGGATGTGAGAGCTGGACTATAAAGAAAGCTGAGAGCTGAAGAACTGATGCTGTCGAACTGTGGTGTTGGAGAAGATTCTTGAATTCCCTTGGATTGCAAGGAGATCCAACCAGTCCATCCTAATGGAGTTCAGTCCTGAGTGTTTATTGGAAGAACTGATGTTGAAGCTGAAACTCCAATACTTTGGCCACCTGATTCGAAGAGCTGACTCATTTGAAAAGACCCTGATGCTGGGAAAGATTGAGGACAGCAGGAGAAAGGGACAACAGAGGATGAGGTGGTTGGATGGCATCACCGACTCAATGGACATGAGTTTGGTAAACTCCAGGAGTTGGTGATTGACCACCCTAGTATGCTGAAGTCCATGGGGTCGCAAAGAGTTGTACATGACTGAGAGACTGAACTTAACTGAACTGATGCTGAAGCTGAAGCTTCAATACATTGGCCACCTGATGCAAAGAATTGATTCATTGGAACAGACCCTGACGCAGAGAAAGATTGAAGGCAGGAGGAGAAGGGTACAACAGAGGATGAGATGGTTGGATGGCATCACTGACTCGGTGGACATGAGTTTGAGCAATCCATGGGAGTTGGTGATGGACAGGGAAGCCTGGTGTGTTGCAACCCATGGAGTCACAAATATTTGGACACGACTGAGGAAATGAACTGAACTGAGATATTACAAAGTTGTCTAAGGTTTTCACTGCAGTCATCTCCCTCCAGAAAGTATTTTCTTTTGGTTTCTGGTAGACAATGAGAGTGAAGATCATCTTAAATACAGCCTGCCTATACACTCAGTTGTATCTGACTCTTTGCAACTCCAAGGACTGTAGCCCTCCAGGCTCTTCTGTCCGTCGAATTTTCAAAGCAAGAGTACTGGAGTGGATACCATTTCTATTCCATGGGATCTTTCCATTTTCCTTCTCCAGGGGATCTTCCCAACCCAGGGATCAAATCTGGGTCTCTTGCATTTTCTGCATTGGCCAGCAGAGTCTTTAACACTGAGCTGCTGGGAAGCCCTGAATCTAACCTAGAAGTGATCAAATTCAAACCTCACTTTAAGTCGTTGTGAGGCCTAGCTTTTTTCTGACTCACCTTTATGCAATGCAGTTCAAAAGAAATATAATATGAGACAAACATACCATTTCAAATGGTTCATTTAAAAAGTAGGAGGGAAACGGAGAAAGTACCTGAATTATTACTTTATTTAATCAAAATAAATCTGAACTATTATTGCTTTAGCATATTATCAGTGTAAGTTTGTTAATGGGATAATTAACATTCTTCTTTTTTTTGTAGTAAGACTTTAATACCTGCTTCATATTTTACAGTTACAGTATATTTCGATCTGGACTGGGTATATTTTACATGCTTGGTAACCACATTATAGCTTGTGGCTGCTTTATGGGATAATAACTTACTCCTAAATCATGGCCTTCCAATAACTGTAACTGGAACTCTAGACTGTTTATTGTGATGCCCTTTTTTTGAGGTTCCTGGCTTCCAATTTTGTTTCTCAACTTCATGAGTCTTCCATAATTTCTGCTTGACTTCCTAGACTTTTAACTGCTACTTTGTGTTCCATTTAGCTATGAATCAGCAAATTCTTTCACAGGAAACATGGAACAGAATATCAAGCTCACCTAAACACACTTAATTCTCTCTGGCATTTTGGTCTCTCAAGTCCTGGTTGCCTGGGTAGCACAGAACTCCAAGATTCTGTCTTTCCTTGTAATACAGTTGCAGGAAGGGGGACCGCTTCCAGGGCCTGAAACTGAACTCTTGTCTAACACTCGGAAATGAATCGTCCGAGGAGACTCATGTGCTGACAAAGCAAGAGATTTTATTGGGAAGGGGCACCCAGGTGGAGAGCAGGGTAAGGGAAACCAGGAGAACAGCTCTGCCACGTGGCTCACAGTATTGGGTTTTATGGTGATGGGATTAGTTTCCGGGTTGTCTTTAGCCAATCATTCTGACTCAGAGTCCTACCTGGTGGTGCCAAGATGGCATCACTCTGCCATGAAGGATGCCAGAGAGAAGGCTTCTGGGAGGTGGTCGGACATGTGGCGTCTCCTTTTGACTTTTCCCGAACTCTTCTGGGTGGTGGAGGCTTGTTAGTTCCATGTTCCTTACCAGGACCTCCTGTCCTAAAACAACTCATGCATATTGTTACTCTGGTGCCTGGCCAGGGTGGGCGGTTTCAATCAGTGTGCTTCCCCTAACAATACTGTCAAGAAGCAGCCCAGATTCCTGGCTCTTTCCTGCCATTCTTCACCTAACTTAGTAGTCTCTTGGACCTGTGTTCATTTTTTTTCTTGAAAAATATAGAAGCCCTGGTGTAAAATATACAAATATCACAGTACATGCCACAGAATAATCAGTGATAAATATTATCCCTGTGAGATGTAGGGATACATGCCCCATTCACTTATTCACTATAAAATGAGAACAAGAGAATTCCAGGCCTTGAGTCACGTGTGATTTATGTTAAGAATGATGCCTCATCTAATTCTATCTTTATCGAGGCAGAGACTATTGACAACAAAATCCCCAAGCTAAAAGCATTAACAAAAATTAATTTAAAACTGAAGGGAAAAATGAGAAGTGCTCAGTAACCAATTCTCAGGAGCCCTAAGGGAAATCTCAAGAAAAAAATAATAAAATTCCAAAAATAGTTTCTGAAATAAAGAAAATATATTTCTAAAAGATATCTCTTAAGTGTGGAAAAAATCTTGGAATCTTACTTGTTATCTGAATTCAATAGGATGTGGAAAATTATGTTTTATCCAAATACTAGTTAACTCATTTCTAAAAATAATTTATTGAATTTATTGATTTGCACTGTTGTGCTAGTTTCGGGCGTGCAGTAAAGTGTATCTGTTATACGTTTACATATATCCACTCATTTTTAGATTCTCTTCCTGTATAGGTCGTTACAGAATACTGAGCAGAGTTTCCTGTAACGTACAGTAGGTCCTTATTAGTTATCTATAAGTCAACTCATTTTTTTAAGTAGATAGGAACTATAGTCAAATTCAAAGAGAGCTAATCTGGGATAAAAATGTCAACCCGGAGAATGTAAGAAAGTGTTTGAGTTTCCTTATTGCTTGTACTGATCACAATTCCTAGGCCAGGCAATAACTGCTTAGTATGAATGTAAGTAACTATTTATTTAATTAATTGCTTTTTCATGTGTTAAAAACCCATGTGAAGTGACTCAGCCATGTCCAACTCTTTGCAACCTCATGGACTGTAGCCTACCAGGCTCCTTCATCCATGGGATTTTCTAGGCAAGAATACTGGAGTGGGTTGCCATTTCTTTCTCCAAGGTATCTTCCCGACGCGGGGATTGAACCCCGGTCTCCTGCATTGCAAGTAGACTCTATCATCTGAGCCACTGAGGAATCTATATATCAATATAATGCTTCCTCTTAGGATCAGCTTCACTTATTTCATCTTGTTGCATATTCACTACCACACCAAAAACAGAGGATGGACACTCAGTTGCTTAGAAAATATTTATCTGGATGCCAGACCATTCCTAAACTATTTCTCTTTGTTCCACTTTGATTTCTTCTACAGAACTTCTCAGCCTCATTTGCATGGTCACCTAGCACTAGCAGCGAAGGTCTTGATGCAGCTATCACAAGGTAGTATGTTCAAATACTGGGTGAGCCATGTTCAGAAGTAATTAGAAGAGTACATATGTCTGGAGAGACAAAAGTGGGGAGCCCTCCAACATTACCCTTTTATCCCAAAGCACAATGACCATATCCCTAAGGGAATAGACAATTTTTAATGGTGTTCTAAGACCAGTCTCTGCCTTTTTATCCATCCTCACCTTACCTATCTCTCCCCACTGTCCCAACACCACTGGATCTTTTCTGATTCTCAAATGTATTTAACTTTCATTCTACACTGTATGGAGAGGGAAATGGCAACCCACTCCAGTATTCTTGCTTGGAGAATCCCATGGACAGAGGAGCCTGCTGGGCTACAGTCCACGGAGTTGCACAGAGTCAGACATGACTGAGCGACTAACACTACACGGCATGGGCTTCCCTGGGGACTCAGATGGTAAAGAATCTGCCTGCAATGCAGGAGACCTGGGATGGATCCCTGGGTTGGAAGATCTCCTGAAGAAGGGAGCAGCTATCCACTCCAGTATTCTTGCCTGGAGAATTCCACGGACAGAGGAGCATGACAGGCTGCCGTCCACGGGGTTGCTAAGAGTCGGACACAACTGAGTGACTAACACACTCCACTGTATATTTACCCATTCTGCTACTCTCTCTAAACCTCCGGCCCTCTCAGACAGGTTCAGTTGCACATATACCTAGAACCCTACCTTCAGTTAAATTCCCCGTGCATGCACTCTCAGAACCTCTGGATCTCACTGAATTTATGAGTTTAGATTTGCAGTTTTGTGAATGATTCTGTTCCTTTGATCAGCAACGGCACGGATCACTTTTCCTTATGCGGCATTATCCCCAGTGCCTTTGTCAGACCTTGTGTCAAAGTACATAGCTTTTCATCTCCTAATAAACTTTCCTAGGATTCTAGGAACTTTTGAAAATTATTTTTTACACAAAACAATCAAATTATTTTGATTTTAAAATAAATTAAATTTAGAAAAAATAAATTTAGAAGTTGGAATGGATTTTTGATAAACTAACATATAATCACTTCATCTTCACTTCAATTTGCTGAACCAGTCCATCCTAAAGGAAATCAGTCCTGAATATTCATTGGAAGGACTGATGCTGAAACTGAAACTCCAGTACTTTGGCCACCTGATGTGAAGAACTGACGCATTGGAAAAGACTCTGATGCTGGGAAAGATTGAAGGCAGGAGGAGAAGGGGACGACAGAGGATGAGATGGCTGGATGGCATCACCGACTTGATGGACATGAGTTTGAGCAAGCTCCAGGAGTTGGTGATGGACAGGGAAGGCTGGCGTGCTGCAGACGATGGGATCATAAAGAGTCAAACAGAATTGAGTGACTGAACTGAACTGGACTGAATCCCTTCATCTCACTGGTAAGAAAGTTGAGGTCCAGAAAGTACCAGTGATTTGTTACTTCAGCTTATTTTTTTTTCTTTTTAAAAATTTATTTAATTTTTAATTGAAGGATAAAACCTTTACAGAATTTTGTTGCTTTCTGTCAAACATCAACATGAATCAGCCATAGGTATATATGTATGCTCCCTCCCTCTTGAACCTCCCTTCCATTTCCCTCTCCAGCCCACCCCTCTAGGTTGATACAGAGCCCCTGCTTGAGTTCCCTACTTCAGCTTGTATCGATGATGATGACAATATCCAAGCCATCACAGTCAATAGCAGACTAGACCACGATGAATTCCTTTTTTCCACTACAGAGATTCTCGGCAATGATATAACAGCACAGCAATGATAAAGTGCCAAAGTTTTTAGAGGATTTGTTTTCCTCAGAGAATCAAACTAATGTTACCCCTAAAACTGAGTCACTCTAATTTACACACCCTTGAAGAGCAATTTTAGTTTTTCTCTTTTTGGTAATAAAGACATTTATTAAATTAGCTAGAACATTTTACCTACAAGTACAGAAAGCCTAACAAAAGATGGTTTATGTAATAATAACTTTCATATGTCACATAATAATCAGTCCAAGGATAGGGCAGTGCGAGGATAATTCACATGTTTAATGATATAATCCGTGAGTCAATTTCTTTTTGTCTTCCTGCCCTGCAAATCTTAACATATTGGCCCCTATCCTCATGACTTTTCCCTTTTATTTGGTTGCAGCATGACTGCAGAAGTTTGAAGCATCATATCCTCACAAAAAGCTTCTCCAGTTTATCAGTGCTTCTTCTCATTTTAATAGCAAGAGAAACTTCCTCAGGATATCTAAAGTCTCACTGGCCAGAGTTGTGCTACAGGCTCACTTCTGAACCAGTTACTGGCAACACAATAATATAATCACTAGGGCTAACTCAAACCAATCAGCGTTTTGCTTTTCAAAATTATTTTTATTATGGAAACATAGTTGACTTGCAATGTTAGTTTCAGGTGTCCCGCAAAGTATATTTCTTCAGATTATTTATAGTTATAAGTCACCCCAAGTTATTGAATACTGTCCCCTGTGCTATACAGTAAATCCTTGCTGCGTATCTGTTTCATGCATAATAGTGTGCATCTGTTTATCCCAGCCTCTTAATTTATCCTCCCCCTCTTCTCCTTGGTAACCACACAAATTTGTTTTTTATATCTGTGAATTTGTATCATCGTTCTAGATTCCATATATATGGTATAGTATTTGTCTTTGTCTGACTTGCTTTACTTAGTATAATAATCTCTGAGTCTATCTCTGTCAATCAGCATTTACTTTCTTACTTTGTATAGGGGTACAGTTTCTCTTGAGGGCTTCCCTGGTGGCTCAGTGGTAAAGAATCTGCCTGTAATGCAGGAGACCTGGGTTTGATCTCTGGGTTGGGAAAATCCCCTGGAGAAGGGAATGGCTACCCATTCCAATCTCCTTGCCTGGGAAATCCCATGGACAGAGAAGCCTGGAAGGCTATAGTCCTTGGGGTTGCAAAGAGTTGGACACAACTGAGGGAATAACACTTTCACTTTTTCACAGTTTCTCTTGAAGCAAATGGCTACTCGGAAGAAGGGCAAGTGTGGAAGAAATTAATGTCCATAGGTAATGGATAGTCCTTGCCACATTTTTGTAAATATCAAATAACTGGCTAATCGGGATTCAACAAGCATAACGTTAACTATTTTTGATCATTGTCAAATTTTACATGAAGCTTGAATGATATTATTTCAACTTCCTCCTGAGTCTTAATCATGGGTAAAATACTTCAAATTGTAAACATTTTATAAGATCATACTTTAATTATTCAGAACTCAAACTGCATCTATTAAGCCCTGTAAAAATAAATGTATTTTTTTGTCATTACTCATCCAACAGCTACTTATAAGCTTCTGTCTTAAAAGGAACAAAGACCAACTATTTATATGAAACTGATCGATATGAAGACACATCCGGAGGATCTGACTGTATTGTGCCAGATAAAATTAGTATGCCAGGCGCTCAAATGTCATAAAGACAGAAGACGCAACTTCGTAAGGAACTTATTAGTAGTCAGACATAGTGCATTGTCCTGCACAGACATATGCTGTCTACGCCAAACATCCATGATGCTATCTTAATGAAAAGAGGAAGAACTCATTTTGGATCTTTAAAGTTTACCATCAAGTTGAATAATTACACTGACTATTGGAAAAAAAGGAGCTCTCGAATTTTTCATGCTCCTTCCTCATATAAAAATATTATTTCTCTCCCAAATCTTCCCCCGACACTCAACCATTGTACACCATATCAAATAAACAGATAAAAACATTAATTTCCCCCTCTCTGTTCTACACTATGAGTGTTCATGTTTATTTATAATCACACAGATTCTCTTGGGCTGCAAGCAGACTTAGAGAGAAGGCCCCCATGCCCATTTATTCAGTCTACATTACACTTAACACAGAGCCACACAGAAACGGGCTTTGTGATCAATATCAGGAATTGGACTGTGAAAGGTAAAATTAAAATGAACTTTATACTTATTTAAAAATAAATGTAGCTTCCCATTCAGGAGAAGAATACTGTTACAGGAAAAATATGATCGAAACTTCATCTTCTCATGAATACTAATATTGGATGTCAAATTAAAGAATGGAAAGAAAAAAATTTTAAAAATGTTATAATGACTCAACAAGAACTAGACACTTTGTTCTATATAGCTATGTATACATATTTAAAACTATATATATGTACACATAACTGTACATAGATATATACCTATACACACTCACACCATACACACATAGGAAACTATACAAATATTAACAAAAAGACAAATAATTTTGCTTTACTAATTGAAGCTGGAGGCCACAGAAACCAATCCCGTTAACCCGACCACCGAGGGAGGCTATGAGAGAGCTCAGAGTCTTGAAGGCAGAGTATTTTTTGGAAGATGATGGAAAGTAGAGAACACAGACCAAGATCTGGCCCAGGATAAAGGCTCTCCAAGATCTTGCCCAGGATAAAGGCTCTAGGTTAGAACCTCCTCTGGCCCCACTGCCCCTACCATCTCTGGCAGCTCATTTCTGGAATTGCAAGGTGGGTGGGGGGTTCATGTTTGGGAACGCATGTACACCCGCGGTGGATTCATGTCAATGTATGGCAAAACCAATACA
Organism: Ovis canadensis; assembly: GCF_042477335.2. Taxonomy (NCBI): domain Eukaryota; kingdom Metazoa; phylum Chordata; class Mammalia; order Artiodactyla; family Bovidae; genus Ovis; species Ovis canadensis. Next base: position 22,447,242 of record NC_091262.1, read on the forward strand.
GTATTGTAAATTAAATAAGGAAAAAAAAAGTCAACTAAATACCAGAAAAAAAATAAAATAAAATGACTGGCTCACAGTTCATTCACACACACACACACACGAAAAAAATCTCTACCCCTGATCTCCACACTTCTGAGGCCAAAATAAATTATCTCTACAATGTCTCTGTATCTTTCCATTACTCCTTTAACATAAATTCCTGGTTATGTAAGCCTAAGACCAAAACCTCACTCCAGCTACTATGGAAAGAGAAAACAGAACTGCAAATTCCTTTTCTTTTTTTTTTCTGAAATAGGGTTCCACCAAAGCAATGCAGTGGGGAAACTGTCCAAGCTACGAAGGGCATAGAGATACTGAGTGGCCAGGAGAACAAAAAAGTGCTATCATCACTTGTCGTTTGTGTGAACACTTCTTCCTGTGCTTAGATTTCCAGAAAGGAATAAAGAAACGGAAATGTGGAACATCACACAACCTTGCAACAATAAGCAGACCCACTCTGTCCCCAAAGGGAGGCGAAGTGATGTCTTGTTAATTATTTCAATCCAGCTCCAAACCCAGTGATACCCATTGCAGGCACCATCCCATGTTGAAATTTGGCTTTCCAGAATCAAATCTTATGTAGTGTACACCATATACAATAATGAAGGAAAATAAACATAAATTTGAGATTAAGGTATGTAAATACATTCATCACATGGCAAAACCAGAAATGTAGGCGTCATTACCCTCACTTCTTCAAGTGTGTGAAAGCAAAGCCCCTGTTTATGACTTCTCTCCTTCATCACTTGTTCTGCGTACTCTGCCTTCAACCAGCCCTGCAGCTGACCAAGCCGTTCTTAAGCCTAGCAAGTTACCGAAGCCTCTGCTCTTATTGCATCCAAGCCTTTGGCAGTCTTCCTAGTATATGATTTTTTTCTTTCATTGAACAATACCATCATAAATAAGATAAGAAGGTGCCCTGAGAGATCACATGTGTTCCATCCATAACCCTCCTTCTTCACTGTAAAGTAACAGCCTTATTTTTTCTTCACAATCAAGATCAGTCACACCAGCCATACTAAAATGTGTATCATTTCATTTCTTTTCTAGAGTCATATGAAGCTGAAAATGACCAGGCTGTGAAAGAGCTTCTACGCCTGGTGAAACATGCTTATTATGGACTAATATCTCCAAACCTATAGACCTCAAATTTATGAGAATGAAAAGCAAAAATTTTTAAAGTAACCAAGATTTCACAGTAGGTTATTCAAGGATTCTATAGAGAATGAAACTTCAGGGTTATGACAAATATATAGTAAGTCTAATGACTCAGAACATAGCAATCCTTTTCTCTTTTTCCTCTCAAGTGTTTTCCCCAGGAGAAGAAATATATGTGGAAATCTGCAACAATGATAGAGCAGTAAGAATCCTTATTGTATATTTCTTGAAGATGCTTAATGGGCAAAGACACAAATCCATATTAAATATCTGTTCCAGAGAAGGAAACTGATGCAGCCTATTTTGGAAGTATTCCTATGTTATTACCCTGCTCTGGACACCTGGATGGTCCTCTTAGATATAATATATATCTACATTTTTGTGTCACTTCTGGTGCATGGTGATGTGGACATCCATCAGTGGGCACAGCCTGAATGGTCTTGGTAAAGGGGAGGTCTGAATTTTTTAACCCATGATGAGCCATCGTGGAACCTTGCTCCATGGCCACTTGAAATACACAGCAGAGCAAAGAAGGATACTTCAAAAAAATCACTACTGATTAGTAAGAACCTCCTCTGCAGTGGGTGTGACCTTTTGTAAGCATTCCAAAATAACCTTACAATGTGTGACTTTTTCTGAAAGATACATACCTCCTCCTTAAATGTCCTTGCTACACATGTCCAAACTTGACCTTCTAATCCCCTGACTACATCGTCAAACTATTAGCCAGATCAGTGGGTCACTAGAAAAGCCACTGTAGTGGTAAAACTGTGTATTTTTGTGAAATTTATCTTCAGATTTGGGGCTTCTTTGATTTGGTAAAAAACCCAAACTCAGTGGTAAAGAATCCACCTGCCAATGCAGGAGATGTGAGTTTGATCACTGGGTCAGGAAGATCCCCTGGAGAAGGAAATGGCAACTCATTCTGGGAAATCCCATGGACAGAGGCTACAGTCCATCGCGTTATAAATAGTCAGACACAGCTTAGTGACAAAATAACATCTTCAAACTTATACCCTGCATAAACCTTGCCAAAGTATTTAAGATTGCCTATAATGCTTTCTCTCCAGATGCTATCACTATGGATTATCTATGTATCAGCAGTAGACCATCAAAATATGCTTGGGAATGATGAGACATTCAAAGTCTCACTGGAAACTAACAGGAACATAGTTGAAAACATAAGACAAGATGTTTAGAGTATATTGCCGTCCTTGCTTGTGTAGGCAAACTTCTATTGATACTTTCCGTTGGGAGATAGAGGAAAACCATTCCCAAATCCACAAATGCATTCCAAGCGCCAATGAATGTACTGAGTTTCTCCAGCACAGAAATCACATCTGGAACAGCAGTTACCCTTAGAATCAACTCTATTTCACTTAAGGTAATTCGGGCTTATTGAGCTTCATTTTCTGCACTTCCCCTATTGGAAACACAGGTGGAGTTATAGTAGGATCACCACTCCTGTATTTCTTGTCTTTGACAGCATCACTAGTCATACTTCAGAGAAAAAGATTTTCTAGGGATGGGTTATTGCTTTTCATTTTCTAATTTACCATATTTCATTAAGAACAAGAAAGTCCAGAGGAAACTACTTTATGGCTAATCAAAACTAGTGGAGATTTTGCTAGTGTTGGGGTGTGTGTGTATTGTATTCCGAAAATAGGATGATTTGGAGGTCCATTGAGCCAAATATTTATTATCCAATATTATCTGCAAAAGATCTATATACTATCATTTTCCCAGTGGCAAATGACTCCATATTCTTTTGAGAAAGACTTGGAGAAAGGCTCATGATATCTACTTTGATATTATTGCAAGACCCAACCACAATGCTATCCGCCTCTCTGTCATCCAAGGAGACCTAAGTCTAGGAACGGATTCAGGGGTTGGGACTGGGTTTAGAATAATAAATTTATATATAATCTCTCAAGTTTACCAGAATTCATCATACATGAAGTTCCACCCTCCCTCAACATTCACAAAGTATTGTGTATATTCTTTAGGAATCTTCTAGAAACTTTGAATCTGCTTTGTTGTAAAGAATTTCCAAATGATTAGCCAGTGTCAAAGACTCTTGAGGGTCTGTTTACCATGATAGCCTTTTTATTGGGAAGATTAAATGAAACTACTTGGCCTCTGCTCCTTTGCCATCCTCCTACTTACTGAAACCAGAAACCAGTTTCAAGTACAGTCATTCTCATAAGCATCTTAAATCCTAAGCAAATTACAAATAAGCACATTTCATAGATGTTGACGCTCTCACGACACAATGTTTCTCAAAGTCTTATTAAGGAGAGTGTCTTTTGATCTTTCTCAGGGGAAATAGTTAAGAAATGATTTGTAGTAACAAGATAAATGCAGCCCGATGTTCCAAGCCCAAAGTTACGGAACCTCTCCTAGGTATTATGCCAAGGAATTATTTTGGTATTTCATTTATTTTCTTTCTTTTAAGTACAGGTTACACTTGAGCTCCAGGTTTCAGATTTTAGGCATTCATCCAAGCAAATAATTAAATCCCAGGAAATCCAACCAGCATCCTGAAATCATATCAATTAATTTGATCAAATCAAAAATAATGATCTTCCTTCATTTTAAGAATAAGCTCAGATCCATTCCTACACATATTTTCTAGATTTTGGTCAACAGGAATTGTTAAAGTCATATAGATTTTTTAACATAAAAGCATTCTCAGGAAGGTTTGCTATTGTAATTTCTTCCAGAAGTATTCTGGAATATAATGCTTGTTACATTCGGGTAGGTAAGAAGAGTTTATAAATGCTCACAACAGATGGCTAAGAAGAATGTTCTACTTTTAAGGTAAAATTCTTAAGAGAGAGAGCCTTCATGCAACAGTGAACTCAAAATGCCTTCATGCAACAGTGAAAATCTCATCAATAAGGAAGTAGGCCTCTAAGGGAATTGGAAGACCCCGGAATTTTCTGCATATATTTTCATGTAAATTCTATTTTTTTTCCTGATCACTATCCTATTGATCTAAGATCTAGAGAAGCTTTGAATTTAACTGATATTATCATTCAGTGTCTGCTAATTAAACACTGAATTTAGCTTATGCTACTTTACCTCAATGTCAGCATAAGCTCAAACAAGAGATGAGGGATTTAAATTATCTGAATCTTCCCATGGATCCTCAATTTAATTCTTTCGGTTCTAACCCTTTTCAATCATTTTCCTAACTTTGACATAAAATGTATAGTGAAGCTTTGAATTTAGTAGATATTGTAATTTGGCCTAAACTTAAAATTTTGGCAGCTTCCACTCTATGGATCAAGAAAGTCACTGGAATTTAACTGACGTCTTCAAAAATATTTTCAGGTGATTTTAGCTTGTCATCACCTTTCAGCCACCTTGGCTTCCTTTTGTCTTTCATACATGGTAGTGACAGAAAAGACATTCAAAAACTGCCTTTCAGGAAGTGCATAGATGACCACAGGTCATCACTTGCGGTATTCTATTACATATCACGTGTTTCCATATTTCCAACCTAGAAGACTATACTAACTCCAAATAGGTAACACAATCCATTCTAAATACGTATACTAATCATGGATTCCAATGCTGATAAGTAACTCTCTATTCCCAATGTCTATAAAGTTTGAAGTTCTTGATTGGAAGAGACAGAAAACAACCGAGTCTAACTTAAGCAGAATAGAAATTTACTGGAATGAATTTGTGGCAAAACTGACAGTTAAAAAAAAAAAAGTTAAGAGCCAGAAGAGATTATATAGCAGAGAAACATGCAATGTTAAAGCTCAGAAGTGAGACAGATAGGTCACCATTCTTAGACATGGCTGCAACGGAACACCAATGCCATTGTCCCTTCCAATACTGTTGTCTCTGCCTTGACTAATTCATAAATGGCTTTCACATTACTTTTCATACTGGTTTTCTAATGCCACCATAATAAATTATGCAAACAGTTTAAAGCAACAAAACGTTATCTCACAGTTCAGTAGGTCAGGAAGCTAGGCACAGCATGGCTAAGCCAGTTCTCTGCTACAGGTTTCGAAACATGGAAATCAAGGTGTCAGCAGGGCTGTGTTCCTTCCTGGAGGCTCTGAGGACGAATTAAGATTGTTGGCGGAATTCAGTTCCGTTTGCTGTGGCACTAACATTCCCATTTTCTCAATAGCGTGTAACGCATGTCACTCTCAGCTTCTTAAAGGCCACAGTTATTCTCTAGCGCATGGCTCCCTGTCTCCATCATCACAGCAAACAACGGCAAGTAGCATCCTTCTGCCTAGAATCCCCTCCGACCTCCTCTTCTACGCAACTTGCCTCTGCCTTTCTTTTTTGCCTCATCTCCCTGACTGATTCTTCTGCCAACTTCTTCTAAGGATTCATGTGATTACATTGAGCCTATCCAGATAACTCAAGATGCTCTCCGTCGTTTTCTATTGGACTATAATTGCCTTCCAGTGTTGCTTTAGTTTCTGCTGTACAACACCATGAATCAGCCACGTTATAGACCTGCTCCTTCACCAGCCTCCCTCCCGCCCTCCCATCCCACCCCTCTGGGTCGTCACGGAGCACCAAGCTGAGCCCCCTATGCTATATAGCAGCTCCCCACTAGCTCTCTGCGTTACACGGGGTTGCTAAGTCGCGTCAATCATGTCTGACTCTGTGCGACCCAATAGACGTCAGCCCACCAGGCTCCTCTGTCCCTGGGATTCTCCAGGCAAGAACACTGGAGTGGGTTGCCATTTCCTTCTCCAATGCATGAAAGTGAAAAGTGAAAAGGAAGTCACTCAGTTGTGTCTGACTCTTCGCAACCCCATGGACTGTAGCCCACCAGGCTCCTCCATCCACGGGATTTTCCAGGCAAGAGTACTGGAGTGGGTTACCAATGCCTTCATTACACGGGGTAGTGTATATATTTCACTACAACTCTCTCAATTTGTCCCTCCCCTCTCAAGACATTCTCGGGAGACAGAAATGTTCTGAGATTGTATGACGGCTGTGGGCTACGAGTGTGTATTAATTTGTCAAATTGTAGAGCTGAGATTTATACCTGACAGTGTATGTATTTTACCTCAAAAAAAAAAATCACAGAAAAATTGTGATGATTAAAAGAGAAGTAGAGAGGCGAGGGCTTCCCAGGTGATTCAGTGGTAAAGAATCCACCCTCCAATGCAAGGAGACAGAGGAGATGCAGGTTCGATCCTGGGTGGGGAAGATTCCCTGAAAGAGGAGATGGCAACCCATTCCAGTATTCTTGGCAGGAGAATCCTGGACAGAGGAGCTGGATACTGGTAATTGTTAAATATGTGTGATGGATACTTTGGGGTTTATTATTCCTTTCTCTTTATATATATTTGCGTTTTTCATAATAAAAAGTTTTATAAGTGTGTAAAAAAATTTTTTAAAAGATACTTTCAGGTCAGTTGATTAGTAAGTTTAATTTCTCTGCAAAGTCCTATATTAGCACTACCTAGACTAGTGTTTGATTGTGTAACCAGGGGATGGAATCTTAGAGACATCTTTGAAATTCTGCCTCTCATACTTCCATAAGCTACAAAAGCTAATCAGAACTTACAGTCTAAAAAAATAGCGTCTCACATGCCTTAACCTTGCTTTCCAGGGAGGAGACAGAAACAAGATCTAAGAGTGTAAGCCGCTAGAGTGAGGCCTAACATTCTACTTGCCCTATCACAATGAGCTTATCAATCAAACAAATGGGTTCAAATCCTGAATGCCCTCTCCACTAGTGAAATAACGCTTGCTCTTGGAAACAAAATTCTTTTGGTTCTTTAAATTGATGCATTTTATTATTTTAACCACATTAGTGAAATTAAACCATTAAATTTGCATCATTCAAATATACTCTCATTAATGCTAATCAACTAATTGAGGAGCAATCTACAAAAAGTTTCCTAATTAGCACTCGGCTCCCCAAATATCCATTTGCAGTGAATAATTTATCACTTAACTGTGTCCTGAAGAAAAATAAAGGCCTGAAACTTAAAAAAGTGATTCTACATTTACTATTGGCTTCATACTGCATAAGCACATGATATAATTGTAAGGCTTTCTAGGATTAGAATTATTAGAACACGTTGCAGCTTCTTTGGTAAAAAAAAAATTCTCATCAAATGTTCTTACTTAAACAGGTAAGCTTATAAGTCATTCAAATGAAGTACAGCAAATATGAAAGCATTTTCTTCTTCGTGAGGATAATTATATTTTATTGTCAAATCATATCCTTGTTTGGGTAATGTAGTGCTTCAAAGCCTGCTTCTAACTTCAACAGAGAACTTTTTTGTCCAGAGAAGTCCTTGATTGGGCTTCCCTTGTGACTCAGCTGGTAAAGAATCACCTGAAATGCGGGAGACTTGGATTTGATCCCTGGGTTGGGGGATCAAAGGTCCCCTGGAGAAGGGAAAGGCTACCCACTCAAGTATTCTGGCCTGGAGAATTCCATGGAGCCCATGGGGTTGCCAAGAGTCAGACATGACTGAGCAAATTTTACTTCACTTCAGTCCTTGACTAACTTATTCACTCCACGCACTTGAATCATGTCAAATGTCTGCTGCAGACTTTTTTTTTTTTTTTTCAAAAAAAAAAAAAACACCTGAAAGGATATTTTCATAGGAATTAATATTTTTAACTGGATTACATTTTATTTTGTTTTTTTTTTTAATATGGCAATATAAACATACTACAAAATGAATAAAAGGGTATAAGATAAAGTTTCATTTTAGTTTCTATTACTTTCATGATTAAGATTCAATTGTTATTGCCTAGCCATAAGCAGCTCTAGTCCCAAAGAACTCCTAGTGCAGAAGGAAAAACTAAATATAAACAATGTACAAAAAAAAAAAAAAAAATCAGGAATATCTCTCAAAAAAGGTTAACCTGAATGGACTTCAGAGGTGAGAAAACCACCACCTGTGTTCCCAAAGCACCAAGTCTCCTGTTTTGGCAAATTAAGTTTTGCCGAACAGTCTTGCCCATCCATTTATATACCATCCATGGACTCTTTCACGTTCCACTGGCAGAGCTGAATAATTGCAACAGACATTGTGTAGCATACAAAACTAAAAAAGTTTCCTGACCTCTGACTTTTCTCTCATGGGAATTCTTTTTCAATGAATAAAATAAAATTTTCATCGAGATGTCAGCATCATTCAAGCCCAAGTCTAGGTGACCCAGCACGAAGTCCATTCTTGCCCTTCCAGCCATGCCTCTCTCACTGCCCAAGTGACATAAGACCAGGAAAACTACCTCTATCAGCTCCATCCCTTATTTTTATCTCCAAAAGTAAATCTTTACTTCTTATGCCAATCTACATTACACCCAGCTCCAAACTTCCACACAAGCTGCAGACAATTCTCTCTTTGGATTGTAACTACTGAAATTTCAGAACTTTTCAGCTGAGAAACTACATTCTATTGTGCTATTTAATTTGTACAATTTTGAGACCTAACAAAAGTGGTCCTTCTGAACTAAACTCTTTACAATCTTTTCTGTGTCAAAATACCTAAGGAAAAATTTCAGCTTTAGTACTTTCATTGCTTTCAGAAAAACCAAAAATTAGACTTCTCTTTCTAGGACAGAATAGTATCTAAGAGTCATTGCTATCAACCCCTCTCTTCTTTAAAAAAAAAAATTAAATATTTAATAAAACATTTTAAACAATTGCTTTAAAAGATTAGGTGTACTTGAAAGAAAGTAAGAGATATCAGAGTCATGAATGAGAAAGGAACATAGAGTAAAGATAAAAGCTATCCAATAAGCAACTTGCTTTCCTGAGGATACACAAAGGTGCTGGAGTACCAGTGGCAAGGGGTGACTACAGATGATGCTCTAAAGTTCCTGCTGGACAGATTTTGCATGAAGGTGGAACTCTCAGAAAAAGAATGAACTAGGTAAAGCAACTATTTAAGATCATCTACAAAACATTGAGTCTTGCTTCTGTTAGGAATATGAAAGAAAAGAACAACCTCAATAGTATAACAAATGACCTGTCTTCATGTAAGACTGGGGATGAAATTTTTTATGCCTTTAGAAATTGCAAACATCGACCTATAATTTAAAGCAGACCAGATCTCTGATGTTCTTGCACACCTGTCAGAAACATAGATCTTCCCTGCGAGAAAGCATCCTCAGAGCAAGTGTGAAAACTTTTCCATAGCTTGTTCAACAAAAGACAACTTCTTAACAAAAGCTCAATATACAAAGGAAAATAAGGCACTGTAAGTGAGAGACAGCAGAAACAACCAAGAGCAAAATTAGGCCTGCAATGACTCCAATTATTGTAATTATCAGGTATGTAACTTGCTTAGTTATACATTTGGAAAGCAAGGGGAAAAACATGAATTTGGAGCAAACGACTTCCAAAACATGATCAAATTTCTTACATTGTGCAAAGTGAAGTAAGTCAGAAACAGAAACACCAATATAGTGTATTAACACATATATATGGAATTTAGAAAGATGGTAATGATGATCCCACACGCAAGGCAGCAAAACAGACACAGGTATAAAGGACAGACTTTGGACTGCGTCGGAGAAGGTGAGGGTGGGATGATAAGAGAGAATAGCATTGAAATGTGTATATTGCCATATGTAAAATAGACGACCAGTGTAAATTCGAATCATGAAGCAGGGCACTCAAAGCCAGTGCTCTGGGACAGCCCAGAAGGATGGGGTGGGGAGGGAGGTAGGAGGGGGTCCAGGATGGGGGACACAGGTGCATCCGTGGCTGATTCATGTCAATGTTTGGCAAAAACCATCACAATATTGTAAAGCAATTATCCTCCAATTAAAATAAATTAATTTTTTAAAAATCCCAGAAGTGACAAATACAACAGTTGAAATTAAAAAATTAATAACTGTTTACATATTCATTTAGACACAATAAAGGAGAGAATTGTTGACCTGAAAGATTCATCTGAAGAATTATTAGTAATAGTATCCAAAGAGACAGAAAATATGAGAGTGAGGTTAGAGAGTCTAATAAATATATGTCTAATTAAAAATACATGTCTAATTATAGGAGAAATTTAGAGAATAAGAGAAAGAAAACAGAGCTTGAAGAAATCAACTCTGAAAGTTTCCTACAATTATTTAAACACGTCAATCCTCAGATTATTAAATCCAAGTGAGTCCCAAGCAAGATAGATTTTAAAAATCCACACTCAGATATATTGCAATAAAGCAGCAGAACCCCACAGAAAAAGAGTGAATTTAATAACAGAGAGAAAAAATAAGATGGATTACTGTCAGAGAAATGATATTTTTTTACTGACAAATTCCCAAGAGCAAAAACAAAATATTGAAAATTAAAAAATTGCATTTTAGAAGCCTGGGAGTAAACATCTATAATTTAAATGGTTAAATCTACTGAAGCAATTTTTCAAGAAGATAAAAACTGGATGTGTTTGCCCCCAAAAGATGGAATTTCTAAGGAACTGCAAAAGAAGAAACAAAATAAGCTCTAAAGGACACTCAAAAATAAAAAGGGAATGGCAATTAAATGAGATACTTAGCATTGCATTAATTTTAAAAATTGATATTCAGTGGATGATGATAATGTGCTTAAATTTATCATTGTAAAGTTATCATTATAAAATGTTAAACAGTGAAAATTATGAACAGATATTGTAAGTAAGGAGAGAGAGAGCCGACCAGAATTAAAATACTCCAAGTCATTTGTTGAGAACGTTGATAATACTTCCTTGGTCTTTGTTACATGAAGTCTGCAAATTAAAACTTACAACAAAACTACTAAGAAAAAGAAATAAGATTAATAATATCTAAACCAATGGAGGGGAAGATGCAATATATAGATATATATGGATTTGGAAAATTGCAAGGAAGTAGAAAAAAGTAGAATAGAAAGGAGACAAATTTAAAACACAAAATAAATCCAAATAATCATAGTAATCATAATACAAATTGATGAATTTTTTCTTTAGAAGTTACACATTGTCCCAAATCATCCCACCCTCTCCCTCTGAGTCCAAAAGTCCGCTCTACACATCTGTGTCTCTTTTGCTGTCTCGCATACAGGGTCATCATTACCATCTTTCTAAATTGCATATATATGTGTTAGTATACTGTATTGGTGTTTTTCTTTCTGGCTTACTTCACTCTGTATAATCAGCTCCAGTTTAGTCCATCTCATCAGAACTGATTCAAATGTATTCTTTTTAATGGCTGAGTAATACTCCATCGTGTATATGTACCACAGCTTGCTTATCCATTCATCTGCTGATGGACATCTAGGTTGCTTCCATGTCCTGGCTATTATAAACAGTGCTGCGATGAACATTGGGGCACATGTGTCTCTTTCAATTCTGGTTTCCTCAGTGTGTATGCCCAGCAGTGGGATTGCTGGGTCATAAGGTAGTTCTATTTGCAATTTTTTAAGGAATCTCCACACTGTTCTCCATAGTGGCTGTACTAGTTTGCATTCCCACCAACAGTGCAAGAGGGTTCCCTTTTCTCCACACCCTCTCCAGCATTTATTGCTTGCAGATTTTTGGATCGCAGCCATTCTGACTGGTGTGAAGTGGTACCTCACTGAAACATGTATACTATCATGTAAGAAATGAATCACCAGTCTATGTTCGATGCAGGATACAGGATGCTTGGGGCTGGTGCACGGGGATGATCCAGAGAGATGATATGGCGTGGGAGGTGGGAGGGGAGTTCATGTTTGGGAACGCATGTACACCCGTGGTAGATTTATGTCAATGTATGGCAAAACCAATACAGTATTGTAAAGTAAAATAAAGTAAAAATAAAAATAAAAAAAAAGAAGTTACACATTGTCAAAGTAGACTTAAAAATAGAAACATGAACATAGAAAGCATGAAAGTAAAAAATCAGATACACCAGGTAAGTAAAAGCCAAAAAAGTCAGCTGGTGTTATATATTAAAATCGTAAACTGGACTTTAAGAGAAAAATATCACTAATGAAACAAAAACGGAAGAAGTGACAATACTAAAATAATATTTTCAACAAGAAAATAAAAATATGAACCTAACCATCTAATCATATGAATATATTTTACATATTGTTTATACTTTAAGGATACGATGGAGGAAATGACAGAATTATAGTGAGAATTTATATTATTATAATGACAGGTAACTCTAGTACACCACTCACAATAATTGATAGTTAAATGAGAAATTCAGTCAGGACGTGAAATATTTAAAACCACAGTCATCTAACTAACATTTAAGCCATGTTCCAAATGTTAAAACACACAATCATGTATAAAACATAGATAATATTAGCCAGGCATAAGGTAGGAGCGAATTTCAAAGGAAAAACAATCATATAGAATAGAATGCTTATTTGTACATATATATTTATTTATTTAAAATATAATAAACATATTTAAATACAAGTTTTCATTTGACTATTTACATATTTAAATGTCATACTGAATATTCTATATATATTCCCTTAAAACAAATGGCCAAGCATATGAACAAGTATTTCATACTCTGATTCATTAGTAATTAGAGATAAGCAAATTAAATTTTACACAGTAAAAATAATACAATGACAATTTACAATAAGCCCTCCGTATCCTCAGGCTCTGATAAGTGAATTCAACCAAATACAGATGAAAAATATTTATAAAAATAAATTCCAGAAGGCTCCATAAAGCAAAATTTGAATTTGCCATGGCTGGCAACTATTTATATAACATTTACAAATGTATCAGGTATTATAAGTAAGAGATAATTTAAAGTATAAGAGAGACTGTGTGTTGCTTATTTGCAAATACTGTGCCATTTTCTATAAAGGACTTTAGCTTATGAAAAATTTGGTATCTGCAAGGGTTCCTGGAACCAACCCACAGTGGATACCAAGAGATGACTATACTCAGTTTATTGGCGTATGTTTAAATGTCTAGACAATTCCCAATTTTAAAAGTCTGCAAAGTTCCAAATTTGGCAAGGATGCCAAGAAGTGGTAGCTGTTATTCCCTGCTTGTGGAAACATTAAGTCATACCATCCCTCTGATAAAGAGTTTGTACTAACCTCTTCAAGGTTGGACATTTACACAGCTATTGAACCAGATTCCACATCCAGATCTATATATTTAGTACATGGGAATTCATTTTCATAATTTCGTAACTTCAAGCTTTTCCACTGAACCTAAGGTTTACCTACTAAAGATAATGAAATAGCAAAAGAGCCGCTAATATTGTCTTAGGTAAGAGGGGAACACTGACTAATAATTAATAGAAATCTATAGGTTTTTATTTTGTTTTGGTTTGTTCTATTTGGTTCTTTGAGAGTTTTTCTTAGTGGAGTGGGGGTAAGAACTGCAAACTATACTGAAACTAATCGAGAATCACTGGCCAATCATTGCATCCTCTCCATTTCATGGTGAGTGTTGCAGGTGGGTGGAGATCCTTCACCTAAAGCTCAGCAGACTAACTAACTGTTCCTGGAGACTGGGACGGGCTCACTGATTTCACTGGTGGGAAGCAGACTGTGAAACTGAAAAAGGATCAGTCATAACCCTGAGTGGTAAAGCCGGCATTTGGTCTTAGAAAAACGAAGGTAGGCTATGAGAATTAGTCCTTTTGGAGATAGCCTAAGGAGAGCCAGCAAGCCTCTCAGTTTTCTTACACACTGAAGGACACTTTCACCTTTTCATACCTGTTGATATGGAGACCACAATTAGCATGTGTATTTAATACATCTGTAGACCCAGCTCTGGGCTCCAATCATTGTCTGAATGCCTCCCAGTTTTGATCAGACCCAATAACGTTTGCTTGGCTTTCCTGTTTAACTGAACAGTTCATTACTAAGGATTCTTCTGCATGAAGGGAGAAAGAACATAGAAATGAACATTGAAAATGTGGCTCTTGAAAATGACGATGTGTCCAGTAAGATCTCCAATTAAGTAAGGAGTCTCATTTTCAAATCACCCAACGAACATGCACTGAGGATCTGTTATCTGAATGGCACCGTACCTCATGTTGGGAGAATATGAAGCTGACTAAGAAACTGCTTTTTCTCAAAGAATTTACTTTTCAATGAAAAAAAACACAAATCAATAGCTAAAACAGAAGTTAAAATAAAATTGGTCTCAAAAGAGACCACACATCTTAGAGTGGAGGCAGAATAATAAACAGATTGTGACTATACTAATCAGAAGACTCCCTAAATCAATGGCATTTGCACAAGGGACTTTTAGAAACACCATGAAGACAGGCACAGAGTTACAAACATGCCTGCTAATACAACGAGAATAGAGAGTATATGCGCTGAAATCGATAAAATTTGGCAGCAGATGCAGCCAGAAGATTTTGAGACTTGATTATAGAAGGCCTTGATGTCATTTTAGTGCACCTCAACTTAATTCTGCAGGCTGCCCAGGCCCTGAAGACTATGATGAATGGGAGAAATGTCAGTTGATTTAGATTTTTAGAAAGATAACTTGGGGAGCATGAGAATGATAGATGTGAAGATCCAGTTAATGAGAAATACAGTGGTTAATGGGCTTCCCAGGTGATAGTAAGGGTAAAGAACTCGCCTGCCAATTTGGGAGACATAAGAGATGCAGGTTCGATTCTTGGGTGAGGAAGATCCCCGGGAGAAGGGCATGGCAACCCACTCCAGTTCTTGCCTAGAGAATCCCTATGGACAGAGGAGCCTGGCAGGCTACAGTCCATCAAGTTGAAAAGAGAGGGACACGACTAACGTGACTTAGCGTGCACACATGCACAGTAGTTAATAAGATACTGAGGGTATCCAGGTGTACTCATGCGATCAAATGGATAAAAAGTTTCTTGTAGGAAGCTTTTAAGTTATTTTTTTCCCATTTTGTTTCCTCAAGCTTTTGTTTTGTTCAGAACTATTCCAATTCAAACATCTACAGAGTTTTCTTCAAAAACATAACGGCATTTCAGATACATAAACACAACATTTCAACAAGGATTCTGAGAAAAATATTAAATAACTGATATAATCTGGCCTCTTAATATTGGATTTTGAGGGACTTAAAAATATATTTCCTTGTGATAAAAATTCACATTGTAAGAAGAATTTGATTTTTGAAAAGAGGAGAGCTGGTTGGAGAAAGCAAGTAAGTTGTGAAAAATATCTCCTCCCCCCAAAAGAAAACTTGGCAAAGAGACACTTCATGGTTTAAGTAATATGCATATTTTAGGCTTTGCCATTTTTACAAAGCCTTTTAATAGGCTGGAAAGATCTAAAAAAAATTACCTGCATTGAGTATAAGAAATCATAACAAAGTCTTTTTATATTCAGAGTCAGTGTTAATTAGATGTGACTTTGAGAAATCTTTTAAAGTGCAGGTGAGATGGAGAGCAAGCCTGATACAGAAGCCAGCCAGTCAAGAACAAGCTATTGAGCACATTAGTAGGAAAGGCTTTCCCCAGAGACTCGTTATTTGAAGATTGAAAAAGAATGTCTAGACATCAAATGGGTTTTGGACAGTTTAAGGTACTAAAGTATTTTCCTGGGGAAAAATTTATATTAGAGGCAGATCATAGAGCTATACAATGGTGGAACAGAATGAAAGATGAGCGATACTTGGCTCGTAAGATATTATATGTCCCTGTAGCAATGTATTTGCATTTTCCCCCAAGAGTCTCAGGAATGAAAGATGGAGGTATGTTTGCTGAAGCTGTTTTCTGGGTAATGGAATCACATTAGTGAATTATCCTTAGTGTCCATACAAGGCAAAATTCTGTGCAATCAAATCTCAGTAAAAAGTTACGGAAAATTGTCACCTGCTTGTAACCAATCTTGCTTCTCTATAATATTCTCTGCCAAAGATACATGCCTGCATACTAAGTGGCTTCAGCAAGGTCTGTGGACCATAAGGTGCCAGTCTCCCCGTCCATGGGAGTCTCCAGTCAAGAAGACTGGGGTGGCTTGCCATGCCCTCTTCCAGGGGATCGCCCCTACACGGGGATTAAACCCTTGTCTCTCGCATCTCCTGCACTGGCAGGTGGGTTCTTTACCACTAGTCATCCGGGAAGCCCATCGCCCATCTGATCATCCTAAGTGAAGTGAAGTCGCTCAGTCGTGTCTGACTCTTTGTGACCCCATGAACTGTAGCCCACCGGGCTCCCCCGTCCCTGGGATTCTCCAGGCAAGAATACTGGAGTGGGTTGCCATTTCCTCCTCCAATGCGTGAAAGTGAAAAGTGAAAGGGAAGTCGCTCAGTCGTGTCCGACTCTTAGCAACCCCATAGACGGCAGCCCACCAGGCTCCTCTACTTTCTCTCATTTGTTTTCTCTCACATTTGCTCTGGTTTTCAGGATAACATTTCTGCCATCTTGATAAAACTGCAATGTTGAATAAATGAAGACCTAGTGAATCAGGAGATCTTTTTTTTTTTTTTTTAATCCATCCTCACCAATACCAGTCATGTTTTTGGAAAAAAATAAACATCATGTGAGTATTGGGTACCTTGGTTCAGCTGGACTGTAATTTCGCTACTTTGGTAAAGTGGGTCTTCTTCCTCTATTGAAGGCGAAAGGAGAAGGGTTGTGGCATGTATGTGTTTTCAAGGCTCGGGTAATGAATGAGAAAAGTGTGTGTCTAAGGAAAGACAGGGCATTGCCCTTTTCCTCATTGTTTTCCTTTGCACGTTAGCCTGACAGGCTCCTTCTTGTGTTCCAGTGAACAGACAGCTTGGGAGAGAAGTGAGAATTTGAGAAGTTACTTCCATCTGGTTGGTTCCAAGTACAAACTGTTCTTTTTCCAAGTTTCAGTGATGCTGTGTGACAGAAAGCTGAGAAGAGCCCATTTTCTCAATTGCCTCGACAAGGAGCATGGTGAAGTTGACACCTGGGGCTATCAGCTGGCCATGCTTGGTTGAGCAAGGTCTTCATGGGGACTCTGAGAACAGAGACTGTGAAAGTAGTCAACCAACAAGTACTTCATCCCTCGACCTTGGTGGTTAGGAAAGATCTGAAAGTGGTTTTAGAGTTTCAGTTTGCAATGCTTAAAAATTATGTATAAATTTAAAAAAAAATTAAGATCATGAGTCCCAGTCCATGTAGCAGAAAAAAAATCATGGTTGTCATATTTATTGGAAAGATTACTGAGATTTTTATTTTCTCTAAAAATGTTAATGAATTTACCCTGATTTTTCCACAAATACTTTCTAAAACCATTTGTCTTTATGTAGGAATTTCGGTTCCAACTTCCTGAATCAGACAATTGCAGAGCCTATTTGCCTCCAGTCTTGATGTTAAACTAGTCTATGAACTTGGGCAGAGGCCCTAAGGGAAGCCAGAAATTCAGTCACCTTAAACACTCTGCTTCAGCCTTTGGTAGAGTTAGGTGAAACACAGGACTCACAGTTAAGTTTGCATTACAGATACACAACAAAAATAGTGTTTTTTTTTAAATACAAGTAGGTCTCATATATTGAATGGTGCTTACTTACATTGGAAATTGTTGCCTATCTGAAATAAAATTTAACTTGGAATCCTGAATTTTTATTTGCTATTTATTGGAATGTGTCTGAAAATAGATATATCAACGGATGAAGATAAATTATTACTGGGCAATGGAATTACAAATTATTTCAATTTTGTTCCTTATGATTATCAGTCTGCCAAATGTTTTGAATGAGTTTTCATTACAAATTATATACATAATTCACCGCTGGATTAAGATGTTCAATTAATGAGATATTGAGCCAATATTTCTTGAGCTGGTTTTGTGCTCTAAACTTGACTGTTATATTCTGATTCACAGGATACTGAAACAAATAGAAAAATATTATACTGTGAATATTTGACCAAAATGGCAGATGCCAGTCAAGAGAAAAATTCTGAAATCAACAAATAGATAAAATCCTTTCATATGGAATGAGGATGTTTTATTAAAAAATAAGGAATAATGTGACATAACTGAAAGAAACCATATGTGTACTGTTTCAGAGATCTGAATGCTGCTTCTTAGTGTTGTTGATGTTGTTTTTAAATTTTTCCAGAAACGAACAGCCTGTATTTAAAAGTGGATGAAAAATGTGGGGGTGGTAGAGTGGATAAAAAAGTGTATTTTAACAAAACATCGAAGAAAAACTTTAAATATTTATATTATAAAATACTTCATTAGAATGTTATAAAGACTAATGAAACAAACATCTGTGTACCCACCATCCAGCTTTTTAACTTATCAGATTTTAACATTTCACTACATTTGTTTTTTATCTTGTTAAGCTATAAAACTTTTCAGATAATGCTGAAACTGTTTTCCTTCCAAACACATTACCCTGTAATCCCTTAGCTGAGATGTTAGCTGCTATCTTGAATTCAATGTTTATAATCCTCAGGAGAGTCCTTTAATCTTGTCTGCTTAACATGTTTATATATGTCAATATCCATAAAACATATATACTATTGTATTGTGTTATTATTGAGTTTTTATAGATGATAAAACAATATCACATCATTATTTAATTGTTTTGTTCTACTATGGTTTCTTTTTTAAGACTCACATTAATAAATATATTTCTAAATCACTAATTATAACTACTGTAGCATTCTTTCTTACAGATATAATTTATTTATCCACTTGTGTTTGGTGAAGGTACTTCCCAGTTTTTATTTAGTAGCAATCATACTGCAGTAGAGTTTCTTGCATGTGTTTCACTGCACATAAATAAACAAGTTTCTGGTAAAATTAGAAAGATCGAATCAAGGTTGTGGACATCTTCAATTTCACAAGATAGTATCAGATTGCTCAAGAAATCGGTAGTAGCAATTTACATGTTTTCTGAAAATCTATGAGTTTATTTCCTCACCTTCTCACCAAGTTTTGTTACTATCAGACTTTGAAATTATTTCAGTCTCTGAAATGATATCTCATAATTTTATTCTCCATTTTCTGATTTGTTAGTAAGTTTTAAACTTTATTCTGATAGTTATTGGTCATATATGTGCAATTTTATGTGAGTTATGTGCTCATGTGTTTGCCAAGTGTTTATTTAGATACTTGTCTTTTTTCTATTAAGTTTTAGAAATTCGATGTCAGTTCCTGATTATAATGTCTATATGTGTTCTCCTGAGATGCAGATTATGCTTCTTAACTTCATGTATGTTTTTCCAACACTCTGTAAGTGTTGTTTTGAAAAAATATATAGTTTCTATAGTCAAATGTATATTAGTCAAATGAAAGATAGTATATCTTTCATTATTAGTCAAATGTATATTTGACTATATTACATTATAGTCAAATCTATATTATTCTACCTTATTTACATATTCTTATCATATAAGATATTCTATACTCCAATATCCTAAAGTTAGACTCCTAAAATTTTTTTAAATGTTTAAAATTTTGCTTCCCACCTTTGCTTTTTAAATATACAGGTAGGGATTTTAGAAGAGATACAATGTTTTATTGTATAACAAAATGACCTAAAATGATTCATTTGTTGCCACTTTTCACCATTTATTTATTTATTTTTGTTCCAGTGTGATTGACATACAGTTTCATATTAGTTTCAGGTATGCATAGTAGCGACTCAATATTTCGAAATGGTCATCACGATAAGTCCAGTTATAATCTGTCACTATATAAAGTTATTACATTATTGTTGACTGTATTCCCTCTGTTGTATCTTATATCCCCATGACATTCATTTGATAAACAGATGCTTGTATCTCTTAACCCTTTTCATCTAAAATGCCCATTCCCCAACCTCCCACTTCTCAGCAATCACGGGTTTGTTTTCTCTGTGAGTCCATTTCTGTTTTGTTTTTAGATTCCACCTGTAAGTGACATCACACAGTAACTGAGCTTCTCTGATTCATCTCACTTAGCGTACCCATTAGGTCCATCCAATGTTGTCACAAATGGCAAGATCTATTTTTTATAGCTGAGTAATACTCCACACGTGTGTGTGAGAGATACTTGTCCATTCATCTACTGGTGTACACACAGGCTGTTTCCTTGCTTGTGCTCTTTATTTATTTATTTATTTTTTTGTGATCAAGACATGCAAAGTTTCGAAGGCCATGTTAAAGAATTGTCGGCCTTTATCCTAAAAGCAGTGTGAACCGATGGCTATGTTATGAACAGGGGAGTGTTTTGAGAGATTTATTCTGACTGCTCTGCAGAGAATGGGTTTGTCAGGAGCCATCACCAACATAGGGAGGACACTTGGAATCTATTCAGGTGATCAAGATGAGATGATGGCAACTGATTTAGGTAGTGACAACAGTAATGGAGAGAAGTTCAGAGATTTGAGAAGTAAACAGTAAAATAGGTAGAAATTTCTATCAGTATGTGTATGAGGGGGAAGGAGATATCAAAGATTTGTGGACACCACCTATTAAGCAGTTCCGCAAATCCTTCATGTCTGTGCTCTTATAAATAATACTTCAATGAACATAGAGGTGCATGCATCTTTTTAATTAGTACTTTGTTTTCATTCGATAAGTAGCAAGAAGTAGCATTTTTGGATTTAATGATAGTCCTATTTTTAATTTTTTTGAGGAACCCCCATTATTTTCCATAGTGACTGCATCAATTTACATTCCCACCAACACTGCAGGAGGGCTGGCTTTATTCCACATCCTCACTAATGTCTATTTTTTGTTTTGTTTTGTTTTTTTTTTGATAATCACTCTTTTGACAGGTATGAGGTAATATCTCACTGTGGTTTTGATTTGCATTTTCCTGATAAGTGATGTTGAACATCATTTCATGTGCCTGCTGGCCATCTGTTCATCTTCTTTGGAAAAGTGTCTATTCGAGACCTCTGTCCTGTATTTAATCAGGTTGTTTGTGTGTTTTTTCTTCATATTAGGTTGTATAAATTCTTTATATAAGCTGGCTATGAAACTTTACCAGTTGTATGATTTGCAAGTATATTCTCCCATTCAAGTAGGTTTCCTTTTTGTCTTATGGATGGTTTCCTTCTCTGTTCAAAAACTTTTAGTTTGATGTAGCTCTATTTGTTTATTTTTGTTGTTGTTGTCCTTCACTGAGGACATGTGTCCAAAAAAATATCACTGAGACTAAAGTCAAAGAGCTTACTGAAGAGGGATATTGCTGTGGCCACTTGCACTTCCAAGCTCCAGCTAGGGAGTTACTGAGTGTCATCACCTCTTGCACGCACAGACTTTAGCTAGAAAGCAGGAGAATAGTGCAACCATCTGCATCCACAGACCCGATGGAGGAAGTGGGGGAGTGCTGCAAGGCTCATAACTCTTCGGCTTCAGCAACGTGGAAGGATAGTGCCATGATTGCTTTTCCCTTTCCATATTAGAAAAGACCCTGATTCTGGGAAAGACAGGAGGCAGAAGGAGAAGAGGACAGAGGACGAGATGGTTTGATGGCATCACCAACTCAATGGACATGGGTCTGAGCAGGCTCTGGGAGATGGAGAAGGACAGGGAAGCCTGGCGTGCTGTGGCCCATGGGGTCACAAAGAGTCAGACATGAGTGTGGAACCGAACAACAGCAACAACTAGCAAGCTTGGTGGCAAGCGCAGCAGCGGCATCCGCCAGAGCCTCCGCCTCTGCAGAGCATCTCCACTGTTCTCTGCTCCGTCAGCCAGTGCGTTTAGATTCACTAATGGCTTGCCTTCGCATACAGTCTGGGCACTTTTTGAACTGCTCTTATTTTACTGGGTCTTAGGGTGAGTGAAGCTGCCTGTAAGCCCTTTGAGAAGGGTGTCTCTGTTTCCTATACACTTTGATTTTCTAAACCAGACATCTTGGGGACTTGTTTTCTGGAGGAGACCCCAGGGGTTAGGGTGTCTCACGGGGGATGCCAAGCCGTCACTCCTCCAGGAGAAGCACCCATCTGGTGAGATCCTTCCCTGTTCTGTATCACCATGCCCATGGTAGGGTTTTTGTCAAGAGCATGTGTCTGCTTCTCCTACCCATCTCCACGTGGTTCTTTTCCTCTTTTGTGTTGGAGCGCGTGTTTGGCTATTTCTCAGATTCTTTTCAGAGGGAATTGAGCCATAGGTATTGTGTATTTGTTATGTCCACGGGAGGAAGTAAATTCAATCTCTTCCTACACTGCCATGTTGAACCTCTTCACCATTTGTTTATAATGTCACAACTATCATTGATCAAATTCTCATATAGATGAATCTGTTTCTGAATCCTCCATCCTAATCCACTGCTTTATGTATTATTTCTGTGACACTGTTTGACTTTTGTAGCTATTATAATAAAGGTTGAAAACTGGTGAGAAAAGATTCCTCAGTTCAGTTCAGTTCAGTCACTCAGTTGTGTCCGACTCTTTGCAACCCCATGGATTGCAGCACACCAGGTTTCCCTGTCTACCACCAACTCCTGGAGCTTGCTCAAACTCATGTCCATTGAGTCAGTGATGCCATCCAGCCATCTCATCCTCTGTCATCCCCTTCTCCTCCTGCCCTTAATCTTTCCCAGCATCAGAGTCTTTCCCAATGAGTCAACTCTTCACATCAGGTGGCCAAATTATTCTTACTTGCTCTTAAATATTACATTAGCCACTCCACACAAATTTGAGGAGCCTGTCCAATGTCATGAAAAAGAAAGTTTGCACTCTAAAGAGAAATGTATTTATTGATTGGTTGAGGACAAATGGAAACCTTTAAATATCTCACTTTTGTTCATGTCTCCTTTAGTATCTTATGCTATTATTTTGTAATTTTTTCCATGGTGATATGAATTGTGAATGGAATATTTTTGTATTGTATTTTATAAGAAATTATGTCTAGTGAGTAGGAATTTATTTATTACTCATAATTATATTTTGTCTTGAGCTTAGTATTAGACAAATTCTAGCAGTTTGTAGACTTTCTTTCTAGTCAATCCACATATTCTGGAGGGAAATACACTTTTATCTCTTTCTTTCTAGTTTTTATATCTTATCATGTTTTCTCTTATCATGGTTAAAGCATCCAAATTCAAGGTTTAATAGAGATACTGATAATGGGCATTCTTGTCATTACTGAATTAAACAATAATGCTTCTTTCACTTTTACAGCCTAATCTGATCTTTTCTGTTGATATCTGAACTGTATCTTTTATCAAGTTAAAGAAATTCTGTTCTCTTCCGAATTCAATGTGTGTTTTTATCATGAATGAATGCTGAACTCTATTGAATGCTTTTTCTGCTGTAATTGAAATGATTCTATGGATTTTCACTGTAAATCAGTTAACCCAAGATCAGGGCTGCCGTATTTCTGTTCAAACCATGGTCCATGCAAACCTAGGATGGTGCCATCACCATATCCTACCCCATTATTTACTCTGTGAATGAGTTATGTCCTGGAGCTTTTCAATGTGTCACGCTCTATGGTGGATATTTTTCTATATTAAACCATCACTGAAGGTTGTAGGCTCTTTCCTTCAAGCGTGGAGTCTCCAACTTTAGTGGGTAGCAAAATCACCAGGAGAAATTAAAGCAAGTCTGGCCCCATCAATAAATGAAATTCAGTACATCTGGGATGGGAACTAAGAATTTACATTTCTGATAAACTTCTGGGGATAGTGATGCCCCTGGTCCATGCACCACCGGATTGAGAAATGGTTGAACAAGAGGAAGATAGCCCAATTCCCTAAATAATGAATGGATTTTACCCACTCAATTAAAAAGGAAAGACCACTCACCCTGTGAAAGGCATATAAACTTCCACCTTTAAGCACCACGTTTGGGATTTCTTTCTTATAAGTAGCTTATGATTATGTTAACCAAACACACTTAACGATGTTTTTATAGATAGATTGACAGATGAGAGTGAACGTGTTAGTTGCTCAGTCCTGTCCTACTCTGTGACCCCATGTAGTCTGCCAGGCTCCTCTGTCCATGGAATTTCTCAGGCAAGAATATTGGAGTGAGTTGCCATTTCCTTCTCCAGGGGATCTTCCTGACCCAGGGATCGAACCCAAGTCTCACACTGCAGGCGGATTTTTTACCATCTGAGCCACCTGGGAAACCCAAACACACATAGGATGTTTTTATAGATAGACAGATGGATAGATGCGTAAATAGACACAAAGCTGAATTCCATTTGCTAGTATTTATTGAGGATTTAAAATTTTATATTCATATATGAGATTGGTTTATGATTTTGCTTGATAACTTCTCTGTACTTGTTATACAAAATAATTCTCATATTTTATTTTCCTAAGGAATTTATATAGACTAGAAATTACATATAGCTTGATGATTTGATAAAAAAGTTCCCTATTAGGGTGACATCACCCAGATAGTAGTGTAGGAAACCCCAGACTCTGTCCCCTGACAAAGATGAACTACTAGACAGCTATCCATGAACAAAGATAGCTTTGCAAGAGCTCTGGCATTCTCTTAAGAAACTTAAGAATGTGTTTGTTGTTGTTTAGTCACTAAATTGTGTCTGACCCTTTTGTAATCCCAAGGACTATAGCCTACCAGGCTCCTCTGTCCATGAGATTCTCCAGGCAAGAATACTGGAGTGGGTTGCCATTTAACTCCCCAACTCAGGGATCGAACCCATGTCTCCTGCATTTCAGGTAGATTCTTTACCTCTAAGCCACCAGGGAAGCCCCAACTTTAACAACACAGTGGGACAAAAAAACTTGATCAGAATGAGTGACCAGCTTTCCCAGTCATTCAGGACACCACACAGAGGGCCTACTTTGGTTTCACCCCACCCAGAGAGGAGCAAAGCTGAGACAGATAGAAAAAGCTGGGAACAAAGGAGAAAAACAGGGGCCACCAATCTCAGCTCTGCAGGGGGAGTGCCTACTGTTCCCAGTGACACTCTGCACACAACCCCAGCAGCCTTTGCCTCTAAAGGAACCTCTGGCCATCAAAGCTACTGTGAACTGTCTGCAGATTTCACTAGTTTTCCCACCACAGTTATTTGATTTGTTATCATCAGCTGCTTGAGGCCCTTCCCACTCTCTCC
Source organism: Ovis canadensis (assembly GCF_042477335.2). Taxonomy (NCBI): domain Eukaryota; kingdom Metazoa; phylum Chordata; class Mammalia; order Artiodactyla; family Bovidae; genus Ovis; species Ovis canadensis. Next base: position 22,472,331 of record NC_091262.1, read on the forward strand.
TCTCTGCTCCCACTAGAGTCCAGAACCTTCACTCACATCCAGCCCAGGACTCAGCAACAGTGAGAGAGCAAGATGGCAACATAGACCCCCACACCTGACCCCCACCACTACGTGCAAGCTCAGAGCAGTGCCCTCCAGCTGTGCCTTTGCACCAAGTTGGCATGACGCCCACCGCCTGCCTCCGCTGCCATGCGCACACCCTTGGTAAGATCCTGTAGCCAGAGGTGCACACACAGAGAGCCAACCAAGGCCCACAACAGCTGCGTGTGGGCCCGGACTTGGCCCTGTCTCTTGTCTCTGACCTGTACCCCTGCGTTCATCAGCCCCCAGCCCCACCAGCTGGGCACGTGCACGCCCCAAGACTCACCATTGGCTTCGACTGCCCTGTAGCCACAGTGAATCCTATTGTCAAGGAGTATATACCACAGCCAGGGTTACACAGCTGTGTGTAGACCTGGAGTTGACTCCATGTTGTATCACTAGCCAGCATCACGGGGTTCACCTGCAGGGGGGCCTTTCCAGGTGTATACATGCAATCTTGACCTGACTCTTGACACTGGTCTTCACTAATATGTGCCTATGGCATGACTCAATGGCCACAGTAGTGCTTACGGACAGCCAGGGCCCTCAGAGCTGCTGGTGTGCCCCCAGTTGGCTTCAGCCTTTGCTGCTTGCCCTGGCCCACCTAACACTGTGTGTGTGTGTGCAACTGGCTTCTGCCACTGCACAGGCACCTGTAGGTGACCCCACAGACAAAGGTGAGCACACCACTGACCCTGGCCACTACTGCTGCCTGTCCTGGGCCTTATCACATTTGCAATTATATGAAAATAATAAAAATTTGAGTAATTCATTAACAGTTAAAGAAACTTATGGGTAGTAAGCCATACAAAGAAACCAATTCAAAGCCATAGGGTGCTTATTTCTGACTATGCTGTTCAGTTGTTCAGTCATGTCTGACTGTTTGGGACCCTATGGACTTCAGGACACCAAGCTTCCCTGTCCTTCACTGTCTCCTGGAGTTGGCTGAAATTCATGTCCATTGAGTCAGTGATGCCATCCAACTATCTCATCATCCTCTGTTGCCTCCTTCTCCTCCCACCTTCAATCTTCCCCAGCATCAGGATCTTTTCCAATGAGTAACTTCTTCACATCAGGTGGCCACAGTATTGGTGCTTCAGCTTCAGCATCAGTCCTTCCAATGAATACTCAGGGTTGATTTCCTTTAGGACTGACTGGTTTGACCTCCTTGCAGTCCAAGGGACTCTCAAGAGTCTTCTCCAACACCACAATTCAAAAGCATCAATTCTTTGGTGCTCAGCCTTTGTTATGGTCCAACTCTCACATCTGTACATGACCATTAGGAAACCCATAGCTTTGATTTATACAGACCTTTGTTGGCAAAGTGATGTCTCTGCTTTTTGATATGTTTATCATGACTTATCTTCCAAGGAACAAGAGTCTTTTAATTTCATGACTGCAGTCATCGTCTGCAGTGATTTTGGAGACCAAGAAAATAAAATCTCCCACTGTTTCCATTTTTTCCCCATCTATTTGTCATGACATGATGGGACTACCCACAATCTTAGTTTTTTGAATGCTGAGTTTCAAGCCAGCTTTCTCACTCTCCTCTTTCATTCTCATCAAGAGGCTCTTTAGTTCCTCTTCATTTTTTGCCATTAGAGGGGTATCATCTGCACATCTGAGTTTTTGTTTTGTTTTGTTTTTGATGAGGTATTCCAGAAACCAACCTTTGAGATGTGATAATTAGATGAGAACATGCAAGTCCTTTCCACAGATAGATACAAAACAAAGTTCTGAAGCCAAAATGAACTTGGTGTGTTGAGAAAGCAAAGAGTTCACTGTAGTAGGGAAAAGGGTCAGTTGGAGAAGAATTGGAGATGCAGGTAAGCAGAAAGAAAGATTATGTGATGCTCTGTGGACACAGTAAGGAGTTTAGACATCATTAAATGCAATAAAAAAATCAAAATATTTATGACTGGTAGTGACAAAATTTAATTAGTATGTTAAAGATTATTTATGTCTACTCTAGGAAGAATAATATTATACAAAAGTAAGAGTAAAAATGTGAAGTCCAGTTGAAGATGACTTTGTTAGTCTAGAGAGACATCACCGATGCTGCTGGGGGAAAGTCAATAGATCTGAGCTGCATTTTGAAGAAAGATTTGACAGAATTGACTTGCTGATGGACTGGCTATGGGGATGCAAATTTAATATACAAGCTTATAATGTGCCCCAAACTCAGCCTACCTGGAGACAAAGTGTTGTACCATACCTAGAAATGACTTCGTTACAAAGGAGAAAACTTGTTTCTACATAGGTAATTTACCGTGTTAATAGTATGTTATTGTATTTTCTTGATTTACAACTGAGGATTTTAGCTTGCAAGCTGGAACTTGAGTGGCTTCCCAGAGGGGTCCGTGGTAAAGAATCTGCCTGCCAATGCAAGAGAAGCAGGAGACATGGGTTGGGAAGATTTCCTGGAGGAGGAAATGGCAACCCACTCCAGTATTCTTACCTGGGAAATCCCATGGACAAAGGAGCCTGGTGGGCTAGAGTCCATGGTGTGGGAAAGAGCTGACATGACGCAGAGACTGAGCATGCACACGATGGACCTCAACGTTACTCGGTTTACTGACTGCTGATGCCTAAAGTTTCAGTAAGCTACAGCATTCCTCCAGGATCCTAACAGGATGTACACATCTTTGCTTTTCAAGATGCTGCTTGGCATAGAAGTTGGTAATCATCAGAGCAGATATGAGTAACTCTGGGTTATTCTCTACTGAGGCCTTCTGAACAAACAAACAAACAAAAAACAATCCTAAAATAGCTGTCTACAAAGTGACTCCAAATATAGGAACTTGAAGTAAATAAGTCATGTAAGAATCGAATCACCAGTCTATGTCCGATGCAGGATACAGCATGCTTGGGGCTGGTGCACGGGGATGACCCAGAGGGATGTTGTGGGGAGGGAGGTGGGAGGGGGGTTCATGTTTGGGATCGCATGTACACCCGTGGTGGATTCATGTCAATGTATGGCAAAACCAATACAGTATTGTAAAGTAAAATAAAGTAAAAATAAAAATTTAATTAAAAAAAATAAGAAATGGGAAAGGAGGTGCTATACCAGAAATCTATCAGAAGAGAGGCAGTTTAGGGGACAAGCATGGTAAATGTGGCTACCATGACCAACAGCTTTATATGTATTTATTTCATTTAATGTCTTGTGATTGCCACATCAGGTCTATGAAGCTAGTATAATTTTCCACCTTTTCAGCTAGAGAAACAGAAAAAGAGAAAAACTGACTAACTTGCACAAGGTCACACAGCTTGAAGGGAACAGAAGAGAGAATCTGAGCCCAGGTCTACACAGCATCAAGGTCAATGCCATTTAAGGACTCTGCCTCATCTTATACGTGTCAGGTATAGAGTTCCACGGTGAATACCAGGATTTGAAGGGTTGCTCCGTCCTGAATGTGACACCTTTGCACTAGCAAGAGTTCTTAATTTGTCTTAAGGGATAAGACAGGAAAAAGCCAAATTATTTCCAATAATCTTTAAGAAATAGTTTTAATAAAAGACACTTCCTGTATCTTCATGTAGTTGGGCTACTTTCAAACTCGCTAGAACATGGTTCTCATATTTGCTTTTGCTTTTCTTCATTTGAAAAAACTTTACCTGTGAGTAAGGGTAGATAGAGTTATAACAGGTTCATCAGGCAAACACAGCTCCATGTGACGCAGGTCAGGATTTCTTCTACGAGATTGGCTGTATCAGCTTGACTCCAATCCTCTACCTCACAAACAATCAGAGATGATTTTCTGCCACAACAAACAGTTGCTAAATCTCCCCTTCTGCTTCAGCCAGGCAGATGACCTCCATGCTTATGCCACTCACCAATTTCCACTTGCAATCTAAAATCATTTGCTCCAGAGCCAGCCCGTGTGCAATATTCTATGATTCAATATTTCAATCATGTGTCTCTCTGACATGTTTTTTCCTGTCCACATGAAGCCTGAGTAAATTGCAACGAGCTTTGACTAGAACTCTCAGAAAGTAGTCTACCAACTTCTGCCTCCTGGAGCAAGATCAGGGGACAGACCACCAAGTTCATTCCACTACCAACCATTATTAATCAATCCACCTTGCAGAAGACGTGGAGTGCCATCACAAAAAACTCCAGAAATCTTCATTAACGCCACCGTTTTTCCCAAGTGGAAATAGCACTGAACACAACGAACTGATGTTTACCAGCTCTATTAAATTTCAAAGTGCTAACCCACCTCTCAGTATTCCAGAATATTTCAGAGCAGGGTTGTTGTTCTTGTGTTCAGTTCTCTCTGCCCTGAGATTCAAAGACAAGATACCACCTCATCCACTTGGGCAGCATATTGAGATTTGATGCCATTCTCTCATTTCTGCAATGTTTTGAAAAGAGAATCGAATCCATTTGATTCACATTCTTATTGAGCCAGTGTTGATCATCAAAATGATATTAACAGCAGAGTCCTAAATTAACACTCATGGCATTTAGGATCCAACAGAGCCATCTATCTAAGGATGTCAAAGAACCACTGATACAATTCTTCAGTAAGTTTAAAGTGGAGAGAAAATAAGAAAATGAAGGAATGTGGAGGCATGAATACAACCCTCAGCACCAAATATTTCTGTGTCTCCACGGACCTTAAAAATAAAACTCTTCTCAACATCCGGGGGTGATGTTTTCTACCTTTCCTGTTTAGCCTTATTGTTAAAAGGAGAGGCATAATGATCAGTGTCGGGAGACCTGACCTCTAGACTCAGCTTATCTATTAATAGCAATTTTTCTTTCACCCTGGCTATGTGGCTTGATCTCTCTGACTTTCAGTTTTTCCCCTAAATTTGAAGATTACATAAGATATGTCATTCTCAAACTGTTATCAACAGAACGATACACATAGTTTTACTCCTGTGCCTCTGAGGTTGCCAAAAGAAGGGAATGGGTTACGAGAGTGTCTGAGTAGGCATAGGTTGAAAAATCTTATTGATCTTCTTCAATCAGCATTTATACTGAGGCTCCATGTTAGAGTCCACACCTGAAGATTGGATTCAAGTACTAGAAATGTGTGTTACCTTGAGTTACATGCAGTTTTAAGGACCCTAGGGCCCCAGTACCTTCAGGGTATAGGCACAGTAGTGGGTGCATTCTAGGTATAAAAGATGAGACATAACCAGTTCTTGACAAGGTCATTTAATCAGAAGGATCTGTGGATAACAGAGCCAGGTGAGGGAAAACAAGGCATCAGAACTGTTTAGGTCCTAACAGATGCTGACCTGACGTGCAGGAGATTAAGGAAGACAGGATGAAAGATGGAGAAGTTTCCTGGAGACCTAAACTGTGAACCAAGTGTTATATATACTCATCAGGATTTTGTTTCCCTGAAAGACAATCATTGCATTGTCTTTCCGAATTTTTATTTAAGTTTTTATGAGCTGTATCCTTCTTCCCAAGACCACAATCCCTTTACAAGTTAGATATGCTCCGACACACTTTAATTTAATTATGTTCAGTGCTCTCAAAAAGATTTGCCACAATTACTACTTTGAGTTTCTTAGAAACTGGTTGGTTGTGTCAGGCATATGTAAACAGTCTCACTGTAGTAATATTTTTCAGCTTTCTTGGTGAAATTTTAACTTTGAATATGATTCACTGTGAACTGGCTGGCATTGAAGTAACTCCATCAACCCACCTTCCCAACATACACATCCTAATAAAGGGTGATCAAAAAACAAAGAGAGTATAGAACAAGAATATAGAAAGAAGTGGTACTGCAGTTTAGAGTGGGCTGAGAGAACTTCGGAGAATTTGATGGGAAAGGGAAGCAACTTTCTAGAAAGAATAGTGAATGGGTGGTAAGTTGCTCAGTCATGTCTGACCCTTATGACCTCATGGACTGTAGTTCCCCAGGCTCCTCTATCCATGGGATTCTCCAGACAAGAATACTGGAGTGGGTTGCCATGCCCTCCTCCAGGGGATCTTCCTGACCCAGGGATTGAACCTGAGTCTCAAGTCTCCTGCATTGGCAGGTGAGTTCTTTACCACTGGTGCCACCTGGGAAGCCCAGTAAAAATATTAGAATTCTCAAGGTAACTGATAGTACAAAGTGGATAAAAAGTCCTCCTCTCCAGGGACGTAAAAGCCAGCTCCTATGATGCTGGTCTGTGTTGAGTGGGAGGAGAGAAAGAGCAGGTTACCATTACTATGCCTGTAGATCTATTTTCTGAAGTCTGGAAAGTGAGAGGACTGGGATGTGAGCCTTCAGAACTGGCAGCAGGGCCAAGAGAGTGGTGGGGTTAGACTGCAGTTCAGCTGAATGGCTTCTCCTCACCTAAGAGATTCACTTTCTTTTGGAATCCCATGAGAGTGCAGAAGAAAGCACAGCTCTTGTCTCATCTCTGACCTCAATCCATCCACCCACCTCCCCTGCCCCTGCACGGCCAAAGGCATGAGAGTAATTCAGGTGAGGCGTTTTGCAAACCGAGTTAGAAATTATTGATGTAATTATTGTATAAAAATGCATGTTCTGTATTCAGGATAGTCTCAGATTTGCTGGGAAATAGAAAAAAATCCCCTCAATAATAGTCCATGAACTTAATTACATAGAGGGATTTATGCGAGATTGCATGGATTTTGGTGTTACATGTAAATAAATATTTAAATGCACAGTGTGAACTCTTACTTATAGGTGGCCAGCAGTGAAGTGAATCCTTTTGTGAAGATTCTTTAAAAACAATTGGAAGAATACATAATGATGTGGGAAATATTCAAAATACACTGTTATATGGAAAAACTTAGATTATGAAATAGTACCATAGGGGACTTACTTCCCTTGGTGGTCCAGTGGTTAAGACTCTGAGCTCATGGTGCAGGGGATAAAATAAGAAATTTAAAAAAATAGTACCATAGAACAATCTCAAATTTTCTAAAATATAGGTTGTATGCACACACAATAATATACAGTTACTGATACTTATTAGCTGTAGATGTATGAAAGGGTATTTGTGTTAGTGGTGATTCCCTCTGCGTGTTGAGATTTTCTATCATGGACATGTATTAGTATTATAAAACAGGATGCAATATTTACATTTTATAGATTCAGGAGCTAGTTATGCTCACAAAGAAGTGGGTTAAAAATACTGTCAGTTTCCCAACTCAGTTCTTGGAAATTTTTTTTTGGTATTTTGAGGTTCACTTATTTAAATATTTCTTCAGCCATCTCCCTTCCTCCCACAGAGGACTGAAGACTGAAAAAGATTTACCTACATAGATGTTGCTGCTGCTGCTAAGTCACGTCAGTCATGTCCTACTCCGTGTGACCCCATAGATGGCAGCCCACAAGGCTCCTCTGTCCCTGGGATTCTCCAGGCAAGAACACTGAAGTGGGTTGCCATTTCCTTCTCCAAAATCCCCCAAAACAGACATCATCATTGATTAAGAGTTGTCTGAGAAAAAAATAAAGCAAATGGGCACAAACCTGAGTTCTGAGTTTCCCAGTGGTCACGGTAAATGTAAAAATGTGATATACTGGAGGACTCACCAAGAAACAAACAAGGTGATTCCTGACTCTCCAGTAGTTAGGACCCCTCCAGCTCCCTGCTTTCACTGCCAAGAGCGTGGTTCAATCCTGGGTGGGGGAACTAAGATCACACAAGCCACATGGCACAGCCAAAAATTTTAAAATAGATGTAAAATAATGAATAAGTGAGAAACAAACCAAAGCAAGAAACATACGCTGTTTCCTACCCTGACCTTATCAGGGAGTGGGTGGGGCATGGGGGTTGGGTTGGCCAAAAATAGTTGTTTGGGTTTTTCATGAGATATAATGGAAAAACCCAAACAAACTTTTTGGCCAACCGAAAATAAAATGCAGGACGTGTGTATGCTCTGCTGCTGCTGCTGCTGAGTCGCTTCAGTCGTGTCTGACTCTGTGCGACCCCATAGACGGCAGCCCACTAGGCTCCTCTGTCTCTGGGATTCTCCAGGCAAGAACACTGGAGTGGGTTGCCATTTCCTTCTCCAATGCATGAAAGTGAAAAGTGAAAGGGAAGTCGCTCAGTCCTGTCGGACTCTTTGTGACCCCATGGACTGCAGCCCACCAGTCTCCTCCACCCATGGGATTTTCCAGGCAAGAGCACTGGAGTGGGGTGCCATCGCCTTCTCTGGTGTATGCTCAGTCGTATCCAATTTTTTGTGACCCCATTGACTATAGCTCTTCAGGCTCCTCTGTCCATGGCAGTTTCCAGAAAGAATACTGAGGTAGGTTGCCATTTCCTACTCCAGGGGATCTTCCTGACCCAGGGTTTGAACCCGAGGCCTTGAATCTCCTGCATTGGCAGGCAGATTCTTTACCACTGTGTCACCAATGCAGAATGGTGGGGGAGAAAGTCAGGTGAACAGTTCTGGAAACATCATCTATGTGAACGATCTCATGCCAGTTACAAAGGCAATTTGTCAAATGCTTAGTTCTCTTTGCTAATTATCCATTAAAACAAACAAACAAACTCTGTTTTGCTGACAGAGAGAGTATTTTGTAGGATTAAGCATTTGTGTCCAGACCAGACTCCCTGGGTTTGAACCCCACTGCTATGAACTACTCATTCAGAGCCTTTGGGTAAGTAACTTATCCGCCGTTTCCAAGGTCTACATCCTCATTTATGAAATGGCAACTGTAATAGAATCTATCACAAATGGTGGTGAAGATGAAATGTGTGATGTTTCATTTCATGTGTCTACTTGACTGGCCATGGGGTGCCCAGATTAGACATTGTTTCTGGGCATGTCTGCGACAGTGTTTTCAGATGAGATTAGCATTTGAATCGGTGCACTCAGTAAAGTAGATTGCCCTCCCCGATGTGGGTGGGCATCACTGAAGCCACTGGGGGCTTGAATAGAACAAAAGGTAGAAGAAGGCGAAATTCACTCCCTTTAGCTTCCTGCCTGCCTGCTTGAGCTGAGACATCTCATCTCATCTCATCTCCTCTCATCTCCTCTGACCCTTTGGACTTGGACTGAATCACACCACCAGCTTTCCTGGGTCTCCAGCTTGCACATGGCAGATCGTGGGACTTCTCTGCCTCCATCATCACATGAGCTGATTCTTCATAATAAATCTTGTTTAACTCCTACTGCTTCTATTTCTCTGGAGAATCCAGACTGATATAAAATCGCAAAGTGCTTAGAACATAAAAAGAATTATAAAAACGCTATCATCTTCATTATCATCATTACCACCATTACCAAATAGAGCTATGAAAAAACACTATAATAACATCAATGCATAAATAAATTTGACTACAAGTTGGTGACATTGTAATGGAACCCATTTACTTGAACCACGGGGCCACCTAATCCTACCAGAGGAGCCGAATCATTCACAGAAGTTTCTGCCTTCCAGTTGTCATTTTACATGTGACCTAAACCTAATCCCAGTTTCACAGGTATTTTTATCATGACTCTTGGCTCAGGTGGTAAAGAATCTGCCTGCAATGTGGGAGACCTGGGTTCGATCCCTGGGTTGGGAAGATCCCCTGGAGAAGTGAATGGCAACCCATTCCAGGATTCTTGCCTGGACAGTCCCATGGACAGAGGAGCCTCGTGGGCTATAGTCCACTGGGTCACAAAGAGTCAGACACGACTGTCACACACTTTAACATGACTTCAATCTATTGACCCCACATCATTTTAAAAAATGATGAAGCTATCTGCAGGGCAGCAATGGAGACGCAGACAAGAGAAGATGTACTTGTGGACATGAGAAGAAGGAGAGTCTGGGACAAGATGAGAGAGTGGCACTGAAACATATTACCATATACAAAACAGACAGCCAGTGGGAATTTGCTGTGTGACTCAGGGAGCTCAAATCCAGGGCTCTGTGATAACCCAGGGGGTGGGTGGGGTGGGAGGTGGGAAGCTGGTTCAAGAGGGAGGGGACCTGCCTATACCTACGGCTGATTCGTGTCAGTATATGGCCGAAACCAACACAAAGTTATAAAGCAATTATCCTCCAACCAAAAATAGATAAACATAAAAAGATGTATTTTAAAAGCTTGTATGGAACCATCTTCAATCTGTTCCCATTTTGTTCCACCTCCTTGTGGGCTCCTTTATCACGTGCCGAATGCCCACCCTCCTTTTCCAAAACACACAAACCCACGCAGACATACACACACTGCCTCGTTCTCCGGACAGATTCAAACATCCTGAGAATTCAACAAGGAGGATTATGGATCACTAAACTTCAAGGGTTCAGAGAGGAAATATAGACTTTAATTTCTTTTCCAGGGAACATTGGCCCTTATGCCCCAAACTGTAGTACGATTTAATGAAATTCGAAGTTGTTATATGCCAGAAGGATATCTCTGAGAGGAATCCACACGCTTGTGTGTGTACGAGCATGCACACACGTCTGTATGAACACATACTCGAAAGAGAGATGATAGACCGTAATTACCCCATAACTTTGCAGATATATGCTCTAGGATGACCTTGGCCATGATCAACTTGCATTCCCACCATATATTTCTACTGATGGATGAAAGAATCAACATTTATCATAAATGATATCAGATCTACTCTTCTCTTGCTTTTTCTCCATGAATTCATGTTCAGTTAAAATTTAGAAACATTGTTTTCAATGTTTAGAAATAAAAGACAATATAATTATCTCCATTTTCAAGATGTGAAAACTGAGGATGGGTTCCATGCTGACCTTTCTTTGCTCCTTCTAGCCACTCTAATTGTATGGCCACGGGAACTGTCTCCAGCAGGCTGATGTGGAAATTAAGCTAGTCCGAGAACCCACAGACCTGGATTCTGGCCACTGATTTGGTATGAACTGCTCATGAGAACCTGGATCTCATTTTATCTTTCTGGATCTTAGTTTCCTCCTCTGTAAAGGCTGGGGAGAAAGGGAGATTACAGGCTCACCCACACTTAGAATTTTAAATTTAGCTGATATTCTTTCTAATTTCTTTTTTTATTTGTTCTCTGATTTAGTGTTTTGACCTCAATCCTAGCTTTCATAAATGTTCATTTATATTAACATATTGCCATTCTCCTCTAATTAATTTAATTCAATATTTCAAATAATGTGACTAGGAGAAATATTTCACATAGGCTAAAAAATATGTTAATAAACAATTAATAGAGTCCAATACACCACTGTTCAAAAATGTCCACACAATTACATGGACATATTTTTAAAGGAAAATATATTGGTAAGGGGAATTTGAGTTTAAAATGACTGGGTATTCAGCCAAGTTTAAAAGATGAACCCTGTAGTTTCTTTCTTTTTTTTTTTTTCCAGAGTGATCCTACGCAGGAGGCCTGCAGATGCCATATTTCAAATCATAGGAAATTATAGCTTAGTGAGCACTCTCTCCCCGTGAGCTCAAATAAAATTTCCTAAAGACTCCAGATCGACCACAGGCAGGGAAGGAAGTGTAAATGCTCTGAAAAGGAAATGTCTCTGTTACACTGGGAAGGCAGTCATGATCCTTTCCTTCTCCCCAGATCTCCATGCAATGTCTCTTCACTGAGATTCTGGCCATTAAATCCATACCGTCTGTCCAGGAAAACTGAGTCTCGTCTGCTTCAGAACTAAGCAGAGTACCCACTCTCAGAGCTCAGAACTAGCTTCCTCTCCAACTTTACCAGTTTGTTTGAATTGCTCCTTTTTCCAGTGAATAAGTGGTATAGGGAGGGAATATCTTTCTGCAGTGGATTGAAATAAACTACTATTTTTCTAAATGCTTTCAGTTTTAAACTTCTTAATTTAGCCACTTCACATAATATATTTCTCCTATTTTGGTCACTTTTTTCTTTCTCCTTTTCTGGACCAAATGACTACATAGGATTTTTCTTAATTTATTTTTAATTCTTTTATACCTGTTCTGAAATATTTAAAGCATGATACACATCAAAAAGTAATCTTCCTATTCAAATGCAAGGACCATGAACTTTTTTACACTTCACATAAAATAAAGCCATTTTAAAAAATCTGTCAAATATAATTTGGGTTCAATCAGGATTCATAATCTATGTTGCCAATTAGACTACAGGACATTTTACAATGTGAAAAACAAAAAAACAAACTCAGGGGGACAGATAGACATAAATGGAAAAGCTCCGTGAGATAAAAGAAACGTAATTGATGCACCTTTCAGTCCATAGCATTGATTTCTATTTATTATTACAAACTCTTCAAAACACAAAGATTGGATGTCAACATGTTATTCTGGAAGCATACAATTGAAGCAAGCATTACCTGCATGACTTACTTCATAAAATTTGTTTACCAGAATTGGATTTGCACGTTCATTTCAAAGGACTTTGAAGTGAGAGGAGGAAAGATGATTTAAGGTTTTTTTCTTTCCCTTAATGCTTTACTTTTGAGATTTACCAGACTTCAGTTAAATAGATGCCTTCTTGACAACCAGGAATCTTAGTAATATGAGTGAAGTGGAAGAAGTTGAGTTCGCCTAAACTTCCCTGTAGGCAGAGTGGAGCTCCGTGCAGGACCACTTTTATCAAGCACAGCTAGCTGACTTTGAAAATTCCTCCTGAGGAACAATGATCAGCGGACCCTTCTTACATTCATCTAATTTCCAAGCCTTGATGTGACATATGAAACAAGAAGAAAGTGGCAACAAAAATCAATGTGTCTAAATAGTTTGCTTCGAAACATACCTGTCACTGGCTTAACTCAGAAATTGGGTGGGATATTAGATCTGATATATTTTTGTTGTTGTTGTTGTTTTATTTTTGGTTCAGAATTTATTTCAGTCCCTGCAGGGAGAAAGTGGCAGAAAATCTGCCTTTAACTTGCACAGAGGGGAGTGTGCCTTCTTAGAAAGAATTTAAAATTACAAAAACATAAAACGTTCAGTACCTGCCCACTCTTGAATTGGGTTTTTATTCTCTCCTTTATCAACATGCTTGTGATTAAAATGAATCCAGTCACATCATAGTGGGATCATGGGCTTTTAAAAATTGTAGCTAAAATAAATCCATAGAAACTTAATTTATATATTTTAAATTATGAAAGTATAACATATTAGAGATTACGACTTTATAACTCTGATAGTTTTGCCGTTAGAATTTAGAGATAGGAGAAAACTAATATTAGACTGAATTTGGAATGCATTTATCTTATATTAGATTTTCTATATAATATGGCAGAAAGTCACACATTCTGTAAGCTATCAATTATTTCTCTATTTTATATAACATTTTCCTTGTTACTAAGTTTCTATACAGAGAGATAATATAAAATGTAAAATTTAAATAGTCCTCTGAAATAAAATACCTTGCTTCAGTCAGTATATAAAAATTTATTCTGCATATTATAAAGTTTAAAAATTACTTAGATACTTTTCTGACATACTTTTAAGAAAACAGTTACCACATCAAGAAAAATTAGCATTCATAAATAATAAACACATTGTGATCTTTTATGAAGCATTTTTGAAAAATATTCAAGTTGCCAAAAAATTACAAAGATGATTGTCTACTTTTAAACAAAGCAGTAAAAGCCATTCAACCTCCCATTCACACATAAATGCATTTTCTTTTCAGAGGATATTTACCCTTTAAGGGGACATTTTTAACCTTGTGACACCATAAAATTCCATGCATGCAAAGTTATTTGTTTTTATTTTGCTGACGTTCATCGTTGATCAGATATTTTCCATGGGTTTTATCATGTTATTCAACTAAAGGCATAGTTTTAATAGTTCATTTTAATGCCTTGATTAATAGGAAACAATCTCTTTAAAAATAATATTAGTGTTGGCATTTTGTGACGAATTACAAAAGCTAAGCAGACATGCTCTTTTGTGCCTTTTTTGAATTTCTTTTCAAAATGTGCTGAACTCACCAGTGTTTGGCCAAATCTACAAAGTCTTAACATTAGCTAAATATTAAATGAACTTTCAAATCTGAGAACAGTGTTCGCTTGCAGTGGGTGATGGGGTAGAAAGGGTTCAGATGGAGAATCCAGAATTTCAGCCTCTGTGATTATAGGTGCTGCAAAGGAGAACCAAATGCCCTCTGTCTGGGAGACCTAGGGCACTGCAAGTGCTGCTAACAGTCTCCAACCAGCTGATTTTAAAAGACCAAAGGCTCTTTCTAAAGTGGCAATAGTTACAGACTTGCTATCTAACAGCGGCAATTGCCCCCCAAAAGAGGCATTATCCTGACAATTTACAATGAAATTTTTCTGTGATACCAGACCTATAAGATTTTTTTTTAATTGACTGTTGAAGATTTTTCCTCCAAAACTAATAATGTATATCTCTGATCTATAAAATAAAATGTTTCTTTGGAAGAGAAATATAAATAAATATTCCATTTTTTAAAAGTACTTAGTAAACATGTTTTTAAATTTCTCAAATATATTCAAAATGTGCAATAATACATTTCAGAGAAAGGAATGATGCAAATGTTTAATATGATTCCCACAACTTGTTTTTAGCATAACTTGTAAGCAGCTGGACCAGCCAGCATCTAATACCAAAGATAAAAAAGAAAAGGTGTTTTTTGGAGAGACGGGGAGGCGTGCACCCTAGAACAAGAACGTGCTAGGGGCCTCTGAAACATGAAAGAGTACATTTCAACCATCAACAATCCAATGACAATTAATATTTGTGAAATATCTTGAAAACGATTTTGTTCATTGTTTATTTTGTGAAACTAGCAGAGTACCTTATTCCGCATCGTATTCTAAGTGGTACTTCTAAAACTCACTGGGATGTGGCACTGGTTCTGACATATTGAAGGTCAATTGTGTGAAGAAGCAAGGCAACAAACTCATCAAACGGCAGTAAATGGAGGTCTTTGTCTTTAAGTTATGAAGAACGCGTATGTATTTGATCCTGACAGCCCGCAGTCCTGCAGATTTCCGGGCATAAGACAGATGGCAGTGCAACCAAGCTAGAATTCAGACCTTCCCTCTTTCCCTCTGGGTCTAACTCCTATTATCCACTTGTAAATTAACCTGTCAATTTATCAATCAACACCATCTTGATTCTCCCCTGTTCCGCAGCCCAGCCTTGCAGTGAATTTGCCTCGTAAATAACTGGGAGCCCCGTGTTTGTTAGTATTGTGAATGAGTTTATTATCACTTTGATGGCTGCTATGAATCACAAATGCTGCTGAGAGGCTGATAAGAAAAAAGTACATGCACATATTAACAGGGTTGAAACTATTTTAGAGATAAAAGATGGCGTAACTGTGATAGCAAATCATTTAAATTGAAAAAAAATGACTAAAAATTGTATTTGTGTGTGTGTGTGTGTGTGCGTGCGCTTCTGTGTGTGTTGGACAACCCCCTGCTTCAAGTAAAAGAGAGAGAGAAATGAACCGACTTTCATTTGTACTGTTCCAAAAAGTATCTGCAAGAGGACCCTGGTGGACAGCAGGGTGGTTCCAAGGCCCTGCAGGACAGCGGCTTTATTTAACGGTCTGGGGGCAAACTTGGGAGAGCACCTGCTTCTATTCTCCATGACCCGTTGGCCAGGTTTACAGTTCAGATGTTGCAGGGAAACTTTAAAGAGAGAAACACAAAATCTAAAGTTCTGTGTGTGCGTGTTTGTGTATATAATTGCATTTGAGTAATATACAAAAGTATAGCAATAGCTAGTAAGCAAATGAGGCCGTTTGGTGGACTTAGCACATTAATTAATAAACAGTTAACATCAGAGTGCTAATTATTTTGCTTCACCTGTTGTCCCTGAAAGAGTTCCTTACTTGATATGGAAAATTACATTTAAGTCATTTTAAGTTAGAAATTCTTCAGCAAATGCTATGTATATTAAAATACATGTGTAATTATGAGACTGTATGTTGTCTAGCATTTCAAATGCCGGTTTTTCTAAACATGGTTATTCTTTTATATTTTAAAATATCATATTAATGTAAATCAATGCTTTTATAGATGACATAGCATCTTATTCTGATGATTACGAACTAGACTACTATATTAGCTTGGATTATATTTGGAAACACTACACCAACTATAAAACTATATGTTTGATCATATATAACTTTATAGCAATTTTCAGTTTGTAGCAAGTAAATATAAACATAAAGATATTTATCTTATTGAATGTATATTACATTTTAAAACACAATGAGACTATTTCTTACAATAGTTCCAATTTGGCTCCTGGCTTTTGTTGGGAAAGTTGCTATATGTGGACCCTAAATTATTTAGGTAGACATCATGAAAAATATTGGGAGGCCTACCATATGCGTAAAGTTCTCAAACTTGTATGTCAGAGGCAAACTATTGTCACATGGGAAATATTTTGGTACAATTAAGGCAGTGCATAAAAAAGGAATATTCCTTGAACATTATTATACCCAATATGCCATCAGTAGAAACGTGATAAAAAATGAAACTATTTATTAGAATGTAATTTAGGGAACCTGATAGGTTGTCCATTTTGTTCAGTTTATAATTAAGATAGTGTTTAAATCTGAAATGAATTCTATATATGCATGTTCAATAGGCTATAGCCCAACAATAAGAATGGAATCACATCTCATTTTATCGTAAATTGTGTAATAAGCGATAAGGTAAAAACGAGGGCTAAAATCCTTCCAGCAAAAAATGAAACAGAGCGACCTCAATTGCCCTAATTCATTCTGCTTTTTTTCTTTCTTTTTTTTTTTAAGTCTCTTCATTTTCCCTCGTTCACATTATTAGCTTACACATGAGTGCATTATTAGAAAATAACAAAGCCAAACAGGGAGACTTGGAAGGAGCTGGAGATAGCTGAAAGGTATTCTCATTTCATTTGTTAGGAGTTGCAAAAATAGTTTTATAGCCAGGGAGGGACAATGACCTTTCTCTTTCAACAAGCTTGGTGGTTGGTCTTTTGATGGAAAATCTAGGGGATACAACATCTGGTAATTTGTGTTACTGAGCTTAGCTGAGGTCTTAACGATGTAAGCAGATTATTCTTGAAGAAGAACAAAAAAAATTCCGGAAGACTCAATGGACTATTTAAAGTTATTAGGCAGTGCATTCTAACACTTCAGAACTCTTTTCTGATTCGTTTTCCCTTTAAAGCTATGCCTTCCAAGTAATTTTTTTGAGGTCTACCTCCTTCCAATTCCAGTTGACTTTTTTGGTGGTCCACAGATGTTTTTTCATTCACACTAGCCTTCCCCCCCCCCACCCCCATCACAGCAGAAATGATTACTTTGCTGATTAAATACTCCCCTTCAGAACTTTAGGATACTCTCCTCCACCCTTGGGAGTCATTGCTGACCGGCAGGGTCGAGCAACACCAAATAGCAACAGCTAAGCTTCAGCAGTTTTAAAGGGAAAAATGTGAACAGGAGCAGTGCGTGAAGGAAACAACCCACCCCGCCCAGGATTACAGGCAAAAAAGAAATGAAGGATGATAGTGAATAGTCACTGTGGTATCTTTTCCTCACATGCATCATTTTAAAATCACATCATTCAAAACTTGAGCTTCTTACTCTGATAAAAAACAGGTTGGGGTCCATGGAATATATTCACATCATCCCTTGCAGAAAAAAATACAAACGAGATTAATTGTGCATGGCTTGGAAAAAATTCTTAGCACTCTTTAGAAAAAGAAATATGCTAAATTGGAGTAAGTCAGTGGGTACACATGAAGATGAATATAGAAGTTTATCTGACTTAATTCTGCTAAAATAACTTACTGTAACTTTTCAGTTTTAACTCAAACTGTTACAATATCAAAGTGCAGAACACAAAAGATGGACTGACAGACTGTGACCCACCTGGAAAGCAGGGGTACCTGGGACCATCAGGCCTGCCACCACGACGGGGAGCTCAGAGAAGCATATGGATTGGCTCTGCGATTAGCGCCTGGCTTTCCTCACCAAGTTCCATCTCTCCCATCCCCACAGTCCTTCCGCGTGACAGGACCTTGTACTAGGCTGCTATTTCTTCAAGTCAAAGACCTTCACAGAAGCCAAAGCAGTGCAGGACCCACCCACCCTCACCAAAAAAAAAACAAAAGTAAAAAACCCACTCACACTGAAATTTCAAGGGCTCTTGACACCAGACAATTTGTTAACCTTAGACTATGTCTTCGATAAAGAAAAAGTTAACAGGACTTTGTCAGTATTTAGGCAAACTGCATGCTGATTCAGAGCATATTGAATACCGAGTATAATTTCTCACATTACAATAGTTTTCCACATGTTGTCTGGACTTTCTGAAAGTGAGAGAAATAGGAGAGGTCTATGGTATATAGACACGATTCCAGTTCAGGTTATTTTTGAAGGGCATGCTAGACTAAATATATTTGTGTTAAATATTACCTTGAGTTTTGTTTGCTATATTTGAGATCTATCAAATATGAAACATGTATAATGAAAGATACCATTGGATAAAAGAGCAACCATCTACTTTCCAACATTCTTGAAAAGGTTTGCCCTTTTACTAAGATGGACACATAGATGAGCATTTTTCAAATTAAGCTGAAAACTACACTGATAATTTTATCAATTTTTGCCCATTTGGGGTTTGAATTTACACTATTTGAAGCAAACAGAAAGGGTTAGCCACTTTATACTCTCAATTTACCTTTATATTCAATATATTTAAAGAAAATAGTAATTTATTTCAGTTTAGCAATTTTTCCCCCTCATTGCTAAAAAGCATAGCATCTCAAATTAGCCATATTAGATATTCCTTGAGCATTTGGTATTTGTTCTTCCATTAGAAAACTAGGGCTTCGCTAGTGGCTCAGAGGGTAAATCGTCTGCCTACAATCTGGGAGACCTGGGTTCGATCCCTGGGTCGGGAAGATCCTCTGGCAAAGGAAATGGCAACCACTCCAGTACTCTTGCCTGGAAATGTCCATGGATGGAGGAGCCTGTTAGGCTACAGTCCACGAGGTCGCAAAGAGAAGGACACGACTGAGCGATTTCACTTTCACTTTCCATTAGATCTGTTCATCTCCAGCTATTCAAAGCAGTATTTGTGAAGTTCTACCTCAGGAAAACACAAAATATCCATCGATAGTTAGAAGGGCAATTGTATAATCAGGGTATTGACAGGGAGGCAACTGCAATCAAGAGCCTATCAAAACAGAGAAACTGATAAGACCACGAAAAGATAGTTTCTCCTTCAAACTTACCTAGTTTTTTTGGCAGTAAAACTTTGAGTCACACTCTATTTCATAGGCTGATTCATTTTTTTAAGCCAGAAAATGGTCTCTGCTTTACTTATGAATACAGGTTACAGAAAGCTCTGAAGCCAGTTTATGATTTGATACATCATAGAACACAAACATGGCTTCCATAGTGGGATTTTATATTTACCCTTGAACCATTCACATAATTTCAAATACTTTCTGTATATGTCAAATTCTTCAAATAGGACAGAAGGATGGCTTAAGAAAGACCTCAATAGCCCAGGAATCTCTCTTCTTTGGTTGATTTCTCTCCTTGCTCTAACAATATCAAGTCATAGCATGGCTCAACACTCGATTTCTGTTTTGTTCCATGTTGAACCTACCTTGCTACTTCTACCCTTCGGACACCACTCCTGAACTGTACTTTCTTAACCATGTCTCTGGGCTTCCCTGGTGGCTCAGGTGGTAGACTCTGTCTGCAGTGCAGAAGACCCATGTTCAATTTCTGGGTCAGGAAGATCCCCTGAGAAGGGAATGGCTACCTACTCAAGTATTCTTGCTTGGAGAATTCAGAGGAGCCTGGGAGGCTATATCCATGGGATCGCAGAGTTGGACATAATGGAGTAACTCACACTTTCACATTTTCAACCCAATCCTTGGGTTGCTTCATTGACTATTTACAGTTTCATTCCAGGTTCCCCTCTTAGCTTTTCCTAGTGGGAAGATTGTATACTGGCAAAGCACAAGACTTAGATTCAGGTAACCCAAATTTGAATACCAGCTTAACAAAGTCACTCTTTTCCATTCAGTAAATCACTTAACTTTCCTGAACCTCAGTTTCCACACACAGAAAGTTGACAATTAGTGGTCTCTAGGCCAGATGTGGAGCCAGATGTATATTTTGCCCCAGAAAGCTTTCTTCACTCTCGCATTTTCTGAATGGCTTTGTGATCACCTGTATGTGTATGCATGCCCCATTTGTGAAAATAAAAAAAAAAAAAAAGAAGAAGTAATAATGCTTACCACCACATACAACTAGAGGGTTAACTTAGAAAATATATGTGAAGTGCCCAGGCTGGGGCTTATTAAATAGAGCTTCTCAATAAAATTTGGCTAAATCTGAGGCTGAATCACTTGATTACATCCATCGTCTGATGCTAGGTGTCTAAGTACCTACAAATAAGTCCAGTAATTGTCTACCTTTGGATTTCTTCTCCTATGACTTTGAAGACCACTCTCCCTTCCTACTCTGCCCAGAGAAATCTTACTGATTCCTCAAGACCAGGCCTAAATCTGCACTCTTTCCATAACTCATTACCTGCATTTTTGAAGAGGGAATGACCTCCAGCATTGGTCTGAATGGCAGCAATAACCTTATGAGGCTTAGCATCTTCAGGCTCAACAGGAAACTTGAGATCTTGGCAACCAACATTCTCACAATTGGCCAAAGGCCAAAAAGTTAATAAGAGGAACTCAAGGCCACAGAACAAACAAGAGAATGGGACTTAAACCTGACTCTCTGATCTCTCCCCCCAGTGCCTTTTTTTGGTTTCTGCTTCTCAGATTACTATGTGCAGGTTTTTTGTGTTTTTTTTTTAAAATTTCATTGTTTTCTATATTTTTTTAATCTTCATTCAATTGCAAAACACTGAAATCCAAGGGTGGCATTTTATGCATATGTTTGTTTATTTCTTTGAACCTAGCCAAGCACCTCATAATATTCAACAAATGTTTTGAAAAAACTGGAGAAAAAAGGCAGGAAACTTTTTAGGACCTGAGTTTCCCATAAGCAGATACTCAAGGGCTCCTAGGTAAAATTATTTTATGCAAAATTTTTAATGTTCCAAATACACAGAGATTAAGCATTTGCTCATCCGTCATATAACTGGGCATTGTATTGAGTGCTATACACGGATCCTCTTATTTAAACTTCACAATGCTTCCAGGGAATTACATTATTGTCAACATCATTTAAAAATTAGGAAAATAAATCTGAGACAGTTTAAGTAACTTGCCTCAAGCAACAGACCTAAAAAGGATCAGGGCCCAAGCAAGAACTGTCTCAGTCTATAGCCCTGCTGCTCTTTACCAGCAGAATGAATCAATTTCTAATGCCACCCTTGTAGCCCTTCTTAGATTCATCTCTTACTTTCACCTATTGTCATCACTCGATAAAAATAATATAAATCATCTAATTGCCACTGGAAGCTTTTGGGTATTGTCTTGGCCATCTTAGCCATTTTGATCTGCCCTCTACCACCCTCCAAAGAATTAATGCTTTTGAATTGTGGTGCTGGAGAAGACTCTTGAGAGTCCCTTGGACTGCAAGGAGACCCAACCAGTCCATCCTAAAGGAAATCAGTCCTGAATATTCAGTTGAAGGACTGATGCTAAAGCTGAAACTCCAATACTTTGGTCACCTGATATGAAGAGATGACTCATTTGAAAAGATGATGCTGGGAAAGATTGAAGGTGGGAAGAGAAGGGGATGACAGAGGATAAGATGGTTGGATGGCATCACTGACTTAATGGACATGAGTTTGAGCAAACTCTGGGAGATGGTGATGGACAGGGAGGCCTGGTGTGCTGCAGTCCATGGGGTCACAAAGAGTTGGACTGACTTAGTGAGTGACTGAACAACCAGAACCACCCCAGTCTAGCTCTCATGAGATCACACAATAGACAGCTTTTTCTATAACACCTCCCAATTTTGTCTTTTGGGTTGTTTTTACTGTTACAACTATTTTAATATTACAACTATCTTCAGTGAGCCTGGTGGAGTATTTCTCCTAGACCTATGCTTCTTTCTCCCATTCATTTAACTCATTTTTTCTCCCATTCATTTAACCATTCAACCTTACTAAGCAGTATCATATGATAAACACTGAGACAGACTTGTCCTGGGCAAGGAAAGGGCAAGTCAGGTAAAAGGAGGTAAAAATGGCAGTCAAGTGGTCCAGAGAATCACTGGGCGAGTATGAGAGACGTCTTTGCAAGACACAGGGTGGACACACAAAGTGAGTAGAGGTCACTTCAACTTCCTTTTGGAAGGAGGGTCAGGGGAGAACGGGTCATTTGAGCTGAGGGTTAGAGGATGGGCATATCTCTCCCATCTTGACATTGAAACAATCATAAACCATCTTCCTAAGCAACTTTTTACCCAGGTTGATTACCACTGCCATACCACTAAAATATCCTTCTAACTGCCTTATTATTTTTGCCTCTTGCGGAATTTTAGCCCCAGAGAAAAGAATCTCTCCAGGAATCTCTGCGTGAAGAATACAGGCAACAAGACATAGTGCAACAAAACAAAAATACCCAGAAAATTACAAGTTCGACCTCTTTCATTTACTTTCTATGTATATAGTCCTTATCTTTTAAGTATGATTTAAATCAGTTAATAACATTTATATATAACCCAGTGACTGTTGCATAATCTCTCATTAATATAAATCTTAAAATCATGGCTGGAAATCACGTGTTTAAATTGGAAAGAAAATTTGGGAACAGGTTAAATTCAGGTGAGACAAATAAGTCCAAAGATAGCATGGGGGTCAGGGTAGGCACGGAGAAGGCAATGACACCCCACTCCAGTACTCTTGCTTGGAAAATCCCATGGACGGAGGAGCCTGGTAGGCTGCAGTCCATGGCGTCGCTAAGAGTCAGACACGACTGAGCAACTTCACTTTCACTTTTCCCTTTCATGCATTGGAGAAGGAAATGGCAACCCACTCCAGTGTTCTTGCCTGGAGAATCCCAGGGACGGGGGAGCCTGGTGGGCTGCCATCTATGGGGTTGCACAGAGTCGGACACGACTGAAGCGACTTAGCAGCAACAGCAGGGTAGGCATCTAATTCAGCATTTGAGAGCCAATAGTGATGCTAATCAGAGAGACCGAAAACAGATTTAATACTTTGTCCCTAAAATATATATATCTAATTATATTTTAGATTTCTATAGTGTTTACAAAGGACATGTTTTCACATGACCATTTTCTCCCCTAATGTCTCTGTATTTTTAAAAAATTAATTTTATTGGACTATAATTGCTTGACAATGCTATGTTAATTTCTAGTGTACAGTAAAATTAATCAGCCATACACATACGTGTGTCCCCTCCTTTTGGGATTTCCTTCCCATTCAGGTCACTGCCTTGCATTAAGTAGAGTTCCCTGCGCTGTACAGCATGTTCTCATTAGTTTCTACTTTTTGCACGGTATCAGCACTCTATCTTAAGTATCAGTACCTTCTAAAACTCTACTTTACTGGTGAGAAAGGTGAAACGTAGGTGGGTTAAGTGATTTGCTCAGGATCACATTGCTGATAAGGAGCAAAGAAAGGACTTGAACAATGGTTGCCAGACTATGATTTCTACTTTTCTTCCATTAGAGTAGACAGCTTCTCATGCATAATCTCCCCCAGTAGCAAGAATACACACACAGGGTTCAATTCAACAGACCCTCAGTGAATGGCTATATGACAAATATTGTTCTAGATCATAGGGAGAGCACACAAAACTAGTAAAATAGAGTTGCCTCTTACCCTCATGACGTTTGCTCTCTTTGGGGAAGCTTGGCAGACCAAAGAGGTTAATTTCCATGCAAGAAGCTGCAAGGTTCTGCAGTGGTCTTTCTGTGGTAAGAACAATAGTTCCTACATAAAACAAGGAAGTATGACAAGTCTAATTCAATTAGTCCAAAAAAATTAAAGCTGCAAGGCTACAATGGTCTTTCAGTACTAAAACCAATAGTTTCTTCATAAAACAAAGAAGTATTACAAATCTAAATCAATTAGTCCCAAAATTTCAGACCATTAGCTGCAAAAACCTGAGGCAGTTGTACTCTCAAGAGAACAATTTGGCAGTGAGATACCACCCACCATGAACCAAGATAGTTATCCAAATCCTTGGACTGGGAAAAAAAAAATACTAGTGGGCGCCAAAACTTATGAAGCAACTCTCATCAAGGGCATCTGAGCTTTTGCATGTCTATATTCTACCCCAGGGATTTCTATTGCAAACATCAAGGCGTGGAAGAAATTTTCAGTCATCATCAGTCAGTTCAGTTGCAGTCGTGTCCGACTCTCAGTCATCATGCCAACTAGCAAAACCAGGAACTGGGGCCTCAACACTGTAGAGAGCTAGACTCTTTCTTCCTTCTTCCCTTTGTCTTGTCGACTCACTCATCTTGAGCAGCAGGTCAGCATTCACAGGCCACAGGAGATCACGATATTGGCCTCTAAAGGATGCTCTGCCTTCATTATTTTGGACTCTGACTCATCAGCAATGAGAAATCTTACATCCTCCAAAATTTAACA
The DNA here is from genome assembly GCF_042477335.2 of Ovis canadensis. Classification (NCBI taxonomy): domain Eukaryota; kingdom Metazoa; phylum Chordata; class Mammalia; order Artiodactyla; family Bovidae; genus Ovis; species Ovis canadensis. The sequence goes on from NC_091262.1 coordinate 22,496,849, forward strand.
GAAACCAGAACTGTGGAAATTGTAAATGATTATAAACAGTAATAAAAATGTAAATTTTCATATATTTCCCATATTTATAATCAAGATTGTTATAAAACCAAGCTTTTCTAATGTGTCTAAGACATCTGAATAGCATAACTCTTAATAAACATTATACCACTCTCCCTGACTTTTAAGGCAGAAGAGCTGTGAGATTGAAAAACTTACTGATTGGTTTTCATTTGTTTTTAAATGAAATATGCTTCACTTAGTCTTTAAAAGGAAACTGCCAATTTAGGACAGGAACTAGATCATCTGCTCGGGGTATGGAAAGCATTGCTTAAATAATTCATGGCAAAAACTTACCCTACTTTTGTGATATGAAAATGCCTTGTTGCTTTTCTTGGCTTGTAAGTAGATTCATCCAGTTGACTGTTTTGGTTTCTTGGTATTCAGAAGTAGGAAAGCCTTCTGAAATTTGAATCATATTTCAGATCCCTCCTGAGTAGTTAAGTGCACACCCACACACGCAACTTTTCCTATAAACACCACATGCCTAAGCACGCATTAAAATTAGACTTTTCCTACCAAGAGAGCGGGGGTGTAAAATATGCATTGCCAGAGAGAAGCACTCCTTTCTGCAAGCTGCAGTGTGACACGGGGCTTCTTCAGGGGTATCAGAAATCTAACTCTGACTCCCTGAACTGCATACTTTGTCCGTCTTCACCAATAGATCCTCTTTCTTCATTCCTTGTGAAATGCAAACCACCTATTTTAATTAGAAAATGAGGACCCTAAATATCAATCTGGCATTGGAAACTAACAGTTATTAAGGATGCGTCCGTGTTTCTTTCTGTCCAATATGGAATGGCTTTATATGAGTTGACCTTGTTGATATTCTTTAGCACCAATATGGAGAAGGCAATGGCACCCCACTTCTGCACTCTTGCCTGGAAAATCCCATGGATGGAGGAGCCTAGTGGGCTGTAGTCCATGGGCTCGGTAGGAGTCGGACACGACTGAGCAACTTCACTTTCACCTTTCACTTTCATGCCTTGGAGAAGGAAATGGTGGCCCACTCCAGTGTTCTTGCCTGGAGAATCCCAGGGACGGGGGAGCCTGGTGGGCTGTCGTCTATGGGGTCGCACAGAGTCGGACACGGCTGAAGTGACTTAGCAGCAGCCAGTAGCAGCAGCAGCACCAATATATGTGGGCTTGGGTTTGACTGGATATATGGCTGGAAGAGAAGTTTCTATCATTCAAATATCCCCTTTCTATACAAGTCAGAGCAATTCTAAAATCATCAAACATGCTATATTCACATCTTAAAATATACTCGAGTGTGTGTTTAAATAGTCCTCTATTATACAGGTTCTTCTTTTGGCATTTTCTATATTCACTTCTAAACTGAAGCCCAACACTTCAAGTCTTAGGGCAATGATGGTGTAAGGGTTAACTCAATGATCTTCAGTAGCTTTTCTGTTCTTCCTAACCAGGAGACAATGTAGTGGTAATTGGTGCTGCCAAGGAGAGAAGGTATGTGAAAAGCTCATGGTAAGACTGGGAAAGAATGTTTCAAGGGTTTTCCCCATGATAAAGATTAGCAGGGGAAATCCATATAAGTTTGTAGCATGGAAAGTATAACTTTGTATGGAATCTTCACTAGGCCCCAAGGCAGATGTTTTTCATCAGCAGGTCCTTTTTACTATTAGATTTGTGAGGCCTGTTAAGAACAGCTTTGGGAATTCCTATGCAGGGGCAGCCAGTGTTCAAGTTTAAGTCAATTAAACTAAGTCTGCCAAAGCAATTCTCTATGCTTACTGCCAAATCCTGCCTGTGAACAAGGAATCTTAACTTTTATCTGCAGAGCAGGGATAATGTGAAGCCGCTTCAGAACCCAACAACAACAACAAAAACAGCTTAACTTTTGTTTAAATAATAAAAAAAAAAAGTAAGTTCACTTTGAAATCAAGCCTGTGTCCTAAAATGATTTTAGCTTAGTGTTCTGTACGTGATCACTCACTCAAGTTTGAGAAGAAAAGCTCAGCGGGGTATGAACAATACTATGAAAATTTGCATTAATAGCTTAATTGCTAACGTAAAAGAGTTTTAGAAAAGAATAGGCTCATAAAATCAAAAGTAGCTCAAAAGTTTTTATACTTTACATCTTTAGTATGAAGTTGTAACCATTCTTGATTAAAAAAAAAAAAATCTTTTAACCAAGAGCATGCTCATGTACCATACAACTATTTATTTAGCATCAGCTGTGTGCCAGTCACCAGTGGGGGTACTGGCAAGGCACAACTGCTATCTCTGAGAGGTTTGCTCCCTGGCATGGGAAAAACATGGGAAAATACTAATTCCAACAGGATGCAGATCATGAAGGGTTTTGTGTGTTTGGCTGGAGAGATCTTAAGTCAGTTGCAATGTTGAATATATTTTAACAGTGGAGAATGTAGTCAGATTCACCTTCAGACAAATCAGGCCAGTCTCAGTGCAGTCAATGGATTCCGAGGCACTTGCACTGGAGACAAGAGGACTGTAGAAAGTGCTGGCAGTCACTGATCGGGGATGAGGTAGGGCAATGATAAGGAGAGAGACAGATTTGAGAGGAAATGCTAACACAGACGACTTAATGGTATGGTCAGAGATCTCCCAGAGAGTGTGGAAGAGATTGGCTGGAATCATTTGTAGGCTTTACACCCAGGTAATTAAATGCAAGATGTCATTTATCAAGATACAAAGAAGGGGCTTTGGGGAGAAGGTAACAGGTTTAAAATGAGTAGAAGTCTCCTCATGTACACTGACAATATCCTTATCTTTAGCAGAATGTTCCTGAGCAATAACATAGTTAGGACATCATCAGTGTATTTTAGGGATAGTTGAAGCCACGGGAATGGATGAGTTCACTGCGTGGTCTGGTGGCTCAGATGGTAAAGAATCTGCCTGCAAATCAGGAGACCTGGGTTCAATCCCAGGGTTTGGAAGATCCCCTGGAGAAGGGAATAGCAACCCAATCCAGTGTTCTTGCCTGGAGAATTCCATAGACAGAGAAGCTTGGCAGGCTATAGTCCATGGGGTCGCAAAGAGTCAGACACAACTGAATGACTAACACTTTCATGGTCTTGTGGCAGGTTCCTCCCAATCAGAGAAAAAGAAAGGCATCACTGTGGGTAAAGGATGCAGTCTCAGCATCAGACGGCCAAGGGTTTATGTTTGAATGTCTACTCCGATATTTGCTTGTTATTAAAGCAGTCATTTGGCATTCTGGGCATCAACTGATGATCCTAGGAGATAAAATGTAATCCACTCATAGGATTCTGAGCAGAGATAAATTAATTAATCCATATGAAATATCAGTGCATAGTAAGTGGTGAATGGATGTAAACCATTATTATTGTTGTTGTTGTTATTGCTATTATTACCAAAGTGAAGATGCTTAGAGGACATAAAGCCTAGGTAGCAATCAATATTTAAGCACCAGCAATGGAGCTCAATATCAAGATAGATTTTATTAGACGCAAAGCAAAGAGAGTATGTAATCAATGTTTTGATTTGATCAATCCACTTATGCCACCCATCCCAGCCAACCCTAAGGCTTTTCTTTTAGTCTTAGGCAGGTGAATTTTATGGTCATTCTGGAAATTTCTCTGGCTTATTTATTTGGTGATATGCGGATTCACCACATCTAGCCTGTCTCAGCTAAAGTATTGTTTACGTGGAGATATCAACTGTTGCAGGTTCAGTCTGGCGCACAGTTTACTATTGCCCACAATGTCCTGGGGATCCTCATGAGTGAAGAATAGTTGTTTACAGCAGCTTGAGGGAGGGGAAAAAAAGGACAGCCTTCTCCTAGCTCGGTAATCATGATCGGTCATAATGTGCCTCAGTTTCTTCATCTGTAATTTGTGGACAATAACAGCTTCCCCCAGGGCAATCATTAATAGTAAATTAAATAGCACACATAAATAAGTATTAAATTAGATAACACAGGCAGAGTGCTGGACTCAGAAGAATACTCAAGAATATTAGGATCGCCTTTTTTCAATAGCTAAAATTCTAAGCATTGATCAAAACCAACGTTATGTGTGAAACCATGCTATAATCTAAACATATTTAAACAAATTTCCTTAGACTGCAGAAAGAGGTTCAAACAACTGTATCAAATTTAAACTTCCTTGGTTCAAAATTTCCCAGTGGTATGAATGCCATTTTGCCATGGGGGAGTGATTCAAGTTGCCTTCTTGCTGTCAATGAAGAGTTATTTATGTCAAAAAAAAAAGGAATATTCTTTTATTTTCTCTTTTGGAAAATGATCAGAGTACCCCCCCCAAATAATACAAGATTACAAATCTGGCACCAGGAGATATTGGCAAGACTTTGACTAAATCTGCTTCTATTTATGCCAACAAATGCTGTCAGGTAAGTGGCAAAAAAGACCAGTACACTATGCCAAGGGACAGTGGAGAAAGCAGCTGTGATATTGGATATGCTGACTAAGAGGAAGCAAGGCTCTATCGTGGGAAATGGACTTGTGAAATAACGAAAGGTGGTTTTGTTGCTCATACAGTTACATAAAACCTGCTGCTGAAGACAAATTGTTTCCTTTTCAAAAATTCTAGAAAGTTGGAGCAAGTGGAATAAAGTGAAGACAAAGAGAAGAGAATGCACAAGAAGAGCAGGCAGCTATTCACTAAGACACTGAAATCTCTCTGTGATGCCCAGAAGCAGAGTGAGATCACAGCACACCTAGAAAGTAGCTCAGCGCTCTGTCTCACAGCTTCATCATGCCCGTTTCCAAAGAGCTGGGCCTGAGACTTTGAGGTCTATGCAATGGTTTTTCTTCACAACAAACATCCATTTGGAGGATACTTACAAAACATTTAAGTGGCAACTATCTGACAGGCACGGCCACAGTCAGGTTACAAATAAGATCATGTCCTTGCCTTCAAGGATCGCGATCTAGCAGGAAAGACAGATATACAAACAGTCCTTAACAAAATAAAATGTAATTAAACACACATACATGCTTACATATTATATATATTATCTCAGTGTTTTCCTCCTAGCACAAAAAGATCAGACTCACAACAAAAGTATATTTGATTAAGACTTCAGTGAATATTTATGTCCCCTGCATGAAATATATATAGAGATCTCACAGATTTTTTGCTGTATCCTGCTGCTGCTGCTAAGTCACTTCAGTCGTGTCCGACTTTGTGCGACCCCAGAGACGGCAGCCCACCAGGCTCCTCCGTCCCTGGGATTCTCCAGGCAAGAACACTGGAGTGGGTTGCCATTTCCTTCTCCAATGCATGAAAGTGAAAAGTGAAAGTGAAGTTGCTCAGTCATGTCCGACTCTTCGTGACCCCATGCACTGCAGTTTGCTATATCCTAAGAGTTGTTATTTAGTTGCCAAGTTGTATCCAACTCTTTTTGCAATCTGAAAACTGTAACCCATCAGGCTCCTCTGTTCATGGGGTTTTCCAGGCAAGAATATTGGAGTGGATTGCCATTTCCTTCTCTAATATTCTAAGGGTTAGCAACTTAAAAAAAAAAAAAAAAAGCTAGATAGTGTATTTTGTAGGATTTGGGGACCATATGGTTTCCATTACTCAACTCTGAAGTGAAGGTAGCCATAGGCAACACACAAACTTATGAAGAGAAGTGTTAGTCATTCGGCCATGTCTGACTCTGCAGTCCTGTGGATTGTAGCCCATTTGGCTCCTCTGTCCATGGGATTCTCCAGGCAAGAATCCTGGAGTGGGGCAGCCATTCCCTGCTCCAGGGGATCTTCCCGATCCAGGGATCAAACCCAGGTCTCCTTCACTGTAGGCAATTCTTTTCCATCTGAGCCGTCAGGGAAGCACACGTAAACTTTACAGGTATGGTTATATTCCTATAGTGTTTTATTTACAAAAGCAGGTGGCAGCCTAGAACTGACCTTACTATACTTAGGCCATGGTCTGCTGACCTTACTATACTTGGGCATTGTTCTGAGGCTTTCTGTGCTAAGATGAAACTTTTTGCAAGACTGCATCCACCAGCTTTCCCTCCCAGCATTATCATCCAAACTTCCCTATTCCATGAGCTTTGTAGAGAGGGAGGGGGGCAGATGAGCAGGAGGTTGCCAATGGTACTTTCCTCTCATTTTCTACTTTAGTGCATAAAAATTCACACTGGCACAAAAATTATCACAAAATCTAATGAAAATTCATCATACATCCTATGACATAAGTAGATCTGCTACATGGCTAAGCGGATAAATTAATCTGTTGGCAATTTTTCTGCAGAGCAAGCTGATAAGTGAGAGGAGGAGAAAAGAAGCAACCTAAACAAGTGAACATAAAGCAAGAAGACAAAAGGAATAACAGATAGAAAGAAAAGCAAATACCATGAATGACAAGTTACTTTTACTTTTCATAAGTCAAATGCTTATGGGAGAATAGCTTTCATATATATGGTCCTTAATAAAGCACAACAGTTGAGGAACCTTTCTTGGAACATGAGGTATAGGAGCTCTGAGATGAGCCTCACTATTTATAATGATCCTTGGATATGGACAGACCAACATGAATACATTCTTCCCTTCACAATGGACCTTTCATTGCTAAATCACTGCAGGTCTGAAGCATGACAGTTACTGTATGTGCACTGCGGCCCATGGCCCAAACAGATAAAGACTTACTATGGCAGGAAGGGGAGAATTCCTGGTGATTTAGTCTCACAAGTCACAAGAACAAGTTTGGACCAAATGGTTTGACAAGCCATGGCAGGTGTGAATTGCAGGACAAGTCCAAGAAAGAAAGAGAGATCAGTTTAAAGAAAAAAAAAAAGCAGAAGAATCAGATTATCCAGGGAGTGGTCACTGAGTACAATGAAGTTCATTCATTCAAAGGAAATGTACAGTCCTTCCATCACCACAGTCAGAAGAGTATTTTGGCTCAAGATGGAAGTCAGCATTCAGATAAGTTTCATTAGAATAAATACACACATTTCCTTCTCCTCTCATACTCCACTTGGCTCTTTCCAGGAAGGAAAGCACTGAATTCTAGAAGGAACCTCAGTTCGAAAGTTTCGGAGAAAAAGGCAACCCTTTGAAAGTAGGATAACACAGGGGCATCTAAAAAGCACACACCATCCTAGAAACTGGAAGACAGGCTTACATGTTATGCAAACTCTTCCAGTATTAGGCTTGTGATTTGCAAAGTGCCAGAGGAACAAAAATGAGAGCCCAGGACTCCAGAGCGTCTACTGAAAGCATACCTGGAATCACCTCAACAAACTGATCGCACACCTCCACCATCAGGTTTGGTGGCCCCCCTCTCTGGGTCTTCCCCAGCTGGTAAAGTATCCGCCCGCAACGCAGGAAACCTCAGTTCGATTCCTGGGTTGGGAAGATCCCCTGGAGAAGGGAAAGGCTGCCCACTCCAGTATTCTGGCCTGGAGAATCCCATGGACTGTATAGTTCATGGGGCCACAAAGAGTCGGACACGACTGACGACGTTCACTCACTCCCTGGGTCCTGTTTTATTGATATGTCTTCCTCACTGGCTCACCTGGGCAGCCTCCTTCCCCTAAGAGTGAGCGAGACACTTTCACCGGCAAGAAATACATTACTCCAGGAACATTTCATTCCTTACTCAGATGCTTACCAGGTGTCTTTCTTCATCAAATTGATGGCGTTGTTAATTGTAGTAAAGACTGAAGTGGGCATGGGGGGAGGCCTCCGAAGGAGCAGAGTTATTTGCAAATCAATTTCCACAGCTGCAACTTTGAAACAGTTCTCTAGTGAATAAGAGGTTCAGTTTCCTTGTATTCAAGGTGAGCATTCTTTTCTTGTGGGATATCTTATTGTTTTCTTCCACTTCAAAGACAGAAACTCTTTTTTAACTTTAAGAATTTGCACACACTTTAATTTTTTCAACCTAGGGGGGAAAAAAAGAAGACTACTAGTCAACAAAACAGAAGACTACTCAGTTTTGGTAGTTGGACTATTCTAGGTGCTTCTAGTCCCGTCCCATCCCCCACCCCAGATCCCAGCACTTCAACTGAGTGTGTGAAGATCCCTTTCTTGGATGTCTCTTGTACCTCTTTAATTTTTTTTTTTTACCTTATTTTGACAAAGAACCAAGGAAAATTGCATCTTTCATTTTCAAATAATGCTAGAAGGTTTCTGTGCATACCTCCAACGGGAGCCAATCACGGCCTGTTAACAAGAAAACCAGTGATCTGGGGATATTTAATGCCGCATTGGCCCTGGAAGAAGGGGGACTCTTTCATTTCACATACTTTGTCTCCGCCATGGAGCTGGCTGACATAATGGACTTTTACAAGGAGCTCTGAAGCAATTGGCAATTAAGTGGTTTGAAGGGGTGCTTCTGGGCTGCTGTGAAAGGCTTCAGGTGTGAAACACTTGTTTTCAAGAGCACTGAACAAAATGTATGGTTGCTTTCAGCGCCCCCTTGTCCTTCCCGAGGAAGGGGGAGAGCCGGGGGAAGCAAGGACACTCAAGAGCAATTTGCTATTCAGCATCTGAATGCCGGGCGCTTTCTTCCCCCCCAGTCCTTGTGCGGCCAGGGAGGGGGGCAGATTGAGATGGCACAAACAGCTCTCCGCACAATGGTAGATCAAGAGAGAGGCAGGGAAAATGAGGCCGGGGAGAATGGAGGCCTGAATGAAGGGAAGACGGCTTGATTGTTAATTGTGGGTAAATGTGTTGCAAGAGTGAAAAGGGTTCATGGGCTACTTTAAAGCTATACCCAAGCAATAAGTATAGAGAGCGGGGAAATAAGGAGATGGTCCTGACCCTTTTAAGGACTATAGTAGTACATCTGGCCCACTTGAAAAAGTAAATTGAGAACTGTTCAAAAAGGTAGGCAAATGCATACGTGTGTTCGAATCTCATTGCTTACAAGGGAAAAAAAAATCTGGCAACTCCAATTCACATGCAATGTGAACTTCAAAGCATACACTATTCTTTTTGAGTATTAGTCAATAGGACAAAGATAATACGCAATAAGGATGCTGTCGAATAGATAAATATTTAAAATATGACTTTTCCTCAAGAATACAGCCTTCTATTCTAGGATAAAATATATTTGCACTGAAGCTAGCACAAGGGTGAAGGAAACTTCAAACAGTCTTCATGAAGGATATTGTTCCCTTAGTTCTGTTTCATGTCACTTTTCCTAGTCTGACCTTTACTTCCAACATATTGATTTTTTCCTAACCCAGCCTTGCTTTGCAGAAAAAAGGGGTATTGAGTCTTTGAGCTGCTTACATATCACTATTGTACATGCATCCTTAAAGGTGAAGGAGGCCCTTTCAGGAGATGACTGTCTGACTGACAATGTGATTAGGATTGTCTGAAGACTTTTCATTTTAAATGTAGGAGGCCACATGTATCAATCTGGGAAAAGAGACCAGCGGACTCAAATTGAGTGGTCTTTTAAATGCTTCTCAAAGAGTTCTGGTTTTACTCTAAGCAACAGCTTCTCAGATAAAGTATATACTACATAAAACTTAACTTTGTCAAACAAGACTGGAATTCTATATTTTTTATGATGATTTCTTTTCCAAATATATACATTTTATTCAAAACATAATTCATATCAGTTTTCTGGGATATGCTCTTTTTTCCAGGATTCTGGTTTCCTGAGGGGGTGGGGGTGGGGGGATATTTGTAAGACAGAATTTCACCAAACACCATACTACTGAAGCTAAATTCTTGGTTCATCCCTTGATGTCATATAATCTTCCATGAAAAAAAAAAAAAGATAAACAGTTAAAAACTCAATTTTTCCTTCTCCTTGCCCCAAGAAGGCTATTAGAATCTTTTGAGAGATTACAGAATTCTGGAAATTACTTGGCGGTTGGTGCCACACAGTCCTTCTTAGGGCCAGAGGAGAGCCTTAAGAAGACAAGGAATGAGCCGTGTTCTCTTTGTCCTGTTCCATTCCAGAATGCTATTATGACCATGTCAGCACCAGGACCACCTTGTACTGACTGATGGATTATGAATAGTGCCCCTAGGGTTGTGCAATAAGCAGTTTTATCTGAGGCCTTGTAAGAAACCAGAGTCAAAGAGTCAACACTGCATCCCTTCATCCCATGTATCGTTCCTAACATGTTAGATGGTGTGCTCATTTATGTCCAAATTTTAAAACACACCCTGTGCTCTGCTTCTGCTACTGCTGTTCAGTTTAGCCTAATGTCAGAGAAGAGAGAACAGCAGTTCTAAACTGCAGCACGGGAGATGGTTCATTTAAACAAGCATTCTGTTAGTTTTGACTTGGGTCCAATCACTTATGAGATTGTGAGGGTCTTATTTATCTCTAGCCTCACCATCTCCTCAAACCCACAAGGGAGACTTAACCAACTTGATTCAAATGCTCTTTTTCCAGTAAGGAATGAGGCGTCTTCATTTTCTCTGAAACATTTAAGGCATCAATAATCCTAAGGTCCCGAGTCTATTAGCAAACTGTTTCCTTGGACCTACTTGCTTCACTAATTTAGTGCATCTCCCAAGACTATGTAAAATCTCTAGGACTGAAGCCAGATTCAGCCTCTGTACCCTCACACCAAATTAAATCTCAGAGACGGAGTTTGAGGTGAAGCGGAAAAGAATAGCTTTATTGCTTTCCAGGCAAAAGGGCCACAGTGGGCTAATGTTCTCCACACTGTGTGTCCCACCTGGAGAATGTAGTGAGGAATTTTACAGTAATGGTTTAAAGAGAGCATGATGAGCTCAAGGATGTTCTTCTGATTGGTTAGTGGTGAGGAAAGTGGGAGTCAGCATCCTCAATCTTCTAGTTCCAACTGGTTTGGGGTCTACACGCCTGTGGGCAGTGTAGAGTTAACTTCTCCCACTTGTTGGGGGTTTCAATATCTGCAAAATAGCTCAAAGATAATTGTCATGTATATCCCTTAAGAGGGGAACCAGGACCCTGCCCCAGGGCTATAGTATTGTTTCTTGACTTTCCCACTCTTGTTTCAGCATCCCATCCCTTCCCTAATTAGCACTGTTTGAACCTGCCCCTTGGAACTCCAGGTAAATCATGAAGGTTGAAGGAAGCTTGTTTCCTGTTTCCCCAATCCAGAACTGGGGCGGGGTGGCGGGTAGGGGGTTGCTCACAGGAAGGATTTTTTAGCCCAGGAACCACAGGGTCTTGCTTGATTTCAGGATCAGCATGTCTTCAGCTCCATCCATATGACCAACTTCTTCACCCGTGTGTTGATATCATAGCAACTGGGTGAGCATTAGGTTTCCTCATGGAGATAAAGAATAGGCAGTGCTGAGGCGGGAGAGGCACCCCTGCAATAAAAGTTCTGAACAGTGGCAACTAAAATCATGATCGCTGACCTCAGAGTTTCTAACTCCAGTCTGAAGCTAGTCAGAAGACTTGGATCAAATCATGGCTTCTTTAAAAGTGTGCTGTGTGGTCTTGGGCAAGCAATACTACTCCTTAACCCTCAGAAGTCTCTTCTATAAAATGGAAATGATAGAATATGCCCCTTAAAAATAATAGAAATAAAATGAGATAATCAACATGCTGAACAATGTCTCACACATACTGAATTCAGTAAATGTCACCTATCCATGTCACTATTACAGTGTTCTTGTTGTTCAGTAGCTAAGTCGTGTCTGACTCTTTGCAGCCTCATGGACGGCACCTCGTCAAATTCCTCTGTCCATGGGGTTTTCCAGACAAGAACACTGGAATAGATTGCCATTTCCTTCTTCAGGGGATCTTCAGAAATGCAGAGGTGAAATTCATCAGTAAGACCCCTACTTATGAGGAACAAAGTCTCTGGGTGCCTTGAATCAACAGAGAGCCCAAACTTACAAAAGCCAGCATCATACCATCAGTACAAGGAGCTCCTAGCTAAGTTCCAGACTGTCTTCAATCTTTTAGCAACATGATGGATCAGGATCTACCACTAGGCAGCCACCAGACTTCTCAAGTTTCATCACTGTTGCTGATTCAGAGTGAGTGACTTTGTGCCTCTTTTCAGTTTTTTTAGCCATATAAATTCTTTAAAAAATTGAGAAACATTTTCATCTTCCAAGGTTATTAGCAATGGAAATACTTTGTAATTACAAAATTGCTCTGTCATTTAATAAGTAGTATACCTTATATATTCCAGTTGAGCTATTTCAAATCCTAAAAGATGATGATGTTAAAGTGATGCATTCAATATGCCAGCAAATTTGAAAAACTCAGCAGTGGCCACAGGACTGGAAAAGGTCAGCTTTCATTTCAGTCCTAAAGAAAGGCAATGCCAAAGAATGTTCAAACTATCGCACAATTGCACTCATCTCACATGCTAGTAAAGTAATGCTCAAAATTCTCCAAGCCAGGCTTCAGCTGTATGTGAACAATGAACTTCCAGATGTTCAAGCTGGATTTAGAAAAAGGCAGAGGAACCAGAGATCAAATTGCCAACATCCGTTGGATCATGGAAAAAGCAAGAGAGTTCCAGAAAAACATCTATTTCTTCTTTATTGACTATGCCAAAGCCTTTGACTGTGTGGACCATAACAGACTGTGGAAAATTCTTCAAGATACGGGAATATCAGACCACCTGACCTGCCTCTTGAAAAATCTGTATGCATGTCAGGAAGGAACAGTTAGAAATGGACATACTACAAAGGACTGGTTCCAAATCAGAAAAGGAGTACATCAGGGTTGTATATTGTCACTCTACTTATTTAACTTCTATGCAGCGTACATCATGTGAAATGCTGGGTTGGATGAAGCACGAGCTGGAATCAAGATTGCCGGGAGAAATATCAATAACCTCAGATTTGCAGATGACACCACCGTTATGGCAGAGAGTGAAGAAGAACTAAAGAGCTTCTTAATGAAAGTGAAAGAGGAGAGTGAAAAAGTTGACTTAAAACTCAACATTCAGAAAAATAAGATCATGGCATCCAGTCCCATCACTTCATGGCAAGTAGGTAGGGAAACAAAGGAAACAGTAAGAGACTTTATTTTTTTGGACTCCAAAATGTATGCAGATGGTGACTGCAGCCATGAAATTAAAAGATGTTTGCTCCTTGGAAAAAAAGCTATGACCAAACTAGATAGCATATTAAAAAGCAGAGACATTACTTTGCCAACAAAGGTCCATCTAGTCAAAGCTATGATTTTTCCAGTGGTCACGTATGGATGTGAGAGTTTGTGTATAAAGAAAGCTGAATGCTGAAAAATTGATGCTTTCAAACTGTGGTATCAGAGAAGACTCTTGAGAGTCCCTTGAACTGCAAGGAGATCCAACCAGTCCCTCCTAAGGAAATCAGTCCTGGATATTCATTGGAGGGACTGATGCTGAAGCTGAAACTCCAATACTTCGGCCACCTGATGCGAAGAACTGACTCATTTGAAAAGACCCTGATTCTGGGAAAGATTAAAGGCAGGAGAAGAGGATGAGATGATTGGATGGCATCACCGACTTGATGGACATGAGTTTGAGTAAACTCCTGGAGCTGGTGTTGGGCAGGGAGGCCTGGCGTGCTGTGGTCCATGGGGTCACAGAGAGTTGGATACAACTGAGCGATGGAACTGAACTCAATACCTTATATTTAAGACCTATTATGCCTTTTGTTTATACCCCTAGTGGAATATAAATAACTAAATTATTTCATCCTACTCCAAATTCCCTCTGCTTTAGCAGGAAATATCAACTTTCCTACACAAACCACGTACATTTTTTCAGTTTGGTTCTCAAATAAATGTCTTCATAATTCATCATTTCATTTGTTCTAGAAATTAATTTTTCCTCCCCACAAGACCTCAGCCAGAGCATTTCAAAATGTGTATTTTTGAAAATGTGTTCAGTGAGACTAGTTTTAATGGTTGATGAATAGGATAAAAACATATTCTAATGTCAAATAAGTTTGAAAAAAAATGGAGGTTAAATTAATGGATTCTTCCCTATTACATGACTTCTCAAAGTCTTCAATTTACTAATCTGAAATGTAGTCTATAAGTATATGATATATTTGTAATGCTTTCCAAACTTATTTTACCAAGGAAAATTTTCTTTTCCTCACTTTTCTTTTCTGCACTGTCTAAAGGATCAAGAATTTTATTTAACACACTTTTAAAACATTCTATTTTGATATCAACCAATGCATACCATCTGACTTCTTCAGCCTCTCTCCTCCTGGGAAATGTCCATGACTTCTCCACCACAAGCATACATCTCTGTGTTATTCTTAAGACTCATGCAGTTGGATTCTTTGTATGGTGTAAGATACCATGACTTCATAATAAAAGTGTATAGTGATATTTAGTTCAACTTCTTTCTCACCCATGTTGTCTTTTGAAAAGACAGCATGATTTATTTCAATAATTTTTTTAACTATTGACAGTCTTATGAAAATCATCTTATTGATCAAAATATTACAGGTCTCCTCTGCTAGAAAGTATTTTTAATCACATTAGATCACTTTTGCTATCACCTCATGAACCACATTTTTAGCATCAAGTTTTGGTGGACAGTAGATTCTGCAGAAGCTCCCTAATGGAGTCTAGTTGTCAAGAAGCTGTTGACAGTGTAAAGCTCGCCTCATGGAATCTAAAGGATGACCATGAAGTTTTGGAAAATAATATGCATTGTATGAAGTGCAGAGAAATTGTTTGCCTCAAGTACCCTGAATCAATGAAAAATGAATGAAGACATATTCTAATTTCATGAGGACAAAATCAAGTCTATTTTTACAACTAGTATGTCCCCAAAGCTCAGCGTGGGACTTGGCACATAAGTAGTTATTCTATGAATTGTTGCTGTTTAGTCGCTAAGTCGTGTCTGACTTTTTTTTTTTTTTTTTTTTTTGCAAGCCCGTGGACTGTAGACTGCCAGGCTCCTCGTTCATGGGATTTCCCAGGCAAGAATCCTGGAGTGGGTTGCCATTTCCTTCTCCAGGGGATCTTCCCGACCCAGGATCAAACCTGTATCTCCTGCTTTGACATTGAGCCACCAGAGAAGCCCCCTCTATGGACAGTTCATAATAAATGAATACTACAGCTGTGGAGTGACAATTTCTGATTTCCATCTCCTCCCCACAGGCTCCTATGAGCAGTCCTCCACCTATCATTATTCCACCAGGATAGAAAATACCTGGAGAGGTTAGCAAAATACAGATCCTCAGTGAATTTCAGCCTTGTGACCCGTCACTAGGTCCTGAACACCCGTGAAAAGAGTGCACGTACGAAGGCCCTGGCAACAGTCAGCTTTCACTCACTCACTCGGTTAGCTTAGAGCCCTTGTTTTCAACAAGATTTAAGGGAGAGTGCTGAAATGATTAGAAACCTGACTAGCCAGAACTTGAAATAAGTAGCCAGAGAGCTCAAAGATGAAGGGAAACTTACAGGGAACTCAGAAAAGAATTTCATCTGTGGTGTTTTAGAAGAAGGCCAAAGCGCAGTCTTGGGAAATCTGCATGATTCTGATAAACGTATGAAATGGACTCCCTTTCTCCAAAGTTTACTGAACTCCCTTAGACAGCTGCATTACCATGTCCTCAAGTAGAAGGAATTCCTCCTTCTTTGCTGGCCCCAGTTTAGCCCCATTTATCTACATCTCACTCCTCATACTTCATACTTTGTCTTCCTCGTCATTCCATCTCCAGGACCATGTACAGGGCTGGCACATAATCAGATCTCAATAAAAGATGGTGGACAGAAAAGATTAACCTGAAACATCAGGACCCCGAGGAAAAGTAAGTCCGTGCATTTTGGAGGAGTTTCCATCACCTGAAGTGTGGACAGAAATCCCCACACTCCCTGCATGTAAACCCAACCAATTCTTCACAGCTGGTCCAGATTCAGCCTTTTTTCTGTCAAAACTGAAGAGGAAGAAAATTGAAGCTTTTCTTTTTTTTCTTTTTTAAGGTGCCTTCTTCCATTCTAGACCCTAATCTCCCCCAACTCACTCTAGGGAGGCAAAAAAACCTGTAAATCTATTTTGAAAATTCAATTTGTTTAGAAAAATTGTGCAAAACACAAGAACTAAAATATTGCCCTGGGTTGAGGCAGAGTCTCTGTGTAGAGAATTCCTCTAAGGATGTTAAGACACTTTCCAAGTAGTTTCCTTATTTCAATGGTGCACCTGCTTCTCTATAATGATATAGCTCATGTGTCTTTTCCTTGTCTTTGTTTAGGTAATTACTAGAGTTTACAAATATTCTTTAAAATATAATTGCTGTAGATTTGCCAAAGAAGTTCCACAAGCTTTATGCAACAGCTTTTGAATCATGTTATATGCAGGATACTGAGTTAATTTTAGATCATTATTACCTACTCACACTGTAACAAAATGGGAAATGTTGCAAATTATGTAAATGGTTTTTTTTTTCCTGGATTTACAATAACTTTTTTTTTTTCACTTCAGACTCTCAGTCCCCAATTTTTTTTATTAGTGTTTCCTCAAGAAGAATGGAAGCAACCACAGCCCACACGAGATTAAAGAAACACAACTTTGCCATTGCTACTCAGCCCACTGGCCTCAGTGCCATGTCAAGCCACCCATTTACCGGTGCCATCAGTGACATTTTTTATTGTTGTTATTATCCTGGAAACTTGTGTGTCCTTGCTCCTTTTCCATGCCTTGTTGTTGTTCAGTCACTCAGTTGTGTCCAACTCTTTGAGACCCTGGGGACTGCAGCACACCAGACTTCCCTGTCTTCAGCATCTCCCAGAGTTTGCTCAAACTCATGTCCATTGAGTCAGTGAAGCCATCCAACCATCTCATTCTCTGTCTCCCCTTTCTCCTCTTGTCTTCAGTCTTGCCCAGCATCAGGGTCTTTTCCAAAGAATTGGCTCTTCACATCAGGTGACTGAAGTATTGAAGCTTCAGCTTCAGCATTAGTCCTTCCAATGAATATTCAGGGTTAATTTCCTTTATAATTGGCTGGTTCAGTCTCCTTACTGTCCAAGGGATGCTCAGGAATCTTCTGTAGCACTACAGTTTGAAAGCACCGATTCTTCGGTGCTCAGCATTGTTTACGGTACAACTGTCACATCCATACATGACTACTGGAAAAACCATAGCTTTGACTATATGGGCCTTTGTAGGCAAAGCGATTTTGCTGGCTGCTTTTTAATATGCTATCTAGGTTTGTTACAGCTTTTCTTCCAAGGAACAAGCATCTTTTAATTTCAATGCCTACCTAACAAATATAAAATTGATTGTTATTTACTACATTGGAGAGTGGACTTTCCAGGTGGCACTAGTGGTAAACAACTCACCTCCCAATGCAGGAGACATAAGAGATGCAGGTTCGATCCTTGGGTCGGGAAGATCCCTGGAGGAGGGCATGGCAACCCCCTCCAGCATTCTTGCCTGGAGAATCCCCATGGACAGAGGAGCCTGGCCGGCTACAGTCCATTGGGTTGCACAGTCAGACACGATTTAGCACATACACTGTGGTGAGCACAGAGAGTATAGCACTGATTTTATCTAAGCGTTGTTTTCCCAGTATATTAAATGGGTGCAACAAGAGGATGGGCTATGCACGATGCTTACAAGAAGGTGCTTAATACCTGCTAGCTATTTATATTTATACTTTCTCATCATAGCTGGCAGTTTCAACATTTCCTCTGCGGCACGCAGAATTCAGCCATTTCCCATTTTAATATTCATGGAAATATAGTTTTGCCATTTGTATTCTGAATATGAGATTATGAAACAGAAAAACCATTCAGGAGACTGCATTACCAGAACCAACATTTTAAAATACCAACTCAGCTATCAAAGAACTTTCACATTCGAGTTTCAGTAAAAAGGAGGAAGATGCCACCACTCCCACAGGCCTTTGAGCTCCCGCAAGATGACTTTGAAGCCCAGTACAAAGGCTCAGTGGAGGGCGACTGCATATCCCTTCACACATGTGGCCACACAGGAATAGACACTTTACATATTACACTTACTGCTGCATATTCTTATCCCTCAAGGCAGTTAAGTGTATCATGGAATTCATTTTTACTATCCTTTTATTTAAATGCATAATCAGAAGAGTTACCAGGGCAGAGCTAGTGAGAAAGAAAAAAATAGTTCTGGAGAGTACAGTCTTCTGTTGATCTGAGAGCTTGCTTCATATACTCTGAAAGTTTTATCCTCCATGCAAAAGTGGCTGAATCTATTGTTCAAAAATTAATAAGCTATAAAAAGCAATACAATGCTGAAAAAAATGTAACTGTGCAGTTTCCAATCTGGTCTTCCATTCTGAGAATTTCATTCAAGACAATTTATAGGCATGAGTTTCCAAAACTGTTTCCATATTTTGTTCTAGACCCTTTTCCCTTCCTCTTCACCCCATTCTCTCATCTCTAGTGTAGATGATTCCCATGTCTATATTTTTTATCCAAACCTCTCCTCCAAACTCAGGTCCATATTTCTGACTGCTGTATATATGGAGGCCTTATATCTTCTCTCACATCTTCTTAGTGAACAAAACGCACCCGATCTCCAGTCCTAGACACCTCATTTGTTCTAGAGGTATCTGTTTTTGTTGCCCGGTGTATTGTGCTTTCACCCAACACCCACTCTCCCTACCAACTTTTCAACTAGGTATAGCCGTACAAAACCATTTTTTTGATTCCTAGGAAAGTCCTCACATTCCATCTATAGGCCCCTCTTTTTCCATTCTCTTGTTAGAATGAAGAAGTGATGCCTCAAGTTTCAGCTTCAAACTTGTGTTCATGAGTGCATAAAGAAGACCAAAATCACCACCTTTATAATGATCTCAGTTCCACTGAGGTACTGAAATAATACCAACAGAACCAGCTCACCCTGATCTTCTTGTGAGACAAATTGATTTCTATTTATTTAAGTTTCTCTGATCCTACCTTTGCATCAACGTTGGTAATCTTGATTCAAAAATACAAAAATAGATCTGTTTTTGAATTAGTTTAAAAGTCTCCTGATAGAGTTTTCCTTCAATTTTCCTCCTTCCCTTCTACAGTTTGTCTAAAGATCATCCTCCTTCACGCTATCAACTAAACGGTGCAACGTCCCCTCCTGCTCCAATCAAGTCTGCTGCAACTCTGTAAGGAAAAGAATGAGAGGATACTCGTCAAAAAATACGTAGGAAAACTTGTCTTATGTTTTTCAAATAATGTTCCACCTCATTAGTCATCAAGAAATGCAACTTAAGACAATGAGATAGTCAACTAGATGGTTTGTTTGTTTGTTGTTTTGGTTTTTTTTTGTCCACCAGATAGCCAAAAATGTTAGAGGTCCATAACAGTCACTGTTTCTAGGGAGGTAGGGAAATAGTTGGACACATAAGAAGCGATGGATCAGGAGCATAAGATCAGGCATTAGGATTTCACATGCCATTGTCGCTATACCAACCCAACAACCGAGCTGTAGTCATTGAAGACGCCACATGGCCTTCTTCCTTTCTGTTTCGTCCAATTATTTTCCAGCCACTGGTGCAGAGAGGATGATGAGGACCCTTTGGGGGGACAGAGATTGGATGGAAGGAGCGTGAGAACTGTAGCAGAGGATATAGCTGGCGTGTGTGGTGCTGGTTGTCGTGCTGAATAAAGTCTTGGAGGCTCCTGCGGTGTCGGGCATGACTTCTTTAGTTTTAGGTCATGGGCAGTTACGGTATTCCTAGTCGGGGGATTAGGAGGGCAGGGGCAAGACAAATCATGTAGTGAAGGAGTAGCTATGTCATATCAAAACACAAAAGTTTGAAAAATTATAAAACAGAAATAGAGTGTCAGATGTAGAAAATGAACTTATGGTTTCCAAGCAAGAAAGGGGGGAAGGGATACATTGAAGATTAGTATTGGCACATCCACTCTATATAAGGCTGATAACCAAAAAGAACGTATTTGATAGCACAGGGAATTCTATTCAGTTCTCTGTAATGAGCTATATGTGAATAGAATCTTAAAAAGAGTGGATATATGTGTGTAAATAATGGATTCACTTTGCTGTGCTGTAGAAACGAACACGACATTGTATACCAACTATGTGCCTGTTATTTGCTCAGTCATATCCGACTTTTGCAACCCCAAGGACGGTAGCCTGGGTGTCCATGGAATTCTCCAGACAAGAATACTAGAGTGGGCAGCCATTTCCCTCTCCAGCAGATCTTCCCAACCCAGAGCTTGAACTCTGGTCTCCCACATTCCAGGCAGATTCTTTACTGTCTGAGCCACCAGGGAAGTTGTAAATCAGTTATGCTCCAACAAAAATTAATTATATAAGTAAATAGAACAGTGTTTTAGTAACCAGTGCAGATGTACTGGTGACTAACAGTTAAATAACATCCTGGTTTTCTCTCTTCTGGGGGCTCCTTTATCTTCCTGCCATTCTTCAGAATATATTAGATGAGCATGTGAATGATAGATGCAAGCTAGTTAAGGGATAATGAAGTCAAATAAGTAGAAAATAGAAAAAACAATAATATTGATGTCAATTGTCAATCATTGCCTTAACCCACACAGTCTTCTCAGAGAATATACTCTGTGAACTACAATTTCCCTCCAGGGCCTCAACTGTCCAAAAAGCCAACCCCCAGGCCAGGTTGAATCAGTCGTATTTTCTCAATTAAAAATTGGAGCCAAGAATTTCCCTCCATTCATGCAGTGATGGGGAGCTCACCAGTTGTTAAACTTTTCTTAAACTGAAAAAAAAAAAAATAGTTGGAGCTAAGAGACACAGAAGCTACATGAGTTGAGTAAAAGTGGACGCTTGCCTTTGCTAGCCAACATCTGAAAAGCACTTTCTACATGCGAGGCCTTTGCATAAATTATTTCATTTAGTCTCACTAAAGTAGGTACTATTTATTTTCCTTTTACAAGCAAGCACAGTGCAGCTTCTAGAATTTAAGTAACTTTGCCCAAGGTCACACAATTAAGGGCCAAGAGTAAGTTCAGAACTCAAGCAGGTTGCCTCAAGTCCCTGTCTTTAAAAAAAAAAAAAAAAAAACTATCAATAATTGCTTTCATTTCTTTTTAAACTGAAGTATAGTTGCTAAAGTGTGCAGTGTAGTAATTCACAATTTTGAAAAATTCTAGTGCATTTACAGTTACTGTAAAATACTGGTGGTACTCCCTGTTCTGTACGATATATCCCTGTAGCTTGTTTCAGACCTAATAGTCTGTACCTCTTACTCCCCTACCCCTGAATTGCCCCTACCCCTTTCCTTCTCCCTCTGGTAACCTCTTGTCCTTTACATCTGTGAGTCTGCGTCTTTTTTTGTTTTAGTCACTGGTTTGTTGCATTTTTTAAAATATTCCACATATGAATTGATACCATGCAGTGTGTGCTTTTCTCTGTCTGCCTTATTTCGCCTGGCATAATGCCCACCTCACCAGGCTCACCCACGTTGCTTCAAACGAAGAGCCTGTGTTCTTCACCACTAAGCACTGAAGGGGCACTGGATTTGCAAAAGCGGTGTGGTCAGCCATAGCTTCTTGCAGAGCGCTGTTAGGAGGCCCACAGAAGCCAAGGACAGAGGAGCCAGTCGTTAAAGGGAAGCAAGAGAACAGAGCCGCTGCTGCAGAATACAGAGCCAAGAGCTGTGGCACCTTTGCAGGAGGGAGGGCGGAATCTGGGGCTCCGCACTCAAGCCTTCAGGATGCTGACATGAAATTAGAGGCTATCCAGAGATTATTTTGGAAAATTATTTTAGGGAGATTATGGAAGCCTGCAGGATCGGTCATATTTTCAAAGATGATGCTACCTTCAGAAGTGACCCATCTCAGAAAATGGATTTGAACCCAGATCAGCAGTCATGGCCTCAGATGGGTTTGGACAGAAGTCCTATCTCCTCTCCAGGTCTTCTCAGGAAATCTTGAGGAACTTCAGATGCTCCTCAAATGCTGTCGGAGTGCCATCTTTCACAGATGGCTTGAAAGCAGCATGAAAGAGAAGAAGTAAAGAGATAGGCAGGACAGAAAGAGGAGGGAGGGGAGAAATGGAGGCGGAATAATCAGAAGGAAGGAAAGGAGGGAGGGAGGAAATGAAGACACCAGAAATTTATCTACCCTGAATGCCAGAAATAAAATGAAAGCGCAAACCATGATAACAGATGCATGTTTCCAGCTTCGGGAGCCTTCTGCTGCTTCTTCCTAAAGCTGCTGCCTTACAGTAGTGTCCCCTGCTTAAAGAGCGTATTTGGATCCACCGCAAATCAGCTGCATGCGCCTTCTCTTACAACTGTGTGTGTGTGTGCTTAGGCCCTGAGAGTCGCCTGGAAATGGCTGTCACCACTGGGCCACAGATCCCTCGCCCAGGGGGCCTGGAATCAGGCTGCCCTGCAGCCTTGTTCAGCAGTAACGGATTTTTCTGAGATGCCACTCAGAGCCCCTGTAACTGTGCTGCACCTGTGGTGAGTCAGTTGGAACAGGATTCATTGTTGGAAGGTGAGTGAGCCTGCTAGGCAAAGCCCAGGCCTGGGTGATCAGGGAGCCCAGAGGCAGTAACCTGGAACAGAAGAGGGATGGAGAGAAGGGAAAGCCCAGGAAGGAGAGGCGGGGTGCCTTCATAACTCCCGGCTCTCACAGTCATGGGCTCAGGCTGCTGTGGGCCTAAAAGAAAGATGGCTTCTGGCACTTCCAGCTTGCTTCCCCTTTCCTCCTTGGCCACACGAACCCTAACCCTCTTGCAGGCTGTGGCTCCCAAAGAGAACATGGAATTGTTATCTAGTTGCTCAGTGGTGTCTGACTCTCTTGTGACCCCATGGGCTATAGCCCTCCAAGTTCCTCTGTCCATGGGATTTTCCAGGCAAGAATACGGGAGTGGGTCACCATTTTCTTCTCCAGGGGATCTTCCTGACTCAGGGATCGAACCCTCATCTCCTGCATTGACAGGTGGATTCTTTACCACTAAGCCATCAGGGAAGGCCAGAGCATGGAACAGCCTACCACTAGAAAGACCTTGCACCTAGTTTGTTTAACCCCTTAGACTTAGAGAGAAAGAGAACCAGGTCCAGAGAAGCTATGTGGCTAGAGCTCAGACCAGTGAATGATCACATAGACGGAAGGGAAGGCCTCTTAGTTTTTAGTTCATCAACTGTTCTTTCACCAGGAGAAGCTTGGAAAGGGGGAGGAGGTGGATATATGTGACAGCTTCACAGGGACACAGGCCTAGATGGAAATGTCTTTTGTACCATCTAGGGGTTGTGAGGTATTTGGAGGAGGAAAGTTAATCTCCATGCATCATTTTTCTCAAGGAGACACACACGCACACGCACACACACACACACACACACACCCCACTAAATCCATTATTGGGAGCTGTCAGAATTCCTTGCTGATATTTTACATGAGTCATTATTGTTAACTCCAAGGCTTATGAACTGCATTAACGCAGGATGAATTACTGTACCTTTTTGAGTTTCAGGCTCTTGATGATAAAACAAATATAAGAGAGAGTCACCGTTCTCCCAAAGTTATGGTGAGGTGTGTATAGCTCACAATATCCAAAACACTTATCGTACCACCTGAAGCAGAAGATCTCAGTCAATGTCTGCCACTTTGCTACCCATATTAGTATCATTTCTGTAATATCATTTTAACTTATGACTTACCTCCAGGCTCAAGTTTGGAGGCTTCCCTGGTGGCTCAGACAGTAAAGAATCTGCCTGCAATGCAGGAGACCGGGGTTTGATCCCTGGGTCAGTAATATCCCCTGGAGAAGGGAATGGCAGCCCACTCTAGTATTCTTGCCTGGTGAATAGCATGGACAGAGGAACCTGGCAGTTCCATGGGGTCGCAAAGACTGGGACAGGACTGAGCGACTACCACTTTCACTTTGAGACTCATCTGAATTCCTTCAGTAGGCATCTATGGTTCCGCCCGACCCGGCTCTCACATCCATTTGCAGCCTTGTATTGGGGGAGCCTTTGGGGGAACTTTTACTCCCCACTCACCTCCTGCCCTCTCGCCAGTTTCTCTTTTCCCTGCGCGTGGCTTTTCACCTTCAGGCCCCTGTTTCTGAAATTCTTTCCCTCTCTTTTTCTTTCCCTGGTGACCACTCGTTGCCTATTAAGGCTCAGCGTGATTGTCATCGCCTCCCCTCTGCCCCTTCTAGGCTGTGCTCCAGGATATGGCCCTGTCACAGCAGTTACAAGCTGATGCGAACCCTGGCTTACCTGCCGGTCACCTGCCTAAACTAGGGCCCTATCAGGACAGGAATGTGACATTTATCTCAGTCTGCCCTGTCCCTAGCATGGCTTAGTGCTCCATAAGCATCTGCAGACTGAACAATCCAAATCTTACGACAATACAGCCTCCGCACTGAGCACAAAGTCTTACACATTTTAAGAACCTGAGAAACGTATGTTAACTGAGTACGTGAATAAATGAGTGGATAACGAGGAGATATTCCATCTCTATAACCATGCAGCATTTTCATACCCTATGGGCCAGCATTTCAAATTAAGAAAATACTACTTGACTGCAAAATTAGAGAAGTGGTCAATATTTTAAAAATCTTCAGCTTTTGACTCAGCAATTCTATCTATAGAGAAAAGTTTGGTGAATCCTCGAGCTACCAAACAATGGTTGCCTTAATTTAGTTTTGGTAGGGGAGAAGCTGAAACTCCAGTACTTTGGCCACCTCATGCGAAGAGTTGACTCACTGGAAAAGACTCTGAGGCTGGAAGGGATTGAGGGCAGGAGGAGAAGGGGACGACAGAGGACAGGATGGCTGGATGGCATCACAGACTCGATGGACGTGAGTCTGAGTGAACTCTGGGAGTTGGTGATGGACAGGGAGGCCTGGCGTGCTGTGATTCATGGGGTTGCAAAGAGTCGGACACGACTGAGCGACTGAACTGAACTGAAAAAGGAAATAATATGGAATTGTTATATTTTTGACTGCGTTTGCTAGCAATTATATTAAATGTATGGAAAAGCAGAGATTTGATTAATCCTATATATGGCAAAGACTGACTACAAAATTATTTCCCCTTCCTGGGCACATCGGTTAAACTGTATATCTTCCAGACTTCCCTGGGTTAGATTGAAACCTGAAACTATACGACAGGGTTCTGGCCAATAAAATGAGATCAGAAGTGAGGCTCACCACTTTTAGATTTGATGTCAACCAACCTGAGATTCCCCATGATACATTTTTCTCTTCCATGGGTCCTTGGAAGCCATGATTTGACAATGGCAAAATTATAAGGTGGAAGAAATTTGGGTTCTCTGAAAAACTACATGGAGAAATTCCCCCAGCCACATTGAGGGAATTTAACCAACCACATTGGACTGTAAGATAGCAATCAAAATTTTGTGTTTTGTAGTCTATTGAGCCTTCAGGGTCTTTGGTTTTATTTTGTTTTTTTGACATAGTCTATCCTAATATAAATGGCAACCCACTCCAGTATTCTTGCCTGGAGAATCCCAGGGACAGGGGAGCCTGGTGGTCTGCCATCTATGGGGTCACACAGAGTCGGACAAGACTGAAGCAACTTAGCAGTAGCAGCAGCATCCTAATATAACACTTTGAACTACAGAACTGCCAAATAAAATTTTCATATTTTATCACCTTGGCTCACCAGGAACTTAGTGAAGAAAGGGAAATGACTGGATGGATAGCTGGGATTCTGTGTTTGGTACTGGCAAAATAGTTTGTAAAACCCTAGATGCTATAACTTGGAAGGCAGACCATGTGCTTACTGAGCTTGTGACTGAGGGAAGGAATTGGAAACAGGATATTCCCGCTCTTTGTTGTTTGTTACTGGCTGCAATTGGCAAGACATTTGAAAAAGAATTCTAGAAAGCATTGACTACTTTGCAAGCAAAAGTAAAAAGGAATAGAAATTCAAATACAGGGAGCCTTCAGGGTAAGAAAGGTTAACAGTTTCTAGACCCTGAAGAGTAAGCTTTGGGACTGACAAAAGCTTATGTGAGATTTCCCAGTTGACAGCGAGTCAGTCTTGCAGGACAGATCAGATATAGGATGTGGTCAAACTAATGAAGGCAGCCATCAGTAAATTAAGAGAAATATTTGAGAGTTCACGCAGAAAATAAGACATACGTGAGGTACACCCTAGAAGGAACGCTGGGTGTGGTTATGATGTGCAGAATTGCTGAAGACTAAATACATCAGAACCTACGAAGTTTCTAAAGAAACTGTGTTGCTAAAAAACCCATCCGTTCGATCTAATAAGACTGGACTTCTTTAATAGAGCTTTCAGACAATCCTTGGACAGAAGGTGGGCTATAGAACTACGTTGCCTCAAAACACTGACTTCCGCAAGGCCCATTTCAGACAAGGTCTAGGAGGGGAATGGACAGGAGAAAGTTTCCACAAGGCAGAGAAGAAACCACGGAGAACGTGGAGAAGGAATTCCTCCCAGGCAGCAGTCAAGGAAGCCCTCTGCTGGGGGCACAGGCTAGGGGATTCTCACAGTGCTGGCCAGGTGTTTGAGACCAGTGACTGCATGTTATCCTTTATTTGCTCTGTGTTTTGTGGTGGGTATACAGTTTAAGGGATCAGATTGCTCCTCTTTTTAATGCATATGTCACTAGACCACTAGAGATTTTTCTAGACCTGTTGGAGAGGACTCTGCATCCCAGGGATGTCTTGGACTTTGAGCCAGAAGCAGAAGTGGCTGAGACTTTGGGCTGTCTCTTGCTATGAGAGTGAGAGAAATCTGTTTGGAAGGGGATAGTAAAATTTGATGAACAGAGGATGAATTATGACACAGATGAGCTAGATGCCTACCAAAAAATGATGGGAGAAAGATACTAGGTTTTCTAAAATTAACATCTCATCCTTAAGGGTGTTTGGGATTTCTCAGTCATTGACAGGTTAGGACGGTCAGATTGAAGAGAATGAGTGTAATCTTTGTGATCCATCACAGAGCTGTTTGAGGATGCTACAACCGTCCACCAGAGACACCTGAGCTAGAACCGTTCTCAAAAATCACCTAATGTAATTATTTCATTTCATACTCCTTGACTCATTTGTTTGACAAAGATTTATTTAGTATTTCTTGTGCAGAGGAGCCAGAGGTACCTACTTGTATACAAGGATCAGAAAGCCGGATCACTGCTCCACACACCAATCAGCGCACAAAAGGAAAAGGAGATGTAGTAACGTCCCCAAACACCGTGGAGCTACAAAGAACAAACTGCTGCCTTCCTTCTGAGGGTCCCAGAAAGGTCCACAGAGGTCAATTGCCTTGCTCAAGCCCTACAGGTAGCAGAGGTCAAGTCTAAGGTATGAGTAGGAAAAAATTGATTCATATGACATTTAAGTAATAAATTAATTATCATAGCATTTTCATATTTCTGTGCATAGTTTTCATCCTATCTATAATATTACAACTTGCATGAACTTGTAGAATAAGCTTTGGCTAAACAAATAGGTCTAGGGTTTGCTCCATTCATATTTATTTAAGACCTATTTATTTTACTACATATCACTTCAGTTTAGTTCAGTTCAGTCGTTCAGTCATGTCCGACTCTTTGCGACCCCATGAATCACAGCACACCAGGCCTCCCTGTCCATCACCAACTCCTGGAGTTCACTCAGACTCACATCCATCTAGTAGGTGATCCAACCATCTCATCCTCTGTTGTCCCCTTCTCCTCCTGCCCCCAATCCCTCCCAGCATCAGAGTCTTTTCCAGTGAGTCAACTCTTCACATGAGGTGGCCAAAGTACTGGAGTTTCAGCTTTAGCATCATTCCTTCCAAAGAAATCCCAGGGCTGATCTCCTTCAGAATGGACTGGCTGGATCTCCTTGCAGTCCAAGGGACTCTCAAGATGACTCTTCTCCAACACCACAGTTCAAAAGCAGCAGTTCTTCGGTGCTCAGCTTTCTTCACAGTCCAACTCTCACAGTTATACGTGACCACTGGAAAAACCATAGCCTTGACTAGATGGACCTTTGTTGGCAAAGTAATGTCTCTGCTTTTCATTATGTTATCTAGGTTGGTCATAACTTTTCTTCCAAGGAGTAAGCATCTTTTAATTTCATAGCAGCAATCACCATCTGCAGTGATTTTGGAGCCCCCAAAAATAAAGTCTGGCACTGTTTCCACTGTTTCCCCATCTATTTCCCATGAAGTGATGGGATTGGATGCCATGATCTTCATTTTCTGAATGTTGAGCTTTAAGCCAACTTTTTCACTCTCCTCTTTCACTTTCATCAAGAGGCTTTTTAGTTCCTCTTCACTTTCTGCCATAAGGGTGATGTCATCTGCATATCTGAGGTTATTGATATTTCTCCCGGCAATCTTGATTCCAGCTTGTGCTTCTTTCAGCATACAGAAACGCAAATGCCATAATCCCTGACTCAAGATTGTTACTCTCCTTTAGAGGCAGTTCTCTGTGGCTTGATTGATCATGTGGAAAACTAGGAGTGACTATTCATGAAATTTAATGTGACATAAATCAGCCATACGTGTTCTTTAAAACCATTAAAATTCCCTGTCCCTCTTTCCTCTCATCTTTTCAACTCATTAACCACTGTTTGGATTCTCCTCCTTTGAACCCCATCTGGGATCCGAAGTCATTGTTGTTGTTCACTTGCTAAATCATGTCTGACTCTTTGCGACGGCATGGACTGCAATACCCCATGCTTCCCTATCTTTCACTGTCTCTTGGAGTTTGCTCAAACTCATGTCCATTGAGTTGGTGATGCCATCCAACCATCTCATCTGTTGTCTCCTTCTCCTCCTGCCCTCAGTCTCTCCCAGCATCAAGGTCTTTTCCAATAAGTCAGCTCTTTGCATCAGGTGGCCAAAGTGTTGGAACTGATTTCCTTTAGGATTAACTGGTTTGATCTCCTTGCAGTCCAAGAGACTCTCTTGAGTCTTCTCCAGCACCGCATTTCAAAAACATCAGTTCTTCAGCACTCAGCCTTCTCTGTGGTCCAAATCTCAAATCCATACATGACTATTGGAAAAATCACAGCTTTGACTATCAAAATGCTATATCACAGCTATGTCACATGGGCTATACATCACATATATCACAGCAAAATGATGTCTCTGCTTTTTAATACGCTGTTTAGGTTTGTCATAGCTTTTTCTCCAAGGAGCAAATGTCTTTTAATTTCATGGCTGCAGTCACTGCCCTAAGTGATTTTGGAGCCCAAGAAAATAAAATCTGTCGCTGTTTTTACTTTTCCCCCATCGAATTGCCATGAAGTGATGGGACCAGATGCCATGATCTTAGTTTCTTGAATGTTGAGTTTTAAGCCAGCTTTTTCACTCTCCTCTTTAACCTACATCAAGAGGCTCTTTAGTTCCTCTTCACTTTCTGCCATTAGGGTGATGTCATCTGCATATCTGAGGTTGTTGATATTTCTCCCAGCAGTCTTGATTCCAGTTTGTGAGTTATCCAGCCTGGCATTTTGCATGATACACTCTTCATAGAAGTTAAATAAGCAGGGTGACAACATGCTTATACTCCTTTCCAGATTTTGAATGAGACATTGTTCCATGTCCAGTTCTAACTATTGCTTCTTGTCCTGCCTAAGGTTTCTCAAGAGACAGGTAAGGTGATCTGGTATTCTCACCCCTTTAAGAGTTGTCCACAGTTTGTTGTGATTCACACAAAGGCTTTAGGGTGGCCTATGAAACAGAGGTAGATGTTTTTCTGGAGCTCTCTTACTTTTTCTAAGATCCAACAGATGTTGGCAATTTAATCTCTGGTTCTTCTGCCTTTTATAAATCCAATTTTTACATCTGGAAGTTCTTGGTTTATGTATCGTTGAAGCCTAGCTTGAAGGATTTTGAGCATTACCTTGCTAGCATGTGAGATGAGTGTAGTTTTACGGTAGGTAGTTTGAACATTCTTTGGCATTGCCTTTCTTTGGGATTGGAATGAAAACTGACCTTTCCAGTCCTGTGGCCACTGTTGTTTTCCAAATTTCTGACATTGATTGCAGCACTTTCACAGCATCATCTTTTAGGATTTGAAACAGCTCAGCTGGAATTCCTTCACCTACACTAGCTTTGTTTGTAGTAATGCTTCCTGAGGCCCACTTGACTTCACACTCCAGGATGTCTGGCTCTAGGCAAGTGACCACACCATCGTGGCTCCCCTGACCATCTAAATTATTCATTCACCAACCCGTTTTATTATCTAGAAGGTCCACTCTTCAAGCCAAGTCACCCAACCAGCTCCTAACATGGGAGCATGCTACATTCTTCCCCCGTTGCTCACATTGCCATGTCTGAGCTACCTGGACAACCATTTAGCCAGCCTCTCAACACCTCCCACCAGTTCTTGAGCTTGTTTTGAAACCCCCTCCCCATACTGACCAGTACAAAGCTTCCCTAGTGTCATCAGCCCCCTGACCTCACAATGGACAATAATACCGCTGTTGTCAACCATCTCTAATCTTCTGTGCTTAGTAGTTAAGTGGTGTCTGACTCTTCACGACCCAACGGACTGCAACCCACCAGGCTCCTCTGTCCATGGGGATTCTCCAGGCAAGAATACTGCAGTGGGTTGCCATGCCCTCCTCCAGGGGATCTTCCCAACCCAGGGATCAAATTCACATCTCCCACATTGCAGGTGGATTCTTTAGCATTTGAGCCGCCAGGGAAGCCCAAGAATACTGGAATGGGGGCTTCTTCAGGGGGTCTGTCTGACCCAGGAATTGAACTGGAGTCTCCAGCATTGCAGGTGGATTCTTTGCCAGCTGAGCCTCCAGGGAGGCCAGTCTTCTGTGCCCACAAGCAGAGCTATAGCCATGCTCATATCTGCCTCCCTCTGTTCTGTCTCAGAGAGAGCAACAGCAAACCTCCAATCTCAACATTTTTCTCTCTTCCAGGAACTAAGTCTCTTAAAAATCACTTCCTGGCTCCTATTCTTTTTTTTTTTTTTTTTCTAAAGATTTTCTTAAGCCTTTGCCTTATTTAAGAAATAAATTCATTTGAAAAAAATACGCCCTGTTCCCTCTGCTCCTTTCCAGCTGTGATTGATTTCTTTTCACCCCTTCTCAACAGCACCTCTTTTAAGCTCTGCATTTGCCCAACTCCAGCGACTCTTCAATGCTCTCTGAGCCACCTTCCAATATTTAATGACGTCCCTCTTGCCCAAGCTAGAAGATCCACTCTGGTTGTCATCTGACCAGACCTCTGCCTCTTGTTCAGCCATGTCTTGAATCTGGAGCCTCTTTTCAAATCCTTTTCATTCCTCACCAAGACTGCTGCCAGAGGTTTTATGGATCTCCCTTCAGTCTGTACACTCCAAATTCATCCTCCATATATCCCCACCAGAGATATAGATCTTAAATGCAAGTCTTGCCACCTCTCTCCATTTATAATCCAGCAGTAATTTATTTGGGGATACCAGATGAAGGGCTAAATCCTTTACAAGGTACTCAGTGTTCCCCACGAGGAAACCTTGAGCTGGAGCTAATTCCCCAGCTCTGTTTTTCATCATTCCCTTCAGCTTATGCTGAAATGTTTGCAATCTCTTCACACTCCATGCTGCTTCTCTACCTGGATGTCTCTGCCTAAGCTGAGCCTCCGCCTGGGAGTGGTTCTCCTCCCCCAACAACCCCTATCTCCCAGCTCCCTTCCCAAGTCTACAGAATAATATACAAGGCATTCTTGCAATGGATACTTCTTGCTTTGTCATATTCTCCACAAGAAAATCCCTGACTTTATCCAGCTTCTTACCCTCCACTTCCAGAAGGTTTATTTCTTTTCTTTTTAATTTTTCTGGTCTCATAACACATTGTGCATTGGTTTGTCATGTTAATGTTAAGTATCTCATGGCACTTTCTCACTCATCTGCTTTCTTTTTCCACTTTCTTTTTTCTCAGCTGGATTGCATCTGCTCAATAAATGTCAAGAGAATGAAATGGTCCCATAGTTTTCTATGATAATAAAAAGTGATGTAAAAGTGTTTGCATAATCTGTATGGTCTTCTCAGTGAAGAGTGTTGCTAGGATAGAGTTGTTTGAAGGGTCTTAAATTAAATCAGCTCCTTCATCCTCTGTAACATCACGGCTCAGTTTGGACCTAGTACCTTTCAGGTGTTTAGCAGCCTCATGTGTCTGGTTGCTACTGTATAGGACAACACAGCTTCAAAGCACAGGGATCATAATACTTAGGACTGTTGTCAAAATTATGCTGAATATTATATAAGAAATACTTAGCGCAGTTGCAGTCGTATAAAAATGTACTAAGGCTATCCCTGGTGGTCCAGTGGTTAAGAGCCTGCCTGCAAATGCAGGCAACACGGGTTCAATCTGTAGTCCAGGAATATTCCACATGTTGCAGGGCACTTAAGCCTGTGAGCCCCAACTACTGAAGCCCACACACTCTGGAGCCCAACAGCCACTACTTCTGAAGCCCAAGTGCCCTTGAGCCCCTGCTTTGCAACAGAGAAGCCTGCACCCCTCAACTAGAGAGTAAACCCAGCTCACTGCAACCAGAGAAAGCCCATATACAGCAGCGAAAAGCCAGCACAGCCAAATACAGAATAAATGAATAAAATTTTAAAAATTTAAAAAAGATGTTTTTGTTTTTTTTCTTTTGCTTCTTTCGTTTGCTTTCTTCTCACTGTCTATGATACTAATGTTCAAATGTACTGTTCCCCCAACATTTTCCTCTTGGAAAAATCTATAGAAGAGGAAGATATTTACAGAACTTTTTAAACTGGGGAAAGGAAAATGTAGAGTTAAAATGTTTATCTGTGTGATATTTATCATCTCTATTAATTAATCTAGTAAAAACAGAATAAAAAGAAATGGAAATAACCACTATCGCCCTTAAAGTCCTGGCCTCGGTCAAGAAGAAGAGAGTGTTGAAAACAGGAGCGGTGTTCTGACCACCACGAGGAGCATCCAGCCTTCAGCCCTGCCCTGAGTACCTGCATGGATGTCTTCCAAGACCCGCTTCCTTTCCTGCTAAAGGCATCAGGAAGGTAAGAGTCTCCGAGTACAATTTCAGCCACATAACAAATGTTTTCTTCCCACAAATCTTGTTTTCCTGGTAGTGAGGAAGCAAGGGCTTTAACTCGAGCCACAAATTGTAACCCAAGGTGGGGAAAATGTCCATGAAGTAAAGTGGAAGATCTCAAATAGGTTGGAACAAAGAGGGACTGAGGGGTGGGTGGGTGGAGATTAATCTTATTAGGATCATATATCATGAGGGTGTCAGGTGTGAAAGCAGACGAATGGCCTGTGTTTATCTGAGCTAAACCGTGTGGTTCACCCAAACATTTGCTTCCCAGAGCGTTTTTTTTCCCCGTAATAAATTGGCCAAGTCTTCGAAGGGCGTTGATAATAAAGTGTGTTTAGGTGCAGTTAGAGATTTTCTTGCCGGGTTTTCTGTGCAACCACGTTCTCCCACTCTCCTGCTCTCTCCTTCTCCCTCTCCCTCCCCTTTTTATCACAGCTGATTCGCAAAGCCCTTTGGAAAGATGAAGTAGGTAGAAATCAAAATAAATGGATTCTATTAAAACCGGCAATGCATCAACTGCTTGATAAAGTGATTAATAAACAGCTTAGGATGGTGATTGATTAAACTCTTTAATCAAAGTGCTAAACTGACTTAATATGGAGAGTTTCAACATGTTCAAAGTGTACATTTTCCCTGCCTAAGGTTCACAGTTGTTTACGTAACTTTTCTGAAGTGTATCCCTTAGGTCTAACCTTCCGAGAGCCTGGGCTCTGGAATGTGTAAGGATTATAAAGTATCACAAACTGCATTAGCTGCTGAAATGTGCTCGTGAATTATAGGGCTTTTCCACTAGGCAACAAGTCATTTTTCAGAATTTTAGACCCCTTCATCAAGCAGCTTCTTTGCCTGCATCACTTCATAATTCTTTAAGCCTTAATGCAAGACAACGTGCATTTAAAAAGTCCCTATTGCTCACATTTTATTTTCTCCTTTAAGTACTGATTGCTTTATTGCATGAGGTCAAGATTCTGATGATGAGAGAAGAGGCTTAGTTTTACCCTGAAGGTAGTTTCGTGTTCATTAGAAATGGGTATATTTCATCCAATATTTGTAATTCTCAGAATCTGACATTGTTTTTGATGTAATTAATCATCAGCTCACTGCTTTAATAAGCTACTTGACTCCTGAAAGTTTGTGGCACCAAAATAGATTTTTTTCCAAAGCCTGGTTCCCAAAGCTAAATAAAAATATTTTAGACACTGAGCTTGGGGTGAAGGGGAAGGGAGAGAAATACGACCATGCATTAATGGGGGAGCATTCATGACCCACGTTGCATATATTTGGAGGCAAGTTGGGAAATTTATTTAATACAAGACAAAGTTTTCTGTGTAATGCACTCTGCTGGGCTCTGTGTGACTGCCAAAACCAAGCATAGAACTGCTCCTCTTATTTTGTAAGGAAAGAGATTATACAAGGTGGGGAAGCTGTGTGTTTGTTTGCTTGAGTAATTTAGAAAGACAGTTCTTATTCTGAAGGTTTGACTAAGGCAAAGAAGCATGGGAAATGGGGGGAGAAACTTTCTACAACACTACCATTGCAGTTGATTTGGCTTTGAAAGATGAATAGAATTCAGATATGAAGATAGATGCCTAGCAGTGGAGCTCATGAGCGTGAAAGTGCTATCTACTCAGATGTGTCTGACTCTTTGTGACCCCATGGACTGTCTGACTCTGTGCAACCCCATAGACGGCAGCCCACCAGGCTCCTCCGTCCCTGGGATTCTCCAGGCAAGAACACTGGAGTGGGTTGCCATTTCCTTCTCCAATGCATGAAAGTGAAAAGTGAAAGTGAAGTCGTTCAGTTGTGTCCGACTCTTGGCAATCCCATGGACTGCAGCCTACCAGGCTCCTCCGTCCATGGGATTTTCCAGGCAAGAGTACTGGAGTGAGGTGCCATTGCCTTCTCCCCTGTGTTTTGTACTGGGGGATATGTTTCGGTGAGGAGAAGCCACCGGATACTTGAAATCTCCATCACCCAGAGCATCCAGAGGAGCCATTCTGAGCCTCAGTACACAGACCTGCAGCACAAACTTGCTGACCACCCACTTATTTAGTGCTAGTGTTTCAAAGTCTGAGGGAAGGATGAAAGAGAGATCCACGGAGAAACCCCTGGGAAAAGTACACTCTTGGAATGAAGGAAAAAGATGGAGAGGGAGATTCAGCAGTCAGAGAGGACCTGGAACTCTGAAGGACAGAGAACTTTTGAAATTCAGTGGCAAACAGTAACCATCAAATGTCAAACTGTGTTCTAAAAGGGATCATTCATTTGCCCTCAGTCATTAACTTTTCTGTCAGATTCTTCATGACCCCATGGACTGTATCCCACCAGTCTCCTCTGTTCATGGAATTTTCCAAGGAAGAATATTGCAGTGGGTGGCCGTTTCCTTCTCCAGGGGATCTTCCCAACCCAGGGATTGAACCCACATCTCCTGTGTCTCCTACATTGGCAGGCAGGTTCTTTACCAGCTGAACCACCAGGGAAGCCCTGTATCTTTTTTTGTCAATAGTAACCAAAGTCTGTGTCTGGCTAGGATGGATGGAATTGAAAATGAAATCTTTTCAGTCGTGTCCAACTCTTTGCGACCCCATGGACTGCATAGTCAGACCAGAATTCTCCAGACCAGAATACTGGAGTGGGTAGCCTTTCCCTTCTCCAGGGGATCTTCCCAACCCAAGGCTTGAACCCAGGTCTCCCACATTGCAGGCAGATTCTCACCAGTTGAGCCACAAGAGAAGCCCAAGAATACTGGAGTGGGTAGTCTATCCCTTCTCCAGGGGATCTTCCTGACCCAGGAATCGAACTGGGGTCTCTTGCATTGCAGGCAGATTCTTTACCAACTGAGCTATCAGGGAAGCTCATGAATATAATTAGGTGATTTGATTCTTTCAAAGATCACCAAATTAAAGCTTCATATCTATGACCACAGGGTGAGATGTGGTAGGTAACGCAAGAGGTCCTTTCTTTAGATAAATCAAAGATGTGGTCAAAGGAATGAGAATATAAAATAGTCTACTGCCATAGGCTGGTGCCAAGAGTTCTATGAGAATCCAACGGTTTCTCTGAGTGTTCACTGAGTGATTCATTTATCCAGTAAACATGTACGTATTAAGTCTTTGTCCAGCGTCGGCTGCATGCCAGACTCTGTGGAAGGCTGTGAGAAGACAGAGAATGCAGTGGTAAAGGCAGACCTGGTTTCTGCATTCAGGAAGCTTAGAGTCCAGTAGGGAAGACAGACATTTCATCCATTCAGTCACAATTCTGATGCATCTGGTGGGAGGCAATGCTGGGTGCTCTGAGTGTACAGGATGGTTGCTCTGGAGCATCCAGAACATTTTCCTAAAGAGGAGACATTCAAACTGAGATTTGAAAGACATAGTGGAGAAACACGAGAAGAAAAAACTAAGGGAAAAGAATCATGAGACAAAGAGGACGCTCCTTTAAAAAATACGAATTATAGTAGCTGGAGCACAGAAAGAAGAGGAAACAGGAAGAGCTGAAGAGAGAGGCAAATCCCGGGGCAGTACGAGTCTTTAGGCCCTGGTAAGGATTCAAATGTCTCTAACAGCAGTGGGGAACACTGAGAGACTTAAGCACAAATAAATTTTTACTGCAGGGTGAATAGTGAATTAGAAAGTTATTAGGCTAGAGATGATGGTTCCTGGAAATACGCAAATGTGAGAGATATTTAAGGAGTGAAATCAACAGGAACTGTGATTGGGTAGGTGGATGGGAAAGTTAAGACAATAATGATGACTCTCAGATTTCTGGTTTAAAGTCAACTTTCTCCCCTTCTTTCCTCCCTTTAAATGACTACAATCATGCTGATTATAAAATCACAAAGTTTTAATTGGACCTTCCACCCCCTCTTTCTGCCGGCTCCTGATGCCCTCAACAACTTGAATTTCTATCCTTCGGTCTACTCTGCACATCCACTACCGTGGCACACTTGCTATTCCTGAGGCACATAAGATACTCCCATCTCTAGGTTTTCGCTCCAGTCCTGACTGGTTTCCACCAGCATCTTTCTGTTATACATCCTCTGCTCCTCCTTCCAGTCCCAAAACACAAATCTGATCATGCACCCTGCCTGTAGACAAACAGTAATGTTTCATACCCTTAGAGAGATTTAAGAGAGTATATCTCACATCCCGTCGTTACCACAATAAAATGAAAATTTTAAAAAGAAATGAAAAATGTATAGCTAGAAACCACTTGTCAATAACTAACATAGAAACTTGGATGAAAATGAAAAATATTATAACTCTTTTTAAAGAGTTATATCTTTGGTGACAAATTAACGGGATAGAATCTAAGTCCCATATAGGTTTTCTCAAAGCTGCTTGCTAATAAAACCCAGTAATAAACAGAATTAAACAAGTGCCTTTTACAGGTTTTGGGGACACACAGAGAGATGCTTGGTATAAATGTATTCATATTTTCAAGTGTTTTGTTAAAAATTCAACCACAGTTGACATTTTATTATCTAATATGTCCATATTTATTTGAATATGTAGACGTAAAAATTTTTTACCATGTTAAAATGCATATAATATAAAATGTACTATCTTAACCATTCTTAAGTGGACCGTTCAACAGGGTTAAGTACATTTATATTATCATGCATCTCAACTGCATAACTCTGTTTACATCTTGAACAACTGAAACTCTGTACCTATTCAGCAATAACTTGTCGTTTTCTGCTTCACGCTTCTCTCCAGCAAACACCAGTCTTCCTCTGTCTCTATAAATTTGACCACTGTAAGTGCCTTGCATATGTGGAACCATAAAATAATTTTTTATGTGTGACTGGTTTATTTCACTGAGCATAATGTCTTCAAGATTCCTCCACGCTGTAGCCTATGTCAAACTTTTCTTCCTTTTAAAGACTGAATAACATGTCACTGCTGTACAGATCACATTCCATTTATCCTTTCATCCATCCATGAACACTTGGGTTGCTTTTTTCCTTTGGCTACTGTGAACATCGCTACTACAAACATGGGCATATAAATAGCTGTTCAAATCACTGTTTTTAATCCTTTTGGGTATATACCCAGAAGTGGAATCGGTGAATCGTGAGAGAGTCCTATTTTCAATTTTTTGAGAAATTGCCATATTGCTTTCCATCGTGGCTGCACCATTTTATAATCCCCCCAATAGTGGAGAAGGGTTCCAATTGCAGCACATCCGTATCAAATCTTGACATTATTTTCCTGATTTTGTTTTCTTATGGTAGCCATTCTAACGGATGTGAGGTGATATTGCATTGTGCCTTTGATTTTCATTTCCTTAATGATAAGTGATGGTGGGCATATTTTACGGATGGGGACACTTTTACATTCTCCATCAAACTGACTTCATGGCAAATAGAAGGGGGGAGAGTGGAAAGAGTGGCAGATTTTATTTTATTGGGCTCCAAAATCACTGCAGACAGTGACTGCAGCCATGAAATTAAAAGACACTTGCTCCTTTGCGGGGGTGGGGGGGGGGGAAGCTATGGCAAATCTAGACAGTATATTAAAAAGCAGAGACACCACTTTGCCGACAAAGGTTCATATAGTCAGGGCTCTGGTTTTTCCAGTAGATGTGTACAGATGTATAAAGAAGGCAGAGCACCAAAGAATTGATGCTTTTGAACTGTGATGCTGGAGAAGACTCTTGAGAGTCCCTTGGACTGCAAGGAGATCCAATCATTCCATCCTAAAGAAAGTCAGCCCTGAATATTCACTGGAGGGGCTGATGCTGAAGCTGAAGCTCCAGTACTTGGGCCACCTCATGTGAAGAGCCGACTCATTGGAAAAGAGCCTGATGTTGGGAAAGATTGAAGGCAAAAGAGAAAGGGGCAGCACAGGATGAGATGGTTAGATGGCATCACTGACTCAAAGGACACAAATTTGATCAAACTCTGGGAGATAGTGGAGGACAGAGGAGACTGGTGTGCCGCAGTCCACGGGGTCACAAAGAGATGATACAACTCAGCGACTGAACAAGAACAACAACAACAATCAAATCAACACACTAAGGATCATCAGCATCCCTCCATTGGCCTCAGCTTGAAAAGTTATGTTCTAAGCAGGCATTCTAAGCTTGCCAGCCTTGGGGGTTAACCTACCTGTATACCTTTGTTGCGGTCTGCTCCCTCACCGGGACCATATTCTCTGGAGCCATCAGATAGGGTCGTTTCCTTTCTGCATGCCCTAAGCCCCTCACCTCCTGAATTTTGCACATAGTTTTCTCTGACTTGAATGCCTTACTCCTTCTTTTCCACTTGCCTGTGTCTTGCTCTAGCTTCAGTGCTGGTGATATCTCCTCCCCACTCCTGTGCTGGTTCAGTCTCACTTCTATTCCCAGAGCATTTATTCGATTCTACTGATACCAGGGTTGAGTCCTTTTCCTCTTGAGACTGTGAGCTCTTTGAAGACTGACTTCATCATCTTTGCAACTTCAGCACTGAGCCTGGGGCCTGACGCGTGTTTGGACACCAGGAAACATCTGGTTCATGGATAGAGGGTGAAGTCTTTGCAGACAGGAAGGGCATGAGCCAAGGTATGGGGTGAGGAGGAAGACACAATGTCAGCAAAGTTAACGCCTGTAGATTTTGCAGAGGTTTAAGAAGCTGCACAGTGCTGGGCATTCAAATTCTTCAGAGGTTAGAAATCTCATCGACAGGACCAGGCTTCACATAAGAAATTTGCAACAGCTCGATCAAAGCCAAGGAGTAAAGAGAAGAAGGACCAGTGGCTTACAAAAAGAGCTTACAGCTTGCCTAGCAGTGTCTTGGAAGAGTCGATAAAACTTTAGAATCAATATGCTGATGAAGGGCCAGCGAGAAAACATCACGGAAAAGGCTGATGTTGTCACAGGGATCTAAGGATGACCGCCCAGCACTGTCCGTCCTGTGACTCACTGCGTCCCCAGGCATCCGAATGTCATCCCACCTTTGAAAACTCAGCAGTTTCTTATGAAGAAAAGCAATCGAAATTCTCTTTCTACAGATTTTATTTTAAAATACAAGCAATGGGGTAATTATGGGGAAAATTTAGAAAACACATACAAAGTCTTAGAACAATCAGGAACTACCTAGAGGTTAACATGATGAACAATTAAGTGCCATCTTTTTATGTCCCTGTGTTTTGGCATAACTGAGACAATTCTCTGTATATATTTTGGTATAAATATACCAAACTGTACTTTATTATATACTCTGTTCATGAAACAACAATATTGCTTCAGGTTGATGAAAATCATTTTGAAATCTGTGTAAGTTCCCTTATAACATACTATATTAAACAATCCTCCTATTGCTAGACATTTAGATTATCTCTAATATTGAACTGAACATCTGGTGTACATGAAAGTTTTAGAAATGTTTATGTTATTTCCTTGCATACTGTGAAATAAAGATAATTAATGGCCACCTGTTTAAGAATTGTGATCTCTATGCATCTTAAAATCTGAGGATAAGTAATGTAATTTTGTTTTAATATTGATAGAATAAATAAAAAGTAACAACAGGATTGAAATCAGGGGACCAAATTTCTGTCTAGCCAGTAAGAATGACTGAAATTTTCATGAAGCTTGCTTCAGTGAAGTACATTGCTTTCCACAAAGCTTTTCTTATGCGCCTCTCTTTCTGGAATACTGTAAGGATGTTGTAATTCTAATTCTATGAGTTCCATGCATAGATGTATAAGCATACAACTGTTTGCTAACAACACAAAACCGCTGCCAATACTTCAATTTAAAAATTTATTACACCTTTCCTTAGACCTTAAAATAATAACATAACAATCATCTGAAAGAACAAACCCAAATGACAATTGGCTAAAATTTGTCCAAACACAGAAAAAAATTAATAATTCACATACAGCTCTTTTATTAAATTAAAAATGAATTATCAAATATTTTGATAACTCAATTTAATACATTTAATAAAATCTCCTTAAATCATCCATTTTTCCAAGTAATTTTATTATTTTGTAGAATCACCTAATTCAAACTGAATTCTCTGAGTTTAGATGTGTCTTTCTGCTAAGTAGGGTGTTTTTTGATGATATTTTAACTCTTATTCGTTTTGGGAGTGCCTACTACATTTTTAACTTTCTTAATCCTTGAGTGTATTAATTGACAAATATTTTCCTTTGTAGTGCACCAAGGATGGAGCATGGAACTCCTCTATTAGACAGCTATCATAACAGTGATATAAATTTTCTGTATTAAAGAATATTGTCTGTTTAATGAAATTTAACAGTAACTAAAAGCACAGCATCCAAGTGGACCCTTAAAATTCACTGTTGATGCCCAAAGCTCAGACGTGAGGGGCAGTTCTGAAAATAAAGAGCCATTCAGAAATTGTTTAGCAGAAGAAAGTGCTTTAAGAGGTTTCTGCTTTTAGACTGAGGTTGTCAAAATGGGAATTACCTTTACTGGAAATAAATCACATTGTTTTCTTCACAGGTGGCTCAATTTAGCTGTTTAATCTGAGAGAAATGACAGATTTAAGAGCAGAGAAAAAATTCTTGGTTCATCAAGTTTGGAAGATATTTTATCTCTGTTTCAATGTTTCCATCTGATAATCAGTTGTGTGGACTGTAATTTCAGAGTAATTTGAAGCATAGAAAATAGAAAGTCTTACAAATAGGTGTGTCTTGGAGTGGCATATAGATGGTAGTGGGCTAAGGTATTTGTTTAGAAATAATTTGTG
This sequence comes from Ovis canadensis, assembly GCF_042477335.2. NCBI lineage: Eukaryota > Metazoa > Chordata > Mammalia > Artiodactyla > Bovidae > Ovis > Ovis canadensis. Next base: position 22,538,449 of record NC_091262.1, read on the forward strand.
TTGTGTTTTTTTTTTTTTACTGTCAGGTTTAATAACTTGCCCAAAATATATGTGTACATATTTTCTCAGACAGTTTTCCAAAGGAAAAGGTCATACAATTTTGATGACTGGCCACATAACATACTCTATTTGGTCAAGACAGAAAACTAGCTGAAGCAGTGAAAAAACAGTTTAGAAAACCGTGCATGCTTTAAACTAAAAATACCTGAAAGTAATACAAACATAAACCTTTATTTTGCTGAACTCTATCACAATTCTATAAACTATAAATGTAAATGGGACATACACAATTCAAAAAGAAATGTAAGTGAAACATACTGAATTTAGTGTAGAAATAGCCACAATGCTTAACAGAGAACGGTGAAACTGCACCTATGCTTAGCAAATATGTTAAAAATATATAATACACATGTTAAAAATATGTAATACAAACAATTATTATCACTCCTTAAGACTGATGTATTTTGGATGCAATACTATAATTTAAATAAGCAAAACATCCAAAAAAAGTATGTTGTCTTAACTAGTGTCTGTAATTCTGTGACATAGAGTCTAGGAATTGACATACAGGAAAAGCCTAATGTGGAAAAAATGAACAATTTGAAGAGACTGAACAGCTGGGAAATATCTTGAGAAAACACTACATCCAAGAAACAAAATTTAAAAAAAAAAAAGACAAAAAATAGTAAAAGGAAAGAGACTATGTATTAGCAATGTTTTTAATCGATGTCATTAAGATAAATTGGCGTTGGTTGGATATAAGTTAGAGCTTCAAGCTGAACATGCTCATTGGCTCTTTTTTCTATAGTGTTTTCGCTAATCACATTTAATGGGACCTGGGGAAACGGTGACCATGTCTGGACTCTCGTCCATTCCCGTGCCTGCCCACCAGTTCACACTCTCTGAAAGAGAGTCAGTGCATGCTTCAGTGTGTGTGCCTGCTTTTCTTCCCCCATTCTATGTATAAAGTAGGCATCCAGCAGACATGCATGCAAGGAGTCCTTGATTTTTGATAGAGGCAGTACAGGAGGGCTAAAAGGACCTCCCTCTGGGATCTGGAATAGATTAAGGATGCCTAAAACTTTCTGCGTGCCCTGAGACAGATCTGAGGGAGGTGGGCTGAGAAGATAAGCAACCAGCAAGAGAGCAAAGCTGCCTAGAGGAGAAACATCAGCTACTTCTTTCACAAATCGCATTCAAGTGTCAACATTTGGAAAAGCGCTGTGCCGAGTCCAACACTGTTCTGGGTGCTTGGGGATACAGCATAAAACAAAACTTACCAAAAGTGGGTATAGAGATGGGGGGGGGGGGGCTTGTGAAATTTTAACCTAATAGAGGGACAATAAACCAAGTAAATAAGTAAATTATGCATATATTTAAAGGGTGTGAGTGCTTTGCAAGTAAGAAGGTTGGGGCTGCATTGATCAGCTTGCAATGGAGATGTTAGGTGTAAGAAGGTCCGGGTATAGAAGTGTGTTCATGGAATGGTAGACCTGTTTTTGCCTTTAATTACTTAGGTTAAAGGAAAGAGTATTAGTCCTTTGTGGGTTCCTGGTTGTCTGTTAATCAAAGCAAATCTTATTAATGTATTTGCTAAAATGTATCTAAGTTATTCCTATTGTGTCAAATGAAAATCAAAAAGGGCCCATAATCTGTCCTACACAGGTGATACCGAATAAAAAAGCAGGCAGGTCCCTACGGGATGATGGTACAAGAGCTCTACCTGGGGATTTTCCATGAAACAGACTGAAAGCCAGAACAAACGGCAGAGCTTAACCCCAAACAGAAAGCAGATTGCAGAGCAACTGTCTTAAAAGAATAATGGAAGAGCTAAAAAAAAAACATATACATACTGGGATGCAGTTGGTGAAATTTATATACATCAGAAAACTTTGCATTTGGTAAAGGCAAATGACATTGCAGTATTGTGTGGATGACCTACTTACCTCTGAAAATGCCGTGTATCTTTATCTTTAGTTATCCCATCTTATGGAAAAGTGGAACTAAGGAAAGAAATGCAGAATGGGATGCACTGCTCTCTAGACAGAAGTATACTTCCAGTTCTTGTTTTGATCCCTTCCCACCTCTTGCTTCAAATATAGATGCGTTTTCCCTTTATAATAGCATTGGGAAAGTAGTGAAAGTGTCCAAAATCCAGAGAAGATGAGATAATCCAAAGATGCTTCTCTGAAGAATATAACTGCAAGCTGCCAACTTGATCAAGACATGGTGAAATCATTAGAATGCCTCTTCCAAATGATGGAGAGCTTGGATTTCCCTAGTGGTCCAGTGGTTAAGACGATGGCTTTCCAATGCAAGGGGCATGGGTTCAGTCCCTGGTGGGGAAACCACCATGTGGCAAAACCAAAAATAAATAAATAAAAGCAAAAGATATGATGGGAGAACTCACTGGCTTGCTGACTAGAAGGCATAAAAGCAAGTGACAATTCACCAAGTTAATAGATAATAGGTTAAAACTGGTTAAGGTGAATTAGTCATCTCAAGGCAGACAAGCATTACAGAAACAAAAAAGACAGATAAACTGGCAATTAATATAGACCTGTATTATTAAATGGAATGTTTTTGAAATTGCAAATAACTTAAATTCATGCCTTTTTATACATGGATACATGTTTATGTAAACATGTAACATTCAGCATGCCAAAATCATAATATAATATGACCCTCCCCATTCTTCTTCTTCTGCAATAGTGGATAAAATGAGATCTTTATAAAGAAAGATGTTAACACTCATCTAAAATGTAGGCTGTGTATTGTCACCCTGCTTATTTAACTTATATGCAGAGTACATCATGAGAAACACTGGGCTGGAAGAAGCACAAGCTGGAATCAAGATTGCCGGAAGATATATCAATAACCTCAGATATGCAGATGACACCACCCTTATGGCAGAAAGTAAAGAACTAAAGAGCCTCTTGATGAAAGTGAAAGAGGAGAGTGAAAAAGTTGGCTTAAAGCTCAACATTCAGAAAACGAAGATCATGGCATCTAGTCTCATCGCTTCATGGGAAATAGATGGGGAAACAGTGGAAACAGTGTCAGACTTTACTTTTGGGGCTCCAAAATCACTTCAGATGGTGATTGCAGCCATGAAATTAAAAGACGCTTACTCTTTGGAAGAAAATTTATGACCAACTTAGATAGCATATTGAAAAGCAGAGACATTACTTTGCCAACAAAGCTCTGTCTAGTCAAGGCTATGGTTTTTCCAGTAGTCATGTATGGATGTGAGAGTTGGACTGTGAAGAAAGCTGAGCACCGAAGAATTGATGCTTTTGAACTGTGGTGTTGGAGAAGACACTTGAGAGTCCCCTGGACTGCAAGGAGATCCAACCAGTCCATTCTGAAGGAAATCAGCCCTGGGATTTCTTTGGAAGGAATGATGCTAAAGCTGAAACTCCAGTACTTTGGCCACCTCATGCAAAGAGTTGACTCATTGGAAAAGACTCTGATGCTGGGAGGGATTGAGGGCCGGAGGAGAAGGGGATGACAGAAGATGAGATGACTGGATGGCATCATGGACTCGATGGACGTGAGTCTGAGTGAACTCCGGGAGATGGTGATGGACAGGGAGGCCTGGCGTGCTGCGATTCATGGGGTCGCAAAGAGCCGGACATGATTGAGTGACTGAAATGAACTGAACTGAACTGAACTGAAAATATGGGTACAAAAATGTAAGTAATACATGAGATTGGGCCTTTGTAAACCTTAAAATAATACAGGTTTGGGTTGAGATGATAAGCTAGTGCACTGCCCTGGAACCCTGACCCCTTGACTCACAAGACAGTTGATTCAGAAAGTTTCTGAATCATGTAGAATCAGGTGCATAAACTCATTGATACCTGTGAGACCCTCTGTCCTGGATCCCTCAGCAAGGTCAGGAGGAGCCCCCTAATCTCCAGGGTGATGGACCACATACGATGTATCAAAAAAGAGTTAATGGTATTCCCTGATGACCAAAGTTTTACTTGGCAGAATAAAAATTATTGGCAATGATTTTTTTTTATTTTTCCCTGCTTGCTTTTCCGCAGTTCTTCCTTTCTGCTTCATTCCTTATTTCCTCCTCTTCTACTTCTCCTCCTTCTGTAATAGTGGGGAAAATTTTAGATCTTTTCCTAGAAAGATATAAGCACTTACCTGAAACATGTATAGCAGAAAAAAAAAATGTCAAACCGAAAAAATAAAAGTAGGCAAAAGAATTGAACTGAGACTTCACAAAAGCATCTATCCAAATAACCGATATGGTATACTGACTGGCTTATCATTAAAAAATATCTACATTTTTCCCACCCCACCTCTATGAGGAGAAAGTGAAAGAGAAAGTGTTAGCTGAAGAGAAAGTGTTGGCAGCTCAGTCATGTCCCACTCTTTGCAACTCCATGGATTACAGCCCACCATGCTTCTGTGTCCATGGAATTTTCCCTTACCTTCTCTAGGCGCTCTTCTCAACCTTGGGATCCAACCTGAGTTTCCCACATTGCAGGCAGCTTCTTTACCATCTGAGTCACCAGGGAAGCCTGGGGGGGGCGGGGGGAGTCTAAAGCCTGCTTCTTTGAGGCTAGGCTTGCCCATGTGGCTTGCTGGCAGTTGGAGGGGGCACTGAGCATTCCTGGCATTTTACCTTGGCCAGGTGACCTGTGTCGGCCGAGGAGAGCAGAGAGCTGAAGTGTTTCTGGGCAGCTGGCCTTCTCTTACGCCTCTACTGCTAGCCTGAGGACAGCACCTAGGGGAGCCCACTGCTCCCAGAAAGAGAGTGAGACCAGGCAATAAAGCGGAACAAAATTACATAGAATAACATATATTAATAAAATGTAGGGCTGCTGCAAAATGCACAGATACATGTGAAGAGAATTGCACCAATATAATAATTGTCTTTACTTTGGAATGGTGGAAGTCTGTATCAGGCAAAATGTTTATGTGTACTTTTCAATTTTCTAATGGAAACATTAATGCTCTAAAAAAAATAAGGTACAATGTGGGAGTTCAAAAAAATATATAGTGTAGAACTTGATTATAAAGTTTCTACAGTTCCCATACATCGCTTTTTTGTTTCTTTGTTTATCTGGGGGTTTTTTATTTTTCTGAAGGAATGCATAGTACTTATATGAAAAAAATTACAAAGAACACAAATTACTTCTTTATTTGCTCTTGTGCTTTTTTATTAATTTGCACAGTAATCCAAGAAGTGAAATCAGAATATCGGATTCATTTTTTCTTGAAATTCATGTGAAAATAGTTCTTGCCGTTCTTAAAATGTCGACATTTTCACAGACTCTCACATTTAGTGTTTCCCCAAATCTTGCAACAGAAAGAAATATAAGAGCAGCGATGTACTTTTTAAAGCTAGAGTCTTGGCACTGTTCATCCTACAACTTGAATGCCCACGTGCTCCATCACATCATGTCCAACTCTCTGCTACCCACAGACTGTGGCCCACCAGGTTCCTCTATTCATGGGATTTTTCAGGCAAGAATACTGGAGTGGGTTCCCCTTTCCTTCTCCAGGGGATCTTGCCGACCCAAGTATTGAACCCTCGTCTTCGACAGCTCCTGCATGGCAAGCAGATTCTTTACCACTGAGCCACCTGGGAAGCCCCTAATTAGTTATATGGTGGTGGTGGTTGGTGGTTATTTAGTTGCTAAGTCTTGTCTGACTCTTGTGACCCCATGGACTGTAGCCTGCCAGGATCCTCTGTCCATGGGATTTTTCCAGGCAAGAATACTGAAGTGGCTTGCCACTTCCTTCTCCAGGGAATCTTCCTGACCCAAGGATTAAACCCAGATCTCCTGAATTGCAAGCGGATTCTTTACTGACAGTCACCAGGGCAGCCCAAAATGTCAAAGAGATCTATCCACCAAAATCTGAAGGCGTTCTTTGCCTAAGCCCAGACTTTAGACTTTGATAAAAATTTAAAGACTTTAGAAACTCATTTATTTCACTTGAGAATGAACTTTTGTGCTTGCAGATACATTAGCTCACCCACCTCCTGAATCACTAGACTAAATACACATTTCCTTTCTAACTGGATGATGGAATGACTTAGAGGGCATATTAGGTTCCCAGTGAAGGTGAATTCTTTGCTCCTCACTGTGGTTGTTTATCAGTCTAAGGTAACCACTGGTCAACGCCATAATCCGAATTCCAGATCAGTCACTCAGTCTTTCCTTAACATTTTTCTAGAAAGAGAAAAGAAAATGTTATCAATGATATACAACTTCAGAAAAGAAGAAGCAAAGTCAACTGTGAATTGAATGATTGCTGTAGGTAGCTTTTTTTTTTTTTTAATCTTAGATGTCTAACAGGGATTTTACAAATAAAAATGATTAAGGTTCATGATCATGTTATTGTAATTACTTTAGATTATTAATAATCATGATAAGGCTTAAGCAAATGCCTTGAAGACAACTCAAATTATATTTAAACCATTCCATAAAAGGGACTGCTACTAAAAAAAAAAACAAAAAGCAAAAAAACAGCTTTCCTGGGCTAGTTTCTCAAGTAATGATTGTAGTAAAAATAATAAATTTACATATACTTTAAAGTCCACAAATTTTTTTTCACAAATGACTCCTCACTACTAAACATTTGTTAGAAATTATTGAAAACTCTAAAAAATGATCTGAAACTATAAAAACAGTGTATATTTTCACTATGAGAGTGAAACAAAATTTTTAAAATTTTAGGAGAATAAATGATAGTAATGGATCAATAGTTCAGCATTAGTTTTTCTTTTATCTATTTTGCTTGGGCTTTAAGGATGAAGTCTTATTGTGTTGCAAATTATTTAGTAAGAGAAATAAAATAGCTTTTACTAATCTGAAAGAGTAACAATAACAAAAAAATTGTAAGGAGGTTTTTTTTTTTTCAATTAATAACCCACATTTAAGAGTGTTTTCCATATACCAGTCATGATGCTGCTGCTGCTGCTGCTAAGTCGCTTCAGTCGTGTCTGACTCTGTGCGACCCCATAGACGGCAGCCCACCAGGCTCTCCTGTCCCTGAGATTCTCTAGGCAAGAACACTGGAGTGGGTTGCCATTTCCTTCTCCAATGAATGAAAGTGAAAAGTGAAAGTGAAGTCGCTCAGTCCTGTCTGACTCTTAGCAACCACATGGACTGCAGCCCGCCAGGCTCCTCCGTCTGTAGGATTTTCCAAGCAAGAGTACTGGAGTGGGGTGCCATTGCCTTCTCTGACCAGTCACTATGCTAAGCACTTTACTCTCATTTATGTTACTTAATCATTACATCAAGCATGCAAGGTAAAATTTTATTCATTGCATAAAAGAAGAAACTAAAAATCATTGAGGCTAAACAATTTGCTCAAGATCAGAGACCAGCAAGATAAAAGATAAGTGAATAAATCTCTGACTCTATATCCTTAACTGCTTACCCAGGTTTCCTACAACATCTTCTACTGATTTTGTAAGTGACCCAGACCACTGATACAACAAAATGAAAGCTATCCATATGTGCCAATCATTTATGTATTAGCTCCTTCCACGGTTTGCTCTGGATGCTGTGGTTGAGACTTTGCAAACTACATTTCCCAGATTCCTTTGCGTCTGGCTCCCTGATGAAAGTGAAAGTGTTAGTCACTCCATTGGATCTGACTCTTTGTGACCCCATGGACTGTTGCTGGCCAGGCTCCTCCCTATCCATGGAATTCTCCAGGCAAGAATACTGGAGTGGGTTGTTATTTCCTTCTCTGGGGAATCTTCCTGACCCAGGGATTGAACCTGAGTCTCCCGCGTTGCAGGCAGATTTTACTGACTGAGCCACCAGGGGATGATGGATTCCTTCAATAAGGGCACTATGGAAAACAGGAATTAGGAGAAGAGGGGAGGGACTTTAATGACTGGGTCCAGCCATGCCAGTTGGGCCTAGTAGCAGCGGTTACTCCCTGAATCCAGCTTTTTAGAACCAGCTTTGTGCACTTTCCTCAAGGTATAGGCAGCAACCAGGTGCTCTCCTCTATGCTCCTGAAGTTCCATTATTATCCGAGTTTCCCCAGCCCTGGAAATGATCGCTGCTTCCGTCTTGGTTGCTTCTGCGTCTCCCTTCCTCTTTCCTTCCCACCTTCCTTCATTCCTTATTTTCCTTTTTGCCTCTCACTATCTCAACATCTGTATAGACAGTTTGAATCAGCTTTATTGAACTATCTGGTATGATTTCTTTTTCCCTGACAAAACCTTGTCTAACATAGTGCTTGGAATTGTAAATAAGATTCTCGGAGGAAGTACTCAAGGATTGACTGGTCTACGTCTTTAGCTGTCAGCACAGTATTGAGCTAGATGCCAACACAAATCGGGATTCCAAATCCATGTCATGTAGAGGCATCATAATTAATTCAATTATCATCTTTGGTTGCTTGAAATGAAGTACTTTTTAAAGCAGTTATTTTGGAAGACTACGAGCCTGATACACTTACTGTAGTAATACTGGCCACAAGAATTATGTGGTGGTAGCTTGGCCGCTTTCAAATGCATAGAAGAGTTAATGGAAAGAAAATTAGAGAGTTATGTTATAAACAACCAGCTCAAATTAGAACCAGACAATAAGCTGGGTTATTATAGTAAAAATAACCAAGATAAATCCCCTGGAATCTTTTTCTCCATCAGAGTGGGAAAGCAAAATTATGACACCAAGGGAATTACAGGAGTCGACGACACTACCAAAGACTTGAAAGATGCAGGTGCAACCCTACTATATGTCTATTTAACTCTTCCACTGGGCTCTTGCAAAAGAAAATGGATCTTGGAGAATGAGTGTGGATTTTCGTAAACTTCATAAGGTGACCTGTATAAGCAGCTCCATGTATGAATTACTTACTGGAGCAAGGCAGCACGTCTCTTACTGTCTGACACACACAGCTATTAATCTTGCATGTTTTTTCTTTTATTTTTTTCACTCTATGCTGATTTGCAAGGACACTAGAAGTTTTGGGGGTTTTTTCCCCCACCTGTCAGGGTCAGCAGCACATTCTGCACGTCTTGCAGGAGGGTTATGTCAGGTCTGATCCTCTCTGACATAAGCTAGTTCACAGAGGTCTTGCTGGTAAACACATCCCATGAAATGCCATATGGCTCCTCTTCACTGGTGGCAACATTGCCGATTGGACCTGATAAGCAGGAAGTAGCTTGCACTCTCGCTACTAATAAGTAAAGAGCTAGTAGTAAAGAGCCTGCCTGCCAGTGCAGGAGATGTAAGACACGGGGGGTCCATCCCTGGGTCAGGAAGATCCCCTGGAGGAGGGCATGGCAGCCCACTCCAGTATTCTCGCCTGCAGAAGCTCATGGACAGAGGAGCCTGGCGGGCTACAGTCCATGGGGTCACAAAGAGTCAGACATGACTGAAGCAACTTAGCACAGCACAGCTAGCACCCCAAATAAGATATTAGGATACGTAAATGCCAGAGAGAAATAAAGACATATGAAAATTCACAAGCCTGCCACCTTGGCGATATTTTTGGACACCCAATGACCTGGAATACAATGGAATATCCCTCCAAACAAAAAGCAGTTGCTATATCTCACACTGCACAGTAGTTCTCTTTGGATTTTAAAGGCAATGAAGGCCACAATGAGTGTGCTAACATAACTCATTTATTAAGTAACGTGTAAAGTGGCCAATTTTTAAAGAAGAATCTATAAAGGAGCCAGTAATCTATAAATATTGGAGTAATACAGGAAATGGCCAGTTGTGAGAGGAAAATAAAGCCCTTTATCACCCATTCTATAATGCAGACTGCTCTGTTAATTCATGTCTGTGACTCAAAAGAGTCACCAGCAGGTAGGCATGTTGTTTAGAACATCTCAATGGCACCCCACTCCAGTACTCTTGCCTGGAAAATCCCATGGATGGAGGAGCCTGGTAGGCTGCAGTCCATGGGGTCGCCAAGAGTCGGATACGACTGAGTGACTTCCCTTTCACTTTTCACTTTCATGCATTGGAGAAGGAAATGGCAACCCACTCCGGTGTTCTTGCCTGGAGAATCCCAGGGACAGGGGAGCCTGGTGGGCTGCTGTCTATGGGGTTGCACAGAGTCGGACACGACTGAAGTGACTTAGCAGTAGCATAAGCCACATTAGAGGAATCAGAGTGCAGACCCTCAGAGGTTTGTTTAGAAAAAGAAAAAAGTCATGATTTGGGGCAGATAACTCTTCTTCTTCTGAGAAAACACATATTATTTCTGGGCTCTGATAGCGTCTGAGAGTCTGTCATACACTGGCATTGTACGGTCCATTAAACCATGACGTTGGGTGTTTACAGCAGCAACTCCTCCATCAAGTGAAATGTAAGTGATCATCTTGGAGCAGATCCTGAGGTCACATGTAAGTATTTAGTCTCAGCTACACCTGTTGGTGTCCTCTTGCTCAACCCACAGCCGTGACCTCACAGGAAATTCATCATTAGTGAGGAGAAAAAAAACTTGAACCTCGGTTACCAATGTTCCTTCGCAATACACTGGTACCAAGCAGAAGCTGCTTTTAGTATTACAGGCACAGACAGGAAAGTTCCTGAAAGTAGTGAGGGAAAATCTGCACAGCGGAAAGAAGTTTGAAAAATGTGTTTGGTGGTCCACAGTATCTGGACTGAAAAAGATGATCAAAGATACTGACACATGGGCATCAGGGAAACTAAATGGTTAGAGACTTTGAAGGGAAAAGATTGATGATAAAGAGGCCTGGGAAGAGATTTATAGATGAAACTCTCTTCAAACAAACACACAAGTTGGAGATATTTTTCTCAGGTGAATGCTTGCCAAATGGCTTTCATTGCAGGGTAGGCTGTCAATCATCAAACAGAAAACATTACAAATTCTATAGGTGAGAGTGAGCCCCTTCCAGCAGGAATGCCTTATTAGCTATTACAGTATCCCACCTATCATTGCTTCTGAGGGGAAATACGTTCTTCTGACAAGAAACACACTTGTCAACAACAACAGTGAAAATAGCTGTAGTGGGCTCATAAATAATTAACTGATCTTCCCATGTGGCCCATTACTCAGAAGAAGCAGGCCCAATAAAATGGCAGAGTAACCTATCGAAATCTCAGGTTTATAGTATCAGTGGGGAGACGACAACCTGAAATACTGGGGTTTTATTCAAGCGTCCTTATATTTTTGAGCCATACAAGATGTGGCTTTCCTCATAGCCTGAATTGAGAATTTGCAAAAATCGAGGAGTGGAAATGGGAATGATTTCTCTCTCTATTAGCGCTAAATAATCCACTCACAGAAATTTTGCCTCCTTTGGAAGTTTACTTAGAGGTATTCATTCCCCAGAGAGGTATGCTCTTACTAAGGGGAAGAGCATAGTTTCACTGAATTGGAATTTGAGACTGCCACCTGGCCGATAGGTTTCTCTCATCACTGAACCAAATAAGAGTATGATTCTACTGGCAGAGGCGATTGCTGTGACTTTCAGGGCAAAATTAGGCTGTTGCAGTATGGTGGAGGAAGCCAGATATTGTCTGAACCTAGGGTATTCTGTGGCCTGTGTCTTAATACTTCCATGTTCCACAATACATGTTAATTACAACTTGAGCAACCAATTTAAATTTAGAATCATGAAGATTTGGTGCTAACCGAAGAAAAGGGCAACAAGAAATGGGTAGTTCAAGAAAAATGTTCTAAACACCAGCTGGGGCTTTGTGACCAATCACAGCAGCATTATTGCTTACATAGTTTTATGTACATATAGATTTTTTTCTTCCAGTTTTACTAAGATGTAATTGACATATAGCACTTTATAAGTTTATAGTATGCAGCATGATGATTTGACTTATACACATCATGAAATAATTACAGTGATTTAGTGAATATCCATCACTTCACATGGAGAAGGCAATGGCACCCCATTCCAGCACTCTTGCTTGGAAAATCCCATGGACAGAGGAGCCTGGTGGGCCGCAGTCCATGGGTCGCTGTCGGACAAGACTGAGCGACTTCACTTTCACTTTTCACTTTCATGCATTGGAGAAGGAAATGGCGACCCACTCCAGTGTTCTTACCTGGAGAATCCCAGGGATGAGGGAGCCTCATGGGCTGCCGTCTATGGGTTCGCACAGAGTCGGACACGACCAGAGCGACTTTGCAGCAGCAGCAGCAGCATCACTTTACATAAGCACAAAAGTAAAGAGAAAACAAAATTCTTGTGATAAGAACTTCTAGGATTTAATCTCTTACCAACTTTTGTATATATTATGTTACTCTCTGAGTCGTGTCCAACTCTTTGAGACGCCATGGACTATAACTGGCCAGGTTCCTCTGTCCATGAAATTCTCCAGGCAAGAATACTGGAGTGAGTGGCCATTCGCTTCTCCAGGGCAGTCTTCCTGACCGAGGGACTGAATCTGGGTCTCCTGCATTGCAAGTGGATTCTCTACCATCTGAGCCACCCCGGGAAGCCCATAACACTGTGCACATGTATGCACTTGCCCACATCTGCGTGTGTGTGTTCAGTCCTCTCTGACTTTTGTGACCCCATGGGCTGCAGTCTGCCAGGCTCCTCTGTCCATGGAATCTTCCAGGCATGAATACTGGAGTGGATCCCTATTTTCTATTCCAAGGGATCATCCAAACCCAGGAATCGAAACTGTGTCTCTGGCATCTCCTGCATTGGTAGGCAGATTATTTACTACTGCCCTACCTGGGTAGTGATACTTACACTTATCATGTTGTAGATTACAATCCCTTGTTGTTGGTCAGTCGCTAAGTCGCACTCAGCTCTTTGTGACACCGTGAACAGTAGCACATCGGGCTTCCCTGTCCTTCACTATCTTCCAGAGTTTGCTCAGACTCGTATCCATTGAGTCATGATGCCATCCAACCATCTCATCCTCTATTGCCCCCTTCTCCTCCTGCCTGCAATCTTTCCTAACATCCGGGTCTTTTCCAGTGAGTTGGCTCTTCCCGTTAGTATTGGAGTTTCAGCTTCAGCATCAGTCCTTCCAATGAACATTCAGTATTCATTTTCTTCAGAATTGACTAGTTTGATCTCCTTGCAGTCCAAGGGACTCTCAAGAGTCTTCTCCCGAACCGCAGTTTAAAAGCATCAATTCATCGTTGTTCAGCCTTCTTAATGGTCCAGCTCTCACATCTGTACATGACCACTGGAAAAACCATAGCTTTGACCACACAAACCTTTGTTGGCAAAGTAATATCTCTGCTTATTAATATGCTTTCTAGGTTTGTTATAGCTTTTCTTCTACAGAGCAAGTGTTTTTTAAATTTCCTACCTGCAGTCACCATCCACAGTGATTTTGGAACCCAAGAAAATAAAATCTGTCAGTTTCCATTGTTTTCTCATCTCTTTGTCATGAAGTGATGGGCCTAGATGCCAGGATTTTAGTTTTTTGAATGCTGAGTTTTAAGCCAGCTTTTTCACTCTGTTCTTTCACCTTCATCAAGAGACTCTTTTGTTCCTCTTTGCTTTCTGCGTTTAGAGTAGTATCATCTGCATATCTGAGGTTGTTGATCTGCATATCTGAATTTGTTGACATTTCTCCTGGCAAGCTTGATTCCAGCCTGTGAGTCACCTAGGCTGGCCTTTTGAATTATGTACTCTGCATATACGTTAAATAAACAGGATGACGATATACACCCTTCCCATACTCCTTACCCAGTTTTGAACCAGTCCATTGTTCCATGCTTGATTTTAAGTGTTGCTTCTTTTCCTGCATACAGGTTTCTTAGGAGACAAGTAAGGTGGTCTGGTATTCCCATCTCTTTAAGAATTTTCCACAGTTTGTTGTAATTCACAACATCCCTGGTGTTTATTAATCTTGTAACTGGATGTTTGCACCTTTCAGCAGCCTAAACCCAATCCCGTCCTCCCCTCTTCCTGGTAACCAGGAATCTACTGTCTTTTTCTAAGAGTTTGTTTGTTTATTTGTTTTGAAATATAGTTGACTTTCAACACTAAGTTAGCTCCTGTTGCGCAATATAGTGATTTGGTGTTTCTATGTATTTCAAAACGATCATCATATTGAGTCTAGTTATGATATGTTACCCTGCAAAGATATTGCACCTTTGTTGATGGTATTTCTCACACTGTATTTCGCACCTGTGATTGACTCATTTATTTTGCAAATGGGAATTTTTTTTGGGGGGGGGGCTCCAAAATCACTGCAGTTGGTGATTGAAGCCATGAAATTAAAAGACACTTACTCCTTGGAAGAAAACTTATGACCAACCTAGATAGCATGTTGAAAAGCAGAGACATTACTTTGCCAACTAAGGTCCATCTAGTCAAGGCTATGGTTTTTCCAGTGGTCATGTACGGATGTGAGTGTTGGACTGTGAAGAAAGCTGAGCGCCAAAGAATTGATGCTTTTGAACTGTGGTGTTGGAGAAGACTCTTGAGAGTCCCTTGGACCGCAAGGAGATCCAACCAGTCCATTCTAAAGGAGATCAGTCCTGGGTGTTCTTTGGAAAGACTGATGCTAAAGCTGAAACTCCAGTACTCTGGCCACCTCATGTGAAGAGTTGACTCATTGGAAAAGACTCTGATGATGGGAGGGATTGGGGGTAGGAGAAGAAGGGGACAACAGAGGATGAGATGGCTGGATGGCATCACTGACTCGATGGAATCACTGACTCGATGGACATGAGTCTGAGTGAACTCTGGGAGTTGGTGATGGACAGGGAGGCCTGGCATGCTGCAATTCATGGGGTCACAAAGAGCAGGACACGACTGAGCGACTGAACTGAACTGAGTCTCCCTCACCTATTTCTCCCCCATCCCCTTCTATATTGTATAGATGGCATTCATATGGATAAGCTAATTTTGTCTTCCTCCTATTCTCTTACAATTATATACAAACTTTGTATCCAAATTTATATTTAGGCTACAAATTATTCAGTTGAAAGGTTAAGACTACACTGCAGGAGAAATATACATCTCCTGTGAAAAAGATCAGTTATCTTTTTCACAAGATAGTTACCATGACTATTAAGACTTTGAGTCTCTGCTTTTCAGACTGTAGATGGAAACATCTTTGTTTGAGGGACTGTCTTCCTCTTAGAGTCAAACACAAAGTTGTTGTTGCATGATAATTCAAACGCATGTAGAAGGGTGAGTATGTACTCTGAGAATTCAAAGGGTGGACATGCCAATTATTTGTCTATTGCCATTCAACTACAAATCTACTTTTCTATATTCCACACTGTGATACCAAGGCTGAGAAAATGTCATTTTGCAGACTTCTTTGAAACTGAGTTCCTCTCAGGTTCAGAAAACCGGAAACGTTAGAAGAAGAATAGAAAGTGAGAGAAGAAGACAAGGGACTAAAAAGAAAAATTTAAAACCTTTTCTTTTTTGTTGGCCACTTCCTATCATCATCCAGACTCACCTCAACACACCCTTGTCTAAGGAATTAGCAGCAGAAGCAGGTCATATAAACTCTTCAGTGTTTTGAGTGCCATGTTCCTAGGCTATCTCAAGTTCTCTGGCTCTGAAGCTGTAATTTTGGATATACTAAAGCATGATTTTCTGTTGTTGCTGTTTGCTCTTTCAATCCTCAGATGCTTCCTGATATTAAATTCACTTCAATATATTAAATTAGTGTGTGTTGGTCATCCAGTTGTATCGTCCAGCTCTTGGCAGCTCCACAGACTGTAGCCTGTCAGGCTCCTCTGTTGACAGAATTTTCCAGGCAAGAATACTAGAGTGGGTAGCCATTCCCTTCTCCAGCATATCTCACTGACCCAGGGATCAAACCTGGGTCTCCTGCATTGCAGGCGGATTCTTTTACTGCCTTAGCCACCATTACATCTGTTAAAACACAGGGTGGTTTCTCTCTTATCTGATCTTGCTTCAGAAAACAACAAATAAAACATGCTATTGTTTGGGTCTGGGGATTATTTATAAAAGTGTTCAGTGGTATTTTAAAATTGACTGTAGAAGGTCCTATCTTGTTCTACTTAATCACTCATAATAAATGTTTAAAGTTGAAGTCATAGATCCAAACTAGATAAGAGATGCAATTCAGAACCCTTGAACTACAAAGATTTCCTTCCACTGGGAAAGGCTATGTAGACACAAATAGAGGATTGTATTACGGGCGACTGGAGATCAACAGCTTTCCAGGTGTGGTCTGTGAACTTTTGAGAGTCCCCGAGACACTTTCTTGATTTTAAAACTATTTCCTTAATAATATTGAGACATTGGTTGCTGTTTCTACAGTGCTTACCAGTGTCCTGATGGTGCGAAAGAAAAGGGGAAGGAAAGTGCTGGTGTCACTGCTCGAGTCAAGGCAACTGACATGGAAGTATCCTTTACTATATTCTTCCCCATTAAACACTCCTTGGTTAAAACAAAAAGTCAATTGAATGTCCTTCATAAAACAGTAAAGACGATAAACTTTATTAAGTCCCGATCCTTGAGTATAGGCCTTTATGTTGTTTTTTAAAAACATTGTTTGACAGAATGGTAAATGCGTATACAGCACTTCTTTTGCATATCGAATGGTGGTCCCCAAGAAAAGCACAAGAGTTTGAATTGTGAGTGTGACATTTTTGTCATGGACTATTATTTTAAATTTAAAGAATGACAGATAAAATATAGTTATTTAGTTTTAAGTATTTAGCAGACAATTTTTCAGAAGTTGGCTATGTGAACTTATCCTCCCAAGAAAAACCATTGACTTGTTTTTCTTAACAAAGATGAAATTTGAGCCCTCAAGCAAAAATGACACTTTTGGAGAATTTGTATTCACCTCCACAAAGTGATGTCTTCTCCAAAAAAAAATTATATCAATGGTAATGTTAATATATGTGTGGATTTTTAAAATTTTATTTGATAAATTATGTCAATGTTTATAATATCTATGTAATTTAGTGAGCTAATATCTTACAAATTAACCAAAGCATGATGATATAAAATCATATCTGAGTAAAACATCCAAAATGCAAGATAGAAGAAATAGTTTTAATGTAACTGAGTTTATTAATATGATTTAAGATTCTACTTTCAATTAATCTTTTAAAAACTTCCATTTTTCAAATTATGGTGCAATATCAAAGGATATACATGATTATCAAAAAGAGCCGATAAAACATTTCTTCCTCTTCTAATTCAATGTCACTTTAAAGTTGCTGCTGCTGCTGCTAAGTCGCTTCAGTCGTGTCCGACTCTGTGCGACCCCATAGACGGCAGCTCAAGAGGCTCCCCCGTCCCTGGGATTCTCCAGGCAAGAACACTGGAGTGGGTTGCCATTCCCTTCTCCAATGCGTGAAAGTGAAAGTGAAGTCGCTCAGCGACCCTATGGACTGCAGCCTTCCAGGCTCCTCCATCCATGGGATTTTCCAAGCAAGAGTACTGGAGTGGGGTGCCATTGCCTTCTCCACAGTTTAAAGCTAAACATTCATATTTTTCAACCAAGGGAACATATCACAACAGATTGCTTTCACAAGCAGGTATGAAATCCCAGTCCTCTTTTGTTAGGCTGGACATTAAAAAGATGTATGGAAATGAAAATCTGTTCTACCTTTTCTCTAGTTTTTATTTTTCCATTGAAAATGCTGTGTGTGTGTGCATGCTCATTCGCCTCAGTCATGCCAGACTCTTTCTGACCCCATGGACTGTAACCCTCGAGGCTCTTCTATCAGTGGGATTCTCCAGGCAAGAATACTGGAATGGGTTGTCATGCCCTCCTCTGTGGGATCTTCCCTGCCTAGGGATTGACCCTCATCTCCTGCACTGCACACGGGATTCTTTCCCAGCTGAGCCACGTGGGAAGCCCCAGAATGCTGTGTAGATATGTTAACACGAACTGGGATTGCTATTGTTATTTCTAAAATATTTAATAAATGTTTAAAAATGATTATCAGTCTTAATTTCTTATATGGCAAACATGCATAGATAGAAGCCCTTTGGAATTCTCACAAACAAAAGCCTTTCGGAATCCTTAATAAATTTTAAGCATAAAAATAGGCAGGGAGCCCAAAAGTTTGAGATCTACAGAGATGTGATCATTTCTCCATGAAAATGTAAATACTAATTTGGGGCTTCCCTGGTGGCTCAGACAGTAAAAAAAATCCACCTTTCAATTTAAATTGGGCAGGAGTACTATCAGTTGATCAATAGGAATCATATTTTCATTTATCTTTGTGTCCAAGTTAGAAATTGATATTCAACTTAAACATGAAATTATAAGACTCAAGCTAGCCTCATCAGTTTTGAGGATCTTGAAGTTTTCTGGTGAGATTTCATTGTTCATAGATAGCATGTTTAAGTGCATATGGCTTTCTTTATAGGCTTTTGTCTTATTACCCAGCCCTTGGGTTCACACATGCATAAGCTTTCATCTGTATATGACTGCCACAAGTGAGAAGTTCACGCACAGCAGCACTAGTTCCATGCTACTGATTTGTCTTTTGAGTTATTTAAAAATCAGGCTGATTGCATTATAGGCTTATTACGATTCACTCTTGAAAAGAGATCAACGCAAAAGGAAATTTCCTCTCCAGGATCACAAAGTCACCCTCCAGCTTGGAGTTCAAATAAGGACTATGGCTATCTTTAAAGAAATTCTACTAATTATTACAATCCAGCCAAACTGTGAATTTACCTCTAAAAATAGCCTTTTTGGTGGCTGTATTAGTCAAGATAAAACAATGCTTGCACATGTATATGTTCAAGGTTAACGAGAAGTGCCATCTGTAGAACTGGGATATTTTTACACTCCTCTCTATTATACAAAACAATAAACCCTCTCCAGCTGATTTCTCTCATTGTGAAATGCAAATTGCCTATAAAAGTCCTCAGGGTGTGAGAAGACACTTATCAAACAGACATTACACATGCATTCATAGAAACTATGCAGCCTCAGACTCTATTTAAGATGCATTAAGGACCCAAAACATAGGTGTGAGCCTGTCTGTGTAGCTATAACAATTACGGCCTGAAGTAGCTATGTTGGTTAAGATATGTAGATTACTCAACAGCTCCCACTAACTTTTGATCTACTACACACCTGCCTCCTACCAAGAGAAGTAAAATCTTCAGAACAATAAAAAAAAAATGAAACAAAACACATTATGAGTGAGGTTTGAAAGACTGTCCTAAGTTATTAATCTGGCTTTTACCAGTTAGCTACATTTACATGTGACATACTCAATATTATACTCTTTGCTTGTTCCCCCGTGGAGATTTGCACATTCCCTTGTGTGATAAATTGACTGTTGGTAACAGGTAATGCAAGTTCCATGGGGTTAATGACCTTGAAGAATCCACATAAACTTTCATCTAGAAATTCACTGCTGCCCTTGGTGCATGAATAGTCAAACAAGGAAAAAAAAAAAAGAAAAGAATAACATTTCACAGAAAAGTGTTCAGGCTTCAGTTTGTACTAGGAGAGAAAAAAAGTCTGCAAAGGCATTAGAATAAAATCTAAATTGAAAACACAAGGAAGATGTTACAATTTTCAAATAAAATTAGCTGAAGATGTTCTAAGAGACGAAATCTTGGAGACCAGTAATATATGACTTGTTTTTATATTTCCCATGATGCTTATGTCTTAGATACTATAGGCAATACAATATCTATATAATAGATAAATGTAAGAATATCTTAAATAAATAAGATGAATATCTTAAAAATAAAATCAAGATGCTTTATAAGCATAAAATGAAAAAACAAGATCTGATTTAGATAAAACATTTAAATTCTGTTTTCTGAGGGAAATATTATGCATAATTATACCTCATCATGAGATTTCATTTGTTTCCTAAGGACCATTTATAAAATTTGAATTCGCATTTCAGCAAGTTACATTTTTTACAAACCTTACACTGAATTCAAGCTCCTCGTTCTATGAGAGAAGCAATTAAGGGCCAATCACTTTTAATAAATCATAGATAATCTTCACACTTGCTGTTAAGTTAATTAATATAATCAGTAAAGGCAAATGCATCAAAATGAAGCTTATTTTGCAAACATGCAAAATGTTCTGCCTCATTGCCCTACCACCGAGACTAAATGACATTTTACTAACAACTGTTTCAAAGTTGAGCCCAAATTTCATCGTTTAAAAAGGATCCCCAGAAGGAACACAGTGATGTCAATGGATATTCAAAATGATTGCCCGTGGAAGTGGTAGTGGTACATCTAGCTACCTAGATAACATTCAGATACACTGGTACTAACCCAAAGCTAGAGGACTTGGTTTTAAAAACATAGTACAAATGATAACATAATTAAGGCAATCCCACCCTCATTCATTTTAAAGAACTTTAGTTTCTTTGATGTTGAGTCTTTCCCTAGGATATTGCCTATTCAGATAATTTATCCATGTATTACCAAAAGTCTGTTGAACTTGTCTACAGATCATTCTTCAGTTTTGTCTATCCATTTGTATGATATCTACAAATCAGTAAACTACCGCTGTACAGTACTCACAAATGGTTTCATTTTCTCCAACTCTCAGATGCATTGAAACCTGTTCTACAACAAGATAGATTTCCTTTTCACAGTGTAAAGGCAGAGACACCATTTCTGAGTACAAATAGCAACATGGAGAAGAGACTGCTCTTTTCTCTTCCTAAGACCTGAATAATGATAACAGTGAAAACACTTAACCGAAAGCAATCAAACCAGGAAAGGAATATAAATGCAAAGTAAAACTTCAAAAGGTGAAGTGATGAAAAGAGGCAGAATATTCTAGTGCAGTTTGAGAAAGATGGGTGTACTACTTACCTGCAACCTATCTTTCAGAAATTCTACCAAAATATAGTATTGTCAAGTTTTGCAGTTTTGGACTTATGCCAATAATTTATTAGACTATGGACTGTGGGCATGCCTTTCTGCATCTGTTCCATTTGCCTGAAGAGTGGAAGCAGTTCCTTGGAAGGGATGAGTGAAATGGAGCAAATAAACAGCTGGAACTAACTCCGACATGTCAGTAGATGCAAACTCTACTGTGTCTTGGGAGGGAGACCTAAATCCTAGGGTAGCCCTACCCACCTTGTTAGGCAACACTGGTGTGGGCAAGTCAAGAAATTTCAGAAGTGAGTGCAGAACCTCATTCCAAAAGCAAACCCAGAACTTGGCGTTAGTAAAGGAATGTGGCTTCTCCTCCCTGGACCCATCCTCTATGAGTCCATGGAAGATTAATTCACAGAAAATAAACATGAATCAGATAAGGTTAGATGTGAGTCAAAGAAAAGCTACCCACACTGTATTAGTGCAAGCAGCAACCCATACAAAGACTCACCCTTGAGTTCAGTCGCTCAGTCATGTCCGACTCTTTGTTACCCCATGGACGGCAACATGCCAAGCTTCCCTGTCCCATCACCATCTCCTGGAGCTTACTCAAATTCGTGTCCATAGAGTCGGTGATGCCATCCAACCATCCCATTCTCTGTCATCCCCTTCTCCTCCTGCCTTCAATCTTTCCCAGCACCAGGGTCTTTTCTAATGAGACCACTCTTTGCATCAGTGGCCAAAGTATTGGTGTTTCAGCTTCAGCATAAGTCCTTCCAGTGAATATTCAGGACTGATTTCCTTTTGGATTGACTGATTTTATCTTCATGCAGTCCAAGGGACTCTCAAGAGTCTTCTGCAACATCACAGTTCAAAAGCATCATTTCTTCAGTGCTGAGCTTTCCTTATAGTCCAACTGCCACATCCATACATGACTACTGGAAAAACGATAGCTTTGACCAGACGGACCTTTGTCAGGAAAGTAATGTCTCTGCTTTTTAATACGCTGTCTAGCTTGGTCATAGCTTTCTTTCAAGGAGCAAGTGTCTTTTAATTTCATGGCTGCAGTCATCATCTGCAGTGATTTTGGAGCCTAAAAAATAAAACTTATCACTGTTTCCATTGTTTCCCTACTTGCCATGAAGTGATGGGACTGAATGCCATGATCTTAGTTTTTTGAATGCTGAGTTTTAAGCCAGCTTTTTCGCTCTCCTCTTTCATCTTTATCATGAGGCTCTTGAATTCCTCTTTGCTTTCTGCCATGAGGGTGGCGTTATGTGTATATCTGAAGTTATTGATATTTCTCCCTCAAATCTTGATCCAACTTGTGCTTCATCCAGTCTAGCATTTTGCATGATGTACTCTGCATATAAGTTAAATAAGCAGGGTGACAATTACACACCCTTGACCTACTCCTTCACCAATTTAGAACTAGTCCATTGTTCCATGTCTGGTTCTAAATGTTGCTTCTTGACGTGCATACAGACTTCTCAGGAAATGGAACATAAAAATTATGCAAAGTCGTAGGCCAAGGATCACAAACTGGGAGGAATGTATTTTGTCTCACTTGTGCATTCTCTCTTTTTAAAAATTGTACCTCAGAGTTTTGATGTAGAGTATCCATGATCTGGTTTTTCATGGGCCCCATCACCTCATCTAAAGTAACCCAACTTACTTTATATATTTCTGATAGGCACCAGCCCTGTGTCAGCATTTAAGGTTATGACTTCGGACAGAAAGTGAGATTTCCTTGGACCTAAGGAAAAAATTAGTTGTCTGGGTGGTATATTATCTCCCAGATAAAAAAATTATTAGCTTAGAAACAGAGCCTGGGTAAATATTGAACTTGAAGGGTTAGGAAAGAAATATTCAAATACTCAGGCGAAGAAAACAAATTAATTATAAGAGGAAAAGAGAAAGGTCAGAAGGGGTTTGCACATTTTATACACGTACATACCCAGGCATATTTATACAGGCATGATATATGTGTATGTATAATACTCACATGTGAAAATATGCATATATACTCAATAACACCCTATATTGGAGTAGCAACTACAAAGTCTTGAGAGAGACAAAGTTTGGATCCAAATAATAATCTGATTTTCAAATATGAAATATAAATATAATTGTCATTCCAATATCAAAGCATCCGTTGGGTAGAATAGCTACAGAATGTCACACCATCAACTCTTTAAAAAGTTACTAGACATTGAACAGCCTTGGAAGATGTGATAAAAGGACTGATGCAATTCTCAGGCCAAGAGATGTTGGAAAAATGCCTAAAATAACCCTGATGGAAGGAAAATAACCTTTAAAAAGTATATCCAGATAAAGTGTCCTTCATTTTTAACATTGCAATTATGCAAAAGCCCAGGTAGGTAGCCCCAATGAGATGTCAACCACGACAAAACCAGACCTACCTGGTGATCAAACTTAGGTAAGCATGATTTAGTGGGTGATCAGAAGTGAACACTGAACCCATTCATGCATAGAATTAAGATTAAACAATTGTGAACCACACAGTTATAGAACAGAATCTCAGTGTTACTTATCCAGAGATTAAAAAAGTTTATTCTATAACTAAAAAAACTGAGAGATAAGGGAAGACTTTTTTTTTTTTAATGTTACAGTAGAATTTTTCTTTCAGAGCAGGGGATCAATGGTCTTCATCTGAAATTGAAACAGGTTATGAAAAGATGGATTCAAATACTTTATGTTTTAATCTTCTCTTAATATTTCTTTTTCTTCCTTAGAGATTTCAGCATTCAATAAAAAATATAAAATGCATATACTCATATGTATATATTAATATATGCTTATGTATGGCTTTTCCAGTAGTCATGTATTGATGTGAGTGCCGGACTATAAAGAAAGCTGAGTGCTGAAGAACTGATGCTTTTGAAGTGTGGTGTTGGAGAAGACTCTTGAGAGTTCCTTGGACTGCAAGGAGATCCAGTCAGTACACCCTAAAGAAAGTCAGTCCTGAATATTCATTGGAAGGACTGATGTTGAAGCTGAAACTCCAATACGTTGGCCACCTGATATGAAGAGCTGACTCATTTGAAAAGATGATGCTTGGAAAGATTGAAGGTGGGAGGAGAAGGGGACAACAGAGGATGAGCTGGTTGGATGGCATCACCGACTCAATGGACATGAGTTTGAGTAACCTCCAGGAATTGGTGATGGACAGGGAGGCTTGGCATGCTGCAGTCTATGGGGTCGCAAAGAGTCAGGCACAACTGAGCTACTGAACTGAACTGAACTGATGTATATTTCAATGGGCTTCCCTAGAGGCTCATAAAAATCTGCCTGCAATGCAGGAGACCTGGATTCAAGCCCTGAATTGAGGAAATCCCCTGGAGAACAGAATGGCTATGCATGGCAAGGAGATAAAATCAGTCAATCCTAAAGGAAATCAGTCCCAAATATTCATTGGAAGGACTGATGCTGAAGCTGAAGCTCCAACACTTTGGCCACCTGATGTGAAGAACTGACTCACTGGAAAAGACCTTATTTCCCTGATGCTGGGAAAGATTGAAGGCAGGAGGAGAAAGGGATGACAGACTATGAGATGGTCGGATGGCATCACTGATGCAATGGACATGAGTTTGAGCAAGCTCCGGGAGTTCGTGATAGACAGGGAAGGCTGGTGTGCTGCAGTCCATGGGGTCTCAAAGAGGCGGACATGACTGAGCAACTGAACTGAAATGATTTTTGCCTGGAGAATCCCAAGGACAGAGGAGCCTGGAAAACTATAGCTCATGAGGTCTCAAAGAGTTGGATATGACTGAGCAACTAACACTTCTTATTACAGCAATTTCTTTTGTTTCCTTTTATCTGTTAAATTCAATTAAAAAAACAAAGTTTAATAATTTATATTAAAATGTACAAGTAGTGTGAAACCATTTTCATAAAATTATTTGTTTGTATACTGTTGCATCTGAACACAGACATACAAATATATATTAATAAGTGAAAGTGGCTCAGTTATGTATATCTCTTTGCAACCCCATGGACTATATAGTCCATGGAATTCTCCAGGCAAGGATACTGGAGTGGGTAGTCTTTCCCTTCTCCAGGGGATCTTCTGAATCCAGTGATTGAACCCAGGTCTCCCACATTGCAGGTGGATTCTTTACCAGCTGAGCCACAAGGGAAGCCCAAGAATACTGGAGTGGGTAGCCTATCCCTTCTCCAGGGGATCTTCCTGACCCAGAAATTGAACCAGGGTCTTCTGCATTGCAGGTGGATTCTTTACCAACTGAGCGATCAGGGAAGAAGCCATATATTAATAATATTCATTTAATTATGGCAATTTCTAAGAGATGAGCATTGGATTGATTTTCTCTCCTTTTACTTTTTAATTTTTTGGTTCTTTGAAATAGTTAATTCATTAAAATGAGCTTGAAGTACTTTTTAAAAAACAATGAAATAGTTTAAAAACTAAGAATTAAGCCTAAAGTTTGGGGGTTTTGCATTGCTTTTATGCTGTTGGTACTTAGAGTTATTTTTTTAAAACCTGAATTTCAAATGAAGTATATCCGTATCTTCAATGCCTTAGGCCCTTCTTATGCAGCCTCAAAGTGATAAAATTTGGTAGCGAAAGCTTTCAGGCAGCAACCACTGTTTTCTCAGATACGATGACACACGCAAAAAAGGAATATTTTTCCTTTTACTTTTTGACAAGGTAACATATTCATATAATACAACAATTAAAAGCATAAGACACACTTTTACCTAAAAAGGGCAGATTTTTGTTGTCAAAAGAAAAAACTGCAATTAATTATCATGTTGTGATTCTTCCTTGTATCATAATTCCCACCATCTTTTTGCTCTCTGGCATTTTTAATATCAACTGATAATTTCCATCTTCTCAACCATTATTCTGTCCTCTGACACTCCTGGCTCCCCCATGACCTCCACACCTTGTTACTTCTTACCTTGACCCCTTCCTGGATGGGTATCTCACAATGGTTACCCCCATCGGCTAAGTGCTGCTTTTTGTGCCAAGTATCGGGACTTCAGCATGGCAACCCACTCCAGTATTCCTGTCTGGAGAATCCCTATGGACAGAGGAGCCTGGAGGGCTACAGTCCACGGGGTTACAAAGAGTCAGACACGACTGAGTGACTAAGCGCACATTGACAACCCGGGTCTCCCACATTGCAGGCAGATTCTTTACCATCTGAGCCACCTCAGTTCAGTTCAGTCGCTCAGTAGTGTCCACCTCTTTGCAACCCCATGGACTGCAGCATGCCAGCCTTCCCTGTCCATCACCAACTCCTGGAGCTTACTCAAACTCATATCCATCACGTCTGTGGTGCCATCCAATCATCTCATCTTCTGTCATCCCCTTCTCCTCCCGCCTCCAATCTGTCCCAGTACCAGGGTCTTTTCCAATGAGTTCTTCACATCAGGTGGCCAGAGTATTGGAGTTTCAGCTTCAGCTGGGTAAGTTAACCCATTTTCAGCAAGTTCCAAGACCTCTGGAAAGAAGGTAAGCACAAAGCGAATACATGTTTCTCAGATACACGCATCTAATTTATTAGTCATTGAAAATATAGATATTCTAAGCAGAACTGTTTTATATACAACAAAGAAAATATTGGGGAGCCACTATGGTCTTAGAATCGTTTGGCTTTTAATTGCCAAGTAATTGTCATAGGTCAATAATCTGATGTTAAGGTATTTGAAATTATATAACAAATAAATTGGGAGGGGGACAGCACTCAGCAGAATATCAGATTGACCTGCAGTTGTTTTTGGATTTTTGCCTACTACTTGGAATCTTGGAGGAATTATTTTAATGATTCTGAGCCTCAGTTTCCCTTTCTGTGGAAACTATAATACCTATCTGGGAGAAATACTTGGGTTTCCAGTATTTGCTTCTGTCATTCCTGGGCTCATCTTTCACCTCTTTCATAGTAAGATGGGTTACATAACTGGCTCTGACTCAAAGGCATACGTCATTCATGCAATAAGGCAGAGGAAAACCCTTTTGTAACCTTCCAACTCTCTCTCTTGTAGGAAGAGTTGAGGCTCTTATTAAGGAAGCAAGGCAGAAGATTGAAGAAGCCAGTATATTCAGACTTGCAACATGGATATTTGCCTAATTTTCAGTGGACTTTGTGTAGTGATAAGGTTCGTTCTTAAGCCCCTGAAGGCTTGAAATTGTTTATCACACAGGATAAGCTCAGTCTGATCTAATATGGTAAAGTCACTTCAGTCCTGTCAGACTCTTTGTGACCCGATGGACTGCAGCCCACCAGGCTCCTCTGTCCATGGGATTTCCCAGGCAAGAATACTGGAGTGGGTTGCAATTGCCTTCTCCATGGGATCTTCCCGACCCAGGGATTGAACCCGCATCTCTTACATTTCCTGCACTGCCACGCAGGTTCCTTACCACTAGCGCCACCTGGGAGGCCCTGACCTAATACAGGGTGAGGAAACTATGTCAGGTGCTGCAAAGTGAGGGTGGTAAAGAAAGGTGTATGAAAGTATTATCTGTGTTTGTTGTTCAGTTACTGTCATGTCCAACTCTCTGTGACCCCATGAACTGCAGCAAGCACGTTAGCCAGCAGCAAAATGCATGCTAAACCCGTGGACACTTGGGAAGCAGACTACTTGCCACAAGAACTTGTATCTCCAGGGGAAGGGACTGAAGACACAGCTTCGTCCTCATTGCTAGTGGCTAATAGGTACATTTGGCAAGGTATTACAAGAAAGGTATGAGTCTAGAAAAAAAAAAAAAGGCAAATTTTCAAACAGTAGCAAGATTTAGTAAGAATAGAGAGACCCAAGAAATTTAGAGTATTTCGTGTTGACACCAAAGAGTAAGAGATAAAATTTTAAAAGATTTTGAGGGACAAATGCAGATATTTTAAAAAATTGTTTTACTTGATGTCCAATGCCTCAGTTGACTAAAACAACTCAGGATAGAGATAAGATCAAGGATGTGACTTTCCCACAATAAAGCTGACAGCCCCCATGTAACACAGAAGCAGGAGATAATGGGATGTAGCAAACCAAAGGGTTTTATGATGGCTTCAGTCTCTCCCCAGTTATAAGGTGGCAAATTATCAAAAGAGAACTTTAAAACAATTATAAAACCAGTTGAAGATCAGCTTGACTTTGTCATTTCCATATGCCAACAATCCTATGCCGCCATGTCAGGGATATAATTCTCAATCAGCCTGAGGCCAACCAATCTTTCCTCTCTTTTCATACCAATCTGAGCTTCCCCAGTGGCTCAGCAGGTAAAGAATCCACAGTTCCTGGGTCAGGAAGATCCCCTGGAGAATGGAATGGCTACCCACTCCAGTATTCTGACCTGGAGAGTCCCATGGACAGGGGAGCCTGGCAGACTACAGTCCATGGGGTGGCAAAGAGTCAGACACGACGGAGTGACTAAGCACACGCATAAAAGAGTGAGAAAGCAAATCAGTATTTCAGACCAGAGAACCCTGTCATCATGAAGCCAGGAGTTACTGGTTTTGAGTTGCACTGGTTGAGAATCTCTAAGCTTGGGGTAAAAGGGCCTATGACTGTGGAACACTCCTCAGTCCTCTAATTTTCAGTAGTCAGGAACTGGACTTAGAGAGTTTCTCAGTCCCCAAGAGGGATGTATTTCCTAGTATCCACTTTAGATGTGGCCAAGGAAAAGAATAGACTAGGGAAAATTCTCCAGAGGACAAAGTATCTGCTACATAATGAGAGGTATACCTGTGTTACCAAAAAGAGAAACACAAGGTCATATAATGTGCTCCAAACTTGAAAATGTGAAGATTTAGGTTTAATGGTCTACATGGCTGTTGGATACAATGATTACACTTATGTAAAATGTATAACAGATACTGGGCTTCCCTGGGGGCTCAGTATGTTATATTAACACAAGCATGCCTGGGTTTACTGAACTTTATTTTATTACACCTCACAAATTCTGCATTTTTGCAAATTGGATATTTATGGTTACCATGTGTCAAGCAAGTTTATTGGTCACATTTATCTAACAGCACTATTTTTAAATTAAATTAAATTTATTTATTTATATTTAAACATTTTTATTTTGTATTGGGGTATAGCCAATGAACAACGTTGTGATAGTTTCAGGTGAACGGTGAAGGAATTCAGCCATACATCTACATATGTCCATTCTCACATCATGGGCTCAGTGGACATGAGTTTGAGCAAATTCCATAGATAGTGAAGAATGGGGAAGCCTGCTGCGCTGTAGCCAATGGCGTCACAAAGGGCTGCACATGACTTAGTGACTGAACAAGAGCAACCTTGTCCCCCCAATTCCCCTCCTGTCCAGGCAGCCATATAACACTGAGCAGTTCCATGTGCTATCCTGTAGGTCCTTGTTGGTTATTCAGTTTAAATACAGTGTACATGTCCATTTCCAACTCCCCAACTATCCCTTCCCAGAGAAGGCAATGGCACCCCACTCCAGTACTCTTGCCTGGAAAATCCCATGGACAGAGGAGCCTGGTGGGCTACAGTCCAGGGGGTCGCCAAGAGTTGGATACGACTGAGCGACTTCACTTTGACTTTTCCCTTTCATGCATTGGGGAAGGAAATGGCAACCCACTCCAGTGTTCTTGCCTGGAGAATCCCAGGGACGGGGGAGCCTGGGGGGCTGCAGTCTATGGGGTCGCAAGAGTCAGACACAACTGAAGCGACTTAGCAGCAGTGGCAGCAACTATCCCTTCTACCATCATTTCCCCACTTATGGCAAAACCAATACAATATTGTAAAGTAATTAGCCTCCAATTAAAATAAATAAATTTATATTTTTAAAAAAAACAGAAAGAGACTCACAGACTTAGCTAACAGCGTTATTTTTTAAATTAGAATTTGTACGTTTAAAACATATAATGCTATTGCACAGACTCCAGTATAGTGTAAACATAACATACACACACTGGGAATATTCAAAATATTCATGCACCTTACTTTGTTGTGATATTTGTTTTATTGCCGCGGCCTAGAACAAAACTTTCATTATCTCGAAGCTATACTTATATATAATAAATGTGCACTTTATTGTTGTTCAGCTTCTAAGTCATATCCAGCTCTTTATAACCCCATGGACTGCAGCTCACTCTGTTCTCCACCGTCTTCCAGAGTTGGCTCGAATTCATGTTCATTGAGTCAGTGATGCTATGTATCTCATCCTCTGCCATCCTCTTCTCCTGCTTTCAATCTTTCCCAGAATCAGGGTCTTTTCCAATGAGTCGGTGTTTCGCACCAG
Organism: Ovis canadensis; assembly: GCF_042477335.2. NCBI lineage: Eukaryota > Metazoa > Chordata > Mammalia > Artiodactyla > Bovidae > Ovis > Ovis canadensis. Next base: position 22,568,430 of record NC_091262.1, read on the forward strand.
GTGGCCAAAGTATTGGAGCTTCATCTTCAGCGTCAGTCTTTCCAACAATATGTACATAGGCACATTTTAATTGTTTAAATGTTCTATGGCTTAACTTCTTATTTACCTGTTCTGTTAGATATTGATGGGTGTTAAACTCCACTGTTATCATGGATTTGTCTACTTTTCATAACTCTGTCCATTTTGCTTGGTGTAGTTTGAGGCTATGTTACTATACCTACACATGTCAAAAATATTATATTTTCTTGACTCCATTTTTATCATAAAATTTTCTCTTTGTTTCTAGCAATGTTTCCTGTCCTAGAGCTTACTTGTTCTGGTAGTATATTCATATTTCAATTAATGTACATATGTTATATTTTTTCCTGTCCCTTCCTTTCAATGTTTCTGTGTCCTTAATATTTAAGATGCTTCACTTAGAATTTGCATCTATGGGGCCTTTGCTTTTTATAGCTTTCGATTGGAGAATGTAATCTATCCACATTTGATGTAATTACTGTTATATTTGAATTTGTATTTGTCATTTTTCTACTTCTGTGCTATTTGACCTAGTTATTTTCTTTCCTCAGCTCTTTCTCTCTTTGGGATTAATATTATTATGATTAATCATATTGTTATTATTACTATTATTATCCTATTTCTTCTTCTCTCTTAACTTGTTATTTAGGTATCATTTTATTCCTCTTTTGGGCTTCTCTAGGGGCTCAGTGGTAAAGAATCCACTTGCCAATGCAGGAGACCAGGATTTGATCCCTGAATTGGGAAGATTGCCTAGAGAAGGAAATGGCAACCCACTCCAGCACTCTTGCCTGGGAAATCCTATGAACAGAGGAGCCTGGCAGGCTGCAGTCCATGAGGCTGCAGAGGGGTTGGACATGCTTTAATGACTAAACAACAGCAACAGTATTCCTCTTTTAGGGGTTCCCCAGATATTATCATATAAATCTTTGACTGACTTGATGAAATAGAAATTATTGCTTTGAACACTTCTCATGCAATTCTAGAACCTTAGAACACTTTCACTGGAAACCTGTGAATAAACTGGAAGGCTTACTGGAAGTGGCTCAAGAACTTTGTTAGAAAGAAACCATTCCAACACAGCTGAGAAGAGATGAAAATGAAGAAATCCATTTCCTTCTTCTACCATCTCATGCTGATTGCATCTGTCCTCCAAGTGAAAATGACTTGTATATGACCCCACCCAGGTCACAGTTTTGCCTCCAAGCACCACTGCTGGGGCATTGTACAGCATTTAGCCCACTGTTGTACCACAATGGACAGGAAAAGTAATTGGGACCTATTAGCAGAAATTTTCATAATGACCTTGGCAATATAAGCCCATTGTCTTCACGCATTAGTATCTGTGTGATTACTTAACTATTGTAGATGAAAGATCACTGTTGCTTGGGTATAGCAACTATCAAATAAATTGCAAGGAAAAGTAACAAATTAAAGTAAAAGGCTTCAAATGGTGTTTTCAAAATTATATCCTTAGTGTAAATTATCTTTGAGAAAAACTATATCAGATTTTTCAGTGTCTCCTACTTTAGAACATCTCAGGTAAAAAAATATTTAAAAGTCACAACTGAATTTCAAATAGATATCAAAGATAATCTTTAAAAGGAATATTTTTTAAAGGGGAGCAGAAGTCTATGCCCTACAAGGCTTTATCCTGATACGATCAGGCATATTTGCTGTCTCCTATTTCAATCTAAGAGCTTCTCAATCTAAAAAAGCAATACTGACTGGGGAAAATAATTCTGTTATCTGAGCTACCTTTAGCCATCACTGGCTAAAGTCTTTGAGAAACTGTAAGCTACCATTTGTAAGTATGGTGGTGGTTTAGTCGCTAGGTCGTGTCTGAATCTTGGGACCCCATGGACTGTAGCCCACCAGGCTCCTCTCTCCATGGGATTCTCCAGGCAAGAACACTGGAGTGGGTTGCCATTTCCTCTTCCAATTGTAAGTATGGCCAGTGAAATCAGCACATGACTGTTTACTAAATTCTGAGAGCATAGCAGTGACTTTCTCCAATAGAACAATGTAGTACCATAAAAGACCTTAGCAATTATCTGCCTAGAAATCTGCAAACTTTTTTTGTAATGGGTCAGATAATAAATATGTAAGCTTTGTGATCTCTGTCATAAACAGTAAACTGTATTGTCGTTGGACAAAAGTGGCTGTAGACAACACATAGACGGACTTGGCTATAATCCAATAAAACTTTATTAACAAAAGCAAACATTAGGCAATATATGAGGTGCGTTTCCTTGTTTCCCAATCACACATCTGTTTCAGACTCTTCACTGAACATAAGGCAAAGCTAAGCACAAAGCCATCGCCATTTGCTCAAGAATATCCAGCCACCAAGTTGCCCTAGTAGTTCAGTTCTCATTAGAGGAACTTTCTCATATTAAAAAAATAGAATTAATTTTAGTAAAGTTCTCTCATTCTCAGTTTCCTCATTGGGAAAAAAAAAAATGAAAATAATGATAATGATAGAACATACCTTGCCTTTCATACAAAGTTTGGCCAAGTGGAAATTCTCCTTGACTGTAGCAAATGTTCTTAGCACAGGGTCTTGATATAATGTTTGTATAAAGACAAACAGGCGCACTCACAACTGTTCTGTACTCACAGAGGTGTGCGTGTATATATGTGAGATGATTGTTCATGGAAATCTGGGTCAGTGGGACTTGGACACATAGTGCCTTAGTGCACAGGGCAGAGAGAGCTTGATACAGTATTTTTATATTTTGTTGACAGCTACTCACTGCTTTGCTTTTCATATTTTGGCCAGAAAATATCATGTTGAAGTTTTATTAGACTAAAAAGAATAAAAATCAAGGGACCCTCAACAGACAAATCTACAAAGCCCAGGTTTGCTAGATAGATTGGTCAATGAATCTGACCTCTGAGATGGAGACCCCTTGCAAAGTGTCTCCATCCATGATGGTCAAGGTTTCTAGAACCTTGTCGTGTGCCGAGCACTGGTGAAAGAAGTTCATGTGCAGGAGCTTGCTTAATGCTCACACAACATCAGGAGTCTTCAATCAGGCATTAAACCTTCTTCTGGGCATTAAACCCTGGGATATGGCAGGAAAGCAAAATGAAAAAGTTTCCATTTGTGTGGGTTACATTCTTCAATAACTATATATATGATTCTGAGTGTTGGTAAGTGATATTAAGAAATATAAAGTCCAACCCAATATATTAACACATCTATGTGGAATCTAGAAAAATGGTACAGATTGTCTTATTTGCAAAGCAGAAGTAGAGACACAGACATAAAGAACAAATATATGGATACCAAAGGGGGAAAACGGGTTGAGAAGAATTTGTAGGTTGACACTGACATATATATACTATTGCCACTGTGTATAAAATAGACAACTGATGAAAACCTACTGTATAGCACAGGGAACTTTTATCAGTGCTATGCTGGTGACCTAAATGGGCAGGAAATCCAAAAAAGAGGGGATATATGTATACACATAGCTGATTGCTTTGCTGTACAGTAGAAACTAATGCAGCTTTGTAAAGCAACTATACTTCAATAAAAATTAATTTAAAAAATAAAAGTAAGGTAAGGAGATAAAGAGATGGCAGAGCTCTTTAAAAGGATGAGCAAGGACATTGACTCTTTTCAAGCATAAGCCTAAATAAAGTAGGTGAGCAAGCTAGGAGCACTCCTGGAGGAGTATGACCAACCTAGACAGCATATTAAAAAGCAGAGACATTACTTTGCCAACAAAGGTCCGCCTACTCAAGGCTATGGTTTTTCCAGTAGTCATGTATGGATATGAGAGTTGGACAATAAAGAAAGCTGAGCACAGAAAAATTGATGTTTTTGAGCTGTGGTGTTGGAGAAGACTCTTGAGAGTCCCTTGGACTGCAAGGAGATCCAACCAGTCCATCCTAAAGGAAATCAGTCCTGGGTGTTCATTGGAAGGATTGATGTTGAAGCTGAAACTCCAATCCTTTGGCCATATGATGCAAAGAGCTGACTCATTGGAAAAGATTCTGTTGCTGGGAAAGACTAAAGGCAGGAGGAGACGGGAATGACAGAGACGAGGTGGTTGGATGGCATCACCAACTCAATAGACATGAGTCTGAGTAAACTCTGGGAGTTGGTGATGGACAAGGGAGGCCTGGTGTGTTGCAGTCCATGGGGTTGCATGCAAAGAGTCGGACATCACTGAGCGACTGAACTGAACTGAGCTGAGGAGGAGAATGTGCCAGGACCATAATTAGGGGGTGCTCACAGTTAGGCAGTGCTTGGCATGTGTGAGCAACAGCAAGGGTTGTCTAGGACTCTTGAAACCAGTGAGCTAAAGTGATGCTCAGACCTTGGCCCACAGTGGGAAGTTGGAGTGTCCCCTTGCCTGAGTTGCCCTTGGGATGGCCTCCCCAATGCCTGTGGCAGGCTTCCAGGGCCCTATCTCTCTGCACTGGTCATTGTCTCTGCTGGAGGCTCATCTGCCCATCAGCGGTCTCCCCAGTGAGCACAGCCTTCCTGGCTTCTCCTGGAGCACCACCCTCCCTTGCTCTCAGTACTTCCTTCTCTGGGATATTCATCCACAGGGACATTTTCCTTGGCCACAGAGGATACTGGCTTACTGGGAGGCCATAAGAAAGACCACAAGTTGGGTGGCTTAAACAACAGGCACTTATTTCCTTATAGTCCTGGAGGCTGGGAGTCTAAGACTAAGGTGTCAGCAAGGTTGATTTCTCCTGAGGTCTCTCTTCTTGGCTTGTAAATGGCTGCCTTGTCATTGGGTTTAAATGTCATCTTTCCTGTGCTTGCCGACCCCTGGTGTCCCTCTGTGTGTCCAAATTTCCTCTTCTTATAAGGACATCAGTCGAATTGAATTAAGGCCCACTTTAACAGCCTCCATTTAACTTAGTCACCTCTAAAGGCCCTGTCTTCAAATACAGTCCCATTCTGAGGTACTGGAGACCAGGACTTCAACATCTGAATTTTGAAGGTGGTCAATTAAGCCCATAACAGAGGCTTACCAGTTCATGGTACAACTTTTCCAGGTAGAGTTTGGTTCCTCTTTGCTGATCATTGGACCTGCACTCGCTGGGTAGAGGATGACCAAGCTTCCTGATTTCCCACACACTAGGCACAGAGTGCCCATCCTCAACGTGTGTACCAAGGGATAACCAGGCCCCTTCCAAGGAAAATCCATCAGGCTACAGTTTTCCCAAAGCAAAGGCCTTAGGGGGTCTGCTGTTCAGAGCAGAGCATTTATTGGGTGTTATGTTCCAGGAGGAGCTTGTATTCTCCTGCTGGCTCTACAACCCGATTACCTAGTTTCTAGCAGGTCCTCAGTGCATCAGTATCGAATGAATGGAAGCTCTCAACTCTGCTTTGAGAGGAAACTAGGAAAGTCACTGCTCATAATTTCTGTGTCGGCAGCCTGGAAGAACATACTTACACGTCAACACAGGAAACTTGTAAAGGTGATCAGAAAAGCTTCAGCAAATCCCATTTTGATGAGATGATGGGAGAATTGCCAAACAACATGATTTTAGTACTCGAGGACATTGTCAGTCTGCAGAATAGCTTGCTAGTGGGTAAGTGCTGAATTCACTCCGTGGTAGCCCTAGCATCCACAAGACATTTCGGTGTGATTTTAGAATCAAACTATGTGACCCACACGTATACATATTCAGTCCTGGTTAAAGTTGGATCAGTGAACATGCTTTGACCTCCAAGGTCTCCTGACAACATTTTTATGACTCACTTGCCTCAAAAATGGGAGGATAATGGCTTGTTAGAGTGAAAAAGAAAGGTGGAGTAGAGTCTGTTTGGGAGGATAGTCTTTTTGAATGTCGATTCTGACATGTATAATTTAAACAGAGACCATGGTGTATCCTTTAAAAAAAAAAAAATCAGACTCCAGTTGACATTCTTATGGTACTTCTATTCCTCATGAGGCTCCTCATGAGGATTATTCAAACAGAAAATAACAAATTAACCCAAAAGAAAAAAAAGTTTATGTCTAAGAGAGAAATTTTTAACGACAGCATGATGTCCATTTTACAGAATTTAATTCAAATAACAGGCAATGCATTTCCCAACTGGAACATTAGTTCTGTTTCCCAGCTACTTCATCATTATGTCCTTATTATGTCTTACCTTAAAGTTGCTTCCACCACATCAGAAACAATTTACCCCTAGCCAGGTTTTAAATCAAGGATATTCATCAACGCACACTGGTTTGAAGTGATGATGTTATTTTCAATACCAGGGACCGAAAAGAAATGAGTTGAAAATGTTAAATGTGGTTCAAGTTCTTGTCACACCACAAGAAAAACATATTCCAAGCCAAATTAATTTAGGAACTAAGACATTTGAAAGCATCCTCCAGTCAACTACAGTTTGACATATTGTGATTGTCTTGCTGAATAACGCAACAGGATTCGAATTTCTCCAATACACTCACCAAATAAAGAGGAAAACTAGTCACTCTTCAGACTTTTTCAAAAAGAACACTACTTGCAATACAGTTTGAAAGAACAGTGGGTCTTGAGCTGGGCCATGACCAGACTAGCTTGCTGGTCAATTCATGTGTAACGTAGGTTCAACTTTACTTGGGCAGGAGCCTGGAGCCCAAAGGCTGTCCCCAGACTGAAATTCTTCTGTACTTCAGGTTTCCTTTTGTTCTGACGGCACTTCTCTCAACAGTGCTTGACAATGAGTGATGCTCTAAAACCCTGCTCTTTCACACCCGGTGGGTGACCTATAACTTTTCATGGGTCACCTTTGACCTGGGAGCTGACAGTTTGATTTATTGTCCAGTGTTATGATTTATGAGTATCTTCTCAGAATAATTAACAGACAACAGGTGGCAGCATAATAATTTTGATTACCCAGCGGTTCATGAAACCACGACAAAGGTGACTTCATTTTCTGAATAAGAGAAGGACAACAATTAGAAATTAAACAAAGAAATGCTTTTATGCCATAGTTTTCAGCCTTTTGTCCGTCACAACAGAAGACTTATTTAAGAAGCCTGCATTCCTCTTGGACACCAGGAAAAAAAATAAGGGACTTCTACTCAGTGAATATCAGAAGACACTTTTCATCACCGTATGGGTAGAATTATTTTCCTTTCTTTGGTGAAGTCTTGATTAATTGAGTTATGTCAGACTTGTCATGCAGACCACCTTTTAGCATCCCGTTTTTGACAATGGACCTTGCCCAGGGGAGAACTGATGGTCAAAGGAAGTTTGGGAAAGCATTTAATTTTCTATAAAGCACTCTAAAGTAATTCAACCAACTATACTTCTAAACATTTCTGCCTGAGTATGCAAACAAAAGCCAAAAATACTCCCCTGCACAGAGTTTATTTTTATGTCAGAGTCTACAAAAAGCAATTTACATGTTTGGCTTTTTTTAAGTACTATATTATTATGGTTCCTGTTAGTTTCAACTTCCTCCCCTATTCTCAGTTTTTGTGATGTTTTTCTTCAGGAGACGCTACATCTCTTTTATTCAAATCAAGGGGGGCATCCTCACTACAGATTTTATTATGGGCACCTCACTCTCCTAGGGATTGACATTTATTTCCAAATGAATCCTCCGTGCATTTAGGTAAGCACCTACCTTTAAGAATGCCTAATGCCGTTTTTGTAATACTAAATAAAAATCAAGTCAGGTAAGATTTATTCCCCATAGCTCTCCATTTAATCTCTGCCGAAAATAGACCTAAGTGTTACTAATGAAATTGAAGTACACAGGCCTCTGAATATGTAACAGTCCTGCCTGCCACCCAAATGCGAGGTGGCTAAGGACCTCCTGTGCATATGAAATGCCATTTTGTACAGCTCCACCACAGTGATATTACAGGCTTATCATTTTAATTGACTTTCTGACATATAAAAATATTCCTGCAATCCTGCTTTACATTATAGTTTAATAACAGCTTAACACACATCTATGAAATATTCATTCCTGTTACATTCAAATTTTAAAATATCTGATGGAGAGCCTGGTTAATAGATAAAGGAGAGTTCCTGGAATATTAAAGACACTTAGGTGCAGGTAGGGTCCTCCGCTGGAAAAGAAAGCACAATTACCATGAGGACTGCAGATTTTTTATTTTTTATTTTTTTTAATTCAGAAAGATCCTCTTGAACCAAACTCTGGGGAATATAAAGGCAATTCTGTGGCAGGTGTTTTTTTGTTTTTTTTTCTCTCTCTCTGACTACAGCTGCAAGTTTCCTGTTTCTGTTCCATCAGCCTCACTAAACAGAACCATATTTCTGAAGAAAAATTGCAGAAATACCAGATTCATACATTTATGTTTAAAGCATTCTAGGGATAAAAACATGCATATTTAGCCAACACCTCAGCAAACCCAGGGCCACAGAAAATCCCCCATTTGGTTACCATGTTTCCAGGATCTCCACCCACCTTTCAGCTTCAGCGAGCAAGTTGGGGAGAAAGTTTACTTTTCACGCATGATGCATGTGTGAATCATGAGGTGATTTTGGTACTTTGTTCCCTATCAATTTTTAAATTAATTGTCTGGAAGCAAGCAGCGGTTAATTTTGGCCATAGACTTTTTGATTAGAAGCTTTGACCCCTTTTGCCTTTTGGCATCTCCTATAGAATCCCCTGACATGCAGGGTAACCCTTGACACCTGACTCAACACAAAGTCACACCCTGGCTGGGCCATCTTGCACATTCAGCAACCCTTTTGTTGCCATGGGACATTCACCCACCTCCGTCCTCCTCTAAGAAAGGCTGCTCCCTTGTCTTCCCCTTAAGCCTCTGCGTCAAACTTATTTCCCAGGGAAAAGAACAGCTCCACCCCAACCCATCCCGACTTCGTACCACGACTTCTGTTTTTACAAACTTTTCACTACGGCATCATCCCATATGTTTGTGCAGCGCACAAGAAGGCTTCTTTAGAAAGCGCTGATGCTAATTATAAATTTAATTTGCATTTTAATTAGAATGGTAGCAAATTAAAAGCGTGGCAGCTGGAGAATTTTGAACGCTTTGCAGAGATTTGGTGTCAGTATCTCCCTGTTTTTGACTTTGCAGCCCTTTCTCTTTTTCTCCCTCGCTATCTTTCCTTCACACAAGCTTACTGGCAATTTTTCTCCCCTCATCCCTCAGTCTCTCTCATTCCTTTCATTTGTACATTTTTCTCTTCCTCCATTCTCCCCCTCCCCTAAGGATCAACTTATGGATTCTTTCTTTCTCGTGCTGATAAACGGTTGGTGCCTGCCTGGTGCCAGCATACGGTGTGCAGTGGTGATAGAGTGTGTGTGGACAGCCTTTTAAAAGCCCCTTCTGGTGTTATTCACTTTTGCACTCCATGTCTGTCATACAGGTAGGAATCTAATATTTCCTTTCCTGGAAGAAGGGAGCTGTTTGGACTCCTTGAGCCTCTGTTTACCACAAATTTTGGTCTCAATAACAGTCTCTTTAAATGACTCGAAATCTTGGCCACAGGCCTTGGACGCATTAATAAAATATTCATCAGGCCCTCAGATGCCCCCTCCACATCTGAGCAGAGGCATTGTTCAGGGTATACCTCTGGGCAAAAGCCCTGTGCCGTCAGCCTGCGGACTCCAGTGGCTGCGGCTCTCAGAGCTGTCTTTCACTTGGGAAGTGAGCATGTCTGTTTTCAGCGCTCACGTGAGCACGCCGAGGCAGTCCTGTCGTTTCCCCTGTGTTGTGTCTCCATGGTCATTTTCCTTCCTTCTGTTCGCTTCCCCCACAGTGTCCTTGCTCAATAATTTTCATTAATTGATTGACAGCTCTGATAGACCCAACTAACCTCTATCCCACTCTCATGTCTGGTTTTAAATAAGTACTTGTACGTCCAATGACCTTGTCGCCTCATCAGCTATCAGAAAATGAGCATGCAGATATGGAAGGAGCTGATTAGCAAAATACGCAATAGATCTCGTTGCTGGCTGAAGTCCACTGTGAGCAGTGACAGCGAAACTTTGCCATTTTACATTTCCGAGAGCATTAAAAAATAAAAGGGTAAGCAATAAACCGGCGATGCTAAAACTCACTGGCATCTGTTTAAATGTTTTAGGAACAAGCCCCTGCCCATCATTTGGTCACCCTGGAGGAAGAGGAGGAAGGTGTGGGGCTCGTGCCTCAACAGCTCAGGGAAGGAAGACGCCTAGCAGTCACCTCACTGGTCCTCCTTAAACCTTGAACCCAAACAGTTCTGACTGAGAGTATTATTCATCCTAAGAGCAGTTTGCTTCTACAGAATTCTGAGTGCACACGTGTGTGTGTGTGTGTGTGTGTGTGTGTGTGTGTTGCTTTTTCTCTACCTGTGTATTCTTGATTTGGGGTATGCTAGATAGATCATGTATGGATGTGAGAGTTGGACTGTGAAGAAAGCTGAGTGCCAAAGAATTGATGATTTTGAACTGCAGTGTTGGAGAAGACTCTTGAGAGTCCCTTGGACTGCAAGGAGTTCCAACCAGTCCATTCTGAAGGAGATCAGTCCTGGGATTTCTTTGGAAGGAATGATGCTAAAGCTGAAACTCCAGTACTTTGGCCACCTCATGCAAAGAGTTGACTCACTGGAAAAGACTCTGATGCTGGGAGGGATTGAGGGCAAGGGGAGAAGGGGATGACAGAGGATGAGATGGCTGGATGGCATCACTGACTCGATGGACATGAATCTGAGTGAACTCCGGGAATTGGTGATGGACAGGGAGGCCTGGTGTGCTGCGATTCATGGGGTCGCAAAGAGTCGGACACGACTGAGCGACTGAACTGAACTGAAATAAGATAGATCAACCTTCAAGAGTTACTGTTGACAATGAGCTCTACGACTCTCATCCACCTAATAAGCAGGGAAATGTATTTCTGCATCATCAAACTCCCAACACTGTACTAAATACTAAGACAAGATAAAGGACGGTAATCTACATCTGATAGCAGCAAAAACTTGTTATAGCCTGTTTTAAATATGCCGATTTTTACCTGAGTCAGTAGTCATATCCTATGAATGAGACTGAATTAGGAAGTTACTAATTACTTAATGGTAAGACATCACATTTCTCAAACTACAAAATAAATAAATAAATAAATAAACCCACTGATACAAATGTCAAAACTTACATTTTAATCCCAAATAATATTTAGTGGATACTACCACTCATTTTACTTGATGAATATTTTACACTTTTCATTTCAAGGGTCTCAAACATGATTTAAAAACTATTTGCATCAGGGATGCTGATAAAAGTGGGATTCCCTAGAGGAAGAATTGTTTTGTTGCCAAATAAACTATTTTATATTTTTATAAGGTTGATTGAAGCTATTTCAGAAATAAAAATGCCTGCCACAAAATTAAGTTCTTTAAAATTTGGACCCAGAAGAGCTAGAAAAAAAGTCGGCATTAGCATTTACTCTAAGTATAGGGGTGAACTGATAAGACGTGCTGAAGATAACATTTTGATGATGGCAAAGGCATCTAGAGTTTCACAGTTTGATTTACTGTTAATTTAAACTTTGTTGTAAAGAGTGTTTTATTACATAAAAAATTTGCTTCTTTGTAATTTTCAGAATTCTATCTTGAATTTTCAAAAGCAGGAGGATCTCTGTGATACTGGCATTTTAAAAATGTTAATACGCATATTGCCATCAAAGAGTAATTGCTTAAAATAGTGGATAATAGTATGCAAAACGTTGGCCATGACTTACCCTAATTAAGTAACACAATTACAAGACAAAATAGTGAAAATAAAAGTTCTCATTTCTTGTGCCACTGTGGCATCCACCACTTGCCTTCTTCTTAGCCAATTTATACCCACTGTACTTTAAAACCATACATGTCAATCCCCTGGCTTTGAAAGGAAACACACATTTTTGATGGCATTTTGAGATGGACACTGCAGTTTTCCAAGATAAATCTTTTTCACTGCCACTTTGGAAAGGTTTAGTTTTTCTTCGTGTAATTTTTTGCAGCTGTACAAAACACTTTCATTAACCCAAGAATGGATTATTTGGAGTGCTAATTAATTGATTCTTCAAAATGCCAATTGACACACTCCCAGGGAAAACCTGATCTAAGCAACTATGTTAATCAAGCTATTGTACTTGTGGTTCTGTCTGAATATCAGACCATCTGAAATGAGGAGAACTTTGCCATTACTCGCCTGGCCCTCTCATGGGCAGCTAATTAATATGAGCTGAATATGACAGTTGTACGTTTGCCGTACTGCCTGACAATAACTCTATAAAATTACATTTCAGCTAAAGAATGGAAACAGTGTTAAATACCATTATTTGCCTTCCTTTGATGTCTCAGAGTCATTATGAAAGCAATTACAGCAGTTTCTCTGTCTGTATGTCTACGGGGTATTTATTATCTGTATCTGTCTGAATCCTTTGCCAGGTGGAGAATACACGGCATATTAAAGACAGGGAATTCAGCCACAATTATCAGGATGGGAACAGAGAAAGAAACAAAATCAGAGTTTTGTGGATGATCCTGCCAGAAAACAGTAATTTGATATTGAAGTCTGGTGATCCACGGGAAACTTACAGGCTCTTTATATTTATTTAAATAAAAAAAAAAAAAAAAAAAAAAAGAAAATTCTCCAGGTTCACAAAGCTCATGAATCTAGGGCAAAATTAATCAAAACCAATAGGGAACTGGAAAACACAAAAACAAAAGGGGAAAAAAAACCTCAGGGCAGCAGCAGAAAACATATTTTGCTTCTTAATTATAAGCGAATATTCTCCTTTTCCACAAGCCCTTTCCTAAACTATCGGTGCAGTCCACAAGATGGGTTTTTGCTTTCCCAGGTAAAATGACTCATGGTCTTTTTCGCACATGAGGGAGAGACACCAAGGATTCAATTTTCTGGTCACCTCCGGTACTTTCCCAGAGCTATTGAAATCTGGCATCATTCCGACATATCTCTGTGCCGCTCAGGTCTAACTCCTCGCTATGAAAGATGTCTCCGCACTTCAAAGGACACTTGTGACTGACAGGCAAGGCATGGCAGCTGCCCGCCCAGTGGTGGAGTTTTTCTCCAGGGCACTGTCTGAGGACCGGCCTCTATATGATTTAATTCAGAGAATATTGATTGCGTCTCCCCGTGTGTTCAGCATTCCATGAATGCTGTGGCAAAGGAGAGATGAAAAAGGTGGGTGGGTGGGTTGAGGTCTCTCCCCCTTCGAAGGACTGAAGCAGAGAGACAGAGTGCAACCATCTTTCAGCCAGGCTTTGAGCAAAGTCCTTGTGTGCATTATCATGTTTCATCTGTGTAATGGCATACCACGTAGCTTCTATTATCTCCATTCATGGATCAACAAATCACAGTGCCTAAGGGTGAGGCAGTTTGCCCAAAGTCACACAACTGAGTGGCAGGGCTGGGCTTCAAACTACCTTCTGTCTGGTTCCAAAGCCTTGCTCTCTCTCCTAGCTCACATTCCTCCAAATGCCTAAGGTCTTATTGGGAGCAACCACAGATGATGTGGGTACCACGTGGTGCCAGGAAGAGGGAGAAAGAAGATGATCTACAAGGAGAAGCTGGAGTTTTGATTTGCATAGCTTCCTGCAGTGGACAGAACCACAAGGAGGAAGGGAGTCCCTACCTTTCCTCTCCTTCAGGATTCCTCACTAAGACCCAAACATGGTCTCCTACGTAATGAAGTTAATAAATGTGATTTGCAAAACCCTGCACAGAGAAATGTGTTCATTAATATTACTGATCCTAAACAGATTGACATAGGATTAGCCAAGATATATTTGAAGGACACTGAAGAGATAGGCTGGTTAGAATGAAAGGTTGGAATTCTGATGTGCTGTGTCCATAAAGCTTTGATGGGCACTGCCTTGTGTATCCAGAGAGCAGGGCCCTTCTGGGTGGAGGTAAGTAGATACAAAGATGCTAGGCAAAAAAAAACTTAAAATAGTACAGGCACTACAACCAAGAGTTTGACAATCTCAGCTATGACGAACGCTTCTTTCTTTTTCCTTCTTCATCTGCTGCTGCTTCTTTTTTGACAGGTGCATTGGAAAAGTTAAACTACTGTCCAGAGCAGGAAGGATGCTGTAACAGGCCATCAGTATCACAGTCTGAATAGTATCTGGCTTGCAAATATAAAATTGTTTCAACTACTGCAAAAATAAAGTCAGCTGCTGAAACAGTTAACAAAAGGCTTACATGAATTAGACAAAGGGCTGAATGTACATTTGTGATACTAACACCTGGAGTCAGGGAAAATACAGATATTTATTTAACAAGAAGGACTATGGAAACTTTTTTTTTTTTTTGTCCCAGGTAACTTCAACTCAAGTAACTCAACAGAGTTCGTGGAGTTGGCAATTCCAGTACCTACAAAGACTGGATCTCAATTCAACCCTGTTTCTATTTTGTCTCCAGAACAAAATGTTTGTATATTTTTCAAGTATGTGAGTAATTAACTTATGTATTTGTATTAATAAACAAAGTAGTAAACCACTTGTAAAGGAGAAAAAACAACAAGGGCAATAAATTAAGACCAACCTGGGTTCAAGGGAGAATCTTTCCATCTCTGTGCATTGGAGGATTTTTTTTTTTTCTTTTCCCCTTGAAGAGAAATATCATTTGCTTCCCATGGTTACTATGATGTCTTAAGTAAAATAAAAGATACAAATTATCTATCAATATATATGGCACGTAGTAGGTGCACCATACGTTATCACTCCTTTTCAGTTTTTAATTTGGTGCACGAAATTTTATTTGGAGTAGAAAGAGAAATTGTCATACAAGCTTCAATAGCAATTAAGACTGGGAAGGGCTTAAATAATTTCAGCTTTTAAAGATACTTTGTATGTTTCTTTCATGAGAAATTCAGTTCTTGTAATCAATGATGATTTTTATTTTGAAGGTTTGTAATCATCATTAAACATTCATTAGGGAAAAAAATTCAACATGCCTGTATCACGGGTACATGTCTGTATCATGGCTGAGGTTATACTGCAGTAGCAAACCATTACCAACAACGTAACTCAAAAACCTCAGGGTCTCAGAGCAACATGACGTGCTTCCCATGCCTACTTCACGTCCTGCGGAGACTCTGCAGAATCTGCTCCATGCTGTCCCCACTTCGGGACTTCAAATTTTTCTTATCCCTGTGGCAGAGGGGAAGGAAGCTGGAGGGTCCCTCTCGGACAATTAGTTGCTCCAGCCTGGAAGTGACCCGGGTCACCTCTTCTCACAGCTAATGCACCTGGGGCAGTCACAGGGCCCTACCTAACTCTAAGACCCCGACTGTTTCACGCTTACCATTTCCCCAGAGGGAAAACTGAGGGAAAGTGGTGAACTGGTTGCTACACTGGTCTTAGAGGACCATTTTTACACATTTTCAACGTGCTTATAAACAGCTTAAAATTTAATGGAAGAGCAGAGTACAAAATCAAACCACTTTTTTATAACTGTAAACATGTCTCATAATACTCTTTTCTAAGTTATTAAGTATCAGGTTGTCTTGATTTTTTTCCTCTGGGATCTGGTCAGTCACAAGCATCGAGACCCGTGAGACTCTTTGAAGCTGAGCAGACCTCTTGGATATTGGCTGCAAACTCGGGTGAAAGCGTTTCTCCTGGCCATCGCCAGCACTCCCTTTTGCTGCCCTGATCAATAACTCTAGCTACAAAAAGCATCAAACATCTCAAAGACATCCCAAAGGCACAGGTCGCCAAAGGGAATAAAAAGAAAACACCGCATACATTAACGCTCTCCTTAGGCTGTGCAGACATCCTTGTAGGCCCGAGGCCTACAAGAGGCCAGTGGTGATTGGGATGCTTCAAATTAGAGACTTGAACAACATTTCTTTATGAAATAGCTTTTTGAGCCTCTAGAGAAAAGAATTCTCATTCAAAGAGTGACAGTTTCCTGTTTCATAACCTGCATTTTCTCACCAAGTAGGTGAGAAAGGACAAAAGAAAAGAAAAACCAAAAAAAAAAAAAAAACCCACAGGAGAATGATGCCAAGGATACTGATAAATATATAATAATAACAATAAAGATCGAAAATAATGTAAATACCAGGTGTTGACAAGAATGTGGGGCCAGCTAGCAATCTCATCCATCGCTGGTGATAGCGTAAATAGAAAAAAAAAAAACAATTTTTGAGGGCAACTTGGAAATATGCAGCAAAATTCTCAAAAAAGAAAAATGCATCCCCTTTTGCTCAGCAATTTCACTGTTAAGATTCTACTTTAAGGAAGTAATCAGACATGTGTTTAAAGGCATGTTTATATGAATTATCATCTTATTATTTATAACAGTGAAATAATAAAATATGCTGAATATACAGTAGGAATTTAATTAAGTACATTCTATATGTAAAATGCTGATAAGCTGTTGAAACTGTCACATAGGTGGGTACATTTCTATATAAGAAGAGAAAAAACACTGGAGCAAAGCAAACAATTCTAAAGATATCTGATACAAGACAGAAGAGCAGGATACGACAAATTTGTCCTTTTTGCTGCTTTTTCATTTTTTTGGCCCATGGACATTATTTGGAAAAAAAAGATACAAATAAACAAAAATGAACTTTTAGTATGACTCCTTAGAGTTACTTGCTAAGTTATGAAGGTGGGTTCTCATGCATCCCAAAATGTGTATGAGGTAGACAAGGAAGGACAATTACTCCTATTTTCCAGAAGATAAAATGAGGCTCAGAAATTTTGAACACTATCTTAAACTGGTTTTATAACTGCAGTGGGCCTGTGTAAATATTAGTATCTAATGATACAGTCAAGATAAACCAGTAATTTGTAAATTAATGAGAATGTACATTGAAAATGTACATTGAAAAGTGAACTGAAGGGACTCTCCCTGTTTGTTCAGTAGTTAAAAATTCATGTTGCAATGCAGAGGGTGGAGGTTCCAGCCCTGATCAGGGAAGGAAGATCTGACATGCCCCGGGGCGACTGAGCCCACGCACTGCAATTACTGAGCCCTCGCAATGGCAGGGCCTCATGACGCAACTAAGACCTACCGTGACCGAATAAATAAATAAACATTTAAAAACAAAAAAAAAGGAAAGAGAAGTGAACTGAAGCAGTAAGTTACTTAAAATATCTTTTGTGTTATGTTATATATACTTTAATTTTAATGCATCAAATTTTAGTTAGCATAAGTCATGTTAAGATGGAAAACAAGCCTTTTTTTCTTTAAGGGTAAGATGTTAGACTCAAGAGATAGGAACAAATTGTTAATATATCACTTTTTTGAAACACATTCTGACATTTGTTAATTAAACTTTTCTTAAGGTTTAATGCATTGTCAACATAGGGCACATTTTCAGGAAAGCCTTGTGATCCTCCCAAGATTTAAAATACTCCAAAAGCTCATTTTGACATTCTACCTAATGTAGATAAAAGAGTATTTTAAGCTCATGCAAATCTAAAGAAACAGGGAAATTTGATTCATCCCATTAATTAGTAGGTAACACACTTATGTTTCTCTGAAAGGATGATTAATGCAGATTTAAACACCCTTTTTTGGTTTTAAAAAGTTAATACTATTTAATTACATGAGATGAAAGTTATACCATTCCACATAGTTTATTCAGTATAGATGGGGTCAGAAGTTACAGTGTTTAGCCAAGATCACCTTTTGCATTTTTCCAATATTGAATAAACATGGCAATTTTAAATTATAAATGCTGACAATATTTAAGAGGTTTCTCATGTCTTCTAATTTTAGCTTAATAATCTTCTCTCCTGATATCACTAATTTTCTTGGGGTCATAATTCCATACAATGAAATGAACTAAGAGTGAGGATAAAACCCAATCTGTAATATGAACGTTATCGGATTACAGTCAAGGTGTTATCTGATCAAAAGCTTCCTACAGAATGTGTAAATGTAATTAATGTGAGTGACTTGCTGGGGAAGTAGACACACTGCTATCTGCTCAGTCTTACAAAGAATCTGGGAGACCTATGCCTCTTAGAGACCCACTCCAGTATCCTCGCCTGGGAAATTCCATGGACAGGAGAGCTTGGCAGGCTGCAGTCCACGGGGTGGCAGAGTTCAACACTACTGAGCATGCACAAACACACACACGCCTCTGGTCACTCTCCAGAAGCGAGTCAGGTAGAGTGGGGGGAGCATGGACGCTAGCCCACCTTCTCAGACATGCGACCTCCAGCTGGTGCACAACCTCCAAGTCACACTTTCTTCATGTGCAAAACAAGCAATCCACAGGCTGCATCAAGTCTTGCAATGAGTAAAAGGTGACAATGTGCGTAAAGGAGATGGTGTGCTAAAGGTGTTTCATGAATATTAGTTTCCTTGCCTCTCCTCCATCCCCTTAACAAAATATTAGACTGTAAGGATCCTAACATCAGGCAGAGGCAATCTATCTATCAAAAGATGAAGTGCATCTGCAAACTGGTTTAACTGGAATGACATGTCAGTCTGATAATATATGAGGCAGATATTATAAAATACCTAGACATTTTATGTAATGATGGATTTCTTTTTAAGAGAAGAATGAAAATGGGGAGAGGGCAGAATTAATAATAAATACTATCTACTTAAATCATTAATTAAAGATCTGATTTAGGTTTCGTTCTTTCCCAAAGTGACAGAAAAAGCATGCTTTACTAATTCTGATTCCATCACAAAAGTGAAAACCTGAGAGAAAGCAGTGCTGACCTCCAAGATTAGAAATGAAATGAAAATATCCAGATGGAATCTTGGTTTTGGACGAGGTCAATGCAACACAGCACTGCCCATATATCTGACAGCAGTGGGTTCCTTTCCTGGAGTCTGTTATGGGGACTTGTCTTGCGGCCATATCCACTGATTGAGGCATCGAGCCACCAAACTGAAGTCAGTCCAGCACTCTGCTGAACACCAGAGATGCAAGTAAGAACAAAACTTAAAATTCGACTGCCAACTGCTCCATAAAAATTAGAATAGTAACTGTCTGCACTTACTTCACAGTTTCTAAAGCACTTCTGTGTATCTTCTATTTGTTAACAACCCTGTACAGCAGTCATTATTGTCATTAACCCCCACTTTCAGAAATGTGAGACGAAGGCTCAACAAACTAAGGCCATTTCTTGAAGAACTACTCACTCATTGACAGAAATTCAAGATATGCAATCCATGATCTTTGATTGAAATTTGGATTAAAAAAAAAAACTAAACTAAAAGCAAAGCAAGAATACCAAGAAGAAAGTGGGAGCGTGGAGAGTTCTGCAGATGATGGACTATGAAATCCAGGAGGCGAAGGGGAAGGGCTTAGGCAGTTGGGAAGGGCAGGAGGAGAGGCAGAGAAAGCGAAGTGCAGAGGTTCATGATGATCAGAGCGTGAAACAGGAGAGCAGGACCCATGGGCCAAGGTTGAAGGCCATACAGGAGATAAATGGCACAGTGAGAGAGAGCTGAATGGATACAAGGCAGATGTAGTGGAGAGACTGCAAAAACCAAGGGGCAAGGCACATGGGTGTTCAACCCCAGATCTGATCAGCAGTCAACTTCTTCAAGCTCCTTACTTTCCCAAGATGACTCTTTCCTCCACAGAATAGCAGTGAAAGGAGTTGAAACGTCTCGCCTACAGAGTGGGCCACTCTGAGTCTGGCCCTCGTACTAACTGTCCTCTCTGAGAGAGAGGTCCGTGGAGCTCGCTGCTCTCAGTCTAAGCCTGCAACAGTTTTCAGCACCCATGTGATTTGCCCCTCTGGCATCTGGTGAAGTCTGTGAACCTTTCTCTGAATGTTTCTAAGTACAAAGGTAACATAAGTGGGATTAGAGAGAAAACAATCATTGAGAAATAGTTTGCAAAATATAATTTAAAAGTATAAAGTTTTCTATAAAGAAAGCTGAGTGCCAAAGAATTGATGCTTTTGAACTGTGGTGTTGGAGAAGACTCTGGAGAGTCCCTTGGACTGCAAGGAGATCCAACAAGTCAATCCTAAAGGAAATCAGTCCTGAATATTCATTAGAAGGACTGATGTTGAAGCTGAAACTCCAATACTTTGGCCACCTGATGCGAAGAACTGACTCATTTATACTAACACATATATATGGAATTTAGGAAGATGGCAATGACAACCCTGTATGCAAGACAGGGAAAGAGACAAAGATGTGTATAACGGACTTTTGGACTCAGAGGGAGCGGGAGAGGGTGGGATGATTTGGGAGATTGACATTCTAACATGTATACTATCATGTGAATTGAATCGCCAGTCTATGTCTGACGCAGGATGCAGCATGCTTGGGGCTGGTGCATGGGGATGACCCAGAAAGATGTTATGGGGAGGGAGTTGGGAGGGGGGTTCATGTTTGGGAAAGCATGTAAGAATTAAAGATTTTAAAATTTAAAAAATAAAAAAACTAAAAAAAAAAAAAAAACTAAGTGGAAGTCAAAAAAAATAAAATAAAATAAAATAAATTTATATTTAAAAAAAAAAAAAAGACCCTGATGCTGGGAAAGATTAAGGATGGGAGGAGGAGGGGACAATAGAGGATGAGATGGTTGGATGGCATTAGTGACTCAATGGACGTGAGTCTGAGTAAACTCTGGGAGTCAGTGATGGACAGGGAGGCCCAGCATGCTACGATTCATGGGGTCTCAAAGAGTCGGACACAACTGAGCAACTGACCCGAACTGACTGAAAGTATAATAGAGAAAGATATGTGCTAGTCTCTTCAAACATTAACAGTGAGTCTGATAGCTATCATGCTTTGAGATAGTGTGAGCATAAACCTTGTTTTATCATCCTGGAATGTGAATACATCCTGGAATGTGAAGTCAAGTGGGCCTTAGGAAGCATCACTATGAACAAAGTTAGTGGAGGTGATGGAATTCCAGTTGAGCTATTTCAAATCCTAAAAGATGATGATGTGAAAGAGCTACATTCAATATGCCAGCAAATTTGGAAAACTCAGCAGTGGCCATAGGACTGGAAAAGATCAGTTTTCATTCCAATCCCAAAGAAAGGCAATGCTGAAGAATGCCCAAACTGCCGTATAAGTGCACTCATCTCACATGCTAGCAAAGTAATGCTCAAAATTCTCCAAGCCAGGCTTCAACAGTACAGGATTTGAGAATTTCCAGATGTTCAAACTGGATTTAGAAAAAGCAGAGGAACCAGAGATCAAATTGCCAACATCCACTGGATCACTGAAAAAGCAAGAGAGTTCCAGAAAAACATCTATTTCTGCTTTATTGACTATGCCAAAGCCTTTGACTGTGTGGATCACAAAAACCTGTGGAAAATTCTTTAAGAGATGGGAATACCAGACCACATTTCCTGCCTCCTGTGAAGTCCGTATGCAGGTCAAGAAGCAACAGTTAGAACTGGACATGGAACAACAGACTGGTTCCAAATAGGAAAAGGAGTACGTCAAGGCTGTATATTGTCACCCTGCTTATTTAACTTCTATGTGAGTACAACATGAGAAATGCTGGGCTGGATGAAGCACAAGCTGGAATCAAGATTGCAGGGAGAAATATCAATAACTTCAGATATGCACATGATACCACCCTTTTGGCAGAGAGCAAAGAACTAAAGAGCCTCTTGATGAAAGTGAAATAGGAGAGTGAAAAAGTTGGCTTAAAACTCAATATTCAGAAAACTAAGATCATGGCATCCAGTCCTAACACTTGATAGCAAATAGATGGGGAAGCACTGGAAACAGTGAGAGACTTTATTTTGGGGGGGCTCCAAAATCACTGCAGATGGTGACTGCAGCCATGAAATTAAAAGACACTTGCTCCTTGGAAGAAAAGCTATGACCAACCCAGACAACATATTAAGAAGCAGAGACATTACTTTGCCAAAAGTTGTGTCTAGTCAAAGCTATGATTTTTCCAGTAATCATTATGGATGTGAGAATTGGACTATAAAGAAAGCCGAGTGTGGAAGAACTGATGCTTTTGAACTGTGGTGTTGGAGAAGACTCTTGCAGCAAGGAGATCCAATCAGTCCATCCTAAAGGAAATCAGTACTGGATATTCATTGGAAGGACTGATGCTGAAGCTGAAACTTTAATAGTTTGGCCACCTGATGCAAAGAACTGACTCAATGGAAAAGACCCTGATGCTGGGAAAGATTGAAGGTGGGAGGAAAAAGGGATGACAGAGGATGAGATGGTTGGATGTCATCACTGACTCAATGGACATGAGCTGTCCAGGAGTTGGTGATGGACAGGGAAGCCTGGTGTGCTGCAGTCCATGGAGTCACAGAGTCTGACATGACTGACTGACTGAACTGAACTGAAACCATGCTTTGAGATATCTGCAACAGTTACATGATGTAAAAATACCTATGATTTCTACAGGTGATGAAAATGCAGCTAGTGCTAATACTATCATCATTTATTTCTGTCATTCATTATTAAAAGAAATGCTACATTTCAGTTAGTTGTTAGTGGCTGTAAAAATTGAGAGACCTCAAGTTACAAATCTTGGTAAGGAGATCTACAGGTGCCAAGCTCCAAGCTGGAAGATATACCTGGACCTCTTATAATTATCCTCTGTGACTCTGAGAACTCTTCTAACTGTAAACCAAAAATTAAGGGGTTTTTTGGTCCCTTTATGCCTTGTGTACACTGCTGAAAGCTCTGTTGAATAATGTCAGAGTGGATGATCAAGACTCTCTCCAAGTCACAAGAGTTAGACTTTACAACTCTCCATCTTTGGATCACCTAATGCCTGCATGTATTTGTGCTCAGTGGATAAGTCACATTCAACTCCGCGACCCCATGGACTGTGGCTCACCAGGCTCCTTCATCCATGGGATTTCCCAGGCAAGAATCCTGGAGTGTGTTGCCATTTCTTCCTCCAGGGGATCTTCCCAACCCAAGGATTGAACCTGTGTTTTCTGCATTGGCAGGTGGATTCTTTACCACACAGCCACCTGGGAAACTGGATCACCTCTTCTGTGGCCCTTAATATAGCATTTGTAAGTGTTCTTAAATGGTGTATTTTTCATATCTTCTTTGTGCTTCATGTCCAAATTAAGATTCCAGTTATTAACTATTCTCCAAAATCCAGTTTCAAATAAACCAACTTAAAAAATGAGTTTTAACTAGAATCCACCTGATAGGTTTTTTTTTTTTTAGATATTCTAAACTAATTTAATCCCTCAGAAGAAATGGAGTAGCCATCATGGTCAACAAAAGAGTCCAAAATGCAGTACTTGGATGCAATTTCAAAAATGACAGAATGATCTCTGTTCGTTTCCAAGGCAAACCATTCAATATCACAGTAATCCAAGTCTATGCCCCAACCAGTAATGGTGAAGAAGCTGAAGTTGAACGTTTTTATGAAGACCTATAAGAACTTTTAGAACTAACACCCCAAAAATATGTCCTCTTCATTATAGGGGACTGGAATGCAAAGTAGAAAGTCAAGAAACACCTGGAGTAACAGGCAAATTTGGCCTTGGAATGCGGAATGAAGCAGAGCAAAGGCTAATAATAGAGTTTTGCCAAGAAAATGCACTGGTCATAGCAAACACCCTCTTTCAACAACACAAGAGAAGACTCTACACATGGACATCACCAGATGGTCAACACCGAAATCAGACTGATTATATTCTTTGCAGCCAAAGATGGAGAAGCTCTATATAGTCAACAAAAACAAGACTGGGAGCTGACTGTGGCTCAGATCATAAACTCCTTATTGCCAAATTCAGACTTAAATTGAAGAAAGTAGGGAAAACCGCTAGACCATTCAGGTATGACCTAAATCAAATCCCTTATGATTATACAGTGGAAGTGAGAAATAAATTTAAGGGTCTAGATCTGATAGATAGAGTGCCTGATGAACTATGGAATGAGGTTCGTGACATTGTACAGGAGACAGGGATCAAGACCAACCCCATGGAAAAGAAATGCAAAAAAGCAAAATGGCTGTCAAGGGGGCCTTACAAATAGCTGTGAAAAGAAGAGAAGCGAAAAGCAAAGGAGAAAAGGAAAGATATAAGCATCTGAATGCAGAGTTCCAAAGAATAGCAAGAAGAGATAAGAAAGCCTTCTTCAGTGATCAATGTAAAGAAATAGAGGAAAAGAACAGAATGGGAAAGACTAGAGATCTCTTCAAGAAAATTAGAGATACCAAGGGAACATTTCATGCAAAGATGGGCTCAATAAAGGACAGAAATGGTATGGACCTAACAGAAGCAGAAGATAGTAAGAAGAGGTGGCAAGACTACACAGAAAAACTGTACAAAAAAGATCTTAATGACCCAGATAAGCACGATGGGGTGATCACTCATCTAGAGCCAGACATCCTGGAATGTGAAGTCAAGTGGGCCTTAGAAAGTATCACTATGAACAAAGCTAGTGGAGGTGATGGAATTGCAGTTCAGCTATTTCAAATCCTGAAAGATGATGCTGTGAAGTGCTGCACTCAATATGCCAGCAAATTTGGAAAACTCAGCAGTGGCCACGGGACTGGAAAAGGTCAGTTTTCATTCCAATTCCAAAGAAAGGCAATGTCAAAGAATGCTCAAACTACAGCACAATTGCACTCATCTCACACTCTAGTAAAGTAATGCTTAAAATTCTCCAAGCCAGGCTTCAACAATACATGAACCGTGAACTTCCTGATGTTCAAGCTGGTTTTAGCAAAGGCAGAGGAACCAGAGATCAAATTGCCAACGTTTGCTGGATCATGGAAAAAGCAAGAGAGTTCCAGAAAAACATCTATTTCTGCTTTCTTGACTGTGCCAAAGCCTTTGACTGTGTGGATCACAAGAAACTGTGGAAAATTCTTCAAGAAATGGGAATACCAGACCACCTGACCTGCCTCTTGAGAAATCTGTATGCAGGTCAGGAAGCAACAGTTAGAACTGGACATGCAACAACAGACTGGTTCCAAATAGGAAAAGGAGTACATCAAGGCTGTATATTGTCACCCTGCTTATTTAACTTATATGCAGAGTACATCATGAGAAACGCTGGGCTGGAAGAAACACAAGCTGGAATCAAGATTTCCAGGAGAAATATCAATCACCTCAGATATGCAGATGACACCACCCTTATGGCAGAAAGTGAAGAGGAACTAAAAAGCCTCTTGATGAAAGTGAAAGAGGAGAGTGAAAACGTTGGCTTAAAGCTCAACATTCAGAAAACGAAGATCATGGCTTTTAGTCCCATCACTTCATGGGAAATAGATGGGGAAACAGTGGAAACAGTGTCAGACTTTATTTTGGGGGGCTCCAAAATCACTGCAGATGGTGACTGCAGCCATGAAATTAAAAGACGCTTACTCCTCTGGAAGAAAAGTTATGACCAACCTAGATAGTATATTCAAAAGCAGAGACATTACTTTGCCGACTAAGGTCCATCTAGTCAAGGCTATTGTTTTTCCTGTGGTCATGTATGGATGTGAGAGTTGGACTGTGAAGAAGGCTGAGTGCCGAAGAATTGATGCTTTTGAACTGCAGTGTTGGAGAAGACTCTTGAGAGTCCCTTGGACTGCAAGGAGATCCAGCCAGTCCATTCTGAAGGAGATCACCCCTGGGACTTCTTTGGAAGGAATGATGCTAAAGCTGAAACTCCAGTACTTTGGCCGCCTCATGTGAAGAGTGGACTCATTGGAAAAGACTCTGATGCTGGGAGGGATTGGGGGCAGGAGGAGAAGGGGATGACAGAGGATGAGATGGCTGGATGGCATCACTGACTCGATGGACGTGAGTCTGAGTGAACTCCGGGAGTTGGTGATGGACAGGGAGGCCTGGCGTGCTGCAGTTCATGGGGTCACAAAGAGTCAGACATGACTGAGCGACTAAACTGAACTGAACTGAAACTAATTTTTAAAAGTCTTTCTACCAAGTCTTCTCACTTATAAAAAAAATTAGATAAAATACAGAAGATTTAGATATCTTATTTAACGGACAGAAAGATGTCTTGAAATACAGTTCTATCATGTATTGACCATGTTGATCTTTGAGAATAAAGGCCGCTTAATTGGCGTCATATCTATTTAAACTGCACCTCATTTAGGTGGCTTCAATAAGAGTATATGTAATAACATAGCTAAAAAACACAAATGAATATAAAACGTGCAGGAAAAAAAAAGTCCAGGTCAGGAAATGTATATGAAATAGAAATTAAAAGAGATAGTTATTATAAGTAAGCTTCTAGAAGATCAATGTAAGAAATAACTGATGGTCATTAATTTTAGAAGAAAAGTTAAAACTTCTGGTTTACAGGAAAATCCACACTTTCCTAGGGCTTCCCTGGTGGCTCAGTGGTAAAGAACCAGCCTGCCAATGCAGGAGATGCAGGTTCAGTCCCTGGGTTGGGAAGATCCTCTGGAAAAGGAAATGGCAACCTACTCCAATATTCCTGCCTGGAGAATCCCATGGACAAAGGAGCCTGGAGGGCTATAGTCCACATAGTTGCAAAAGAGTCAGACATGACTTAGCAACTGAACAAGAACTAGTCTTTCCCAGAAGTAAATTTCAAAGCAGTTTCTCTAAGGAAGCTTATGCAGGAACACTGGTGACAAGGACCGTACTTTCAGTAACTTTCTCACAGCAGAAAATGGTAATGGGTTACATATAGCTGATCTTGTCGTATTCTTTTGACTTGTGAAAACAGTGTGAGTTAATATGGACTGTTATGGACCACGTGCAAATTTAAAATACATCCTTTGGGTACCGTGGCTGGTAGGCTCTTAGGTGGACTCAGTGAGTCACCTCCTGGTGTTCACACTGTTGGCTAGTTGAAATAGGAAAAAGGAGTCCAGAATGGCGGTGGCTAAAAGACAAGGAAGGGGAAAGCCCGTGAAAATAGGACAAAGGAAGGTCTGAGGACTGGAGTGAGGACCTCAGGAAGAACAAACAGCCCAGCTGGCCAGCCCAATTTACATAGGGCAGGCCCAGGGGGAAGAGAAAAAACATATAAAAAGAGGAGCCAAAATTAGACTCGGGGTGGGGGGGGGGGGGCGTCTCTTCTCTTCACTTTGGGGTCAGCATGCCTCATGCCTCAAGGACGTGTTTTTCTTTATTTTCTAAATCAAACTGAGCTGTAACTCTGGTCTGTCCGAGGGCTGTAACGCTGGTCGCTTCAAATTTTTGTTGTGACTAGACAGAAGGAAATCACACCCTCCCCGACAATACCTTATATAATTCCTGTTCCTTGAGTGTGGATGGGACCTTGTTTCTAAGCTATGGAATGAAGTGCAGGTGATGAGATGTCAATTCCTGACGGTGTTACCTGAAATTGGGACTTGCGTCTTGCTAGCAGGCTCTGTTGACTCTCCTCCTTGCAGCCTCTGATGGTTAAGACTTCTTAGGGAGGGTCCCATGTTTCAAGGAACTGGGAGGCATCCTGCAGTCAGCAGCCCTGAGCAAACGGCTGAATTCTTCTCACACCATCTGAGCCTGGAGTTAAGTCCCTTCACAGTTGAATCTCAAAAGGTGGCCCCACCCAGGTCATCACCTTCACTGTTAAAGCCAGAGGACCAGCTAAGCCATGCCCAAATCCCTAATCCATAGAAACTGTAAGATAATAGATGGGTGCCATCTTAAACTGGGGATTTTGTGGTAATTTCTTATGTAGAAATGGATAAAACACAATAAATAAGATAAAACACAGTTTTTAAAAGTCGAGCAGAGGCTATATTTGTGCAAGGCTGCCTGTATCACTTGGGTGGTGCTCCAGAATATTGGATAGTATGACGTTTCAGCTTTTGGTCACTTTGCTAGCTTTTATGATCTCATAGTCTCTCGTTAACACAGATGCCAAATCACAAGCAGAAAAGCTTATGGTTCATATGTGAATAACCTTGCCATAAAACCAGAATTATGGAGATTAACTGTGTGCATTCAGATAATTAGAAAGTCATAAAAACAAACATGCAATGTGTATATTGTTGGGCTTGTGACAGGTGGCGTGAGACAATTCCGCTAGCTACCTTAAGGTTCCCCATCTAGTTTGATATACAATCAAAGAAAAACCAGTGGTTTCAGGGAAATATACATATTCAGAGGGGAACAGGGGCTCTGGATAAAGATGTTTAGTACAGAGAATGATCTAATTTAGGGGAGGAAAAGATCCAGAAATTGGGAGATGGATTAAAGTGTTTATTTGGTCATTCATTCAGCAAATAACTTTCTATAATCTTCCATGAGCCAGGCCCTTATTAAGTAATAAAGATTTTTGTCTTGCCATCAAACTCACTGTCCAGCATGAATAAAGACTATGATCATGTATTGGAAAAGTATGTTCTAGCGTACGACAAGAACTGTACACACTGCTAAAGCTGAAACTCCAGCACTTTGGCCCCCTCATGCGAAGAGCTGACTCATTGGAAAAGACTGTGATGCTGGGAGGGATTGGGGGCAGGAGGAGAAGGGGACGACAGAGGATGAGATGGCTGGATGGCATCACTGATTCGATGGACGTGAGTCTGAGTGAACTCCGGGAGTTGGTGATAGACAGGGAGGCCTGGTGTGCTGCGATTCATGGGGTTGCAAAGAGTCAGACATGACTGAGCGACTGAACTGAACTGAACTGTACACGCTTTGACACATTTACTCAGAAAACAGAAGTTTGATATTTATCCCAATATAATTGGTCAGCAAACTGAGGTTTAGAAGTCACACAGAAAGCACACAGCAAAGCTAGAATTTGATCCTGAGTCTTTTGACTATAGAAATTGCTTTTGACCTTTCTTACTGTCTTCTGGTGCAATGAGAGTACTAACTTTAAAAATTTCACAACATAAAAGTTGAGGTTATATTTTATTTGGTGGGAATTTTTAAGACTTTTTGTTTGCCCAGAAAACAGCATCTCAGGTGACCCTGAGATAACTGCTCTGATGAGGTAGGGAAGTCAGGTTATATAAAAGTTTGCAACAAAGGGCAGATAGTCTGAACATCATAAGTTATTGCTAATTTATGAAAGAAAATCAAATATTTCAAGATAAGGAACTTAGCACTTTTCTATGTGTGGAAAGATGTAAGAGTCTGGGCTCACTGAAATGTTTCTTTTGATACATACTTCAGCAATCTGAGGGCTTTCCCTAGTAAAGACTCTACTGCAACGCGAGAGACCCAGGAATGATCCCTGGGTTGGGAAGATCCCCTGGAGAAGAGAATGGCTACCCATTCCAGTATTCTTGCCTGGAGAGTTTTATGGAGAGGAGAGCCTGATGGGTTACAGTAAACTGGGTCACAAAGAGTCAGACACTGCTGAGCAGCTAAACACACCATCAACAGCCATGTAGGGCCAGGACCATGTTTTCACCTCCTGAGTCCCTCGGGGCTCACCTCAGGCAGTGGCTGTAATCTGAAGGTTGCTAGATGGCAGGTATTCTTCTCATTCCTGAGTGCCCTTAGGGCTCACCAGCTCACATTGGAGGTCTATAATCTTTAATGACTGTGACATCCTTGTTTACTAATGTGGCAGGAAATATTTCACTTCTCAAGAGTCTGATGCCAAAAAGTCGGCCTCTGGGCACCAGTGCAAAGTCAAATCTCAAAGAGTTTTGGGTGAAGCAGAAGAGAAAAGCTTTTTGCCTTTGACAGGCAGAGCAGGGACACTGTGGGCTCTTGTATCTCAAAAGGATGTGACCTGAGCTGGGAGGATTTGATGAGGAGTTTTACAGTTTAGTCAAGGCTATGGTTTTTCCAGTAGTCATTACAGATGTGAGAGTTGGACTATAAAGAAAGCTGAGCACCAAGGAATTGCTGCTTTTGAACTGTGGTGTTGGAGAAGACTCTTGAGAGTCGCTTGGACTGCAAGGAGATCCAACCAGTCCATCCTAAAGGAGATCAGTCCTGAGTGTTCATTGGAAGGACTGATATTGAAGCTGAAACTCCAATATTTTGGCCATCTGATGCGAAGAACTGACTCACTGGAAAAGACCCTGATGCTGGGAAAGCTTGAGGATGGGAGGAGAAGGGGATGACAGAGGATGAGATGGTTGGATGGCATCACTGCCTCAATGGATATAAGCTTGAGTGAACTCCGGGGGTTGGTGCAGGACAAGGAGGCCTGGCCTGCTGCAGTCCATGGGGTCGCAAAGTCAGAAACCACTGAGCGACTGAACTGAACTTAATCGAGGAAATTCCTGGGCATGTCTGGTAGCAGAGACAATAGATGTAACCACAGTGTGGCTTCAGTTGTGTGGAGAGGATTGACACCAACACACTGACACGTATCAACAGAAACCACACTCGTGCAGACACACACGTGACACCCATGAATTCACTGGAGAAGGTAATTTCCTCACAGTTTAACCTCACCCATGAAATGTGTGCAGCTGAAGTCCCGGGAACAGTTTATGAGTCTAGCTTTTGAGGCCATAACTAGAAACCTAGCCTAGAAACATCTTCACCAAATGAAGCAATAGAGCATAAAGATGGATACAGAAAATGGGTTGATAATTTTTTTTAACTACAGATGTGTGTCTGCAGCAATTCCTCCGGCCTTGTTAAGTAGTTACCGAAATTTTGATCAGAATCTGAAGGGATTTAAATTTTTCCAATGTTTTACCAACAACTACAACTCACAGCTAGTGGTTCAGCAGTAAAGGCTCTGCCTGCAGTGCAGAACAAGCGAGTTCAACCCCTGGGTGGAGACGATCCCCTGGAGAAGGGAATGGCAACCCATTCCAGTATTCTTGCCTGGAGAATCCCATGGACAGAGGAGCCTGGTGGGCTACAGACCATAGGGTCTCAGCATCAGACAGGACTTAACAACTAAACAAGAACAGCTATTCACAGCTGGTGGCTTCAGGGCCTCTGATAGTCCTCAGACCTGACACTCATCAAGTGCCCTCCGGTCTGGTGTGTGCTGAGTCTGAACAGCTCTGCCACATCAGGCAGACTTGGTCCCTCCGCCCCAGCCTGCACACGCACAGGCCCGTCCACTGTCCCTTCCACCCTCCTTGTTCTTCCTGAGCACCCTGGGACAGTCCCAAGCTTGCCACTTCCTTATACGTGAAACCAGAAAAGCAGTTCAACATCTGTGGACACCACCAAGAAATATTTTTATTCCAAAAGGATTGTGCTGAACACGTGTGGCAAGTTCTGAGCTGAGTCCTAGGGATTTAGAAACGCACGAGGAACAGTGTCCTGCCCTCCAGAGCATGAGGAGCAGATAAAAAGTCAGTGAAGAGGGTGTAACCCAAAACTGGGATGGGAAGATTCCATATGGGGGGAAGCTGGTCCTGAGCACACACGATGGATGAAGCAGTCCGGCTCTCGTGCTATGTACCGAGAAGCTGGGCAGCAGCGTTCCCTGTGGGGACTAGCTAAAGAAGTGGGGGAGGAGGCCACGGCATCAGCAGGACCTGAGGCCGCTCCGGGGGCCTGGGGTGGGGTCCCATGTGCAGTCACCTTCCATTTCCTGTTGAGGACAAGCGGAAAGTGCAAACAGAGAAGACCCTGATGCCCTGCACCCTTCACTCCCTTCGGGATGACCGACTCAGTGTAAGGGCGGTCCCGGCACTGGGGTTCCTGACACTCGGGGTAGTAGCACAGAAGAAGCAAGCATCTCCCCATCACCTGAGTCACTGAGATAGGCACCCGAGTAGAGCCAGGTGGGGTCCTCCTCCTTGAGTCTCTTGCCTCCTTGCATGACTTGAGGTCCAATGTTCCTAGTGATCAAAATTAAATATATAACAAAGCAAAGAGGGTACAAGAGGCAGAAATGGACAGGTTGTACATAATGTGTACAGACATTACGAAATGCACACAAAGCACCCATCTGTTGGAGAGGGAAGACAAAGAGGAAGTGAGCACCGGAGCAGTGCTTCCTAAACTCTCTCACTCCTGGCCCAGGTGGAGAGGATTTTACGAGGAGCACTTGAGGGTAGCAGGGTGTTTGGCCAAGGCCCCTTCTTCTGTCTTGGGGACAATGTGTGTCATCTTCTCCACGCACTTGTCAACCCACACTGTTGGGAAGCTCAGAGAGATCTCAGTGACCTCCGTAGAAAAAGACAAGGGGATACGAGGTGTTCAGAGACAGAGAGACACAGAAGCTGGGGAGACTGCCTAGGACTAGGGGTCGGGGACTGGCGAGTGGAACCAGGGGCTGGAGAGAGGGAGAAGGCTCAGTGTGCAGAGCCAACCATTCCTTGTGGTGTCTCCTCTGCCCTGCAGCTCCTGAGAGGAGCAGACATGTCATCTCAGGGAAGGAGCCGCTGAGGATGCAGGTGTGCGGCCCTGGGAGGTTTGGGGGAGGTGGGAGAGGGGAGGGGCGCACAGGGCAGGAGAGATTTCCTGACAAGCGATGTCCTCGTCACCCACGCCAGCCCGGGTGGCAGCCACTCCAGGGCCAACCTTGCAGGCCTCCAGCTGCAGGGACATGGCCCAGCTTCTGGGAACTCTGGCTGGGAGGGCCGATGGGGCAGAAAACAGGGCCGGCAGGACAGGCTGTCTCTCCCATTTAGGAGCCCACTGGGAGCCAGAGCCCCCCAGCCCTGCCTGTGGCCCTGGGACTCCTACCACTAGGGAAGGGTCTTCACCCTGGGGGCCCACACCCCGGCCTGCAACCCTCCGAGCCCACCTGGGAGCTCTTCAGTAGGTGCGTTCAGACCAGGTCCAGCCCTTCCAGTGCAGGCACACTAGGCAGGGTCTTTTGCCCCAACACCCCTCCAGCTTGACCCCAGCCTCTGGTCTGAAGGAGTCCTGACAGCTCACGGCAGATCACAAAGGAATGCTGGCAGCTTGAAATGTTTCTTTTCCACAAGGTAATGGTCACTTAATACGAGTCAGGCCTTCACCCAGGGAAGGCATGTTTAATGGTGGGACAGACAGCTTCTGGAAGGAGGTAGGAGTCTCTTGACAAAAGCAGGGGCTCTCCAGGCCCCTGAAATCCCAGCCTAAGCAGCCCCTCCTGCCCTTCTTTCCCTGACGCCCTGGCTGCCAGAAGAAGCCCCAAGGCCAGGAAGGAGCTTAGTGATTCTGAGCAGGGACGGAGCAGCCGCCTCTGAGCAAGAGGTCTGCCCAGGCCGTTCAGAAGCACTTGCTCCTGGTGAGTTCCGCACCCAACCACATGGAGAAGTGGTTGCTCTTCAGGCCAACTGACAGCCCTGCTGGGCTGCCCTGGAATCCCCAACGGAAGCAACTGTCTCTGGATGGGAGGTTGGGGGGGGGGTGGGGCAGGGAGGCTTTGAAGTCTGGTTCCTCCCACTGCCCCCCATTCACTGTCCTGCTCTCCAGCAGGAAGATCACAGCTCTGAGACCTGAAGGGAGGAACCGCACGGCTCCCACCTGTCCTGGTGGAAACAGGGCTCAGAGATGCAACTGGATAGCTTAGAGGCCTGCCCAAACATGCCACTTCGACTAATGTGTCCTCAGATATAAATTGTGTAGATGCACAAATACATACAATAAGATGGAGAGAATATATAGGGTGGCCACCGTCTACCAGAAGCAGGATTGCTAGCAAGGTGGGGAGCTGCTCTGTGGGGGGCGCCTGGCCCGGGGGGCACCCGCAGCTCCTGAGCCCCTGCCTCGGGCAGAGAGGAGTCCAGAGGGTGGAGGCTGTGTCTGCCAGGTGTGGGCTTCTCCCCTCCCTGATCCCCTATTCTTGAGAAAACAGAGTGGAAAGGGCAAGGGAGAAAGAGAAGGGAAGGGCGCAGGGTCCAGGGTAGGGGTACAATGGAGACGTTTACAGAGATCGAGTAGACAAGAGAGAACCTCTGGCAAAATGAGGCCCTAAAGCGGAAGGGGAGGGACATGATGGGACTCAGAGCAGAGGGGCTGGAGGGGCGGTTAGACGGAGGGGCCGCAGGGTGGAGACGCGGGGTCAGCAGGGCCAGGCGGGCAACAGCGCAGCTGAAGTTGTGTTGCTGAAGCACTGACTTGACTAACCAGGGCTGGAGGGCTGGCCCCGGGGCCTGTGAGATGGCTTCTTGTTCCAGGCCACCCCCGAGGGGAGGGAGGGGGGCACAGAGGCAGAGGGTAAAAGCTAAGGGAGCAGACAGAGCAAGACAGAGGAGGGCAGACAACCCTAAAGTGCCATTCTCTTTCTTTTTCCATGAACCCCAACCCACCAAGAGCCTAAAAACCGAGGAAGGGGAAAGGACCAGGTAAAGTAGGGTGGAAGGATGGGAAATGAGCATCCTTGCCAGAAAGAACGTACAGCTCATTAGTAATCAGTCCAGTGACCGGGAAATAGCTCCATAATGGTGGAGGGTTAAGGATCCAGTATAAAGCTCTGGGGGGAGTGGTGTGGTCAGGCTTAAGAGCCTTTCTGAGCCCCTCAGAATGCTAGCCTAGGTCACCCCTGCAGGGGAGCCCCAGGAGAAGTCAGGTCTCAAAGAGATCAGTAATGGCTCCAGGCTCAGCAGGAGGTTGGGCTGCCTCTTCTGAGAAGGGTACCTGAAGATTGTAGGTCAGACAAGGCCAGGAACTGGCAGGAGAGAGGGTGCTGGGGCTGTGTTCCCCACGACAGCCCTGCCAGCCTGCTCAGGAAACCTGGACAGGAGCAATTGCCACTGCCCCTTCCCAACCCCCAGCAATGGGGGGACTCCTGAGGCCCTCCAGTGGTCTTCCTGCCCACTTGACCCTGCAGCCCCAAGGTGGAGATGGAGACAGGGCATCAACAGTGAAGGAACCATGTGCCCTAACGGGGAGGGATAGGGTCTCAAGGACGGTGTTAAATGACGTTTAGCGACCGTCAGCCAAGTGGAGAACAGCTGGGTTCGGGTTTTTCTTCAGGCAGGGGCATGGGGATGCCTAACTCTGGTGTTTCTGTTGGAACATGCTCACAGGTAGGGACCCAGCAGACCTGGGACCTAAGATTTTGTGGAAAGATTCCTTCAGAAGACTGTCCCAGCAAACTCAACTCCCCAACGCCAGGCCCTGGGCAAAGAGGGAGTTCTGGCCTCATGTCGCTTTCGACTTTGCAGGTCCTAATGATCATCTGATATCTGTTCAGGAACGCACCCACCCACCCATAAGCCCTGTATCAAATGTTTTTGGACCTTTGCTGGGCAGTGGTGATACAAAGATGAATGAGGCAAAGTTCCTGTGTTTCAGTACCCTTCCTCCCTAGTGAGAAAGGGCGGATTGACATGCTGAGAATGAAGTCAACCACAAGGGCAGGCTGACGCTGATGACTCAGACATAACTGATCCCTAGTTAAATTCTACCCCACCCCCAGCCCCACCCCCAAGTTGATACATCTACTAGTTTTTTGAGAAAACTAACACTCAAAAAATACTCTCCTGTACTCTATGTGTCTTTGCCAACAATGCCCGCAGGTGGGCGCAACAGGGTCAGCTAACCGAGAGTCTTGGCTGGTGCATAGCTTCATTCAAAGAGGCTAATGGTGGTTTTCTATCCAGCTAGTCCTTCGGTCCTGAGTTTCTTTCCTTCTCCTCTTCAAACTTGTTAGTTCATCTGGCCTCACTTGGTGATTAATAGCCAAGGAGACGAATCACCCTATAAGAAGGGAAGTTAGCTCACGTATCTGTGAATCCCACAAAATCTTGCTGACCCCATTCCAGAAGAACCTGGAAAAGCTCCCTGAGTCATGCTCCTCTGGAAGCTCCTCATTCCTCGTTTTCTGTCTTTTTGAACCACGAAATTCAGAACAATTTGATGATTCTCCTGGAGAGCTGGTCACCTGGGGTGGAGTATGTCCGGCCGCTTCCCCTAGTGGCCCCAGACCCTCCTCCGTCTATGAGGAGGGGCTCTCTGGCCCTTGGTGGGGAGGGGAAACTTGTTGGCACCTCTAAGGCCCTGACACATTCTCCTCTGACCTTATCTCCCACCAACACTCTTGTTTTTCCTCTCTGTGTTGCTTCTTCTCCTTCTCTGTCCCACCAAAGGCCAGATGCCCTGGGCCTAAGGAGTCCTGGACCCTGCTGCTGCTCTTAAAAGCCAGACCCATAGCCCTGCCCACCCCTCAGGCTTCTGGACGCCTTGGTTAAGCTCATCTCCAGCTTGAACTTGTATGGTAACACCTAGATTTATCAGGTCCTGCCAGGATTGCTGGCCCAAGCCATTTGGGACATAGTCCTCCTTCTTCCCCTTCCCTCTTTCTCTCTCCTGACTGGCTCTCCTTCCTAAAGAAGCTGAGAAAGTAGATTTACTTTCCTTCTGCCCTGTCCCACCAACTCTTCTCTCAGGATGCTTGCATGAATAGTGAAGCAACACTCTTTCTCGGAAGCAAAAAGATGACAGTGCTTGGATGGATTTATTCCCCCGAGAAAGTTTTATCTTAATGCCAAAGGACCCAGGAATATAGGGTCAGGGGCTAGACACCTTATTTTATAAGTGACTTATGTGAAAAGTCTTAACCCTGGAACTTTCTCACTTTACTCCCTCCTGAAATCCAGGTAGGCTTAAGAATCAAAAACTAATAAAGCCTTTGAAGTTGGTCCCAGGTATAGTTCTCCTAGGGGGAAGAAGCAGATGATTTAGGAAATGCCCCAATCACAATTTAATTAAATAAACCCAAGGATCAGGACTGAGATCTTGGACTAGGACTGCCCTTTAGTTTTCACAGGCTCTCCCTTAACCAACGGCCTCTGAATTCAACTAGCCTCAAGAGATGTGTTTCCTCTAGGATATCCTACAGACTGCTATCAATACATTTGCTGAAATTTAGAAAAGGACCTGAGTCCTTGCCTTACAAGAACGTCTTGCCTTCAATCAACTCACAGTCTGAGAAGGGAAGATGGGCAAGTGTATAATCACATGACCCTGTGGTTATAGGGTGAATGTAGGTCCCTGATGCCCCAACACTCAGAGAACCCTGGCTTCACTGAAGCAGTCATAATAAAAAATTGCAGGGCCTGGGGACTCCGATGGCAGCTTTTGGAGTCATCGGTCTGTCTTCAGACCAGCCTGGGAACAATGAGTCAGGAAAGTGTGGAGGGGGGCAGGGAAGGTTTTCCTGGACCCAGGTTTAAGGGGTTGACATACACGGTTGGATCAGGAGCACTTTACTCTTTCCAGCTGAAGAACCAGAGAGTTGAGTGGGATGGGGAAGGAACTCGTCCCTAATGAACTGTCCCTTTCCAGGCTGTGGAGACTGGAAGCATCTAATCAAGTGGTGGCAGTTTAGTTGCCAAGTCGTGTCTGACTCTTGCAACCCCATAGACTGTAGCCCATCAGGCTCTGTCCATGGGATTCTCCAGGCAAGAATACTGGAGTGGGTTGCATTTCCTTCTCCAGGTCATCTTCAGGACCCAGGAATTGAACCTGGGTCTCCTGCATTACAGACGGATTCTTTACCAACTGAGCTACAAGGGAAGTCCATCTAATAAGGAGGGAAAGCGGAAATGAGGGCCATCTGGCAAGTGAATCTTGATACAAGAAAAGGACCAGGAGCAGAAAGAGGGTGGCTCTGTCCTTCTTTCTTCTTGGAACATCCAGATCTCTTTCTTTCCTCGTGGTCCCTATTTTGTCAACCTAGAGACAATTTTTTCTTAGTTGTTGTTGCTGGTTTTTTTTTTTTTAAGTGGACGAATACAGACACAGGATATACAGTATTCCGAAACAAGAGGAAGTAGGGAAAGAAATAGAGAAGAGCAGCAGAAAGAGTGGGGAGATGGATCCTGAGAGACAAGAAGCAGTGCAGAGGCATGGAGAGGGAGCAGAGGTTGGCGTAGTCACGGGGTGGGGCCGGGAGGCGGGGAGAGGCGGGGAGAGGGCACAGACCAGGGAAGGCAGAACCAGGTACTGGGGGGATGGATGCGGAGGGAGCCAAGTTTTCTCTTTTAACAAATGCATGTTGCAATCGTGCTTTGGAAAGAGGAGTTTACTGGAAACGCAGCGATGGCTAGGCCTTTAGGAACAAAGTGCTGTCTGACTTGTTTGTTCCTCCTCCTGATTGTCAGCTTAAGTTTCTGGGGAAGAGGGGGTCCACAAAGCAAGAGCATCGCAAGTCTGCTCAGGAGGTGAAGACTAGAAAGGAGGTGTTTCGCAAAAAGGAGGGGCCAGGGCTGCTTCTGTCTGGCCCTAGGCTGCCCACACTGCAGGGTGTGTGTTTCGGTTGGAGGGGAGGGGCAGAGTTGGAGGGCTATGTTTGGGGGAAGGATTAATGGGGTACTTCAAGCTCTTGTGAATCCAAGTGCCAGGCCTCTGGGCTGTTCCCTTGAGGTCTTCATTCTGATGTGGTTCTCAGCCAGGCCGGAGCCTGGATTAGGTACTGAAGAGAAAAACATTGACTACGACCCACAGATTCTCCCTTCAAAATAGGCATTCCCAAAACAAATAGACTTGGACTGGGGTCCCACAAATGGACTTGGACTAGGGCCCCACCACCCCTGGGGGAGAACCATAGTATTTAGGTCCGGTCTTGATTTCCCTTTACTCCTGGAACGGACATATATCCCACCAGGAAGTGCGGTATGCTATCTGCCCCAGGGTGGGACAAAGAAAGGCTTTCCAACCAAGGCTGGAGCATAAGCCTATCCCCATATCCTAGGGAATTATCAAATGACCTATTGGTATGGCGCCTTAAGAAAGACAAGGCAAAGCTGAGTTGTTCTGAAGAAAGTAGTTTTGTTCCAGTCCCCTTCACGAGCCACCCTCCTTTTACCCACCCATCTCTTTGCTCAGGATTGCTTCCCCTAACCCCCATCCTGGATTTCAACCATCCAGACTTCATTCCCGCCTGTCTCCTTTGGATTGGAGGACTTCACTCCCACTGAGCCCCAGGACACCCACCTGCTGCCCTGGGCGCCTGGGAGTCCTGCATCTTTGACTGATGTGGCCTGATGTTGCAAATAAGAGAGGACGCCTATTTTGAAGGGAGCATTTGTGGACTCTGTTCTTTCCCACAAGTGTTGATTTAAATCTGTACATTTTAACACATGCGTTTGTTATTAAATTTAGCGAAGGGCTCTAGGGGTTTATTTTGATCTGTAGTCTTGGCTACACCTGCTTGGGAAGACACTACCTTCTGGGAATTCCTGCCACCCCTGAGTCACCGACTGACTCAAGTTGTCTGGGATCTATTAGAATTCCTCATTTGCAGGTGCTTGGACACACAGAAGCTAATACCCATCCAGTCCATTCTAGAATTCATGGATTCATATTCCCCGCCTTCTTTTCCTGGCTTCTTTACCATTTCTTGCCTCCCAAGCTGCTGTATATGTTCTAATTTCTTGTATAACATAAAACACTTGGGAACTGAACATTCAAAACACACCCATGGAAATACAAATATTCAGATACTCAAGTAAGTCTTGGGATACAACAATGAACGAGAAACAGTGTCTTTTCCTCTAAAAGCACTAAATCTTATCCACTAAACTTCAGTATTTTCCATGACATTAAAGGTGAGATTGAGTTTAAAATATAGGGAGTCAGTCTCTTTAACAGGAAATAGAAGAAATCCTTGAAGACACTAGGTCATGAAAGGCTGGGGTTGGTTTTAAGGAACCACTAAGAAGAAGCCTGCCGACAAAACAGATGCTCCCTCAGACTTATAGGAAGCACAGAAGTCTCAAAGGGTTCAGGGTTTCTAAATGTGGGATCCACAGTTGGAGAGGTAAGCTGTCTTATCAGAGTTTCTAGCTGGAAGGCAGAAAGCTAGGTGGGGAGGAAGGTCAGAAGATGTGGTTTCATGAAAGTGAAAGCGGAAGTGTTAGTCGCTCAGTCCTGTCCGACTCTCTGCGACCCCAGGGACTCTAGTTCCCCAGATGCCTCTGTTCATGGGATACTCCAGGCAAGAATACTGAAGCGGGTTGCCATGCCCTCCTCCAGGGGATCTTCCTGACCCAGATACTGAACCTGGGTCTCCCGCATTGCAGACAGATTCTTTACCATATAACCCACCAGGGAAGCCCTGATTTCATGGTAGTTTCATGAAAGTGTCAGTTAAATAAATAGTGACTATTGTGAAAGAGAAGTGTAATCAAGGACGCAAAGCCAGGAGAGAGCAGAGGGATGGAATACCACCATAGGCAAAAGAAAAAAAACATTCTCCCTTGCCCCAGTCCCTAAACAGGTTTGCTGGAGCACACACTGAGAAGAATATCCATGTGGTGTCCAATTCCACCCCTGCTTTCTGACTCCACCTCAGTTTTCCTTGTGTCTTTCCTTTCCAGGAAAGAAAAGGTACAAATGTCCTCACCAGAAGGGGGAAATCTGATAGCATAGAGAACTAGCTATACAGATAGACAGAGATGTAGAAGATAACAAGATGCTGAGATCATGTAACTAAAAGTTATGACATGAGAAAAAAAAGCAAAAGTACAGGAAGCGCTCCCTGGGAGTAGAACATGAAGATTAAAAAAAAAAAAAAAAAGATAAGAGAATATCAGCAGAAGAGATTTCTTCTCCATCAGAGACCTGACAAGGTTCAGAGAGGGCAAAAGAGCAGAAGTGGAATTACAGTGTCCTGTTCCACTGAGACTATTACTCCTAGCACCCCAAACCCCTTCCCACACACTGATGGACAAAGGAGCAGAGGAAAGCCCCGAGATGGAGCAGGAAGAGGGAGTGAAAAGAAAGGGCAGATGTGGGAAGCTTTTGAAGAAACGGGGGAGGAGGAAAGGATTCTGGCCCTGGTGTGGTCACATCATGCCTGAAAGGCTGGGTATGTGCTCCACCACCATCTCATGCTCCCACTCCCAAGGAAGCCCCTGCAGGGTACACGTGGAAACAAAGGAAACATAAGTACTCGGTTGAATGAGGGTCAGACAGCTTGGGAGGACTGAAAATTCCCCAGTGCATTTATTTCTCCTACTTCTGAAATCCAGTGTTAAACTCAGTGCTGACACTTCCCAAAACACATCGAGACCTGTCACTGCCTCTTTTCCCTGAATGAAGGCAAGAGGAGGTTTCCAGTGGATGCCCGTGACGTGGTCCCTGGTGCTCAAGGGAACTGATCCTTGTCTGGTGCAGTAGAGATGAATGTGCCATCGTTTGCAAGCGTTGGGCCTCAGATGAAGTCCTGATCCCGTGTTCTGGTTGGTACTGGGAGCCAGACCTCGGACTCATTTCATCTGATAAATAAGCCTCTGATTTGATAGTAGGGAGAGGAGACAGTTGAAGGATGACCTTGAGTTTTGAGCCAAGTCTTTAAAACAAAAGTACTGACATATGGGGGACCATTTCTTCTCTGCTTTTTAGTCTTGATACAATGACTATATAAGAAGATTCCTCAAGGTGGAAGATAGCTGTATTTGTTTTGCCATCAGTTGCAGGAGGGCCTAGAGAATATTCTTCCTATTTCAATAAACATCTATCCAGTACTTAGTAAATCACACTAGGATGTCTGCTGCTTCAGAAATTTTACCAAAATATTTTTTGGGGCTAAGCTCAATTCCAGAGACCTCCAACTGTAGTCTGACCCAGACTTCCTTGTGGCAAGCGATGGATGGCGGAAGATGGTGGCACAAAAAAAACTTGCATTGCTCTAAAAATGGTCCCATAGCAATTCAGGTCAATTATAAGTGCCCAATCCTAAAGTATGGGACCAGATTTTCCATCTGGGCTAGCTGGGATCTGGGTTTGGTCCTGATTTATTTATTTCAGGAGAAATTCACCTTTGTGGGGCTCCTTACAGTGCAGATGTAGGGTGGCTGAGAAGCCACAGCAGTCTCGGGACTGTTCAAAGAACTGGCTCCAGCTATAGGGTTTATAAAAAAGCAGCCTAGTATTCATCCACTTTTCCCCTCCTTTTAGACTCTCTCATTTTGCCTTCATTATTTAAGTTGGACTTCCCCTCTGAATTAGTAGATACACAAAAATATTTTAGAATAAATCTAACATAAATTTATCACTCTAGTTAACAAGCACTTATTGAGCTTTATTTAATGCCAAGCTTCTGGTAGTGCTGGAGATTCGAAGTCAAAGTGTGGTTTCCCCCTGAGCAAGACGCTATTGAGAAGGGAAGGATTAACTTCAGAAAGGGAGGCTGGGTCTGGTGTTCTTTGAGGAGTTATTCCTCTGGGAATTTACAAACATCACTGGGGATCAAGAAAAAGTGTGTGATTTCTTGCTGGTTCCAGTTGGAGAATAAAGAGCCAGATGGTGAGGATGATGAATGAGGTGCTTGATCCATTCAGATAGCATTCTTCTCATGGTGCTGCTGCTGCTAAGTCACTTCAGTCGTGTCCAACTCTGTGAGACCCCATAGATGGCAGCCTACCAGGCTCCCCCGTCCCTGGGATTCTCCAGGCAAGAACACTGGAGTGGGTTGCCATTTCCTTCTCCAATGAATGAAAGTGAAAAGTGAAAGTGAAATCGCTCAGTCGTGTCCGATTCCTAGCGACTCCATGGACTGCAGCCTACCAGGCTCCTCCGTCCATGGGATTTTCCAGGCAAGAGTACTGGAGTAGGGTGCCATTGCCTTCTCCATTCTTCTCATAGACAATATCAATAATTGCAGAGGTGGAGAGGGGCTGGGACACCTAAGAAAGAGTATGAAATTGGCTACCCAGATAGTTTTCCAGGGAAGGATAAGTCTGACTGAATTATTTGTCTTTTGGTTGGTGAAATGGTGCCCCGCCTCTTTCCTTCCATACCCTTATTGTCCCTGTAGCAAATTCAAGCTTCAGCCATCCCTCCTTGTCTTAAAAAAAAAAAAAAAAATACATTAGATGAGCAAGATAAGAGACAAACACTCAGATCCTGACTCTGGAAAACTGGAAAGAAAGAAGTGAAGAGACAAGTAATTAAAAAAAAAAAATGCTTAGAGAGAGAAATGTTAGAGCAAAAAAAAAAAAGATTGGAAGAAGAAATCTACAGATGGAACAGGAAAAAAAGCAAAGGAGGGAAATATGATCAGATGGGAATGCACAATCAGGGAGAATCCTGGGCAGCTGGAGGAGGAAGGACAGAGGGCAGAGGCAGTGGGAGCCATCAGCCCCACCAGGGCATCCTTCTCCCCTGCTGCGCGGTGGCCAGGGATGCTCGAATTCATGATTCCTGAAAAGGCAAACGCTTTCTCAGCTGCAAAAGAGATGGAGCCAAGAGACCATACAGGCAGCAGCTAAGAAAGCTGTGTCAAGAACATGGGAGAATCTGAGGGTCTCAAGAATGCCCATCCCTCCCTAATTGACCCAACCTATTCCCACACTGGGAATAAAGAGAGCAAAGTAATAAAGAAATAAAAGTGGAGGACTTGGGCAGTGGGTATGCTGCTTGGCAGCCTCCATCTACCTTCCTTGTTCCCATCTAATTTTGTTGAAATAACACTGCCCCTTGCTTTGAGGGAGCTAACAACCCCAAATCACCCACTTTTTCCTCTTAAGAGTGATTTCTGTGCAGGGCTGAGGTAGAGACGAGAAGTTATTGAGGATGTGCCTATGAAACAAATTTAAGGACCCTTCCTTTTACTAAGATAAAAACCCAAACTCTTTTTGTAAATATCAATAGGATGATAAAAGGATATTAAAATAGGACTTTTGTTTTGTTTTCATTGAGGTCTAAAAGGCCAAGAGAAAAAATAGGTGGAAAATTTCTGCTACATGGTTAAAGGAGTTAAGACTCAAAGACAAAGCAGTGCCAAACCAATCCCAAACCTATTATACACCCACAAGAAGGGTATAAAAATGTTTGAGCACTGGGAAAGAAAAGAGACTTCTTCAGAGAAAGTTCTTGGAGCGACATTTTCCCTGTCTGCACTGTGGAGCAAAACCAGTGTTCCCTCCTCCTTGCCCTAAGCTGAAGGGACCAACCACACGGGGCCCTTGACGCATGTTTCTGGGATTTTGCGAAGCCAGCCCACTGCACACTCTAAGGGAAGGAGCAGAGATATTAGTGCGGGCACTCAGCTTCAGTGGGAAGAGGCTACCCTGCCCCAGAGAGCGGAGAGCCAGGATGGTCCACTGTTTCGTGCTGACCACACTTGCCACTCGAGAAGAAATGCTGGCCAGAAGCCTATAAAAATTATGTCCAGGAGTAACATGGTTGGGCGGGGGGCAGGGGGAGTGCCTGACTGAAAAGGAAGAGGTAATCGCGGACCTGAGGGCACGCTTTGCCCCTGGCTGGGAAGGGCTGTTAGATGTGCTCAATGGAGAAATCCAAGGGACACACAGTAGCACCGTACAGAAGAGTCAGCCCGGAGCTCTCACAAGCCCAGAGCGCGCCGTCACCTGACCCCTTGCAAACCAGCCCACCTGGCCATTCCTGAAGGCAGCGGTGGAAACGGAGGCTGCTCTCCGGGGAGAGCAGAGCAGAAAAAGCTCGAGACGGGGAATTAGTGAGAAGCTCATCGCAAGCAAGATGG
The DNA here is from genome assembly GCF_042477335.2 of Ovis canadensis. Taxonomy (NCBI): domain Eukaryota; kingdom Metazoa; phylum Chordata; class Mammalia; order Artiodactyla; family Bovidae; genus Ovis; species Ovis canadensis. The sequence continues at coordinate 22,612,567 of NC_091262.1, forward strand.
AGAGTGGGCAACAGCTCTAAGTGAAGTTTGCTCTTTTGACTATTACACAGGACTGGATCCTCTAGTTACTCAAAAGGTTCTGTCTTATGGCTAAAACTGCCGGGAGAGGTGGTTTACCTGAGAGTTCCCTGAAGAAGTGTGGGATCAGTTGGAATTTTCTCGCTGAAGTAGGAGGGTCAGAAATGACTTTACAAAATAGATTTTCAATCAGCAGTACCCCTTGAGTTGCAGGGTATTTGGCTCTTGTAAATGGTTAAAGGAACTTTCCTCACTCCTTCCTTTGGCCTCCAGGCTTCCTCCAGCCCCAAAGGACCTGTTCCAGGCAGAGAGACGCACCCTAAGTATTATAAAAGGCTGCTTCTTTCTCTAGCTTCTTGATCCTGCCGCAGATTTTTGACTCCGTAGGAAAACACGTCCTCCCGCCGTTTTGCTCACTCCTTGATCCTTTGGCAGGGACCTGAGATTTGGCTTCTTTCTAGAAGTATCTGGAATTTCTCCCAGGTGATGAGGAGGGGTGGATCACAAAGATTCTACTGGCACCCTCTGCTTGTCTCTGGCTCATAAGTCAGGGTCATCATTGCCTCTCTGTCTCCTAAAATACTGTAGATTCCTTGAGGGCAGGGATTCTATCTTATTTACTTGTTAGAGAATGTCTGGGCACATTGTCAATGCTCACCTAATGTTTATTAAGTCAATGCATGAACATACTTTAGCAGGACTAGAGGACAGAGAAAGAGGAAAAGAAACTGAGTGGGCCACATTTCCTTCTGAGCAAAGCATCTTTCAGAACAAAGTTCTCACTGTGTTTTTGGATGATGTAGTTGGTCCAGAATCACGTGCACATCATCCTGGAAGGGAGCGGCCCTGTGGTCTCAGGCCCTGTCCATGCAGTTCCACCTCCCAGCCTTTGTTGGCTTTCAATGACCCGACCCTCCCCAGGACGGGGACTGCCCCCGTGCCGCTTCATTGATCACTGTCCTGTAAGCTCCCAGGGATGGAGGGGGTGCTCTTCCTGCACCATGGGTTTTCCATAGCCGGCACCCCGAATGCCTTCCTCCCAGCCGGGTTCCAAGGTGCTCCAGGCTTCACCCCTTGTTCACGGGTGACAGGCTAGCTGTGTGATGAGCCCTCTACCTGGTTTCTCCACACAAACTCAGGACTCGTGGCAGCAGAAGATGGTGCCCCCAGCACACCTCTTACCATGTGGCTGTGGCTGGGCTCCACCTAGGGCTACGTGGCAGAGAAGGCCAGTCCCTGTCTGTACATGAAGTTAAGAAGAGGGTCACAGGATGTGATCAGGATGTAGACTCACACGCTAAACTTAAAATAGAAGATGAGGAAGTGCTGGGACTGTGCAACAATACAGTGGTCCCTCAGCATCTGTGGGGTTTTGAATCCAGGAATTTTTTGAATCCAGGGGTTTTGAACCCCTCCATGGATACCAAACTCCCAGGGTGTTCCAGGCCCCTGTATAAAATAGTGTCAGCCCTCCATATCCACAGGTTCACATCTAACCATACTCTGGAAGTACCTACTATGTACCATAAACTGTGCATCCAAAAAAAAAGAAGAGAAATACAAGCTCTGAAGCCTGACTAGTGAGAATGCTTAACTCTGTATCTTACTAGGTATAAACTGCTCTTTGCCTGTTCTTGAATCTCTCTGGCCTTGTTTCTGTAACAGGAGGGAAACAGGCAGGGCACACGTTTTGAAAGAATGACATAGCCCAAGGACACAACATAAACCAATTAGAATCAAATAGATTCAACATGGCAGACAAGTCGACTTTGATTGGACCTTGATCCTCAATCAACAAGCTAAATGACACACCCAGAGGTGCCATGATAGTTCCAGGGCACCATCAAAAGACCGAGGAGTGGGCCGTGGCCCAATCCTGGAAATCGCCACACATTCCCCAAAACACTTGCAATAATCTTCCCATCTTAGCATGTGAAATTACCCTGCCAATAAAAACTAGCTAGACCCACATTCCACGGCTGCACTCTCCCTCTGCGATGGCCCACAAACAAAAGCTTCCAGGTCAGAATATTTTACTGTTTAAAAAAAATAATAGAAGGAAGTGGTCATGTCAAGTTACTTTGAACGTTTCTTATTACAGGATATTAAGGATGGGAAATTCCTTGGAGATCATCAACTCTAATGCCTTTATTTTGTAAGGAAAATAAGGCTAAGAGTTACTGACCTGAGAGAAACTGATTGTAAATATTAGTTCTGCCTTCTTCTTTGAGGCTATTTTGAAAAAAAAAGAAAAAAGATGTCCCATGCCATGTCAATTACTCAGGACTTCAGGAAAAAAAAAAAAAAGAATGATAAACTCATGTGTATCTTGGGGAAAAATGAGCCTAATCAAAATAATGCAGGTGCTGACAGTAAGTCAAAGATGATTTTTAATGTTAAACCAATATTTAATGCATGCCCTCTGACAGTGAGTTAACCAGCAAGGAATAGAAAAAAATACCAGCTCGGCTGGAGAAGGAGATGGCAACCTAAGCCAGTGTATTCTTGTCTGAGAAATCCCATGGACAGAGGAACCTGAAGGCTACAGTCCATGGAATTGCAAAAGAGTCGGACACTACCGAGGGAGGAAACCACCACCACCCGAACTAATGCCTCTGCATCCCCCACTCTATGTTCCACCACCTGAGGACACTCCTATCCCAGGATCCTGTTCAGGGCAGACCTTGGTTTTGCAAAACCCCAGAGATAGTCCTCAACCACCAGCTTGTCGTCCAGCAAGATGTCAAAACCAAGGACCAAATGTTTGGTCCTTGTCAAGAACAGGCACACATATAGCTCCACTCAGATACTGGGGGAAACAGGTTCGGTAGCTGTGATGAAGAACAGAACACACCAAAATGATTTTGGTGACCACGGCCTCAAAGTCTCCCCATAGCTCACTGCGATTTTAGCTGTGCTGTCTCAGCCAGGCGATGAGTGTGGACAGCCTCCTGTGAGGTCCAGCATTCAGAGGAAGATGGGAGGGGGGCAGGCCACCAGCAAGGAGTCTCCCTAACACTGATCCTGACCCTAATTCCATGCCTAGGTTCCTTGTGTTTTCAGGGATTGTTGCCAGCTTGGAGCAGGGTTTCATCAGAGGGTAGGGTTGGGGGTGAACTAGGTGGTAGGCCCCAGGGCAGCGGTCTATACAACTGGAGCCGGCTCAACCTCCCAAAGACTAGGTCATCTGTTTCATGGGCTACTGACTCTGTGGGGCTAAAGGACAGGGAAAGAGGAAAAGAAACTGAGCGGGTCATGTCTCTTATTTCCTGCAGCGTCGACCTGGATAAAGTTTGCATTCTGTTTTTGGATTAACGTAGCTGGTCAGAATCACGGGCACATCATCCTGGAAGGGACGGCCCTGTGGTCTTGGTCTCAGGCTCTGTCTGTGCAGCTCTTCTCGCCAGCCCTTCGCTGACTTTGGATGACTTGCACCTCCCCAGGATGGCTCATGCACTGTCCCGCTTCACTGAGACCGTCCTGCAAGCTCCTGCGGAGGAAGGGGTGCTCTTCCTGCAGCCATAGTTTTCCCACAGACGGCACCCCTGGATGCTCTCCCCCGAGTTGGGTCCCAAGGCGCTCCTGTCTTCACCCCTTGTTCACGGGTGACAGGCTAGAGGTTTCTCCACACAAACTCAGCCGTTGTGGCAGCAGAAGATGCTGCTGCTGGCAGGGCTCTTCCCAAGTTGCTGAGGCTGGGCTCCACGTCTGGCTAGGCAGCAGGGCAGGCCAGTCCCTCTCCGTACGTGAAGTTGCGAAGAGGGTCACAGGATGTGATCAGGACATAGATATTCATGTTGAACTTGAAGTCATAGATGAGGAAGGGCTGAGAGACTGTGCCAACCCAGCAGGAAAAATAATAATACGGTCGTCCCTCAGTGTCTGTAGGGTAACGAACCCAGAAATCCCCACCCCACCATGGATACCAAACTCCAGGAGTGCTCTAGTCCCTCGTAAAACGTGATGTCAGCCTTCCATATCCACGGGCTCCACCTCCCACTGTACTTTGGAAGTACCTAATATGTACCATAATCTGTTGTCAGCACTTCCTAAAGAATAAACAAATCAATCCAAGCTCTGAAGCCTGACTAATGAGAAAGCTTAAATCTGTGTCTTGCCTAGGTATAAACTGCTATTTTCACTGTTCTTGAATCTCTCTGGCCTGACAGGAGGGTGAAGGGCAGTGGCACTACTTTTGAATGAATGACATAGCCCAGAGACACAACATCAACCGATTGGAATCTAATGGGTTCAGCATGGCAGAGAAGTTGACTTTATTAGACCTTGATCCTCAATCAGCAAGCTAAATGACTTACACAGAGGTGCCATGAGAGCTCTAAAGCACTGTCAAAAGTTTGAGGAGTGGGCCATGGTCCAATTCCTGGAAATCTCCACCCCTTCCCAAAAATAGTTGGAATGACCATCCCACTGTTAACATGAAATTACCCAGCCCATAAGAACTAACCAGGTCACATTTTGCAGCTGCACTCGGCGATGGCCCACACTCTGTGGATTGTGTTTGTCTCCGAATCGGAATTATTCCACACTTTACCTATCATTTGTCTCTCACTGAAATCTTTCTGCAATGAGACGTCAAAACCTGAGCATCATTATTAGGCCCTGAAACCAGGTACCTTTTGGAAGGGTTCAAGGCCCAGGCTTGTGGGTTCAAATCCCAAATGGATTTTGGCTGAATTCAAGTCCCAGCACTTGGTTCAATTCCCACTCTGAGGTTAAACAGTTTCATTTCCTCATCTGTAAAATATATATCTGAATATTTTTAAAATCATTATAAAGGTAGGATGATACAGTCTTTGAAAAACACATCTAACAGTGGAATTGTTGTTCAGTCCCCAAGTCATGCCCCACTCTATGAAATCCCGTGGACTGCAGGACACCAGGCTTCCCTGTCTTTCGCCATCTCCTAGTTTTCCCAAGTTCATGTTCACTGAATCTGTGATGCCATCCAGCCGTCTCATCCTCTGTCACTCAGGCCTCCTTCTGCTTTCATCTTTCCCAGCATCAGAATCTTTTCCACTGAGTTGGTTGTTCGCTTTAGGTGGCGAAAATATTGGAGCTTCAGTTGCAGTTCTTCGAATTGTGTTCAGGGTTGTTTTCCTTTAATATTAACTGCTTTGATCTCATTGCTGTGCAAGGGACTCTCAAGACTCTTCTTCAGCACCACACAATTTGAAAGCATTAATTGTTTGGCACTCAGCCTTCTTTATGGCCCAACTCTCACATCTGTACATGACCATTGTGAAGACAACAGCGTTGACTATAGGGATCTTTGTGGACAAAATGAAGTCTTTGTTTTCCAATACACTGTCTAGGGTTTTCATAGCTTTCCTTCTAAGAAGCAATCGTCTTTTAATTTCATGGCTGCAGTCACCATTCACAGTGATTTAGAGCCCAAGAAGAGGAAATCTTTCACTGCTCCCACATTTTCTCCTTTTATTTGCCATAAAATGATAGGGTCAGATGCCATGATCTTAGTTTTTTAAATACTGAATTTAAGCTTTTCACTCTCCTCTTTCACCTTCATCAAGAGGCTTTTTAGTTCCTTTTCACTTTCTGTCTTAAGAATGGTGGTGGCGGTGGTTTAGTTGCTAAGTCAGGGTCTGACTCTCGTGATCCCATGGACTGTAGCCTGCCAGACTCCTCTCTCCATGGGATTTTTTAGGCAAGAATACTGGAGTGGGTTGCCATTTCCTTCTCCATTAGTATGATGTCATTTGCATATTTGAGATTGTTGATATTTCTCCCAGCAATCTTGATTTCAACTTATAACTCATCTAGCCCAGTTTTTCGCGTAACATGCTCTGCGTATAAGTTAAACAGGGTGACAATATATAGTCTTGTTGTAATTCTTTCTCAATTTTGAAAGTCCATTGTTCCACATGAAGTTCTGTTGCTTCTTGACAGGCATTTAGGTTTCTCAGGAGACAAGTAAGGTTGTCTTTATTCCAATCTCTTTTAGAGTTTTCCACAGTTTGTTATGATTCACACAAAAGCTTTAGCAAAGTCAACGAAGCAGAAGTAGCTGTTTTTTCTGGAATTCCTTTGCTTTCTTGGTGATCCAGATATTAATCAATTATCTTCTGCAGCTAAGGGGTTAACAAAACCCTTCCTCTTCCTCTGAGGGCATTTATTATTGGATTCGCCTTTTACCAATTTTACTGAGATATGGTAAAGGCAGAAAGTCAGCTGTGTTTCTAGGCAACATTGCTGCTGGTTAAAGTGATCCCACCCTGGGGAATCGCAACCCTACCTAAGAGAAAGTATAAATGAGCTTTGTGTTCTGATTCTTAGAGCAGAACATGGTCCTTGAAGGGACCCTGCAAGCAAATCCAAAAATCAGTTTCAGAAGATACTGGTTTCTAGTTGGAACGTGGAGCTTCTAAGCCAGGAAGTCTCCCTGGTTGTTCTCTGGGGTAAGTTTTCTTCCTTCACTTGAGAGCTGTCACTTGAGGAAGCTGTCACAAAAAGGAACCCTGGGACAGATGCACAGACTTCTGTGAGGACCATTCCTGATGCTGCTTTGAGGGTACTGCATGTTTTTTGCATCCTTCTGAGAGTCAGGTCCGACCTATGGCAATCATGCAGGCCCATTCTCCTTGGACTTGGGACATCCCCGGTAGGGCTCTGCATCTTCCCACAGGCGCGCTGAGGACCTGAACCATGGAATAAGCCTTGGAATGTGCCTGAGGGTTTGTGGAGCATCCCACTGATAAAGCGCTGGCATGCGTGAGCGCTGTCTCGTCTGCCACTGCCTCCATTTCCCCGCTTTGGTTTGCCTTGACATGATGGGGCCAAGCGCCATGATCTTAAGTTTTTGAATGTTGAGTTTTAAATCAGCTCTCTCACTCTCCTCTTTCACTCTCATCATGACTAAGGGAGAAAGAAGATGCCAAGTAAATTAGGAAATTGCATAACAGCAGTAGGAATACCTTAACAGAGTAAGAGAAGGTCCCCTGCTAGATGTAAGAAGGCCAACTATGACTTCAAAAAATTTGGGAATATAATTGCTTTATAATGTGTTAGTTTCTGCTGTAAAATGAAGTGAATTACCTGTATGCATACATATATGCCCTCGGTTTGAAGCTCCCTCCCATTCACCCTCATCACACCCGTTTAGGTCAACACAGAGCACTGAGCTGAACCCCCTGTTGTATACAGCAGGGCTCCACTAGCTGTCTTACATGTGGTGGTGTCTATATGCCAACTATAATCTCTCAATTTGTCCCTCCTTCCTCTCCCTCCCGGCTCCCAACCCCATGTGCACACGTCTGTTCCTATGTCTGTATCCGCTACTCTTGCCCTGGCAATAGGTTCATCTCTACAATTTTTCTGGATCCCACAGATATGCTTTAATACTCAACATTTGCTTTTCTCTTTCTGACCTACCTCACTCTGTATAACAGACTCTAGATTCATCTACATTCTACAAATGACCCTATTTTATTCCTTTTGATGGCTGAGTAATATTCCACTATATACGTGTGTGTGTGTGTGTGTGTGTGTGTGTGTGTGTGTGTGTGTGTGTATCACCATCTCTATGCATTCATCTGTCATTGGACATTTAGACTGTAAACTGATACAACCACTGTGGAGAACAGTATGGAGGTTCCTTAAAAAAACTGAAAATAAAACTACCATATGACTCAGCAAAACCACTATTGGTAATACACCCTGAGAAAACCATAATTCAGAATAACATATACACCCCAGTGTTCACTGCAGCCTTATTTACAATAGCCAGGACATGGAAGCATCCTAAATGTCCAAAGGTCAAATATGACTTGAAGAAATTGAGAACACGGGGACCATTTATCACGGTATTGAGTTAGTCAATTATTTAGCTATTAAAAAAAGGTTATCAAGTGGAAGAATGATGTTATGAAGTTGCAGTGGAACCCATAATCTCAATAACAAGGCTTTATACAGAAGTTGCTTAAAAAATTTTTAACCACTAGATGCATCAGTACATTTTAGATGACCACCCATCCATATATATAGTTCCCAAATGTATAAGACAAATTGTAAATATCAAAAATTTTTGTGTATAACAAAAATTTCCCAAAAGAACTTTCTTCTCTACTAAATGTAATGTAACTTATGTTCTATTGATATTTTGAATGCATCTTCTGACCCAGTCCATTGATTTTAGAGCCAGAGTCTTGAAATGCAATCTGAAAATCACTCAGTTCAGTTCAGATCACTCAGTCGTGTCCAGCTCTTTGCAATGCCATGAACCACAGCACGTCAGGCCTCCCTGTTCATCACCAACTCCTGCAGTCCACCCAAACCCATGTCCATTGAGTCGGTGATGCCATCCAACCATCTCATCCTCTGTCATCCCCTTCTCGTCCTGCCCTCGATCTTTCCCAGCATCAGGGTCTTTTCAAATGAGTCAGCTCTTCGCATCAGGTGGCCAAAGTATTGGAGTTTCAGCTTCAGCATCAGTCTTTCCAATGAACGACCAGGACTGGTCTCCTTTAGGATGGACTGGTTGGATCTCCCTGCAGTCCAAGGGACTCTCAAGAGTCTTCTCCAACACCACAGTTCAAAAGCATCAATTCTTAGGCGCTCAGCTTTCTTCACAGTCTAACTCTTACATCCATACATGACCACTGGAAAAACCATAGCCTTGACTAGACAGACTTTTCTTGGCAAAGTAATGCCTCTGTTTTTTAATATGCTATCTAGGTTGATCATAAGTTTCCCTCCAAAGAGTAAGCCTCTTTTAATTTCATGGCTGTAATCACCATCTACAGTGATTTTGGAGCTCCCCAAAATAAAGTCTGACACTGTTTCCACTGTTTTCCCATCTATTTGCCATGAAGTGATGAGACTGGATGCCATGATCTTCGTTTTCTGAATGTTGAGCTTTAAGCCAACTTTTTCACTCTCCTCTTTCACTTTCATCAAGAGGCTTTTTAGCTCCTCTTCACTTTCTGCCATAAGGGTGGTGTCATCTGCATATCTGAGGTTATTGATATTTCTCCTGGCAATCTTGATTCCAGCTTGTGTTTCTTCCAGCCCAGCATTTCTGATGATGTACTCTGCATATAAGTTAAATAAGTAGGGTGACAATATACAGCCTTGACTTACTCCTCCTCCTATTTGGAACCAGTCTGTTGTTCCATGTCCAGTTCTGTTGCTTCCTGACCTGCATACAGATTTCTCAAGAGGCAGGTCACATGGTCTGGTATTCCCATCTCTTTCAGAATTTTCCACAGTTTGTGATCCACACCGTCAAAGGCTTTGGAATAGTCAATAAAGCAGAAATAGATGTTTTCTCTGGAACTATCTTGCTTTTTCGATGATCCAGCAGATATTGGCAATTTGATCTCTGGTTCCTCTGCCTTTTCTAAAACCAGCCTGAACATCTGCAAGTTCACAGTTCACGTATTGCTGAAGCCTGGCTTGGAGAATTTTAATCTATAATTGTCATCCCCCATACTAATACAGGTACCTATGATTCCCTGGTGTATGGTTGGCATAGATGTATGAATCATGTAATGTCAGAAACGTCAGGAAGAGATTCTGACTCAATATTTCTGAGTGGAAAAAGAAAAAAAAAAACCTGCATGAAACTGGAGATAAATAAGAAACCCAGTTTTCTGCTTGATGACCTATGAAAAAATAGCAACCTTGTCAATCATTTTGTATGATCTCAAACTGTTCAGAGTTGTTAGAATTTGCCCAACGTGAGCCTTGTGGAATCGGAAGTTGAGCCCCAGTACCCTGTTCTAACATTCCTTTCAGAGAGAAGGGCAGTTCCTGAGAGTGTGGCACCCTGATGGCATTCTAGACCTGGGACCTGATACACTTTTTTCTCCAAAGCCTTGCATTCTTCCAGCACCAAGAGAGAGAAGGGTGCATTCCATAAAGTGGAGCTTGACTGTGTATTTTGTTCTTCACACTGAAATTCTAGAACATAAGACTTTCTTTCTTCTTCCACTTCTTTATTCAGAATGGAGGAGTGACACCACCAGGGTTTTGGAAATCAGATCTAGATCAAATCTCTATTCTACCCTTTGATGCTTGAAGATTTTGCAATGTCTGTTGACCTTTGGCACTTCATTATCCATAATGTAGAGAGAGTGATACCTTTCTGGTTGAAATAATATGAATGCATCTGAAAATAGTAGAAATGTTTAATTCCTGCTCTTTCCCCTCTTTACTCTATTGTAGCTGTTTTGAAGAAAAAAGGGTGAAATAGTGTAATTAGGTAGGTGCAGAGAGGAAAAATTAATGTAGATGTTTTATGCTTAAAGAAATTGTAGTACTCAATCTGGCAAAGATGCCAGCATCCATCATTATTATGGCAAATCTTACTCAAGAGACAGCTTCGTGAAACTCATTGTTATTGATATTTTCAAGTTGTTTCATCTCAAAACTTTCTATAACCATAAATACACTATTGATCACTCCTCTTGGGATGTTTGGGTGGGAAAAATGTGCTGTTGAGGGTGCAGCAATGGTAGTCCAAAGATTCTAAGAATGATCATGACCTAAGGACCTGGGGGCTGAGTCACGCTATGGAATATGACTACATTTAGCATGGAACTGGATGAGTGCTAAATCGAAAGCTCAGCTTGTGCCTTTGCTAATCAGAAACACAGCATTGCCATTCCCATGTCCATGTTTTGTGCATCAAGAGTCAGGTTTACATATGTTGGTGCCAAACAAAGTGAAAACACAGCATTAACACCTAAATAGAAAATTCTAATAAAATCCACAAAGCACGAGGAACCCGATCATCTTTAAGAAAATAATAAGTGATTTAGTGGACACTTCTTGCTCCTCAAGAATAGGAATAAAAATTTTTTAAATGAAATTTCATCTCAAGAATACTACAAAGGTTTAAATTTTATTTTTTAGGACTCTGAATCAACAAGATTATATTATATGTAGATAATAGATCTAAAATATATGTAACTGTATAAATAAGCTTCCTTTTTCAGGTAGAAGCTATAATCTTGTTACTTTAACATGTTTACAGTTTTCTATTTTTCTAAAAAGTAAGGCTTTTTAAAGAAGGAATAATTAAGTTAGTAACTTTGAAGGTGTCTAATCCCAGTTAAGAATCTCAGCCTGAATCAATGGGTATTATTTCTCACCATAGTCAAAGAACTGTGCTGAGTTTCATTTGTCCAGAATTAGAAGTTAAGATTTTCACGTGCTGGACTTTTTTAGGATGTACATCTGTAAGTTAAGACTTCTCTGGTATCTCAGTGGTAAAGAATCCACCTGCCAATGCAATAGATATAGGAAGATGCCCTGGAGAAGGAAATGACAACTCAGTCCAGGATTCTTGCCTGTGAAGTCTCATGGACAGAGGAGCTTGGCAGCCTACAGTCCCTGGGTTTGCAAAAAGAGACACAACCTAGAGAATAAAAACCACAACAAATCTGTAAATTAAGAAGAAAGTCCAAAGATACATAAAAGGTAAATCAATCACTTAGATGGCATTTAGCCGCATGCAGATGAATACCCTTAAGAAAATAAAAGTTGACAATTACGCAGCCATGTCACTTGCTAAGTGCCTGTATAAACACGACTGCTTTTCCTTTTTTCCCTACTTTGCTCATAGAATGGAGCCAGAGACACTGAGTTGTCGTGTGGAAGATGTTAAGTCCAGAAAGAGAGCAAGAATAATAATTATGTTCATCCCTAAGGTGTCTGGAGGATTAGGAACTGCTCAAGGGCTCTCAAACACCCTCTATGCCAATGATTATCCTCATCACCCATGAGCATAATCTCTCATGTATTTAATATATATCTCTTTCCACACCGGCTAGCTTACACTTACATTCTTGAAGAAAAGGTATTTTCATGCATGTAATCATACAAGTGGCATTTTTATATATATTCTGTTCTATTTCCTATTTTTCCTACAATTACTTGATTGAAGTCTATGTTGTTACATATTAATATGATCTTCTGCAGTATTGTACTATATGCTTATTTTACATTTTACTTGATATTCCTATTAATGAGCACCTAGAACATTTCCAGTTTTTCCCCTTATAGAAATAAATGCTTGGACAGTATTCCTTTACATGTCTCCATGTGAATATTTGAGAATTCCCCAGGAGCATATGATAAAAACTGAGACAAGTAAATCATAAAATATATCCATATTCAGCTTAACTAAATACTGTTGATTTTCCTCTAAAATGACTGCTTTGATTTCTATTCCCACCAGCGGCATTGTTTAGCCATACTCCACCAACACCCAAGAATACCCAACTTTTAATAATAATCACTTTTAAGAAATGGTACCTCCAATTCACACAGAGTCCATTTCTGTAGTTGCCATTGTTTAGCAGTGTCCCTCACACACTCATTATTTGGATGGATTCCTATTTCTGGAGAATTCCATAGAGGAGCCTGGCAGGCTGCTGTCCATGGGGTCTCAGAGTCAGATACAACTGAGTGACTAACACACACACACACACACACACACACACTCACTTCTATAAAGTGTTCATTCTTAGCCTTGATGCATTTTTCCTCTGAGTTACAGTACTTATACTCACATACAGCAGGTATTAATAGTATATACAATGTATACACATGTGTATACACAAAAAGAGCTATTCCCGGTCTTTATCTGTTACCTTTGTCTCTGATATGGGCTTCCCTGGTGGCTCAGATGGTAAAGAATCTGCCTGCAATGTAAGAGGCCAGAGTCCAAACCCAAGTTGAAAAAATCCCCTGGCGAAGGGAACGGCAACCCACTCGAGTGTTCTTGCCTGAAAAAAATCCATGGACAGAGGAGCCTAGTGAGCTATAGTCCACGGGATCGCAAAGAGTTGGACATGACTGAGTGACTAACACTTTCACTTTTTGTCTGTGATGACCTTCACTGAATAAAAGTCATTAACTGTGATATAGCCTAATCCATTGACTTTCCCTTTCTGGCTTATATTTTAAGCCTTATTTAAAAGAGGGTGTAATAAAAATATTTTCCTACATTTCTGTCATTTAAACTTAACTTTCACTTTCAGTTTTTAAATATATGTGGAATTAATTTATAGAGTGCAAAGTAGTTGTCTATAATAAACTGATTTTCCCAGCACCATTTATGCAGTACTCCGTTTCCTCACTGATTTCATTGATTTGTGTAACCTGACAATTCTATCATGTATCAAATTCCTATGTGCATGGATTTGTGTCTTCACTAAACTGTTCCACTATTCACCGTTATATTCCCAGGTGGCTCAGTGGTAAGGAATCTGCCTGCCAATGAAGAAAATGCAGGAGATGCAGGTTCGATTCCTGGGTTGGGAAGAGCCTCTGGAGGAGAAAATTGCAACCCCCTTCAATATTATCAAGTGGGGAATACCATGGACAGAGGAGCCTGGCAGGCTACTATCCATAGGGTTGCAAAGAGTCAAATACAATTTAGCAACTGAACACGCTTGCAAACATTAAACATACAGTATAGCTAACTCTACCGTGAACATCGGCATTGGCACTACCATAAAGCCTGTGGCCCTAAGAGACTGCAGACTCGAGGAGTGGGCCACCTGAGACCAAACTATAGGGGCAGGGCACAGCCACATCCATCAGCAGAAACTTAGAATAAAGATTACTGAGTATAGCCCTGCCTACTGGAGCAAGACCCAGTTTTCCCCATAGCCAGTCCCTCCCATCAGGAAGCTTGCCCAAGCCTCTTATTCTTATCCATCAGAGGGGAGACAGAACGGAAATCACAATCACAGAAAATCAACCAAAATGATCACAAGGAACTCAGCCTTATCTAACTCAATGAACATAAGTTTATGTAACTATGTAACTATGCCAGTGACAATGTACATTGCCTTATGTACACTGTACAGTGTACAGTTCCTTATGTAACTATGTAATTATGCTCTGAAGGGCCAACCAGGACAGGGTAATCATGGTGGAGAGGTCTGACAAAATGTGGACCACTGGAGCAGGGAATGGCAAACCACTTCAGTATTCTTGCCTTGAGAACACCATGAACAGTATCAAAAGACAAAAAGATATGACACTGAAGATGAGCCCACCAGGTCAGTAGGTGCCCAATAAGCTACTGAGGAAGAGCAGAGAAATAGCACCAGAAAGAATGAAGAGATTGAGCCAAAGTGGAAACAATGTCCAGTTGTGGATGTGACCAGTGGCGAAAGTAGAGAACACTGTTGCACAGGAACATGGAATGTTAGGTACATGAATCAAGGTATATTGGCTGTGGTCCAAAAGGAGATGGCAAGAGTGAACATCAATACTTTAGGAATCAGTGAACTAAAATGGATGGGAATGGGCAAATTTAATTCATATGACATGAGTCTACTACTGTGGGCAAGAATTCCTTAGAAGAAATGGAGTAGCCCTCATAGTCAACAAAAGAGTCATAAATACAGTACTTGGGTGCAATCTCAAAAACAACAGAATGATCTTGGTTCATTTCCAAGGCAAACCATTCAACTTCACAGTAATCCCAAGTCTACGCCCCAACCATTAAGGCTAAAGAAGTTGAAATCAAATGGTTCTATGAAGACCTATAAGAACTTCTAGACCTAACACCAAAAAAAAAAAAAAAAAAAAAAAAACCAGTGTCCTTTTCATAATACGGGATTGGAGTGCGAAAAGGAAGGTCAAGAGATACCTGGAGTAACAGGCAAGTTTGGCCTTGGAGCACAAAATGAAGCAGGGCAAAGGTTAACAGAGTTTTGCCAAGAAAACACACTGGTCATAGCAAACACCCTCTTCCAACAACACAAGAGACAACTTTACACATGGACATCACCAGATGGTCAATAGTGAAATTAGACTGATTATATTCTTTGCAGCTGAAGATGGAGAATATACAGTCAGCAAACACAAGACCTGGAGCTGGCTGTGGCTCCTTATTGCAAAATTCAGACTTAAATTGAAGAAAGTATGGAAAACCAGTAGCCCATTCGGGTAGACCTAAATCAAATCTCTTATGATTATACAGTGGAACTGACAGATACAAGGGATTAGATCTGATAGCGTGCCTGAAGAATTATGGACAGAGGTTCATAACATTATACAGGAGGCAGTGATCAAGATCATTCCCAAGAAAGAGAAATGCCAAAAGGCTAAATGGTTGTCTGAGGAGGGCTTACAAATAGCTGAGAAGAGAAGTGAGAGGCCAAGGAGAAAGGGAGATATATACCCAATGTAAAGAAGACGAGAACAAAAGAAGGCCAAAAGACCAAAGTATTGATGCCTTCGAACTGGGGTGCTGGAGAAGACTCCTGAAAGTCCCTTGAACAGCAAGGAGATCAAACCAGTCAATCTTAATGGAAATCAATACTGAATATTCACCAGAAGGACTGATGCTGAAGTTGAAGCTCCAGTAATTTGCACACCTGATGTGCACAGATGACTCACTGGAAAAGTCCCTGATTCTGGGAAAGATTGAGGGCAGAAGGAAAAGAGGGCCTCAGAGGGTGAGATGACTGGATGGCATCACTGATGTAATGAACATGAACTTGGGCAAACTCTGGGAGACGGTGAGGGAAAGGGAGGCCTGGCGTATTGCAGTCCGTGGTGTCGCAAAGAGTTGGAACTGGACAACAACAATACCCAACTGAATTCAGAGTTCCAAAGAATACCAAGAAGAGGTAAGAAAGTATTCTTAAGTGAACAATGCAAGGAAATAGAGGAAAACAATAGAATGGGAAAGACTAGAGATACCTTCAAGAAAGTTAGAGATACCAAGGGAACATTGCATGCAAAGATGGGCTCGATAAAGGACAGAAACAGTAAGGACCTAACAGAAGCAGGAGAGAGTAAGCAGAGGTGGCAAGAATACAGAGAAGAACTGTACAAAAAAGTTCTTCATGACCCAGATAGCCACGATGGTGTGGTCACTCACCTACAGCCAGACATCTTGGATTGTGACCTCAGCTGGGCCTTTGTTCATTACTGTTGATAGCTTATGGTGAACGATGTCTGATTCATGATCTTCGAAGAAGATTCAGCTACAGGACCAGGGACCAGGCTTGATCACTCAAGAGCTTTTGTGTAGCCGAGTTTTATTAAAGTATAAAAAGGGACAGAGAAACCTTCTGACATAGACATCAGAAGGGGGTCAGAGAGTGCCCCACTCACTAGTCTTTATCAAGACCTCATACACTTCTAACAGACCCATTCCCACAATATACATCTTAAGATATCAAGATTAGTCAGAAGGTTCTTGTTAAGGAGAAATATGTCCTTGAGCAAGCTACTTTGTTATAATTGACTAAGACAAAGCAATGTAGAAAATAACATTTGTCCTTTTCCCCTTGACAGCCTCAGACCCCCTTCTCCTACTCTAGGGCTCCTGACCCTTCTATTCTCCTTGGGGACCCTGGATTTCTTATCAAGCTCCCTAGTAACTGACTCTATCACTACGAACAAAACTAATGGAGGTGATGGAATTCCAGCTGAGCTATTTCAAATCCTAAAAGATGATGCTGTTAAAGTGTTGCACTCAACATGCCAGCAAATTTGGAAAACTCAGCAGTGGCAACGGGACTGGAGAAGGTCAATTTTCATTTCAGTCCCAAAGAAGGGTAATATAAAGAATGTTCAAGTTATCATACAACAGCATTCATTTCACAGGCTAGCAAAGTAATGCTCAAAATCCTTCCAGCTAGGCTTCAACAGTGAGTGAACTGAGAACTTCCAGATGTTCAACTTGGATTTAGAAAAGGCAGAAGAACCAGAGATCAAAGTGCCAACATCCATTGGATCATAGAAAAAGCCAGAGAGTTCCAGAAAAACATCTACTTATGCTTCATTAACGATCTTCAAGCCTTTCATTGTGTGGATCACAAAAAACTGTGGAAAATTCTAAGAGATGGGACTACCAGACCTCCTTAACTGTCTCCTGAGAGGCCTATATGTGGGTAAAGAAGCAATAGTTAGAACCAGACATGGAACAATGGAGTGGTTCAAAACTTGGAAAGGAGTCTGCCAAGTCTGTATACTATCACCCTGTTGTTTATTTTTTACTTATATGCGAAGCACATCATGAGAAACGCTGGGCTGGATAAATCACAAGCTGGAATCAAGATTGCCGGGAGAATTATCAACAGCCTCAGATATGCAGATGATACCACCCTAAAGGCAGAAAGTGAAGAGGAACTAAAGAGCCTGCTGATGAAGGTGAAAGAGGAGAGTGAAAAATCTGGCTTAAAACTTTATATTCAAAGAACTAGATCATAGCATCCAGTCTCATCATTTTGTGGCAAATAGATTGGGAAAAAATGGAAACAGTGACAGATTATTTTTGGACTCCAAAATCACTGTAGACGGTGACCACACCTATGAAATTAAAAGATGCTTGCTCCTGAGAAGAAAATCCATGACCAAACTAGACACCATATTAAAAAGCAGAGACATCACTTTGCCAACAAAGGTCCATCTAGTCAAAGTTATGGTTTTTCCAGTAGTCATGAATGGTTGTGAGAGTTGGACCATAAAGAAGGTTGAGCACCAAAGAATTGATGCTTTCAAACTGTGGTGCTGGAGAAGAGACTGGACAGCCCCTTGGACTGCAAGGAGATCAAACCTGTCAATCGTAAAGGAAATTGATCTTGAATTTTCATTGGAAAGACTGATGCTGAAGCTGAAGCTCCGATACTTTGGCCACCTGAAGCAAAGAGCCGACTCATTGGAAAAAACTGTGACGCTGGGAAAGATATAGGTATAGTTTCGAAAAGTTAACACCTTGGCAATATTGCCACCTCCTCCAGAAGATGATAATATTTCCATTTACATGGTGCTTTCTCCAAGTCTTCTAATGAAGTTTTAAATTGCTCTCCATGAACACTTTGGTGCACTATTTTTATAATTAATTCCTGTATCATTTGTGAGTTTTTCTATTTAAAATTTTGCTTTTTCTGATTTTTAATTTCTAGAATAACAAATGTTGAGTATCATATATAGATTTTGAATCAAGTTATCCATTTAAATGCTGTTGCGGTTAAGTTGCTTCAGTCATGTCCGACTCTGCGTGACCCCGTAGACAGCAGCCCACCAGGCTCCCCCGTCCCTGGGATTCTCCAGGCAAGAACACTGGAGTGGGTTGCCATTTCCTTCTCCAACGCAGGAAAGTGAAAAGTGAAAGTCAAGTCGCTCAGTCATGTTCAACTCTTAGCAACCCCAGGGACTGCAGCCTACCAGGCTCCTCCGTCCATGGGATTTTCCAGGCAAGAGTACTGGAGTGGGGTGCCATTGCCTTTTCCAATTTAAATGCTAATTCATTCCAAAACTTTATTAGTTGATTCTTTTTTGCTTTTATATGTAAATACACTGGAAAGTGAATTTTTTTGTTTCTTGACATTCGTGCTTCTTACAGCTTCTTTCTGCTCTTATTTTCATGTCTAGGACCTCTGCGATTATGGTTAAAAATAGTGATTGGAGTGAGAATCTTGTCCTGTTCCATACTTCCAAGAGAACATTTCTAAACTTTCTTAAATATGAAGTTTTCTATATACTTTTGTTAGATCTTATCAGCACATATTTTTCTGCACTTTTTATTTAATGCGCTGTACCTTCTTTAGGCCATTAATGATGAATTGTGTTTTAAGATTATTTTATGTTCAACTATTCTTAAGTTTCTAGAATAAATCATACTGTGTATGACACATTGAGATAGTTATTTTATTGAGCTTATAATGTCCTTTTTTTGTACTAACCTTATTCCATTTTAATTATACCAGCTTCCCAATAATAAGCTGGACAGATATTTTACTTTTTCTATTATTTCTGGACATGCATAAAATAAGGTTATCTATTTCCTGAAAATGAGTAAGCCTAGTTTTAAGTTTTATCTCATTCTTTTATTTATTCCTAACAGAATGAAACCCACACTATTTTCCTTATCAACTTTGAGATCAATATCTATGTTTTCCTCCATTAAGTGAAAAAAATTGCAAAATTTTCCGTTTTCATCTTTCTTCAGTTTCCCTACTCAACTCTCATCTTCTAGAGTGCTATTTTCTGGACTTTTGGTTTTCTATTGTTAAGGACAATTCGCTTCATTTGTTTCTTAGATGAAGGTATAATTTATTATACTTTAATCTATTTTCCAAGTGGCAACTCCATGAATGTCTTTTCTTACAAACTATATTCTCAAGAATCCCTACAAAGAAATCCAGTGCATGGCCAAGTTTATTAAATCCTTCATTTCTTAAAATATATTCATTTCATATCCATATTTAAATGTTACAGATGGGTGTCAAACCTGAATTTCAAAGAGTTTCCAATTAAAATTTTAAAAAAAATTTTAAAAATAAATAAAAGTTAAGAGCTTCAATCTTTTGCATTGCTTTTTTGTACTCCTGCTTTTAGGAGAGCTGTTGAGATGTCTGATATCGACCTATTCTACGTGCCTTTATATATACACTTCTCTTTCTGGATGATTTTACAATTTTATCTGCCTTTGAAGTCATTTAATTTCACCCTCACATCTCCTGATATAAGCATGTGTAGTCTGATGTTATGTCTCTAGCTAAATCTTGCTCATTATTTTGAACCATTTCTGCCTCATCATCGTTTCTTTGCTGTCGTCGCTACTTCTCACTTCGTCTTCTGTCAACTTTTCTCTTTTTTATACACTTTCAGAGACATCGCTGACCAAATCAGCCAGATCTCTGATTGATTTCTTCATTGTGTCTATTTCGTTTTCAGCCCTTATTTTTTTTTTTACATAAATAATGTATCTCCAACTCTTTAGGAATCACATTACCAATAACACTTTGTTATTTATCTCAGAGCGTTTATTATGCCTATGAGGGAAAAGCAAGAAGTGATTTAGCCTTGTTTGCTATGCAACATTTTTCTGCCCAAATGAAACCCTTACTTACTCCATTGCTGCCAGTGCATGGTCCTGGGGATGTAAAAAGGAGTTCGTGGGAATCAATTATGGGATATATGAAAGATCAATAGTGTGTATCAAAAGAATCATTTGAGTGAGCCCAGACTCTTGCATCTTTCCACACATAGAAAAATGCTAAGTTCCTTATCTTGAAATCTTTTCTTTTCTTTCATTAATTAGCAATAACTTCCCTGGTGGTTCAGATGGTAAAGTGCCTGCCTCCAGTGCGGGAGACCCGGGTTCATTCCCTGGGTCGGGAAGATCCCCTAGAGAAGGAAATGGTAACCCATTCCAGTATTCTTGCCTGGAGAATCCCATGGACAGAGAAGCCTGGTAGGCTACAGTCCACAGGATCACAAAGAGTCGGACACGACTGAATGACTTCACCTTCAAGAAATAAATATAACCATAGATACAGAGGCACTCTCCCATCATACCTGCATTAACAATTGAGAATAGACAATCTCTCATATATGCAAAAGTATTAGCAGTTTAAAGTGAAAGCGAAAGTCACTCAGTTGTGTATGACTCTTTGTTAACCCATGGACTATACAGTGCATGGAATTCTCCAGGCCAGAATACTGGAGTGGGTAGCCTTTCTCTTCTACAGGGGATCTTCCCAACCCAGGGATCAAACCCAGCTCTCCCGCATTGCAGGCAGATTCTTTATCAGCTGAGCCATAAGGCAGAATTGCCTGTTAATGGAACATATGGTTGGTCTTGATCAAATAGTTGCTACTGTATTATTTTTATAGAAAATTATTTTATTCTGAATATAACTATTTCATATAAGAATTTTTGAAGTCTTTGTAGACCTAAATCAGTTTTTTTGGAGGAGAATAATTTTAGGATTTCAAATTTATTTTGTTTCAGACTTTAAAATAACCTTTCATCTCATGCCCACTTATTGCTGGTTGTATCAAATGTATTCCCTTGCCTATAATTCTAATAGCATGCCTTAATTAACTCATTTTATCTTTTAGTATAAATCAATTACAATTAAAATAGGGTTTGTTAAATCTCAGTGGAGTATTGTTCCATGTTAAAAACATTTTTACTCAAGAGATCAAGTGTGATTAACTTCAGTAAGAGGCTAAAGGGTCAAATTATTCTGAATAGAGGGAAAAAGTCACAGGTTCTTTCTTTATGGAATATTTTATTCCATTTCTAAATGTGGGATGATAAATCTCCATTAGTCATACTAATTTAGTCCAAACTAAAATTTAAGTGTTGTTCTCAAGTAACAAGGATGCATATGAGGGTAAATCCAAGGGGACCACACAGGGGCTGTCAAGAATGATCCCCTGAACAGATTCTCCTGAAAGAGGTGTGAGCACTGTATTTTGTGGCTGCCCTTTCGCCTTCTTGGTCTGATTTTCACTTAACAGAGTGCTTTTGAGATTGATCCATGTTGTTGCATGTACCACTCATTTGTTCTTTTTTTTTTTTCTTTTATGACAGAACAGTATTCCATAGTCTGCTTGTATATACCATAATTTATCTGTTCACTGGTTAATGGACACCTGGGCTCTTACTCGATTTGGTGACTATGAGTAAATTTGCCATAACCCTTCAAATATAGGTAGTTGTATGGACTTACGCTTTCACATATTCTATGAATCTCAGAAGTGAAAATGCTAATAATCATTTGTGCAAATTCTTAGGAAATTGCCTTTTCCACCACCATTACTGGTAGAAAGCAATGATGGTGGAAAGGGTAGTTTCTTGTAATGTTGCACTGCAATCGTGCATATGTGACGCATTTATGAGAGAGCATTATTAATCCTGACATACAGTATGGTCAGGATTTTTCTTGCTATTGTTCATTTAATTTTAATCATTCTAAAACATGGGCAGGAGTATCTCAGAATGCTTTTAATTTGATTTTCAATGACTAATGGTGTCAAGCAATTTTTTATATGCATCTAAGGCATCCATATCTCTTTCATGAAGAGAAGACACCAGTTCAGTTCAGTCAGTCAGTCATGTCCAACTCTTTGCAGCCCCGTGAATCGCAGCACTCCAGGCCTCCCTGTCCATCACCAACGCCAGGAGTTCACCCAAACTCATGTGCATCGAGTTGGTGATGCCATCCAGCCATCTCATCCTCTGTCAACCCTTCTCCTCCTGCCTTCAATCTTTCCCAGCATCAGGGTCTTTTCAAATAAGTCAGCTCTTCGCATCAGGCGGCCAAAGTATTAGAGTTTCAGTTTCAACATCACTTCCAATGAACACCCAGGGCTGATCTCCTTTAGGATGGACTGATTGGATCTCCTTGCAGTCCAAGGGGCTCTCAAGTGTCTCCGCCAACACCACAGTTCAAAAGCATCAATACTTCAGTGTTCAGCTTTCTTTATAGTCCAACTCTCACATCCATACATGACTACTGGAAAAACCATAGCCTTGACTAGACAGACCTTTGTTGACAAAGTAATGTCTCTGCTTTTTAATATGCTGTCTAGGGTGGTTCGGAGAAGGCAATGGCACCCCACTCCAGTACTCTTGCCTGGAAACTCCCATAGACGGAGGAGCCTGGTGGGCTGCAGTCCATGGTGTCACTAAGAGCTGGACATGACTGAGCAACTTCCCTTTCACTTTTCACTTTCCTGCATTGGAGAAGGAAATGGCAACCCACTCCAGTGTTCTTGCCTGGAGAATCCCAGGGATGGAGGTGCCTGGTGGGCTGCCTTCTATGGGGTCACACAGAGTTGGACATGACTGATGTGACTTAGCAGCAGCTAGGTTGGTTATAACTTTCCTTCCAAGAAGTAAGCATCTTTTAATTTCATGGCTGCAGTCACCATCTGCAGTGATTTTGCAGCCCCAAAAGAGAAAGTCAGCCACTGTTTCCACTGTTTTGCCTTCTATTTCCCATGAAGTGATGGGACCGGACGCCATGGTCTTAGTTTTCTGAATGTTGAGCTTTAAGCCAACTTTTTCACTCTCCTCTTTCACTTTCATCAAGAGGCTTTTTAGTTCCTTCTTCACCCTCTGCCATAAGGGTGGTGTCATCTGCATATATGAGGTTATTGATATTTCTCCCAGCAATCTTGATTCCAGCTTGTGCTACATCCAGCCCAGCATTTCTCATGATGTTCTCTGTATGTAAGTTAAATAAGCAGAGTGACAGTATACAGCTTTGACTTACTCCTTTTCCTATTTGGAACCTGGGTGTTGTTCCATGTCCTAGTGAAGTGTCCAAATAAATCTTTTATTCAATCTTAATTAGAGATTTTTTTCTTATTAATTTTAAGAGTTCTTTATATAGCCTTCCTGAAGTCTTTTATCAGACAAGTGTTTGTAGGCATATTTTTCCAAGTCTGTGGCTCTCTTTCCATTTTCTTAACAGTGTATTTTAAAGAAAAATGTTTTTAACTTAATAAAGTTGAATTTATCATTTTCTATCATTTGTGTTTTTTTTGTTGTTACATTTAAGAATTTGTCTAAGATTACAAAAATTTTCTTCCTTATTTGTACTTCCGGTTTTACAGTTTTACATTTTACATTTGAGGATATGATCCATTTTGCTTTGGGCTGACTTTTTGTATACAGTATGAGGTCTGAGTAAGCATTTGTATATGCATACAGACTGCTATCCAGTGTTTTAGCATTCTTTTTGAAAAGATGATTCTTTTTTCATTTCCTGGGTGTGCTAAGTTGCTTCAGTCATGTCCAGCTCTTTACGATCCCATGGACTGTCACCTGCCAGCCTCCTCTGTCCATGGGATTCTCCTGGGAAGAATATTTAGTGGGCTGCCTGTGCCCTCCTCTAGGGATTGTCCCAACCCAGAGATTGAACGTGTGGCCCTAGTGGTGAAGAATCTGGTTGCCAACGCAGAAGACGTAGGAGATACAGGTTCGCTCTCTGGGTCGGGAAGATCCCCGGAGGAGGGCACAGCAACCCACTCAAATATTCTTGCCTGGATAATCCCACAGACAGAGGAGCCTGGAGGACTATGGTCCATAGGGTCACAAAGAACCGGACACGACTGAAGTGATTTGGTACCCATGCGCACACATATACAACTCAGAGATGGTGAAGGACAGGGAAGCCTGGCGTGCTGCAGTCCACGGCGTCACAGAGTTGGAGCTGACTTAGTGACTGAACAACAACAGCAATATATATGTTCCACTTCTTTATCCACTCATCTGTTGGTGGACACTTAAGTTTCTCCCATATCTTGGTTACTGTAAATAAAATAGTGCTGCTGTGGACGTTAGGGTTACCAAATTAACAGTTGTGTGGTTTTTTTTGGGGGGGCGGGAATCTATAACAGGAACTTTTGGATCATATAGGAGTTCTGTTTAGTTTTGAGAAATTTCCATACTATCGTCCATAGTGGGCAACACTATGTTTCCAACGACAGTGTAGTAAGAGTCCCTTTTTTCCACATCCTCGTGAACACTTGTTTTTTGTCTTGTGCTTTGACAGTAGCCATTCTGATAGGTGTGAGATGATATCTTATTGCAGTCTTGATTCGCGTCTCCCTGGTGATTAGTGATGTTGAGCATCTTTTCATGTGCCTGTTGGCCACGTGCATGTCTTCTTTGAAAAACACCTTTGGAGATTTTACACTTAAGTCTTTAATCTACTTTGAGTCTGTGTATATGGTGTGAGAAAAGAATGTTCACATCATTCTTTTTCATGCTGATGTACAGTTTTCCCAACACCACTTATTGAAGAGAGCACTTTTTCCCTATTGTATAAATATTGCCTCCTCTGTGCCAGTACCAACCGGTTTGGATTATTGCATTTTTGAAGTACAGTCGGCAGTTTTGGCAATGTGCTTTTAAGGTTCTTCCATGTCTTCTCTGTCTTGATAGCTCACTTCTTTTCATCACTAACTGAAATTCAGTTATATGAATACACCACAGACTATTTTTCCATTCACCAGTGAAGGACGTCTTGGTGGCTTCCAAGATTTTGAAATTATGAATAAATGTTATAAAAATGTCTGTGTGCAGACTTTTCTGTGGACGTAAATTGTCAACTTATTTGGATAAATACGAAGGGGCATGACTGATGAATCATCTGGTAAGAGTATGCTTAGTTTTCTAAGAAGCTGCTGAACTCTTTCCAAATGGCCATACCATTCTCATTCCTTCTTGCAATGAATAAAGTGTAGTTGTTGCCCCCCATCCTCACATTTAATATTGTGGGTGTTTGGGGTTTGAACCATTCGTACAGGTGTATGATGGGATCATATTATTTTTAAAAATATATAATTCCTTAATGACAGATAATGCTAATCAGCTTTCACTACTCTTGCCATCTGTATCTTTTATTTGATAACGGGTCAGTTCAGATTTTATTCTCATTTTATGACTTAGTTACTTGTTTCCTTCTTGTTGAATTTGTGCATTCATTTTTAGCCACAGTGTTTTCTAATTTACCTTCTAATTTTCAATTATTTGGAGATTTTCCAGATAAGACTCTATTATCGATTTTTAGTTTATATTGTGGTCAGAGAAAATACTTTTTATGATTTTAATTACTTTAGATTATTGAAGTTTATTTTATGGCCCAGAATATGGTATACCTTTTGCTTTAATTCCATCAAATTTTGTTTCATATATTTTAGAGATTTGTTGTTAGAATTGAAATATGTCTTCTTGATGAATTAATCTCATTATTATGTCAATTCCTGAAGTATATTTTGACATTAACATTTCTATTTCTTTTGATTATGATTTATATACTACATTTCCCCAGCCTTTTTACCTTTAGCCTATTACTTTATATTTGAAGTAGGTTTCTCTACTGATAACAGAGTTGTGTCTGGTTTCTTTGACACAATGTGATAACATCTTCTTTTCCATTGGGATGTCTAAACCATTTATTTTTCCACAGTTTATTGTGATCCACACAGTCAAAGGCTTTGGCATAGTCAATAAAGCAGAAGTAGATGTTTTTCTGGAACTCTCTTGCTTTTTCCATGATCCAGCAGATGTTGGAAATTTGATCTCTGGTTCCTCTGCCTTTTCTAAAACCAGCTTGAACATCTGGAAGTTCACAGTTCACGTATTGCTGAAGCCTGGCTTTGAGAATTCTGAGCATTACTTTACTAGTGTGTGAAATGAGTGTAACTGTGTGGTAGTTTGAGCATTCGTTGGCATTGCCTTTCTTTGGGATTGGAATGAAAACTGACCTTTTCCAGTCCTGTGGCCACTGCTGAGTTTTCCAAATTTGCTGGCATATTGAGTACAGCACTTTCACAGCATCATCTTTCAGGATTTGAAATAGCTGAACTGGAACTCCATCACCTCCACTAGCTTTGTTCGTAGTGATGTTTTTTAAGGCCCACTTGCCTTCACATTCCAGGATGTCTGGCTCTATGTGAGTGAGCACACCACCATGATTATCTTGGTCATGAAGATCTTTTTTGTACAGTTCTTCTGTGTATTCTTGCCACCTCTTCTTACTATCTTCTGCTTCTGTTAGGTCCATACCATTTCTATCTTTTATCGAGCCCATCTTTGCATGAAATGTTCCCTTGGTATCTCTAATTTTCTTGAAAAGATCTCTAGTCTTTCCCATTCTGTTCTTTTCCTCTATTTCTTTGCATTCATCGCTGAAGAAGGCTTTCTTATCTCTCCTTGCTATTCTTTGGAACTCTGCATTCAGATGCTTATATCTTTCCTTTTCTCCTTTGCTTTTCGCTACTCTTCTTTTCACAGCTATTTGTAAGCCCTCCTCAGACAACCATTTTGCTTTTTTGCATTTCTTTTCCCTGGGTATGGTCTTGATCCCTGTCTCCTGTACAATGGCACGAACCTCCGTCCATAGTTCATCAGGCACTCTGTCTATCAGATCTAGGCCCTTAAATCTATTTCTCACTTCCACTGTATAATCATAAGGGATTATAAGCCTTTGACTGTATGAATCACAATAAACTGTGGAAAATTCTGGAAGAGACAGGAATACCAGACCACCTGACCTGCCTCTTGAGAAACCTATATGCAGGTCAGGAAGCAACAGTGAGAAACGGACATGGAACAACAGACTGGTTCCAAATGGGGAAAGGAGTACATCAAGGCTGTATATTGTCACCCTGCTTATATAACTTCTATGCAGAGTGCATCATGAGAAACACTGGGCTGGAGGAAGCACAAGCTGGAATCAAGATTGCCAGGAGAAATATCAATAACCTCAGATATGCAGATGACACCACCCTTATGGCAGAAAGTGAAGAGGAACTAAAAAGCCTCTTGATGAAAGTGAAAGAGGAGAGTGAAAAAGTTGGCTTAAAGCTCAACATTCAGAAAACTAAGATCATGGCATCCATTCCCATCACTTCATGGGAAATAGATGGGGAAACAGTGGAAACAGTGTCAGACTTTATTTTTGGGGCTCCAAAATCACTGCAGATGGTGATTGTAGCCATGAAATTAAAAGATGTTTACTCCTTGGAAGAAAAGTTATGACCAACCTAGATAGCATATTGAAAAGTAGAGACATTACTTTGCCAACAAAGGTCTGTCTAGTCAAGGCTATGGTTTTTCCTGTGGTCACGTATGGATGTGAGAGTTGGACTGTGAAGAAAGCTGAGCACCAAAGAATTGATGCTTTTGAACTGTGGTGTTGGAGAAGACTCTTGCGAGTCCCTTGGACTGCAAGGAGATCCAACCAGTCCATTCTGAAGGAGATTAGCCCTGGGATTTCTTTGGAAAGAATGATGCTGAAGCTGAAACTCCAATACTTTGGCCACCTCATGCGAAGACTTGACTCACTGGAAAGGACTCTGATGCTGGGAGGGATTGGGGGCAGGAGGAGTAGGGGACAACAGAGGATGAGATGTCTGGATGGCATCACTGACACGATGGACGTGAGTCTGAGTGAACTCCGGGAGTTGGTGATGGACAGGGAGGCCTGGCGTGCTGGGATTCATGGGGTCACAAAGAGTCAGACACAACTGAGCGACTGAACTGAACTGAAACCATTTATATTTAATCTAATTAATAAAATGGTTACTTTTAAATCTACCTAATTCTTTTTGTTTTCTGCTCGTTTACTTGTTAGTTGCTCCTTTTCCCCCTCTTTTTTCCAGCCTCATTTTTGTCTAATAAATTTTACTGCATTGTTCTACCACTCTGCCTTTTCTTAAAGTGGTTGCTCTAGGATTGACAATTCAGTTCAGTTCAGGTCAGTTCAGTCCAGTTCAGTTCAGTCGCTCAGTCGTGTCTGATTCACGTCCATCGAGTTCACTCAGATTCACGTCCATCGAGTTCACTCAGATTCACGTCCATCGAGTCAGTGAAAATATGCATAGTTAACTGATAACAGTTTATCTTCAAATAACATATCATAAGAATCTTATAGTAATACACTCTCAATTCTTCTTTTTCATTCTTGTGCTAATTTTTCATGCATTTTATTTCATTTTATTTTACTATTTTTAGATTAGGCATCCTTCACTTAATTAAACTATATTTGGAGATAATTACAGGTTTGCATGCTGTTGTAAGAAATGATGAAGACAGATTTTGTACTCTGCACACAATTTCTCCCACTGATAGCATCTTGCAAAACTTACAAACGATAGCACAACCAAGAGATTAACATTGATACATTTAAGATACAGATCCATCACCACACATGTTCCTCGTCTTACCCTTCTATAGACACACTCACTTCCTTTCTGTATCAAACCCCTCCCAAACCCTGGAAAGCGCTAGTCTCTTCTCCCTTGCTATTGTTTGGTTATTTCAGAAATGTTACATAAATGGGACCATACCTGTGTGGACTAGTTTTCTTTTTTTAGTATAATTCTCTGGAGATTCATCCAGGCAGGCTGTGTATCACTAGAATGTTCCCTTCATTTCTGAGTAGTAATCTATGGTATGAGAATACCATAATTTGTCGAAATATTTGCCTGTTGGGTCGTTCAAATTTAGGATATTATGAAAAAAAATACTATAAACATTTATACACAGGTTCTGTGTAATAACTTTTCTTCCTCTAAAATGTTTTCAATGTAACTTCTGGGTCACATGATAACTGCATGTTTAGATTTCTAAGAAAGTGTCAAAGTGTTTTCAAATGTAGCTATACCATTTTCAATTTCCCCACCTATTAGTGATTCAGTTTCTCTGTATTCATACAAACATTTGGTATTGTCAATTATTTTTCATTTTAGCCATTCAGACAGAAGTGTAGTAAAATGTATCTCATGGTTTTAATTTGTATTTCCCTAAAAATTGTAAACAACTTTTCATCTACTAAATTGCCATCTATACATCCTCTTTACATATTTGGCTCAAATTCTAATTGAATTACTTGTTCTTATTTGTCCAGTTTTGAGTTCTTTATTTTAGATGCTATTCCATTGTGAGCTATATGTTTGGCAAATATTTATTCCCAGTCTTCCACTTGCCTTTCCATCATGTTAGGTGTATTCTGGTAGAGAAAACATTTTTAATTTTGATGAAGTCCAGGTTTCGATTTTTGCTTGTCTGTATTGTACTTTCCACACCTTCCTTAAAATGATGGTGTGAAATATTCTTCCTGGCCTAGAAGAGCAGAGTGACAAATATCATTTTCTGAATCGGGAATAGCCTTGATTCAAGTAACTGACAAGCCAGCAGAGAAAACCAAATTAAGAACTAATCTCACAACTCATGATTAAAAACAATATAAATTAAAAATGTAATAACAGTGTTTTTAAAGAATCTCACTTAGCAATTAAGTCAGGAGTATAGACCTCAGGAGTGTCTTAAGAAATCAAACGATTAAAACTAAAGACCTAAATAAATGCCCAAATAAATAATGTAAAAATTCAGATCCTTTCTTGATTAAACTAAAGGAATAAAACTTGGTTAAAGAAAAAAAAAGGATAGGTGGTCATACCATGGCATTATTATATGTATATTGTTATATGTATACATTTTAATAGTTGGGCTTCCTAGGTGGTGCCAATGGTAAAGAACCCACCTGCCAATGCAGGAGACATAAGAATGTAGGTTTGATTCCTGAGTCAGGAAGATCCCCTGGAAGAGGGCAGGGCACCCCACTCCAGTATTCTTCCCTGGAGAATCCCATGGACAGAAGAGCCTGGCGGGCTACAGTCCATGGGGTTGCAAAGAGCTGCGACATGACTGAGGTGACTCAGCATGCACATACTCATGGATAGTTAATACATAAACTGGTCCAAGCCAAGACTGACAGTACATGACACCAACAGGTTACAGAATAATTATGCAAATTTATTTTTAAATGTTTATATTAATACTGTTATTTTAAAACTTCTGGGTTCAAATTTCAAGTATGACATTAAGGTGTAAGAACGGTCATTTCTCAGGATTGTCAGCAACAAGATCATACTTGACACTACACTGCACATTTGTGATAGCAAACGGGCTTTTCTACCTAAGGTCCTTAGAGGTACCTGAAGCAGCATCTTGATTACTTTTTCATTTATATTTGATATTCTTTTTTATGTTTGAAATGAAGATAATTCATTGTGAATATTACTGCACCTAGCTTTAAAATACTTTTCCTGAGAAATTTGAAGTTGGCAAAGTTGACATTCTGCTTTTAATCCATCCTAACAAGATATGACAAATTATCTAAACATACTTTTCTTTGGAAAACTTGGTCTAAATGGAATTAAATAGCTAAATATAATTCCTAAAGTATATAAAGTATAATTCATAATTCCTATAAATTATAACATTTATAATTCCTAAATATTATAAATTCTAGCCCAAAAGGATTCTATGAAGTTTGGAACCATTACATAATCTTATCCCTATTAGTCTTATTTCTGTTTTTATTAAAATGTTACCATTTTTGGCCCCCAAATATTCTAATTTATTAATATCAATCTAGTTTACTAAAAGTTGCAAATCTTAATTTTAACATATAAAATAACAGTCTTTTAAATAATTAATTATTGCATCATTCAACTCTTACTATCTTATATGTGACTATTAGCATTTCACCATTAAATCCAAAATAAAACATTACTTAGAGTTGCATGCAGATCACTTATCTCTACAAAAATTGAATATTAAAACAAAACAATATGTTCAAAACACATATCTTGTTTTTATTATTGATATTTATTTATTTGCAGTTGTTGATGGTTAGCTTATAATATTGGTTTGATTTCTATCATACATCAACATGAATTAACCATAAGTGTACAAATGTCCCATCTCTCTTCCATCTCCCTCCCACCTCCCACCCATTCCCATCCATCTAGGTTATTACAGAGTCCCAGTTTGAGTTCCCTAAGTCATAAGGCAAATTCCCATCGGCTATCTATTTATATATATTAGTCAGACATGACTGAAGCGACTTAGCAGCAACAGCAGCAGTGTATACATATCCATGCTACTGTCTCCATTTATCTCACCCAATCTAAAGCCTATGATACAGAGTGAAGTAAGTTAAAAAAACGAAAAGCAAGTATTGTATATTAATGCATAAACACGGAATCTAGAAGAATGGTATTGACGAATCTGTTCACAGAGCAGCAGTGGAGATGCAGACATAGAGAGCAGACTTATGGACAAGCGTGGGAGAGAAGAGGGAGAGGGTGAGAGGAATTGTCTTTATTATTTACATGGTATTACTTATACTTTTTCTCCTTTGCTTTTCGCTTCTCTTCTTTTCACAGCTATCTATAAGGCCTCCCCAGACAGCCATCTTGCTTTTTTACATTTCTTTCCCATGGAGATGGTCTTGATCCCTTTCTCCTGTACAATGTCACGAACCTCCGTCCATAGTTCATCAGTCACTCTATCAGATCTAGTCCCTTAAATTTATTTCTCACTTCCACTGTATAATCATAAGGGATTTGATTTAGGTCATACCTGAATGGTCTAGTGGTTTTCCCTACTTTCTTCAGTTTAGGTCTGAATTTGGCAATAAGGAGTTCATGATCTGAGCCACAAGGATGACAGTGAAAGAAGAGAGTGAAAAAGTTGGCTTAAAGCTCAACATTCAGAAAACGAAGATCATGGCATCTGGTCTCATCACTTCATGGGAAATACATGGGGAAACAGTGGAAACAGTGGCAGACTATTTTTTAGAGCTCCAAAATCACTGCAGATGGTGATTGAAGCCATGAAATTAAAAGACGCTTACTCCTTGGAAGGAAAGTTATGACCAATCTAGATTGCATATTGAAAAGCAGAGACATTACTTTGCTGACTAAGGTCCATCTAATCAAGGCTATGGTTTTTCCTGTGGTCATGTATGGATGTGAGAGTTGGACTGTGAAGAAGGCTGAGCACCAAAGAATTGATGCTTTTGAACTGTGGTGTTGGAGAAGACTCTTGAGAGTCCCTTGGACTGCAAGGAGATCCAAACAGTCCATCCTAAAGGAGATCAGTCTTGGGTGTTCACTGGAAAGACTGATGTTGAAGCTGAAACTCCAATTTGGCCACCTGATATGAAGAGTTGACTCATTGGAAAAGACTCTGAGGCTGGGAGGGATTGGGGACAGGAGGAGTAGGGGACGACGGAGGATGAGATGGCTGGATGGCATCACGGACTCGATGGACATGAGTTTGAGTGAACTCCAGGAGTTGGTGATGGACAGGGAAGCCTGGCGTGCTGCGATTCATGGGGTCGCAAAGAGTCGGACAAGACCAAGTGACTGAACTGAACTAATGCTGGGAAAGATTGAAGGCAGGAGGAGAAGGGTTGACAGAGGAAGAGATGGCTGGATGGCATCACCGACTCAATGCACATGAGTTTGGGTAAACTCCGGGAGTCGGTGATGGACAGGGAGGCCTGGCATGCTGCGATTCATGAGATTGCAAAGAGTTGGACACAACTGAGCGACTGAACTGAACTGAATTTACACTTATTAAATATGATAGCGATATCTGATCATTAACTATACACTACGGCTAGAAAACAGCCATTCCAGAAGCCTCAGTCTTCCAATGGCCAAGGTCAAACAGAACCAAATCATCAATATGGACAGAATATCAGAACTATGGGTGAACTTTTGTTACAGTTCAAATACATATGTATGTGTGTATGTATATATACACACAAACGTGGCAACAGAATGATTATACAATTTGTCTTTTAATGTACCTATCCTCTATAAAAGTTAATAATGGTTTAATGTCATCATTTTCTCCCTTGAATATCCTAAATGTTTAACTAGAGCTAGTATGTCTAAACAAAAGCTAATATCCTATTCAAAATTAGAACACTAGAAGAATTTCAATAAAGTCAAAACCCTTTCAAAAATGTCCACTCACTATTGGTTTTTACCCAGTCACATTATTTAATCAGCCAGGAGAGTAATTCCTGGCCAGGCAAGGGTGGCCAAGGCGAGTCTGGTTTGGTGAGTCTGGTCATAGGCGCTGCTTGGAAACCAAGGGTATTCTTTCCACTACTGAGATCAGAGTAACCCAGCCACCCTAAGCTAATGAAAACCAATCTTGAAAAAATAAAATGTTTCATACATTTCTACCATTTTTTTTTCATGCTTAATGTTCATAGTATTGACTTTTTAAAAATCATTTAAGGAAAAAAGTTTGCAGGTTCCCATTAACTATAAAATATATGCGCAAAATTCTAGATATCCCCATTTTATAAATTAATGACCAAAGATGTACCAAACACTCCCTCATTTAATCCTCACGGACACATGATACACAATATAAATTTGTAAGCTTATACATAGGGAAATTGAAGCTGTGACTTGCCCAACATCTCACCATGGTAAGACGCAGGGTCATCACACTTCAAATTCGGCATCTACTCTACCCTAAATGCCTGCTGGTCATATTAGCACCTGCTTTTCCTGGCATCAGGTCTGAACAGCTTAGTACAGAGCAGTGAGGTCCCTGAAAGTCAGAGGATTTGTTGTGGTTTATGCCAAAGTTCCATGCATTTCCCAAGACACCCACTCAACACAGCACCTGATTCATCCTTGAGCCGGGGGCTACCTCTCCTGGCAGGCAGGCAACCACACACTAAGATCAGCCTCTGCATAGCCCTGGATTTCTGCCACCCACCCTTCATTTCTGTAATTACCTCTAAATTTAACACATGATCATTAATGATGGTGCCTATGAGAATGTGATAATATTTCCCTTCCTTTATTGGATAAGTGCACCTAGCCATCTCACTCCATGTTTTTAACAAGTGCAGCCTTAGATTAGCAAACCATGAGGTTTTTTTTTTCCCCTGACCCCTGCTTCCACAGAAAGCGTCTAGCTTTCTCTATTCTAAAGTTCACTGAAGTATTTTTCTGCTTTCCTGCAGTTTTTAAGTAGATAATAAGTTCCAAAATTCACCAGCCTTTCGCTGAAAGAAGCTTGTCACGGTGGTTGGTAGCTAATGAAGGCCCCTTTAGTTTATCTTCATCAATTGTCAAATATTTGAGTCCGTGAAGTGGTGTGATGAGGTACAAAGACAGATATTTGAAGGGATTTTAACTCATTTGAGCAATTACATGCTTAACTGCCCTGCGATAATCTGCCAGTCTGAGTCTTTTCTACACAGCACAAGTGGGGAGCGTTAGAATAGCTGGATTTAGAACATAAAGGCTTAGTCTGAATGGAAGAAAGGCACCAGAGAGATTAATTGCCAGTAACAAACAGCAGGACTGCTTGCAAGTTATATATCACATAGTTACCTACCAGCAGTGAGGGAGGCCAGCTCATAGAGAACGGCCCGGGCTGGGACAAAACAGGCATTACACAGAGTCCTGAGTGCCAATGACCGCCAATTTACAGGGAGGCAGAGAACTCACTGTTCAAAAAGTGTATGCATACATACATACAATACATACGTACAATATATACATACATTCACAAATGCAACATACTTGTTAATGCATGTGCTGTATATACACATTGATACATATGTGTGTATATATATGTATATGTTTAAAATAACAGCTTTTGTCAACACATCCGTTTAGAAAATTTATAGGGCCATTCTTCTTAATAGTTAACAGAGTCTGCTAACCCATCATTCACATATCATGGAAATTACATGTGTTTAAGTATTAGAAGTTAGAATAAATGCAACACCTAGAGAGCCAAAATAATTTTGAAAAAGTTGAACAAATTATCTGACTTCAAAACCTACCATAAAGCTGTCGTAATCATGATAATATGATCTGGGTATAAAGACAGATATGTTGATCAATAGGCAAAATAAAATCTTGACATAAATAATTTCACCAGTGAATTCCTAGTCATTAAAAACATGATTCTAAGAAAACAAATATCAAAAAAATAGATTTTTGTTACTTCTGTTGCTTTGGCTACTGAATCTTGATTTTTTTTTTCCTACTGTCTTTCCCAGATTGTCATTTGTATTTTTGGCCCAGCAGGAGTTATCTAGACTGACACCGTGTTGATTATGTTAACAACACTGTGATATATGATGAGATATTCTTCAATTTACTCACTTGTTTATTCACTAATTCGTTTTAGTCATCTATGTGATGTTTGTTAAGCACCTGTCGAAATTTATTCAGCTTAGGAATGGGGATCAGTGGAGTATGGGTGGAGGGGTGGCATCTCAGGGGGCTTGGAAGACTAGTAAGATTCCCAGAGAAGTGGGGAGAGTTGAGCCTTTCCTGTGGAGTGAGGAGCATAAGCAAAAACATGGAGAAAAAGTGCGGTGGGTTGGGAATGAGGAGTATTTATTGTGAAAGGCCAAATTGTGGAAATGTAGGTGAAAAGGCATGGATGCCTTTAATGTCACTAGACAAGGTTGGACTTAACCTGTGGGAAATCATATGTTGTCAGAGAATCAGTGGGTAGAAGCTGTGTTTTAAGAAGGTTAACCTGGAAAGAAAAGCTATGACAAACTTAGACAGCACATTAAAAAACAGAAACGTTACTTTGCCAGCAAAGGTCTGTCTAGTCAAAGCTATGGTTTTTCCAGTAGTTATGTATGGATTTGAAAGCTGGACCGTAAAAAAAGCTGAGGACCGAAGGATTGATGCTTTTGAACTGTGGTGTTGGAGAAGACTCTTGAGAGTCCCTTGGAGACTTCAGGGAGATCAAACCAATCAATCCTAAAGGAAATCAACCCTGAATATTCATTGGAAGGACTCATGCTGAAGCTGAAGCTCCAATACTTTGGCTACCTGATGTGAAGAGCTGACTCATTTGAAAAGACCCTCATGCTGAGAAAGGTTGAAGGCAGGAGGAGAAGGGGACAACAGGGGATGAGATAGTTGGATGGCACCACTGACTCAATGGACATGAGTTTGAGCAAGCTTCAAGAGATGGTGAAGAACAGGGAAGCCTGACGTGCTGCAGTCCATGGGGTGGCAAAGAGTTGGACACGATTGAGTGACTAAAAAACAACAACAACAACCTGATAGAAGTTGTGTCAGGGGGAAAAATATCAATCAGATGTGGAGGGACCAGTAGGACAGACAGCTCTAATGATAATCCAAGCCAACCCACAGTGAAGAGCAGTTGAACTGTAGTTAGGAAAGTGCAGATAGAGACCGGGAAGGGTATGCAGAACTAACAATATTTGTCCTCAGATTTGCTGTGGTGGGTGACAGAGGATGGCATAGAAGATGGCCCCAGCCTTGAGGTTGGTTCTAGAGAGGGGAGTTGTTATCATTAGAAAGGAGAATGTGGAGGAAAAGAATGAAGAGCAGATTTGTTAAAGAAGATGACTTTTTTTCCCCAAAATAATGTCAGTGGTTCTGGCTCTGGTCCTCAGCTGATCAAAGAGCAGAGGTAACGCCCTCGAGAGTACTCATAAAAGAGGACACAGATCTGGGGTTGTTGACACTGGCATGGGAGTTGAAGTTGGAGCCTAGGAGAGACAAGGAAGCCAAGGGGACCAGGATCAATCCCTGGGAGACATCGTCCCTGAAGGAAGAGGGTGCCACAGTGATGCTCATTAACTACTTATTCTCATAAACACTGAACCGAGGACTTGCACTTGATTCCTTTATCTCACTGACTATCCACAGCAACCATGTAAGACACACTCTTACTCCTATATGGCCAGTAAATGTCAGAACTACATCTACTCTGGTGTTGAGACACGTAAGTCGGGAAAGGCAGAGAGAAAACGAGGGGAAATCTCATCTGAGGAGAGATTCTCCTTTGTGTTTTCAGTTTTCCTTCTTCGTGTTTCCATTTCTACCCCCCTCCCTAAGCAAGTTATCCAGTCTTGCTTTACATCTCAGATGAGGACAGATGAATGCAAGGATCCCACACTCATCAAGGAGGAGCTACTGAGCCCATTAGAGAATAATGCAAAAATAGATGTGCAAGATGAGGGAATGGTCATTCATAGTTATACACTGTTTGCTCCTGAGTCATCTGCATTTTCAAGATGCTATTTGTGTACTTATTGATTAAAATATGTGAACGTGAAAGTGGTTCAGTCATGTCCAACTCTCTGCCACTCCATGAACGATCCATGGAATTCTCCAGGCCAGAATACTGCAGTGGGTAGCCTTTCCCTTCTCCAGCAGATCTTCGAAACCCAGGAATAGAACCAGGGACTTCTGCATTCCAGGTGGATTCTTTACCAACTGACCTATTAGGGAAGCCCCAGTTAGAATATAGTAAATAAAACCAATCTTTATTAAATGAGTGGATTGACAACAAATGCCTGAACAATCATATTTTTACACTTAGGGGTATAATTCATGGATTTTGGCTGGGAAGAAATTAAGACCACTAACTACAGTGTTTCATAAATGGTTTCTTAACAAAATAGTGCTACCTACTATCCATCTCCATAGAAGGTTCAGGATTCATTCAAAGTGTGCTTAATGAATCAAGTCATTCCTAAGGTTTTCATCTAATGAAATTTGATTTGCCTAGAGAAAAAAATTGGCCTCCAAATGCAAGTCTCTGGCATCATTTACC
The DNA here is from genome assembly GCF_042477335.2 of Ovis canadensis. Taxonomy (NCBI): domain Eukaryota; kingdom Metazoa; phylum Chordata; class Mammalia; order Artiodactyla; family Bovidae; genus Ovis; species Ovis canadensis. Next base: position 22,650,302 of record NC_091262.1, read on the forward strand.
CATAGGACTATGAATATGTGATGCCTCACTCATGTTTCTTACCCAGCCCCCTTTAAAGTTGATATATTTGGGATTAGTTTGCCATTATTTGCCAGTTTCTAACTAGTCAAGGCTATGGTTTTTCCTGTGGTCATGTATGGATGTGAGAGTTGGACTGTGAAGAAGGCTGAGCACCAAAGAATTGATGCTTTTGAACTGTGGTGTTGGAGAAGACTCTTGAGAGTCCCTTGGACTGCAAGGAGATCCAACCAGTCCATCCTAAAGGAGACCAGTCCTGGGTGTTCATTGGAAGGACTGATGCTGAGGCTGAAACTCCAATACTTTGGCCACCTCACGCGAAGAGTTGACTCATTTGAAAAAACCCTGATGCAGGAGGAGAAGGGGATGACAGAGGATGAGATGGCTGGATGGCATTACCAACTCGATGCACGTGAGTATGGGTGAACTCCAGGAGTTGGTAACGGACAGGGAAGCCTGGCGTGCTGCGATTCATGGGGTCACAAAGAGTCGGACACAACTGAGCGACTGAACTGAACTGAACTGGCCAGATCTTACCAAGACTTGATGACTGACTTGGCCTTAGCTAGACATGTATGTAGCGATGACTACCTAAAAAGCACTGGGTGTGATTAACCTTTTCCCTCCTTCCTCTTTTCCTTCTATAAGCAAGTACTAAACAATTAATTGCTGCTTCTAGACCTATGAAAGAACTCCCAATAAAGGAGGGGCATGAATGAGTCTTCCCCTGATCCAGCCAGGTCTAACAGATGAGCCCAATCCAAGCTAAAACATTTTACAAATCTGTTTCATTTCAGTGTGCCATTAAATCATACTGTGTGTGCTAAGTCAGTTCAGTTGTGTCCAACTCTATGTCACCCTATGGACTGTAGCCTGCCAGGTTCCCCTGTCCATGGGGATTCTCTAGGCAAGAATACTGGAGTGGGTTGCCACGCCCTCTTCCAAGGAATCTTCCTAACCCAAGGATCAAACCCACATCTCTTATGCCTCTCGCATTGGCAAGTGGGTTCCTTACCACTAGCACCACCTGGGAAGCCCCCTGTACATACATCCAAACATTTTTAATATAAGACGCTTGGTTTCCAAGACATTTGCATAAGATGGTATCCTCACTTTGGCATGGGCTTCCCAGGTGGAGCGGTGGTAAAGAATCTACCTGCCAGTGCAGGAGCTGCGGGAGAGTTGGGTCCCCTGGAGGAGGAAACAGAGGTATTCTTGGAAAATCCCATGGACAAAGGAGCCTGGTGGGCTGCAGTCCACGGGGCTGCAAGGAGTCAAACACGACTGAGCACACCTGTGCACGCCACTACGGCACACACTTTGGCACACCACCAGACCCACTTCACCCCAATTTGAACAGCACTGACCTTGGGAAAACAGATCAGAGACTAAGTTGCCACCCTCGAGTACCTGGCAGCTTAGCAGGGAGGACAAATAAGGAAGAAACAATAGAGCATGATAAAAGTTAGGCAAGCAGTGTGAGCCAGAAACCAGAGCTATGGGCTCTTTTCCCTTTGCAAATACTAGCACAATCAGAGGATCAGGTGACCGAACCGAGCCCCTGCCAGAGAAGCTGAAAACAAACTAGGAAGGCCTCTGATCCACATTGATGATGCAGCCCATCATTTCAGCAAGTTGTACATATGGCACTTGGTTTTGAACACTACCATACTGCTCGGGGCCACTTCCAGGTACCGTTTGCCATCTGCCTCCATCCAGAGCACGGTTGCCCACGCCCTCAGACTGGCACAGAGTCAGACAATACGTGCTCTGTGCTCATCTTCGCCTCATCCAGTCCAGTCTTTCCACGCGCAGCTAACCAGCAGCTTGGTTTTCCCTTTCCACGTGGGCGTGATTCCACTGCCTCAAACCATCCCAGTCACATCATTCCTCCTCCAAATGGCTGCCACTTCTCAGGAAAGCCATGCGGATGGACGCAGCTCTCCTGCCTTCATGCCATCACCACTCATGTGATTTTTCATTTGAAGCGATCACCTCAAGCTGCATTTCAAAGTGCTCTCGGAGCTGTAATGAGATTCCCAGGCACTCTTTGGAACCCAGCTGATTCTCTTGGCAGCAGCACACAAACTCCACATAATCTGTTTATTCCTATTGTTCAAGGGGCAGCATATGGCGATGGCAAAGAGAGTACCTATGCACTGATATCGTGAATTGCCATCGTTGGCAGTCATCTGATGGCACTCGGAGGGCTGTGCATGGATGCAGTGCGGCATAAGAAAAAGCCACATCAGTCAGCAAAACAACATACGCTTCTGCTGTATGGATCCAAACCCTCCTAAGTCACATGGGCACACTGTACTGAGGCTTTCTTGCTAACCAAGGCAAGTCTTTCTTCTTGTCCTTAGCATGGCTCACATTTGGAGGAAACTGTATGCCAAAACTTGTACAAAGGCATTTTTTTTTTAAAGATAAACCTAGTGGGTTACTTCTCTACTTAATATCCTCAAGGTCACCCTTCCCTGCCCTTTTATAAATGTTAAATGCCACACTTCATGGTATGATTTGGCACATGGTCACCCACCAACTCCCATTCTCCCCCCATAAAGAGCTGTTCATCAAACACGCTGCTCTCTTGTGCCCCTCTCAGCATCTACCTCCTCACAGTGCTTCCTCTCCCTGGGATGCCATTCTTGCTCCTTCTACACAGAAAACATCTGTTTGGATTTCAAGGTCCAGTTCAGATGCTTCTGCTTCTTTGTAGCACTGAGAGTCTCTCCTCCCGAGGTGCCCAGAGTGCTTTGTACATGCATGTCATGTGCTAGTCCATCCTCATATTTCTATACATCTGATTCTCAAGCCGCTCTGACTTCCTTGAGACAAGAGTCACATCTTTCTGATCTTTGCTTGCGTCCCCAACAGAACGCATGCCGCATGGCACTCTACCATCCTGTTGTGAACTTCAGTGATCTTTAGATCCGTGAAATGCAGGCAGGGTTAAGGTTTTCTTTGGAATCAAAGACAAGTGTGAACTCAAATCTATGCTGGAGCCAGGTGAAGAGCAGAAGTGACATGAATAATGTACACTCAGCGGAGACTGTGGTACACTGATGCCCTCATGATTCAAGATTGGCTCCAACGCATCTGTCAAGACTCAGCTCCAGTCAATCGTGACGGTGCAGGACTGTGGATTGTTTGATTACCGCCTCAATCCTCAGCACTCCCCATAACCGAGAGACTTCAGAAATCCAAACTTTTTAATGTTAACAAGCACAAAAATGCAAACTTCTAAAATAGCATGTAGACCAAACATAGAGCTTCCCAGGTGGTGCAGTGGTTAAGAACCCGCTTGTCTATGCAGAAGACACAAGAGATGAGGGTTCATGCCCCGAGTCAGGAAGATGCCCTAGAGCAGTAGATGGCAATCCACTCCAGTATTCTTGCCTGGAAAATTCCATAGACAGGGGAGCCTGGCAGACTATAGTCCATGGGATCACAAAGAGTTGGACATGACTGAGTAGACACACACACACGCAGAACAAATATAACACATCTGTGGATTTCAATCTCGGCTTCACCTAACCTCTTTCAATCCTGCCCCAAGATGGAGTAAGGAAGCTAAATCAGTCTTCCCCTCCCCAACATATGTGCCTCTAAAGTGCAGAGGAGAGCATGGAGCTGATTAATTATGAGTGTTAATAGCCTGACACTTAAAGTGATAAGGAGAAGCGGCTATGTCATTAAAGGAGTAGTTTAATACAGGAGTCTAAATGCTACCTTTTTTCCACCTAACACACCCTCAAATTGTTACCTCCAAATATTGAAGCATAAATGTGCTTAGAATTTATAACACTGAACACAGTGGAATAAGGTCAAGCCATAAGTCTAACATTTCATATGTTTGAGTTCTGTATCTGACATTCCCATTCCCTTGGGGCACAACTTTTTAATTATTATTTATAGATCATCTTTTTCTTAACCACCTGAGAAGTGCAATTATCACCCTGAAATGCAATGGCTGAGATATCATTTTTTTCTGAAATGGAAATTTTCTACCCAAGTAGTGACCAAGACATACAATTTATTACTATAACATCTCTGACAGCCGGTCAGAAGTCTGAGTGTCTGGAATGTGGAAACTAACTCATAATTACCAGTGGAACTGGATCATTTTAAAAAGAAAAAAACAAACCAAACCCCTTTGCCTGCTCCTAAGATCCCTTTCCCGCTCTTATTCCCGTAGCTATTTCTATTGTTGATGGGGTATTTGCCCTTACTACTATCTTGGTCCTGAACATAGGGCTATTAGGGTAAACAGTTTTTTTACAAAATTCAGTGGGTGTGAGGTGCACATACATTTTCCATTCCGTATTTTGCAGACTGAATATTCTCCAAAGTGCTGGCATATTACCAAAACTGACAGTCATGGCGTGAATGGAGCTTTAGCTAACATCTGGAAGGAAAATAATACTCCACGGGTTTTAAATCCAAGAACTCAGAACCAGCAGTCAAGACACTTAGGACCCACTGCCAGTTTTCCAAGATAAAAGATATTCAAAGCTAGCAGTATGTATCTTCATTAGCAATTCTTTAATTTTAAATGAATAGTGTTGGGGGAGGGAATGGAGTTAGAAGAGTGTAGGGGAAGAAGAGGCTTGGCCAAAACTATGATAGCTGAAACCTGGTCAAAGGGCATAATTGTATATGATGTATTCAATCCCAGATTCCAGATTCTATGACGTATAGGCAATTATACCGTATTCAATGAATTCATGTCTTGAGTAGTAAACTTGGTTTGCCTTTCCTAGAAAGAGTTCAGACTTCACTCTTGTACGAGTAGAGTGTAAACCACCATTGAGCTCAGCTGATAACACTGTATCATTTGATATCACTGGTGGGTTGGAAAGGACCTTGCAGTTCAGCTAGTGATTTCCGCCATCTTGCTTGTGTCTGAATCCCCTACACGACAGGTTAACAGAAGGCCATTCATTCTGTAGCACTGTACCTCCTGTGGCAGAGAACTCTTTAGATATATCTTTCCTATATTGCATCTTCCCCTGTTATGCTTCCATGCATGCATGCATGCTCAGTGACTTCAGTTGTGTTTGACTTTTTGTGATCGTATGGACTGTAGCCCACCAAACTCCTCAGTCCATGGCGTTCTCCAGGCAAGAATATTGAAGTGGGTTTCCATGCTCTCCTCCACAGGATCTTCCCAACCCAGGGGTCAAACTTGAGTCTCTTTATATCCTCTGCACTGGCAGATGGGTTCTTTACCACTGAGCCCCCAGAGAATCCCTTTAAGCTTCCCTGCATTGATCTAAGTCTGAGCTATTGAGGATGTACAAAATACAATGAACTTTTCATTTAAATTACATCTATTGGAACTTTCTTCAAACAGCACTGAAGACTACACTTATGACCTTCAAATTCTTTTCAGTTCCTAGTTAAACAACCACAGTCCCTTCATTTGCTCTGCGTATGATGTGGCTTCTTGACTATTGCTTAACAAAGTAACTCCACCCTGGAAAGTAGTTCAAAATCTCACATTAGTTTCAGCTAACCACGGACCTTGTGCCAGCCATGGCTCATTAGGTAAATTCAGAAATTACCTTAAGCTAGATTTCTCTGACTCCACTTCTGTTTCCAGAAAATAATGTATAATTTTGATTTGTTTTCCTGCTGAGCCATACTAGGTATACAAGTCATACTGTTCAATAGCATTTTGATTATTCATTTACTTACTTATAATTTTAAATATCTACTCTTGCCAGGCAGCGTGATAGATCAGTACTGTTGGTACCACTGATGACAAAACAGTGTTCCTGATGTCATGGAACTGTGCTTTCTAGCTAGGTCATTGACCCAAACCGATGACCTAGTTAAGGGACGTGAGACTCCTTCCTCAGAACTTCATTGCCACTTGCATGTATCTCCACATGGCCCTTGCCATTTGTAAAATAATAGTTTGTTTTCGTATCTGCCATCCCTGTTAAACCCTAAGACTCCTGGGAGAATGGCTGTGTTGCATTCATCCGAATCTGGCCAGAGGATGGCACCCAGTGGACAGTCATGGGCAAATTTGTTGAACACGTGCCTCAGCCCTCATCTCTCTATATAAAGGGTTTGTCGACCAAGATCACTCATTGTTGCCAGTCACTACTTTCTATCGCCATTATGAGAATTCAGGATAGAGCCTTGTGGAGAAGGAAGCTCTGGAAATAAGGGTTTGCTTTATATCCTCTTCACTATGCCATTTCCAAAGCTGTAATTACTTGGTGATTCTTGAAAATTACATCAGATTAACAATTAGAATGACTCATATATGCAGTAATTTTCATAGCCATAGTCTCTTTGATTTTTCCTCTTTACAAAAGCATGGAATACAAAGATGGAAATAATATATTGAAAAGATATCAAATAGTTTTTAAGTACTTGATGGAGTCAGTTAATGGGGTACCCTCTTATTTACATTTTAAATGAACTTTGAAAAGTCAATACTGCAAGGTAGCCTGCTAATGGATACACTTATGAATATACAATACATTTGATACGGCATGTTAAAGAGAATAAAGATGTTTGCTGCTTACCAACAAATCCTATTGATACAACTGGTTCAATGAAGTTGTCAAAATTTACCAACACAAAACAAATGACCTCTACATTTATCATCACTAAAGGTTTCTGCTAATTAGCATCTAGAGATATCATATTATAGATGCTTCTTTAAAAGCTATCAGCCCTCCAACTCTGCGTAGTGACATGGTATCTATCAATGTCTCATGGTGCCTGCAATTCTGACAAAAGGCACTTTGAAGAACTGGCACGTACCTCCATATTTGCATTTTTGCATCTCATTATGGACATAATTGCATACCAACACAGCAATTCTTCTTCACTATCTCAAAAAACATTATCAGCAATTTCTGAAATAAATGCTTAAATGTCAGCTATTGACAAGCAAGAAAAGCTGACCTTTGAAGGTTCTCATTCTTCTGAGATGCGCCCTGCTATGACTCATTTCTTGACTTTCTGTCTGTGTTTGGTAACAGAAAAGGGACACAGTGACTCTTGAGTGGCTGAGTATGGCAAACAAGAAGGGAATGAGGAACTGCAAAATGGCTACTAACAGTGATCTGGAGTTGATTGAATATTTGTCAAGACAAATCTTTAAAATCACAGAAACTTTACAGAGGGTGAATATCAACATTTTTTTGTTTACAATGCAATTTCTGCAAAAGTATAGATTGCTTCCACATTAACCAAAATGAGCTTATCCATGATTAATGTTATGACAAAGAACCAAACAACCTCTCTCCTATAAGCATGCAACCCGTTTTACGCATTGTCACAAGTGGAGGCTAAGTGTTGGACAAGCACCAACAGCTAATCTAAAACCGCACAGAACCATTTACACCCTCTCCTCTGAGATCTCGTCTCCCTGGAGTGGCCTCAGCCGTGTGGATCTTATATCGTATCATATGCCTTTATCCTGTCATCAGCCCCTGTTTGGAGCTACCTCAATTTGCACAGCAATTTGGTACACATTTTTCTGAAAGCACTAATCAATTTTAACTCACGTTGAAATGCCATAGAAATGGCTGCCAATGTCCAGAAAATGCTAATCAATTTTGAAAATCTACATCGTGGCTCACATCCCAGATTTTCTACCCAATCCACATCAAACAGAAATGATATAAAATCATGTTAACATGTTCAGCCGCTTGTTTGCTTGTTGTCGCTGAGGCACTGGTCATGCTTCAATGACAGACTAACTGCTGACTTGGAAGCTCATCCAGTTTGCAAGACTTCGGGCGGCTGTGTGGTGACAATGTGAAGTGGCTGTCGCACTTCACGTTCAAACACAGGGATTTCCATCTGAGTCCTTTCTCCCATTTCGCTTTTGAAGCGCATAAGAGATGTGTTTTTCTTAGATGGAGAAATAAGCATTTTTAATGCTTCTCTTTCCTCCAAAGAACATCCCCTAGTGAGAAAGCTGCTTCTTTGATAGATGTGACATGTAAATTTATATTTCAGACCCATTGAGAAATCTAGACACTATAGAACAGAATGAACAGTTTAGTGGGCAAAGCCCATACAAATAAGTCTCTCCTAGCAATAAACAAACAAAAACCTCTCTCAGAATTTTGATTTAGAAGAGAGCTTAAAAACCAGCTAGTTTAACCTCCCCAACATGAGGATGTTCTTCAAAGAACTCCCAGAAAGACAGCCCTTCTGTTCAGTAGAACTCCACTACTCCCAAGGAGGGGAAATTTCACTAAGAAGCCCATCTCTTGATTCAGAAATTTATAATAAGTCTAGGCTCCAATCCTTCTTTTGTTGAAACCTGTCCTAATTGGTGCTAGGCTGTTCTAAAGGAGCAAATGGTTGCCCTGTTTCTTGACAAGAGTTACTTTGCTACTGAGTTTTCTTGACTCCAGGGAAAATATGGTCTTATTCCGTCATTGATTTCTTGTAAGATGCACCTCCCAAATACCCCCTGGCTCTCCTAGTCAGTTTTCCCTGGTCACTCCCCAGCTGGCCAGTAGTCCTTTTGAAATACCCAAAACTCTCCCCAGGACTGGACCCTATTCTCTCCCAGTGGGACAACTACTTCTGGAACTAGATGTTATAGTTCTAGGAAAACAATTTGAGAACATTTTAGCATCCTTAGGAGCAGGAATGCCCTTCATGGTGCTAAGGAGTTCATAATCCACCTTACCTGAGTTAAAATCAGTTTCATTCACTATTTTTATGTCATACCTTTTTTCTTTTTTATGAAGCTAAAGAGTCTACAATCTTAAGAGGTCCTCAGTGCCAACGAGAGGAACTCAGCTTTGCCCTGGGTCTAGCAAAGCACTGGGGTGTCTTCTTCACCATCACTGCAGCAGTAACAGAACCTAACCATTACCAGGCCCTTACTCAATTCATAAGGTGTCTAGTTATGTGTGGCTCTTTATGTAACTTAGCTCACACAGCCTTCTTCACAAGCCTATGAAGGAGGGGTGGTTATTACGCCCTGCTCTTTGTTTAATTTTCTATTTTCTATTGGAGTAGAGTAAAGTAACAATGTTGTGATAGTTTCAGGTGTACAGTGAAGTGATTCAGATATAGGTATACATGCATCTATTCTTTTTCAAATTCTTTTCCCATTTAGGTCAGTACAGCATATTGAGCAAAGTTCCCTGTGCTGCACAGCAGGTCCTTGTTGGCTGTGTATTTGAAGATAGCAGTGTGTACCTGTCAATCCCAACCCCCTTTTGGAGATGAGGAACACAAGATCCAGAGAGGTTAAGTAACTTGCCTGAAGCCACAAAGCTAGTAAACGGTGATTCTGATCCCAGTGCTCTCATTAATCAGTGCAGAAAATGGCCTTAGAAAAGAGCAGAAGCTCAGAGACTATTTGAAACCCTAATCTGCAGCTAAAATAATGCTCAAAATTCTCCAAGCCAGGCTTCAGCAATACATGAACCGTGAAGTTCCAGATGTTCAAGCTGGTTTTAGAAAAAGCAGAGGAAACAGAGATCAAATTGCCAACATCTACTGGATCACTGAAAAAGCAAGAGAGTTCCAGAAAAACATCTATTTCTGCTTTATTGACTATGCCAAAGCCTCTGACTGTGTGGATCACAATAAACTGTGGAAAATTCTGAAAGAGATAGGAATACCAGATCACCTGACCTGCCTCTTGAGAAACCTGTATGCAGGTCAGGATGCAACAGTTAGAACTGGGCATGGAACAACAGACTGGTTCCAAATAGGAAAAGGAGTACATCAAGGCTGTATATTGTCACCCTGCTTATTTAACTTATATGCAGAGTACATCATGAGAAATTTTGGGATGGAAGAAGCACAAGCTGAAATCAAGATTGCTGGGAGAAATATCAATAACCTCAGATATGCAGATGACACCACCCTTATGGCAGAAAATAAAGAAGAACTAAAGAGCTTCTTCATGAAAGTGAAAGAGGAGAGTGAAAAAGCTGGCTTAACGCTCAACATTCAGAAAACGAAGATCATGACTTCATGGCAAATAGATGCAGAAACAGTGGAAACAGTGGCTGTTTCCTGGCCTGCAGTGACTTTATTTTCCTGGGCTGCAGATGGTGACTGCAGCCATGAAATTAAAAGACACTTACTCCTTGGAAGGAAAGTTATGACCAACCTAGACAGCATATTAAGAAGCAGAGACATTACTTTGTCAACAAAGGTCTGTTTAGTCAAGGCTATGGTTTTTCCAGTGGTCATGTATGGATGTGAGAGTTGGACTATAAAGAAAGCTGAGTGCTGAAGAATTGATGCTTTTGAACTGCAATGTTGGAGAAGACTCTTGAGAGTCCCTTGGACTGCAAGGAAATCCAACCAGTCCATCCTAAAGGAGATCAGTCTTGGGTGTTCATTGGAGGACTGATGTTGAAGTGGAAAGTCCAATACTTTGGCCACCTGATGCAAAGAGCTGAGTCTTGAAAAGATCTTAATGCTGGAAAAGATTGAGGGTGGGAGGAGAAAGGGACAACAGAGGATGAGATGGTTGGATGGCCATCGCCGACTCAATGGACATGAGTTTGAGCAAACTCCGGGAGATAGTGAAGGACAGGAAAGCCTGGCATGCTGTAGTCCATGGCGTCACCAAGAGTTGGACATGACTTAGTGACTGAACAACAGTAACTTCGTTCTCTCTATTCTTCAGAGTCTACATAGCAGGGAGCGGGGTCAGGTCGAGTCAGGAAGGTGCCTTCTGCTGTTAGTAGGAGACTATGCTTCACAAGCACAAGCCCAGCTCTTTGCAGATCACTGAGCCAGCACCATTTAACCAGGAGCATATCGTGCCTTCCCAGATTTGAAGTGCCTCCCAGACCCCAAGGTCCCCACTTTACCGTTTGGTGCCGACCCAGTGGTGAAGTATCCAAAGAACCCCAAACCCCACTGAATTTCAGAGGACCGGTATCAAGTGACAGACTTTCCTGTGGTCATATGTTCTATGCTAGGACTTAATCTAGAATTCTGCTCCGTGGCTGTATTATTTGAAGGAGAAAATGATGGCCAGCAGGTAAAAAGAGCAGAACTGAAAAGAAGCACTGCATTTAATTCCATCTAATTTATGCTGCTGTGGGTGGGAATCGAAGTTCATCTCCCAGACATTAATTAAAGCAGAAACGTAGGGAAATGTCAGTCCTCTGGCTGCAAAGGCCCTTTTCAGGAGGAAGCCGGGAGCTGGGAAAGTGGGTCTGCTATTTCGTTGCTGTCACAGAGCTCATAATAGAGGGCAGCCGGCTCTATGGGTTCTCAGAAACTGTCCTGTCTCCCAATCAAGAATCTTTCAGCAGAGAAGAAGAGGACCTGGAGCCTGGCAGCTGTATCCATGGGAATTCCCCACCGACAGGGAGGAGAAGGGACTCTGCCACCACGGGCTCAGCAGTCAGTCCTGTTCACATGTTGACATCTCCAAGCATCTCCCCCACAAAGCAATTTTTTTTTACCCACCCACACATTTTGCAGGAACAAAATTACTGTGCTCTCTGTTTCTTCCCCCTCCTCCCTTCCTTTGGACTTTTTCTTCCAGTTTTACTGGGAAAACTGAGCATGCATCATTGTATAAGTTTAAGGAGTAGCATTAAACATGACTGTTTAATTTACATCTGTTGTGAAATGGTTACCACAATAAGGTCAGCTAACACACATCTTCTCATACCAGTACGATAAAAAAGAAAGGTGAAAAGGCATACGGAGTTCTGCTTGTGATGAGAATTCAGCATTTACTCTTTTAACAGCTTTAACAGCTTTTCTCTATATTACACAGCAGTGTTAACTATAGCCATGTAGTATATGACATTCCCAGTACTAACAGCTGGAAGTTTGTACCTTTTTTTATTCTGTTTTAATGAATTGTCAATTAAGAAGCTTTAAGGAGACAGAAGCAGGGAGATGCTGGCTTTAAATTTAAACAAGGGGAAATGAAAAGGGAAAAAAGTAAGGCCAGAATAAGGCAACCTCTGTTCCTAAATTTAGAAGGCCTCGACATCTCCGGAGAAACATGCTATGTGACGTGCACAAAATTCTGCAGGAAGAGAAACTGATTTAAACAAATAATTCTAGGAAAGCATTCCATTTTGAGGCCAAATTCTCTCTGGACTTGGGGCACAGGGCCACCCCTGGAGGCAATGTGAGATGAGGAATGAGGTGCTGGGCACATACTGGGCTTTATTTTCAGAAGACGTAAAATGTGCTCTACCATTTTATTCTAGCGATTTGGAAGAAAAAAAAAGAGTGTCTGCGGGAAAAAAAGAGATGTGAGCAGAGTTTCTGTGAATATATTTCTGCTGGACACAGATATGGTGGTAATTCCGATAAATACTTCTATAGAATTCTGCTTACCTCAACTACTTTTTGCTGCTGCTGCTGCTGCTCAGTCGCTTCAGTCATCTCCGACTCTGTGCGACCCCGTAGACAGCAGCCCGCCAGGCTCCTCCATCCCTGGGATTCTCCAGGCAAGAACACTGGAGTGGGTTGCCATTTCCCTTTTTGCTAGTCAAGTAATAAAAACAAAACCAGGTTTATCATTAAATCAAGGCACCATGGTTTTGTTAGACCAGGCAGGGCTTGACAAATGTTATCCATAAAAGGTGAGATGGTAAAAAAACAACTTTAGTTTTTGCAGTTTATACATTTTCTGCCCCAGCTACTCAGTTTTGCCCTTGTAGCACAAAGTATCAGAGACAAAATACGAATGAAAGGTCTGGATGTGTTCTGATAACACTTTATTTAATGAAATTGAATTTTGTCAAATTTCATGTGTCACAAAATATTATTTTTTTGAATTTTTTTCAGCCATTTAAAAATGCACACAAAAAATTGTAATTCTCAGTCTGTTCAAAAACAGTTGATGAGTGCGGCTTAGGCAACCAATTGTCAACCCCCTTCTTAGTCCTGAACTCACTGGTGTTGAGCCAATGGAATCCTTACCTATGTTTGTAATCAGGCTGCGAGCATTTAAAACTACAGGCTGTGTGCTAACAGTTCAATTTAATTGTATCATCCTAAATACCGATGCTGGATAGAGACTGTTTCTTGTCCTTGGGTTGTGTGAGTCAGGCAATGTTTCAATATGTGCAGTTATTTTGGTCAATATTGATAGGCTAGATATGACTCCACAGGCCCTGTGCAAAATAAGGCATACATGTACACATATGATATGTAAGATGAGACATGATCTTACTGTGACTTCAAAGGTAATCATGGCAGGTACAAACTCGAGAGGTTTGCATAGGATTAGATGTTATCCTGTGCTCAATCCATACCACAAATCTGTGAGAGAATGTGATTTTGCAGCTCCATTTCACAGATGGGAAAGCTGAGGGTCAGCCGGGTTGTTTACATAAGACCGCTCAACTTGTATGTAGTAGAATTGGAATTTGAACCCACGCCTTTCTATTCTCTCTCCTATGGGCTCTCATCCCTTCAGATCTTCCACACTCAAGATGAAGACCTTAATTAATCAGCCAAGACTGGGACCTAACTTAGCCTGAACTCACCGAAAGCTACTCTGGTCTCTAATTTCCCACGTGATTCAGACATTCCCTTTAAGAAATGAATGTGGAGAGGCAATCGTGAGAGGCATAGAGCTTACGTGCTCTGGGGAAAAACTTTGCTAAGTAAAAAATACAGCTACAAGATTATTGGCATCTCACAAGTAGTTAAAGGCATTTGTCAGTGGAACTGCCAAATATTTATATGTGAAGATCCACCCTGTGCTAAACATTCGTCTAGGCACTGAGGACGCCGCAGTAAACAAAATAGACAGAAATTCCTGCTCTCGAGGATTTATGCTATACTGGGGGGAGACAGGCAGTAAACAATAAAATAAGTAAAACATATGCTATGTCAGATGGTGATAAGTGCTGTGGGAATAAAACAACCAGCGAAGGGTGATTGAGAGTACCAGAGTGGTGTGGGGGTGGGAGAGAGACAGGGACACGATTTCCAAGAGGCTTGTCAAAGAAGCACTGCCGAGGAGATGTTTGAGCAAAGACCTAAAGAAGAAGAAGTAGCAAGCCATGTTTCCTTCCAGGGAAAGGGGATCACGAGGAGGACAGGGAGGGGTTCAGAAGTCGCAGGCAGAGCCTTCCGAGATTTGGTGCCCAGTGGAAACATTTTGAAGGAAACATGGAAGCATTTTAAGCAAAGGAGTGGCATAATCTAATCTCATTTATAATGTGATAGAATTACTCTGGGCTTCCTTTGTGGTTCAGAAGGTAAAGCGTCTCCCTGCAAAGCAGGAGACCCAAGTTCGATCCCTGGGTCAGGAAGATCCCCTAGAGAAGGAAATGGCAACCCACTCCGGTATTCTTGCCTAGAGAATTCCGTGGACAGAGAAGCCTGGCAGACTACAGTCTACAAGGTTGCAAAGAGTCAGACACATATGAGGGGCTAACACTGGCACTGGCTAGGATTACTCCAGAAGCTTCTTTAAGCAGAGGTGGTAGAGGCAAGGGTCTAAATGACTGCAGTCACTTAGGTGGGGGTGTTGGGCCTTGGAGGAGAGTGGCAGCTATTAAAGGTGATATCCTAGGTCTCCCTATGATAACAAAACACAATAGCCTTGGGTGACTTACACAGAACACACATTTGTTTCTCATGGTTCTGGAGGCTAGAAGTCTGTGATTAGGCAAAGGTGTCTGAGAGCTCCCTTCCTGACTCAGAGATCAGTCTCTCTAGAGCGTCTTCTGTAAGGGTGCTAGTCCCATTTAAGAGGGCTCCACCCTCATGTCCTAATCATCTCTCAAAACTGAGCCTTTAATACCATCTTAATACCATATCTTAATTCCATCACTTTCAAGGTTAAGATTTCAACATATGAATTTGGGAGGGGACACAAACATTCAGTCTATTGCAGATGGTAAGGGATGGGTCTTCCTAGGTGATACAGTGGTAAATAATCTGCCTGCCAAGGCAGGAGGTGCAGGAAATGAAGCAGGTTTGATCCCTGGGTCAAGAAGATTCCCTGAAGAAGAAAATGGCAACTCACTGCAGTATTCTTGCCTGGGAAATCCCATGGGCAGAGGAGCCTAGCAGGCTACAGTCCATGGGGTCACAAAGAGTCAGACACGACTGACCGACTGAGCACACACACACACACGCACACACACACGCACACACACACGCACACACAGAGGAAGGGATCAGATTGAAATCCAAGCCAACAGGATTTAGCAGCCATGGGATATGGAGGATGAGAGGAATAAGGAATCAAGGATGACCTCCAGCTTCTGGGCCCAATCAGCAAGAAGGATGGAGTCACTAGTACCTGAGTTTGGGAAGACAGCAGCAGGGGAAAGTTTGCAAGTGGAAGACTGAGGAATTTGTTTAGGATACGACAAATTTGACTTGTCTATTAGACACCAAAGCAGGAGTGTGAACAGGCAATTAGAGGTTAAGAGTCAGAAGTTCACACGTGTAGTATGTACCATCGGTTCAGGGACAGAGGCACAAGGATGAGAAAAAGGAAATCTTTGCAACTTAAACTTGAAGATTAAGAATGCAGCCAGTCTAATTCCCTTTACATCTGCTACCTTAGATCTTGCTTCAACAGTTTGGAAGTTTGGCGAGGGTCCACCTGTTTGAGGATGACATTTTTCGGAAATTTTCTGCCTCCTTTTTACTAAAAAGTTTGATGTGATTAGCTGGAGATTTTGTGCTTAATTTTGTAACCTGGAGATTTAGAGTTTGGAGATTTTTACTATTGACCCTTGATAATTTTCTCTTAGGTTGCTCAACTCAGTGGTGGTCTTTCTTTAAAACCCGATATTTCAAATGTGCTTATTATTTGGAGTAGGCAACAGGACGGGTAACATGGTATCTCCCATGTAAGCCGAGATCAAGGTGCAGAAACATGCTTGAGTCAAGCCAGGTGGATGGCGCACCTCGAGCCTGCCAGTGGAGACCGCTGTTCTCTGCTTCTCTGTGCTTGCTGCTCAAGCAGCTGGAGGCTTCCTGCCCAGCCTGGGAGCGTGGCAACGTGTCCAGTAAGTTTCCTGGAGCTCAGCTTTGCACAAATCGTATGACATCCATTGATCAAGTCATCAAATCCATTTAATGCTTAAAATGAAAAGAAAAAAAAATTGGATGATGCTTGAATCCGATACAGGTGGCGTGTTTCTGGACCTTCCCTCCATGAAAAACCTTAAGTGGATTGTTTTTACCTGCTGTTATTACCATGTTGGGATACATCTCCCATGCAATATCCACATTTTCAAAGGGGAATCTACTGCATGAATGGTTATAATTTCCTTTCGCTTTGACAACAATGAGATGGAAAACCAATGTCAGCCATTGGTCCAAGCTCAAAGGATAACATTCTGCTGTCCGTTTGCTTCTCACCAACTCCAAAGGCCCATCTGCAAAATCTTACCCAAGGAAACAGGGTGTCTCTCCCTGCCTCCCGGCCTCCTTCTCTCACTTTATAGAAACAGAGGCAAATGTTGCTTGATCGCATTTTAGCTTTTTTTCATGTCTGTTAAATCTAATATTAAAGCATGGTCCTCAAGAGAACTATGACTTGGGGTAAAGATTAAGGCTCAAGGATAGAATTTATGCAGCAGGAAAAGAAGGAGAGAGTATAAAACATGCTAAAATGTATTACCCACAGCTGACTCTCATAGCTTCTCTTGTCAGATGCAAAATGAAAAAAACTCAGGATTGGGAATGATTACTTATGGGAAAAGTGAGAGGTTTTCTCGAAACACAGCAGTTCTTTGGGGAAAAGAAATTCCTGAAGGACATGACTTGGTTTTTTCCTCTCCTGGAGTTGAAGTGAAAAATTGAAAAAGAAAGAAAAAGACAACATTTCCTTCACCTGAATTTTCACTGGAGCTCTGGGAGAGGAAACTTACTGGACACATTGCCACGCTCCCAGGCTGGGCAGGAAGCCTCCAGCTGCTCGAGCAGCAAGCGCAGAGAAGCAGAGAACAGCGGTCTCCACTGGCAGGCTCGAGGTGTGCCACCCACCTGGCTTGACTCAAGCGCGTTTCTGCACCTTGATCTCGGCTTACATGGGAGATACCAGGTTACCCGTCCTGTTGCCTACTCCGCCCTGGCTTGAGATTTAAATAAAAACAAATTACAGGTCTTAACAGTGATAGATGGACTGCTTTTACATTTGTGTAGAGTATTTTTGCTCAAAGATTAAAGGCTTACGCATTTATCTGCATAAACTAACCTCTAGAGTAGGGTACTGCTGACATTTTCCAAGAAAAATGAATCTCCTAACTTATTCCAAAGAGAAGACTTGGTATTTGTATGGCCAGAGTGACCTTTGCAAGTGCCCTTTCAGATTAGGTGCACTACATGGAAAATTGTGCTCTTACAGTACTCCATAAATCATACCTACCAATTTTCTTTAAAGGGGTATGTAAATATCAGTGTACCAGGTGGGTAAACAACACTAACCTTGTACAAATGGCTTGAAAATTGAAGAAAAGCACCTTATTTTGCTGCTGAAATTGCTTTTGAAGCCCAACATCGGGGCTTGGTTTGTAGAATGCACGAAATGATTTGTACACAGGGAGTAGAAAATGGGCTGATGATAACCACCCTGCACACAGTTCCTATATTCCTAAATCCTTTCCAGGATCAAAGATACTGTTGCTACTCATTATTTTTCTTTGCATATCCCAACTGCTTGCACATGTTAAGTGACACCTTGATTATCTGCATATTTCCAAAATGGTTAGACAGCTATTCCACTTGGTCAAGATTTCTAGAGAAGTCTGATCACATAACACTTCAATTAAGAAGAAGGGGCAGGGGGAAGGAAAAGTTTACAGAAAAAAAGTAAAGAGAGACACTATAGTTTTTGAAACTTCCAAGGTCTTAGTATGATAAGCACTATCTTTGTGACTTAGTGGTATGTGTTCATTGCACCTCCTTATTTTAAAATAAGAACAGACAAATGGGAAAAAAGAAAAGTTCCTGCTATTGAGGCATTTTAAAGGAATGACGGCAGCATGAGATACAGTTTACATTGCATCCAGTTGATATGAATAGTTTGAAACTCCAGTTTTGTACAGTTTTCATAAGCCAGAAATCCTTGAGTTTGACACTTTTGGGAGTTTGTGGCAAAAGTCATGGTTGATATCCTGAGAACTTTACATACAGTAAAATTCACATTTCTTAATCATGTAAGTTGCCAAGGGGTGAGATTTTTAAAACATATAGTGTTTAAGTAGGTAACTCTTGATAGTCCCATGTACCATATAGCGCATACGTCATTCAGAAGCAACAAATATATGGTGGGATACATCATCTTATGAACTAGAAGATTCATGATGCAAAGATGTCATTTCTCTCAAAACTGAACTACAGAGTCGATATAATCACAAAATCCCAGCAAGCCTTTTCTGTGTGTATGGCCATCCATTCTTTTTCATGTATTTCTTTTGTCCTTTCAGTTCATTCTCTTCATTTCATAACTTCATAAAATGGATTCTTTGCTCATTCATTTTAAAGATTCCTTACCTAATTTATGTATTTAAAATATAAATTTTCTTCAAAACTCTACCTTAGCTTTATCCCTCAAATATTGCTATGTAACATTTTCATTGTCATTCAGTTCTAGGCATCTCAAATTTGTGTTACTTATTTAGCGGTATGCTTTTTAAAAAAACTTTTACTTTCTGTTGGACTATAGTTGATTAACAGTGTTGTGTTGATAATGGATAATTCTGAAGAAAATGCATTTCCCCCCACAGTGTTTAAGACTAAAATTCTACGGAAATTTTTGCTTCTAAATCAGTAGTATATTCAGTGATGTTACATGGGTAATGGCTAAATACAATATTTCATTTTGTGGGTTTTCATATATTTCATTGCCTTTATCCCTGGGTGTTTGCTGGCTCTTTTGATTCTATTATAAATTTTGTAATTTTTCTTTGAATATCATTTTTAGTTTATTGGTTGCTGGGACATAGAAACAAGTAAATTTTTACAAAAAAAAAAAAAGACATAATATTATCATTTTGCAGCTCCTAGTGAATTAATGTATCTAGGTATTGACCACCAACAGCAGTTCATGATGAGCTCCTGATAAAAGAACATAACGGGGGCAACGGCACCCCACTCTAGTACTCTTGCCTGGAAAATCCCATGGATGGAGGAGCCTGGTGGGCTGCAGTCCATGGGGCTGCGAAGTAGGACACGACTGAGCGACTTCGCTTTCACTTTTCACTTTCATGCATTGGAGAAGGAAATGGCAACCCATTCCAGTGTTCTTGCCTGGAGAATCCCAGGGACCCTGGTGGGCTGCCGTCTATGGGGTCGCACAGAGTCGGACACGACTGAAGCGATTTAGCAGTAGCAGCAGCAGCAATGTGAGTTTCGTCAAGTCTCTGAATCCAGTTGCCAATTTGTAGGGGACACAGAGACCCAAGGAGCATCTTCATCTTCCTCATCTTTCCTGTTGGAAAATCCTGCGTATGGGTCCAGTGTCCAAGTTCTTCAACAGAGCAGCCGTAACAGGAGAAAAAAAATCAGATGATGTGGAAAAGAAACAGATGAAAGCGGAAATGTGTGAATTAAAAAGGATTGAGAAGACAGCTTTTTTGTTTTTCTTTTTTTAAATGGGCAACTCTAACCTATAGTGTCTAAGAACAAATGGATGCATGTGTGAAAAGTTGCTTCCGTCATGTTCGACTCTTTGTGACCCTCCAGACCATAGCCTCCTGTGTCCATGAGATTCTCCAAGCAGGAACACTAGAGTGGGTTGCCACACCCTCCTCCAAGGGATCTTTCCCACCCAGGGATCAAACTTGTGTCTCTCGCATCTCCTTCACTGGCAGACAGGTTCTTTATCATTGCGCCACCTGGGAAGCCAATACCTACTGGGAATAATGAAGAAGAAAGCATGCTTCCAGGGTGGGGAGGGTGGTTGGGAGTAGGCACAGTGTTCCCAGTGAATTTCATTCTGAACCTTAAACTCGTGTTCAAGTTTGAACTCTGTTCCCCTTACATCCTGGAGCACAGTATTTCACCATTTATAGTTTTACACTTTGGTTCATCAGTTTCCTGATGCTCATAAGCACAGTCCCTGAGACCCCTTCCAAACAATATTTCCCTGCTTCCTTCTGAATAGGTAGAGATTGAAAGGTTTTACTTTATATTTTTGTAAGTAGAGATTAAAAAGTGTGAGTGCTATTTCAAATTAACCCCCATTAATTAATTTGATTTTTCACTGTTGATGATGTAAAAAAGCCTCAGATTTAAAAAAAGAATCTTTCTGAACACAAAATTTCAGAGCATGAAAATTCATAACTAGGTACAGCTATTCCTTTGATATATACATATAGACCTCTATATTAAGCATCAAATTTAAAAATAGATCACTAAGCTCATCAGTCCACAATTCCTTAGCCTGTCTATAGGCAGTTTGTATACCTTCTCCAGTCTATATCAATATATGCTAACTGTCTGGAGAAAATGGGATTATTGGAAAGGATATTTTCATCCAAGGAAAGGGACTGCTCACCTGACCTCACTGTCATCGTGCCTCACTCTATGGTGCCTTGTATTTCATAGAATTTTCTTTTTAGAAATTCTTCATAGAATTTTCCACTCTTGCCTCGATTAATTCAATAAATATTTATTGACTGCCTACTCTGTGCTGGGGGCCGTTCTAGGACCTGAGAATACACCTGTGAATGAAACAAAACAAGAACAATAAAATCCTTGCCCCAAGCAGCAGAATTAATAACACCATAAAATGAGATTAGCCATAAATAAGCACAGCATGTTCTAAGCATATTGTCTGCGAAATGACCTTGTTTTTCATGCCACTTTAAGTTCAACATATTTCCAAGAGTCAAAGAGATCATCTCTTTTGTTTAAAAGTTGAATATGTGAAAGAATAGTCAGTATCTTGCTCTTTACCATACTTTCAAATTGTCTCTGTTAATAAAACATTTTGGGGAAATATAATATTTATTATTTATTTCTAAGAGGGTATGTTCCTTTTCCTACAATAGGTAGGTTATATGAATCTTTAATTTCACTTTTATTAATTTCTATTATTAATCATAATGCTTAATCTTGAGTCTTTCATACATTTTATCCAACTGGCTTATCCCAAATCAACTTCCATCAATCTAGGTTTTCTACTGAGCTTATGGTAGGTGTTATAACACCGACTCAGCAAACACTGATTTTCTAGTTTTAATTTCTTTGGTCTGATTGTCCTTACTGTTTGGAAAAACCTGAAAGAATGGTTAATTTCTTTCATTTATTTCTTCTAGCAACTAACATAAAGCAGACGGGAGGAGTTCACTAAATGCATTTCTTTTCTGCTAAGTTCTAAATCAGAGTCTTCTTTATTTTTTTAATTGCTCAATTCTAGACTCATTAAAACTGCAGGATTCTTCATAACAAGTACTGAAAAAATGGCAATTTTTTAAAAGAAAGATTTTCATGTTAGCAAAAGTCCATTTCAATAGGACATTTTGTTAAGCAAAATATAATGTGCCCATGACATTAAAAATATACATACGTGAATTAAAAACTTCTTTCTCCCTAATTAGAGAAAGTGATCCTAAATCAACAGTCAGGAGGCCACAAGGTCTCTGATAGACAGAATTTATATACATATATATATATATGGTTATATATATATTTATAAATATAAATGTGTACATATTGAATACTGTTGACTTTTCTTTTTTCAAGAAGGAAAACATCAGACTGCAAATTTTCAACATCTAAGCTGTATAAAAATGTTAAGTGGGAAAAAACCGTTAGATCTCATTTTATATTTTCAGTTTTATGTGCCTATTCAGTTAATTTTACAAATACAACACAGATACGAGAGCTAGATTTGATGTGAAGTAAAAATAGATAAAAATGTACTTGTTCCATTGACAACTGGAGGTAAATTTAATATATACCTTTAATACTAAACATAATGTGACCTACAAGTCCATGTTGAATCCTAAAGCCACCATATTGATTATCAGCTTCCTTCTTTGATAGTTCAGACTCTCTCTTCTTGGACAACTGCCCGCAAATGGACAACTATTAGGCTACTTGGAGAGCTGATGAAAATGGGAGAAAGTGCGAGCACTTCCATAGAGCTGTTCTTGATAAAATTTAGAAAAGCAGTGCTTCCTCCTTCCTTTCTTCACATCCCCTTTTCTTCCAAACAATCTTTTACTTCACCCCCTCTCTTCACTCGAAGGCCATCTGTGGCCATCACTGTACTTACTGACCTTCCAGGCTCCTCACTGTGAAGCATCAGCCAGCCCTGTCCACCTTGAAAATACCTCAGGGCCTCAATTGTTTCTTTTTTACTGTCTTCCTAAGTAAAACTGATTTGTCCTGTGTCCCCTTCCCTCCATTCTCTTCATTCTGCTAGTTGACGCATGTAGATATATAGACAAAGACTGATTTAGACTAGATTCTTAATGGCTGACAATGACTTAAAAGGGTACCTCTCCTAGGCTAACTGAATTTAAGCCTGTAGTTCTTAGTTTTAAGGACATATTTTTTAGATCTTTCTCCAGACCAGCGATGGGTCAATGTTTCCCATAAAAGATCAGGTTATAAATGTCTTATACACTGAAGATGATATGCTTGGTTTGCTCAGCTCTGCCATTTCAGCTTGAAAGGCAGACTGTCTTTCTGAGACAGGAAGGGGGCAGGGCACAACCTTAAAACAACAACAAAAAAAGACAACCATTGAGGGTACTACATAAACTAGTTAAAACCAACTAGGTCCAAGATGGCAGTTAGCCTCTACTAGACCTCAGTCCTCAGTATACACTCATTATAATACATCAGCAGGTTTCCCTGATGGCTCAGCTGGTAAAGAATCCTCCTGCAATGCAGGAGACCCTGGCTTGATTTCTTGGTTGGGAAGATCCCCTGGAGAAAGGATAGGCTACCGACTCCAGTATTCTTGGGCTTCCCTGGTGACTCAGATGATAAAGAATCCACCTGTAATGAGGGAGATCTAGGTTTGATCCCTGGGCTGATCCAGGGATCCTGGTTTGATCCAGGAAGATCCCCTGGAGGCAGGCCTGTCAACCCATTCCAGTATTCTCGGCTGGAGAGTCCTCATGGACAGAGGGGCCTGGTCACAAAAAGTCAGACATGACTGAGTGACTGAGTGCATAGCACACCAGCAAGCTAAATGACACACCCATGGGCTCTATGACAGTTCTAGAGGTTGACCACAAAAGCCCCAAAAGTGGCCAGTGGTCCAATGCATGGAAATTTCCTCCTTTTCCCCAATTCTAATGAGTTGGAACTATCCTCCCACTCATTAGCTAATATCCTATAAATTGCCATAAAAACGGACAACCCTGTATCCTGTGGCCTCTTGCCTTCTGAGATGGCACACATAGAGTTGTCTAGGGAGTGTTCATCTCCCTGAATAAACCCTTCACTTTGTTATGGCTTGCTCTTGATTCTTCTCTGCCCAAAGCCAAAAGCCCACATTCAGTGGCCATCCCAGAGACTCACCTGAGACCTGGGATATGACCATCCTCTCAGGTTCTACTTTATTTCCTGCAACATTTCCATAGAATTTATGTATACAAACAAGAGGTGGGTTGGCATTGGCCTGGAGATCACAGTTACAAACACTGTCTAAATTAATTAAATAATTTGGGTGGGGATGAAGAGGACAGAGAGATCTCTTCAACCCCTATAAATCCATAACACATAGCTAATTATTCTCATGAAAAGTCTTCCTGAATAAGTGGCATAAATTGGCTCAGCCATATGTTCTAGTAACAATTATTTAAGTTACATTAAAGCCAACATCCACTGGATCATCAAAAAAGCAAGAGAGTTCCAGAAAAACATCCATTTCTGCTTTATTGACTATGCCAAAGCCTTTGACTCTGTGGATCACAATAAACTGTGGAAAATTCTTCAAGAGATGGAAATACCAGACCACCTGATCAGCCTCTTGAGAAACTATATGCAGGTCAGGAATCAACAGTTAGAACTGGACATGGAACAACAGACTGGTTCCAAATAGGAAAAGGAGTACATCAAGGCTGTATATTGTCACCCTGCTTATTTAACTTATATGCAGAGTACATCATGAGAAACGCTGGGCTGGATGAAGCACAAGCTGGAATCAAGATTGCCAGGAGAAATATCAATAACCTCAGATATGCAGATGACACCACCTTCATGGCAGAAAGTGAAGAGGAACTAAAAAACCTCTTGATGAAAGTAAAAGAGGAGAGTGAAAACGTTGGCTTAAAGCTCAACATTCAGAAAACTAAGATCATGGCATCTGGTCCCATCACTTCATGGGAAATAGATGGGGAAACAGGGGAAACAGTGTCAGACTTTCTTTTGGGGGGCTCCAAAATCACTGCAGATGGTGACTGCAGCCATGAAATTAAAAGATGCTTACTCCTTGGAAGGAAAGTTATGACCAACCTAGATAGCATATTCAAAAGCAGAGACATTACTTTGCCAACAAAGGTCCGTCTAGTCAAGGCTATGGTTTTTCCTGTGGTCATGTATGGATGTGAGAGTTGGACTGTGAAGAAAACTGAGCACCGAAGAATTGATGCTTTTGAACTGTGGTGTTGGAGAAGACTCTTGCGAGTCCCTTGGACTGCAAGGAGATTCAACCAGTCCATTCTAAAGGAGATCAGCCCTGGGATTTCTTTGGAAGAAATGATGCTAAAGCTGAAACTTCAGTACTTTGGCCACCTCATGAGAAGAGTTGACTCCTTGGAAAAGACTCTGATGCTGGGAGGGGTTGGGTGCAGGAGGAGATGGGGATGATAGAGGATGGGATGGCTGGATGGCATCACCAACTCAATGGACATGAGTTTGAGTGAACTCTGGGAGTTGGTGACAGACAGGGAGGCCTGGCGTGCTGCAATTCATGGAGTCACAAAGAGTCGGACACTACTGAGGGATTGAACTGAACTGAACTGAAAGACATTAAATGTTCAAAGTCTCTTTGCAATTTGCCTCCCACCTCCTGCTTTTATTTTTAAGTGTTATATAGCCCAGGAAATTCTACCTCTCTCCTTATAAGCAGACAGATTTCTTTTTATTACCAGGTGTCAAGCCAGTTTCTCTTTTTGCCTTGGCCATTAGAAAGCTTACAGAAAAGTATTGTGCTCTATCTCTGTAGCTTTTCTCAGTCTTTATAAAACTTTCTCATCTTCTTCCCCTTAGGCATAAAGTTTTTCTCTTTCATGTGTTGTTAATGGTTTATTGCTATGTTCACTGTAGTTACTTCTAGTTTATGCTGGGAAAGATTGAGGGCAAGAGGAGAAGAGGGCAACAGAGGATGAGATGATTGGATGGCATCATTGACTCAATGGACATGAGTTTGAGCAAACTCCGAGAGACAGCAAAGGACAGGGAAGCCTGATGTGCTGCAGTTCATGGAGCCACAAAGAGTCAGACACAAGTTAGCGACAGAACAACAACAAAGAAATAAAATTGAGACTGAAGAGAAGTGCTTGAGAAACATTTTGGAAGGAAGAATGGTGCTTTTGCTTCCTGGTGAAACTTGAAGCCACTTTGTAAGCCATGTCAGCCCAGCATATATGCTTTAGACTGGTGTATTTGGCCATATTTCAGGTTGAAAGAATTTCCCTACAATTGTGCCAATAGACAAAACAGTCTGTTAGTCCAGACGCCTTATGGAAGGTGTATCACTTTTCGTGTTTGTAAGTGACCTGACTCTGGCCACGTGGAGATCACATCTGACCTCTGCAGGTGGCTGACCGCCAGGGACGGGTCCCTGCTGAGAAGCTGCTGCAGCCAGGCCCAGCAAGCAATGCCCTACTGATGGTGCTGGCAGCCCAGGGCCACTGGCTGGCTGCTCCCTGGGATCTCCGAAATAATCAGAGGGCCTTCAGATGCCACCCAATGTGTTGGGGTGAAAGAAGAGGTGCAAGGTGAGGGAAACCATTGCTGAGCTAACCCTAACATGGAAGCATCCCCTCCTAACTCATCTCAAAGATCTGGAGGCAGCCTAGCAGCGGAGAGAGGCAGTGGGCTTGCAGTTGGCACAATCCAGTCTCTATGACAAGGCCTTTGACTCAACCACAGTGTGACCAAGGATAATTTAAAGCTTTAACCAAACTCTTGTCCCCCAGATAACCAACATTCAGCAGTAGAGGAATATTTCTTGAATGGGGGGATGACTCTCTCCCCCTTTCTCTCTCCCGTCCTACCTTCCACTTCTCTCAAATCCTAGCTACACAGCTGAGCTAACCTGTGGCCAACTCTTTAGAGTAATTAACTATTGAGTGTCAAGTCTCTCGTTAGATAAAAACAATCACGTTGGGGTAAATTGTGCATTAAAATATCAAGTGTTTATTATATACATATATTGTTTGTTATATATATATAAAGTATATGTTTCTATTATATATACATATGAATATGTGTGTATATATATATATCTATATATATATATATATATAATATTTACTAATGCCAATGAGCTTCCCTGTAGCTCAGATGGTAAAGAATCCTCCTGCAATGCAGGAGACCTGGGTTCAATCCCTGGTTCAGGAAGATCCTCTGGAGAAGGGAAGGGCAATCCACTCCAGTTTTCTTGTCTGGAGAATCCCATGGACAGAGGAGCCTGGTGCGCTAGTACATGGGGTTGCAAAGAGTCAGACATGATTCAGTGATTAACACTACTACTACTAATGCCGATGCATACATGTATTGTGGCCAAC
Organism: Ovis canadensis; assembly: GCF_042477335.2. NCBI lineage: Eukaryota > Metazoa > Chordata > Mammalia > Artiodactyla > Bovidae > Ovis > Ovis canadensis. The sequence continues at coordinate 22,676,995 of NC_091262.1, forward strand.
TACTTAGCAGTTAAATGCAATAAGGCACCTTGTTGCAACTGGTAGATATCTGATACTTTCAATTACCAATATCTCCAAATTACTCGAGGTAAATGTTTGGGATGTCAGACCAGTATTTTGGTACTGACCATGTCCCTCTTGAAAACCCTTTTTTAGGTACCAGGCAAATCCAGGCAGAAGTGTCATGGTCCTAAAGACTGCATTACTCAGATGTTGCCAGGGATGTGATGCTCTTCAAGGAAGTGAGTTAACCCCAGAACCCTTGAGGCCATAAACAGATCTCTTAGAGACCCCCAGCATGCTCGAGACCTGGCTGCAGGACCCAGGATCAGTTTTAAATTCTCCTTATACCCACGATGACTGTTATCCATTTGGGTTGTAGCTTGGGGTAGTACTCCCAGCAACTGAGTGCAGGAGATATCAAGACTTTGCAAAAACCCAGAGTTCCTAAAATGCATGATATAGACTACATTATTCCCGGGTCTGTCGTGTTGTTTTAATACAGTGCAGAGGAATCAACCACAGTTAAGCAAAGACCCTGGAACATATTATTGTGAATAAATGCACCGTTTCTATGAAGCTTTGAAAATACGAATGATAAAGCTTGGAAAAATGCCTTTATTTCTTTTTCAGTTCCTAAGGGTCAGAGGTGCCCCCGTCGAGAAGGCAGAGCTCTTCATGATGACACATCTTGTGATGAGACAGATACCATTGACTGGAGTTTTGTGAAGTGAGCGAAGAGGAGGCAGGGGAGGGCTGCTGGCGCCCAGTCAGGTGCTGTCCTCACGGCGCAGTCCTGATGTGCCATTGTGTTGTCAGGCTTCGCTGATCTTCAGATCAAAAGAGCTATCCATCTTCCCCAGATCTATACAGATCCGTCCTGGGTCAGAAGAATAATCAATACCCCTTAGTCCTCGCTTCACAAAAGCAAAGGAGCTGTTGGATTGTTTACTTTTAGATTGTGTCTTGATGAGGCATCATTAGTGGGCATGGTGGAACGAAACTGTGTGCGTGGCTAACTCCCCGGGTTACATTTCAGGATGCGGCATGCCACGCAGAGGCAAACCCACATGCGATGTTCAGAGAGAGTTCCCGGGAGCAAGGCGGCACACATGCCTGGGCTGGGAAGGCAGGACATAATGAAAAAGCTATCAAGGGTTAGAGATGAAGGGACATTAGAGACGAAGCAGCGCCAACTCCACATTTTACAGATAAAGAGATTGGGGCTCTAAAAGGGCATCAGCCTGCTCAAGGTCACTTAGTTGAATGAAGTCAATATGATATGATACACCTGCTTGTAGATACAGCATTCTTTCTAGCCTGTTATGGACAGTAGTTAGGGCTTATTACTATCGGTTGGAGTTTTGTATATTCTTGGCAGGTTGTTTTATTTTCTTAGTAAGGTGTAGGCTATCGTGGAAAGATAATAAGCTTTTAGAGTCCGAAGGTCTTGCATTCAAAGCCTGGCCTGTCATGGACAAACTGAATAATCTTCCGTGAGTTCCTTACCTCCAAGACTTCCTTACCTTCTTTGCCATCCTGAAGATAATAATATCTGCATCTTAAGGTTGCTGTGAGAATGAAATAGAAATAATAGTTAAAACTGTCTAGCATGATTCATGGCACATAACAGGTGTCTGACCTGTACTTACTTCCTACCCTCTCTCCCTTTCCTCCACTGTAGTGCAAGTTGGTTCTAGTTGATGAGAATTTGTCTTTTTCTTCCATAGCTACTCCTGGAATGCGAATAACAGAATTTCCGTCTGTCTGAAAATTTGCATAGATAGGTAGATGGATAGATAGATAGACAGGTATATATCCATAGGTAGATGGATAGATAGACAGGTAGATAGATAATAGATAGATAGAAGCATATATGCAAAATTGAATAATTTATACCCATAGATAGGGGCTCTGTTGGTAAAAAATCTGCCTGCAATGCAAGAGACCTCAATTTGATTCCTCAGAAAGATCCCCTGGAGAATGGATAAGCTACCCACTCTACTTTCCATTGTGGCTCAGCTGGTAAACAATCTGCCTGCAATGCAGGAGACCTGGGTTCAATCCCTGGGTTGGGAAACTCCCCTGGAGAAGAGAAAGACTATCCACTCCAGTATTCTGGCCTGGAGAATTCCATGGACTTATAGTCCATGGGTTGGCAAAGAGTCAGACACGACTGAACAACTTTCACTTTCATGCCCATAGATAAATGTTTGCCTATGTGTGCTAAGTTGCTTCAGTTGTGTCTGACTCTTTGCGACCCCACGGTCTATAGCCCACCAGGCTCCTCTGTCCATGGGATTCTCTAGGCAAGAACACTGGAATGGGTTGCCATTTCCTTCTCCAGGGGATCTTCCCAACCCAGGGGTTGAACCCAGGTCTCCAGCATTGCTGGCAGATTCTTTACTGAGCCACCAGGGAAGCCCAAATATACACATACACGTTATGCTTGATCAGCATATCCATACATGCAAGGTATATGTGCTCGCCAAGAGAACAATGGTAAAAGTTAAGTACCAAGATGTAAACTTTATTAACATTTCAATATAAATGAAGAGAAGCAACACAAATGATCTCAGATAATAAAATAAAAACAATCACCATGAGGAACAAAACTACAACAAAAATAATAACTAATATAACTGAATCCCACTGAGTCAAGATCCATAAAAACATAATATTCTTCAGAGTAACATTCCATGATAATTTCTTGAACCAAAGAATGGTATGATAGCTAGTTTCCCTGCGTACTGAAATAGTGCAGCTGAATTAGGCCTCTGTATCCCTAAAGGAGTTAAATCCTGGAGACAGAGTTGGGACAAAGGAGAAAAGAATAGCTTTATTGCTTTACCAGACAAAGGGGTCCACAGTGGGATAAAACTGCATGGCCCAACCTTGAGGGGGTAGTAAGAAGTTTTATTATAATGGTTTAAAAAGGGTGTGATCAGCTCATGGACAGTCTTCTCACTGGTTGGTGGTGAGGTAATTGGGAATCAGCATCATCAACCTTCTGATTCCAACTGGCTGAAATCTAGAGTTTGTGGGCAGCATACAGTTCATTTCTCCCATCAGGTAGGGGCTTCAGCATCTGCAGAATGGCTCAAAGATATTGTTATGTATATCCCTTAAGAGGGAATCGGAATCCTGCCCAGAGGCTGTACTATGTTTTTTTTTCTTTTTGACTGCTCCTCCCTTGTTTCCACATCCCCTCCATCCCCTAATCAGATGAGTTGGAACTCAGGGAAGGTCATGGAGACTGAATGAAGCCTATTCCCTGTAATCAAGAAAAAGAAGACACAGAAAGGACCCCCACTGGGTCCTGCTTGGTGTCAATAGGAGCCCTCAAGCTATTCCAAACTATCCCAACTGGAGAAGAGTCCAGAAAACTGAGACAGGTGAACCGAGCTGGCTGGCAGTCAGTATTCGGCTCCAGTTGGTTTATATTTTCAGTTTTCTCTTTAGTTTCCTTTTCCTGGATCTCGTTCCCCATGGTAGAAGGCAATAGGGTCAGTCAGCAAGAAGATGCTCAAACAGGCCTGGGAGGACATCACACAGAACCCTGGTCATGATCCTAACAGCCTCTTCTCGACTTTTGCCTGGACTCCCTATCAATGACTTCTGCAGTTATTCTCTGAAACTCAGAAAATTCTCCAAGATGTGTGTCCTCTTGGCCTCACACCTGCCCACGAAAATCTGCCTGTCCAATTTTTCTCCTACTAAGTCATTTACACTCAGATTTCCAGGTCTCTGGCTTGCAACCTAACTGGATGATCAACCTAGCTTTGATTTTATTTTCTCCGTAAAGCAGTGCCTCTATGTGGCCTCGGTCACTAATCCCTGGATGTCTCCCTCTTTTATTTGGATCAGGCCTATGAAACATTGTGTAGCATTCCCCTGGGAGTGAAAGTTTGCCTGCTGGGATTTCTGCTGTTCTTTCTTAGTTCTCACATAGTTCCACTTTGTGTTGTATTTGAAGGTCAACATCTCCTTTCAAACTTAGAGCTAATTTATGCTATATGCATCCTATTATCATTGAAACATAAAGAGGATAAACTGTATCATCGTTCAGATGTGATGGAAAAGAGAATCCAGCTCTAAATGACAAAAAGCAGGTGATTCAGAGGAATTGTCCTCATGCTTTGATGCCTTACTAAGTGTCTTGGGCATTCAGCCATCCATCCTCATGGCAGATCAGCAAGGATGGAGACATCATTTCTACTCTACAAACAATGAGTATGATGATGTGGAAGTTTACTCCCATGCCTAAGTAACACAGCTAAGAAGTAGTAGAGATCAGATTTGAACCAAGCTCTGTGAAGTGAAAGTCGCTCAGTCATGTCTGACTCTTTGCCACCCCATGGACAATACAGTCCATGGAATTCTCCAGGCCAGAATACTAGAGTGGGTAGCCTTTCCCTTCTGCAGGGATCTTCCCAGCCCAGGAATCAAACCCAGGTCTCCTGCATTGCAGGCAGATTCTTTACCAGCTGAACCACCAGGAAAGCCCAAGGATACTGGAGTGGGTAGCCTATCCCTTCTTCAGGGGATCTTTCCAACCCAGGAGTCAAACCAGGATCTCCTGCATTGTAGGCAGATTCTTTGCCAACTGAGCTACTATGGAAGCCCAGACCCAGCCCAATGAGAGTTCCCCATCATTCAACTTACCCAGCCCAGTCATATTCTTCAACAGTTCAGAATTTTTCTACAAACTTAGTTGCCCTTAGCAGAAGAGCCTGAACAGCATATTGATGGACCTCAAAGCCTTAGCCATCACCAAGAATATACTGTTCAGGCTCTTCTGCCAAAAGCAACTAAGTTTGTAGAAAAATTCTGGACCGTTGAGAAATACGACTGGGCTGGGTAAGCTGAACAGTGAGGAACTTTCATTGGGGTGATGCAGGAGCTGAGAAGCCTGGAGAATTAGCCTAGAGAAGAGAGCATGTAAAGGAGCAGGACTCAGGGCTCTCCTGCTTTTTCCTCCTGCTACTTTTTGTGAATATTCTTTCAGAAGCAACTCTGTGATGATGAGAAAAGAATGAGGTGGAAGGATGACACAGCTAAGAAGCACCTAAGACTACTTGAAGGAGCATTCTAACAAGTAACACTGTGCAAAAGTTTCTCCAAAGGAACCAGAGAGCTCCTTACGGCAACATGTGTTCTAAGTAGAAGCTTTGGATATCATTTAAAGATATTGTTAGAACACAGTCAGATACCTAAATGGCAGCTAGTATGACTGAGTGCTTACACAGTACCCGATATTCTCCTGGAGACTTTCCACATGTTTCAATCTTCCCAACAACACCCAAACCTGGATATTATCCCATTCGAAAAAAATGAGAAAACCGATGGTTGGAAGGGTGAAGAACTTGCTCTAACTGAGATCTGGGATCTGAGCCCAGCTAGCAGGCATCAGAAGTCCTGCTTTTATCCAAGAGGCCTTGAATGGCCCTGCTAACTTTGAGATTGTATGAAAACCACCTTCTCTTTCAAGATTAGAGGTAATAACTTCTCTGTCCCCCCACACTCACAACTGTTGTCCATTTATCATCAAATAGTGATCCTATAGTCTTATTTCTTTACCATGTCAATGCCTAACACATTAAAATGAACAATAACTGAGAATAATGATGAGTGTCCATTAAAAGAGAACAAATTAAAGCGAGATGACACGTCTTTACCAACACCTCTGCAAATGCACATGACAGGTCTCTGATACTTAAGGACGTATTCAAAGAAAATGCCACTTTGAACTATAAATTTATTTGCACTAAAGCAGCAAAGCATCGCCTGCCCCCTGCATCTGTCTCATAGGAGATTCAGAGCCCAGTTTTGACAGCTAGCTCTAATAATAAAAAGGTTTTAAATGTAAGGTATAACAGCATTGCAATCAGTGCCTAATCAGGGTTATGCTTTTCAAATTATATTGTGTCTGCCTTCACCTCCCGCCTAGTATTTGCAATAAAAACAGAAGTGCTTAAAAAAATCCTTGATCTGTGCACGTATATTTTTAATATTAATATGTCAGGCCAGTGGCAATAAGGATATTAGGGAAATGACGGAATTCTCCCCCAGCTGGACATGTTAATTGAGAAGCCAAGCCTGGGAGGCAAAGTTCACATTTGTGCAGATGGCGGGACAAAGCCGGGTGTCGATGCAGGTCAGTGTCAGCCCCAATCCAGGCTCTAATGGTTCAAGTCTCTGCTTTCTCTGCATCAGCTGGTCCCTCTGGGCTGTGTAGGTTGGGGAAGTCTGTCTCTCCAGTATTTTTTTTTTTTTTTTTTGCCCTTGACTCTGAGGTAGTAATTACTCTTGAGATGTCAATGTGCTTTCTTTTAAAAAGAGGGGGAAAAAAAGCAGAGGGAAGGAAAAAAAAGTTTAATCTTTCTGGTTGGAGGAAATATAAATGACACCTGATTCTGCCCTTCCCTTTCAATCCCCCAACAAAAATAAAAAGAGAAACCACCTTATTTGGGGAATGGAGAATGTTATAATCACTCCAAAATAAGGAGCTGAGCTCTTATGAACTCAAAACAGTGACAGACCCAATGCTTACTTCCTTGTTTATCTGGATAGCTTTAGACTTTATCCACATTTATTACCAATTTTCCACCCACAATGTATTGTTTTTAATATGATTTGTGTCTTGCTCCTCACCCATCAAATACAGTAGTATGGTACCAGCAGTCTTTAATAGTTTCCGTTCCTAAGTGATATAATTATTTATTATCTCTAATTAAAATTCAGAGTTTGGCTTTCAGCATGAGTCTGGATGCGAAGCCTGTTTTAATGAAAAGAGCAACTGTGAGCTCTCAATTTCTTTATGAAGGAGATAACTTATGTAATCACTGGTAACCTTTTTCAAGAATATTATCTCTCTATTTATAAAACAATGCCTTTTTTACTTTAGAAATTTTCATTTGCACATGAAAAAGACATGTTTGTTGATGCTTTTGACTGATGCACATTTTCCACTCAGGAATGCTCTTTTCAAATTGTTCCTATACCATTGAATTTCTCTTTGAAAACTCTAAGCTATGGTTCTTTAAAAGACATTCATACATATATATATATATACACACACACACGTCGATATACACGTATACATACACAGTCATTAAGAAAGTTTTCAATTGTTGGTTTCTTTTAAAATTATCTAATGTTAAAATTCAGAACCCGTTATGCTTCTGAAGCTGCTTGTAATAAGCAATGGCACTATTCTTTCCTCTGGCCATAGGCATAGACCTAAAAATCTTTTCTTCCGGAGAAGAAATCATACTGGTGTCTGTGATGCTGCTGCTGCTAAGTCACTTCAGTCATGTCCGACTCTGTGCGATCCCATAGACGGCAGCCCACCAGGCTTCCCCATCCCTGGGATTCTCCAGGCAAGAACACTGGAGTGGGTTGCCATTTCCTTCTCCAATGCATGAAAGTAAAAAGTGAAAGTGAAGTCGCTCTGTCGTGTCCAACTCGATGAGTTCTAGCTAAATATATTTTCAGGCTTGCTCTACAGTATTAGTAGCAGACACTTTTATTTAATTCAAAAAATTTGAATCACTGAATCATTTCACTAACAAATACACTTTGAGAAAAGAGGAACCACTTTCTAGTATTGGTGCAGAAATTTGTATTTGAAAGTTTTCTCATGGAGGCAAATAAGCCAGGGTTTAGACACACGTGTTTTTAAGTTTTGGTCATGTAACTCATAATGTCCTTCCCCAGGCTCTGGATTTTGCCATACCATCAGTTTATAATGAGTCATTATGATGAAACAGATGCCATGGTTTATCTACCACCTACAACAAAAGAAAATGAATAGATCAAAAGTTTTTTCCTCCCTGTTCTCACCTTCCTCAAGCCTCCAATAATTTCCATATCACTTCTAAGATCTCTATTTTTTTGAAAGTTAGAACCTATTGGCTGAACTTCTGAAATAAAGTGAGCAAGTTGAAAAACATTTTTTTCCTGGAGGTATTTTAAAATTTATCAGAAATTCACTGTTACTGTACCATCTAACCACTCCTGGGCTTCCCAGGTGACTCGGTCATAAAAAATTGCTTGCCAGTGCAGGAGAAGCGGGAAACGTGGGTTCGATCCCTGAGTCGGGACAATCTCCAGAGCAGGAAATGGCAACCCACTCCAGTATTCTTGCCTGGAAAATTCCATGGACCGAGGAGCCTGGCGGGCTACAGTTCATGTGGTTGCAAAGAGTCAGACATGACTAAGTGACTTTGAGAGAGATTACTTAAAAACATTCAAATAAGTGAATGCTATGTATAAAGAAACAAGTATGCACAATACTTTTTAAAGTATGTGAGTAAAAGTAAAAAGGAAAAATATAAAAGGAAAAGTATAAAGTATTAAATAAATCTATACATATGGGATGAAGTGTAAAGTTTCTACTGTCGCTTATATAATTCCATGTTGGTGTGAAACGTGGGAAGCCAGGCAGTGCTCCCAGGAAGTGAAGTCCTATTCACTTGCTAGATCAGAACTGCAAGCTAATGAAAGGTTGCCAAGGAGAGGATCCCAGTGGTTCAGTGGGTAAAGAACCTGCCTGCCGTGCAGGAGACACTTGTGAGATGGGATCAATTCCTGGGTCAGAAAGAGCCCTTGGAGACACATGAGACGTAGGCTGATTTCTGAGTTGGGAAGATCCCCTAGAGGAGGGCATAACAACTCACTCCCGTACTCTTTCTTGGAAAAACCCATGGACTGAGGAGCCTGGAAGGCTACAGTTCAAAGGGTTGCAAAGTGTTGGACATGACTGAGTGACTGAGCATGTATACAAACATATAATGTGTGTCATAAACATATAATTTATTTTTAAACCATTTGGATAAGCAATGGCTAAATCTTAAGTATTTGGTTAAATTTATTTTTTAATTTATCTAGTTTTATCTTGATTTATAACAAGTCCTACCAATTTACACTAGATAAATGAAGCCTAGTAAATACTTCCTTTTGCAATAACACTTTAACCATTCATAGTGAAACAAAACCTCCATCTTTTGTAGAAACTTTTGTTAGTGTAATTTCACATTTTAGGACATCTCATCATATCAGGTGAAACTACTTCCTACAAAACATCAGTGGAATAATTCAAAGTAACACGAACTATGCTGCTTCTTTTTATCTTTAACTCTTCAGAGTCATTTTGAAGGTAACATCCCTTCCTTCTTTCCTCAAAGCACAGAATTTATCTCACCAAATATTTTTTCATCTACTCATTCAAATGATTCCTGGTACCCCTGTTAAACATTAGTGCATTTTGCATTACTGTCAATGGTAAATCTAGGAAATTCTAAAATTAATTTTAGACTTGGTCCTCTTTCAGTAATAAGGAAAAAATATTGGCACACTATTGTCAGTGTTAATGCAAATAACAGAAGCCCTAGTGTATCCACAGACGATTCATTAATACTCTGATCAATTTGATTAACACTGATTCACCATGTACATGGGTTGTTACAGAATCTGTGTTGCATATGGTCAGTAACAATATAATTACTTACTGTAAACGTGTCCACAGATCTGGTCTACATGTCATGATTATTGCCACAGCATATTCACATGAAATTATCGGAGATATTCAAGTCCACAGTCTTTGACCACAGACCCAAGCAGGTGTTTGCTTAATATTTTAGTCAAAGATCAGTGAGTTAAAGGTTAGACCGAGGAGAGTGAGAATAGAGGGGTCACCACACTTGCAGGAGGGGGTGAGACTTGATCTTCTTGGGTCTGGAATAGTCGAACCCCAAGGTCACCCATTAGTGATCCTGCCGTTAAGGACTGTGAGATGTCAACAATAAATTCACCATGCCAGAACCTTTAACCCTCTTAATGCTGTGAACACCAGGAGCCAAGGCCAAAACCCAGAAGGAAAGGACCCAGGGAGAATTATTCACACAATTGTCTGAGGGACGTGACATTTATGCCCTTTAGGCTTTGCCTCCACTAAAGCAGACAGCTAAGAAAAAATGAGAAAGTTGTCTGATGTCCAAACTTACTATGCAAACAATACATCCGTGCATGGAATATAGACATGAGATAAATATGGTGCAAATAGCATTGTTCAATTGTCACATTTTCATTCTATCACAAGTGTTTTCAAGTAGCAGAGTCTTAACAGAAGATGCCCCCCACCCCTGCCTCCACATCTAGAAACAGTCACTCCACGAGAGATAGCGGGATTAACAGAAGACACTAGGAAATTTCTTTCTTAGTAAGAACAAGATTTGCATAGGAAAGACTACAGATTTTAAGAAAGCCTGATGCTTGGATCGCAGACATAATTTTGCTTAACATAACAATCACTTCATCAAGTAGTCAACTCCAAACTTATTGCAAGACTTAAATAACATGAACAAAAACAGCTCACCCTGTGTTGCCACAATCATTACTAAAGGAAATATGGAATCTTCCCCTGGTGGTCCTGTATGTCATAAATTGATGTATTCTGGGAGCAATGATCCCCACTAAATATCTTGTATGTGTGTCCTAATCATTTCTGAAACCCAATCATTTCTCAAATGTGTCATCAAATAGTTTTCAAAGTCAACCTTCTCCCAGCAAACATCCACAGTGAACATGCTTAAATTTCAACTAGCTATGAACATTCTGGTGCTACCAACCCCATTTTTAAACTCATAAACTCCTATTCCATTCCTCAAACACAGATATCAGTTCAACCCACTGTTGGAAAGCAGGTTTTCGTTAACATGCATAGGTCTGCGGGATTGAGAAAAATTAGCAAAGTCACTCAACACCTACAGAGTCAGAGTCACACTGAAGCAGCGATCTAAACAAAGGCAGAGCCAAAACCAAGAAGTGACGAAGAATTATTTTGTAGGCTGATTTTTCAATAGTGGATTCACTCATTTTTTTAAGTCCCTGGAATACTCAACAGCAATGTTAATCTGTTATTATTCTTATCCCCAACTTTGAGTTATGGACCATCGAACATTCATCAAGTCGAGAATCTTTCATGAACAAATGCACCAGTTTAGATGATAAATTACATGATTGTTCTATCTAGAGGTCACAATGTCAAGGCAATGACATAAACTGCTAGATCTGATTGGCTCCATACAAAGGACTAAGAACCTACCCCTAAGGAATTTACAAGGCAGCAGGTGGGAGAGAAGGGAAGACTGTTCCAGGCTCAAAGTGCTATGGGAGCCAAGAGGAAAAAGAAATAAATCCAGCTTAGGAAAATTCACTGTGGCGCTATACCTGTAAAAGAGAACCGTGGTGCAGAGGGAACACCATGGATTGGCTTAGAAGTCGATGCGTGTGAAACAGAGAGACAGACCAGGACAGGAAGACTGGGGCATGTGGTGGGTACTTTGAGCATCAATTAAGGAGTTTAGATCCATTCTGTGAGCAACTAAGAGTCTGAGAAATTTTTAGCAGAGGAGTTATATACTCGGATATCTCTTTCAGGGGTCTCTCATATATATACACACACACACACACGTATATACATGTATATATATATATATATATATATATATATATATATACTTAGTCATGTCTGACACTTTTGTGACCTTTTGGACTATAGCCCAGCAGGCTCCTCTGTCCATGGGATTTTTCAGGCAAGAATACTGGAGTGGATTACCATTTCCTTCTCTATAGTATATATATTATTTTCTAGGCTAATTTTTCAAGAGTGGATTCATTGATTTTTTTTAAAAAATCCATCGGAACACTGAGCAGTGATGCCAGCGTGTTACTATTCTTATCCCCACCTTTGAGTTATAGACCACCCACCCATATATATACATTTGCTCTCATTCAGTCATCTAAACAACTCTAAGACGCAGGCATTGTTATTATGGGTGTTGCTATTATTATTCTTTCACAAATAAACGTTATGAAGGAGACGAAGTTACTTGCACAGTCAGCCAGGACCAGGGCCTGTATTTGAACCCAACTTTGCTCTGGCTCCATCATCTTGCATGTAAAACTGTCTCTGGGGAACAAAGGCAGCGCTTAGAGCCAGCATGCTTTGAGAGGTACACACATACCACTTCTATTTTGCTATTCTGGAAAAACCCTGCATAGTACTTTATTTTTATAATTATTCAAGCCAGTAGAACTTTCTGATTTCCTTTTTGTCCTTTGGAAAAAAAATAAATTGACCTAGAGACTTAGAAGAAGATGCCACAAAAATACTCCTGTATGGGTTGCTAGATTTCAGGGGGCACATGAATTCAATGTGCCCCTTTATTTTCAGATTTAAGAAATACTTATTAAGTACTTATTGTTGTTTAGTCGCTAAGTCATGTCCAACTCTTTTTTGACCCTATGAACGGAGTCCACCAGGCTCCTCTGTCCATGGGATTTCCCAAGCAAGAATACTGGAGTGGGTTGTCATTTCCTTCTCTAGAGAATCTTCCCAACCCAAGGATCAAATCCACACCTCCTGCATTGCTGGCAGATTCTTTACCACTTAGCAACCTGGGAAGCCCTTAATTAAGTACTTGCGCTGTGTGTGTGTGTGTGTGTGTGTGTGTGTGTGTGTGTGTGTGTTAGTCGCTCAATCACGTTGGACTCTTTGCAACCCCATGGACTGTAGCCCACCTGGTCCCAGGCCCTTTTGTCTATGAAATTCTCCAGGCAATAATACTGGAGTGGGTTGCCATTCCCTTCTCCAGAGGATATTCCCAACCCAGAGACCGAACCCAGGGCTTCCGCACTACAGGCAGAGTTTTTACCATCTGAGCCACCAGGAAGTATTTGTATCATTTCAATTTGTGTTCAAAAGAACCCCCCTCCTTAGTACTATACTGATCAGATAGAAAAACAGGGGCTCAAAGGGATAAACGTAATTTCTCCCAAAATCAGTCTAACAAACAGTGGCATTGTTGGGATTACATATGCAGCTCCAGGGGCTTCCAGCTGCTTCATGAATCTAATCCCAGGCTCTCTCTCTCCGTTCCTTGGGGTAACACGAACGGACTCTCGATTTCGCCAGACTCCATGTGCTTCTAAACAATATTTCACAAATCACTGGTGTATACAACACAATATGCTACTTGGATTGCTGGGTCCCAGACTAAATGAACTAACAGTGCTGGGTTGTAGTGTAAAAACCCACAACTGTCAAAGTCTTCCAAAAAGAGACAACTTACAGACTCAATAAAGCCTTTCTTTCTGTCATCCTTTCCATTGCATGAGTCAAACAAAAAATCTAGCAAAATTAAAAACAATAGAAACATGAATGAAACAGCAAACATGAATGAGACAACAAGCTCAACAGGGAAGAAACAAAATAAAACTCTCTTCTCTAAGTGGATTTAGAGCCATATTATCAGCCTAATGAATGAACACCCAATGGCTTTTCCAAGAAAACTGTGAGCATTCATTTCTCTGAATCTGTCTAGAGTTACAGAGAGAAAGAAGAAATACATGTTGACCCCTTGTGAAAATATTGATAGACATTTGAAAAAAAAGACCCTGAATCATGATCAATTAAAGCCCAACTCCTGGTGAGGTTTGAGAATATTTAATGCATCTTCCAAATCTGCCCCCTTGTCAGGCACACTGTGAAAGATGCTGAGCGCACCTGTTTATTTTCCTCTCATTACACAAGGGTATATTTTCGGTTGGAATCATTAGTTCCAACAAATGAAATCTCTATTTTTATTCAAGCAAACATGAGTTGTTTAAATGATTCTGCAAAAGGAGGATATGCACCAAAGACAACAAAATTATGACAACAAATTACATAAACTTTTTTAAAATCTCAAGTTATATTTTTTCCCTGAAACTAAAACATCTACAATATGTTTCCATTTTGGTAATGTGTATATTGTTGGGAATTTTTTTTCTCCCAACTTCAAACATCTTTTGAAAATAGCACACTTTTTTTTTCCTAAAAATAAGAAATGGCTCTAAAATGAGAGAGGAAAAATATGCTTGTCTAACCATAATATTTTAGAAAAAAAAAACAAACCCAGCTGCTTTAAAAACAGAAAGACAAAGAAAGTATATTTCACTATAAATTATTCATTGCACTCATTTGGATCAATATTTATAGATATTCACATTTTTTATATAAAGCTGGAAAGATTCTTTTAAATGTCATAATTCCCTCCTCAAAGCCATTGTTAGAAGCACAGCTTAGAGCTGGCAATAACTGAGCACCACTTGAGGCTTATGCCCTATTTTTTCTAGCTTCAGCATCAGGACAGCTTGACATACTGTGGGTTTCTGCCAGTGTCCTAACCAGATCATCTCATTGCTGACCTTCTACATTCTGTCAAATGGCTGCATTTTATAGAAACAAACAAAGAAACGGGTCACCCTTTCCCACTGAATAAGAATGGAAATGTGGTCACTAGCATGATTCACAGAATTTAGGTAAAGTATAATTGCATTTAATCCTGTGAACCCACATTAATGGAGCAAGGAATATGTTCCTTCTAAACTGGTCTGGGGGAGCCGTGGTTACACGTCACAGCTTTCAGAGGACTGCTTTCCTATGTTTGGTTTGCTGGGGACCAGTCTGAAGATGAGGTTTAGAATAGAGAGGGGGTCAAAGCAAAAAAACGCCCTGACAGCATCAAGTCTTACCTGCTTCAGTCTTTTCATGCTCCTGAAAGCTCAGATTTTCCTACGTTGAAAAAAAAGAAAATATCAGCACCTCCAGAGCTCTTCTTGAATCCTTTGCTAGGAGCATGGCTGCAGTGAAAGAAAGGTGGGTTTCAAAAGCTCTTACAACTATTTCACCTGTCTGGCTTAAGACCCAAAAGAAGATTTTCTCCTTGTACCATCAGAAAAACACTTTGCTTGTACCTTTCTCAGTAGGACAGTACAAACAGATTTAAACTATTTAAAATAATATGGAAATCACATTCTTTTCTTGATGACCTGCCCTTCTTTATTACTTATTTACTTATATTTAACTGGGGGGAAATTGCTTTACAATGTTGTGATGTTTCTGCCATACGTCAACAAGAATCATATCATGCCAGAGGTATACATATGGCATATGGCCCCTCCTTCTAGAACCTCCCTTCCATGTCCCCCCCATCCCATCCCACCCCACCCTTCTAGGTTGTCATAGGGCAGCAGATTTGAGAGCAGTTGGGTAAGAAAAAGAGTTTTGGAAATTCTAAGCAGAGTGAAAAAATTTAGAGATCATCACGGATACTATTAATGACTATACAAACAATTTTCTATTATATTGAAGAGATGAAGCCAGTGAATTTGCATAATTGTGGATGGTTTTATGCGAACCAAAAATGAAATCTAAATGTCAAAGTCTAGGAGATAGTGCAGCCAGGTACCCTCATCTGGGTCTTGGAAGCCTCATCTTCTTGTGTCACAAATGGGCACTCCCAAAACAATGGTTGGGCTTTCAAAGAGCAAGAGAATTCAACAACAGTGTTGACACTGAATGCTACTGTGAAAAACTCTTGCGCCTTTTATTCTTGGTCTTAAAGTGATCCCTTCATTAAAATGGTCCTTTTCAATAAATGCATTGCCTTCCCAAGTAGTAACAGCAATTCGGTCACTGACTGTATCAGGGTATGTAATTTACAGTGTTTTGTTAATGATTTTAGCTGCAGAATGCTTTGGCAGTCTTCAGGTTGAGGGATGTTACATCAAACAATCACTAATATCAAATAATACCTTTAAACAAAAATCACTCTATGCAAACTTTGATACATATCAAAAGAGTTATGACAACCCTTCTGGAAAATGATTGATGTAATCTGAGCATGATTTTTTTTTCCCTGAGTAGGGTACAAGTCACATTTTAGCGAATAAGAAAAAAGCATTTCAGTTATATTTATTTTTCCAATACACAGATCCATCTCCAATTTCAGCTACTTTTTTCCTCTTTCTCAATCAAAAAGCATGCTAACTCAGGGCCAATACACACCCTTTCTATTTCTGTTGTAGCCCCCCTGTGTCTCCAGAGACGGCTGATGGAGTTCAGCATCTTGCTTGAAGCCTGAAGCCATTTCCTCAGAGTCTTCCCTACAAGACTCCAATGCCTCAGTGACTTTCTGCTTCAGCAGTTCCATCTTTGGGGCACGAAGATTGATTTTCTTTCTTCCTACAAGTGAAAGTCCAGAGTGTGAGCCCCCCCGCCTGGTACCCAGAGGGACCGACAATACAACCACCAGGATCAACTTGAAAAACTCGTCCAGCGGGAGCCTTCCCACCACCTCTGTGCTTCTCACTAGGTTAAGTGCTCCATATATCAATGAAAGCAAGCCCTGCTAACCCGAGTTCCCACAGTAGCTGCCTGCAAAAAGCTCAATTTTTGCAACCCTCCGTGTCTCCTGCATAGAAAGTCTACAAGCCGCATAACAGTACACTCATGGACACTCAGGATGGATTTTGGTATGGGGGTCTGAAAATCACGCCTTGGTCTATGACTGTGGTGAAAATAACAAAGTGTTTAATTGATCAGGAGATCGTTAATGCAGCCGTACATGTATGTACACCTCACAAATACGTATGGTATTTTTTAACCCTCAGATTTTTTTAACATGTAAAAAGACTGCTTAGAAATAAAAGTTCTCATGTTTCAAAACTAGGGAAGTCCCTTTTGAAACAGACTTGACAGTCTTAGGGAAATATTTGGATTTTTAATGGACACAGTTGGAGAAAGGAAAAGACAAGGTTTAGTGAGCATTAATAATATATTTGTTTGCAGGTGGATTTTTTTCTGTGCCTTAAGAAAGTACTTTTCTCTTCTATGCCAAGGAGAGTGATAGAAGAACACGGCAATGGAGGTAGATAGGGGAAGTTTAGAATTATAATCTGAACACACACGAAGGAGGGCAACCAGATTCCACATTTACCAGCAGTGTGGACCTATACATTTAGTTTAAAAGTACCATATTATTTTCCTATGTACAAAATAATGTTATGTTCAATTGATGTCAAAGGTATGAGAATAATGATATGGTGTGTTTCTTAAGCTCTAACTAACTCTTTGCAAATAAAACAAATAGTAATGTTTAGAAGAGCCCAAACTAAAAAAGCATTCAAGTTACTTTAGTAGAAATTACACTATGATCTTGGCTAGGATGGGTGTTTGTCATTTCCCCATCATTATTTGACCACTGATGTTTTATAGAAAAAAATTTCAAAAAAATCTCCCTTTAATCCTTTGAAAAACAAATCAAGAGAATAAATATTGCCTTGAACTAAGCATAAAAAACACTCTGAAAATGGTTATTTCCAGGACTTCCCTTGCAATACAGTGGGTAAGACCTCACCTTCCAATGCAGGGACTGAGGGTTCAATCCCTGGTTGGGGATCCAAGATCTCACATGCCTCAGGGCCAAAAAAAAAAAAAAAACCATAAAACAACAGAAGCAATGTTGTAATAAACTCAACAAAAACTAAAAATGGTGCACACCAAAAAAATCTTTTTAAAAATGCGTCATTTCACTATTTTGAACTAATCCAGAGTTTACTGAAAGTTGATTACATTGGTACAATATTTCAAATTTGAAATTTACAAAAAATAACTTACTATAATGTGGTCTGTCTTTAAAACCATCATCTGTAACACACATCTTTAGAAAAATCACTGCTATATCTTCTGATGATATATTAATATTAAATGTGGTTTGTTTTATTCACAAAATATTTATAGCATATTTTGCTTTCTATACTGTACCCACCTAATAATTTTGGATAAAAGTTACCAAATAAACATTCTTTATCATGTCAAATGCATACCAGTCGTTTGCTTCCTTTATGAAGTCTCTCACATTTTCAAAAGACCCTATTGAAATAAAATTTGAAGAAAATGTACATAAATGAAGCTGGAAAGAACCGCTCCAATGTCTGCAGATTTAAATGTCAAATTCCTATCAAAATTTATCACAGTGATAGGGAAGCACATAAACTTATTAAGAAAAGGAAGCACATTTATCTTTAATAATAGAAATAAAAGAACAGAAGAGGTTTATTGTCCTTCTTCCACCCTCATTAGCAAAATTCTAGCAAGCAAACTATCACAAGTAGTGTTGACTTAGCCACATTTTTGGGGGGGGAGGTGGGAGTGGTGGTGGAAAGGGTAGATTAAAATGATATATGTCAAATATTAGTAGCCTTTTAAGAAGTCATCGCCCATGGCCCTTAACCCCGTACAGATGGCAAATCAGGTGCAGAGCAAACGAAATTAAGATGATAGTGTGTTGACAGGAGCAAGCAGATTCCAGTTTTCATCTCTGCAGACAACAGGAATGACATCACATCTTCTCAAACTGACACCTTAATGAATTTAGCAACACCTGAACTTTTCTGGCACCGGACACCTTTGACACCGGTAGGTCCTTCTGTGTCAGTAATAATAGGATTCTGTATCACTCCCCAACTCTGTATTTGATGGCAGAATTACCTTATGGGCCCTAACAAGTTGACAGGGTTTCATTTTGCTTCCTCTTTTAATGACATCTTCTTTGCAGGTGAACTGGAGACGTAATGACTTCCTTTTTTGTCCTGGAGGATTCCTAAATGTCATTAAGAGACCCAAGACATCTCAATCTGGCTTAATGCAAACAGGAAGCCAGGGTTTTTAAAGGTGAAATGGATCTTGCTAATGAAGAAGTATCGCTCTTCCTGGGGCAGGCAGCTTGTTAGTTCGAGTTAGGTGAGTGTCACAGGTTAGGGTTCAAGCGTGACACGGGGTGTGACTCAAGATGTCATATTTTATTTACTGGGCTTAAAAAAAAAACATCATCTAATGCTTGGGCAATAAAAACAGGGAACCCTTTCTGCATTAGGCAGCAATCCGGAGAGAAAGGTAATGAGCTCTTGCCTCAGAAATTTGCAATGATGGGGTCCTCATGATGATCAAGTTCAAGTATGTGAACTTTAAATCTGTAAATGGTAAAGCCACCCTGTAAATACAACTGCCTATTCATGGGACCAGAAACTCAAGTTTTCTGTTTATCTCGCTTCTTCAGTCTTTTTATTTTTCCCATGAGTGTGACTCAATAGTTACATAGTTGTCTCTTTGTTTCCTTCCCTCTTCTTTTACACTATAAAACGGCAAGAAATACAATACTTGTGGCCATCATGAATTTGCAAAACGGTCCTGAGGCCCAAAGTAGGGTGGAGAGGAGGCGGCCCAGATTTAAAAACTTGGCAGCGTTCAGAACCTCCTACGCATTTAAATCATTTCGAAATTCTCTGCTTCGCTGGGTTTTTTTCTGATATTACTCACTAGCTAGTCACCATTTGGGGGAAATATAAGAATGGAAAATACGATTCATACAATGACATAAAATCCATCGTAGATGAATAAAGCCAAGCCTGCCAGCAAAACCCACCTTAAACATGGACATGCTTGCCCAGAGCTGAAAGGGTTAAAGAGACACCGTCTCAGCTGTCAGCTCAGGGGCACCGTCAAATTACAAATTACACCAAAATATAATGTCCCAAAGTATTAAATGATAATGTTTCCAGCCCATCTGATCTAATGAGCAGATTCTACTCGCCTCTCCTTTTTTTTTTTCTTTTTACCTTCAAATCTCTAATTAGCACAGACAAAACTTTTTGCATCCAGAGGTTCGTGTGAAAATTCAGAACCTCACCCTTTCAAGAGAGGGCTCTGCTTGCCACAGAACTCCCCTCTTTTTCCTTGTCTGCGGGCTGGAATCCCTATAATGATCAACTGTTAGGTTTGCCCCATCTCCCTTTATGGAACAAAAATTATTCCTTCAAAGATGAGGAGGGTTTCTCAATTAAAACAGTTCTGTGAGTCACGGCCTCTGTGTCATTTTAGGCAAAGCACACAGTCCCATTTGGTTCTAACAGGTAAAATAATGACTTCTTCACCTGTCAACGGCTAGCTTAAAATTCCCACACATGTAGGCCATTTCTGTTTCATCTGTTCTTTGAATTTCAGCTGCTTTGCTTTTCAATGCCTCCGTTTCACTGGTGTCTCTTTTGTGTCGGAGACGCTCACACTGGGTTCTCCCTCTTTGGCGCTGGGCTTTCTTTTCACAGTGACATTTCAACATAAACAGTCAATATTCATTACCTCAAAGGAGACTTCCCTCCTATTGCTGACCAATTAAATACCAGCTGAGATAGGCAGACAAAGGTAAAGCAGTTGTAACACAAGACAGGCTTCGAGCATACTTTCTGCTCTCTTAAAGGAAGAAAAATTGTCATCAAAACAAAGAAAGCTGGCGGTTGAGGGACTATCTCTAGCCAAGAGACACAATTCCGTGGGATATTATGGTCCCCTATCTTTTCATCTGGCATGCTGCAGAGTGTGGGGGTTTTGGTATTGTGTGTGTGTGTGTGTTGTTTTTAATAATTCAGCACCATGCATTTTTGAGGTTTCACTGAGAAGGACAATCAGCCCTTAATTAGTTCCTGACTGAAGATGGCCATATTGGCATAGGCTGTTTATTCAGATGCTGGTGGACCTGACCTTTATTTTCTTCCTCTGCTGACTAATTTGATTTAGCTTGATTTCTGTATTTCTCCACCACGCAAGAGCAACTCAGGAGGTGCCACTTAGAACATCTGTTGAGACTGAGCCCTTTATGGTGAACTCACCGCTGTCTCAAGAATTACTGGGAATGGCTGGGAGACCCGTCAGCAATGTCCTCTGAGCTGGCATTCATTTTAGGGGGTTGGGGGGTGGCAGTGTTCTGATTATTTCCTTGAATCATTAAATAGTTCAACGCCCTTCCCGTCCATTCCCCCCTCCCCCACACTCACACCTTCCAAGACACACCTAAAGATGTAGGGCACTTGGAAAACCATTCGCTTTAGGAAAGCTGGAGAGATTTTTCTAAAATACTTCTGCAAATTTCAAACTATTCCTCTTTCTTCTTCTTCTTCTTCTTCTTCTTCTTCTTCTTCTTCTTCTTCTTCTTCTTCTTTTTTCTTCTCCCCACAATTCTGGGCAGCATGCCTGTGCCAAGCTGCAAGAGCTTTCTTCACCACACATGAATTGTGTAGTAAATAGGGCATTCGGATCCTTCCTTTGTGAAATCATTCCCCTAAAAGCCATTTATTCCACCTCCACCAAATGTCTTCCTCTTCCGTGGTGAGGGAGCCACATGCGTGCTGACTTTTATACTGGAAACGTAGCCTAGATTTAAAGGCTTGTAGCCCAAACTGCTATCAGGACTGCCATCCACAAACTCAACATTTTCGGAAGGATTCATTTAGATAACACATTCCATGCAAAGTGTGACCTTAAAGCAGAAGGTCGCATGTGGATGAAGTACACCCATGCCATTCATTTTCATAAGCAGGCATATGCATCCTAGCTTGGTCATTCATCCTAAAAGGCACTGCAATATTTCTGAAACAAACAAACAAACCAGAGTCTCTCTGAATGGCAATCCTTACTCAGCTTCCTTTAGAAACAGAATTAAAATCAGTGCCCAACAGTCAAAGCAATCCATTGTCCAAAATTTCCGTCTTATTAATCAGCCGCTTGAGAGAAGTGAAATACCAGTTTCATTTTCTGAGAATCCCTCTTTATTATTCTGTTTCATCTTGTGAAAATGAAGGGGCAATTGATTCAAAAAGGTAAACTTTTTTCTTTTGGTATTTTCTTCCTTAATAAAGGAAAAGAACTTTCACTCAGGAATAGTAGCTTCGTTTTTTTGGTTTGTTTTTTTTTCCTCCCAAGCCAGATTAGGTGAATTTAATCATCAGAGAATTTTATTTTCCATGTATGCTTCCAGCAGCTAGAGGGCACAAAAGAATGCTTTTACCTTGCCTTGTCTTTTTTTTTTTTTTTTTTTTTTCAAATCATGGAGTGGAACTATATAGACTCAGAAATAAACAAAAATACAGGGAAAGTGGTGGATGTATGGCACCTTCCTTCCTCAGATGTCAATGTCTTCATATGGTCTTTCCAGCAAGAATCCAAATTCCTGATGGCAGTAATAAGTGACAGGGAAATGCTGGAACTTCACCTTCCCAAAAGAAAGAGTGAATTCCAAAGCATGAGAGCCTCGGACGGAGGCATGATAATTCCAAGTCTGGCCCATTGTTATGCTTCTGAACTATTTTGTAGAGCTCTGTTCAGAAGCAATCTAAACATATGTTTAACCTTTATCATTCTAGCATCTTAAATATTAATGTTGGTGGTGATTCTGCATGAACAACATCTATTATTTTTGCACTAATAAGAGGCTTACAAGAATAAACATGAAAAGCTTGGAGCAACCTTCCTGTCAATTAAGAAGCAGTCAGTAGTACTTCAAATGAACAGTTCCGGCAGACCTGATGGCAGGTGGAATCCTAGTGGAAATGCAGGCTTCAAGAGCCACAAAAGACGCTCCAACTCATAACTCTGAGTTTCACTAACCATCCCCTCCACACATTTATATACCCCTCATCTTGTAAAGCAAGTTACTAAGACTCCATAGTAAAAGGCACTCTTTTTTGGACCATTTATTTGAAAGCGTGATAGTACTTTGGCATTTTTCTGCAAGAAACACTGATAAACCTCAGGAGGAGTCACATCTGTTGCTGGAGTACAAAATGGGTTGGGCCTCAATAGCATAATATATATAAACACTTTTTCCCCCTAATGAACTGTACCACCCCCTTAGGCATAAATGAGTTGGATCTGGATCGAGTGCCATTTGCCAAATTGTAAATTGCCTACATTTATTTTGGGAGTGCACTAAACAGAGTGCTAATTGCCTTGTTTAGCACTTTTCTTTCTTTCATTTGCACTGGTGTAAAATCTTAGTAAATTAACTCAAGGCTTTTATTATGTAGGTAGCATTTGAACAACCAAGAATTAGTGAGGAGGCAGCATGAAAGGACTGATAAAAGAGGAGTTGGCTCTACCCATAATGCCATTTATATGTCCCTTGAATTAAAAGGATGGAATTAACTTTTAATCCTTGGGCTTTTTAAATAGCTGATGTTAACACAGAATGTATTACGCAGCCATTTTATTCAAATTTGCTCACTTAAAATGGGTAGAATGTTAACAACCATGATCGTATGTGGAAAGTGCAGCATGCTGTATTCATATACACAAGTGTTATATATTAAGATTCATTCCAAATAGCAATTTATGTAGTTGCAGTCAATTGCATAGTCAAGATTCCAGCTTGTTGTCAAAGACAAAACACTCCAAAGTCATTAACATCCGCTGCTGTGCGGAGGCCTATGTAAAACGAGTTGGGAGTCTCGTTGCCATTCCTAGCAGACAGGTGTGCACTTCAGAAAAGCCATCATCAGCTTTAGCGCCGCCCAGAATGTGCATTGGCTGTTTGACTGCAGAGTATGGAGGCAAAATAGCCCCCGGAGGCGGCAGGTCTTGTACTCTTACAGGTGGCCTCTTATGGGGCGTGAGGGGGAGGAGTGTCCAGGGAGCCGTGGAATCTTGCAGAGACAGATAAACAGATTTTTCTATTTTCAGCATTCTTGGTTCGACTCCGTTCTTGGTTCACTCAGTTTTCCAGATCCTTTTAAACCTAAGGCTACAAATTTTTGCTTTCAAAAGAAAAGGAAATATGTTGCAAATGGTGATTTAAGATGAAAAGCAATAAAAGCCCATCATCTTTGATTTTTTTTCTTCATATTTTTTTATGTAAAAATCGAAAGTTTTGTTTAGATAGAAGTTTGCCAATATGAAAAGCTGAATGATGAAACAAAAATTGACTCAGTTCCTTCTAATCATTTATATTAACCTCCCATACATAGAATTCTTCAGGTAATTACAGGGAGGCTAGAGGAGATACTTAAATGAGGACAAGTTCTCTGGTTTTTAAGAAGTTCGACTGGGCCTTGATTTTGATGCACATTGATTTTAGAAATATTTTTCAGGAGAGGTATTATTTATGTTGTGGGGGATGGCAGGGGGTACAAGTGTCCTTGCTCAAGGTAGTGGTGATACAAGAAACTTTTAAAGTATAGAAAGGCAGTCAGTATTTGCTATGTTGAAGTCATAATGAATCCAGTTAGAAAATAAATTCGAGTCTTCATCATCTTATTAGCAGAGAAACAACAATATGAGTTTTATACAATACTCCCTAGAAATCTAAGTAGCATCAGTGATTTGTTTAAAAGGTAATATGCTAATGGAACAAAAGGTTTTGAACTCAGGCAAACATTTCTGGATTCCAATTTGAGCACTGGAACTCTGGCCTCTAAAAAATGACCTCACGTTTTTTATTATTTGTTTCTTCGTCTCTAAAACAGGTGACAATACCGATGTGTAAATGCTGCAGTGACAATTCTATTAATAAGACAGTGTATAAGTTTCTAAATCAGAGTACGTATTCCATAGAAGTTCATTCCTCTTCTGATCCTCTTTTTATTTTTGCTCACCTCTAATCCTACCTCTTCATTTAGCTAATGAAGCAAAATTCCCACTTGGATAATAGAAGGTATAATAGTATGATTACTTTTGTTCTTCCAGTGTGGAACTTGATAATAGAACTCCTCAATAATAAATACCTGAGGAAAGAATAAATGAATGAGAAAAAAATCAGACAACGTTTTAATTATTGAGGGTTCCCTGGTAGCTTAGCTGGTAAAGAATCTGACTGCAGTGCAGGAGACCACACTTCTATCCCTGAGTCAGAAAGATCCCCTGGAGAAGGCATAAGCTACCCACTCTAGTCTTCCTGCCTGGAGAATCCCCATGGACAGAGGAGCCTGACGGGCTACAGTCCATGGGGTCGTGAAGAGTCGGATACAATTGAGAGACAGCACTACGTAATTATTGAAGATACTTATGTATTATACTAAAGGCTTCATGATGAAACATATTTGTAAAATTTCCAGGCTACAACTAAGCATGGCATAATTATTGAAGATGCTTATGATTTACATATATACATATATATAATAATAATAAACATGATGAAACATAATTCTGAAGTTTCCAGACCAGAATGGTTTGGAGTCATTTAAGGTTCAACACACTTCTTTAGAGATACTATGTGGTTTACCTATCACTTAACACCAAATTGTGATTATATGTAAGTTCTGCATGAAATAAGATAGGATTTAATGTATTTTTGAAATTAGTTTATTTTCCATGGAAGCAAAGTGATGACTTAACTACTAAATTTTGTCTGATTTCCCATTTGAATCAAAAGTACCTTGACAATGAAAATTGGTGAAAATGAAATAGGAGAAAGTTGAGAGACACTATTTTAACCTACATAATTTATGTCTTTCATAATACTAAAACCTTTTCTGATTTAGGGTGATAGTCATTTTTAATGCAATGACTTAAAGGCAATTCTGTGAAATAATAGTTCCATATGAAATAACAGAGAAAGACTCTTGAGGGTCCCTTGGATAGCAAGGAGATCACACCAGTCAATCCTAATGGAAATCAATCCTGAATATTCTTTGGAGGGACTGAAGCTGAAGCTGAAACTCCAATACTTTGGCCACCTGATGCGAAGAACTGACTCATTTGAAAAGACCCTGATGCTGGGAAAGATTGAAGGCAGGAAGAGAAGGGGACAACAAAGGATCAGATGGTTGGATGGCATCACCGAGTCTATGGACATCAGTTTGAATAAGCTCCAGGAGTTGATGATGGACAAGAAAGCCTGGCGTGCTGCAGTCCATGGGGCCACTAAGAGTCAGACAGGACTGAACGACTGAAATGACTGATGAAATAACGCAGGTTCAGTTGTATGCGTCATAAGAGAATTCATTTGAGTAATCCTTGATTAGAGCTAAACTATACTGAAGATTGGTCTTTAGAGTCCTCCAAAGACTTGATTCCATAGTTATCAGTGTGGAAAACTACTCTAACAGGAGACTTGGTCAAAGATGTCAGAAATTCAAATGTTTGTTTTCCATGAGACTTTAAAAGACTGATCATCCGTTCTTTAATTAGAGGAACTGAAAATCTGACTAACGATAGTTGTTTCTGTCATTTCATTTCAACATGTTTTTCTTTTTTAAATCCTTAGACAAAGAGTCTAAAAATTAATTTTGTCCATGCCTCAGTTTATTTTTTTAACCAGCAAACTTTAAAGGGTTTGCATTTTATCTCCAAAAAACAAAACGGTACTTCTCATGCCTCACTTCCTAGTTTTTCTCCCCATCTTTCTTCCTTTTCTTTCACCTAATCAGTGACATTTTTATCTAACAGATAATGTTAAAAGAGAGCTTTAATAGGCACTATTCAAACAGATAAGCCATGGTTCTTTTGTTCAAAGAAAAACATTTTCTTTATGGGTTACTTTCTCATCATATTGAGTCTTACAATTCTTGGGGTTCAGTCTTTGTATTTTGGAGTATTCATAACTGTTGACCCGCAATCAACTTCCATCTTGGATAAACTTGTCAAATGTTTCATGAATGTATAATGTAACCAGATAACTGGCTTTGGCACATGAAGTTTTTAAAGATCCAAAGCTACTTGAGACAACTAAAATGCTGGAAAGCCCAAACAAAAAATATTTGTTTTGTGTAGAAGATATTTATAAAAATGACAGCATGCAACTTTGGAATACAATTGTCCATTATGTTCTCAGGCTATGATCATGAGATCGAAACCAAAAATACTCAAGTATAATTCCGTGAGTTAAAGTCAGAAATATGTATATAAAGTCCCTCATAAGCCCTGATGTTTTCTGGGACACATCTAACCGTAAGTATAGTAGAAGAGATTCCTCCACTACAAGAAGTTTAAATAGGCCTTTCCTGGACGCATCTAACCATAAGCACAGTAGAAGAGATTTCTATTCTCTCCTACCACCAGCTTCATTAAATATTCAGACAACTATGCCAGTGAACAAAAGTCCAGGGATTGGCTGGCTAGCAGGTTGGTTAACACTGTTTCCAATAATGAGGTGAATAGTTCTCACAGAGGCTTATTTCTGTTGGTATAATATACTGTCTATTCTGACAACTAGGCAGGAAAAGTCTATTTAAATCTGTTGTTGAAGTATTATAATGTTTTCCTTTCTATTATTGGAACTAAAGCTAAAAACATTTGTGTATGTGCTTTTTAAAATAGTATTTATATGTGTGTGTCTTATTTCTGCATCCATTCAGCCAGTCTCTGTCTCTTGGTAGCATTTAATACGCTTACATTTAAGGCAATTATTGATATGTATGATACCGTCTCCATTTTCTTAATTGTTTTGGGTTTGGTTTTGCAGGCCTTTTTTCTTCCCTTTTTTTGTTCTCTTCTCTTGTGGTTTGATGACCATTTTTAATGTTGTGTTTGGGTTGCTTTTTATTTTTTATATGTGTGTATCTATTGTAGTTATTGAGTTCACTGTTCCCATGAGGTTTATATATAGGAGTCTATATATGTACAAGGTTGTGTTAAGTCGTTGGTCTCTTTCCCATTGGTTTGGATTTCTAGCAACTAAATCTGTTGCTTTTAAAGAGCTGACTCTGCCCTTCTAGCAGAAATTTATCTTAAGGAAAAAAAACCTCAGATGAACAAAGGCCTTAAACAAAATGATTTAATTGCATTATTATTTATAGAATTATTATTTTAATATTAAATAAAATATTTTCTATAACCCAAAATGTTCAGAAGATGAAATATTAAGTGGTCAAATAAAAAATATGTTTATAAAGATTCTAGTAATATATAATATACATATAATATATAACATTGACTGAAGAAAAAAGTATACTATACTTTACATATGACATGATCTTGACTCTATAAAAAAAATACAAGGATAAATAGAAGAGAATCAATAAAGTAAATAAAACACAAGGATAAATAACAGTGTCAAAACAGCTATTCTTGAGCTGGAAGCTAAGATTATGCAAGCTTGTCTACTCACATATACGTTTCATTGTAATAGCTTTATAAGTAAACAAAAGTAGATAACTGGAGAAAGAAGAATTCTTCAACATGATTATTCAAAGCAGTTTCTTTGTGGAGGTGCGACCACAGTTGATGATTAAAAAAAAAAATTATACAACAGGGATGTGCACCTGTCTTCAGCGCATCACCTCTTTACAAATCCAGAATAACACAACCGATGAACCAAGCTGGAAAGCAGCACTGGGCCCTGAAAACAGGCTCCTCTGCTGAACTAGAAACAAGTTTAGAACATCTTTCCCTAGTTCCTTTTCTAAGCGGTAATGTGAATTATTATAGATTAGATTTGCAAAGTTCCTTGCCCTCATTCTTTATTTTGGAAGTAAAAGACATACCTAGAGAGAAATGGTGCAAGAAATGATAAATCCAAAGCCAAAGAAACAAACACCAAGGCCTGAAAACTGAGCCCTTCCTCACAAGCAATTCCAGTTTCACTGAGCACACTCTTGCAAGATTTTAATTCACATATTTCTTTGCTGTCCCCATCTCCCATGATTCTCCTCACCTTCTAGAATGCACACTCTCCCTCTCTCCCTCTCTCTCTCACACGAACACACAGAGTATTGCCTCTACATTAGAGTGTGCCATTAGCAATTCTGTTTTCCTTTTGAGCACACAAAGAGCTTCTTGGGCTTTTAAATAAATTTCTCAAACAATATTTTTGTGGGAGGCTTACTTAATTTCCAACTCTCTTACTTAAATCTAACCCTTTCTCCAAGTAAGGAGGCTAAAGCTGAGAGATTAAGCCGCATTCTGAAGATCACAAAGTCAGCAGTGGAAGCCAGACCAGAATACATTCCTATGGTGGTATTTCCCTTAAGAGATGCCTGTCACTTTTAATCTACACGGTTAGAGTTTCCACCCACTAAGCCTTAAGTCTCAGCAATACATATTAAATGAATATTAGATAGTGTGCTCATTGGCCAGACTTTGAGGTGTTAGAGCTCTCTGCCCACCAGTCTAAAGAAAATTAAGCTTCTTTGAAGGAAATGTGGTCTCTATTAGTAAAGGGTTAAACACAGATTATGCAAATAAAGATATTGTCATTTGTCCCCTCTGTTCATTCCGAGAGCTGCTTTTCTGTTGTTGTTTTTCTTCTCCTCCAATTGAGAGATTAACCTGGTCCCAATTGAAATGGCAGTCCATATCATACCTTGCCTTGATCTCACAGCATGGCTAATAGCAGCTGGGGCCCGCCAAGCAAGCGTCTTTATTTTTTCTTTATTGTTCCAGACTACACATCCGTGAACCTTCAGCATGTTATGTACTTAACCATGGTCAGGTTGATGTCATTATTTTCTGATTGTCTGGGAGCTCCCGGGGTACTGGCCCACATTGACGGAGAAGGCTGGCATGCTCTTTGTAGGGTAACCTTTGAAAAAGAAGCCCCTTGACCACCTGCATGCTTAGCCTAGGGCTGTGACATTGCACTGGGCCAATTGGTGCGCTTCAAAACACATATTAGCACCAGTGGGGCTTGTCCATCTTGCTTGTTAATTTTCACTTGGTCTTGTTAGATAAACCTTATCTGTGCCACAAGCAAATGCTTCACAGAGCAGATTTTTCAAGATCTCAGCAAGAAGATCTGGTTTGTGTGGGTCAGTGTGTGCTTTGTCTAAACCTAACCGTAGCTATTCCTCACCTTCCCTGCCTCTTTCTCGTATTTTTCCCCCATGTTGCCTATCCATATGTCTAAGTCACTAGCCAGGCTAGTCCAAGGCAGGCACATGAGGACAGAAGAGCAGGCAGAGTGGGGCAAAGTGCTTCTCTGCATGAACCATCTCCACACTTAGCTTTTACAATCCTGTAAAAATTGGTCTACTTGTTATCAGTTCAGACTGGAAAGCAAGCAGCCCTCGACTGCCTCGGGCTTTGATGTAAGCACCCCTGACTATTTCTGTTTAAACTCTAGCGGATGGAAGACACCTATAAAGATATTAATTAGCTCCAGTTGTCACCAGATGTGGTTTACATTCTCCGAGCCGGCTCTGAAATACTGGAATTTTTATTAGGCAAGGTAATGTTTATGGCTCTCATTAAAGTCTGAGTCATAAAAGACTGAGGATGAGATTGGAAGGGCTGGGGAGCGGGAGAGAGTTTTCTCTTTGTTTATCAACTTTCAAAAATCCAAAAGACCTGTGCTTTAGATTTGACTGGCATGTTAACTTTGAGGAATCTGGCAAGAGTCTTATGGTGTTTACACTTTGAGGAAACCCTTTGAGTTATACTACATAAAATGACTGGTTTGTGTCAGAATTATGAGTTACATTTATATGCTTAATTATAAGAATGTCAGCAGGGTTGCACTGCACCGTGTAAGAGAATTCAATACTAATTGTCACTGGACTGGATACTTGTTTATGGGATATATGACGACAAAGGGAATTAATCATTTATTCAAAATGGGTGAACAGCACTTCTTAACTGGCAGAGCAGGGTGGCAGGGAGAGGAAGAGAATCCAAAAATATCTTCCGAACACTTTTTTTCTCCAATGGTCCCCTTTCAGCCCATTAGGACTCTTAGGAAATACTTTTGCTAATTTTTCTTTTGGAGGAATAAGAAGGTAATGGCTAAAACACATTACTAGACTATTTACTTTATTTTTTTTTTTAATTTGAGAAAGATTTGCAGCAAACTGGCTGCTCAGATTCCTTCAATAGCTTCCCTGACCTCCTTTTGAAGTTCCCCCTCATCAAACCTACACACATAATAACACAGACCCAATTCTTCTGCCGGCCCCCGTGATAATTCATGGTCCCTGAATGGAATCTGTCTTCGGCTTGAATCCTCTGATGACTTACATCAGTGCATCCGATTTACAGTTTCATAAGATCTTTGGAGATTTTAAATGATATTCAGAAATATGCTTATGCATTTTTAAAAGATTCCTTTTTCCCGTCTGAACTCTTTTAACAAAGGTATTACACTAAGCACAAAAGCTGTCCAATTTTTTCCAACCTTTTGGTTCTTTCTAAAACACAGTCATTTTGTTAGACATTGAAAATGTCTTGATTTAGTTGTCTTGCTATTTTGGGCCTGTCCTGCCCCCTGCAGTGGTAATAAGGATGGGGGTTCCTGCTGGGCCCTGAAGAATACCATTTCACGGCCGCCACAGAGCTGGCGGCTTTTATTTATGGAGCCAAGAAAATGAATGGGTATTAGTGTCCAAACATTTCAACATGCTCCCGCGGCCATGCACAAAAGGGACTGATTTGCAGCAAATTTCCACTTATTTTCCAAAAGTATTTACCTTACCGAAGCTTGGCTGATCACTATAATGGCATAGCTTAGGGGAAAAAAAAAAATGACCATTTCAGAACCCAATTTATATATATATATTTCTGAACCTTAAAAGTGTTCTACTTTTTCTGAATAAAGATAATACCCTTGGTTGCTAGGCTTTTATGGATATATGGATAAATCTAAGGTGCTCACGTTTGTAGTTCTCATTGTCATTTTCAATTCAAACAAGAAAAGACCTCGCACAGTCCAAGCAAAGATAGTTCATATCAGCAGATAGAGGCTAGACATAAGGGAGCCTGCTACAAGCACGCAGGGTCATCCTTGGTCACTTCCCGAGAGCAAGTCCAGCATTTTAATGTTTGGAATTCGGTCTTAGAATTGAAGGCTAACATGTTCTAGAACTATGCTTACGATTCAACTACAGACTAATTGGTGGGTAACCCTGCGATGCTATGAAATCACTTTACCTTTTACATCGTGCAGTTCACTCCTTGTATCAATAAATATTCATTGAGCACCTACTGTGTGCCAGGCATTTGAAACCAGCCTTGCAGAGATATTAAAATGGGTTACCCGTGGCTTTTCAAGAACTTTGCTTAGGGTGTCTACACCCTCTGCTCAGGCAGATGCATTGGAGATCCTCCACCCATTCTGCAAGCCCTGTCTCTGAGCATTCTCTGAATATGGTATTGCCTTCTCAGTGCTGGACTTTGGTTCTCTCTTCTTGGTACACAAGAAATATCTCTTGTGCAAAGCAAAATTCCTGCTGTTCAATTCCAGCCAAAAGATCCATTCTTATATAACCAGCACCCGCCCCCCAGGTCCCTACTGTGAGCCTAAAATCTCCTTTCTCTGAGGACCATCACTACTGTCACGTTATTTGTGTGCATGGACTACTGGACAATAAACCATCCAAGGGGTGAATGAATCCTGGTCACCTTCCCTAAGACTTGTGCGCACTTTGCACAAAGCAGACACTCTCTCAAGGGGAGAGCGGGAGGCCTTGATGAAGGAATGAGTCTGTCTCTCATACATCCCTCCTGTCATCTTTCCTATTCCACAAGAGGCAAGATTTACAGATCAAAGTGATGAGTGAATTTTCTCTTCTTCCTATCCTTCCAAAATCCATGTTGTCTTTTCTAACATTTATGGCAATGACACCATGGCTGTAAAGTTCCTGGTCTCCCTTCCCAGGGTCACTATTTTCTTGCCCAAACGTCTATGCAGAATAGAATGATAATCTGTCCAGCTCTAAGCTGCAAAACTGTTACTCACAATACAAGATGTTATTATAGCATAAGAAATGCGAAATAAATGAAAGAAGCAAAACCAGGAGTTATTTCACTCTAACTCCATTAACTACTAGTTATGTGACTTTGTTTTGATTGCTTAATTCTCTGTACTTCAGTTTCTTCATCTGCAGAATGGGGCAATAATCATAGAAACTTCATGAAGTTGCTGTGTGAAGTTAGTGAGTTAGAATATAAACAATGGGCTTCCCAGGAGTGCTGGTGGTAGAGAACCTGCCTGCCAACGCAGGGGGTATAAGAGACTTGAGTTTGATCCCTGGGCTGAGAAGAGGAGGAGGAGGAGGAAATGGCAGCCCACTCCAGCAGTCTTGCCAGAGGAATCCCAAGGACAGAGGAGCCTGGCGGGCTACAGCCCATAGGGTCGCAAAGAGCTGGACATGGCTGAAGAGACTTAGCATGCAAGCACTCAAGCACGTACAGAAATTGCTCAACAAATATTAATGGTTATCTCATATTTGAAAATGTATAAATTTTAATTTACAGTAAACAAGTTTTACTTGCAGTCTTTGAATAAGAGATAATAAATCTCTCAGGTATATCTTCTCCAATCAAAACCACTTCAGCCAATGATACCATACTGCCTTTCCATATAACAAGATTAATATTGGAAAAGCTTCTTCCAGCAAGTTTTGTTACGTAGGCTTCTGATGTCCTGGGTCATGTCTAGTCTTGGCTCATTGGTTGGACCACTCCCATTGTATCTGGGTCTGTATTCAGTTCAGTTCAGTTCATTTCAGTCGCTCAGTCGTGTCCGACTCTTTGCGACCCCATGAATCACAGCACGCCAGTCCTCCCTGTTCATCACCATCTCCTGGAGTTCACTCAGACTCATTTCCATCGAGTCCGTGATGCCATCCAGCCATCTCATCCTCGGTCGTCCCCTTCTCCTCCTGCCCCCAATCCCTCCCAGCATCAGAGTCTTTTCCAATGAGTCAACTCTTCGCATGAGGTGGCCAAAGTACTGGAGTTTCAGCTTTAGTATCATTCCTTCCAAAGAAATCCCAGGGCTAATCTCCTTCAGAATGGACTGGTTGGATCTCCTTGCAGCCCAAGGGACTCTCAAAAGTCTTTTCCAACACCACAGTTCAAAAGCATCAATTCAATTGCCAAGTGGTCTTACTACTTTAGACTGCCAAATGGATATTCTATAGACACTCTATCAATGGCTATATCAGCCAAACCTTTTCCTGACCCTCATGGTTTGCCCAGGCATCTGTGCTGGCTTTTGCCCTCTTTCATAAAAAAGTCATTCAACTCCTATGGATTTATTTTATGACCAGAGTTCCATGGGTTTTTTGTTTGTTTTGTTTTGTTTTGCTTTGCTTTGCTTTGCTGGCAGGTGATATATGTCATTCTAGTCAAACTCTGATACTGACAGGTGATGTTATACCAGTTACCTCTCTTTATGTCTCCGCTTTCTCATATGTTCAATGAAATGATGGACTCAGAGGAATATTTCCAAGGAACTTTTGGACTTCCATTCACTAATCTTAAAAATTCACTTTCAGGAAGAAATAATGTCAATCCTAGAAACTTTTCTTTACATCTTCATAAAGTGGACCTTGATGTGTCATTACTGCAAAGCTCATTCATGAGTCATCACCATCTTTGTGTCGAGCAAGTCCACCGAGCTGTATTTTCTATTTTGACTTGGTGGGGACAGAAATTTGACCAACCCATCACTGAAGTCCAATACGTCATTTGTTTCCCTTCTCAGATGAAGCACTATCTCAGACATGTTTCTAAACTTAACCAGACAAGAAACCTGCCTGCCACGTCCACATCACAGTGAACAGAGCTACAAATAGAACAGTGAATAAGACAGTTTCACCCTTAAGAAGTTCACAGGCTGATACAAGAAATGCATTTAGAAATAGGTAACTACAGGGGAAAACTACATGTGAGCATTTGAGCATGTTTATTCCACGTAAGTTAGAAGGGGGGTTGGAAGTGGGGGAGAGGGAAAAGAAGGAAAAAGAAGAGAGGAAGAAAGAAAGAACAATGCACCTGAATCCAGGTTTGGTTTCAGGGGCTAAATTCTGAGAGAAGGAAAATTAAAGTTTTCCTTAATATAGGATTTCTCAGAGCCTTGGAATTAGGACTATGTATTATGAATCACTAAGACTCTATTTGCCAAAAAAAAAAAAAGGTATTTTTCCCTTTTATTATTTATGTTTAGCTGTTGACATTTTGGAAAACAGTAATACTCTACTGGATATATATATATAGTTGGAGAAACCTTATCAGAGAGATAATGATGAGTATAGTAGCTAATAGAGTCAAGTAGTCTGAAGTCATGCCCTGACTCTTAACAGTAATAACTTCTGCATGGAATTGTTGTACAGATTAAGTGGGTTATGTAAAATACATAGACCAATGCTTCAAACATAAAAATATTTAATAAAAGTTTATTATCTTATATCATTAATACTATTATTGCAACAGAGTGGAAACTCATCAGTACTGTTGGGGACTGGAGTTTGTTTAAGAAATTCCTAAAACACTGTATGAAGTTTCCTTAGAAAACTAAAAACAGAGCTATCATATGATCTAGCAATCCCACTCTAGGAAAATTCGAAGAAAACCGTTATTTGAAAACAAAAATATATGCACTCCAATGTTCATAGCTGCACTGTTTCCAAGAGCCAAGACTTGGAAGCTACCTAAGTGTCCATCAAGAGATGAATGGATAAAGATGTGATATACACATACACATCTTTGTGTGTATATCACATCTTTATCCATGTGAGCATGTGTGTGTGTATGTGTGTGTGTGTGTTTGTGTGTGTGTGTGTGTGTGCAGGGATGTAAAATATTACTAAATCATAAAAATAAGTATGAAATAATGCCATTGCAGCAACATGGATGATGGATGAACCTAAAGACTATCATGCTAAGTCAAGTAAGTCAGACAGAGGAAGACAAATGTCATATGATATTCATATGCAGAATCTAAAAACTGATATAAATGAACATATTTACGAACAGAAATAGATTCACAGACACAGAAAACAAACTTATGGCTACCAAAGGGGAGAGAGGGGAAGGAATGAATTAGGAGTTTGGGATTAGCAGATACAAAGTACTCTATATAAAACAGATAAACAACAAAGTCGTGCTATATTCGGTATCTTTTAATGGAAAAAAAAACAATCCAAATCACTTGGCTGTACACCAGAAACTAACACAATATTGTAAACCAGCTATACTTCAGTTTAAAACAAGAAATCCCTAAATTAGCTCCCTAACTGTTGAGTGAAATTCTCCAGCGGAAGGGGCAGAGGTGGAGAGAGCAGAGCATGGCCCCAGAGCAGAGAGCGAAAGCAAAGATCCAGAAGTGGAAAACCCGGCCCTTTATTTAGAAGCGAGCATGCAGCAGATGAAGGCCAGAACCTCTCCTGAAACTGAGGGGAAATTGAAGAGGGCACCAGCCATTAGATGGCAAGCTCCCCGCAGCCCCCTTTTCAAAAGTCTCCTAGTGAACGACTTCCTTCAGTTCACAGCAGCCCTACCCAAAGACCATTATTAAATATTATTTGGCGGTGATGCTTCAAATTAAACCTTGCTACTATTTATCACAGCATCTCTTTCTAAATATATTATTTCCAGGAAAAGGCTTAAGCAGGAATCTCAGTGAACTGGTAGGACTGCCACACTTACCAACACTTTCTAGAAGCTTTATTCTCTTGAGTCTTCTTACCTATACGGCATTTTTAAACAAAATATCAGTACTTAAGAAACCAGAAATTTCTCAGCATTTGCGGCCATTTACAAGTAACTTGTGGTACACTAAAATCACAGTGAAAAGCACCAGCCTACTTTTTTTTTAATTACATTGTTTTCAAAGAAATAGTCTAAACATAGGTCATGCTTTTCAGTAAGTATGTATGAATAGTCTACGTTCATATTGTGACATTTCTTTTACTTTGCAATTGCAGAATCAACGCTTTTTTAGAAATTTCAAAAGTGAAGTTCCTCTTTCTCTCCCCCCTCCCATTCCTCTTCCCATCTTCCTCCTCCGTCCTGAAACCACCGCAGTCGTCCTCATTGTGGAATTATGGAGAGGCGTTGGTTCAAGGACCCCTGTGGATCCCAAAATCCATGTATGCTCAAGTTGCTAATGTAAAACGGGCAGTATGCAAAAACAGAGGGCAAACTCTAGTGAGACATGGACTTCCATGTTTCCTTTCCAATGAAATAGAGCCTGTAGGGAAAGAAGTGAGAGAGAAAGAGAAAAAATTTCATGTCATTAGTATCTCAACAAATAAAAGTAACCATGATTAAGCATCTAGCACCCACTTCTTGAGCTGTACCCTGAACATACAACAGATCCTACAATCTTCACCAGTGAGGTGGCCCCATTTTACAGATAAGAAAACTGAGGCCCCTCAATGCTGATAAAGTTACCCACTTTACACAGCTAAAGAGCAATGCAATGTGGACTTGAAAGAGGCCACAAAACCCACAAAATCTAGGCTTTACCCATCGGCCTCCAGGAACTTCTAGAAAAACCAAGAGCTTTATGTGTACAGAACAGCTCATTGGCTGAAAGCAATTTTAATAAACACGGAATTCCTTGAGTTTTTATTAGTCAGAGTCAAAATAAATTTGAAGGAAAAGATTTTATCCCTACCTAAGTTGGCCTTGATGGCTCAGACAGTAAAGAATCTGCCTGCAATGCAGGAGACCTGAGTTCCATCCCTGGATCGGGAAGATCCCCTGGAGAGGGGAATGGCTACCCACTCCAGTGTTCTTGCCAGGAGAATCCCATGGACAAAGGAGCCTGGTGGGCTACAGTCCACGGAGTCACAAAGAGTCAGACAGGACTGAGTGACTAACACACACACACACACACACACACACACACAGAGTAGCTATGGATAAAGCTCCTACCTATCCTGAATGCCTATAAGCAAGGACAGAGACCAATGTTAGCAGACCCATGTGGCTACCCCTGACTGGAGCTTTTACTTAGTTTTTTGAGGGTTTCCCTAGTGGCTCAGATGGTAAAGAATCTACCCACAATGCAGGAGACCCAGGTTCGATCCCTGAGTCAGGAATATCCCTTGGAGAAACGTATGCCTACCCACTTCAGTATTCTTGCCTAGAGAATGTCATGGACAGAGGAGCCTGGTAGGCTTAGTTAAAGAGTCAGATACAACTGACTAACACTTTTGATAGCTTAGCCTCCCTGAACCTCAATTTTCTCATCCATAAAATGGGGATGATAACTTCCCTTCTGCCTGTTCCTGAGTTGTCGAGAAGATTAAATGTGCTTGAATATATTGTATATATGAAAGTAGAGTATAAATATATAGAATACTAAGTATAAAATATAAAATGATTGTCATTTTATATACTCTGAACTGATTAGAATCCCAGTCTTTTTCTGAAACCCCTGACTTATTATTTTCTCTTGCTTTTGCATGACATTGTAGGATAACAAGAAGTGTTGAAAGAAACTCAATATGAAGTCATATGAAAGATTCATCCAACCCAGCATTCTGTCCGTGACAGACTACCAGCTATCTGAGTTTAGTTAGTGAATCTCTAGCTCCTTTTAAATGAGTGTTATTATGAAATATTCCAAATAGAAAAATAATTAGAAAATAATATAACGAACATCTGTTACTCGCTAAGTCTCGTTGTTTTCCATTTGCTTCAGGTCTCTTCTCCAATAAAAATAAATAAATAAAGCATCACAGGTACACCTGATGTCCCTCATGTGTTTCTTCTACATTCTGTTATTATCTCTTCCCTGCCCAGAGGTAAACACGGTCCTTCAACTGTTCACTTATTACCATGCAACTTCTTATATTTTTCCCATCACATTTTAATATTTTTACTTGTACTTTAAATATACCTACACATTTTCAAGCAATATGCAGTATTAATTTGCCTATATTTAAACTTTATTAAAATCATATCATATTATACATATTTTCTAATTAACATCTAGTTTAGATCCAGCTGATTAATTGGCCCAGTGGCGAACACTGAGGTCGCTTCCAATTGCTTACTGTTGCAGTCAATGCAATGAATAATACTATGTCTCCCTGGGCACATTGGGACCATTTCTCTAGGACAGTGGTTCTTAAGGTACGACCCTGAGACTAGCAGCATCGGCATTATCCGGGAAATTACTGCCCGTTCAGATTCTGAGGTCACATCTGCAGAGTTTAACAAACTCCACAAGTGATTACGATGCAGCCTTGTTTGAGAAGTGGAAGTGTGAAAGCCACTCAGTTGTGTCTGACTCTTTGCAGTCCCATGGACTGTAGCTTGCCAGGCTGCTCTGGCCACAGAATTCCCCAGGTCAGAATACTGGAGTGGGTAGCTTTCCCTTCTGCAGGGGATCTTCCCAACCCAGCAACGGAACCCAGGTCCTCTGTATTGCTGGTGGATTATTCACAGTCTGAGCCACTTTCGAGAATGACTGCCCAAAACCTAGAGCTGGACTTCCCCAGTGGCTCAGTGGTTAAAGAATCTGCCTGCCGTGCAGGATATGGGGCAAGAGCTGCAGGTTCGATCCCTGGGTCCTGAAGATCCCCTGCAAAAGGAGATGGCAACCCATTCCAGGGTTCTTTCCTGGGAAATCCCATGGACAGAGGAGCCTGGCTGGCTACAGTCCATAGGGTCACAAAGAGTCCAACACAACTTAATGACTAAACACAAACACACTAACTTAGAGCTGGAAGTGCTTAGGCATAAAGTACATAGACATGTCTTTGATTTGACTAAGTATTATCAAATTATTCTTCAAGGAAGTTGTTTTTGCTGCACATCCTCATCAAAACTTTGTACTACCTTTTATATTGTGCACCTGCTGGTTGCAAAGCAGCTATCTTTTTGTGTTTTTAATTTGCATTTCTTTGATCAGTATGTAAGGTTAAGCTTCTTTTCATACATTTATGAGCCATTCATGTTATATATCGGAGAAGGCAATGGCAACCCACGCCAATACTCTTGCCTGGAAAATCCCATGGATGGAGGAGCCTGGTGGGCTGCAGTCCATGGGGTCACTAAGAGTCGGATACGACTGAGCAGCTTCACTTTCACTTTTCACTTTCATGCATTGGAAAAGGAAATGGCAATCCACTCCACTGTTCTTGCCTGGAGAATCCCAGGGACGGGGGAGTCTGGTGGGCTGCCGTCTATGGGGTCTCACAGAGTTGGACACGACTGAAGCGACGCAGCAGCAGCAGCAGCATATTACATACCTTTAGTCAGTTTTTCTAATAAGTTGTTAAGCCTTTATTGATTTGTAAGGCTCCTTGACTCTTCTAGATGTTAAGTCTTTGGTCATATATGCTGTAAATATCTTTTCCTAGGATGTAACATCCCCTTTTAACTTTCTATGCTGTCTTTCAACCCTGTTCATTTTAATTTTCGTGTAATCAAATCTATCAGTGTTTTCCTTTATCTTTTTATCTTGTCATTTAAGAAATACATTTCTATCTGAATATTTTAAAATATTTACCTATTTTTTCTTCCAAATACTTTGTTTTGGATCCTGATTTTCAGATTTGGGGTTTTTTAATGCATATGAGAATCTTATATAATTTTTTTCACAAAAATCCCTTTTGTTGAATTTTCCTTTTTTCCTCCACTAATCTACCATGTTAGCTTTGTAATGTGTCATGTTCCCATCTATGTATGAGACTGTTGCTCAGCTCTACATTATATTCCAATTTATCTATCTACATTAATTCTATACTGTTTTTCTTATTACAGGTTCATATTTTTCCTCAGTCAGTATTAATACAGGCTCTTTTGATTAATTTTATTTTTCTGGGTTGCTATTTTATTAATTTTTAATTCTATCTTTTCTTTCTTAACTATTTTCTTAATCTATCCTTTTTGTAGATTGTTTAGCTGAATGCTTAGCTAAAAAATTATCAGCATTATCCTTTATGATGTAACATATGCTGTATATTTCCCTCTATGTACTGTCTTGTCTACAGCCCATATAATTTGATCTTTACTATTTTAGCACTCATATCTAAACCTATTTTAATTTTCTCTTTATTTTCTTCTTTAGCTGATGAATTATTAAAGGAGTGCTTACAAATCCAAATATCGGGGGCTGTTTGACTATTTTTTTCTTGTCTTTATAGCATTGTAGTCAGAGAACATGTTCTGTGTGATATTAGTTATTTACTATTTACTGACACTTCCTGTCTTGCCCAGAACTTGGATCATTTTTATTAATATGCCCTGTATAATTTTAAAAGAATGACTGCTCTTCAATCATTGAGTAAAAAAATCAATATATACTTTTCTCTATTCCTCTCCTTTCCTAAATGCACACTTTATTTATAACTGACTTTTCTTTCATACATAAAAACAAAACCCAAAAATCTCTCTTTAAGTGAATTTAAGAAACCCTGAGGGGCTTCTCTGGCGGCCCATTGGTTGACACGTTGTCTTCTAATACAAGGGTGGCCAGTTCAATCTTTGGTCAGAGAGCTAAGAGCCAACATGCCTCATGGCCAAAAATACAAAACAAAAAACAGAAACAATAGTGAACAAATTCAATAAAAACTTTAAAAATGGTCCATATCAAAACAAGAGAGAGCACTGATTATAAAATAAGTCATCATTTTACCCGTCACTAAGAAAGAAAGCAGTCTAGCAATTAAATTTTAAATTATAAGAGACATCTTGATTTCAAAAATTTGAAGGGTGAAAAAATAAAAATAATTCTTTTGCATTTAACTTTGCAACTC
The DNA here is from genome assembly GCF_042477335.2 of Ovis canadensis. Lineage (NCBI taxonomy): Eukaryota > Metazoa > Chordata > Mammalia > Artiodactyla > Bovidae > Ovis > Ovis canadensis. Next base: position 22,718,080 of record NC_091262.1, read on the forward strand.
ATTTGCAGGAGGCTTTTTTCTGTTCTTTTTTTGTTTCCTCAATTAATTTATGTGTCCTGACTTCTCATATTTTTAAGGCTTAATGGCATAAACAATTTGTGTTGAAAAGCCTATTTTCCTTTTCTTTCTTCGTGAGTTATTTGTGACAGTTTGATGTATTACTTTATGTGTAGGTTTTAACTCTTAGTTAATCCTCTTTCTATATAGTCTTCCTATGGGGACCCAGAAATTCTCAGAACCTTAACCTCTGTTCAGCTTAGTCCCTTAAACCTTTATTGACGTCAGTGGGTCTTTCTTCTTAAATAAAGGGTGTCCCTTCACTGGCTTCTGTTCTCGACACTTAACTTCAAATGTAGCTCTGGGTGGAAACCCAAAAGCCAAAGATCATACATTTCAAAGTATGATTGCAAATCATATATTGTAACAAAAATAAAGAGAACCTTAAGAGAAACTCTAATTTAACTGTACTGGTTTTCATCAGTAGAAGACATTGTATTCATTTTTTTATTAAATCTAAGAGAGATTTCTGGATGAAACCGGCTATATTAATCACTAAGAGTTATCCAAAATTGACTTGAAAAAGGAGGGAAAATCTTTAAGCCTACATATAGGGAATAGGAAATGCACTGCAAGTGAAGTCAAAAGAATTGGATTCTGTTTCTAAGCTCATGCGCAAGCAGTATTAGCCTTTAATTTGTCAAGTTACCTGTAAGGCAGCCACGGGTTCTATCACCTTACAATTTTTATTTACTAGCTCTTTTCATTATTTTAAAGCCAAGTGTGGTCATTCAAATTCCTATTTTCTAATCTGAACATATTTCTTGCTGCTGCTAAGTCGCTTCAGTCGTGTCTGACTCTGTGCGACCCCATAGACGGCAGCCCACCAGGCTCCCCCATCCCTGGGATTCTCCAGGCAAGAACACTGGAGTGGGTTGCCATTTCCTTCTCCAGAACATATTTCTTATTGGCTTGTAATTAATAACTATGATCTTTTGGTGCTGAAATTCATTGAAACATTGGAACTTCTTCCTAGGTCAAAGGCTTTCATGAAATTCTGTGTATCTTGAATCACTGTAAGTTGGAAAATTACACTGCAGGTAGATAGAATTATGTTGCTTAGCCAAAGTGTCTAACCTGGCCAGACCCCTTTCTTTGATAGTCTTTAATTTTGTATTGCAGTTTCTTTCAGATAATAAAGGGAAAGAAAAAAAAAACCCTGTGTTCAGTGAGAGAGAAATCAAGAGAGAGATGGCAAGAGACTTTACGAAGTAGAGTTTTATTGTATACCATTAAGATAATTCTGGCATCCTTGTTTGTTAAGGAAGCCTTTGCAAAGAGAATTACTTCTGGCAGGACAACTACCAGAAGCAAGAAAAGAGCCTCAAAGTGCTGACTCTAAATGTCAGACACTCCCCAACACAGCTGGGAAATTTTCAGGATTCCTGGGTGGGTCAGATGATCATTGTTGCCCATGTGATCAAAACCACCTTTGAGCAGAGTTAATTATCTATCTCTAATGACAACAAACAACATTGAATGAGCTATTTACTCATCAAGTCATTATTGAGATTCTACTGTGTGTCTGGTAGGACACACAAAGGTGTTGCAGAGTTCACAGATGAGTGGTGGCCCCAGACAAGGGAAGATGTTGGCACGAACCATGTGATGTGTGCTTCTTGAGAAGAGAACCCGGGGACGAGGAAACGGTTAACTGTTAGCAATGAATGCTTGCAGGGGCTTGTGGGCAACGGTGCGGAGCAGGGAGAGTCATGCTGGGAAAAATGCAATGAAAGGAACTAAACTTTTCTCAGTTTGAACCACTTATTCCCCCTCCCCTTTCCTGAGTATTTCCTGCACCTAGCATTAACAGCAGACAACTGCTCACTGTAACCTCCAAGGTGGTTTTTTTTTTAAATTGCTGCTTTAGAACATGAAAAAAATAAGTTGCAAGGATATTCACCAAACTACTCAGTGCTGAAAAACTGGTACTTTCTATTCAAATATGTTTAATATATTTTTGATGAGTGTACTTTGCTTTCTGACAGGTACAGGAAAAGCTAACTTACTTTCTCCCGTGACTCTCCAGTGATTTCATTCTAACAAATCATCATATCTGCTCAAAAATGTAAACTTCTTTGAGTGATCTTTGGGTCACCCTACTCTTTATCCTGATTTCAACTTTCTACAAAATAAGGGGAAATGTTCTAACAAAGAGACAGTGAGCTACCTTCATCAAATCCTAGCTCTTCCACTTACTGGGGATAAAATTTGGAGCAGTGACTTCTTTGGGCCTCAGGTTCCTCATTTGGTGCAGAATCAATGACAGTAAGTGCTAAGAACAGCAATATTAATATATAACAGCTGAGAATAATGATTCCACTATCATTCAGGAAATCAACCTTGAATATTCTTTGGAAGGACTGATGTTGAAGGTGAGACTCCAATACTTCAGCCACCTGATGCGAAGAGCTGACTCATTGGAAAAGGCTCTGATGCTGAGAAAGTTTGAAGGCGTGACGAGAAGGGGATGACAGAAGATGAGATGGTTGGATGGCTTCAACAACTCAATGGACATGAGTTTGAGCAAGCTCTGGGGGATAGCGAAGGACAGGGAAGCCTGGTGTGCTGCAGTTCATAGGGTCACAAAGAGTCAGACAAAACTTAATGATTAAACAACGTAAGCCCACCTGAAAAGAGTTGTCTCCCAGAAGTTTTCAACCAAAATTTAATTTACATTTTTAAAACCATTTTCAATTTCAGAATCTGTGAGTTTCATTGTAAAAACTGATTTTTTTTTTTGCAAAATAAATAAATAAGAATTCTCTGTTATTACCGTGAAACTCAACGTTTAAATCAATCTTGTTTCGTGCTTTGGTTCTCCCCTAGATGAGAATCATAAAATATTAAGTGTAGGCTGCTAGTTTAGGGTGGTTCATAACTGACTTCAAATTTGTGAGAATTGAAGATGAGCTGAAAATTTCAGTCCATGCGTTAACACCATTATGCAAATGACTGTGCTTGGGGTATGAAAAAGCAGGTTTCAGAGGGCTGGCATTTAGATGTTTAAGACAGCTTTGACCTGGGTAGAAAGGTGAGGAGTGGAGCAGGGAAGAGGGGTGTTGCTACAGAGTATGAGTCTCTATTCCGGGCAAATCAATCTTCAAATTCATTGACCCGTATTAACCACGCCTATATTTCCAAGGTTTAAATGATTCGCTCGCAGTCTCCTGATAAGGAACCCACCTGCCAATGCAGGAGACATAAGAGATGTGGGTTCAATCCCTGAATCAGGAAGATCCCCTGGAGAAGGAAATGGCAACCTACTCCAGGTGCCATTCTTGCCTGGGAAATCCCAAGGACAGAGGAGCCTGGTGGGCTACTATCCATGGGATTGCAAAGAGTTGGACACGACTGAAGTGACTTAGCACACATGTACCTGCCAATACCACATTCTTTCTGTCTACTTCAAACTTATCAGTTAAAAATCAAATGAAAGATCCCACTGCTTAGGCCAGTGTAACAATCATGTCATGATATTGTAAACTTTCCTCCCATTGATGCAGTCTCTCTTCACATGCTTCTTTAGTTCTGCCGGAGAGCCACTTTCCCCTGGTTCAATCAAGTTGACTACCATTGACTGCTACTTTCCTATTGCTGGTTATTTTGAATGACATTACCAACTGAGCTTTGATCATCAAGTGTATGCTTGAGGACTGGGAGGAAATCTTTGGATCGATTACCACAAAGAACTAAGTTCTTGTAGAACTGATAGAGTTACAAAACAGAGGATCTGCAGGCAAGCAGAACATTGAGTTAAAACAGTGTTGTCCAATAGAACTTCTTGTGATAATGGAAATACTCCAGACGTGCTCCATCCAAAACAGTAGGCACTAGCCACATGTTGCTACTGAGTCCTTGAAATGGGGGTTGTGTGACCAAAGGGTAGAATTTCAAATTTCATTTCACTTTAATTAATTTAGATTTAAAGAGCCACATGTGGCTAAAGGCTACCATATTGGACAGCCCAGCTTTAAATAATCAAGCATGTAATATAAAAATGTCAGCTTGCGATGTCAGCTGGGGAGACGGCATTAGTGGAATGGAGCACCATTAAACATAGGTGCCACCAGGGGACGGACTCAGATGTGAGCAGCAGGAATTCAGCTGATGAATAGGATGTGGAGAGTCACAGTGTGCTTATGCATTGAGCAACCGTGTGCTAACACAGAAAGTGTGTCATACCAATAAACAAGTCATTTTACCTGGGTTTTACCAGATTACTCCGAAATGTTGGAAATGTCCTTTGAAGCCAAGGTAGATGGAATTTTCTTCAGAGTTTTAGATCTCCTTACAAATCGTAAGATATTATCACTAAGCCATGGGACACTGTTTTGCTGCAGAAATTTAGTCTCTGCCTTCAGAATGGGCGATTTCAAGGACCCCATGTAGGATAAGCATCAGTGAACCAAGCATCAACTATCCGCAAGTCCTAATCCAGCTGCATGACACATCCCTGCCATGTACGCATTTCCTTTCCATCTTGTCATGACTCCACCAGGTCATACCTTGGCAAGGTGACTTAAGGAACAAGCATGAAGTTCTCGTCTTTGATTTCAGGCAAAGCATTGACTTCTCCAGTTTCATCTTTCACCATTTTGTTGGTCGCTCAAGCTTTAAATCTCCATCTCATCCTTGACTGCTTCCATGACAGGCTTTGTCGTACCCAAGCCACCATCACTAATTGGTTCACAGCCATTTCACCTGTGGACCAAGTTGTTACATAAACTAGGACTCAAGAAGATTGAGGACCGAATTCCAGGTATTCCATTGACTTTCTGTACGACTTTGAGCTACTTAATAACTTCGAGTTCCCATGTCCTCAATACGAAATGGGGCTAATTGCATCTACCTCCGGAGGAGAAGGCAATGGCACCCCACTCCAGTACTCTTGCCTGGAAAATCCCCTGGACGGAGGAGCTTGGTAGGCTGCAGTCCATGGGGTCACTAAGAGTTAGACACGACTGAGCGACTTCACTTTCATTTTCACTTTCCACTTTCATGCATTGGAGAAGGAAACGGCAACCCACTCCAGTGTTCTTGCCTGGAGAATCCCAGGGATGGGGGAGCCTGATGGGCTGCCGTCTATGGGGTCGCACAGAGTTGGACACGACTGAAGTGACTTAGCAGCAGCAGCGTGATATAAGGAAAAGCATCTACACAAGCGTAAAGCTTAACAATTAGCAGAAAGGAAACAAATGTCGTTCCCTTTCCCTCTTCTTTTCTTTTTTATTTTCACTTTCTGCTAGTTTCTTTCACTCTGTTCTTTGATTTAAATACTATGAAAATAGATTACAAAATCCATTCATTCATCCATTCATCCATTTCTCTTTTCTCCTGCCTCTCAGATTTATATATCAAACCCCTGACTTAACATTTCCATTTGGATATCTAAAAGACGCTTCAGAATTTACCTTAAATCCACTCAGCCCTCAGCCCTCCACATGTCAGTTAGTATTCATCTAGTGTTTAGGCCCAAAGTGTAAAAACACTCTACACTCGGACTTCCCCCTTCTTCTCATATTACAATTCCACTTCCCCTCTGTTCCTTTCAAAACACTTGCTAAATTCTTTCCACTCCCCCTACTAACAACCTATACAGACCTGGATCATGGGCAGAGACTTGGAAAGCCGTCTCTGCTTCCGCTTTTAACCATTATAGTCTGTTCTCTGAATAGCACTCAAATGCTCTTAAAAACAAAATGCTGACATCATTCTGCACAAAAGTCACTACTGTCTTTCCATTATTTTGTAAATGAACTTCTTACCAGAAGCTGCCAAACTCTACATGTTCTGACCTTGACTACAGCTCCAACTTCCTCCCTTACCGTTCTCTGCTTCACTCTTCATGTTTCTTCTTGTGATGCCTTGTTCCCTCTAACTACACTATTCTTCCAGAGCTTTAACTAATTCCATCCCGTCACTCCGAAAATCGTTAGTGTCACATTCCCAGGGAAAACCCCTGCCTACTACAGTTTTTTTCCTTTATTCTGCTTCATCTTTCTACCTGGTGTCTCTCACTATCTGACATTATCATCGATTTGTTCTTTCACTTCTTGTCTGCTTCTCCTGTTAAGATGTAGGAAATTTTCTGTTTTGTCCACTTGGTAGCCCCAAAATTAGTGTCTGGTGAGTAGCAGGCAACCAGTTAGTGATGAGTTAGTGATATGTTCAGATGTACTGAACATATTCATCCTCATAATGCTCAGATTGTGAACATCAGAATTGGAAGCTCCCAGAGTACCTGCCTCTGATAGAAGCTGCCTCATCATCTCCTCCAATGTAAAATACACAAGTTGTCATCATGTATCTATATCATGGCATGAGAAAGTTGAGAAGACTAGTATGGGTCATATCAGTGCCCAAGTTAGAAACCCCAGCGACGTCCCTTAGCCCAGACTGTAATCCACACGCCTTAGAATGATATCCAAGACTCTCTACCATCTGATCCAAGATTGTATCATCTCCCACTTTTTCCAGGTTTCATCCAAACAACTCCCTGTTGAGCTACAAAAATATCCTTCCATTTCTGGACCTTGCCTTGTTCTCTGCCTGACCACCTGCCACACCAGCCTCCAAGAGTGTGATTTTGACCTCTCCTCTCTCCTCAACACTCAGCTCAAATTTCACCTCTTCCATGAAGCTTACTCTTATCGTTACAATAGTATATAATCCATTCCCCAAACATCTTTATAATGTCATGTTCCTTCTTTAATAGTTTTATCTGCCTCAGTTTACTAGTTATTTGTGCAAATAGTCTTTTTCCTACCACACCTGCCTAACTGAACTCACACTTCCTTGTCATGTCAAAAGTGGGTTGCAGTCTCTTCCATCTCCACCCTACTCTTGATGCGGCCACCTTTTTTAAAATCTCCAATACCAGCCCATCCACCCCATTTCTTTCACGTATTTCAATCTATATTCATAGAGTGGATGATCAGGCTGGTTCTCTGAACAGTGTTTCTCAGTCTGCCTGGGGCAGGTGACTGGGCCTACTCATACTCAACATCATACTTGATCATACTCAACATTTTGTCCAACAGTACAAAATATTTACCACACTCTCTACCCTACTGAAAGTACACAGAGCAAAGCTCTGTGCTCATAGCAATAAACACTAATAACGCTAACTGAATCTTAGCACACCTGTACATTATTTGTTCTGATCATATTAGTTAAGATTGTTTGCAACCAGCTATAGAATATTTTGGGAAATTTTAAGGAAAATGTATTGAGAGGATTAGGGTAGGCTTATAGGATCAAGTTCAAAATTGGGAAAGGAACACTTTAAGGCTGTACAGTGTCACCCTGATTATTTAACTTATATGCGAAGTACATCATGTGAGATGCTGGGCTGGATGAAGCACAAGCTGGAATCAAGATTGCCAGGATAAATATCAATAACCTCAGATATGCAGATGACACCACCCTTATGGAAGAAAGCAAAGAGCCTCCTGATGAAAGTGAAAGAGGAGAGTGAAAAAGCTGGCTTAAAACTCAGCATTCAAAACACTAAGATCATGGCATCTGGTCCCATCACTTCATGGCATATAGATGGGGAAAACAATGGAAACAGTGACAAACTTTATTTTCTTGGGCTCCAAAATCACTGCAGATGATGACCTCAGCTGTGAAATTAAAAGATGCTTGCTCCTTGGAAGAAAAGCTATGACCAACTAGACAGCATATTAAAAAGCAAAGACATTACTTTACTGACAAAGGTGCATACAGTCAAAGCTATGGTTTTTCCAGTAGTCATGTATGGATGTGAGAGTTGGACCATAAAGAAAGCAGAGCACCAAAGAATCAGTGCTTTTGAACTGTGGTGTTGGTGAAGACTCTTGAGAGTCCCTTGGACTGCAAGGAGATCCAAGCAGTCCATCCTATAGAAAATCAGTCCTGAATATTCATTGGAAGAACTGATGCTCAAGCTGAAGCTACAATATTTTGGCCACCTTATGCAAAGAACTGACTCATTGAAAAAGACCCTGATGCTGGGAAAGATTAAAGGCAGGAGGAAAAAAGGATGACAGAGGATGAGATGGTTGGATGGCATCACCAACTCAATGGACATGAGTTTGAGCAAGCTTCGGGAGTTGGTGATGGACAGGGAGGCCTGGTGTGCTGTAGCCCATGGGATTGCAATGAGTCAGACACAGCTGAGCTACTGAACAGATCTGATAGAATTGAGGGAGAGACAAAACAGGGAGGTCTCCCAAAGCAGTGTTTTTCAAACTATAATATGCTTTTTCTATTATCCAAATAGTAGGTCAACTTTCATCAAAGTCTACTTCACACACATACACTACCTCAAGATTTAGACTAAAGTAAAGATGAGCACAGAAGACCCTATCACTTTGGCTCCTGCTATTTTTAACTCTAGCCATTCCTCAAAAGGAAATGCCCCTCTGGAATCTTGCAGAATTATGTGTTCATTACATCTGAACATACCTCCAGGCTGACTTGTGGGCTGCTTCTTTCACTGAATCTTCCTCCTAGATGTAGATCTTGGTATTAACCCTATTTAGTTTCATTCACCAAAGCACAATTAGCTCACCACATTCCTAGTCCAGAACTAATGAAAACCCCTGCACAGCTCCATCGTTCTCAAACCACTTTTTGTATTAAACTCTGGGTATTAATCTTTCCTCTCTCTTCTCCACCAGACTCTAAGCAGCATCAAGGCAGGGGCCTCCTCTTAACTTTGAATTCACAGGTTTTGTGCCTGTAGAACTTAATACATGTTTGGTGAACAAAAAAATAAACAAAAAAATATGTTTAAGAAAACAATGGTGATACAAGGCCATTTGTGTGAAGCTTTGTTCATACTGACTAACCGCTTATCTCACAACTTGGGCCATAGTAACCCTCTATGTGTGTGTGCTCAGTTACTAAGTCATGTCTGACTCTTTGCAACCCCATGGACTGTAGCCCCCCAGACTCTTCTGTCTGTGGGATTTTCCAGGCAAGAATACTTGAGTGGGTTGCCATTTCCTCACCCAGGAGATCTCCCTGAATATATTTCTTTTGCCCTTCTGTATTAGTCTGATCAGGCTGCTATAGCCAAAATCACATATTGGGTGACTTAACAAACAGAGATTTACCTCTCATGGTTCTGGAGGTTGAAAATTCCAAGCTCAACGTTCTGGCCCATTCAGTTCCTGCTGGCCTGCCTCCTGGCTTGTGGTCAGCCACTTTCTTGCTAGGTCTTCACATGGTGGAAAAATCTCTGATGTGCCCTCTGATTAGAGGGCAAAAACCCTATCTGATTAGAACCCTACCCTGATGACCTCATTTAACTCTTATCACCGCCTCACAGGCCCTGTCTCCAAATACAGTCACATTGGAGGTTACGGTTTCAATATATGAATTTTAGGAGCACACAATTCGATTCATAGCATCTTCCAACATTTATTCCTTCTTCTTTTGATGACAGAGTTGTGATGGCTTTTTAGAATTTGTATTTACTGCTGGCCTGGGGACCACATTTTGAGAACTATTGCTTTAGGGACTCTGACCTCCCCTGGTGCAGATCACCTTAGTGGAACTGTCCGTCTATCGCCTATCCTCTACTAGTTCAGAGCCAATCTGAGGCCAGCAGATTCTCCCAGACATGTCAATACTGAGCTTGGTGACAAAACAGAATCCAAGCAGACAGTGATGCCCTTGTCTGAAAGGGAATATCCTATCACTTGTTGTTCATTCCCAGGTCCCTGGAGCTCCTTTATCTTTTGTCCTTCGAAGCCTAAACTCAAAGGACCAGCAGGGTTTCCTCAGCTGGAATTTTGGTAGAAATGCAGAATCTTTCAGGCTGCAGTCTAGATTTAGCTTATGCATTCAACAAGACCCCCAGGTTATTTTTATGCTTGTTAAAATTAGGACACTGCTCTGGAAACTTGACAGTTCAGACTTCCATTGATTCCAACATTTACCTGCATCCTCTCAATACATTTTATTTTTCATTGAGTTGCCTAAAATGAGTCGCTTCTGTCTAGCTGGAGACCAATAAACCCTACCTAGTCAGGTGCTGAACTAATGATGGGAATTTGTGAGCATGTGATTTTTGCAACAAATCTGCTACATGGTTTCCAAGGACATAGGAGGCAAATGAAAATGGGAGCTTGAGAAACTTGTCCAAAGTAATCCAACTGTAAGTAATGAACTAGGGTTGAGATCCCCGAAAGTGAAAGTGAAAGTCCCTCAGTTGTGTCCGGCACTTTGCGGACTCTGTGCAGTCCATGGAATTCTCCAGGCCAGAATACTGGAGTGGGTAGCCTTTCCCTTTTCCAGGGGATCTTCCCAACTCAGGTATCGAACCCGGGTCTCCCACACTGCAGGCAGATTCTTTACCAGCTGAGCCACCAGGGAAGCTGAGACCCCAGAGGCATGCTTAATTTCTGCACTATAAGTACACCTCTTATTTTAGCTGCTGTCTTTACCTGACACTAACGAGCACAGAGGATCTTAAATCTTGAAGGTGCTTTAGGGAGTATCTGCTGCTGCTGCTGCTGCTGCTGCTAAGTTGCTTCAGTCGTGTCTGACCCTGTGCGACCCCATAGAGGGCAGCTCACCAGGCTCCCCCATCCCTGGGATTCTCCAGGCAAGAACACTGGAGTGGGTTGCCATTTCCTTCTCCAGTGCATGCAAGTAAAAAGTGAAAGTGAAGTTGCTCAGTCATGTCTGATTCTTAGCGACCCCATGGACTACAGCCCACCAGGCTCCTCCGCCCATGGGATTTTCCAGGCAAGAGTACTGGAGTGGGTTGCCATTGCCTTCTCCAAGATAGTATCTAGCCCCACTATTTCATGTGGATAAAGGGAAGTAAAGGTTCTACCAGTAGGTAAATGACCTGTCAATAGGTGAATGAGCCACCCAACCCTATGGCTGACTAGTGCCAGAATTACCGCTAGAATGCAGATCTCCTGATTCCTGCCATTATCAGGCCTGAAAAGGTATCCTTGATAGGCAAGAGACACACCCAGGTAGAGGTCTTTGTAATCATTATAACATTTATATTTGTTGATTACCTATAGAACCTAGGCTTCCAATTCTTTTTTATTATTATTTTAATTAAAGGATAATTACAATATTGTGATGGTTTTTGCCATTCATCAATATGAGCCACCACAAGTACACATGCGTAACGTCCATCCTGAACTGCCTCTCCTGCCTCCCTGCCTCCCTGCCCACCCCATCCTTGCAGGTTCTCAGAGAATGGGCTTTGGGTGCCCTGCTTCGGACATCAAACTTGCACTGGTTATCCAGTTTTCATCTGGCAATGTATATGTTTCAGTGCTATTCTCTCAAATCACCCCACCTTTTCCTTCTCCCACTGAGTCCACAAGCCTGTCCTACATGTCTGCATCTTCTTTGCTGCCCTGCGTGTAGGATCGTCGGTACCATCTTCCTAGAGTCCATATATACGCATTAATATATGGTCTTTACATTCATTGACTTGCACCCATTGATTAGGCATCTCCCTGGCCAATGAAGAAATAAGAAAGGAAAAGCAGGGTCATTTAAAAATTTTAGTGCGACGATGAAAACGATCAGTTCCTCCTAATGTTTAAACCAACTGCAGATAGAGATGCTCCACAGAAAGCCACGTTTAAATCTGTAGCTACGTAATTCTATTACCAATCGATATAGTCACTCATGGTCCTTTTATCTTAGAGCATTCTTTTTTACTGGCATTACTAGATTACCATTATTAACATTCCAGTTTAATAGCCTCTAGTCTAATTATTCGGTGCAATTTTCTATGCAAGATAATTCTCAACTTTTAAAGCATTGCAACCTTTGCTAAAATGGAAGGAATTTCTCTTCTACACCTGGCACTTTCTTGGAGTGTGATCCACACATTAAATATGATCCGTTCAAGTGCTTTTGTGCACTTTTTTTTTTTTAAACAAAGGTCTGAGGTGTTACTTTTATAAGTTTGGGTCTATACAAATAGGAGACAAGAATATGCTGGTAGAAAGCCCAAAGTTTTCTAAATGTAGATGAGCACAGATTAAGAAAGCAGTAATTAATTTCCTTTGACCTTGAGCTGAAATTTCTTTCTAAAGCTGTCATAAAGAGAAAGAGGCCAGAAAGGAGAAGTGAGACTGTGTAACAATGCAATTAAACCCTTGTAATGAGGTCGGGCCTTGGACTTGTTGCAACTGATATCATTATAGCAATGAGAAGGCCTTATATGGATGGTCGGATTTTTTTTTTTTAATTCATGCTTTTTTTTTTTTTTTCTTTTCCTTTTTGTTTAACTCTTTACCACCAGGCATGAACTACTTTGTAAGGGAAATATATAGGCCCTATGTGTAAACAAACTCAAATTTCACATTTCTTTTTCAGAGGAAGTATTCAGTTGGCTCAATCAGGTGATCTTCTGTGTGCAAAGCAAAAAAGTGTACAAGGAAGGGAAAGAGCTCAAGATTAAGAATCAAGACGTTAACTTGCCTCTTGCACGTGGCTCTTAATCTACAGATGTCTCCAGTGAGCTGAGGCCAAGCACTAGATTGCAGGGCTATAACGTTGAGCCTCCTACTAAAGAGCTGCGTGACTTGAAGGAGGCCCTAAATGCTTCTGAACCTCAGCTCTCTCATTTCACCAGGTGAAAAGAATGCCATTCACTTTTTTTCTTTATGGTCTATCTCATAATTAATAGGACAAATTTGATCTAAGTCAACTTGTGATGAAGGCATTGGTCTTGCTCTCTCTGCAAATATTTGTGTCTGTCTGAGGCCACCCGTGTTTGCTAAGAGCTTTTGATTCAGAACTAATTTTCTGTTTCCCTACTGTTGCTTTCAATTATGTGTCAATGCATAGTTTCCCCCTTCTATCTTTTCTTTTCTCTCCAAAGTTAAGAGGGAAGTTATCGCATCCGAGGATATGGACAATGTTATACTTCTTAAAGTATTAGTGTAATTTATGTTTGTCAAAAATATGTAGGAGCCTGCCACTAACACCTTCAGAACTGGTTTTCTTTCCATTGAGATAGTGCTTCATACATGAAATCACGTAGTTTCTTTAAATTGAATTAAGACGTCTTATTAGGAGTTCGTTTTTCTATTTGCTATGTTTCTGCTTCTTGATTCTGCATCTTTCTTATATACTGGTTTCTCCCTAGCACCTCACTACTGAGCCTGGAACACAATAGGTACACATGAAATTGTTTCATGTGTGAATGAGCACAACCCTCTAGAAGAGCGCTTCTCAACTTCAGCAACACACTAGAATTACCTGGAGACACTTTCAAAATCCTGTGTCTAGGCCACATTCAGATCAGTGCTGTGAGAAGGCGTCAGTCTTTTTTGTCAACCGCCCCCACCCCCAAGTGCAATATACAGCCAAGGGTGAGAATCTGTCCTGGAGCGAGGCAACTCAACCTGTGGTCCAAGGACCTGCAGGACTGGCTGGTTAGAAACACAGAATCTCAGATTTCATGCAAACCTGATGTGAGTCCTCTAATCTGTATTTTAGCACAATCTCCAGGTGATTCATGTGTCACTTAAAAGTTTGAGAGCACTCCTCCAAAACACTTTTCTGACAATTTTAAACCCATGCATGCAGCTGCTACTTAAGCCTGTTCCTACTGCTTGGCAATAAAACCATACCATTGCATGAAAGACATTTGGCTTCTTTATAAACGAACAGGAGAATGCAAGCTGCCAATTTTCAGACAAAGTTCTCTTATCCATTCAATTACCTATTGTCTAAATTCCTCCCCAAAAGGAAGGCAGAAGAAAGAGCAATCCAGTAACCTCCAAGTTGGGATAGCCGAGTAGGATGTTTCCACATGAGACAAGTGAGGATTCAAAATACAGGGGAAGAGTCAGAGCTGGAAATCCCAAGGCATAAGGTCCAAAATGAAGGGAGCCACAGGCAGGCAGCAGACGCTATTTAAAAGCCAGGGGCACAGCTGGAAGAATGAGTCCATGAGTTGACCCCAAGAAAGCTGGGATGAAGGAGTCAGTCGTGAACATCTCGAGCTGAAGCGCCAGGCAATGGGACAGGCAGTTTCCAGTTTGTTGTTGTTTAGTTGCTCAGTTGTGTCTGACTCTTTGCAACCCCATGGACTGTAGCCTACCAGGCTCCTCTGTCCTTGGGACTTCCCAGGCAAGAATACTGGAGTGGGTTGCCAGGCCCTTCTCCAGGGGATCTTCCCAATCCAAGGATTGGACACATGTCTCCTGAAAGTCTCCTGCCTTGCAGGTGGGTTCTTTACTGCTGAGCCACTGAGAAAGCTCAGTTTCTAGTTTACATGATGGAAAGTTGAAGAACGTGAAAATAGCATCAGAGACTGGCAGACTTGGATTTGAATAACAATGCGGCTCTTCTAGAGACTGGGAAAGTTATTCAATCTCTTTGATCCTCATCTCTAAGCTGGGAATAGTAATTCTTACCTCATAAGTATTGTGAAGATTAAAAGTGGCGATGCATGTAAAGAGCTTAATATCGTGCCTGGCCCAGAGGAACTGGGAAGCTGTTATTCATTAGTATCTTAAATCTTTTTCACAAACACGGAAAACTGAAAGGAACTAAAAAGATAAAGGTTGTATTTGCTATTTTTTTTTATGCCTTTTCTTTCTCATCCAAAGTAACCTAAAGAGAATTTAGTATTCCTTGGTGTGTTTGGTAAATTCCACCGAATGACTGAGCAAATTGAATTTTCCAAGATAGCCGTGACAGGCTATCAGCCTCCAAACCTTCAGATGATTCCAGCTCATAGTCTCGAAGACCCTTCCTGAGCCTTTCAAGCCAAGCCCAGATACTGTTCCTGCCCCTCCTCCACCTCCTCTCCATTCCTCTGACAAATTCTTCAGAAGTTGTCAGCATAATAAGAGCTGATTCCTAATGCCACACCCCTGGACAAGGGAATGGCAACCCACTCCAATATTCTTGCCTGGAAAACCCCATGGACAGAGGAGCCTGGTAGGCTACAGTCCATGGGGTCGCGAAGAGTTGGACACTGAGAACCTTCACTTCCCTTAATGCCACACGGCTCAGGATGAATTGTTACACAGCAGTTGATAACTGGACCACTGACTTCACAATATTTTCTCATAGTACTTAAATTCCTACTGTTCCAGCCCTAACAATCTCCTTTTAACTGCCTCTCAGTGATAATTTATTACAGAGTACATTTAATTTAATTACAAAGTTAGCCTTGTGGTTCAGAATTGCCTTAAGCTGCATATAACAGAGACCCAACTGAAATTATTTTCCTTTGTATTAAGAAATCCCAAAGTAGGTGATTCATAGGATGGTATAGTAGCTCTATAATACCATCAGGTTCAAGCACCCTTTTTTCTTTCAGTAACTCTCAAGATGTCACTTTCAGCTTTCTATTGATCAGACAGTTACTGCGCTATATGAGCTGAGGAACAATCTCTATAAAGACAGAAAGAAAGGGGAAGGATCAGAGGTTAAAGGCTGACAGCATCTGTCCCTAAATGTCTGAGAAATAATAACTTTCATGGAAATACCACCAACAGACTTCAGCTCTTTTTTTCTTTTTTTTTGACCAAATAGACATGGTTTTTCTTGGCTGCAAAAGAGAATGAGAAATTCATTTTCACTGTTACCTTGAACAAAATTGGGGAATTCTGCAAGGGAGGGATTATAAGTAGACACCCAGTAACATATGCCGTAACTTTAAAATAGAAAAATTAATTTAAAAGTCCCTCCAGGAATAGCAGAAGGGGAGGAGGGCCATGACGCTTGTAGGGCCTTGTGTACAAGATGGGAAAAACTGTGTGATGAGAAGCAAAGACAGAGATTGGAGTCAAGGGGTCACAGGCTCAACTTCCCACCAGGCTTCTGTTTCTACTACCTGTAAATAAATGGAATATTATAAGAAAACTTACATAACAAAGTTGTTCTGAGGATGAAGTAAGAAGAGCTCTGTGAAAACACATGGCAATTTTTATAGCATGCTAATTCCCTCTTTGCCACAGCTTGCCTCAAGTCATAACCCAGGAGACAAACATTAAGTTCAAAAATCATCTCACCGCTGCAGCTATTAACATTCCATAGTGCCAAACTCCAGAACTTAAAGGAAGCCCCAAATCAATGAAACATAGACTCGCACAGTCTAACTACAGGTGGAGTGAGGTCTGCCTAGTGTCTTGTGTCTCACCCTAGATTTTTGCAGCAATTGCACATTTTTTGGAACTTCTGAAAGCAAGGGAGACCTTGGCGTCAATTCATAGACTGATCCATGCACCGAGTTATGTCCCCATGCAAAACAGGAGATTCTAAAATGAAGAGTCACCAGTGGGTTTTAAAGAAGGGCCTTATCTGTTGAAGACTTTGAGCTGAATGCTTCCAGAAGCCAGATACACAGAAAAGGAAAACTTCAGGAAAGGAAAACTTCAGTCTCCCAAACAGCCTACTTTGGGTGAAGACAGAAATCATAAGAGCAAGGAGAAAACTTGGCTTCAGCACTCTGATTTTTCCTAATGTGTGAGAATTAAAAAATAGGGAGATGATAAAAAATCCTGTGAAGTTTCCAAATCCTGATAAAAAGTTGTCCTCTGTTTACTCACTTCTCAGCTAGAGAACAATTTCTACCTTGAAGGGAAGCTCTGGAGTAACTTGCTATTAATATAGCAATTCTAGAAGCAGACAAGCAATAATGATACATTCATGGTTCTCTTCCACATATTTGGCTGAAATGCAAAGTCCCCGCACCTTAAGATTGCATTTATTATTTCACTCTTCTGTGGAAGGTTTCCTTTACATTGCAAATGTCTGCAGCCCTCCTTCCATCCCTTTGGTTGACCTTTTACCTTAAAACAAGTGATCAAGGCTGAACACCATGATTAGTATTCAGAGAAGTAACCAACAGCCCTGAAATGTAAATGCGTAAGGAAGGCACCTTCTATTTTGTAAAATAATTATCCAGCTTAATAATTATTTCCATGACTCGTTTGGATCGACTAAGAAAGGGCAGCTAGAAGCTTAAAATCGTCTTTCAGATCTAAATTCAAGAAGCAGAGCCCCCAAATAAGGTCGCACTCTAAGAAGAGATGGCAATAGGCTGATTCTATTTTGAAAAATAGGCTGTTTACACACATTTGTTTGTACTTTCAGTGTTTTTTTCACTGACCACCCAAGGTAGAATCCAGGTTGTAATTTTAAGAGCCAATATAATATTGGCTGTAAACACTGTAAATCCCCAAAGAGACTTTTATTCCCTCTCCACACTGTCCTAGAATTGAGCAAGTTCCAGGAGACAGTGAAGGACGGGGCAGCCTGGCATGCTGTGGTCCATGGGGTCGCAAAGAGTCTGACACAATTGAGTGACTGAACAACAACACACTGTCCCCGCAGCTGCAGTGTGAAAAATTGGGGAAGCCGGGGGGAGGAAGATTTTTAACTAACCATAGGTTTTCCATACCTTCATATTTAGGTTGCTGATAAAATGCAAAACAATGGCATTTCTATGTTGTTATCCTGAACCCTGATGAGCTGCTCAAGCTACTTTATTCTTTATCTTCTTACTTAAAGCTACTTGGTTTCACTTTTGATTTCTATAATAAGCTGGAATAGAAATTTGTAGACAATAAGAGACATTCACATAACTATCAAAATACAGTGTTCTCGTTTATGTCAGTAACCATGTCAAAAATAGTTTCTCAAAATCTTTGGTAATAGGCATGACTATGAATCTGATGCTTTCGAACTCTGGTGCTGGAGAAGACTTTTGAGAGTCCCTTGGTCTACAAGGAGATCAAGCCAGTTAATCCTAAAGGAAATCAAATCCGAATATTTATTGGAAAGACTGATGCTGAAGCTGAAGCTCCAATACTTTGGCCACCTGATGCGAAGAGCTGACACATTGGAAAAGACCCTGATGCTGGGAAAAATTGAGGGCAGGAGGAGAAAGGGATGGCAGAGAATGAGATGGTTAAATAGCATCACCAACTCAAAAGACATGAGTTTGAGCAAAGTTTGGGAGATAGTGGAGGACAGAGGAGCCTGGCATGCTGCAGTCCATAGGCGTCATGAAGAGTCAGACATGACTTAGTGACTCAACAACAATAAAAGATTATGAATTAAATCATTTCTTTCCTCATTCATTATGTACCGATTCCCTCCTTTTGACTGGTTGCAGGAGAGGTAAGAATGAGTAATTCCCAAAATAATGAGATTTATGTTACTTGTATACATGCAAGATAAAGTTGTCTTCTCTTTTCTAGCAGAATCTTAGAGGTCCCTGTGCCTGAGACCCTATGAAGTCATTCAGTCGTGTCCAACTCTTTGTGACCCACCAGGCTACCCACTGTAGCCCACTAGGCTCCTCCGTCCATGGGATTTTCCAGGGAAGAGAACTGGAGTGGGGTGCCATTGCCTTCTCCAAGGGATCTTCCTGACCCAGGGATCGAACTTAGGCCTCTCGCATTGCAGGCAGATTCTTTACCATCTGAGCCACCAGGGAAAACTGGATGAGACATAATGGATTCATGGATGAGACATGATGAAACAGACAGGATAAAGAACAAAAATTATGCAACGAATTCTTTGGATGTATTCACGAGAGTGACAAATTCTGGGAAAATCTCTTCAGTTTTGAAGACAGGTAAGCAAAGTAGAAGTAGTGTACCGGAATTGACAAGGACGAACACGCATAAAATGATACAGCCACCACACAAGAGAGCTGTACCAGTGGCGTCCTCCAAGTGGCCTGGATTCAGAAAATGTAAAGGAGAAGGCGAGATGATTCCAGCAGAAGGTAACGAGACAGGGGCACTGACCCCTGTTTACGTGGTTCTGGGAAAATCTAGACTGAGTCCAGGATGGCAACCTCAGTGTACTTAAATCGCTGCTTTTCGAAAGCTTCCTGGGGCCATTTCAGTTACCACCTTCCCCAAACACCTTTCCCATAATCTCCGGTTGGGATTATTCATGCCCTCCTTCCCAACTCCATATTCTCTCTCCCTTTTTTTCTTGCATTAAACATTTATGACACTCTGGTAGTCAAGTCCCATGGAATAGCTATCATATCACATTACAGCCCACATTTATGGAACACTAACCAGGTGCCAAATAGTACAGCAGGCACTGAAAGGAGAACACTGCTGTGTTCTGCACTCTCAGGAAGTTCATCGTTTGGGGGGAATCAGACCAAAAAAAAAGTATAAACAAAAAATTACCGACCAGCTCCCACTGATTTCACATGCAGTATTCAAGTAGTAATGAATACACAATGAAGACACTGCTTATTATGCACAATATTTAATAAAACTAGTCATCATCTTCTAAAGATCTGGCTGGTGTCTTCATCACAGCCTCCCTGAACTACCGAGCATCTTCAAGTTGTGCTTTATTTTGCCGTGGGTTTCTTGAGTGCTAGCTTGTGTTCAGCTGTGAGCAGCAATCATAATGGATGAGGGGCCTCTGACAGTGGGTTGAGTGAAACCTCTCTGTCAGGATAGCAGTTGATATATTATTTGATGGGTTTAACTCTTGCCCCCAATATCTTGCAGTGCTCCTGGCTGTATGTAATTCATATTTCCTATGTCTGGTTTTTCCATGTTGATTTCACTATGTTCATTATTGGAATCTAGGACTTTCACTTCATTATTCCAACAGTGTTTCTCTCCCCTTCTCATTTCCAATTTTTTTTTTTTTTTCTTTTTCAATATTCTCCATCCATTGTCATCTAGGACTTTCATTTCCAACTCAGTCTATTTTAACTCCACTCTTAACATTTTATTAGTACATCTTTAGTGTTTTTGAGTTCTCTCATATGAATCAGGCCTTTTTAGATGACATCCCCCAAATTTTGAAAGTCTAAGTTAGTACATGCTTGCAATGCATAAAATTCACCCATTAAGAAAATTAACTCTAATAAATGCATAAAAGAGTAATGCATTGCATTAGATACAAAATAGAAACTTCTTTAATGTCACCCTAAGTTTAATTTTGAAATGGTGAGTAAATGAATGCTCTTAAATGCATCTAATTTATGTAAATAGTCACTACCTTTTTGCTTGTCCCTGAGTTAATATCAATACTTAGAAATTTCTATAACTGATCATCAGATGCTATGCATTCATTGGCTGGGTAGCAATTCTCAATGGCAGCAGCGCATGAGTCACCTAATATGAAACAAAATCCCCTTTCTCCACTCCAGAGAAATCGAATGTCTATGTGGGTCTCTGGCAATGGAATTCTGTAAAAGTTCCCTGGGTGGTCTTAATGTGCAGGCAGGGATGAAAACTTAAAAAAAAAAAGCTCAGTTAAATCTTGAAGAAGCACATCTGAATACACAGCATATGAGAAATGCTAGGAAGAAAATAAAAACAGCAATGGACTGTCATTGGTATATTAATCGTGCCCACTTAATTTCACCCAGTAGAGAAGGAAACAGCAACCCACTCCAGTATTCTTGCCTGGAAAATCCCACGGACAGAGGATCCTGGTGGCCTACAGTCCATGGGGTCACAAAGAGTCAGACACGACTGAGCACACACATATTTCCACCTGGAGCCTCAGTGATCTGGAGAGACTGTCTCTCTCACGGATAGCCAATTCTACTTTCATATGCTAACCAAGCAATCGAAAGCCATACTCCTCAACCCTCCCCTTTATCTGGCTCTCAAGCTCCTCTTAGGCCACCATCCACTCACCCTAACCACCCAGGGACTGGGTACCAGACACGTGCAGAAAGCCAGTGTGGCCCAGAGCCCCTTGGAGTCATTCACACCGGGCAAACCTGAGCCCGGGCAGCCTGCTTGCCTTGCCCACGTCTCCTCACTCCCTCTGCCTGACTCCTGCTGACACTGGCGCTTCCCTCGGTGGCCCTGCATGGCATGACCTGCCTTCTCAGCATCTGCGGGCACAAACTTCTTCCCTCGCGGCATTCGCTTCCATATCTGCATGTCTCACCATCCCTGATAAAAACAAACTAAGTGAAAGGGAAAGATGCTCAGTTGAGTCCTGCTCTTGGTGACCCCATGAGCTGTAGACTGCCAGCTCCTCTGCCCACGGAACTCTCCAGGCAAGCTCACTGGAGTGAGTTTCCATGCCCTTCTTCAGGGGATATTCCCGACCTGGGGATCGAACTGGGTCTCCTGAATTACGGCCAGATTCCTCACCATCTGAGCCGTGATAGAAACAAAGACCTGATCCATTTAAAAACAATAAGAAAGGCTTCTGAGGAAAGGTGCTGTGTACAGTGCCATCTGAAGGATGAAAGGGAGATAGTTTTGGATGAGAAAGAAGAAGGTGCAGAGAGGTGCGCACAGGTCAATATCCTGGAAATAGGCAAGAACTTAACTTAATGAGAAGCAAGTGGGAAGGAGGCTCGCAGTGAAGTTGGACATGATGGAGAAGCACATCTCTGGAGAAAGATGTGACCTTCTTTGATACGAGGCGGGGAAGGACAGAAAGAAATATTAATAGTTGCGCCATTTGTGTGCTATTCCTGACAAATGGGTTCATAGCAGTTTACATTTCTGTGATATAAAAGCACTTCTTTGTCCTTTTTCCTGTGCAAAGCATAGAGCTGGGTGCCACAAGGAAACACAAATACAAATGACATGGTTGTTCTCTATTTTTTTTTTTTTTAAACTTTGGAGTCTAGTAGAAGAGACAGTTAAGCAATTAACTCCAGTTTAAGTGAAAGGTGAGACCAAATTCTTTGAGAGTTACCAAAATTGTGTTTGGAAACATTAGGTTTTTCATATGCAATGGCTGCTTTGACATAGCCTTGAAATATTAATCATCTTCTGATTTTTCAACACTGTTCATTTTTGCCTGCTTAATGAGTTATAGTTCCCCAGTACAATTCTCTTTCTTATATTTTGCACAGACTTTGTTCCTTGTATAAATATATACATTTGCTGTCAATACAATGCTCTCCAGATTCGAAGGTTCATATCATTACATCTTCAGTGTGGTTTCCCAGCTATCGTGGCCTCCTTTCTTCTCTCCCCTCAGTCCCTACACCCGGAGCTGCACTTTGGTATTAAAATCATGAGGCTTCGTTGTTCCTCCTTTTGTATTTTTTCAGCTGAACTTTTCCTTTCCTTTTGTTGTTGTTACCATGTGATCGTATGTATGTTTCTTGTAAATAACCCAAGGTTGAATTTTATTTTCAATCTGAGTCCTCTTTGTATAAGAAATTGCAATCTATTTGCAAGTGCGGTGATAAAACTCATATGCTGGGTCTTATTTCTATCAATAAATGTAGCCTACCTTTCACTTGGACTAGTCTCCATCTTACCCCACCACTGCAGGCTCTCAGATAAATCATGGGCCCCTCTTCCAAGCTGGGTACCGCTTCTAGGAGAGAGGAGCAGTAAAAAATAGTGTAGGATTAGGATCAGGAAGAAGTAATACTTGCAACTAGCCCATCCTTCTCTGAGGCTCTTTGTCATTTCTGGGGGCTTTCCTTCTTTCTCTGCTCCTCTGACCCTTGCAACCCCTAACCCCTCTGACTCCCTCACCCACACGCTGCTCACTGTTTCTCTCCTTCCTCCCTTTGTTAGCATCACTTTTACTTGGAGATGACCTTGAAACAAGTGAATTCTCTCCAAAGGGTCAGTTACTTCAGTCTCTATTTAAACTCCCTAGGTAACAGGTCATTGATTAGCTGGAATATGTCAGGTAATGTGGGACAGTCTTTCCCTCTGGAAAAAGGGAAATCTGAGACCCACAATCTTGGGGACTCAGAGACTCCTTTTGAAGACTCAGAGAATCTCTGTTTTCATGCCAGTCCCTAATCCTTTCCCTGAAGATGTCGCACAGATGCTCTCTTAGACACCAGGCCTGTCCTGACCTTACTGCCTTGCCATCTTCCTGCTTCTGATAGACCTTGTGACCACTCCCAGCCCATCCCAGCGTTCCAGCTCAAGGAAATATTTGTCCACTGGCACCTGGCCTCCCAGTGACTGAACCTCCTGAGTCCTCAGCTTATAATCACAGCACTACACTATGGACTGAGGCTCTGGGCTTGCTCAGGTTTGAGTTCAAATTCACACCTTGCTATTGTGACCTCTAGAATCTTGAGCAAGTACTTATGGGGCTTCCCTGGTGGCTCAGGGGTAAAGAATCTGCCTGCCAATGCAGGAGATGCAGGCTCGCACCCTGGGTTGGAAAGATTCCCCCAGAGAAATAAATGGCAACCCCCTCAAGTATTCTTGCTTGGAAAATTCAATGGACAGAGGAGCCTGGTGGGCTGCAGTCCATGAGGTCACAAGGAGTCAGCCCAGCACAGCATATAGCTCTCAGTTCCCTCATCTGTGTAAGTAGAATAGAGTGTGTGCCTATCATATTGCTTTAAGGTAAAATTTTAAAATATGAGCAAAGGACCAAGCCTCCCTCTTGACTCAATGTTGACCGTAGTTATGGTTGAAATGAAGTGAAAGTTGCTCACTCATGTCCCACTCTTTGCGCTCCCATGGACTATACAGTCCATGAAACTTTCCAGGCCAGAATACTGGAGTGGGTAGTGTTTCCCTTCTCCAGGGAATCCTCCCAACCCAGGGATCGAACCCAGGTCTCTGCAGGCAGATTCTTTACCATCTGAATCACCAGGGAAGCCTATACAGTAAAACCTTATAACTCCATGATCTTCAGTTCTCTATAGTGATCAAATGATCATGCTATCTAAACAAACTTCACTCAGAAAATATCTAAAGGAACACTGATTTTTATTTTCAAAATAAAGTTTATGTAATTAAAAATAGTTACCCCCCCCCAGCATTATGTCATATCACAGGGTACCACAGAACTAAGAGAATCAACTAAGACATAGCAAAATAGGGTTATATGCTACAGATTACTTTCACTACATGCTCGAAATTCTCCAAGCCAGGCTTCAGCAATACGTGAACCATGAACTCCCTGATGTTCAAGCTGGTTTTAGAAAAGGCAGAGGAACCAGAGATCAAATTGCCAACATCCGCTGGATCATCGAAAAAGCAAGAGAGTTCCAGAAGAACATCTACTTCTGCTTTATTGATTATGCCAAAGTCTTTGACTGTGTGGATCACAATAAACTGTGGAAAATTCTGAAAGAGATGGGAATACCAGACCACCTGACCTGCCTCTTGAGAAACCTGTAGGCAGGTCAGAAAGCAACAGTTAGAACTGGACATGGAACAACAGACTGGTTCCAAATAAGAAAAGGAGTATATTAAGGCTGTATATTGTCACCCAGCTTATTTCACTTCTATGCAGAGTACATCATGAGAAATACTGGGCTGGAAGAAGCACAAGCTGGAATCAAGATTGCCCGGAGAAATATCAGATATGCAGATGACACCACCCTTATGGCAGAAAGTGAAGAGGAACTAAAATGCCTCTTGACGACAGTGAAAGAGGAGAGTGAAAAAGTTGGCTTAAAGCTCAACATTCAGAAAACAAAGATCATGGCATCCGGTCCCATCACTTCATGGGAAATAGATGGGGAAACAGTGTCAGACTTTATTTTGGGGGGCTCCAAAATCATTGCAGACGGTGATTGCAGCCATGAAATTAAAAGACACTTACTTCTTGGAAGGAAAGTTATGACCAACCTAGATAGCATATTCAAAAGCAGAGACATTACTTTGCCCACTAAGGTCCACCTAGTCAAGGCTATGGTTTTTCCAGTAGTCATGTATGGATGTGAGAGTTGGACTGTGAAGAAAGCTGAGTGCCGAAGAATTGATGCTTTTGAACTGTGGTGTTGGAGAAGATTCTTGAGAGTCCCTTGGACTGCAAGGAGATCCAACCAGTCCATTCTAAATGAGATCAGTCTTGAGTGTTCTTTGGAAGGACTGATGCTAAAGCTGAAACTCCAGTTACTTTGGCCACCTCATGAGAAAAGTTGACTCATTGGAAGAGACTCTGATGCTGGGAGAGATTGGGGGCAGGAGGAGAAGGGGACGACAGAAGATGAAATGGCTGGATGGCATCACCAACTTGATGGACGTGAGTCTGAGTGAACTCCGGGAGTTGGTGATGGACAGGGAGGCCTGGCGTGCTGCAATTCATGGGGTCGCAGAGTCGGACACGACTGAGTGACTGAACTGAAAGTGAAATGAACTTTCCCTATAAAAAGTGTCACTTGAAAATCTGTTTTTAGAACTGGGAAAAAAGAGGGAAGAAGGAAATAATTCACGAGTTTTATGCAACTTAAGAAAATGGAAATCCACTGTATGTGAATTTTCAAAGTGTTCTCAGGACAGGATTGAGAGTAACTGAGAGAGAAGGAAATTTCTAGGAGCTTCCATCTCAAATAGGGGAAGTACTTGAAAGTAAAAGTGTTAATCACTCAGTCGTGTCCAACTCTGCAACCCCATGGACTGTGGCTCACCAGGCTCCTCTGTCCATGGAGTTCTCCAGAGGTGGGTAGCCATTCCTTTTTCCGGGGCATCTTCCCAACCCAGGGATTGAACCCAGGTCTCTTGCATCTCAGGCAGATTCTTCACCGTCTGAGTCACCAGGGAAGTCCAGGGTAAGTACTGGGAGAAAGGCTGAAGCTGGCAGCGAGGCTGACCTGACCTGATGGGGTAGTCAGCCCTACAACATCACCATAACAGAGGAAGCGTCATTCTTATAGAGCAAATCCTTTCCCAAAACACGATTGGAAACAGCAGCCTAACAGATTTTGCTCACAGTGTGGTAGAGGGGGAGAAATATCTCTCTCTCTACAGCTCAATTAAAGCAGTTCCTTCAAATCAAAACTCTTCATCAAAACAAACCTATCTGCTGGATGTCTTATTCTAATGTTATGTTTAAATCAATAGGCAAACATAAAAGATTTCATGCAGGAAGCTACCTTCTTCAGACTCTTGTCATTCACCACTTGATGGAGGGGGATGGATGGTGACCAGGAGAAATAGTGTATTTTTAAATGCTTGTGATACTTTTGCGCTGGTCTTTCTACAATCTCGGTTTTTCAAAGTACTGTCTTTCAGAAGGCAACATCTTATGGGATTGGGCCAAACCCATAGCCTTAGGTAACAATAAAATGACAGCCATCACTCAAATGCTTCACAAGTTATAATCAGTACAGAAGTTAAATAATATATCAAAAGACTCTGTCTCTTCATGACTACAAAACTAGAAGAGAAAAACTTTCTCAGTGTTCATAATATCATAGGTATGATAAGTCTAAACCTGCCATCAAACTATGTCCAGCTGCTCCTTCACCCCAACTTGATGTTTTTCTGATTTCTCTTCTAAAGTGGAGTATGGAAGCTTTGTAATTGGTGCTGGGATTTTTTTTCCCCCCAATGTTTTCTTGCCAAGGATATCATTATGAGATTCTGCAGTAACAAGCATTCTTCGGTTCAAATTTATATCAATTAGTTTAGGACAGTAATTCAATTGGATGGCCCACTGGATTTTGAAAGACTCACGACCATGTCAGAGTGACGACCTTTTTCCTTCTCTCTCAGCCAAAAGCAATTTTTTAACAAGGAGCCCTGGAAAGAAATGCTGGTTTAATAATTAGTTATTGATCATGGCCAACGCCATGGTGAATACCATTGGATTAGTCAGAGGCCAGGAAATCAGGACATGGGAGTTTTCCTTGTCAAGATTAGGAGGGGAGGGAAAAAAGCAAAGAACTGACAGAATAAGAGATCAAACACCACTTAATTAGATATGCTTTCATCTTTGCTATTCTTTTCACTTTTAAAACTAGAAGGAAAATCTGTAATTTGGATAAATTCAATACTGAACCATCTAAAAGAGCTATATTAATCTAAAACAATTTAATAGTATATCTCCATTTAAAAACCCTGTAAAAGACAAGATCTGAGTTAAGTAGACCTGGAGACCACTAAAACTGCTTTGAAAACAATGCCGTGCAAAGTTATTTTGATAAATTAACCCTGCTTTGGCCAGCATTTTTGCCTGGCTAAGATACCATTAACCTTCATGCCCTGAAATGCCCATTAGAAACAATTTGGATACATGCACAAGAAGACCATAACAATTACAGACCATAGCTTTAAAAGTATAATTGACTTTTCTGAGCACTAATTTAGGCATCACTTTAGGGCTGCGTAAAAACCTCTACATATGAGCCACTTAATGGAAGGAGAAACGTAAAAGAATGATCTTATTGTACTTTGAGGGGGAAAAGAATGTTTCCATTAGTGGTACAATTTCTTCCTAGAATAGGGAAAAAAATCACTGAAAATGCCAAGTGCAGTGATAGTGAAGTCATAACTTCAAGCTAGTTTGAAGGTGGATAGGTCCAGTCTTCATGGCTGACATGCAAGAGTGATGGTCCTTTTATGTTTGAAGTTGAAACCAACCTGATCCATGATAAAGTAGCTATGGTATAAACATACTATTTAAAGTAACATTGCTTTAGATATGAATGTGTGGATACAGAACAAATAAATCACTCAACTCTAGCTCTAGGCCCTAGGGTTTTATCTTTTTGGACATTACCATTTCTCCAGGAAAAGACAGCAGATTTCTACTAATTTTGCATCCAATTTCCAGTAATTATTATGGTTCCAGGGAGTAGAATCACCCTCAAATGTTGGAGCTACTTTGGGTCAATATAAGAAAGAAATTAGATGTAAGAAACATTTAGCCTGTTATCACACAATGTCCCAAGTTTCAGTTACTTCCTTATTATTTACAAAAGATTCTCAAAACAGATCGGGATAATAATCCGACTGAGATGTCAAAGTGGAGAGCTTATATCTGAGATTCTTCACAGGCTACTTCAAGATATCTCCTGGTTTCTAGCTGATTTCAGATTCTCTGACATGAGAACTGTTCATCTCTTGATGTATGATCGTATCCTGGAATCCTTCTCAGAAAGTGAAGCAACCACAGTGATCAAGCTTACCACCCCTCTTTTTTATGTCAACCTGCCAGTATGGATGAAAAGAAACCATTGACTGTTAAAAAGCTGATATCTATGGCTACATATATGTTAATTATCTGTTTCTCAAGATGCAATAGCACTGCACTTTTTGTGCATGTGGAAGAGATTTTTTTTTTTTAAAAAAAAAAGGGTTCTTTTTCTTGTTGTAAATAACAGCCATAAGTGAAGAGCTGTGGGTTTCAAATAAAGTGTTATCATCTTGGCTTGATCTTTAATGAGCTGGCTAACCTTGGACACCACACATAGACTCTGCTCTTTGTTCTCATCTATAAAATGAACATGGTGTCTAAATCCTCACTATGTATGCTGTGATTCATGGACCAGTAGCACTGGCATCACCTGAGAGCTTGTTAGAAATGCAGAAACTCAGACTCTTTATCAGAACAACTGAATCAAAATCTGCATTTTAACAAGACCTGCAGGAGATAAGCTCAGACCTAAAAAAACTTCAAGGGACTTCCCTGGTGGTCTAGCAGTTAGGAATCTGCCTTGCAATGAAGCAGACACGGGGTTCCATCCCTGGTCAAGAACTAAGATCCTACCTGCCACAGAGCAGCTAAGCCCAGGCAAGGCAAGTACTGAAGCCCACGAGCTCTGGAGCTCACATGGCACAACTAGAGAGCCCTCACATGATGCAGGGAAGATCCCACGTGATGCAGGGAAGATCCCACATGATGCAGAGAAGATCCCACGGGATGCAGAGAAGATCCCACGGGATGCAGAGAAGATCCCACGGGATGCAGAGAATGTGCGTGTGTCCACAACTAAGACCCAACACAGCTAAATAAATACATACACAAATATCTTTGAAGATAATAAGAAACAGGAGAGAGTTGAAACATCACTTCAACTCTACTCTAGGGTGGAAAGGGAAAGACAAACTGCTTCAACTTAAAAAGACAGTCCAGATGGATATCTTACTTAACTCCGTGGTAGGAATCCTTTCGCCCCTGGAGAAGGAATGCGCTACCCACTCCAGTATTCTGGGGCTTCCCTGGTGGCTCAGATGGTAGAGAACCCACCTGCAGTGAGGGAGACCTGGGTTCAACCCCTGGGTTGGGAAGATCCCCTGGAGGAGGGCATGGCAACCCACTCTGCTATTGTGGCCTGGAGCATCCCCATGGACAGAGGAGCCTTGTGGGCTACAGTCTGTGGGGTCGCCAAGAGTTGGACATGACTGAATGACTAAGCACAGAACAGCACACAGGAATCCTCTCAGGACATAAACGTATCAAATCATTATCTGTACATTTTAAACATGTCACAATTTTATTTGTCAATTACACCTCAACAAAACTGATAGTGTATTTGAAATGAGCAATAAAAATACGATAGAAGCACAGCCAACACGTCTGTATCTTTGTGTGTGCTTGTGTGTGTGTGTGTTTACTGTCCAGCGTTTAGCTTCTGTACCTCATGGATGCCCTGAGCTTGTAGGATACAGGTTTTGCTAAAAAAGAAAAAGAAAGTGAAAGTCATTCAGTCGATCCAACAGTTTGTGACCCCATGGGCTATACAGTCCATAGAATTCTCTAGACCAGAATACTGGAGTGGGTAGCCTTTTCCTTCTCCAGGGTAGCTTCCCAACTCAGGTACCGAACCCAGGTCTCCCGCATTGCAGGCAGATTCTTTACCAGCTGAGCCACCAGGGAACATGCTGTCAAATACCTGAGATGGACCAAAATGGGATGAGGACCTTAGTTCTGCAGTGTCGTTGGTCAGACTCAATGTTTCCCAAAGGGTCAAGGTGCCAAGAATTGAAACCTCTTTACCACGCGAGCTCATTCAAACTCATATTCAAACTAGGGAAGTACAAGAAATAAATACCTTATCTGTCTTTTCCTTCCAGAGTCACCTGATCGTTCAAGTCTGTCTTTAGAAGCCCTATGCCAAGCTGACAGCTCCCCCACCTCCACGTGGGGATTGGTGGGGACAGACGCCCCACCCCGTGGAAGATTCACTTACGGTAGCTGCTGGGGTGCAAGCCGAGAATGAACAATGGAAGGCTGTCAAGCCCGACAGCCAGCCCTGGATGTATGAGCGCCGAGCTGACAGCAAGGGCCTCAGAGGGTAAACTGCTTTGCTGGAACTAATTAAACAGATGAAATTATTACATGAATATGCAGATGTTGTTTACATTTTACCATATGGTATTATTTCAGGTAATAACTCGCAGGAGAATCCCTTCCTCTCATCAAGAGGAAATGGGTTGAAAAGAAGGCCCCCCGTGTCACCTTTCAGTTGCTAGGCAGACACTGATAACACAGGTCTCCTCTCTGAGTCTTGGGCAGCGTTCACCCTGGATCCCGCAGCACAACAGGATGGCACTGGGGTTCATCTCTGGAAGGAATAGGGGAGTGTTTGTGTGTGTGTGTGTGTTTTGGGGGGAGCAGGGCTGCTTTAGCTGAACTGAAATGGCTACAGCAGCTAGAAAATCTGCCCTGGGGTAGAAGGGCATCTGGCAATGGATGTTGTCTGCATGTTGCAAGGAAAAGCCAACAGACTTGCCACTGCAATGGGCCTTTCCTCCAAGACTTGGGAGTGTGTAAATCAGGGCGACTGATTTGTCAACTGACACATCAGACCCAAACCTTTCAAACAAGGATCAAATACTCCAGTGGTGCCACTGTCAGAGGAGACAGGGCCGTGAAGGCAAGGAGGTTGCACATTAAAGGGGAAAACAGGGCAGAGACTATTCAGCCAACAGAAGTCATTCTCCTCCCTGCTTGACCCACTTCCTCCTGTTCCTCCCATGCCTCTGTTAATGCATCAAGCCATGTGGCCAGTTTCACTTCAGTTTCTTCTCCCACATGACCCACATCCAACTCATCACAAAGGCTGTAGATTTCACCTCCAAAAGGGTCCTCCGTGTCCACCTGCTGCTTCATCCCCAACTGTTTGCCCAGATCTTTGGCATGGACTGTGGTAGCAGGCCTTGCACGGGTCTTCTCTCACTCTCTGCCATATTCAGTCCACTGCTCGCCCCACTGCCAGAATCATTTCTGAAAGCCAAATCGGGTCTGGCTTCTCCCTGGCTTAAAAATAGTCAACTGCTTCCTTGTGTCTGGTTTTAGTCTCAGGCCAAACTCACCAACCTGCTCTACAAGGCTATTCCTAAGATATATTCTGCTGCTGCTGCTGCTGCTGCTGCTAAGTCGCTTCAGTCATGTCTGACTCTGTGCGACCCCATAGAAGGCAGCCCACCAGGCTCTCCCGTCCCTGGGATTCGCCAGGCAAGAACACTGGAGTGGGTTGCCATTTCCTTCTCCAATGCATGAAAGTGCAAAGTGAAAGTGAAGTCACTCGGTCACATCTGACTCTTAGCAGCCCCATGGGCTGCAGCCTACCAGGCTCCTCCATCCATGGGATTTTCCAGGCAAGAGTACTGGAGTGGGATGCCACTGCTCTTCTACTTATTCTGAAATGATTCCAGTTTTCCCTGGAAGCTGTGTCCTAGACTGTCCCCCTTACCTGGAATGTTGCCCTACTTTCTCTTATTAACTAACAGTGAGTCATGATGCTATGTTTGCATTGGGATCTGTTGTAATGATTGTTTTGTTTTGTTTTGTTTCAGGAAAAGAAGCCTCTCATCTGTTCCCCCTAAAACCCTGCACTATTGACTTCTTAGATATAATCGGGCCAAAAGAGCTTTCTCTGAATTCATCCACCTTTCTCCATGCTCATGTCAAACATATGCAAACATATATATATATATGTATATATATACACACACACACAAATGTGAAGTCTTTATTTTTTACAGACCCGGGATTCCATTATTCATGCTACCCTGCAACTAGCGCTTGTCAGTTTACCATGTCATGAACATGATCTAGATCAAAAGAAACAGAACACATTCTTTCCAATGCTGCAAAATATTCCCTGCTGCACATACACCATCATTTACTGCAGTATTTCGTTTTTACTAAATATTCACGATTTTTCTTTTGTTTTTTCTTTCCTTGCTTTTATTTTTTCTTTCTTAGCAAGTAAAAATTAAGCTATTACAAGTTTTCTTGCATGTGAGTCCTTATATACTGATGCCTTTATTTCAAAAGTATAGGCTTCCCAAAGGGGGGCTCCTGAGTCTAAAGGCACATGCACTTTCAAATGTATAGATATTTCTAGATTGTTCCCCAAAAAGGTTGTAACAATCTATACTTCTATCAGCAATAAATGATATCATTTGCCCACATCCTTCATCACTGTTGTTCATTTGCTAAGTCAAGGCTGACTCTGCCCCCTGTGGACTGCAGCACACCAGGCTTACCTGTCCTTCACTATCTCCTGGAGTTTGCTTGAATTCATGTCCACTGATTGAGTTAGCGATGCTATCCAACTGTCTCATCCTCCGTTGCTCCCCACTCTCCATATACTCAATCTTTCCCAGCAGCAGGGTCTTTTCCAATGAGTCAGCTCTTCACCTCATGTGGTCAAAGTATTGGAGCTTCAGCTTCAGCAACGGTCCTTCCAATGAATATTTAGGGTTGATTTCCTTTAGGGTTGACTGGTTTGATCTCCTTACTGTCCAAGGGACTCTCAAGAGAGTCTTCTCCAGCACCACAATTTGAAAGCAGCAATTCGTGGGCAATTAGCCTTCTTTATGGACCAGCTCTCACATCCATACATGACTACTGGAAAAACCACAGCTTTGACTATATGAACCTTTGTCAGAAAAGTGATGGCTCTACTTTTTAATACACTGTCTAGGTCTTCATGGCTTCCAAGGGGCAAGCGTCTGTTAAGGTCATGGGTGCAGTGACCGTCCTCAGTGATTTTAGAGCCCAAGAAAATAAAATCTGTCACTGCTTCCTCTTTTCCCCCCTTCTATTTGGCATGAAGTGATGGGATCGGATGCTGTGATCTTTGTTTTTTGAATGCTGAGGGTTTTTTTTTTTTGATAAGTTTTTTAATTTAATATAATCTTCTAGATATTAAAATATACCATCATACCATGGCCAAGATTTGTCTCTCTTTTCTCAATGTTTAGAATAATTTTTTTATCTTAGTAAATTCATATGAACTTCTGAAACATTCTTTTTTCAATTAATTTATTTATTATATTTGGAGGCTAACTACAATATTGTGGTGGTTTTTGCCATACACTGACATGAATCAGCCATGAGTGTACATGTGTCCCCCTGCCCCTAACCCCACTCCCGCCTCCCTCCCCATTCCATTCCCTTGGGCTGTCCCAGTACGGCAGCTTTGAGTGCCCTGTTTCAGACATCAAACTTGGACTGGTCATCTGTTTCACATATGGTAATACACACGTTTCAGTGTTTTTCCCTCAAATCATCCCACCCTCGCCTTTTCCCACAGAGTCCAAAGTCTCTTCTTTATACCTGAGTCTCTTTTGCTGTCTCATATATAGGGTTATCGCTGCCCTCTTTCTAAATTCCATATATATGCATTAATATACTGTGCCCAGCAGTGGGATTGCTGGGTCATATGGGAGTTCTATTTTCAGTTTTGTAAGGACTCTCCACACCATTCTCCACAGTAGCTGTACTAGTTTGCATTCCCAGAAACAGTGTAAGAGAGTTCTCTTCTCTCCACTCCCCTCCAGCATTTCTTGTTTGTAGACTTTTTGATACCAGCCTGAATGCTGAGTTTTAAGCCAGCTTTTTTGCTTTCCTCTTTCACCTTCATCAAGAGGCTCTTTAGTTCCTCTTCACTTTCTGCCTTTAGAGTTGTACCATCTGCATATCTAAGGTTGTTGATATTTCTCCCAGCAATCTTGACTCCAGCTTGTGATTCATCCAGCCCAGGATTTCAGATGAGGTACTCTGCATAAAAGTTAAATAAGCAGGGTGACAATATTCAGCCTTGATGTACCACTTTCCCAGTTTTGAACCAACCTGTTGTTCCATGTCTGGTTCTATGTTGCTTCTTGACCCACATACAGGTTTTTCAGGAGGCTGGTATGGTGGTCTGGTATGCCCATCTCTGAAAGTTTTTTCCACAGTTTGTTGTGATCCGCACAGCCAAAGGCTTTAGCATAGTCAATGAAATGTAAGCAAGTGTTTTTCTGTAATGCCCTTGCTTTCTCTAAGATTCAGTGAACATTGGCTATTTGATCTTTGGTTCCTCTGCCTTTCTAAATCCATCTTCTACATCTGGAACGTCTCAGTCCACATACTTCTGAAGCCTAGTTTGAAGGGTTATGAGCATTACCTTGCCACCAGGGAAGTTATTACCTTGCTAGCACGTGAAAAGAGCACAATTATAGGATAGTTTGAACATTCTTTGGCTTTGCCCCTCTTTGAGTTTGTAATAAAAGCTGACCTTTTCCAGTCCTGTTAGCCCCTGCTGAGTTGCCCAAATTTGCTGGCATATTGAGTGCAACATTATGACAGCCTCATCTTTTAGGATTTGAGATAGCTCAGCTGGAAT
The DNA here is from genome assembly GCF_042477335.2 of Ovis canadensis. NCBI lineage: Eukaryota > Metazoa > Chordata > Mammalia > Artiodactyla > Bovidae > Ovis > Ovis canadensis. The sequence goes on from NC_091262.1 coordinate 22,752,386, forward strand.
TCCATCACCTCCACTAGCTTTGTTCATAGTGATGCTGGCTAAGGCCCACTTGACTTCACACTCCAGGACTGCTGGCTCTAGGTGAGTGATGTTATACTGGTCATTAAGACCTTTTTTGTATAGTCCTTCATAATATTATATTTTGCTACTTTTTAATGTTATTTTATTGCTGTTTTCATTTTGCCAGTAAAAAGGATAACAATATCATTTTATTTTGATTTGTAGCTTCTTCAATAGTGAGATGAGTTCAGCATCTTTTACTATTTATTGTCAGTCAGGATTTCCTCTTCCTTGAGCTTTGTGCTCATATCCATTTCTCATCTTTATATTTTTGTCTCTCATAAGATTTTAGGATTTGTAAACTAACTCTTTGTCTGTCATATGTATTACAAATATATCTTCCCAGGCTATCTCTGTTGTCTTTAGAGCTGCTTGATTCCTTACGTCTCTTGAGAAGGCCTTTTCCCATGCTAAGGTTATTCAACTCTTCATTGAATGTCTAATTAGTTTATTTTTATACTTCCTTTCTCTTTTGGAATATTTTCTGGCAAGTTTCAATATTTATTTTTCCATGTGAACTTCAAATTCCTTCTGTCACATGCCTGACTCATCAGCAGGAAAACTGATTAGAGCTCTAATTATAATTATATCAAATTTAGATGCTGACTTGAGAATGTTTGAAATTCTATGATATTGCATAATAAAAATATTCCTCACTATTCTCTCCCATTTGTTTTTGACCTTCAATAAGATTTTGAAATTTTCTTCACATAAGTACTATGATTTCTTGTTAAAGTTTTTCTTGGAATTGTACTTTCTGTTTTATTATTTTTAACGCATTTTTGTCTTCCCACAGTCATCTAATGATTACTATAATTGAGAATTTATTAATATTAATCCATATTACTTTATTAATTTTAATTATTCATATCATCTTATTAATTCTAGATTTTAATAGCTAGGTTTTAGTGGCTTCTCTCAGGTTTACCAAGGATGCAATCATATCTTTTGCTAAAGGATAAATTTATCTCTTCTTTTTCAGTGAGTAACTCAATTTTCTTCATTTTCTTGCTTTATCGCATTAGCTAAAACCTAAAAAAGAATGGTAACTAATGATGCATGCATGCTCAGTTGCTCAGTCATGTCTGACTCTTTGTGATCCTTTGTACTGTAGCCCATCAGGCTCCTCTGCCCATGAAATTTTTCAGGCAAGAATACCAGAGTGGTTTTCCATTTCCTACTCCAGGGGATCGTCCCAATCCAGGGATCAAACCACCATCTCCTGATTCTCCGCTGTTGCACGTAGATTCTTTACCACTTAGCCATTGAGAAGGCCCTAAATAATTATAGTAATAGAGTAATGCATTGTATCTGAATCTAATAAAATGTTTTCAGTATTTTACCATTTAATATAATGTTTATGTTGCTTTTAATATAAACATTTTATCATATTTGAATATATTTTCACATAAAGATTTTATTAGTAATAGCTTCTGAATTAAAAAAAATGCCTTTTGGGTGTCCATTGATTGAATAAAATATTTTCTGATACAATTAATTTTGGTAGTAAAAGTCCAAATGTTGAATCTCTTTAAAAATTCTGTTAGTATATTATTCTTTTAATATTTGCCAAACTTAATTTGTTAATACCTTTTTAAATTGAGTTTTAACAAAACTGCACTGTCTTATCAGGTTTTGAAATTAAGGCTCTTCAAGTTTTATAGCTTGAATTGAGAAACTTTGGTTTGTATTGATCCAAAGCACTGTGCTTCAAAGCACGACTTTTAGCCCAGTAGCATTGACCTTGCCTGAGCAGTTAAAACTGCAAAATTGCTTGCTTCCCCAGACCCACTGAATTAAAATCTGCAGTTTGACAAGATCCCTAGGTGATTAGTGTGTACATTAAAATTTGAAGAGCACTGGTATAAATAACACAGTGGCTACCCACTCTTTAAAATTCACATCACACTTAGCCAAAAGAGCTGTCTGGTTGGGACATCTATTTAAAAATGATAGATCACTGATTATCTTCCCAAATTTTCCTTAGGATATCTGTTCTATCATTTTTCTACTTCTTGAGCCAAATTTGAATGTTATATTTTGCTAGGCCATCTTGTTTCATCTCATGAATACCTTAGGGTCTCAGCAGAGATACACTAGTCTCCAAGGAAACCCTCCCAGCACCTGCAGCCCTATCTCTTTGCCCATACTCCCTGCTTGTTCAGCACTCTCCTCTTCATTTGTCATCATGCGTGTATTTTATTGTTATGTCTACTTTAGCTACCTTTTCCATCTAGTAGACTATCAAATCCAGAAAGAAATTTATGATGGCTATCTTATCTTCCTTGTTCATTTTGGTATGACTGGCATCAAACAAAGTCTCTGACATACAGTAGGCATTTAAGAAATACGCTGAATGACAACCGGAGGCATGGGTGGATCAATGGATGAATCGCTTGGAAAGTTGATATTCTTAAAAGGTAGTGACTGAATTATCTTTGTGTCCCTTGCACATTTCATAATGCCCAGCATCTTGTATACTTCCTAACCCATGATGACCACTTGAATTACCTTTTAAAAGACGTATTGCTTTGTAAACTGCAAAGTGATATAATGGTGGTGCTTGGGATAGAAAAACAAATGAAAAAGACACCGTTTCAGAGAAACTTACAATGTGGTCACTTATTTTGTTTTAACTTGCTTAGTTATATAGTTTAGAGAATTTTGGAACTCTCCTTATGGTCTCAACTTTCATACATACTTGTGAAAATCCTCGGGGGCAGAAAATCAGCATGTAAATGTTAGGTTTCATTTCAGAATCAGTCAAAAATAATTTACTGACAGGACCAGAAAATAAGAACTTGATAGTCAAACTTGACAGAAACAATTTCAAGTTTAAAAAAATCTAATGCAAATAAGGCATAACAAAGCCAGCTTTCTAATGGCATACCATAGGCAGTGCTGAAAACTTGTTGTCCTGACCATGTTGAAGGATGGAGTGAGTGCCTTGGAGTGGACCCTGGAGAGGCAGGCATTGAGGTTCCAGTTTCTGTATTGGAACATCATCTCATTTATTCTTTCTAGGCACTCCTCAGTCCAAGGATAGATTGTTTCCAAATGGTGGTTTTAAAATTGTTTGTAATTCATAATATTGCTTCTATGGGGGATGTATTGGGATTCCAGGACATATCGCAAGAAGCAATTGGGTGGATATGTAATGGAATCATGATGCTGAGAAGATGGACCACATAGTGCATCTGCGGATCCGTTTTTTGATCCTGTGGGGATCCCTGAACAAATATGGAAATAGACACTTGCATAGGTCAGAGTTTTCCAGAGAAACAAACTACTAGGATGTGTGTGTGTATGTGTGTATTTCTTTAAGAACTGGTTTATAGAACTGTTAGGCTGGCAACTGTGATATCCCAAACACAAGACAGTAGGCTAAATTCTCAGGCAAGCATTGATGTTATGGCCCTGAGTCTAAAATCTGTATTCAGACCAGCAAACTGGCGCCTCAAGCACGTTTGGGGTAGAATTCCTTCTTCTCCCGGAAACCTCAGACTTTGCTCTTGAGGCCTTAAAACTACTCAGTGAGTCCCACCCACGGTATAGAGGGCAGTCTTCTTGACACTGTGCCAGCTGATTATGGACGTTAGTCACCTCTGCAATATACTTGCACAGCAACATTGACACTTCACGTTGAGGTCTGACAGAAAACAACAAAAGTCTGTAAAGTAATTATCCTTCAATACAAAAATAGATTTAAAAAAAAAAAAAACTTGACCAAACCTCTAGGCACCACAGCCCAGCCAAGCTGACAAGTAAAATTAAAACCCCACACAGAGCTGGTCACCTGTCCCACTTCACAACGACTGCCCGCCATCCATTGGCTTTGTGTTACTCCAAGCCTTTCTCACACACTCCCGATTCAAACTCTCCTCGTCTCCCTTGATCTTTACCCACGGCGCCTAAAAAACACTCTTTTTTTTTTTTTTCAAAACTCGAAAGTTACAAAAAAAAAAAAAGGCAACATGAATGGACTTGGAGAGCATGATGCGAAGTGAAATAAGTCAGAAGAAGAAATAAAAATGCTATCCATCACTTGTACACGGGACCTAAAAATTAAAACAAACTGGTGAATGTAACAAAAAGGCAGACTAACAGATACAGAGAGCAAACTAGTGGTTACCGCTGGTGGGGAATGGACAATATAGAGGTAAGGAAGTGAAGCAAAAGGTTCATGCTGTTGGATGTAAAATAAGCTATCAGGATAGATTTCACAATACAGGGAATATAGCCAATATGTATAATAACTGTAATTGGAGTACAATCTTAAAATATGTGAATCTTTTTTTGTTTGTTTCTTTTTTAATTTTTATTTTTACTTTATTTTACTTTACAATACTGTATTGGTTTTGGCATACATTGACATGAATCCACCACGGGTGTACATGAGCTCCCAAACATGAACCCCCCTCCCACTTCCCACCCCACATCATCCCTCCGGATCATCCCCGTGCACCAGCCCCAAGCATCCTGCATCCTGCATCGAACATAGACTGGTGATTCGTTTCTTACATGATGGTATACATGTTTCAATGCCATTCTCCCAAATCATCCCACCCTCTCCCTCCCCTTCAGAGTCCAAAAGTCCGCTCTACATATCTGTGTCTCTTTTGCTGTCTCGCATACACGGTCATCATTATATTGTACACTTGTAGCATATGATACTGCCTAGCAACTGTATTTCAATAAAAATAAAATTAAGGAAAAGGACTTCAGGGGTTGAAAAGAATCACAGCCAGTCACACAGCGCCCAACCCAGCTCATCACTGGGCAGCCCTCGCCCCACGGGAGCAGCCCCAGTGTTGCTAGATTTTTTTCACTTTTTCAAGAAAAGCAAGCATTCCAGATTTTTATGTAAACACATTTTTACAGGAACACTCTGCTGGCTGCTCCCCTAAGATTTTTTTTCCTTGCTTTCTCTTTCTTTCTTGTAACTCTGAGTTCTCACATCATTGAACAGTTCAGCGTCTCCACAGTGTGACTCAGCCAGCCCCAGCAGGAAGTCATGGCAGGGGCGGGGGAGGAGAAAAATGGGAAGGGACTTATTCCTGCGGCTCACTGGTCCAAAGCCAGGTAATTTCTACATTAAAGTTTTTCGTGTTTTGTTTTTGTTTTTTGCAAAGTGCTTCCCCGTTATCAGGGTCTGGTGAGCTTCGCCATGCACTTGGGGTTCGTAATTCAGGCTTTTTTAAAGTAAAATCTTATTCAAGTTGTAAATCTGCTGAGAACTCTAGGAGGCACTCAGTTCCTCTGGGACCAGTGATGACAGCTTCTGCAGAACAGGACACAGGGCATACCGCACACAAGGTCTCAGAAAAATCACACCATCCTTATGGACCAGCTTCCAAAAGAAGGGCAGAAAAAGCGGTCATCATCCACTTATTAGTTAGTAATTTCTACAGGCAGAAGTGTTTCCAGATCATTTTTTTTTCTGAAGAAAATACCCAGACCATGAAGGATGGAAAGGGTTTCAAGGATTCTGGAGGGAGGGGGAGTGGGGTCCGGCCGATCCACCCACTGTGGTCTGACATCGAACCTATGAGCGAGGTCTAAGCTGGTACTGACTTCCCTTCAGATTGGTAAGGTACACTTGAGTGCCCTGTAAAACATGCAGACCCCCAGGCCTCAATCCAGAGACTCCCATCCAATACATTTACCAAACAATCTGTTTTTTAAAGTGCCCCAGATGAGGTGACCTAAAGAGAAAGCTTCAAGCACGGTGTCCTCAGAGAAGGAAAGTAATATATTTTGGGAACTGTTGAAGAGAGGTTCCTTCTAAGCTGGAGATTCTACTTCAGTAGCAATAAATGTTGCTATGCTAAGTCACTTCAGTCATGTCCGACTCTGTGCGACCCCATAGACAGCAGCCCACCAGGCTCCCCCGTCCCTGGGATTCTCCAGGCAAGAACACTGGAGTGGGTTGCCATTTCCTTCTCCAATGCATGAAAGTGCAAAGTGAAAGTGAAGTCACTCAGTCGTATCCAACTCTTAGCAACCCTATGGACTGCAGCCTACCAGGCTCCTCCATCCATGGGATTTTCCAGGCAAGAGTACTGGAGTGGGGTGCCATTGCCTTCTCCGAGCAATAAATGTTATTTGGCAGTTTATCTGTGCTGTGCTATGCTTAGTCGCTCAGTCATGGACATGACTGAGTGACTCTTTGTGACCCCATGGGCTGTAGCCCACCAAGTTCCTCTGTCCATGGGATTCTCCTCCACGCAAGAATACTGGAGTGAGTTGCCATGCATTCCTCCAGGGGATCTTTCCAACCCAGGAATTGAACCCAGGTCTCCTACACTGCAGACAGATTCTTTACCAGCTGAGCCACCAGGGAAGCCCAGGAATACTGAAGTGGTAGCCTATCCCTTCTCCAGGGGATCTGCCTGACCCAGGAATCAAACTGGGGTCTCCTGCACTGCAGGCAGATTCTTTGCCAGCTGAGCCTCCAGGGAAGCAGTTCAGCTAGGAGTCATTAAAAAAAAAAAAAAAAAGCGGGCTTCCCAGGTGGCGCTAGTGGTAAAGAATCTGCCTCCCAATGCAGGAGATGCAAGAGACACAGGTTCAATCTCTGGGCTGGGAAGATCTCGTGGAAAGGGAGTTTAGTATTCTGAACACTCCAGTGTTCTTGCTTGAAGAATCCCATGGACAGAGGAGCCTGGCAGGCTAGAGTCCATGGGGTCCCAAAAAGTCAGACACAACTGAGAGACAGAACACACACACGAAACACCCAACTATGCAAAAGTGAAAGTTTTTAACTTAGATGGATTCAGTTGTCTTCTCTTCATTGAGAGGCCAAGGATGGATTTCCATAACAACTGGATTTCATGCCTTCTGTTCATTCTTCTGTGGGATTTTGAACACTTTTATAGGGTATTGTGATGGGAAAATTTGCCCTGCAATAGCCGATTATCCATAGTATGTCTGTGTGGTGGTCAAGCAGAGAAGTTCACACACTGTTGCTTATCACTTTTCACACACCTAAATTCATTTTCCAAAGAATGGAGAAAGACTCACCAGGCCTTAAAATAAAACTGGTGAGGCAGTGTTTCAGGAGGATTTGCATTTAATCCCAACTCTTCGTAGATAAGTGATTAAAACCCACGCTGGCCTTTATTTGCTACTTTAGATAAACAACCACAGACATACCTACCAGGGGTTCAGCTGTTAGTGTAAATGAAGAAGAGCATTGTGTCTGCCTTTGAGGGATTTTTTATGTACCTGGCAGTCAAACACAGTGTTCTCTGCAATAACTCTAGGGAATCTGTTTATTTACCATCTCAGAAACTCTTCACTGAACACGCTACAAAAGGACCATTCATTGGCTCATCTGCAAGGGTATATCAAACTAAAGACCCTAAAATCCTGTTGAAACAAGAGCCTTGGCTTTTTTTTTATTGGAAAGAAGAGTATTTGTGGCAACTAAGATTAGCAACTTACTCTATCTAGAAGCTATCGTTTTTTCCCCAGGTCCTTCTGAAAGCTGACACATTGCATGCCTGATGCAATAATTTATTAGATAACAGGCCCTTTTCTATTTCTCATCTGCAGGGACTTATAAAAATGCCATTTTCAGGCACTGAAATTGGAGAATAAGGGGGAAAGCCTTGTTAACGCTTTCTGTTTTTCAAAAAAGTCTTCATGCAGAGAGTCTCAACCTGAAGCATATTGAAATCATCTAGAATGCTTTTTTTAAAAAATGTCAATAGTTCAGCCCATCCCAGCCTGTGAAAACAAATTATCCGGGTCTGACTGGATCATTCAAACCTCCCCGAGGTGAGCCTAGGGCAGCAGTGGCTAAAAGTCACCAGCAGCCATATACATGGGAAGTCAGACAGAGGGGTTGCCTTGCAGGTGAGACGACTTTTGAGAAGATGCACTTTTGGAAGGTGCTGCAATATCTAGAAACCTGAACCAGGCTTCTGGCAACACTTCACATCAAACTCTGTGCCCTACAGAAGTGGCAGAGTGAAATTCCACTAACAAGAGTAGACAGAAAGGGGTCATTCTAAGCAAGCAAGGGCACTTTTATTTAAAGTATGTTAGTTCTATGAATCACTTTGAAATGTAAGAATCTACGGGGTTAATTTGAATCCGGGGCAGGGAGGAAAGTCTAAGCAGAATCTCAGTAAAGTGGAGCAAATGCTATATCTTCCTCTTCTCCAAACAGTGACTCCTCTCACCATCCCCATATACCCACGTTTATCTTAGGAGGCAGGATGGAGCAAGCAGAAGCATCAGTTGTGTACAACTGGGCTGGTCACTGAGAAAGCGCTCCCCCTTAGTTCTCTCTACAAGCATTTGCAACTGGTTGTCTGGATCGCCTATTAAGCATCAGGTTGGAGGAACGGTCCTACCAAGGGAAAAGGGCCAACTTAGAACCAAAGAACCCAGGTGGGTTTGTGCTAGCTCGGCACTTGGACAAAGTGTCAAAAAGCTAGTGGGTCTCCCTCTCTCTTTCCACGCAGCTTTAGGTAGAATTTGGAGGGGGTGATGATGGCAACCAAGCAAGAATTAAAAATGACACCTAATAATGACAATTAAAAACAACAATAAGCCACCTTGGCGTACCAATATATTAATATCTCCTGGAGAACTCGGGCTGCAATGAAAATCCCTTCCCTTCCTTCAACTCCAAATCAAAGCCTTCTTCGGTTTCCAAGGGAATCCGATCCCACCAGAGAGTCACATTTCCCCCCTAAGTAGAATTATGACAAACTTTGTTTGGAAGTTCTCAAGATTGTTCATTTTGTTTAGTCTTATATTCTGAACAGAATAAATTATAAATTCTCTGAAAATCTCCAGATATTTGTAAACTGAAAGTCAAAGAGATGACTGAACTATTTGTGCCTCTCCAGAATCCAAGCTCACTCTTCCAAGTCCCAGTTCTAATTTCCTCAAAGATCTTTGTAAGCAGCAAATGTTGGCAACTTGTGCCCATAGGCTTCCCAGTTGGTGCAGTGGTAAAGAATCCTCCTGCCAATGCAGGAGACGCAGGAGATGTGGAGAAGAAATGGCAACCCATTCCAGCACTCTTGCCTGGGAAATCCCATGGACAGAGGAGCCTGGAGGGCTATAATCCTGGTGAGTCCCAAAGAGTCAGACACGACTGAGCACTCAAACAAGCACTCTAGGGTACACAGTAGGGAGACAAAAAATAAGTGTCACATGGCACCTGCCCAAGTCTGAGGCAGGGAGACCAGCTCGCAGACAAAAATATCTGGAGGGTGGGGGATGTTTATTGCCATAAACATCATCGCGTCTCATATTTACTGTCAAGCCATGTCATTTCCAGGGATCGACTTATTTAATCCTCTCAAAACTGCATGAGGTTATTGTCTCCATTTTCCAGATTCAGAAGCTGAGGTTTAAGTCAAATGTCCAAGGTCATAAAATAGTGATAGCTGGGTAACAGATTAAGTGCTTGTGAAAAAAAAACATCATAGAGGGAGGGAGGAAAATACATAGAGAGATAAAAGGTGAGGGGAGAAATCTAACAGAACCGCAGATAAGATAATGAGGTTGACTCTCCTCTTTTGTGGTAGCTTTGGGAAGCAAGTGGGCTGCTGCCCCACTGGTCATCCTGACTCCCTGTCCTTCCTCAAGGCTCTCTGCCGTCCCCCATTCTCATTAGCTTGGCTGAAGTTGGGGGTGGGAAAGGGGTAATGGAGAGGTTGCCAGCCCTGCTCACATGTGGGACCACAGCTGCACCACCCACGTGCCTCTGGCCAGCGCCTGGTCACTCTGGCCACCTTGTCCCAAGGGGGCTCCCCTTGTCACCAACTCAGTTCTCCCCCGAATAACTGCATGCCCAGCTACAACTGTATTGAGGTGGAAAAGGAGGCTGGTGGATGGATTGGGGTGGACAACTGGCAGTCTCCACCAGAAGAGTAAGGTCGAAACCCCCACCTGACCCTCCAAACAGCAAGACCAATGTGGACAAATTGGAGCATCCCAGAGGCCCCCGGGAGGGGAGGAGAAAGGGCCAGATGGGAGAGCAGAGAGGACTGATACTCAACATGGGCCAAGCGGGGCTCTAATGCACAGCACAGGAATTACAGTCAACAATACTGTATTATCTGCTTCAAAGTTGCTAAGAGACTGGATCTTAACTGTTCTCACCACAAAAAAAATTATAATTACATGACATGATAGAGATGTTAACTAAAGCTAAGGAGGCAATTATATTGCATTGTATAAATTTATCAAATCAACAGGTGGTACACCTTAAACGTACCCAGTGTTATAGGTAAATTATATCTCATTAGAAAAAATGGGCCAAGCAGAGTGAGTGGATATTTGCCAAACAAATATAGGAGGTAATGTTCTACCTCCTAACGACGTAAAAACATAACGGTTACAGCATGTCAGTGGTAACGACATGAGAAGACATAGGAAGTTTCAGGCATATGATTTGTAGAGAAAAAGTAGGTAGTTAAGTAGAGGTGGGACAGGAACTGAAGGGGGTCAAGGATAGCGCACGCTGACACCAAGTAGGCACGATTGTGAATGACCTTGGATTTCACGCTAAGGAATCTGCGGGCAACTGTGACTTTTTTTACGCACCACCCAATGGGCTTCCCTGGTGGCTCATATGGTAAAGAATATGCCTGTAAGGCAGGAGACCTGGGTTTGATCCTTGGGCTGGGAAAACCCCCTGGAGAAGGGAATAGCTACTCACTCCAGTATTCTTGCCTAGAGAACTCCCTGGACAGAGAAACCTGATGGGCTACAGTCCACGAGGTTGCAAAGAGTTGGACACAACTGAGCAACTAACACACAAGGAGGTAACATGATTGTCAGATTCTTGTCAGAATCTTGTCAGATTCTCTGAATTTTGAATTATCTCCTGGAGAAAGAAGCCGTAGACCTGCTCTGACCAACCCTTACACAGAGGCTCCTACCCACACAAGAAACTCTAAATGATACTCAGCTGGGAGCCTTCTGTGATAAGACTCCCATTCTCCCAGGGAATCTGTATTTCCGTTTTTCTGCAGGAAGAGTTGGAGAAAGTCTCGTCGTAGATGAGAATTCTCTGCTCCCAGAGCGTGATAATACATGCTACTGAGAAGCGTAGAAGTGATGTTGCTAGGGGTTGGGGAAGCCTTCCATATATTTTTGGAGATGACGTTTGCTGACTCTTCTGGTTCAGGCTCACTGTGGTGCTTGTTGGAATTCTCTAGGCCAACAACGGCTGACGGTCAGGGAGGTGAGCCAAGAGTGCAACACACCAAAGGAAAAATAACAGCCTAAAATGAGAGTCAGCTGAAGTTCAGTCACTGCACGACATAGTGGTTGGAGAAGTGGCAGGGTACACGTGAATAGGAGCAGCATGTCGTTGTATGAGACACACTCTGTCATGAAATGGTCCAGTTCATCTCACAAAGCGTCATACTCTGGGTACCCACGTTAAGGTCCACGCTGGAATGTGTTTCAGCCTCCAGGCTGCAGTTGGTGTCTATCCTTTCAGACGTCTCTTAAAATAGAGGTTCTTCATATTCTACAGGTCATGAATTCTTTTAAATATAGAGTAAAAGTTGGGATGAATACACGTGATTTTGTTGAATCCTTTGGAAATGAGGCCCACAGTCACTAATAAAGAACTTCACTCTTTTTTTCTTAATTGAAGTATAGCGAGTTTACAATATTATGTTAGTTTCTGATATACAGCAAAATGATTCAGTGTTACATATATATGTATATATTTTTCATATTCTTTTCTGCTGTGGTTTATTACAAGATACTGACTGTCCTTCCCTGTGCTATATAGTAGATCCTTGTTGTTTATTTGTTATGTATAGCAGTGTGTATCTGTTAATCCCAAACTCTTTATTTATTCCTCCCACCTTCCCCTTTAGTAACTATTAATTTGTTTTCTATGCTGGTGGGTCTGTTTCTGTTTGGTAGACCAGTTCATTCATATCGTATTTTAGATTCCACATGCAAGTGGTGTCATGTGTCCGTCTTTCCCTGTCTGACTTACTTCACTTAGTGTGACAATATCTAGGTCCATGCATGTTGGCGCAAGTAGCCTTACTGCATTCTTTTTTATGGCTGAGCAGTATTCCATTGTGTGTGTATATCTATGTGTGTATGTCTGTATATGCGTACAGCACATCTTTACCCATTCATCTGCTGATGGACATTTAGGTTGCTTCCATGTCTGGGCTGTTATAAACAAGGCTGCAATGGACATTAGAGTGCTTGCATCTTTTTGAGTTAGCGTTTTCTCCAGAAAAACAAACAAACAAAAAAAAAAAGCTCAGGAGTGGGATTACTAGATCACATGGTAACTCCATTTTTAGTTTTTTTAAGGAAATTCCATACTGTTTTCCACAGTGGCTGCACCAGTTTACATCCCCACCAGTTCTGTAGGAAGAAGAACCTCATGCTTGAACAAAACCATGTCTTCCCACAAAAGAAGGACTGGCCTGGACTCAGGGTATGGAAGAGCCCTAAACAGTGGCCCAGGACCTCAGGTACATGCTTTCCCAGACTCTCAAGATCCAAAGCTAAAAGATAAAGAGTACAAGAGGGCTTGGGAGTCGGCTGTACCGGGAAAGAAGGAGTAATTGTACATGAAGGTCCTGCACGTGGTGGGGAACAAGCACAAACCACATTTCTTGGGCAAGATATTTATCAGGAAGGAAAAGACTCCTCAGAGTCCCATCCTGAATAGTGTTGGGGCTTCCCTGGTGGCTCAGATGGTAAAGAATCTGCCTGCAGTGCAGGGGACATGAGATTGACCCCTGGGTCGGGAAGATCCCCTGGAGAAGGAAATGGCAACCCACTCCAGTATTCTTATCTGGAGAATTCCATGGACAGAGGAAACTTCTTGGAAAAGATATTTATCAGGAAGGAAAAAACTTCTCAGAGTCTCCATTCCTAACAGTAACTCAGATCAAATGGGTGGCTATGTATTTCTAATGTTTAAAAAATATTATTTTTAAATAGATACACTAGTATTAATCTTAGTGCCCATAGACAGCAGCCCACCAGGCTCCCCCATCCCTGGGATTCTCCAGGCAAGAATACTGGAGTGGGTTGCCATTTCCTTCTCCAATGCATGAAAGTGAAGTGAAAGTGAAAGTGAAGTCTTGTTCGACTCACAGCAACCCCATGGACTGCAGCCTACCAGGCTCCTCCGTCCATGGGATTTTCCAGGCAAGAGTACTGGAGTGGGGTGCCATTGCCTTTTCCAATCCTTTACTACCCCATGGATTATACAGTCCATGGAATTCTCCAGGCTAGAATACTGGAGTGGGTAGCCATTCCCTTCTCCAGAGGATCTTCCCAATCCAGGGATAGAACCCAGGTCTCCTGCATTGAAGGCGGATTCTTTACCAGCTGATCCCTTTTCCAGTGGATCTTTCCAACCCCAGAAGTGAGTTGGGGGGTCTCCTGTGTTGCAGACAGGTTCTTTACCAGCTGAGTTACCAGGGAAGCCCAGTATTGATCTTGTGCTACTGATAAATATGAAATTTAGTTTTCAAGTCAATATTTTCAGAGTTTTATGGTCTTCTATAATGCAAATAAGCACCCCAGTTTGCTAGTAGGTAATAATTAATTGGTGGTCCTAAGAGCTCTAGAGTGTAAATAAATTCACTGCTGTTCTTGTCTCTCCTTAGGCCAGATATTCATTTGAAGTCATCACTACCTAAAAGTTAAAATTTTGAAGTGTTTCCAGCTTCATATGATGATCCCACTGTTTTGAAGGCTGTGAAATGTTTGCTGAATTTCCCGTAAGTGGCTTCTGTTGTGACGGCTTAATCCTTCTGATTCTTCAATCCAGTGTTTTCTGGCTGTCGTCCCAAATCTGATTCTGAAAGTCACTAAGCTTTACCTTCCCAGAAAAAAAGATTTCAAAACTGATCTGTTTCTGTTACATTCAAGGTTCATTTAATGTGGGGAAACATGGCACATATAACCCAACCTTGTTGAAAATCACATGATGCTCTCCACAAAAGCAGGAGTGAGAAACGTGCGCGGAGCCTGACCCAGCCATACCAAATGCCACGCTGGGAGTTCCAGTGAAGAAGGGAGTCCTGTCTGAGGTCCTGCCTTCGCCCCAGTCATTCTCTCTATCAGTACACCGACTGTTAACAAGGATGTGAAACAGACGCTACAATTTGCATTCATAGTTTTGCTTCGGGAAAAGAATCCAGTGAAGTTTTTCTTCACTTCTGAAGCACTCTTTACAGACACAGAGCTCCCTCTAAAAGTGAACACTGCTTTAAATTAATTAAACACGCAGTCAGGGTGCATCTAGAGTGAACTAGGCAGTGTGCTGTGTATTACAGACTCCTTATTCCTGCGTAGATCTCACACATAGCTCCAGTAGAGCTGGCGTGTTCCGCTCTGCTGGAGAACAAGGGACTTTGCTAACCTCTGGAGAGGATAAGGTGTGTTTGATCTCGGCATGGTTTCTAGCACTCCCCAAGTGTTTATTGAGCACCAGAAACTGGTGTGCAGCAGCCAACAGGCAGAAAGAAGCCTCAGGGAGTGCAGTCTACCTGAAAGACAGGTGACAAGTTGACGACAAACAGCTGCGGTGATTGATTATCATGCTTGGAAAGGTCACCTTTCACAATGAGGACATCTCCCCATTGGGCAGACCTGCTATGCCCTTTCTCTAACAGAGAGAAAGATTCTGAGACAGGTCTTCTCTTTGTCTGGATTTTGTGTATCTATGTCTGGACTTACCCCTGAGCACTCTAGACATAGGAGATGATGTATCTTCAGACTACTGGGTTCAGATCCTGGGTCTACCACTTTCTAGCTGTGTGAAATTATCCAAACTCCTTAACTTCTCTGTGACTCAGTTTTCATATCTGTAAAATGGGCCTCATAAAAGCATCTATCACACGTGTGGTCATAAAGATTAACATACGTAAGGGGTTTACAAGAGTACCTAGCATACAGTAAGGGTTGTAAGTATTAGATACTGGTTCCCCCCCCCCTACTAAATTAATGAATGAATTCAAAGAAGGAATGAGTGAACTAATTTATAGTGACCCAAGTAGGGCTGCTGCTGCTGCTGCTGCTGCTGCTGCTGCTGCTGCTAGGTCGCTTCAGTCGTGTCCAACTCTGTGTGACCCCATAGACGGCAGCCCACCAGGCTCCCCCGTCCCTGGGATTCTCCAGGCAAGAAGACTGGAGTGGGTTGCCATTGCCTTCTCCAATGCATGAAAGTGAAAAGTGAAAGTGAAGTCGCTCAGTCATGTCTGACTCTTTGCAACCCCATGGACTGCAGCCTACCAGGCTCCTCCGTCCATGGGAATTTTCCAGGCAAGAGTACTGGATTGGGGTGCCACAAGCAAGGCTAGCTATAAGGAATAACGTTTTGTAAAGAGAGAAAATGAGTCTAGGAGAACTATAGGGTGTTTACTATTTTCATTTTCTTAGATTGTGAGTGTTCAGTTGCTTCAGTTGTGTCCAACTCCTTGCAACCATATGGGCTATAGCTCTCCATACACCACTGTCCATGGAATTCTCCAGGCAAGAATACTGAAGTGGGTTGCATTTCCTCCTCCAGGGGATCGTCCCAACCCAGGGATCAAACCCACATCTCCTGTGTCTCCTGCACTGCAGACAGATCCTTCACCCACTGAGCAACATGGGAAGCATTGGAGATAATGACATTTATGCTTCTTATTTAAGGATGTCATACAGGAGACCTGGGTTCAATCTCTGGATCAGGAAGATCCCCTGGAGAAGGAAATAGCAACCCACTCCAGCATTCTTGCCTGGAGAATCCCATGGACAAAGGCGCCTGGCAGGATACAGACCACGCAGTTGCAAAGAGACAGACATTACTGGGCTACTACCTTCTTCACTTTCACTAATTTATTTCACTTCTAAGAGCAGACCCACGGGGAAGGAATTATAATCCCTATTTTATGGGTTTTATTGCTAAGGAAACTTGAGTTTCCAAGAGGCTGAGGAACTTACAAGAGGCCATATAGCTAGTAAGAGGTAGAGCTGGGCTCAAACCCAAGTCTCACTTGGGTTTCACCCAAGACTCAAACCCAAGCCTTCAGAAAGAGACCTTACTGATCCTGGAGGTCAGAGAAAGAGATGAGAGAGACAGGACTCAACATCTCCATCAGGTCATGGCTGTGTGCTTCCACCCAACCAAGCACCCTATTCTTTTACCCTAAATTCCCTGTTCACTGCAAATAACCCCATTTACTGATCAAGCAAATGTTTCTCTAGGCGATTCAAACAAGACGATTTGGAATTTTTCATGAATTTAATTGATTTCTGGAAACATACAGTCAAGAAATAAACCAGTGGACTTCCGTGGTGGTCCAGAGGCTAAGACTACGTGCTTCCAATGGAGGGGGCCTGGGTTTGATCCACGGTCGGGGAACTAAACCCCAGCATGCTGCAATTCAGAGTTCACATGTTGCAACTAAGATCCGGAGTAGCCAAATACATAAATACATAAAAATAAATATTAAAAAATAAAAATAAATCAGAATCTTAGTAAGTTGCATGCTTCCGAGCTTGACTTTTGAAACAAAACCAGAGGGCATTCCAGTTTTAAAATAACACCTCGTGATTGACTCGGAATAGACTGTTTAATGTCTGCACTGTGGTTCCAAGGAAATAATGATTAAAATACTCCACAATGGAACAACATGATAACCAGACAGTAGTTGCTTGTTTTTTAAACTTGCATTAGTAATATTATAATCTGTGTGCTCTTTGCTTGTTCTTAATCACTCAGTTGTGTCCGACTCTTTGTGACCCCATGAGCAGTAGCCCACCAGGCTCCTCTGTTCATGGGATTCTCCAGGCAAGAGTACTGGAGTGGGTTGCCATTTCCTTCTCCGTGCTCTTTGGTGAATAGAAAATTAATTTATGGACTCTTTTGGTTTACAAAGTTCATTTTTTCCAGCATTCCATGGCATATTTGAAATACGTTTGCTTTTGAAGTCTCCTTTATGTACAGTTGGGAAGGTCCCCTGGAGGAGGAAATGGCAACCCATTCCAGTATTTTTGTCTAGAGAACCCCATGGACAGAGGAACCTGGTGGGCTACAGTCCACGGGGTTGCAAAAAGTCGGACACGACTGAGCAACTAATACTTAATACTTTGGTTTTTTAAGTAAGAAACTCCTGGTTTATATAAAAAGATTAAAATATAGCCATTGGAGTTTTCTAAATCATGTTATTTTATAATTCAGAAGCCAAAAAGGAAACTTCAAAAATCCAGTAATGATTTTTTACTGTTTCTCTACAGTTTGTTGTTTGTCTGGGGATGGCAGTATACATTTGTTTATTTGGGGAGAGATATGAAGATAACTGCCACTGGCTTCAAATCTGAGCCAAAAAAGAAACTCTGATCATAGCTGTATTTCTAGGCTGCCCAGAGCAGGAAACAAACTTCAAGGAAGTTGGGAAGGTTGAGAATTACCCATGGGTACCTTCATTTTGCTTTCCAGGTGGCTCAGTGGTAAAGAATTTGCCTACCAATGCAGAAGACGCGAGAGATGAGTTCAGCCTCTGGGTCAGGAAGATCACTTGGAGGAGAACGTGGCTACACACTCCCGTATTCTTGCCCGGAGAATCCCATGAACAGAGGAACCTGACAGGCTAAATCCATGGGATCGCGAAACAGACAGGACTAAGCAATGAGCACACACACTCGAAACATTCCAAGTTCACACATCCAGAAAATACTAAAATATGTTAGGAATTCCAGAAATAATTATCGAGTCCACGAATCAATGCTGCCTCAGGGTCAAATTGGAACAGAAATTGGAACAATAACAATAATTTTAGTATATGTTGTAGTTTGATCTTACTTCAAAACATGTTTTTAAATATTTTTAAACTAATTAGTGAATTATTCTCACAAAGTAGAAATAAAACTTACCCCTTTCAGGTTTTTTTATTTCTGTATTTCTCTAATGCTTAAAGTATTAATAGAGTATATGAAGTAAATTTACAGTTTTCAAGCATAAAAATAAATTTATTAAACATAGTTTAATAGTTGATGCCATGTTGGCACCTTAAATTTTAAATTTCTGGTTATTTTTCTATCCAGGAGAATAAATTGAGAAATCTACAACTACAGGGCCAGCATTCTGAAAGAGAACATTTCTAACGGCATGTGAGATTTTGCACCTGTAATTATTTTGGGGTACAAAATTGGCTACACCAATAATTGCGCCTATAAACAGCTAATTGTAGCTGCTGTTAGCCACTTGTGGGTGTAATTAGCTGCTTGCCCTTAATCTTCATGGAATGCCCAATTCTCCCTGTAATTAGTCAATTGTAGATGCCGTTACTTTAACAAAAGAGGAAAGACTGAATTATCTCCCTTAAAAATTTGTAGATCAAACCTTTAAACTTGAATCTCAATTTCTAGAAAATGTGAAGAGAAACAATCCCTCTGGCTAAATGGATTAGAAATGGTTTTACTTTCCTTACCTGTCCTGGAGACTCCGAAACAATCAAGTTGCAGGGACATCTTGGCAAAAAAATCTATTATGGTTTTTCTGTGTATTGTTAAAAGGTACCGTTATTTTTTATTTTTAAAAAATCCACTTCTATTAGAACTGTGTATAAAATATTTAAGGTAGCTCCAAGTGCTTAAATTAAAAAAAAAAACTTGCTAGAAATGGTCTCAGCATTTATTAAATTAATTCAAACAGTGGACTTACGAAGCTTAATAAAATTAGAGACAGAACACCTGAAAGTCTGAATGAAACCCTTCGCTCTCTCATGTGCCAACTGTGTGGCTTTGGACATGCTAACCTCAGTATTCTCCTCCATAAGGTGGAACAATGATTCCTCTTCCTCTCCGGGTGGTTCTGAGGATTTCACAAAGAGACGCTTGAACAATCTAAGCACTTGGTGAATGTTTCTTCTCTTACTGCATTAAGTAAAATTTGCTTCTTCCTGTTCATTATAAAGCATCTTTCTCACTATAATGGTAAAATGTGGTTTTGATATTTGCTCTTCAAATGAAGTGTTACTCACTTAGTCGTGTCCCACTCTTTGCAACCCTGTGCATTGTGGCCCCAGACTCCTCCGTCCATGGGACTCTCCAGGCAAGAATACTGGCATGGGTTTCCATTTCCTCCTCCAGGGGATCTTCCCAACCCAGGAATTGAACCTGGGTCTCCTGCATTGCAAGCAGATTCTTTACTATCTGAGTCACCCGTAAAAAACATAAAATTCTCCCTGCCATTAGGGAGTTTTCTCTCCTATGAATTTTCAGAATTGTAGTATTTTTGTTTTTTGTTAAAAAAAAGAACATGACTGTTTTACAGTGGCAAATTTTAATAGAGGAAAACTAATTTAAAAATAATATCCTGACATGACGTACACGTATATCTTGTCACATATTATATACATATAAACATGAACTTGGATTATGTGAGCAGCATCGTCTCTGAAAAGTTTCAAAGGATTCTTAGACCTGGACCCCTTAGATCACCATCAAGAATCAACTGTGCCCCCCCAGTTAAAGCACGAGGTCCTGGGAGAGCTGCCGGAGATAACCAGTTGTAGGGGGGTGACAATGTACCCCAGGCCTCAGTTCAAATGCAGCCTGTTGGGGTGATGCTACCAATGTTCCCCCAAGATTTTATTACAAAAGAAAAACTCTAAAGAGTTCTATCACTCCTGGGATCATCTGAATCTTAGCTTTCAACTGCAACCTTTCCGATTTGGCCATCAATCATTCTCTGCCCCAAAGACTGTACGTATTCTGATTATCATATGAGCATTCACGTGTGTGTGTGTGTGTCTGTGTGTGTGTGCATGCCCGTGTGTGTGTATGGATGTGTGAGTGAATAATGTTGTCATTAAATAGACTAGAAGCCTTGGGAGCTTGAAGCAATATCTTTCTCCACTAAACTGCTTTATTACTGCCGTCCCCTCCCTCCTGGGCATGCAGTCAGCTGAGACCAGGCCAAATTGGCAGTCGTATTCAGAGAGCCTGGCAAGCCCCTGATCCCTGGGAGTTCCCAGACGGTGCTTCTCTCTCAACCAGCCCCTCCAAGGGTCACGCGCGGCCTGGCTCCCGATTGCAGTTTGCCTGGGCTAGGTCAAGAGTCGAGACCGGGATGCATCCCTATCTTAAAGTGATATTGTGAAAACAATCTCTACGCCCCATGGTAGTCTTGTAGTGACAGCTCTCTTTCTGACCGCTCCCCTAATTCTCTGACTCTAGAGCCTAGCATGCCAGAATTCTCCCGAGTGGCTGCAAGGAAGGGGCCCTTTGGTGACCAAAGCGTTAAATTGATAACATAGTTGTTCTAAAAAAAATAATTTGGGGAGATGTGTTGACTGTTGATAAGCAGACCTGAAATAATAATAGCAGAGACTGCTTATCACGGGCAGGCAATAGTCCTATGACAATGTTCCAGCCGATGAAAAAAATGGGAACAAAAATTAATAGTGACAGTACTGGTAAAAACAAGCCATAAATTCGATACTAAGTCATAAAATACAGACTAACCCAATAAACACATGCTACTGATATTATATTAATATTGTTAAAAATATCATAACTTTTTTAAAAAATGGAATGGAGGTGGAGGAACCCTTTTTTTAGCGATAATTTTCACTCAATGTGGCTGAGAGGCAGAGAGGTTTTTGTTTTTTTTTTTTTTTAAGCTAAAACCACGAAAACTCTAACTCAGCCCAGCAAAGACTCACTTGGAAACCAAGCAGGCACAAGGGTAATAACATTTCTATTCCCTCCAAAGAAAAGATGGGAAGATGCAACACATTTTTTGAAGGTTTATTGTTTTTTTATTTAATGAGTCAAGAATTTTGCATGTGTGATGTCAGTCATCAATATAGCATTTGGTGTAGAACTTATTCTTCACCTTCTGGAATTAAGAAAACCCAGGACAGTTAAGTAAGTTGTCTGAAGTGACTCAGCCAGGAGGCAGAAGAGCTGGCATCCAAACACAGAACTGCCTGACTTCACATTAGGGTTTGTAAATCAGATGCTGCAGTGACCAGACCCTAAACATAGAGGGGGGGAAAAAAGAGTTGTTCAGTTGTGGCCCCTGGAGAATACAGGGCTGGTCTAATGAGGCGGCTGTGACTCAGTCAACCGATTGTTGCCATTTCCAAACTGGCTGATTTTTTTTTTTTTTTTTTTTTGCAAAGAGCTCCAAATCCGTATTTGAATGTAAAACCTCACTTTTTGCACATTAGCACAAATGCATCAGGCCTGAATCTGGGAGCCTGTGCCCTCAAGCCTGTATTCTTGGCCGTCCTACATGTTTCCAGGGTTAGTTGCTCAGTCTTGCCTGGCTCTTTGCGATCCCATGGGCTGTAGCCCACCAGGCTCCTCTGTCCATTGGATTCTCCAGGCAAGAAGACCGGAGTGGGTTGCCATCCCCTTCTCCAGGGTATCTTCCCGATCTAGGGATTCAACCCGGGTCTCTCGCATTGTAAAGAGATTCTTTATCATCTGAGCCACCAGGGAAGCCCCCGTCCATATCCAGACAAAACCAAAATCTTTTTGAGATTCTTTATTAACATCTGTTTCACTTTGGATATTTACCCTCCAAGAAATATTTTCATTCTAGATGTTGTTAGCATAATATTTTGATTTAAATGTGTCCCTCTACTAGAATGTCTTAATGTATCATAAATATTCATCGCAGGCCAGCAAGGGGTGCCTTGCTATGGAGAAAGTCAGAATGCTAGACCCTGAGAAATTTTAAATTTAGTCTTCATCGTTGGAGCCTTGTCACTTTATTAAAAGCTCTGCCAATAACTTTTATTTTTTTTAATTGACATATAGTTGATTTGCAGTGTTATGTTAGTTTCTGATGTACAGCAAATGGATATATTAATACTTTTATATACATATATATTCTTTTTCGTATTCTTTTCCATTATGGTTTATTATAGTATATTGAATATATTTCCCTGTGCTATATGGTAGGATCTTGTTTATCAATAGCTTGACTTTTTTAAGTTTTTATTTTATGTGGGGTATAGTTGATTTGCAACATCGTGTTAGTTTCAGATGTACAGCAGATTGATTCAGTGATACAAATGAGTTTGTTTACAAAACAGAAACAGACTCGCAGACTTAGAAAACAAATTTAAGATCACCAAGGGGAAAGGTGAGGAGAAAGGATAAATTAGGAGGTTGGGGTTAACAAATAGCTTGACTTTAAGTCAAGAAGCCCAATAACGAAAAAATGCCCTACTTCTGAGAAATAAGGCCACAGAATTTTAGATTGGAGAAACAGACGCACAGAGGTCACTTGACTAGCTCAGGTTTATCCAACTTGCCAGACAGATACACAAAATGAGGAGTTCTATGCTCAAGTATCTGGGAATGAGTTTGATGGTGGCGGCCTACAAATACATGTGCTGATCACATCTGAGCTAGAAAAAAATGCCTTTGGTTTCCAAAGACCCTCATTTGTCTAGCTTAAATAGGACTAACATGGTATAAAATGAGTTGTTTGTATAAGTTTCAGGAAATCACATGCGATTTACCAAGAGCGATTTCCTAATATTTTTAATCTGCTCATGATCAGCCTTGTAAATAGCAGAAATGGGTTCACCACCAACCACACATTTAATTTTCATTTCTGCTGGTTGTCCCCTGCCCCCTCCCCTTTACCCCCACCCTCTGTGTGATAGGCTTTCATTCCCGACAAGACATCAGAACTTGACTTAATAGGCAGCAGGGGTAAAACCGCCAGCTCTTTATATGGAGGGAATCCTGAGGTACATACAAGCCTGTTCTAAGATGTGATAACGTAATCTAAAGCCAGGCCTAGCCTGTCAGTTCAGGTCTAAAGGGATTTGATTCAGTGTCAGAACCTTTGGCTCCCGAGGTCACTTTCTGTTCTTGCTTTTCTTATAACAAAAGGAGGTGGGGGGGGACCATGGTGTGTGTGTGTTTGCCTGTGTGTGTGTGTGCATATGCACGGACACACTTTTTTTTCCAAGGCTTGTGAATTCCTCAGCTGCTGTTTGTTGAGCCCAGGGCCTTTCTTTCGGCCTCCTGAAACATTTTCATTAGACTGGGGTCTCTGAAGTAGGCTGGAGATGTGGATTGTGCAGCTAAAAACTTAGGCCTCTCCAGAAGCAGCTTGATTGAAATCAGCGCTGTGTCAGGGCCTGTCATAGCTCAGAAAAGACATAAAACACACGGAAACATCAATAAGCAACAAGCTTCTGACAGCTCTGAGACATTCCAGCTGACAAGAAGAGAGAGGGGGTGAGGTTAGGGCTCAGGGGGGATATTTAAAATGCCTAACAGCCAGCCGAAGTGTTGGCAGGCTTCAGGGAGGGCGGGAGAAGACGAGATAAAGTCTAGTGGGTTATCACCTGGTTCGAGGTGGCTTCCCCCTTGCAAGGCCACCAGGATGAGGCGATGACACAACTGCTTGCCCGCTACCCCACCCTGAAAGCCCCCGCCTTTATTTTTATATGTTTCCAAGAATCAAGCTGCATTTATAGTGTTGCCCAGACATTGGTGTCAGAAAAGATTTTTTTTTTAATGTTTAAAAGAAAAAAAAAGAGAGAGAGAAATCTGTGAGTTAAAGAATTCTGCTTCTAGCTACAATGTACAGAAATCAAAAAGGATTAACAAGGTTTTTTTTTTTCATTTAATTTCCTGTACACCAGAAGCTTTTGTTAGGAGATCAGAGATATTGCTATTTATTGAATTTTTAATATGATCTTTATTAAAAGGCAGCACACATGTTTGGTTTTCCCTCTCTTTCTTTTATTTTTTTACATGCATGGATATAAAAATCAAAGGCCAGTTATGAACCATGATTGTTTGATTTCAGTGCTTTTATAATATGTGTGAGGATTCAGATACAGTATGTATTTAAAAATTTTTGAAAGCTACAGATAAATGGCCCTCTATGATACATTGTAAGGCCCTCAGTCTTACAATGAAAGAATTGGTCATTATGCGTTAACCCTTCAAGTATTTTACTCAGCTGGAAGACTTTTGAAAAATGTCTGCTGGCCCAGTGTAATCAAAGAGAGTCAGTGGGAAAAAGGGGCAGTCATTTGGACTCGAGTTTACCTCTCTTCATGGATTATGCTGGGCACATATTTTCCTATGTACAGACCCCTGGTTGCTTTTCAAAGGAAACTTTATTAAAGAAGTAGAAATGCATCAAGGTGGGGGAAAATTGGTGAACTTGGATTCTAGAGTCATAGTTACAGATTCAAAAGGTGTTGGGGGCAGGGGTGGTGGTGGTGGGGAGCTGTTATACCCCTGTGAATTTCAAGGCCAAATAAGTCCTTTCAGTTTTATAGATTGTTTCTGTAGATCCCAACTCTCTGTATACATTCTGCTTTTTCCATACTCAGATCTTACTCTTTTTATGTCAATGATCCCTTGCTCACTTATGCTGTCATGTAAAACCAACCAACCTCAAAACGCTAAAACACAGAGGAGCAGTCAACAGTGGCATGGTGAAATCCTAATAGTCCAACACTACCTTCTGAATTATGCGGGCAATTTTCCTGTTATCACTCAGCTTCAGTTTTCCATCTATGAAATGAGAATAATGATATCGCAGGCTGTTGGACCAGCAGAAGAGATACTGTACGTAAAGCTGCTTTGTACACTATACAATACTATTCGTTTTTGTCATCATTTTAATAAAAGCCAAAGGAAAAGAGTCCAACAATGAAGGAGAGGAAATTAATAGCTTAAAATGTAGGCTATGTTAACAACTGTTGTTGGACAAAAATGGAATGCTGAGCCTACCACGTAGATTGCTGCAGTAGGTGGCATCCACGTCTAAGCTCACACTATTTGCCACACACACAAAAAGTGAAAGTGAAAAGTGTTAGTCATTCAGTTGTGTCTGAGTCTTTGTGACTCCACAGACTATAGCCCACCAGGTTTCTCTGTCCATGGAATTCTCCGGGGAAGAGTACTGGAGTGAGTAGCCATTCCCTTCTCAAAGAGATCTTCCTAACCCAGGGATCAAACCCAGGTCTCCTGCATTGCAGGAAGATTCTTTACCATCTGAGCCATCAGGGAAGCCCACAACAGGCCAATAAATCAAAAGATGAGCTGTTGGGGCAACGAATAACAACTTTATTCAGAAAGATAGCAAACTGAGAAGATGGTGAACTAGTGCCCCCAAATAACTCTTGCCTGAGTTAAAATTCAGGCTTCTTTTATACTAACAAGGAAGGGAGGAAAGTCAAACATTCCCTAGTCCTGGTCAGTCTTCAGAGGCAATCGCTTAATTTATTCCCCTCTGCAACAGTTCACACGTAGGCCTGGTAATGCTATTCTCTGTGAGCTGAGCAAAGGTATTTTAACTTAATGCTCATTACCTGGGAAGCAGGATTCTCAGGAATGGTCATTACCCCACTCCAGTATTCTTGCCTGGAGAATCCCATGGACAGAGGAGCCTGGTGGGCTACAGTCCATGGGGCTGCAAAGAGTCAGATACAACTGAGCACACATGTGCAGACATACAGGCAACATCCCTTTTGTGATTAACTTGTAACAAAATACAAAGTTTCTTCCCTATTACAGGTGAGTCCTCAGGCACCCTTCTAGCCTTGGAAGCTCAGTCTGCAGTTAAAGTGGAAGCAAAATTCACCTTACTATGGATGACTGATTATAATAATAGGAAGAATGATTACCAGTGCCTCTGGGTTCCTTTTACATGTATTATATTCTTCGATTAGCCAAAAGTCTTAAAGAAGAGAATTATTTTTAGTCCCATTTGTCAGATAAAACACTCAGATACAGAAAATTTAAGTTGACCCCCACTGTCCTATGGCGAGAGGTTTTTGGGGTTCTTTTTATAATTATTATTATTATTATTAGATGTACATGTTCTTTGCAATTTCTCTTGCCAAAAATGAAGCCTGGCGATAAAGGAAATCTGACAAAAAGCCAGGCCAAGAGTCAGCAACAGAGGAAGAAGAGAAAACAGGACAGAACAAGGTCTGAGCCAAGAAATCCCATGTCTGGTGTGGGTAGAGTCTTCAGTACCGACCTGGTCTTGACCCCTGCAGTGGGTGAGTCTTTGCTTTGTTGGTTTCTCTAACCTAGAAGCCTACTCACTGTTTGGTAACTAAACCATCAAACTTCAGCCTACATCATGAGAAAGCAGGGAGACACAGGGAAGTGTGTCCGCTCACATATCTGCACTCTTTTTTCATGCCATTTTCTTTGTTGGTGACATAGAAAACCCAAATGAAATTCACCTTCAACCTGCAGAAGTCTACATGCAGACCAATCAGAAAGCTGGACCAACCCTTTGTAAACTGACTTAATGAGGTTCTTTCCAGTTGAATAACTGTTTACATTTTAGATTCGGTGTGTAGAAAGCATTTTAGCCACACAGATCTACACTATGCAATCTTCTGTGTAATCATTTAAAAGGTGATGGTGCAAAGCCCAATTGAAGCTCCATTTATGACCCAGGATTGGAGTTCTCTGTGTTAGGTTCTGTAGTCATTCATCTACAAACTTCTAGCATCTGGAATGTCAAGTACAAAATGAAAGTTGAATAATTAAGGCAGTTCTGGTTTTTGCAGCCCCTCTTGCTCTTTTGATATACTAAAGCATCCCCGAATAAGAAAGTTTTTGAAGTAGCATATATGACTCATTATGCAGGTGAAGATATACATAAACTTCAGGATTTCTTAGTGTCAATTATTCATTCTTTTATTAAAAACAAAACATCTATTTGTGTTACATGCCATGCTGTATACTGGGGTTTACCGGCCAACGCCCATTGGGGCACGAAGTTTATTGGCAGAGAATTTAAATTACGCAGCTACTAAGAAACTTTACTTAACTCTGCTGATTTTTTTCTACACATGACAAGGACACATTTTGGCCATAAGAAGTATTTGTTACCTTCATACTTTGAGGACTGGTGACGTTTGTACCTTCCCACTGTTTTCTCATAATGAAACTTACTTAGATATTCACATTTACCCAGCATTCACATCTTAGGTTCATGGGTAAATAATCACTCAATTCCCTAGGAGCCATTAAGAGACTTCTTTTGATGTGAAAGGTAATGAGAAATTTATATAGAAACAGAGGTTGTGGGAACCTTCATTTTTCTTTATGCAGAAAATATCCCGGAAAAAAATATAATCGCCAGTACTTTTCGAATGCAAGGAAACGATTGAGATGGATGAGAGAAAAAAAAGCTACATTTCTGTATTATCCAAGGAGTAACTTCAAATACTAACATATTAAGTGCTTCCCAATGATTTTTCATTATGCTATAAAATTTGATGACAATTTTTCATGTTTTAAATGTTAATGGTAACATTTAACACACTTTTCTCTGGATTTTGATAAATGTGCAATTGCATATCATCATGCTAGAGCAATAAATGTATATTTCAACATGTGACAAAGCTACTCCATTTAATGGCTGAATAAGGAAATAAAACCTAGGGAACTTGCAGGAAAACAAATATTACAAATCTGGTTATTCAGTCACAACGGAAACTGGAGAAAGAGGGATATGCAATAAGATTATGCCCAGTATTCATCTCTGCTGATTTTGTTCTCTACATGCGAAGGACACATTTTGCTCATTAGAAGTGTTTGTTGCCTTCATTCTTGGAGGACTGGTGACTTTTGCACCTTTCCACTGTCACCCTTTCACCATAAAAAGAAACTAAAATCAGAAATTCACACTGCTAATAAACAGAGTTTGCTGGTCTTAATTTTAAAATTGTCTTACTGACTCCACACTTGTCTGGAAGCTTCCAGAGGGCAGAACACAGTGTTTATAGCTCCTGGATCTTATTTCTATCACAACTTATGATGCTTAGTAAAAGCTCCACAAATATTTTCAACAATTTGATATGCTTTATCGAAAGTTTGATATTATTAATAAATTGAGCTGAACTTAATAGAGTTGTAGAAGATACTATGCTATAAAGGTTAAGAACAGACCTGCTTTGAAATCCAGAGAATAGCCAGTCTTGGTTGTGAGATCTGGTCTTAAAAGACCTGACTTTAATATCTCTAGGCCTGGTTTCCTCATCAGCAAATAGCAAATAATACTGATTATTGTGTGCATTATATTAATTTAGGTAAAGTATTTAGCATGAAATGAGTGCCCAATTAATGGTAACTAATTATTGGGCATCCATGCGTGCTCAGCTGCTCAGTCATGTCCGACTCTTTGTGACCCCATGGACTGTAGCCCCCCAGGCTCCTCTGTCCATGGGATTTCCCAGGCAAGAATACTGGAGTGGGTGACCATTTCTTCCTCCAGGGGAGCTTCCCAACCCAGGGGTTGAACCCACATCTCCTGTGTCTCCTGTATTGGCAGGCAGATTCTTTACCACTGAGCCACCTGGGAAGCCCTATGTATTATTGTAATCACTATTAAATAACATGTTCAATATTGCTTTACATAATTGATGGATATTCTTGACTTTGGATATCGTTTTAAAGCATTCTCACATCCAAGCTCTGGAAATGAAGGCACCATTTTTTCTTGTCCAGAATACACTTAGTATCCACCTAGGACTACAACTAGTCTGTTGTCTGAATCAAGGCACAATATGGCAATGACTGTAGTCCACGAATATTTTATTCTAGGAATTAAGTAGAATATTTATTTCCTGAAGTTTTCTTTTTTAACATTTATTTATTTCAGTTATTAATTTAATTTAAACCCTGAAATTTTTGAAGCATCATAGTAATGGCTAAAACTATACATTATTCTTCTAGTCAGATTATTCATTTCTGGATACCTGATAATTAGACTTCCCATAAGATATTTATGTAGAGACAAAGTATTATATTTTTTATGCCAAAAGGAAACAGACCATCAAACTAAAAGACCTTAATGGGTAGCATTTACATGCCCTTTTTCCTGTCTGTTTTCAAAATAAACACTTCCATTGTATGAATCAGTCCATTAATATTAGCATTAGCAGATATGTAAAGTAAATTTAAAAACCCAGTAGAATCAATACAAGTAAATTGGGGTTTGGGGGGGTGGAGGATCCTTTGGATGCTATCTATTATGATGACTCTCCAAAGGCTATCTAATCAAAACTGTCTCATATGCAACATCCTCTGAGACAGAATGCGTTACCAAGGTTGATGTCCTAGAATCATACCCCTGCCCTTCCCTCCAATAGAAACCAATTACTCTTACCTAAGTTTCAGGACTTCCCTGGTTTTGGGCTTCCCTGGTAGCTCAGACAGTAAAGAATTTGCCTGCAATGCAGGAGACCCAGGTTTGATCCCTGGTTTGGGAAGATCCCCTGGAGAAGGGAATGACTACCCCCTCCAGTATTCTTGCCTGGAGAATTCCATGGACAGAAGAGCCTGGCGGGCTACAGTCCATGAGGTTGCAAAGAGATGGACACAACCGAGCAATTTTCAAATTTCAGGAGGAAGCTGCAAAGAAAAAAAAAAAAAGAAGAACAAGAATCAGAACCAACAAGGCCCAAAATGGCAGGTTTGACTTCCAGTAGAGCTTGAGCCTCATTATACACTCATTATAATATAGTAGCATGCTAAGTGATGTATTCACCAGTACCGAGACCAGTGACAATTGCCATGGCGACGCTGGACCCATAGAAGGACTAAGAGGGAGAGTTGCATCAGTCCCAGTTCAAACCACGAGCACGGTCTCAGGTAACTCATGAATATTCCCCACACTTTTCTAAAGTGAAAGTGAAAGACACTCAGTCGTGTCCGACTCTTTGTGACTGCATGGACTATACAGTTCATGGAATTCTTCAGGCAAGAATACTGGAGTAGGTAGCCTTTTCCTTCTCCAGGGGATCTTCCCAGCCCAGGGATTGAACCAGGGTCTCCCTCATTGTAGACGGATTCCTTGCCAGCTGAGCCACAAAAGAAGCCCAAAAATACTGGAGTGGGTGGCCTATCCCTTCTCCAGTGGATCTTCCCAACCCAGGAATCAAACCAGGGTCTCCATCATTGCAGGTGGACTCTTTACCAACTGAGATATCAGGGAAGTCCAAATCCCTCCCTTTGATGTCACCCTTCCTATGTATTTGGTGCCTCCACCCAAATTGGAGTGAGGAGTTGATTTGAGAATTAAGTTCCCCCTTCTCCATTCTTCGGCCACTGAATGAAGCCTGTGCTGTTCCAATCTCAGCATCAGTTTCGCTACTAACTGGGAGACTCCGATCAGAAAAAGAACCTCCTTGGTGGAGACAGGGTGTCTGGGCCAGCCTAGGACCCTTGCTGGTCCAATCCACCAATTTGGTAATAGACAAAACAATACCATCCGCATGCTCTCTGAGGCTAAGTTCATGGTGCTCACATGACTTTGATTTCCTGGCTCCTCCTATTTTGGGAATATAAGGCTACTCCTTAGGTAGGTATTTCCCCCTCGAGTATATTGCAGACAACTATGGAAGACAACTTCTCCAGAGGACTATTCTAAAACAGACACACAGATACAGATCACTAAGTCTATTTCTGCATTTGTTTCTTTAACAAAGTACCTTTTAAAGTCTGTCCTCCCAACAAAAACACATTTTAACTTTTCTGGGTTTTTTTCTTTTCTCTTTTTTTGGTATCAAGTGTAAGATAGAAAATGAGTAACTATACTACAAGAATTTTTGAGGTTTAAGTACAACAATTTTTACAAAGTACTTACTTATTCAAGTGCCTGACCCATAGTAGGCACTCAATAAATGTTTTCTATTTTTAAATGTTACTAGCTTGTTAAAATAAATCTAAGTATCTAATTCCAGAGAGTAATAATATATTTATTTGACTAATACATGATAGAAAATCATGTTCATATAAACTTGTTGCTTTCTAAAGATTTTTAAAGCAATGCATAAGTGTTAAATAGACTGAAAGCCCTTAACTAATTATAATTGCAGTTCTGTAGTTTATATTGGTAAAAAGGCTTATTAAATCCTACTACAGAAGAAAATTTCCTTTTTAAGGATTGAGAAAGTGATGGACACCTGGTTTACTGAACTGTTTTATCATTCAGTTCAGTTCAGTTCGGTTGCTCAGTCGTGTACGACTCTTTGCGACCCCATGAACCGCAGCACGCCAGGCCTCCCTGTCCATCACCAACTCCCAGAGTCCACCCAAACTCATGTTCATTGAGTCAGTGATGCCATCCAACCATCTCATCCTCTGTCATCCCCTTCTCCTCCTGCCTCAATCTTTCCCAGCATCAGGGTCTTTTCAAATGAGTTTTATCATTACTTTGGAAAAATTATCAGAAGTACAATATAGAAGGGCAACTTATAACTTTCTACAAAAATGAAGATGGTGAAAATGATATCAAAGTTTTATAATGTATTAGTCCAGATTCATGCTGGCCGCTTATCAGAAGTAGTATTTGGAAACTAAGCAAACCATCAAGAATTGCATCGTCAGTCTCTTTCTTTAAATTAAAGGTTTATAAACAAAACTTTGTGCTCATCCATGTGGTTCTGAAAGCAAGAAACTGGGGAAGGAAATCTTGAAATAAGGCAGCTTTTCAACCCATATGTCCAAATGGGGGATGTTTACGATTCTGCCAGAAAGGGGACTAAGCAACAGTGCTGTGAAAACTTTAATGCAGCTTTCTGACCATTTCGTTAGCTACTGCAACTACTAGGGAAATTTTAGATTATTCCATTCAAGCAGGAGAATTCTGTTCTGATGGATCAAAAACAGCAGAACTGGAAACAAGCAGACAAATCCAAAAGGTGGAACATTCTGCGGACACACTGGCCATTCTCTCTAACAAGCCACGGTCATGAGAAAGAGAATGTGCTGAACTGGAAGGAACTTGGACCCAACAGCCAATTTCAGTGTGTGGTCCTGCAGCGCACCCTCTATAGAGTATCTGGGGTCAACTGTGTCATCTAAGCAGAGCCTGAGTATCAGCACATGAATTTACTGAAATGGAAACATGTGGCTCACTGACTGAAAAAGCAGATTGCAAAGCATTGTGTATAGTAGGATCTCATTTTGCTGAAAAAGATACATCCGCACAGAAAGAACCGGAGCGAGATACATGAACCATTAACAGCAGTAAAGTCAATACCAAAAGTATTTTTTAAAAGAACTCTACTGATTTTCTATTCATCTTGCTGAAAAGAGCAGGGAGAATTGCCTTTTTTATGGTTTATAACTAAATGGACTCAAATATCAAGTGGAAAAAAATGCTCCTTTGAAGTAGACAGGTCCAAGGTAACATGTAATCATTCTCACATATGCTGCTTAAGAACCTGTTGTATTTGTCAGAGTCAAGTTCACTGATCACTTCTTTTACGTTTATCTGACAATCAGGGCTATTTTCATGAGTTAGAGGAGGGCAAACTGATTCTTCCTTTGCCTGTAGTTAGTAGAAGATGCACTTGAAACCCTTGATGTGAAATAATCTGTGTCTTGAGATACTGAGTTGGTGCTGAGGGAACTAACGAAAGACTCTTTGGAGATACTGGGTCCTTAGAATCCTGAGTAGCACTCTGAGAGATGACAGACTGCAGCCCACGACTTTGGTGTATAATCAATGAATTCTAAGCCTCAGCAAGTGAATCTTCCTTTGTGTGACTATATTTATAAAGACAAACACTGAAAAATTGTCTACATTAACAAACAATACTTAAATTCTGCTGCTGATTAAGAGCTACTTTTATAAAAGGTTATCAAATTCCAGGTACAGTTCACTCTCTTGTTATTTTTATTATGTCACATGTACCCATTTTTAATTAAAGCACCCTGCGCTGTATTGAATCTTTCATTTATTTGCATTCAGTTAACAAGCTTTGGGAAAGAACCCCATCCGTAATCCTCCTCTGCTCTTTTCCTTTTAAAATGTTACAAAGATAATTATTTGGGAAATAGCAATTTCAATATCCAAAGTTTTTGAACCATTTAAATAGAAAAAGATCTCCAAGTGTACGAAGTTGTTTTTGTGACTGGTAAGGAGCAGATATCAAGTGATGATCTCTGATAAGGTATCATGAGACGTATCTGTTGGGGCAACTTCCCTTTGACAAACCCATGAAGCTGCAGCCTAGATTAAGGGGCATCTAACAATTTTCGGTGAAGAGGAGGAGAGCACACAGCTTGTTAAAAATTAGACCTCCGCAGTCATTTGTGGACTGTTCAGCTGAAAAGGCTAAGGTTTTATGGAAAACGTAAATTTTTACCATCTTCCGTCTAGTGATAACTTGGTATTCATCCTACCTCTTTGAATTTGCTCTGTTTTTGGTAGAATGAATGCATACCTCATTCAGTATTTCTTGCATTGAATGAAGTCAACTGAAATGTCCTTCATTTTAATTAGTGTACCCGAGATTTTAAATGGACCCTGGCTTTAGCTTTCTCTTTGATGAATTTGGACTATTTCACATTATCTATATTTCTTTTTTTTTTCTCTCTCTCTCTCTCATGAGAGGTGAAATCATCTCAGTATTCCCTTCTCCATCTCAATTCTTTGATGTCGCATTATCTTTTCCCCCCTATGATGAACACTCTCTAAGGCAATAATCCCTTTGCTCTGCAACAAAAGAATCTGGACTTTTTCATTAAAGTCCAGTTCAGCAAAATACAGCCATCTGTTTGACTCTGTGTCTTAAATGTCACATTGCTTTGATGAGAGAACAGATGCTCAGCTGACGACCATACAGATACAATGGGATGCGTACGGAATGTCCCCCTTTACGGCCACTTCGTAGGTAGACTTTGGGAACTCACCCAGTTTTATCCTTCGATGGATGAAAAGAAAGGGAGTGTTTCAGTCATCTTAATATCTTTATTAAGTTGTGTCTCAGTTTGCTCTTTTTTTTTTGAAGATGGATTCTGGTCTTTGTCTCTCTTCTTTGCTAGCTGCCATTTCATCTTGTTTGGAAAAATGTCTCCACTCCGCCCTCTGCGCTCCACACCTTCTGAAGATCCTCACGCTCAGGCTCCCTCTGTCCCCCACCCAAGCTAAACTTCTCCGTGTTTGATTTTCCCACTCCTGATTTTATACTCCTCCGCACTGGTTCTGAGACCCAGAATAATGCACTCGCTTTCAAGCCTGCCCCTCCCCTCGCTTCAAAACCCACCTCTCTCGCAAAGCTCTCTTTATGTGTTCAGTGGTGCTGGGGAGTGGTTTGAGGAAGTGGGAAAGGATGTGTTCGCATATGTATTTGAGGATGAAATAATAAAATGGATAATTGAATTTTGAATAAATGGTTCATTCTCCAAAACCAAGACACCAAAATATGAAGGTAAAATAAATAGTTTATCATTTGTTTAGTTATTTGTATAAAGTAAATGGTATCATTTAATTCTCTAATAGATGGCAAATTTTTTAAAGGTAAGGGTCAGATATTTTGTTTCATTTCTGTCCAATTTCTTTCACTAAGGACTACACAATTCAGAACACTGTACATATCTATAAACTTTTCAGAAGACAGGTGCAAACTGACAGTATTTTTTGCTTAGATGAAAGCGTGGAGAACTTTGGAAGACCCGCTGGTTGGTTCACAGGTGGGTAACTGAGCAGAGCCTGGAAGAGTTTCCATACCCACTCTGGGTCAAAAGCCCATTTGGACCAAAACTGGAATCAGAATTGAGGTCAGTCCTGACTAGGAGCAGACAGAATCATTGTCTGCACTTTAACAGAAATAATTAGGAGGCTCAGGCTCATCTTCTGATTCATCTTAGCATCCATATCCTACTGGCAATCTTAGGGCTAACCACTTACCTTCTAGTCAATATTGAACCTTTTATTAAGTTTTGTGGGAGCCTAAAACGTGTGTCTGGGGGGAAAAGTGTATGCAGTATTTTATGTACGCTAGCATGATATAAATTAACTAGAAAGTCAATAGACAATCTCTAGGCATTTTACTCCACCACATTTCTGTGTAGTAAGCTAAGGGCCATGAGATTAGGGGCAGGATGCACATTTGTGCATCTCTGTAACACATTTGCATTCAAAATATATTTCACTAGACATAATATGAGCAGTTGCCAAATACACAAACATTTTTAGAAGCTACTTTAAGACAATCAGATTTTAGAAAATAATTTAAGCAACAAACCATCAAGATTTATCCAGTAGGGAGAACAGCCAGAGTTCAAGAAGATCTTCAGAGGGAAACAGTCTCCTCTTTAAACCCAAAGATTTAGAAAAAAGAGTGAGGAGGGGGAGGAAGGGACTGAAAGAAATTATAGATCACTAGCGAGTAAAGATCATGGCATCTGGTCCCATCACTTCATGGCAAATAGAAGGGGGAAAAGTGGAAGCACGACAGATTTAATTTTCTTGGGCTCCATACTCACTGCGGATGGGGACGGTGTTCTGCAGAGCACATGAGCGTGCGTGCTCAGGCGCTCAGTCGTCTCCGACTCTTTGTGACTCCATGGACCATAGCTTCTGTGCATGGAATTTTCCAGACAAGAATGCTGGAGTGGGTAATTGCCATTTCTCCTGGTTACTCCAGGGGGTCTTCCCAACCTAGAGATCAAACCCGCGTCTCTTGCATCTCCTGCATTGGCAGGTGGATTCTTTATCACTGAGCCACCTTGGAAGCCAAATTGCTCATTGTGTTTAAATGTCCACTGCTAAATTGCATTCTGCTCTTCCTCTCCCTCCCCTACCTGGAAGTCTCCAAGCATCCCAATTCCATGAACCAGACCAAATCCATTCCTTGTAACTTTGCTTCAGTCACAAAACTGAAAGCCAAAGAAGCAGCTAGATGTCTTCCTTAACCTATGGCCTCTCAGTTCAGTTCAGTTCAGTCGCTCAGTCATGTCCGACTCTGCAATCACATGAATCGCAGCACACCAGGCCTCCCGGTCCATCACCATCTCCCGGAGTTCACTCAAACTCACGTCCATCGAGTCAGTGATGCCATCCAGCCATCTCATCCTCTGTCGTCCCCTTCTGCTCCTGCCCCCAATCCCTCCCAGCATCCAAGTCTTTTCCAATGAGTCAACTCTTCGCATGAGGTGGCCAAAGGACTGGAGTTTCAGCTTTAGCATCAGTCCTTCCAAAGCACACCCAGGACTGATCTCCTTCAAAATGGACTGGTTGGATCTCCTTGCAGTCCAAGGGACTCTCAAGAGTCTTCTCCAACACCACAGTTCAAAAGCATCAATTCTTAGGCACTCAGCTTTTTTCACAGTCCAACTCTCACATCCATACATGACCACTGGGAAAACCATAGCCTTGACTAGATGGACATTTGTTGGCAAAGTAATGTCTCTGCTTTTGAATATGCTGTCTAGGTTGGTCATAACTTTCCTTCCAAGGAGTAAGCGTCTTTTAATTTCATGGCTGCAGTCACCATGGGACCTCAAATCAGGTCCTCTTATAAGGTAATAATAATAGCTACTGTTGATTGAAGACTTCCTCTGCATCTGACATAAATCTCCACAATAGGAAGAGAAGGTAACGAGCTTAAGTCACACAGTCAGGAAGAGGTCCTCAGATTATCTAACTCTGGGGCTCAGACTAAGCTTCACTGCTTGCTTCTGTTGTGACTGTGACTATGTCTGGACACCTACCACTATCTGTTACATCATTTTTACGAAAAATTTGGCTCCAGTTCCCAAAAATATACATCTGAAGCAAGTCTCACCAATAAAAAATTTGCAAGACCTATATGAAGGAAACTGTCAAAGTTGCTACAGGGCCATAAAAGAAAATTTAACTAGAGACATCCTGTACTTGTAGATAACAATGCTGAAGACTATAATTATGGCAGTACCTTGCCAAACTGATTTACAAATTTAGTCAAAGCCAAAACAAAATAGCAACATATTTCGGAACTTAAATTCTAATAGTTATCTCAAAGAACAATAGTACACAAGCATAGCCGAGGAAGTTTAAAAAAGACAAAGAATAATAATGAGACAGAGACCACCGTATGAAAAGCAGAATATATTATAAAGCCACAATAGTTATAAGTATTTATTGGTGCTGACTTAAATAAATAAATTACTATAGAGAATAAAAAACCCAAACTGAATGTATACATATAGATAGATATCTATATCTGCATATGCATAGAGATGTATATAGGTAGGTATAGATATAACTGTATGTTTAGGATATATGATGGGACAATAGAGGCATTGTGAAATATGGAGAAGTGGCAGACTCTCCAGCAGATGTTATTGAGAACATTGTGTATTCAGCTGAAGGAAAAACAAAAAAGATATAACACTATGGAGAATACTCAAAATACATTAGAGATGAATTTAAAAACTGAAGGAAGAACCAAATTATTACTAGGAATTCTAGAAGGAATTTATTTAAAAATATTTTATTACGATACAAATTATAGATACCAAAAGTAAAAAAATCAATAAATGTGGCTTCATTAAATCTGCAGTGTATGAGAAATATAATAAGTGGAATTCAGTATCAAGAGATTGGCTCAGAGAAATACTGACTATTGAAAGTGAAAAGCTATTATTTAGAATATAAAAGAATTCTTATAGGCCAATATGATAAAGAAAATTTACCCAGGAGAAAAATTAATACCAAATTAGCCAAAACAATTTTGAAAAAGAAGAAGAATACTGAAGAACCGACATTTATGACCTCAAAACATTACAAAGCTACAATAATCAAGACAGTATACAGTATGGGCCTAACATAAGCATGGACACATAAGCAATACCATGAATACTTCAAGGAAAAAGCAAACCATACACTTAGGGTCAATTGGTTTTCAACAAGGACTACAAGACTGTTTGATAAGGAAAATATAGTTTTTCAACACATAGTTCTGGGACAACAGTTTTTCATGTGCAAAAGAGTGACATTTGAACTCTACCTCACATTAAATGCAAAAATTAATGTTAAACTGATTAAACACCTTTACTATGAGTTAAAACTATAAACCTTTAGAAGAAAACAAAGAAGAAAATCTTTGTGACTTTGGATTTTGATGTCACAATAACAATAAAGCAAAAGTCACAAAGTAAAACTTTGGTAAATTGCACCTGGGGCTTCAAAGGACACAATCAAGAAAATGGAAGGACAGCCTACAGGGTGGGAGACAGTATTTGCAAATCATATATCTGATGAGCATCATGTATTAAAACAAAAAATAGCAACAACAACTCTTACAAGTGAACTAAAAAAAAAAAAAAAAGACCCAGTTCAAAAAAATGGACAAAGGACTTAATAAGCATTTCTCCAATGAAGATACATAAGATTCCAGGAAGCACATAGAAAATATGGTCAGCATCACTATTCATTAGGAAAATGCAAATCAAAACCACAATATGGTACTATTTCACACCCACTAGGAAGATGATTATCAAACGGCAGATAATAACAAGTATTAGCAGTGATGTAGAGAGTTTGGAGCCCTCATACATCGCTGGTGGAAACATAAAATGGCACAGACACTTTGGAAAACAATCTGGTAGTCCTTCAAAATACCAAACAACGTTCTCATATGACCCAGCAATCATACCCAAGGAAATTGAAAACATATGCTCAAACAAAAGCTAGCCCATGAATATTCAGAGCAGTATTATTCGTAATAGCCAAAATGTATAAACAACCCAAAAGTACACGGATTGATGAACAGAGAGAGAAAACGGTATAGCCATACAATGGAATAGTATTCAGTCACAAAAAGGAATGAAGTACTGATACGTGTTACAACATGGAGAGACTTTTGAAAACAATACACTAAGTGAAAACAGTTAGATACAAAATGCCACGTATTGAATAATTTCATTTACACCCAATGTTCAGAATAAGCAAATCCTTAGAGACAGATTAGTGGCTGCCAGGGAAGGAAAATTGTGCAAATAGATATTGACTTTCTTTGGCTTTCTTGGTGACTCAGACAGTAAAGAATCTGCCTGCAATGCAGGTGGCCCAGGTTCCATTCCTGGGTGGAGAAGATCCCCTGGAGAAGGTACTGGCAACCCACTGCAGTATTCTGGCCTGGAGAGTCCTGTGTACAGAGGAACCTGGCAAGCCACAGTGCATAGAACCGCAAAGAGTCGGACACAACTGAAGCAACTGAACACAGCACGTATATTTTTTATCAGGGAAGGACTATTTGAATAAATTATGATGTATCTGTACTGTGGAATATCATGCAACCTATTAAAGGAATTAGGCAACTCTCTCTATACTGACGTGTACAGTCCTGTAAGTCATATCAAATATCTAAAAATGGCAAAGAATGGGCAGAGTTTTGGTCCACATGTGATTTAAAACACACCAATTATATTTGTGTACATTTACATGTACTTGGGCAGGAAAAAGACCCACAAAGACCTAAACCCCACCACTTGCAACAGTGATCTCTGAGAAAGGAGTGGGTGCCAAGGAGGGCTTTAATTTTATGCATGCTGTTTGTATTTATTTAAAAAGAGAATTGTTTATCTTGTACAAATAAGAAGAACACTTGGAAGGAAATTAAGAAAGAGTGGAGGAAGGAAAGATGGCCGGCAGGCAACTCACGTTTTCAAGGTGGGGAGGGAGGCTGCCTGTCCTTGTGTTTGCTGCCTGAACCCCACTGCGTCAATAGTTTTGTGACTATTAAACTCACAGTTATGGCTTCTATTGACTGAACTCTAATTTATAATGCCCCCATAGCAAAAATTTCCAAGCGGACATCCACAGAAATGATTATTATAAAGCACTCTGTTCTTGAGAATTATGAATAATACTCCCCCCCACCATCAACTGAGCAAACCTGTTGGATTAAAGCCATCGAAGATTGCTCACCGAGCAGCAAGCCTGCATAATACATGTGCTCTGCTCGTAGCCCTCCCGCTCCTCTGCTACTTTGATTTAAGAGCATTAGGAAACTGTGTAATTTTTTTGGTCCTCTTTTTATTTCCATGGTAATTTATGTCTGTGGGTAAGCATTTTATTTTATCAGAGACATGGGGCTAGAGTCATTTTCCGAGGCGCTTGAGTTTTCCTTTGATGCCACTGAAATTAAAGGCAGAGCGGCAGAGAGTGCCCATGCTGTTTGTCACAGAGTCAGAGGTCAGAATTACATTTGCTACCATTTATTGCGAGTATTCCGTGCCAGTAGTTAGGGTAGCACTTCTCATGGGCAATGCAGTATTATTAATATTGCAGACATCAAAACATTTGTGAATGGGATATAATTGACTTGTCAGTCACATTAACAGTATCCCCTATGGAATACCATTCCAACAATGGCCGGGCAGAATATTCCTAGGTTATTTACATCTGACTCCTTAAGTCTTAAACCTTAGAAAAAATTCTAAAGATTTCTTTAATTTTAACACAATGTTGAGATACAATACTTTGTGCCTATTATATAAGAAACTTAGTAGCAAAGCTTACTGCCAACAATACTAATCAACTTTTCTGAAAGCCAAAAATTGTTTTAATCACCAAGAAACTAACCACCATGTGAAAACATGGTTCACAATTTCAGATAATTTTTAGAAAAGAATTAGGGTCATCTAATATCATGGGATTATGATTTTAAAAATCCACAAATGTTTAACTACTATGTTTTGATTAGACAAACACAATAACACATTAAAATTTTAACTAAGGTGAGGCCAAAGAGTCTATAA
Source organism: Ovis canadensis (assembly GCF_042477335.2). Classification (NCBI taxonomy): domain Eukaryota; kingdom Metazoa; phylum Chordata; class Mammalia; order Artiodactyla; family Bovidae; genus Ovis; species Ovis canadensis. The sequence goes on from NC_091262.1 coordinate 22,792,964, forward strand.
AGAGAAGAGAAACAAAAATCTCATATTAAATATAGACTCTGAAGAAAATATGTAAAGAAAGCACTAGCTAGACTGTAAATTTTGTATGTGATTTAAAATTCTACCTTCTATCAGTAGGTTAAAATTAAGTTTATCTTGAAATGGATCCTGAGGCAGGAGCAGTTCCTAGCTAAAAATAAAATTGAGGTCCTCCACTGATTGCAATGTAAAATTAATAGGGGCTAGTAATGTATATGTAAATACATAAAATATCCAGAATACAGAAAAACTCAGAGGTATTATTAGGAAGTCACTTTCTAAATGGTATATAATATTTGTTTTACAAGCAAATTGGTTATTTTAAATTAGAATTTCATTAGTGCTTAAAGAAGAGGAACGTTCAATAAAGTCAAGTATTTTTCAAATTAATCTACCTGTGAATTTTTTTTTTACAATGAGACATGCTGTTTGATTATTCAGATTTTACAGGAACATCTTATAAGGAATGAATGACAAGCCATTTTGTTTACAGAAGTGACTTCTGCCTTTTCTTTTGCCCTTATTATCTGTTCAGCTCAGAAATAATTCTCAGATCTTGGACAGAATCCCTTTATGTACATAAATGAATTTCAAAGTGTTGCTTGATGGAAATATTTCAGTGACATTAACAAACAAACCTTGCTCAAAGACATTTAGGGTTTTTCCAAAGTCCTCTTTCTCTAGGTCAATGTCATAGGTAAAATAAGCTTAAAAACACTTTGAAAGTATGTTTCACAAAAGAGGCGCCAGCATTAGACCAACTCAGCACTGAGGGGTCTTCCGTCTTGAACAAACCCCTGGTCTGACATCTGTATAATGGACCCTTTCATTCACAAGACAAGCAGTTATGGAGCAAACCAGTCAATCTTAAAGGACATCAACTTGGAATACTTATTGGAAGGACTGATGCTGAAGCTGAAGCTCCAATACTTTGGTCACCTGATAAAAACAGCCGACTCATTGGAAAAGACCCTGATGCTGGGAAGGACAGAAGGCAGAAGGAGAAGATGGCAATAAAGGATGAGATGGCTGGATGGCATCATCGATTCAATGGACGTGAACTTGAGCAAACTCCAGGAGATGGTGAGGAATAGGGAAGCCTGGGATGCTGCGGTCCATGGGGTCGCAAACTTGGCAGACACAACCTGGCGACTGAACACCACCACCATAAAATACGTGACACTACCAAGGCAGGTGCTGAGGATATTAAGGTGAGCAACGAAGTGTGGAGAAGGGGAGAGAAAGTGAAAGGGAAGTCGCTCAGTTGTGTCCAACTCTTTGCTTTTATAATATTATTAGGCAGATATATAATTACAAACCTTATGAAAATCATAAAGAAGGGGAGCTACGAGATTGTGTAAGAGAAGCTTTACTAGTCTGAGTGTCAGGGAAGTAATATCTGAACCTGAGAAACGAGATTAGGAGACGTCAACAAACCCTGCTAACACCCCATGTGGTCAAGTGGTTCTTAACTTGCCCTAAATTTCTCACAACCCCTCTTATGAACAGGCTGCAAGCATGGAGTCGACAAGGGAAATGAGAACGTTGGGAGGAAGCTCAGCTTTTGACCCTGCTGGCTGCAGGATCAATTCCAAGGATCACGTGTCCCTTGGGAGAGCCAGGGGCCCAATCAAGTTGTAAGATGAGAATTCTTAAATTTTTAAACTGCACAAAACAAGAATCTAATAGCTAAGTATTCATACTTGCCATTAGGAAACATTGCCATACAATTTATCTAGTTTCATATTTTTTTCCTTTGTATACTTTATGCATAATTACATTGCCAGAATAAAAATGCTAACGGTATACTGTTGACTTTCCCCAACATTCACTAAAAATTGTAAAAAAAAAAAAAACAACACCTTTTCTTTTTAGCCTAGATTGCATGCAGGCTCAGTTACTTCAGTCATGTCTGACTCTTTGCGACCGTATGGACTATAGCTTGACAGTGTCCTCTGTCCATGGGATTCTCCACGCAAGAATACTGGAGAGGGTTGCCATGCCCTCCTCCAGGAGATCTTCCTGACTCAGGGGTTGAACCAGTGTCTCCTTCATTATAGGTGGATTCTTTACCCACTGAACCACCTGGGAAGCCCGTTAGCCTAGATTTATTGTTGTTCAGACACTCAGGCATGTTCTACTCTCTGTGACCCCATGGACTGCAGCACACCAGGCTTCCCTGTCCTTCACCATCTCCCGGAGCCTGCTCAAACTCATGTCCATCTAGTTGGTGATGCCACCCAACCATCTCATCCTCTGTCATCCCCTTCTCCTGCCGTCAATCTTTCCCAGCATCAGGGTCTTTTCTAATGAGTTGGCTTTTTGCATCAGGTGGCCAAAATATTGGAGCTTCAGCTTCAGCATCAGTCCTTCCAATGAACACCCAGGACTGGTCTCCTTTAGGATGGACTGGTTTGATCTCCTTGCAGTCCAAGGGACTCTTAAGCGTCTTCTCCAACACCACAGTTCAAAAGCATCAGTTCTTTGGCACTCAGCCTTCTTTATGGTACAACTCTCACATCCATACATAACTACTATAAAACCATAACTTTGACTAGATGGACCTTTGTTGGCAAAGTAACGTCTCTACTTTTCAATATGCTGTCTAGATTTGTCATAGATTTTCTTCCAAGGAGCAAGTGTCCTTTAATTTCATGGCTACAGTCACCATCTGCAGTGATTTTTGGAGCCCAAAAAATAGTTTCTCACTGTTTGCCCTTTTTCCCCATCTATTTGCCATAAAGTGATGGGACCAGATGCCATGATCTTAGTTCTTTGAATGCTGAGTTTTAAGCCAACTTTTTCACTCTCCTCTTTCACTTTCATCAAGAACCTCTTTAGTTCCTCTTCGTTTTCTACCATAAGGGTGGTGTCATCCATGTATCTGAGGTTATTGATATTTCTCCCCACAATCTTGATTATTTCAAGTTCAATCAGCAGAAAATGGGAAAATACCAGTATAAAGGAAAACAGCAATTTAAAAATTTTAATTCTGAAATTTTGTAATAGTGAGACAAAAGTCCCGCAGAACTACATGTATATATAAATTACCAGGTAGCTGGGGCTAAATAAAGACTTTAAAATAGCCTGTGGTTGTCTGCTGATAATTTTTCATTCACTCCAAATGACTTTTTTCCCTTACCAACTCTTTAAAAATCTGAATTAACATTCTGTATCTTCCAGTGTTCTAGCTTATTTATGTAATGACCCTTTATATAATGATCTCTGAAAAATAAATCCCGATAAAAGTAAATGTGTGAAAATCACTCCAAGGTGGAAAACCTTAATTTGGCAAAAGAACTGTGTTCCAAAATTTTAGTCCATGATATTTTTAAGCAGGCTGAGATTGATAACTCCAAGAAGACCTACATCCTAAATCTAGACCTTATCACGTTCCTTAATAAGGAAAATGCTTAAAAATTATAAGGCGCATTTTCAGCAGACTTGACCAACAACCTGTTTCAGAAGGAATAAAGCCACGTCATCAAGCTAATGCGATTTCCTTTAGCCAGACTTGCCACCACCAAATAGTCACCTCTTGTAAGGTTATTATAATAGGTTCATTCAATCTTACCATACGCACAACATGGGTATGGTTACTTACTGATAACAAAACTAGTTATATTCATTAAACACTGCTATAAATCTCTCTTCTGAAATAGCTGTAATATAGCCTTCCAGCAACTACAATAATGTAATTCTTCTGCTTTCTCTGTGATGTTAGATATCTATATAGCCTGCAGCCAGCTTCCACTGTAGGTACTGGGTGGGGTGAGGTCTCTGCAGCCATGTGAGAGGGTGGTGGTGAGGTTACAGACATAGGGTCTTTGAGTGAAACTTGGGAGACTGGAAAAATTTAGAAGTGAACAAATCTTTCCTCCACTGCAGATGAGGGACTAAGAGACCTCAAAATTCATAAAAGATGTTTCAAACCCCCTCCATATGTTCCTTTATATTTTCATCAATCTACTCTTTGTTTGTTTTCTACTTTTTTAAAAATTTTTTCTTTTCTTTTAATTTATTTTATCTGGAGGCTAATTACTTTACAATATTGTAGTGGTTTTGCCATACGTTGACATGAGTCAGCCATGGGTGTACATGAGTTCCCCATCCTGACCCTCCCTCCTACCTCCCTTCCCATCCCATCCCTCTGGGTCATCCCAGTGCACCGGCCCTGAGCACCCTGTTTCATGCATCAAACCTGGACTGGCAATCTATTTCACAGATGATAATATACGTGTTTCAATCTACTCTTTTTTAGAGAGCAATTCCCTATATTTTCCCTTCATGGGAAAATAAGTCGATAATTATTGCAATATGCGAATATGTGATTCTTCTAACACTGATTTCAGAGTCTAAATGACAAATGTTGAAGAGAAAATCAGTTCTTTTTATAAACCTTTTCATTTTGTATTGGGGTATAGCCAATTAACTATGTTGTGATAGTTTCACTTGGGCAGCAAACGGACTCAGCCATACGTATACATGAATCCATTCTCCCCACAAACGCCCCTCTCACCCAGGCTGCCATGTAACATTGAGCAGAATTCCATGTGGTATCCAGTAGGTCCTTGTTGGTTATCCATTTTAAATACAGCAGTGTGTACATGTCCATCCCAAACTCCCTAGCTATCCCATTCCCCTCCCCCCATCTTCCTTCTGGCAACCATGAGCTTGTTCTCTAAGTCTGTGAGTCTCTTTCTGTTTTGTAAATAAGTTCTTTTGCATTATGTCTTTTTAGATTCCTCATATAAGGGATGTCAGATGATGATTCTGCTTCTCCGGAGGAAGTCAATCCTTAAGGCATTTGCAGTCTCATTTAGTGCTTCCTTCTGCTGAAAGCTGCATCATTTTTAAAAAGCATTTGCCTCAAAATACATTTCAATAAAATTAGCATTCTTCTAAGAAACTTTTCAGAGTTCTAATCTTTGTAGGCACAGAAAAAGTTTCAGATAATCAAGTCACGTGTTTTTATTTGGGAGAGTCTACCCCACTTATTTTTAAACTCTCTTTTGCGCCAATCTTTATAAGGAGAATTAGACAAAAAAAGAAAAAAAAGTAGTAAAAAAAAAAAAAAAACCTGTTTAAAAGATCTGAAGCGTGAACAGAAAGATGCTTTCTTCTCTGCACTGGCAGTTTTAAGATTAAATGCCTCTGTAGGCTTCCCAGAGTTATCAACTTTGTCCAGTGGCTGAATATTCTCGGCAGAATTTGTTCAACAGAAATTGTCTCAGTCTAGATCCGTCTCCACTCTGATTTTTATGGCCGTGAACATTTTTGAAGTCTCCTGGAGTTATTGGTCTCTTGCTTATTTTCCCATTTTGGAAGAAGACCATGAAACCACGGAGCTTAGGTAAGCATTCTATGCTCATGAGATCTCTGAGTCACTCACACTGAAGTGGTTTCATAGACTTGAACTCCGGATGCCAGAGTTAGTGACTCCGTCAAGTTTAGGAACTAACAGTTGCAGGCATGTTTATATCTTGTCATTATGTCGTTTGTAGGATCCAATATAGTAACTAGAAGCAAGCAGTTTTCTCTGTCCCTCCCATGAACACAGATGCTACCAGTGGATTGAATCTTTATAAGAAAGAAAACTAGTTTATGAGGCTTAAGGCTGACCTAGAGGACTAAAATGCATTAGAGCAACCTGGGCATGAGTCCGTTCTGGTTCACCTGCAGAGGCCTGGAGAAAGTGCCGCGTTTACATGAGAGGTCATAGATCAAGACTGGGTGGGTCTCTCAAGTGGCCACCACCCTTCCTGCATTTCTCAGAAAAAAACAGAAACCACTCTCAGTTGTTTTCTGTTCATGTCCTTCAAGGGGAACTTGTGTTTGGAAAATCTGATTCTCAAGCAATGTAAGTTACAAAACGATGGACACATTTGGTGGGGAAAGAAGGTGGGAGGCATGGAGAGAGTAACATGGAAACATACATTACCAAATGTAAAATAGACAGCAAGTGGGAATTTTCTGTATGACTCAGGGAACCTAAACCAGGGCTCTGTGACAACCTAGAGAGGTGGAATAGGGAGGGAAGGGGAAGGGAGGCTCAAGTGGGAGGGGACACAGGTTTAGTAAACTTACGGCTGATTCATGCTGATGTTTGGTAGAAACCAATGCAATACTGTAAAGCAGTTATCTTTCAATTTAAAATAAATAAGCTAAAAAAAATTTAAAAATCAGACACGCAAACATATGAAGTTACAACATTATCAGCTAGGATGCTGGTTTGCATAGCTCTGCCCTGTACCACTACCTGAACCGTGTACACCCCTCTGATGGTGCAGGATCTAAAGCATTAAAAAGGCATCCTCCCCTAAAGGCATCACATTTATAGTTGATAAACAGAACAATTTAAAATTGTATTTTTGCTGAAATATATCCCTAGGTTCTGATTACAAACTTCTGAATAACGCTGTCAAGTCTAAAGCTTTTCATTGCTTGCTGTACATGTGTGAATGTACTGGGGACGTAAAAATGATGAGGGCAGATGTGAATGAAGTTCAACTTGCCTGACGGGGCTTCCAGAGCTGATGGAGGCTAGTAATGCAGATTTACAAAGTCTGAATTTCGTCTCTGGTCTCTGAATTTTTGGTCTCACAGCTCTGAGACTGGGCCTCCCTCTTGGCTTTGAGAGCTCATGAGCCAGCAGCCGTGAGCCTCTCCTGTTCAAAGAACCTTAAAGTCCTCAAATCATCCTCTTTCTCATGACCTGAAGGACATTTATCATGTGACCTTTACTTTGCTCTTCAGCCCCACTTTAGATTCTCTCCTTAATTCACACACCCTACACTCCAACTGTACTTCCCCACTTTCGGTTCTTTTAGCAGGTCCTGCTCTCTGCCCAGCTGTTGCACCACCTGCCCACCACCACCAGGCTCACCTGAGCAATTCCTTGTCCATCTTCAGGTCTCAGCTAAGAATACACCCTTGTTTTCTAATTTTCTACATGCTCTCTGGATGCCTTTTGTTTATTTCCATCCTTGCACATGTTACATTGTATCCTAATGGCTGGCTCTTCCTTTGTATCCACCAAGAGAGAGAAACAGTGAGAACAGGCACCACACCCCTCTTCCTTTCAGAGGTGGCCTCAGCATCACAGGCAATGACTGGCTCAGGGAAGTGGTGATTGATAACTCAGAAAGAGATTGCAGCCTCAGCATTCCAAAGGAAGAAGACAGATCTCACAATGACTTGCTCCAAGTTCAATTCACTTAGGAAAAAAAATCTGACGTGCAGAAAACTTTTCAAAAAGACACTCTGTGCAAACACAAGATCTCACCTCTACCCCACCCCACACTCTCACAAAAAAAAATTCCTATTTGAGTGGTAAGAGTCAGGACCTGAATATACAGGACTCTCCAGATTGTGTGCTTATCAAATCTTATGCAGGAATCTGACCTCCCTCAGAAAGGAAACTAAAGGAGCATATTAGACTATGCATCTAAAGCATTTTTCTTCAATATCTTTTCTTTTCCAGAACTTAACTGAAGCTTGTGTCTCTTATACACTCACTGTTTGTCTACACAGCCAGTCATTAATGGTAACATGAACGTTGTTGTTGTAGTTGTTAGCCACTCAGTCATGTCCAACTCTTTGTCATCCCGTGGACTGTAGCCTGTCAGGCTCCTCTGTCCATGGGATTCTCCAGGCAAGAATACTGGAGTGGGTTGCCATGAAAGTATATAGTATTAAAAAGTCACATAGTCTTAAAAAGATAACTGGTAAAAACAAGATAAGAATTATTCTCTGCTCTCAGTTATACAGAACCGCTCTTTATTTGATGAATATTAGGTAACATAGTTTTTCAGAATAAGGAAAATGTGGCTTGGACAAATGTTGCTTCCAATCCTGGTTACTTAACCTCTGAGAGTTTAACCTACCAATGTGTAAAAAGGGCGTTTTAAGACTAGTACCTATATCTCGTGGTTATTGTGAGGATTAAATAAGACATGAAATCAATGTGAAATGTCCTTAAAGAGTGCATACAATAGGCCTGAATAAATATTACCATTCATTCCTTCTGATGTAAGAATCCCTCCAAAAAACACGCCTATTACCCATCGTCAGCCTGAGTGCTCATTATGAGCTGGAATCTGAATTTCTGAAATGATAACTGCAACCATATATTGGGAGCTTGCAAATGTGAGCGAGCCCAGTCATTTTAGTTGTGCCCGACTCTTTGCAACCCCATGCACTGTAGCCCTCCAGGCTCCTCTGTCCACTGGGGTTCTCCAGGTAAGAATACTGGAGTGGGTTGCCATGCTCTCCTCTAGGGGATCTTCTCGACCCAGGGACTGAATCCATATCTCTTGAGTGTCCTGCGTTGAAGGCAGATTCTTTAATCAAACAGTACAAGTGCTTTGGAACATTAAAATAAACCTACAAGGGAAAATATATTAGCCTCTCCGTTTATAGAGCTGAAGAGTCTGGTGCAAAGAGATGAAAGGAGATGCCATGAAACAGAGGCTAGGCAAAAATTTCATGTGAATGTTTTGTAAGCACTAACAGCACTGGAATCTCCCCACTAGGAAAGGTGTGTGAAATGCTTCCTATTTCTGATAAAGCTGCTATTCTGAAGGACATGGGGGGGAAATGGGGAATGTAGTTTATGTCCAGATATCAGAAAGCATTTTGCAAAGTTAAAGACGTAAACAGGAAAGAGAATATGACAAAGACAGTGACTAGAAAGCATAGATCCTAGCACACAGTAGGTGCTTAAGAAAACTGGTTGAACTATATGGCATGTCTGTAACTCATATAACATTGCACATCAAATACACTTCAATAAAAAATAATTTAAAAAATAATCATTCAGAAAAGGAAAAAGAAAATAGGTTGGGTCTTCACAGGTATAGAGGAGATTGGTGGTTACCAGCAGGGAGAGGCAGAGGAACAGACAGACTGGGGCAGGACACTGAGAGGTACAAACCACTATGTATAAAAAGGATGGGCCACAGGGATGTACTGTAAGGCACAGGGAAACTTGGTATTATTTTGTGGTAACTTTAAATGGAGCATAATTTATAAAAACGTTGAGTCTCCGTGTTGTACATCTGAAATTATATGATGATGTAAATCAACTATACTCCCATAAAAACAAGAAAACTGATTGAATCCAGAGCTGATAGTCAATCTACACACAAGGCCGTAGGCACACACCATTTATTGACAGCTTGCATCCCTCCTTATTGATCAATAGGCAGGCCATTAATTATTAAACATTTTGAATATCATGCATGCGTTTAGTTGGTCAGTCATGTCTGACTCTTTGCAACCCCATGGATTGCCCCAACAGTCCACCAGGCTCCTCTGTCATTGGGAGTCTCCAGGCAAGAACACTGAGTGAGTTGCCATTTCCCTCTCCAGCGGATCTTCCCAGCCCAGCAATTGAACTCTCACCTCCTGTGTCTCCTGCATTGCAGGCAGATCCTTTACCACTGAGCCACCTGCGAAGCACCTTTGAATATTATACCAGTTAAATAAAAGAATAGCTGTATACATAGTTCCTTCCCTGCATAAAATTTGACATGAACTTAAACATGTAAAATTTGTGATATCTCATTTCAGGAAATAAAGGAGATTCAAATCCATGTCACATGATCTGAAGCTAGAACTTTAAATTCTCAATCCCAGGAGAGAGAATGAATTAAAACTCATGAGTTACCATGAAATCCATACATTTTCTGGACCATTTTTATGCTTCCTCCACAAAATGGAGACAATAGCACATACTTCTATCTAGTTAGCCCGAGTTCTGAAATTCAATCGGGTAATTTGGGTAAAAGAACTTTGAGTGTATCAAAATGCTGAATGATGCAATTTATCAGTCTAGAGCAAATGCCTTCCCAGAGTGGAGTTTGTAATAAAAAGAAGTATTATTTGTAAAAGCGTTGAGTATGGGGATGAAGGAAAATGACCAGGCAGTTAACGTTATGCATCTAGGTTGAGCTTATCACTGGTTTCTTTTTCCAACAGGGCTGCTCATCCTGGGTGCCTTGTTCTCCATGGCACCTCTGACAGAGAGGAAGAAAATTAAAGAGGGTGCGGGCAGAGCCCACTGTATGCACGGCTATGAACCAGAACCTTCTGGGGAGGGCTTCTGTGGGGAAATGAGACCTGTACAGTTTGGAAATGACGTGTTGGATCCTGGTGCCTCAATGCAATCTGATTCCTACAAAGGAAATGATTTTTTTTTTAAGGTTCTAAATTTTATATTTCTAAGACTTTTTTCTCCAACAAGATTTCTATGCAAAAGAAAATCTTCGAGGGCAACTCCCTGGCATCCGGTGGTTAGGACTCAGCACTTTCACTGACAGGGCCCAGGTTCAATCCCTGGTCAAGGAACTAAGATTCTGCAAGCTGCACAGCAGGGCCAAAATGAACAAGAAAAAAATCTCGAACCCCAACTGCATCGTCTAGTACAGATAAAGGCAGCTACTTAAACTGCATTTAGAAAGTGCTGAGTAGTTGATCCTGGGACCTAATGATATTACTCATCTCACCAGAGCCTGATTGACACTAAAAATAATAAATTAGAACAGAAAATGATTTTATGGGGTCTGTGGGCTGACAGGCAGGCTAAGTATAATATCCTCCGCTGCACTTGTCATTGAATTCTATAGGGTTCAGCTCTGAACAAGGACAACAGGACTTACTGTGATTTCACGATTTTTATCTTCAATCATCTATGTCTTAAACATATAAAATTAATTTGCCTACTTACAAATTCAATGAGAAGTGGAAGCCAAAACACCCTCTCTGTGGTAACACAAATATTATTGCAGGCATCGTATTGCACGGGCAGGAGTGAAATAAATTAAAAACTGTCATGCTTGGATAATCTAGGATATGGCCTCTGAAACATCCATTTCCTTCATCTGATTGAGTAAATTTATAAATTACAAATCAATAGCCATACCTGCTGAATCACCAGGACTCATTTGGGAAATTATTTTAAAATAATTTTAAAAAGCCTCCCATATAATATGATGGGGCCATCACTTTGCTTTAAGCAGTTTTCAAGCCAAAATTAATTCTTATCATTAGTCACAAGATGATTGGTTGGTTATATTTAGAGGATGGTTGTTTTCTTGTTGTTGTTGTTTTTTAATTTAAGTAAATCATGATAAGTTTTTCCTTGAGTTTTGGGGAAGACAAGAAAAAGAATTGGAAAAAGAAGCTTAAAATATTGCCTCTTTTCATTTTAAGTAATGTCTGTGAATCATTGAGGATGATTTTTAATTTTGATTCATTCAATGAGCTCTCCTAATGCAATGATTTTCTCCATGGAAGTCTTTAACCACAGTGGCCATTTGCAGCTGATGATTTTTTTTATATATATAAATAATTTATAAAGCTCCTACACACTTACACTTTTACAGTGAAAGAGAGGGAACAGAATTGCATCTTAAACTCTATTTACAAATTTACCTTGGCAGGCCCTCTTACTTCCAATAGGAAACGATGTTGCATATTTAATTTGCTCTTTTGTTACAACAGGGCTTAGGTTAGTTAATTTCAATTTTCGATTTCAAAAGCTATCAAATATGGCTCAGATGAGAAATCAATTTTTCTCAGCTGCCTCTGTTTTTGTGATGGGAGGCCTCTCATTGGCTGAAGGTGAGCCACGTGACATGGCAAGAGATTAGTTCACCAGACCCCGTGTTGCTGCCACCTCAATTACTGCCTGCCTCTTGTAATTTAGCCTTATAACACCTAATTTCAAGACAGAACTCATATTTAATTCATGAAAGCTTCCACAAGAGTAATTGTGAAATAAATTGCCATAGAAGATATCCATTTGTGACTCATTTTAATTTTCTCTGCTAGTAGCATGGGATTTATTCTACTTGTTTAACACTTTAGCACAAACATTTTTTTTTTAATATTGAACTTTATGCACTGATAGCTGCATGCTTTGCACCATTTTCCCACATTACATCATCTCCTTCCTGGGATTTCCTTGCATAAAACTTCCACCCAGTGGTATTTCCAAAGGTTGTCAAAATCAAGAACTTATAATCTCCTAATTATTGAAAGTGTTGTTATGATCTGCACAGAACTTTAGAAGTAGCAACTAAAATCACAAATGATAGCAGATAAATGGTAGGTAGATGACAAGGATCATTCAAAGGGCCAAGAAATAGAGTTTAATTTAATATTTCAAACAAAGGCATTCATTACACATATTGACATTTACATTTCAACATTGATATATATTTTAAAATTCTTGAACCAAAACATATATATTTCTTGTGTATACACACCATTTTGTCCTTTTCCTCCCTGTTGCTATGCCAACAAGGTGGGTGAGGCCTTCTCAACTGCCAAACTCAGCTGTCATCCCTTCACCCTAAAAGCCTTATAATTGCTTTTATTTGCATACGACAATTAGGCAGGATGGCTCACAGCGAGAAAAACCAACCTTTCTCTCCCCAAGTGCACACAACGCCAGCCTGTAATTTATAAAAGATACGCGCCATGTGGTGGAGCACTAAAATAGAGTGATGAGTCCTTTCATCGGATTGTAAGCCATTAACAAAAGAAAACATCCCCTTTCAGGCTATAAAAAATGCCTATCTGGTGTGAACCTGCAAAATCACAAAGTTCCCCCATCCTCGACTCCCCCCGCATAGACCCTTCACATTCATTATCACATTGAACTCAAAAGGAGTTCTAGTGAAAGAGTTACATTTGGGTGTTTATGAGTAATGGGGTGCAAATAAAATCCACCCTGGGCTAAAATTGCATCCAGAGCAGTTGGTGTTCGGGGCTCGCGATTTCTTCCTCTTCTCTTCTTTTTTGTTTTAACCTTGTTTTGCATGGTGTTGCATGTTGAAATGTCATATTAATATAGTCATTATTGCCCTCTTTCTTTGGAGAAGCCGTGACAGGATTTTCCAATCAGCATTCTGGTCTGTGAAGGCTCAAGTCAGGAGGAATGTGGATGGTTTAAATCATACTCTGTTTCAGTTTTCAAAAGGTCTTCAAAAAATTAGTGTCTAGTGTAAAAGGTCAAAACATGGTTGGAAATCATTTCAGTGATTTATTGTCATCATTTTTTCGGTGACTTTAATTCTAATTATTAAAGGTATTTTAATTTTATTCTTACATGCTGCATATAATCTAAAATAAAAAATTTAACAAATTCCCTTTTAAGCAGTATTTTATGTCACCAATTAGGCTGTAGGGTTTTTTCAGCCTTTTCTTAGGGTTTGTGCCCTTAGAGACCTTTACTTTATAGAATGAACGTGGAATCTGAACTTAATTTCTTCCAAATTGTCCCAGCTTTAAAACTATTATTCAAAACACTAGAATTGTGACCTATTTCTTTCTCTAATAATCTTTTAAAAGGCAGCTGGCACTCTTTTTTTTATTCACCACTTACTGAATAAATAGTGATCATATAGACAATTTGGGGTCAGGATCGTCAAATGGATACAGCTAATCACAAATCATATAGCCAAGTGTCTGCCTCTGTGCTTCAGAGGGGATAGTAATTACAATAACATCTTGAAATAGTTTATCTAGATTAAATTCTGTATCTGACTTTTCATTCAAATATCCACAAGTGAATTACATTAAATTTGCTGAAGCAACAAGATAAAAAAAAGAGAAAAGTAATCACTTCAAAAAGCAATGATAAAATTAAAACCAAAGCATTGATTATCCAAAACAAAAAAAAAGTCAAATTCCTTTGGAAAATTATGAAAACTAGGTTATGAATAAGGTTATAAGATGCATAACAAACTTGCCTACAGGAGATAAAAGACAATAACAACAATTCATACAAATGAGAAATTAAAGAAAAATGCTGAACTCACGAAGAAAGAAAGAAACGCAAGTTTTAGAAAACATGCAATCTGTTTTCACATATTCAAATATAAACCTTATATTTATATATATGTATAAATTTTTAAATGGTCATTCAACCTGACCCAAGAATTTCACTTCTAAAGTTTGTTCCAATGAGATAATCAGAGAAGAAATAAACGAACATACACAGGGGTGTTTTTGTATCCTCTTTGCTATTTCATGAATCCCAAAATTTTGAAACAAGCTAAGTACACATTAAATAAGTCATATAACACCCCTATGGTGGAGTATCATGCAACTATAAAAATATTAATATAGATCTGTTCTCCATGAATTTATATCAACCATGTATCATTACATGCATACATATATATATTATTCTATTTATGCAAACATACAGAATACATTATTCCACTCACTCAATAAAAGTGTCTTTCACAACCTATCAGGACTGGTTCTGCAGTGAACTGGGTGGAGATGAAGAGGGAACTATGAATTCCTGTGTGATGTTCCCGCACAGCACCATGAGCACAATTTTCAGGGAAAAGATAGAGCCACGAGAAGACTTTCAGTCGGCAGCGTTTTATTTTTTAGGCCAATGTATTGAAATTTTCCCAACATTGCAGTTTCCTTTTGTGTTTGTTTGGTTTTGTTTTTTCTAGAACCACTAGTTACCTTTTCACCCTCTTCCTACATCCCATCTCATCTGCGGTTGCCTCCTTTTCTGATATGTTTACACTACCGAAACTCTTATTTAATAGAACTTATCAATATATTAGGAGTTCATCTAGAAAGGATAAAATAATACTGTAAGGATCTAGACTCTAATCTGGTACTTTCCTGCCAGAGATCTTGATACTAATTAGGATACTAATAGGAATAAGGAAAAATAATAAATGTGCATTTCCTAAGCGAGAACTTCCTGTGTGAAGAGAAAGCAGACAAGTCCAGAAAAGAGTGACCGCGAGTGAAAGTTGGATTCTACCTCCATTCTATTGAGAATCAAAGGCTTATTTACGCTCAGGCTTCCAACATGGTTATAGTAAGTGCTGAATAAATAGCTGTCGAAAGGATGGGATGAAAATAAAAGCATCGCAGTCAAGTAGGACACTCCCCAGCTTATATTACTTTCTTCCTGCTAGTCCACCATGGAGATATAGGTAACCTTTACGGATTAAACTGGTAGTTACCTCTCACTGGCGAAATGAGGCTGAAACCTTGTCTATGTTTCTGGATAAGTCAGCATACTATTACTCAAACATTTACATATAAATGCCCAGATACTTGAAACAAACCTATTTTACAAATAATTTGATTATGGTTTGCTGGATTCACTCAATTTCTTTGTTCACTATTTCACATGGATATTTGGTACTTGCTCAGAGACCACAAGATTGTAGGAGCCCAAAATAAAAGAATCCAAACAAAAACTGTCAGGAATCCACCTTCCTAGAAACATGGAGTGAAATGTCCAACATTATTAATGTTTGAAAAACATTTTGCATTTTATTAACACACATATTATACACAAATGAGGTTCTTTGAAATCAAAGGAAGCCTAATATACTGATTGATTAAAAGGATACGTGGGTTTTAAAACATTATTTTCCCATAAAAAAGATAAATTTCTCTGTTCTCTCGACTTTGTAGGACACAGAATATGGCAAATTGTTGGGAAGATAGGATCAAATTAAAAGGTTTTTTTGAAGACAGTCCTAATGTGTAGTACACATTTATTGAAGGAAAACATAAAACCTAAGAAAATGGGCAAAAGAAAAATATGTAGGATAAAGTTTTCTAAGATTATCCCCAATTCATATTTTGTTAATTCAATAGATTTATGCCACTCTAGGCTTTTTTGCTTCATAAACAAACTCGTAACGAAAATAATAATAATACATGCCTCTTAAGAACAGTGCTACACTGTGGTTTTATTATGTGACCCAGAGACAAGGAAAATACTTTTCTTGGAATGTAATAAGGAATATAATGCATGGATTTTGATGTAGTTGGGAAAAAAAGAGTTCTTTATCTGCATTTCATATAAATTATTTATTATACTTTTTTAAAAAGGCTTTTCAAAATTATGAGTATTATTTTAAGAAAGTATGCATAAATTTGTAATTTTCCCTTATCCATGAAACTATTGTTCTTGAGATGAAAAACACAAATGGGACAGCATCATGAGAAAAACGCTGTATGGGGCAGCTGAATTTTGTCTATTGTCTGCTTCTTCTAAGCTGCCTTTCATTCGTGACTGGGGCACTGGAAGGTGGGAACTGTGACTCAGTGAATATTTACAGCCTCAGAAATATATAAAAATCTGATCACTTTCTATCCACAGAATTGCAGATAGCCACTTCATGTTATCAGGTGTCCTATTTCCAGAAAAGATGTACAAAATGTATCCCAGGATAGCGAATGCACAATTATGAGGAACCATTATGCATTACTGTTTTTCATTATTACTGTGGTTCAAATCAGATCATATCAAAGGAGAAATAGCTTACACTTCTCTTTTTGAAGCTAGACTTCAGTTCATGGTCTGATGAGATTTCCACTGCAGCAGTGGTTGGGAGAATGCCCTACGTAAATCATGATGCCTTCAGTAAAAATATCCAGGTAGGGCGTTGTGCCTTTTGGCTGTAATCTCCTCACAGAGCTTTCTTTCTTATCTCTTTTTTATTTCTCCCCCACATCTGTAATAAAAAAGGAATCTCCGGGTAAGAACTCTCAAGTCTTAAATGAAACCTTGTGTGGAGTGAATATGCGCGAGACATTAATAATAAATTTGGAGATGGGCGAGCAGAGACTCTTTTCTGCTTGCTTTTGTACCTCCGCCCCTGGTCTGTGAACCGCGGAGTTGACTCTGACACTTTTAGGGAACAAAGTGTCCCCAGCTCTACCTCTCCCCCCTCGCTTCAAACCTCATCTGAGAACTCCTGAAATGAAGCTGTCACTCAGGGCTGCTTGGGGACCTGTCACCACAACATTGAGCCTTTTCATTTTGATGGGTCAGCCTGCAATCCCCTTGAAAGAGATGTCCCTGCCACTGTGGCTTCTTTTTCCACAGGAATTCTGAATCCTAATGAAACTCCAAATCGCTCAATAAAGGCAGGGGCACGAGGAAGTAATCCAATGCAGATCTGAGTGAAATTTGTATTTTATCTTTTTTTTTTTTTTTTTCCTCCCAGACCATTATTCTAATCGTTTAGGTGGTTCACAAAGCATTGGTTCGCAGTTCAGGCACAGAGGAATGAGGTGTCTTTTGTCCGGATGGTATGCTCAGATTAGGTAGCAGCTCTCTGAAAATGAAAGGCCGTGGCTCAAATTTCCTTGGGTAAATACCCATCCACCTAGTATAGTTTGCACCTACAGTGCTACACACACATTTCTAACGTGCAAAGCACTGATCAAGAAGAGAGAAATTCCCATATTTTATTCCCGTATCATATTTTTTTAATTTTCTGTGTGGCCGTGAAACTGTCTTTCAAAAAAATCTCGCGTGCACCTTTCACCATAAAATGAAGGAAATAGCATTGTTACTCTCTACTTTATGATCAGAAAGCAGGCATGTCACAGCTATACCCTCTGGAGAGTGTCATCCAAATTATTGTTTTCATTCTGTTGTTTCAACACTCTTCATGTGTTTGAGATACTTAGGTTGAGTGCCGTACACTGTTCAACCACTGTCCTCTCTTTGGGTGGAAAAGTAATTGAGAAAACTTCCAGAAGGAAGGCATTCATGTGATTTCCCACTAAACTTTATTTCTTAGTATATTTGTACACATATGCTAGAATAATTGTGTAAATGCACATGAAAACACAGTCTCCCCAGAAGTTTTCCAAAGAATTTTTTATCCCATCTTATATTTAGAGGATGCTTTGCGTTCTCAGGTCCTTTAGAAAAATCTTGAAAAAAATAGATGGATGGACACACACATACATACATATGTAGATACATAGATATATTGTATATCTATAGATACAGATATAATAAAGCTGGCTTTATTGATCTGTAACAAGCCGAACCCCAGTTAACCCTTGTTTTATTATTTAACCTTCATGAAAAGCTAACAAGTTATATCTAAAATGTGTCACTGTGTCCTTGCAACCCAACTCTACAATCATATTCACGTTACTTAAAACCTAAGAGCCTCCAGTCCACACTGTCTGCTTCTGCTCCGACACATCCCCCTAAATATGTCAACTGCCTGTACTTTCACTGTCCAAAGAACATCTGTTAAAACTCCAGGTGCTTCAGGGTCCAGACGTTAGTTGCAATTTTTTTCCCAGTTGGTAGGTGCAACAGACCATTGCATAGAAAACAATTCTTCCACACCTAGCCTTGTTATTTTTCCATATATTAAAAAGAATATTTGGAAAAAACCATTAATATTAAATTGCAATTTCTATAGTTGTTTCCATGATACATTTTATTCTCTGTGCATGTACTACCAGAAAAGAGTGAGTTACCCTTAAAGATAAATTTTGATCTACTGTATAAAGGAGGGAGAAAGAGAAAGAAAGTTGTGGGGGGCAGGGAGAGAGAGAGAAAATCATGAATTATAGCTCCCTTTCTTGTCCATTCTTTGTATAATATACAGAAATATTATAATAAATTCCAGGGTACTCTCAGTTTTAAATCTCCATTTTGGACTAGATAGATTTAGACCATAGGCTTTAGCTTGATTGTGTCCTTCTAACTAATTTTTTCTCCTTTCTCCTTTGTTTTCCCTGTGAATGCTAAATGCTTCCATTTTTTATATTTTTTCTCACATATACAAAATGCATCCCCTTTTGTATTCATTCAGGTTAAATCACATATTAACCACACACACCCACACACATACACACTGAGGCTTGGGGAAAACTTTAAACTGCGGAGCATTCTAAACTGTCTGGAACAAGAAATACTGTTCTTTCTAAAACTACAGAAGCCACTAATGTTGCCTAAAGCTAGTTTATTGTTTTGTGGCATTTTTAAAATACGAAGTATAAGGACCCAGTGGAAAAGTTTGCATTAGATTTCATTTGTTCTGTTTGTTGTGGTTCAAAGACAGACTTAGAAGATCCACACCCTTGTAAGACTCAAAATGCCTTATTAGAACCAGAAATTATAAACTGGTTTTTTTTTTTTTCATTTTAGGGATAAATGTCCAAGTTTAAGAGCTAAATAGGCAAACATGACTAGCAATGGCTGGTTGGCTATAATTCACAGCCTGTGTAATTCCACTCGTGGCTTGTTAACCCTCTTCATTATTGAGAAAGATTAAAGTCCATTTTAATTCTTATTTCTTGCAGCACAAATGATGGAAAAATGACACTCTGACGGAAGCTAAAGTTTATCTGAAACACCAACCAATCACATCTGTGTTGAGGTTGCCAGAAAAGTGCAAGTGTGCCAGCAACTCAACTCTAGTAGTTGAGAAAAGTCACTGTCTACCACCTGGGAATTCACTTCTGGAACTCTGAAAATATTTCAAATGGAGAAAAGCATTGCCATTTAACCGGTGCAAAGTTACAGCAGTTCGTAAAACAAAATTAATATGCATTAACTGTGTGAAATGTATAACTCTCTTTATGTTCAACTTGGGCAATTCTTCAAATCAATGTTTTAATGGACAGTTGCTTAAAATTTCTTAAATGCAGACTACCTTAAAAACAGCCTTAAAGAGGTAAAAGCTTGAGTGCGACAAACTCGCGTACTCCTGGGTATTTATATTTGATCAGAGGATTGATATTACCTGTCTTTGTCTCCCTAGCAGGTGTCTGTTTATACACACTGAGTTGGAATTCCAGGTCAGCACTGGGGCCAGAGAAACTTGAATCTGTGTTGCCATTTCATTCACACTATCGGCTTACGTAATTCTATTCCACAGGTAAAAGCTCAGGATTTGGGGAACAATCTCCTGCAGTGAATTCATCAAGGCACACCTGAAGAATACAGCTGTGCACACCTGGGGAAAGAGAAACACCTGCTGCCTGTGGAAGTGCATCTTACCTCCAGAGTAGTATTTCCCCCTCTCCACATCCTCTCCTGTTGGCAAGTCAGTCAAAATCCCTATGAGCTTTGATTATGTTCCCACTGAAGTCCAGAATTCCAGTCAGCCACCCCATGAACTCCAAGATGGCATTGCATCTTCACCTTGACAACAAGATCCCCTAGCAAGGCTTCATCTCCACGTGCCCTGTGCGCCCAGCTAGGGAGAACTCTGCACTTCTGTTTCTTCACTCACAAAATAAACACACCCATCTTCTGCCCAGTGTACCCTCATAAGGCGGAAGAAACGAGAAAGTGCTGAGAAGTGTTTTGAAGCTGGAGGGAGAAGATGCCATGGAAATAAACAGTAATTTTATTAATTGCCTCGAAATAGAAAATGTGGAGTTTAAATCGATGCTACTTTCTTCGGAGTAAACACTAAATATAACAGCCAAAGCGATATGGTTAAAATTAACTTGCAGTTGCTTCGCAAGCTGGTGAGAGACAATTACAAACGGGGAGATATTGCCAAATCTCATTTACTGCTTTCTTTCTTCTGAATACTGTCTCTACATTCGAGTCTTCATGAGACTTCTCAATGGCACAGGAATCCCACTGCATTTGCTTATTCTTGATTTTTGTCAATGGGAAAAAATTAAATTCCCCTGCAACACAAAACACCATGATAAATACCTACCAGGGCTACTGCGGCAACCCCAAACTCTGGGGCCAACCTCCTCCCCACTCCTCCCCTTCATGTGTGTGTGTGTGTGTGTGTGTGTACAGGGTGTGTGTGTGTATGTGTGTGTCTGCATGTGAGTCTCTTACTCCCCAGCTAGTGTGTGCAAAATGGCTCTTTCTGACTGCTCACAGGATGCCAAACAGCACTGAATGGGTTAATTGGCATTTTAAAAAGGTAATTGTAAAGTGTAACCGGCAGGGTTATCGCCAGAATTGGGAGGTGGAATGTAGGTCTCCCACCCACTGGAGATTCTCACATCTTGAAGAGCAAGCTGAAGACAAAAGCAGTGCTACTACTGTTTCTTGATTTTCCCTTTCAGCGGCAATTGTTCACCCCCAATGCTCTCTTTTTGAATGTACTGTATCAAGCCAGTAGTTACAGAAGAGTACAGTGTGGTCTGTCCTGACTACAGAATTACCTTGGGATTTGATTGTAGCATAAATATGCAGTAAATCATTATGTGTATGGGTTTTTTTAATCATGCATAATGTATATACACAAGACGTGTTTGGAAAAGAACTAAGAAATAACTGGAATCAAAAGGAAACTGACATATTTTAAGACACTTCTATGACTTTTAGTGTGGGATGTAAAATTTTAAATGGGTTTTTATACAGGTTACTGGAAAGCCCACATAAATGCCATTTACCTCAGCTCATGATTACTGCAAAATAGAGATATAGCCACCACGGTGAGCAGCTGCCACTGGTGCCCAATGTATCGTCTTGGTTTAATTTTCAAAAGGAAGAGTTTCATGGCAGTTAGCATGCCTGTCATTACATGTGAGTAAAAGAAAAACAGGGAAAGGCAATGATTAACAGGAGGTTTCTAAATGGCATGGTGAGTGACAGGGGCCGATCATAACCTACCCTCTACCAGGATTGAATGCACACTTGTCCAGCTCACACACGCCCACACAAACGCACACACACACAGGCAACTGTGAGCCTCAGGGAGTCAAGGGCTCTGCCTTCGTCCTCGTCCTTCCATCCCCTGCAGTTCTCAGCACAGTGCTGGAAACATAATAGCTGTTCAATAAACATTGTCAGATTCGATGGCTAAGCTAGATGGAACAGATTACAAAAGCAGCTTTACTTACAATATTGAGTATCATGAACTTTGGCCACACCAGAACAGGCCAGAATCTAGGTTGCCTAGCTTAAAAAAAAAAAAAAAGAAAAGAAAAACAACAACAAAAAGCTACAGTAACTCCAATTCTAGAGGGATTAAATTCAGTGTATAGTAAGAATGTACTAGTATTTCCTTATAATAATGGTTTTTGATTGGTGCCCCTTTTCTTCCTTGATGTGGAAAAAGTGTCATTATAGAGATATGTAAAGATACATAAATCTCTTGAGCACGTGATGGATCTTTGCTAAAAAAGAAGAGATGATATCAATCTGCCCATCACATCTTCCCCCTCACTTACGTTGGTTCAATTGTCCTGTCTGCCATTTGCCTGGCCCCCAATCCTAAAACTCTTGGCTTCAGAAAAGCCCCATCATTTTGAGCATTGCTTGAGTAGGAGAGCCAGAGTCTTAACATAGTGTGAGCATGTCAGAGCGCCACACACACACCCACACACACCCACAGACCCACCATCCCACTGGGAAACTGAGCTGGCCATCCCCCTCTGCAGCAACCCGCCATGGTGCAGGAATCCATATCGCCTTCCCATCTTCACTCCTGCAGGCAGCTTCCATCTTCAGAGAAACAAAATAGGGGAGATTGCAAAGGATCAATACCCTCTCTGGTGCAAACAGAAGGGTGGACAGAACTGTATTCATTTCGGACTGGGAAAAGTGCTCCTTTTTTAACCTCTCCTCTTTTGCTATTTATCAGAGAAAAATCTCAATTAAGTCTCAGTTAGCATAATTAGCTCCAACTTACAGTGACTTTAATAACTCAGGGTAACTTCAATCTATTTCATATCCATAGCCAATATTACCAGAATAAACAGTTCCATCCCTTCTTTGGACTGATGTGGAATTATTTCCCCACTTCTCCTAACGGAAATTCATATCCCACTACTGCCTTCTGTGCCCCTAACAAGCGTGCATTTAGATGGCTTCCAGCAGGATACTACTGTTAGCATTCTAGAGCGGGCAGACCGCGGCTGCCTCTTTCGCCTTCTGCATCTTTACTTACTTGTGCCCAGGCCTAATGCAGTATAATTGAAACAATTTTATTGTCTGGAGCTATTCATTCTAATGTTTCAATGACAGAAAATACTGGTCAATTTGACAAGTTAATATGACTTCAGTGGTCATTTGAACTCCTTTAAGCCATTGGGTGCTAAAATTGCTTGTCACCTCCCTTCACCTGAAACGGAATTCAACCAGTATGTAAGGTTGAGGGGGGAGGAGAGGGAGGGAGAAAGTTGTTCACAGAAATGCAGCTCTGTCAGGAGTAATTGCAAGTTTTGATAATTGATAGGAAACTGCCCCTTTGGTCAATGGCCAAGTCCCTCTCAAAAGCAACACTTGACCCTCCCCATCGCCACCTTCATGAAAAGCCCCTGAACTTAGGGTCCGGTCTTGTGTGCTAAAGCCTTGACCAGTCTTTTCTCTCCCTTTCCGAATATGTGAAACACTGTCCTTACAATACTGACTTCACCACTAAAGGAGCAGATACAGTGATTCATTATTCAGGACGGCATTTAAGGGTGATTCTTTAAAACTTGAGCTTCCATCGTAGCTCAAAAGGTAAAGAATCTGCCTGTCATGCAAGAGAGCTAGGTTTTATCCCTGGATCAGGAAGATCCCCCTGGAGAAGGGACTGGCCACCCACTCCAGTATTCTTGCCTGGAGAACTCCATGGACGGAGGAGCCTGGCGGGCTACAGTCCATCAAGTCGCAGAGTCAGACACGACTGAGCGACTAACACTTTCACAGTTTCTTTAAAACTTAGACAGCCCCATGTTTTCCAGCAGCTTCCAACAATGGTGGTTGTGAACTTCCTACCACCCAAAGCAGTCATATAACAAGATTTGCAGGTAGGTTGTGAAAAAATAGAAAAAAACACAAGTGCGTGTGTTTGTCTTTCTGAACTTTTCCTAAGTGACCTGAGAAGGGGTTGCTTTAAATAAAATGTTCTAAGTTTATATATAACGAAAAATCCACTTTTGAAAATAAATAACCTATGGGTTTATTTTGCCTAAATCACGTTCCTATTGCTTATGGGTCTACTGTCATTCTTTCTGATTTTTCCACCAAAAAAAAAAAAAAAAAAGTTTGATTCTAAGGACATCAGTAACCAGGGAATGTCACCTTTCCCTTACAATGGCAAAAGAATTCTGGAACACCTAAGGTAGGATTCTTTTTTGAAAAATATCTTTTTAAACTACCCCATTAATCCTTGGGGCATTCCCAGGTGGTGCTAGTTGTAAAAGAATCTGCCTGCCAATGTAGGTAGACACCAAGAGATGCAGGTTCGATCCCTGGGCCAGGAAGATTCCCTGCAGCAGGAAATGGCAACCTGCTCCTATATTCTTGCCTGGAAAATTCCACGGACAGAGGAGCTTGGCGGGCTACAGTCCATGAGGCTGCAAAAAGTCAGACATGACTGAGCACATACATTCTTGGGGGAACTGAATGTTAACTTTGTTTCCTTAGGTAGCTGGTACCAGTCTTTCTAAGTACACTGTCTCTTCTTCTAGGCTAAGATGACCACAAACATATCCTGCCTCCTTCCATCTTTCATATTTCACACCAGGACCCTGCCCTGCCCATAGCTTAGCACTTTGCTTCCATACTCATCACCTTTTTTGAAGGCTTCACACCACTTTGCATTGGAAAATTACCTTGCTTCACAGCATCACTGAATGTCTTTTTGCCCACCCAGGACAAAGACATGTAAATAAGTCATAAAAAACATGATAATCAATCAAAAAAGGCAAAATAGTTCTTAGAACTTCAAACTGCTTTTCCTGTACTCTGATATTCTGCAAAGAAAACATCCAATTTAAATGTGTCCAAAGAAATAATCCAAATAGATTTATTGTTACCCCACCCGCACTCTTGGATAGCTGCAATATAGTCTCTGGATGGAGATCTTAGAACGTATATTTTAAGATTTTCAGTTAAAAGCAATTCATGAGAACCTTAATGTTCCATGCAGGATGGTATCTGGGTCTGCATAGAGGCTAATGTTTTCCTCTTTCACATGTTTTTGCTTTTTCTTAGCGCTCAGACCTCCAACATGGGAGCAGATATGCCGAAAGTGGCTCCTTGAAACAGAAGGTGGCCTAATTATTAAAAGAATGGCCTTCCTGCCTGTGATGGTCTGTCTATTTGTGTATAAAATCCTACAACTGTGAAAGGCCTCATGCATTGCAAAAGGGAAAAGAGGGGGGGAAAGGGGAAAAAAAATCAAAGTGCTCAGTCGAGATACATCAGAGAGATTACACAAGAAGGGAAGCCTAGTCTTCAAGCCTCCAGAATTCTTGACCAAAGAAGTCGTTAGTCCCAGGTCTACATCAAAAGAAAGCGGCACTCTATGTCATTGCTAGACTTTTCTGTGATGTTTTGCCCTCAGTCTCAGAGTAATCAAAAGTCATATTAAAAAAAAATAGAAAAGAAAAGATAGGCTATCCCTTTAAAATTAGATCATCACTCTGTATTAATATGCAGAATGAGTTGTCAATTGACCAAGCAACAAATGTACTTCCTCGTATCCTCATTTTCACTTCTATCTATGAATATTTTAAAACCCTAATGTGCACTTGGCCATTTGGGTTTTAAGCGAAGACTTATCACAGTGTAAAACCCTTCATTTTTATCCCTTAGCTGAGGGCTTCTTTTTCCCTTTTCCAGGGTGTCATTAAAAATCTGATGCCAAGAGCCAGGACTTGGCAAGGTTTGCAATATAATTTGCAATCTGCAGTGTTTGCTGGCTAGCCCCCACCTGCCCCCCTCCTTTTTTTTTCCCCCTTACCAGTCTGCCTGCTAGAGTCAATAGGGGGCATCGCTCATCTGTCTAAAAGAAAAATAGCAGCATACTAATTAGAATTCTATTTGCCAGAAGCCTCGGAGTTGCTGTGCTTATAGATTTCAAGCTTCTTTTGTTTGAATTAAATTGCCAACTTTTTTTTTTCCTTCCTTCTTTGCAGTAGCAGGAGAGAGCGGGTGCCTTATTTGATTGAAGGCGGGTGGAGGGGGCACTGCGCGCGGGAAGAGTCCTAGCTCTGGAAATGCTGAGGAAATGTCAGGGTTGTCTTTAAAAATGCCTGGTATGCTTTTCAGGGGCTGACTCCTGTCTTTCCCGGAGTTATTTTGGGGGGGACTGGTGGGAAGGGGGGAGAAGTTCAAAGGGCAGAG
This sequence comes from Ovis canadensis, assembly GCF_042477335.2. Taxonomy (NCBI): domain Eukaryota; kingdom Metazoa; phylum Chordata; class Mammalia; order Artiodactyla; family Bovidae; genus Ovis; species Ovis canadensis. The sequence goes on from NC_091262.1 coordinate 22,818,846, forward strand.
ACTAGCTCTCTAGCGGAGGCTCCCAGCCCACGCCCCTTTGCCTGATGCTGAAATTTTGGGGGAGAGCTGACACCCTTTCACCCCGAGAAAAGCCAGATGGTTCATGCTCGGATAAAAACCTTGGGCTGGGATCACAAAGCTGGTTCATAAATGGAACACAGTATCTCTTGCTCTGTCAGAGTACTCCTTGAAGCGGGGCGTGGGGCGGGGGGCGGGCGGGGGGGGTGGGTGTGCGGGGAAAGAAGCCAGCTAAACCAGATGCAGAGAACGGGCCATATTTAAAATCAGCGTATTTTTATGATCATTTCATAAAGTTGTCATGGTCCCTTATTAAAATGTCAGAATTTCCTATGAAGCATTTGAAAATAAGCTCCACGTTCCATTCAAAAATAACGCACCAGCAGACAATTTGCGGTTCCAGAAAAGTACCCAAAAGCTTGCTGAGGAATCTACAATGATTCAGCATGATCGCATTGTCAGGAGTGTATCCCTGAACCCTACAACCAAAGGGAAGGCTAGATAGTTCCCGATTTTCCTCTGAACTAAGCTAATAGAAAGGCCCACAGCAGCTCACTATTAAGTTAATTGTCCTTTGAAGCACAAGAAACACAGACCCTATCCGGAGACTTAAGTACAGGACAATGAAATTTACAGTCCAAATGCAATTGTCTACAAAATAATGAGATTTTTTATATAAATGTATAAAGACAAAGTTGTATTAAATGTAATAAAATCGTACTGACTGGTACAGTGTGGAGACTGGGGATCCTATTTCTCAAGTAATTTTATCATGAGGAAAGCACTTTGTTACAGAGCAAACTAGCTCTTTTTTTTTTTTTTTGCATATTGTAGCACAAATATTGGGGTCTAATCTGGAATGTTATTCATCCACCACCCCACAACAAAATACATTTCTTCCTGCCTGTTTCTAGGTATGATAGCCTCTAAAATAGCTAAAACACAAACGGACTTCATGGATGAAAAAATGAACCATAATCTCAGCTGGTAATGCTCACCTCTCAGCCATTTAGTGCAGCTTATTTCTTTACCATTAGACAGTCCAATTCAAAATAAAGGGAGGAGATCTGATTTTTGTGGACCTGTGTATTACATGGGAGCCAATTCAAAACTAATTATCTCAAAGAAATTTGCTAAACAGAATAACTGCATAAACTAAATGTGCGTACAGATGTTAGGAATGTGTTCCATGGAATTGACACATTTTAACAGAAGTACTTTGGGGGTCTGGGTCTTGCCTGAGCAAGAACTTATTCTGTGTATGTCGTTAAAGAAGCAAACATTTCAAGGTGTTTAAAGATTATTATTTCCTTACAAACTCCCAGTTATAAGATAAATAGTACTTGGGTTGTAAGGTACAACATGATAAATATAATCAACACTGTTGCACATTATATATGAAAGCTGGTAAAAGACTAAATCCTAAGCATTCTTGTCACAAGGTAAAAAACATATGTTCTATTTCTTTAATGTTGTACCTGTGCTGATGTTCATTAAACTTATTGTGACCATCATTTTACAATGCATATAAGTCAAGCCATTACACCTTAAATGAATACAGGGCTGTCAAATTTGTTTTGTTGTTCAATCGCAAAGTAGTGTCTGACTCTTTTGCAACCCCAGGGACAGTAGCCCGCCAGGCTCCTCTGTCCATTACATCTCTATAAAACTGAAGGAAAAAAAAAAAAAAGAAACTCTATTTCTTGCACTTCTCACAGTTAAATTAGAAAATTTTTCCTTATACAAGCATTGCTTTCTCTATATATTCCCTTCAGTTTCTTAATAGTACTCCAAGCTGAGGAGCAAAATATTGCTGCTTAACTCTATCATGGAAATCCCAGAGTCAGCTCCACTCACATATCTTTGAATTACTTTTCCAATTCTAAGACTCCAAGAATCGCGTCCTCCTTTATAAGTTCTTGTTAGAAAAAGTGGCAGGAGGCAGAGTAGCAGGATGACCCACAAGATGGCACCTGTCACCGGGGGATTTTTCCTGCATTCTGCAGGCCAAATTTTATTTGAACTCTCTGTGGCCGCTGTCATATCCTCAATTTCCCTCCACTCTTGGCTCTCTGCCTTTATCCCCTTCTTGCAGGCCCAGGCTGTTTACCCAGTTTCTGAAATCTTTGCCTTCAAGAAGCCAAAGTAAAACTTTAGTCTGAAAGCGAGGCTCAGAATTCAGCAGCCTCCCTGAACTTGGAGTTAGTGATGAAAAGATTTTTAAAGATTGATTTTCCCTCTGACACTGCCCTAACTCACCCAGACTCTAGGCCTGGAGATGAGGGAGGTGATTGCAACGCTGATGAAGCCATAGGGTTTGGGTTTCGTTTAAGGCAAATACATGATGAATGGCTGAAACAGAAGTGTCCTGAGACTGGTCTGTTGTATTTTAACCCTGGCTAGAGTGAAACCCGTATCTCTGCATATTAAATATAGGTTCTGAGTTTGCAAAAAGGAGGCAAAGTCTAATAAAGGGGAAGGATAATGTCTCTGAAGAACCAACAGATTTTAAAGAATAAAGGTTTCATCCCTCAAGAGAACATGGGCATAGAAACCTCAGTCATGTGTTTGGCCAGTTGGAAACAGTTTCGACTTCTCCAGCCACTACAGCTGGATGGTTTGGAGGAATCTGAATATCCAGGAATTTGTTAAATAAAATGATTCAATTTCAGTGTATTAAATCAATCAATGCGGGCAAAGAATTCTGGAACTATGTCGGCCAAAGGTTAGCTGTATTATCAGAACCATGAAACATCTTTAAATGTGAAAGTCATTAACTTATTATTACGAGGATGAGGATGAATATTACTTTATCAATATTCTTTGAAATGAACTCAATTCAAATAACAGAGGGTTTGAGGTGTTTTTTTTTTCCCCTCCCTTATATTAATTAACTCTACCATTCAAAATCATTAAAAGCCAGTCTGCAGAAAGGAGTAAGGGGCAGGCAGGAGCAGGGAGGGGGTGCTGCTGGGGAGCAAGACAGTCGTCCTGACAGGAGCAATGATATCTTACTTCTGGTGATGGTCAGAGAAAGTGACAACTCTTCCTGCCCAACCACCTCGCCCTGCCCTCACCTCTTTCTTCACCCTTGCTTTGCGGTGCCAGAAAAGACGATGAAGAAGCCTGCCGGGGATCAGATGAGACGACAGCCCCCCGCCCCTTCCCTCAGCCCCTGGGGCGCGGTCTGCGTCTGCCCATCCCCGAGCAGTGTTCCGCCGCCTTCTCTCAGCATCCCAGTAATGGCGCTAGAAAAGGTCTTGAAGCATTGTAATTAAACTCATCTACAGCTGGTGCAATGAAACAAATACGAGAAAGGCACTGCACGTCAAGGACAGCTAACATTTGTGCTTTTTCATAATTCTCTTTTTTTAAATCATTGTTTCCTCTATGTCCTGTGTGAGCAACATTACTTCTGCTTCTTTTAACTCCCATCCTGCTCACTTGGGAGTCATTTTTAAGGTCAGCCAGTATACATTAATCCAGCCTCGAGTAAAAATTTACTCCTCACGAGAGGAATGACAGGCCTGTACAATAACACATGAAAAAAGTCATTCATTATTAATTTTTAAAAAGCAAAAGTGATGGGCTGTCTTTTTGTGCATTACACAACAGCTAGATGAGAACTCGTGTGTGGGGGTGTATGTGTGTGCGGTGTGTGTGTGTTGTTACACAAGTACTATCCCCTATTATCGTCTCCCTGATTTTCTAATTATTCTAGGCTTTCTGCACTGGAAGAATAAAAAAAAAAATTCACATTTTCACAACATTCAGATGGAATACCATTGAAACCTTGCCTTCAAATTTGCCTCCTGCTTCCTTCTTGTGTTTGATGCTGTTCATCTCCCATTAGATGAGCTTTTCTTTTCTTCCCTGGGAGACTGAGCCAAGCCAGGAAGGGGAGGGGTAGCAGCAGGCAGAGGGGCAGGAAGGAGAAGCCGAGATCTTTACTGCGTGCATTTATCTGTCTCTAAGTAGGACTTGAATATAATTCAGGGAGACACTCCTCTCTCTTTTGAGCTGGGCACAGAAACAAGCCCATGAAATCAAACAAGAGGGCAAGAGCTTATCTTCCCCCAACAAATTTATCAAGAGAGAGTTTGTGGTGGGCTTATGAAACTGTCATGGAGGGACAAGGTAGAGATCAAATGTACTGTCGAGTAAGGAAACGCGGCACAAACTTTGCCCAGAGCTTGGGGACAATGATGCTCACAGATTAACCCACCCTCTCAATTAACACCTCACATGAAAATCCCCGCAAGGTCATGGGATCCGTGCTTCGGTGCGGTCAATCAGCGCCGCCCGCCTCCATACAAACCGAGATCGAATACAGAATTAACACCGGTCCCCAAGCCCTCGCTCACAGACTCACGTCAGATTAAGCCCTTGCACAGAGAAGATATGAAAAGCATTTCTAATTAGGGTCTGAGGTTACTGGTTAAAATGCAGTCGAGCAGTCTACCAACCATTCTTCTCCTTTTTTATAATTTTAATTAAACTCAGATACTATTTAATTCCTACCTGCATAGATTTAGTGCTACTTGAATGCAAACCTGATAAAGAATACTCCTGATCCCCACTTAGCTGCCACAAGGACTTATTAGAGAGGGGGTGACTGTCTCCAAGATCTTCCAGGAGTCCCTTTGCAATAATTACTTTTCTATCAAATGAAAAGCATAATATTTTTCGGTAAATAGGTTTTTTTTCCCCTGTGAAACTTTGACTTCCCTACTCTCTTGACAAAATTGTAATTATAACTTCACTGTAGGGGTTGCTTTATCATCGGGCTAGCCATTAGAATGCTTTTTCTTATACACCAAAGCTCTATTTCCTCATTGCTTATAGAAAGTTGAGATGGATGCACAAATTTTCGCTCAAATGTATCACTAATTCTATGTGGATGTGCTGCTTCTGTACTTAAAAAGGCGGTGGACCAGATCCTGTTTGAATTATTAGGAATTCTGCAGTGTCTCTGAGTCCTTCCGGCATTGTCTGATTAGTAGTCTGGTGTCTTGGTACCAATTTTTAATATCTGCAGTGACCCCAGAAGCCTTAAACAACATCTTTGGCATACTAAAGCCGTGTTCCTCCAAAGCACAGGTCTGAATAATTCAGAATCTGTAATGACAGTTTTGCCCTTATGAAACCATTTGGGCAACTTTAGCATACTAGAATTCCTAACTCTGGCTTCCTTTCCACGACTTTCCAGTGGTGGTCTCGGACACCCACTGCTTCAAAAATATTGTGCTAATGTCCTGTTAGAATAATAACGATATCAGGAATTATCCAAATAAGTTCCCATTTTAAGTGTTTGTAGCAAAACTGTTGCTGAACATAGCAGCAACATGCAGGCCTAAAACCTCACTATTACAGTGAAAAGTGAAAGTGTTAGTCACTATGCCATGTCCGACTCTTTGCCACCCTTTAGACTGTAGCCCGCCAGGCTCTTCTGTCCATGGAATTTCCAGGCAAGAATACTTGCCTGAAGGAGTTGGGTTGCCATTTCCCTCTCCAGGGAACCTTCCCGACCCAGGGATTGAACCCAGGTCTGCTGTGTCGCAGGCGATTCTTTACCATCTGATCCACCAGGGAAGCCAAAATACCATCTCATGTATCATTTCTCTAAAGTTTTATTTGCCATTTTTAGTAAAGAAAATAGCATCAAGACAGCAGGTACTCCCATTTTACACTTAAGGCAAAGCATTTTGAATAAATGATGGTATAAGAAAATGCACTTAAGGTTTTAACTCATTTGATACCAATGTAAACACAAGATTTGGAAAAATTAGGAAAGAGTTGGAAAATTGAAAAACACAAGATTTAGAAAAATTAAAAAGAGCTTTAGGGGTCGTGAAATCCAGATTTTTAAGTGACTAAACTAATTTCTTACTCATTTTTTTTTTCCTTCTTACTCATAGGCCCCAGTACTCAGAAACAATACCCTCAAAGGACTAGGCTCTCAATAGTCAACTTGTGACCTGGGACCACAGGGTCACATTCAGTGCTGTTTGTTAAAATGCTCCAGAAGTCATTTCAGACTGTGCTACAAAAGGCTGAATTTTAGACCGGGCATTTTGTCCGAGACTTCAGGCACGGCACTGGGGAGTCGCCACAAGTTTGCCCCTCTAGGCGTGCATATGTGTATGCTCAGGCACACCAGTTGGATCTGACTCTGCGACCCTGTGGACTGCAGCCAGCCAGCTCACTGCCCATGGGATTCCTCAGGCAAGAACACTTGGAGTGGGCTGCAATTTCCTTCTCCGGGGGATCTTCCTGACCCAGGGATCAAACCCACATCTCCTTTTTTTGCAGGTGGATTCTTTACCACTAGCACCACCTAGGAAGCTCGTTCGCTAGGCAGGAAGCTCTAAAACATTTTGTAGGGCAAGAGAAGGTCACCATGGTGGTGTAAGTTTGTCTTCCCAATGTCTCTTTTCTTTCCCCACCATATGTCTGGGTCCTTCCTTACCCACCTGTCACCTGGATTAGTGCAGAAAACTCATCGTTGGCCTCTTCGATTTTAACATCATTCTCCTCTATTACATTCATTATTAAGCTGGCAATATTTTCTTCCTAAAAGAGGGACTTTGCCCATAACTTACATGGCTTCTGTTTCCTACAGAGTATCTTCAAATTTGTTCCCCACCTGCTTTTCTTGTCTTTTCTTTTTGGATGAATATTTCACATTGGAGAAGGAAATGACCACCTACTCCAGCACTCTTGCCTGGAGAACCCCATGAACGGAGGAGCCTGGCGGGCTGCAGCCCATGGAGTCTCAAAGAGTCGGACACAAATGAGTAGCTAACACATACTTAGCATGACTGGAGCTTTATTATTGAAAATTGGTATTGTTTTACTTTTTATTGATTTTTGATTGAAGGATGGTTGCTTTAGAGTATTGTGTTCCCACCTGCTTTTTAAACCAGAGCTCTTATAAATCTATGTGAAGCGATCTTCTACCCTTGCATATATTTCCAAATCTCAAGGTTTTGCAAAGCAGCACAGGAATACTATGAAGAATAAACTGGCATTTCAGTCCCCTGCTTCCTAACTGGGTTACCATGGCAAGTTACTTACCCTCTTTATGTCTCCGTTATCCTCATCTGTAAACTAGGGATTGTATCTATACCTACTCTCGTGGAGCTGATGTGAAAAACAAGTGGGTTAGGACATGTAAAGGGCTTAGAACAGTGCTTGGCCCATGTAAGCCCTTCATTATAGCTATTTTTCGGTATTACTCAGTCACTCTTCCCTTACCGAGAAAGTCCTTCCCTCCAGTGCATGCGTGTTGAAGACGCAGTACCAGTTAAGACCCATATCTTCCAAGAAAGCCTCCTTGGTACTCAGGCATTCTCTCTTAAGTCTTTCTTCCAGCATCGAAGATATTCTGCCATTGATTACAGTCACCCATGCAGATCAGTTGTTCTCTAGCCGTGTGCCATGAATCCTTAACAATTTGCCCCAAATTTTGCCCCAAATTTTGATCCATGGGTAGAATGTTCCCTGGCTACAATTGAAGATGTAGGCTCTTTCCGGGGCTGTGTCACTCACAGCAGAGGGTGAGCTCCTGGAGGGCAGCCTGCCTCTGTTTCATCTTTGCATCTCCCATGGCGCTGAGCACAGCCCTGAGAGCAGAGCAGATGCTTGGTAAATATTTGTTAAATTGAATCTCAGGCAATTTGCTTCGATTTACTTAGAACTCCCTGGGTAAGTAATCAGTTCCTATACCATTCAATGAGCTTTTAATAGCATTTACATTGGGCTCTCCGTATAGGCTAATCAGAACCAGCTCTCCTAACTCCTTGGCTTTATACTAGGGGATTTCTGACAAACAGATTCAGGTTGTGCCATTGCCCATCCTTAGCCAAGGCTGATACTGAGAGGAGAAGCCCTGAGTCTATATGAATTTCTCTCACATTTGTAAAACAGACATGACACAAAGAGATTCGTTAGACAGACTGATCCAGTCAGAGATTTGATGTACATGGGACTATATTTCCAATGAATGAGCAGTTGTCTAAACTGGTGAAATGGACTGATTGTTTTGTATAAGTCTCTGTGCCTTTAGAATTTAGATGACACCACTTTGGGATTTGTTGAAAATTTTCTGGTACCTGAAATTCAGACAAAAGTACTCAAAATTTAAACCTAAAGATTATTACTGAGATTTCTAATAATTTAAACCCAAAGATTATCACAACTATTTCTAACTATTCTGCTCCATGAACATTATATCTTACCTAAAATGAGTGGAAATGAATGGAAATAACTAAAAATGAATGAAAACAGTGAGAGACTTTATTTGGGGGGGCTCCAAAATCACTGCAGATGGTGACTGCAGCCATGAAATTAAAAGACACTTGTTCCTTGGAAGAAAAGCTATGACCAACCTAGACAGCATATTAAAAGGCAGAGACATTTCTTTGCCAACAAAAGTCCGTCTAATCAAAGCCATGATTTTTCCAATAGTCATGTATGGAGTTGGACCATAAAGAAAAGTGAGCACTGAAAAATTGATGCTTTTGAACTGTGGTGTTGGAGAAGACTCTTGAGAGTCCCTTGGACTGCAAGGAGATCCAACGAGTCCATCCTAAAAGAAATCAATCCTGAATATTTATTGGAAGGACAGATGTTGATGCTGAAACTCCAATTCTTTGGACCCCTTATGCGAATAACTGACTCACCAGAAAAGACCCTGGTGCTGGGAAAGACTGAAGGCAGGAGAAGAAGGGACGACAGAGGATGAGACGGTTGGATGGCATCACTGACTCGATGGACATGAGTTTGAGCAAGCTCCGGGAGTTGGTGATTGACAGGGAAGCCTGGCATGCTGCAGTCCATGGGGTCGCAAAGAGTCAGACTAGACTGAGCAACTGAACTGAACTGAAAAATGAGTGGAATTTACTTTGAATTTTAATTCCTTTCCTATTATTTTTTTCTTTTGCAATTTATATTAAGTTCCACAACAGCCAGATATGAAGAGGGAAGACAGTAGAGGTATAGGCTCTGGGTAAACAGAAAAATAAATGAAAACTTAAATGATGACCAAACATAGAGAAAATATTTTTTGAAGATCAAATGCTGTCAATAGGGTCTTGAATAAACTTTAAATATAGAAGAGTTTCCCTAGTTATCTTGTTTGAAAAGACATTTCTGCTTCCTTAATTGAAATTAATATTCATTTGATTAGCCTGTATTGATTAAAGATGATTTAGAAAGCAAAAGTTTATAAGCAAAATGTGCTGTGCTGCTCTGTGCCAAGACGCTTCAGGCTTGTCTGACTCTTTGCAACCCTGTGGACTGTAGCCCCCCAGGCTTCCTGTCCACGGAATTGTCCAGGAAAGAACACTGGAGTGGCTTGCCATGCCCTTCTTCAGGGATAAGCAAAATAAATCCCTTCAACTATAACACCTGGGAATTAAAACTAATGTTAGAGAAACTCCTTACTTCATGGTCTTGTTTATATTATCTCAGTTCTCACAATGGCTTCCAAATTAATCAATCATGTAATATCCATTTAGATAACTAAATAAGTTGACTTTCCATATGAGATAATTGGCTACAAAGAATGAAATTTTGAAAGCGCTGTTACTGTCATGTGTGAGAGTTAAGACTCCCATTATATGGATAAGAAAACTATAGTTCAAAAAGAAATGATACACCCACCTCTGCACATTTAGGAAGCCAGAGGGTCAGGATGAAAACCTGAGAATCTCTTTCTGAAGTCTAAGTGCTTTCCCCTACATGCATGTCATTCTTTCTTTAAGGATTATGTTATTTCTTCATGTATTCATTCTTTCAAAAAATATTTATCAGGGACCATCCATCAGACAGGCATCATTTTAGGCCCTAGGAATATAGCAGCAAACGAAACAAAGTCCCACCCTGCTTGACTTTATTTTCTAAGTGGGAGAAGCAAATCACCTATCAGCTCTCAAGCAGCAATAGCAACTAGAAAGAAACAATGAGCAGAACCCGAGTCTAAAGCCAATAGACATGGAGTCAGGGCTGTTTCTGATGAGTGGTCAGGCACTCTTTATTTGTAGACCGTTTAAGCAGAGACCAGAAGGAAAGAACTCATCAGTGCTGTTCCCTCCCCATGTGCACCTGAGAAATTAGTAGTCAATTAAAGAAGCCATTAAAGCAGAGATCCACAGAAAGAAATATTAATACTACACAGAAGCAAATTAGCCAGCATGGCTTGGACTTCGGATTAGACATGTACCTACATACAGGTCCAATGCACGCAGCTAAAAGTAGCTGGATCTAGTAACTGGGACCAAGTCACCATTTTTAGGATTTCTAAACCTGTTGTTCTTTGCATCCACACAAGAAAATTAACAAGCAGGGTTCCTCGCCCAACAGGAGGCTGGGAGAATGCCAGCCATGCATATCACCACTGCCCGCCTCTTCTGCCATGGCCTGGGGTCATGTATGTCTGTGCGTCTGTCTGCCCCTCAGACTGACAGTCCTGGAAACGGCACATTTTCCTCCTACTGACTTAACCAGCTCTACCTCCTTTATATAAGTGGGCCCTTATGAAAAGTTTATTAAAAGAGAGATTGAGAAAGAGAAATATCATATGATACCATTTATATGTGGAATCTTTTAAAAAAATGATGCAAATGAGCTCATTTACAAAACAGAAACAGACTCATAGAAAATAAACTTATGGTCCCCAGTGGGGAAGATGGGGAGGGATAGTTAGGAGGCTGGGGATTAACACTCACACCCTATGATATTTAAAATAGATACTTTATTTGTTTTACTCTTTCTGACTTACTCCATTCTGTATGACAGGCTCTATGTTCATCTACCTCAGTTCAACTGACTCAAATTCATTCCTCTTTATGGCTGAGTAAGTAATGTACTTATATACATTATATATAAGTACATCGCTTCTTTATCCAGTCTTCTGTCCATGGACATCTAGGCTGCTTCTGTTCCTGGCTATTGTAAGGAGAAAAACAAATATCCTATATTAATGCATGTACATGGGATTGAGAAAAATGGTACTGAGGAACCAATTTGTAAGACGAGAATAGAGATACAGACACAGAGAACGGACTGTGGACACAGCAGAGGAAGAAGAGGGTGGGACAAATTGAAAGAGTAGCGTGAAATACACACATCACAATGCATCAGATAGATAGCTAGTGGGAAGTTGCTATATCCCACAGGGAGCTCAGTCTGGTGCTCTGTGATAACCTGGAGGGGAAGGACAGGGTGGTGAGGGGGAAGCTCAAGAGGGAGGAGACATATGTACATTTATGGCTGGTCCACACTGTCATATAACAGAAATTAACACACCATTGTAAGGCAATTATAATAATTTCTTTTATTAAAATTAAATTTCAATTAATTTTTAAAATGGAAATTAATTACTTTTTTAAATTTCCAATTAAAAACATGTTTTAAATATCTAGGGAAAATTAAAATGGATAACCACAAGGACCTACTGTATGTTGTTGTCGTTCAGTCGCTAAGTTGTGTCCGACTATTTGCGACCCCATGGACTGCAGCATATCAGGCTTCCTTCCCTGTCCTTCACTATCTCCCGGATTTTGCTCAAATTCATGTCCACTGAGTCGGTGATGCTATCTAACCATCTCATCCTCTACTGCCCATTTCTCCTTTAGCCTTCAGTCTTTCCCAGCATCAGGAAACTCTGTTCAATCTTTCCCAGCACAGGGAACTCTGATCAATATTCTGTAACAATCTAATTGGAAAAAGAATTTGAAAAGAGAAGAGTTACTGACTAGATACACCCTGATAGTTCAGTTGGTAAAGAATCCACCTGCAATGCAGGAGACCCCAGTTCAATTCCTGGGTTGGGAAGACCCACTGGAAAAGGGACAGGCTACCCACTCCAGTATTCTTGGGCTTCCCTTGTGGCTCAGCTGGTAAAGAATCCAGCTGCAATGGGGAAGACCTGGGTTCCATCCCTGGGTTGGGAAGATCTCCTGGAGAAAGGAAAGGCCACCCACTCCAGTATTCTGGCCTGAAGAATTCCACGGACTGTATAATCTATGCGGTTGGAAAGAGTCGGACATGAGTGGGCGGCTTTCACTTCACAGATACATATATCCGTATAACTGAATCATTTTGTTCTACACCGGAAACTAACACAACATTGTTAATCACTCCAGTGTAAAATAGAAAGTTAAAAAATCAGTCAAAAGCCTGTAAAAAGATCGAAATGAATGTGGACAGTTTTCGCATATCTAAATATTCACGGAAAAATAATACCGGACACTCCTACTGTGCATATAATGGGCACGTACATTTAATGGCCTTGGACACTGGTCTTTCCACAAAGCTGTGCAGGAGGGGTGGTAATCCCCGCCCCTCCTCAGCATTTTATACAAATGAACGTCAAGGCAGAGAGGAGTCAGGAAATGGCAGGTCGAGGACAAGATCTTGCTCCTCCCTGGACAGATGTTAGTGATGCTGACAGGCTCATCTTTCCTTTCTCATGGACACTCTGCTTCCTGATACCTAATCCTGAAGTCATAACACAAGATTGCTTTGCATTTTACTACATGAGAAGTGAAGAGCTAAACATCACAGTACGATCTTTATTGAATTAGCCCATATTGCCCATATACTATCCACGACAAATTTCCCTTTGGTCACTATAGCCTCGAATGCAGACGAAATTGTAATGGCAGAAATAGGTAAGACCTTAAAACTGAGGTCCAGGTGAAACCTGGATTGACAGATCTTTCCACCTTTGAGTAAATGTTTACCTATGATTAACTCAACAATGGGCATGCCTAAAACGGATGTTCCATGTATTTTGCCATCTAAGCATCCATTTGACTCAAAGACACACATTACATGCTGAACATTTCAGATTAATGAGCATAGGCCCACAGCAAAGCCAGGTTAATATATTTCCTGGTTGCTGAATCTGATCGTCTCCATCTGATATCTCATGCATTAATGTTTCAGGGAGCTTAAGTTGCTAATAGAGTAAATATGAAAATCATAAAAGATTTTATGTCTCATAAAGGCTTTATAAAGCAAAATCTGCATAAAGCAATATTTGGCAACATAACAACAATAATGATAACATAATAATGATAGGCAATGCTCTATCCAATATGTAATTAATATTTTAATTATTTTTCTTCATAATATCTTCATCCCACTGTGCAGAGTAACTGCATCTTATAATTTTAAAAGATGACAAGATTACCATTATTAATGTTCTAGGATCCATGTATTTATTTTTTAATGTTATTAATGCTACTAATGACGATGAATATGAGTGTCATAATGAGGTAAGGATGCGGTTCGCTCTGATTCCACTTGGATCCCTGGAATTTAACATTCCACATTGATTAATTATTTATCTGTGGCTGGTGTCGACTTTTTGTGTATCCCAATTGTGTATCCACACGTATATTTATGTCCACTAAATTATTTTAAAGAGCCCTGAAAATAATTGGTCTATTATCTCACGCAGATAGTTTAGATTGAGACGGATAGAATTTTCAGAATTATAAATATCAAAGTACTTATTTTTAGACTTTTTAAAAAAGCGAATGGTGCTTTTACTGGCAGAGGGAATTATAAGCTTTTACCTTCTCAGCCGTGGATCGCAAGGAGATTGTCTATTAAATTCATGAAACGCTTTAAAATAGTTTGGTTTCCCCCCCAGATTCTAGGCTAACCATAAATATAATGTGTCTCATGATTTAAAGCTGTTCTGTTCAGCACAGTAGCGCTTAGCCAAACGTGACTGACTAAGAGCTTGAAATGAGGCTGGTCTAAATGGAGGTATGCCATAAAGCTGAAATACTCTCTGGGTTTTGAAGGCTTAGTCCAAAAAAACCCAGAGCTCATTAGTAAAATCTTAGTGTTGATTATATGTTTAAATGACAATATTTTGGACAGTTTGGGCTAAATAAAATATTTACATGTCACATTCTCTTTTTTTAACTCTTTAAATCCAGGTGCAAGGAAATCACATACAGCAGCCCACGTAAAATTTCTATTGGGTAGCCCTGCTCTTGATTCCAGTCTTTGTAAACTGTCATCAACCCATTTTCCAGATGAGAAAGTTGAGTTCACAGAGATGGTATTGGGGATTCAAATCCAGCCAGCAGCTTGGCTCTAGAAGCTGTACTCTCAACCCCTGTGCTATATTCCCTTAGGCATGAGCCCCCGAATCCCTGATGGCTTGGCTCCTTCCCTGTGGATACCCTGAGCTGCGTGGTTGATGGGAGACAGTTATACCGTCGATACTTCAGCAACACCTCTAAACACTTCCAAGGAAGGTCAGCAACAATCTCTGGCATATAAAAATATCCCCAGTCGCAGTGTGACCTGTCCCTAAAGGAGGACAAGGGCCAACTCTGGCCGAGATAATTCCTCCGGGAGAGGCAGGGGCTGCCGCCATGCTCCTCGGTCCGGTATTTGCATCAGTGACTGACACTCTATTAGGATTGGTATCAAGGGGGTGGGCTCCTGGTTTCCCTGGATTTGGGCCTTTCACGCCTTCTGATTGATAGCTTCTGCTTGGAAAGCGGTCACCCGCGCAGCTGTCTGCTGCTCCTGTCCGCCTTTCCACTGCAGTTGATGCAATTCTGGTTTCATTCATCAGCCCCCTTGAATAGCAACATCCTCCAGTTGGAGGAAAACCTGCTGTTGCCGCTCCGGGTCTGCATTTGCATGCGTGCGCTGTCCTGCCAAGTGCTCCATGGCCCGGCGTCTGCCAACTGACAGGCAGCCTGTGGATCCCGTCCCTGATAAGTTTTCTGGTTTCTCAAATTATCTGTGTTTTACTTCGCTTTCATGCTCAAAGCATAACAAATTTCTTTGATATGTTTCTGTGGTGCTGTGGAATGCCAATGGCATCAATTGAACTGTCTCGCACCACAGAAAAAGCTGTTTTTGCAGAGCCTCCATTGGCCATAAGCTATAAATATCTGCTGCTTTATAATGTCTTTGATTGCTACATAAACTCTGATCATTAAACATTGATCAAAGATGGCTTGGGATCAAATGGCATTATGCTGTGATGATATTCAAGCGCAACAGGCACAGGTCGGGATTAGGTGTCCTGAGTGTGCCCCTACCCTCCTCGTGGGGAAGCTACCAGTGGACTCAGACACATCAGCTTTTGTCCTCCGGGCTGATTTTAATGAAATGCATAGTGGTGCTAGAATTTTCATGGCCTATTATATATTTCTTAGGAAACTTGAGATTTTTATACAACTACTGTTGCCTTTGGGAACATTGCAAACTGAGAAAAATTTAAAGTTGAAAAATAGATAGCCAAACAGACAAGAAACAAAGGAGACAGATAATAGATAAATAGTCTTCTGTACTTTAAAATATTTTTTATTTCCTTTTTATATTGACAAACATATATTGACTGTGGAAAATTTGAAAAATGTAGGAAAAAATTACTTCAGGCCCACAAACCAGAAATAATCTATTAACATTTGTCATTCTTTGCTATGGATAAAGATTATTTTTCAAAACACTGGACTGCACTAGGCTTTTGTTCTCATCTTGCTGCCTTTCGAATTGTTTTTCACTTTGATACTCCTCCTGAACGTTTCTCTCTGTATTAAATATTTTTCTATATATGTTAGTTACCTTGATTGTGGTAATAGTTTCACAAGTATATGCATGTATCAAAATTCATCAAATTGTATACAAAAAAGATGCACCATATTCTATGTATCAATTACACTTCAAGAAGGCTCTTAAAATATTTTTTTATAACTTCCGATATGATAAGTGTGTGGTAAATCCTCTGTGTCATAACTAATTACATATGGTTGGACATAGGTATCTTTTTTTTCATCTCTGTCAACCATCTAGGGTCTTGGGGATCATTAGGATATTGGGGACCACTGAACAGAATACAGGTTGAAATAAACTAATGTAAACTAAATGAGTAGTTTAAATATCAACTTACCTAAAGACAACATTCATATTTACATTCAACTTGTGAATGGAACAATATTTCTAAGTCAATTAGAGTTTGTTAGGGGTTTTAAAAATACACACGATTTTTCTTGTTCAGTTAAGCAAAGTCATGTTCCCAGGGAGAATTTTCTCTCCTACCTACAGCTGAGGTTTCTTTAACATATGCTGCTTTCCATTCTCCCAGGAAATCAAGCTATTCTTACTGGTTTTCTCTAGAGTCAGAGTTTTCACTTGTAATAACTCCAGTTTAGAAGCTGGATCATTAGCAAGATTCCAGAGTAGTGATCAGATTGTGAATGTGCTACATGATTGAGTATTACAATCATTTACTGTTCAATACCTTTGATGTCAAAACAACTGAATCAGGCAGGGCCAAGTGGTTGCTTAGTATTGTCAAGAGAAAAAAAGGGCCAATGACATGTAGTCTGGTGACGAAAAGTGTTGAGTAATGTTAGTTCTTTCACTTGAAAAGAAAGATGCTTATCTAGATTGTCTCTAAGTTCTTATCTTCCTCTGAAATGCTATCATCTGTGGATACTTCCTGACTTCCCTAGCGCTCAGTAAAAAGTGCCTGCAATGTCCCTGAATTGGGAAGATCCCCTTGGAGGAGGAAATGGCAACCCACTCCAGTATTCTTGCCTGGAGAAGCCAAGGGTCAGAGGAGCCTGATGGGCTACAATCCATGGTGTCGCAAAGAGTCAGACATGACTGAGCGACTAAGCACAGTGGACACTTCAGCCCTTCACTCTCAGATCAGATATTTAGCACACCGAATAGACCTCTTAAAAAATAAAGACCACATTTAAACATGTGAAGTGCTTGGAAATATAGGTAGATAATTAGATGATAGACAGACGAGAGACAGAGAGAGATATTTGCAGATGTATGTATATATTTGTTTCAGTGACTCTCCAGGAGACCCCACCTCCCAATATCCATGCCTTATTTTAAGCCTGGGTTGGCTCTGTGATCTGCTTTCACCAATAAGCTATGACGGAAGTGATGCTGCCTGAAGTGGTATTTTATACCAAGCCTTGTTAGGTTGCAGAAGCAAATTTTGCATTCTTATAGAAGCCAGCTGCCAGGTTAGAAGTTGACCCCCTCAGACTGCGATGCTGTGGAGAAGCCCAAGCAGCCTGTTTATTATACGCCTGGAGGAGAGATGGGTCCCACCCAACAGCCCCAGGTAAGACCCAGCTAGCACTAACTAATCGTCAACCATGTGGATGAGGCCATTTGGACTTTTCATGCATCTCACCACCTGAATGTCACCATGCACAGAAGGAGAAATACCTGATCAACTCCCCAAATCGTGAGAAATAATGGTCATTGTTTAGGTCCCTATATTTTAGGATAGGTTGTGATGCAGCAATAGGGAATGATGCATATTGACTGCTATGGGGAATACAGAATAGAAAAGATGTAATTTTTTTCCTATTTGTGTAATGACAGGCATACACACAAACATATGTGCGTGTTTGTACACTGCATTCTTTCCACTGCGGTAATAAAGATAAGAATCCGCTTAAAAAGAAAACCACATAGGTTGACATGGGACAAATTTCTTGCACTCTTTCCTGTTGGAGTGGTCATGGAGTCATTCAATTCTTGAGGAATATTTGGTTCTTGTTGTTCCTGTAAGAGGTTCAAATCAACAGATTCATGAATACGTTTTCCCCTCTCGATTAGGAGGAATTGTATTCCAGAGGAACACAGTTAAATTGAGTGGAATGTGTGCCCACCAAGTTCCGGGATACATAATGTGTGTGGTAACCATGTCTGACACGACAGAGCCTGATGGGTGGCTGGATGGAAATAAAGCTGCCAGCTTCTGCCATAAAGGAGAACAACAGACATTTATATTTCTCCAAGCAGCTTTCAGCCTGCCTTATAAGCAGATTTATCTCGGTTTGAATATGAGCAGGGACTTCCTCCAAGAGATGATGCAAGAGGGATCATGGGCCTCTCCTCCTATCTCTGTCTGTCTTCCTCTGCCTCTTGCCCTCCTCTCTCTCCACCTGGTGAGATAAGCAGCATAAAATCACAACCACCCTACAATTTCACCAGAAGCAATAAAACAAGAAGAGGCACTGCCTTACCCCACACGCTTGCTAACATCCCAGCCAAGGAAAAAGACTTCGCACGGTGCAAGGCTGACTTTGTCCTTGGTGTCCATCTTCAGAAGAAAGGCCAGCTGTGCACCATTAGAAACGCCCCCTCTCCTGGTCAACCCAAAGACAAACCACAGACTCCGCCTGCAGTAGCTCTTCCTTCTGCACATCACCTGCTGGTTCCTGGAAGCTCCCATCCATGAAACCTCACCTGTAGTCACGCTGGAATTCCCAAGGCAACAGCTCCCCTGATGCTAGTTTTGGTTTTGGCAGCTATTTACAGATTCAACTTAAAAAGCATACATGTTCTAACAAGCAGGCTACCTTTGGAATCACAATGCAAGTTTGGGGTACAGCCCATCCATGTAAGTAGTAGGTTTTAGCTCCAAATATAGGGTTGACTGGGTTTCCCCTGGTGGCTCAGCTGGTAAAGAATCACCTGCAATGAGGGAAACCTAGGTTCAGTCCCTAGGGGGGAAGATCTCCTGGAGAAGGGAAAGGCTACCCACTCCAGTATTCTGGCCTAGAGAATTCCATGGACTGTATAGTCCATAGGGATGCCAAGAGTCGGACATGACTGAGCGACTTTCACTTTCACTGGAGGGCTGACTGAGTTTCCCAGGTGGCGCTAGCAGTAAAGAATCCACCTATCAATGAAGGAGACATAAGAGATGGGAGTTCTATCCCTGGGTTGTGAACAGCCTCCAGGACGAGGGCACAGCAATTCACTCCAGTATTCTTGCCTGGGAAATCCCATGGACAGTGGAGCCTGGCGGGCGACAGTCCATAATGTTGCAAAGAATCAGACGTGACTGAAGTGACTTAGCGCGCACAGAGGGTTGACTGCATGCTTGGAACTGGCAGTAGAGGATGGGGACCCACTACTCTCTGGAGGTCCATTGCCTCCTTCCCCACTACTAGGTATATGACCCTCACAAAGAGAGTTATAGTCTGAAACCTTTGCCTCACTGAAGTGTTTTCTGAAATGGCTGGGCCTAGGCTCTCTTTCTCTTCGATTATCCAAATGAACAGGCTTGCTGGCAGAGATGCCAGAGCGGGTAATAAGTTGCTTCCTTCTTCAGGCCCCTCACAATTTACCCCAAGACACCCCCCACACACAAAGGTCAGTGTGACCCTCCCAGGCAGCTCATGCTCTGTAAGCCCCCCTCATTCTCCAAGCTCAGATGAATATCCAAATGTCCCGCTAGGTACTAAAAGGAGACTTTTCTCCATGAAGAGCACAGAACTGAAATCCAGTATTCCAGCTGGTCATCTTTGTTGGTACTAACCTCCGTCTTCAGTTTTGAATTACTGCTTGCAGGGAGAGAGACAGAGAGAGGCAGAGCAAGGAGCGATGCAGGGGAGAAATGATAGGAACTGACATGAAAAGATACGGAAGGTGTGGCTACACACACCCAGCTGTCTTGAAACTGTATTTTCTGTGTACTAATAATACTTGGGGCTTCCCTGTGACTCAGACTGTAAAGAATCTGCCCGCAGTGCAGGAGACATTGGTTCAGTCTCTGGGTTGGAAAGATCCTCTGAAGAAGGGAATAGCAACCCATTCCAATACTGTCGCCTGGAGAATTCCACAGACAGAGGAGCCTGGTGGGCTATAGTCCATGGGGTCGCAAAGACTCAGACATGAGTGAGCGGCTAGCACAGCAACACAATGATACTGGTCAACTCCTTTTCGTTATTGTTAGTATTTGTTGAGCCGTACAACTTGCCTTACAAGAAAATGAAATCCTATGGATTTGGCCCCAAGGTAAGTCAGGTTCACTTCTGAAGGTCCATTGTCTAGAATAGTAGGACCTAGCATTTAGTAGCACCCAGTTAAATATTTGTTTGATTGATTAATGGTTTATGTACTTTAACTGTATTTTCTTTATAGTAATTTAAAATTAATATACACAAACTTGTAATAAGTAAATGAATTCTCATTTCACTGGGTAAGTAGATAGCGTTAAGGATATCTATCTGCATTTTCTTTGTATTTGCCACCATTTATACCAGCTTGGTAGAAAAATCTTCCATTTCCCTCTAGAATTTTGTGTGAAAAAAATTGCATATCTACAAAATTGTGTGTGGGTGTGTGTGTCCCGTAAGGTGTTAAGCAGTTATTTATAGAAGGAAGATTTTTTCACCCTCAATTCCAGGGGACATTCTATGTGTGTGTATGTTCCCAGGAGTTGCCAATAAGTTAAGTTTTTTAAATTAAATGATACTGAAACACAACATAAGTTTCCTCTGGAAGAACCCTTGTGCTGCATGCTTTTGAAAAAGTAGCTACCTCTTTTTCTAAGACTGAATTTTCTAATATGACCAATTCTAAAATGTTTAAAACATTGGCATAACTAGATTTTAAAACATTTATTTTTATCGTACATGAACATTGCTTATACATCCTGCCATATAACACCACTTTAAAATCATGAAACAGCTTTATTGAGAGTTAGACGTCCTGTAACCCAAGGATTTGTGTCTGTTTTGAACCCTGCATTGTATTTCTAAACGTTGCTGGGCTTGAGGAGGCTGAGAATGCATTCAGTCACACTTTTCATTAATTTTAATAATTCCTTTTATATGATGGCATAATTGACATGCATTTTATTAGTTTCAGGAGTACAGCATAGTGATTTGATATTTGTATATACTGTGAAATGACCATGAGAAGTCAAGTCAACATCCATCATCACATATAGTTACAGAATTATTTTCCTTGTAATAAGAATTTTTAAGATTTATTCTCTTGGCATCTTTCAAATATACAATATTCTACGTACTAACATCATGGGAAATAGATGGGAAAACAGTGGAAACTGTCAAACTTTATTTTGGGGGGCTCCAAAATCACTGCAGATGTTGATTGCAGCCATGAAATTAAAAGACACTTACTCCTTGGAAGGAATGTTATGACCAACCTAGACAACATATTCAAAAGCAGAGACATTACTTTGCCAACAAAGTTCCATCTAGTCAAGGCTATGGTTTTTCCAGTGGTCATGTATGGATGTGAGAGTTGGACTGTGAAGAAAGCTGAGCGCCAAAGAATTGATGCTTTTGAGCTGTGTTGTTGGAGAAGACTCTTGCGAGTCCCTTGGCCTGCAAGATCCAACCAGTCCATTCTAAAGGAGATCAGTCCTGAGTGTTCTTTGGAAGGACTGATGCTAAAGCTGAAACTCCGGTACTTTGGCCACCTCATGTGAAGAGTTGACTCACTGGAAAAGACTCTGATGCTGGGAGGGATTGGGGGCAGGAGGAGAAGGGGACAACAGAGGATGAGATGGCTGGATGGCATCACTGACTCGATGGACATGAGTTTGGGTAAACTCTGGGAGTTGGTGATGGACAGGGAGGCCCGGGGTGCTGCAGTTCATGGGGTTTCAAAGAGTCGGACATGACTGAGTGACTGAACTGAACTGAACTGAACTATAGTAACCAAGCTCTACATGATGACGGACTTATTTTCTATGTGGAATCCACCTTTTGACTTTCACCCATTTCACACTCTTACCCCCTGCTTCTAGCAATCACCAGTCTGTTCTCTGTATCCATGAATTATTTCCTTTTTAAAAATTACTTTTAAGTCCAATCTTAACTGTTTAATCAAAAGTGAAATCTTGCTTACCATCAAAATTTTAAGATTTACGCAAAACCTATATATGTCTTCTGAAACACTGGGAGTGGAAATGAGGGTGAAATTCCAACCTTGGAGGTAGAGGAAACAATTTGGGGCATGGTATGTTGAGAGGCACCACAAGGGCTCATTGGGACGCAAGCTTGTCTCCACCTGTCCTGAACTCCCCACCCTAAGAGTTGCTCTTGAAATTGAAAATGGTGCCCAGAAGGTCAAGGTTAGGGCCCATCAGTTGCCCACCAGATGCACATGAGCAATGGACCATCAGAAGATCTGACTTGGAGATCTTAAGAGCACTGCTCATGGAACAGGCACATCCCAGAGGGGCTGGCTTGACTTATTCCCAGAGCAAAACATGATGCCTGCTCTGTAACAGAAGTGTCATCACTCTAAAAAAGAAAGGGGAGCTTAGCCAGAACATAGATCTAGGTAAGGGCATTTCAGTGTTGGGCATCGAGACAACCAAAGGCTCTGGGTATGAGGGAAGGGGTTGAGGGCTTGGTAACAGCTGAGCTGTGAGAACAAACAGATGCCAAGGCATAGTGATTTAAATAACGTGAAAGTGTGTGTCTCCGTCCCATAGCTGTAGGTTGGAAGTTGACGTGGCAGAGCAACCCTCAGCCTCGAGAGCCTTTTGTGGCCTCAGGCTCCTTCTATCTGATGCACCGCTGTCCCCTTGGGTGTCTCCTTCCTCTGGGTGGAGGACCTGGGTTACTGTAGGGAACACGGTCTGGATCTTACCCTGAGGGAGACGAGAGACAGAGGGAGGATTGCTGAGTTTTAAAGTCCAGATCCGGAAGCAGAACACATTGCTTTCATTTACATCCCGTTGACTACACCCAACTTTCAGAGAGTCTGAGAGGTCTTATCTCAAGCGCTCAAGTGGGCAATCAGGTGACAGCAAAACTCTAGATATCTGGTGGGGCAGAGGAGAGTGGCCAGACGGGGGTATAGTCTAGTCTGCCCGGATGAGGCCAGCTATGGACATCTACGTGGTCTTTGCTATAGAGTCAAGACTTAAATCTTACTGGTCATGTTTCCCTGAAACCCATCTCCCCCAGGGCTGCTAGGTACCAATGCAGCCATCACCTTGCCCATGGGTCCTGTGTTCCAAAGACTGACAACCTCCTGAGACGGTCTCCTGCATGACAGCATCTATTTAATTGAAGTTGACTATTGATGAGAAGTAAAAGGCATTGTTTAATTTTTTTTTTTTTTGCCTTTTGAGGAAACAGCCTTGACATTAGAATTCTGCAAATGAAGTAAACTATCTAGTCAATCCTTTTCCATTTACTTACATGAGAGAGAGTTGGCTGCCAAGCTAAAAGGCACTAATGTATTCTCCTCACTCCAAATACATCAAAGAAAGAATGAAAAGATATTGCAAGGAAAGTTGTCAAAGCTTTTTCCCTTTTTTTTTTCCCCCTTAAGCTGTCTATTTAATGGAAATGGCTACTATGCCGTCCAGAGATTATCCTTAATGAAAAAAAAAAAAAAAGAAAGGAAATCCACTTGATGCTTTGTAAAGAGTAACTTTGTGTCTTCCAAGCACTTTTCATCCAGGTGCCTGGTAAAGGTGATAGTCTAGATTACTGCTTTTAAGGCAGGAAGTCCATCCTTGAATATGCTGCTGCTGCTGCTAAGTCGCTTCAGTCATGTCTGACTCTGTGCGACCCCAGAGACAGCAGCCCACCAAGGCTTCCCCATCCCTGGGATTCTCCAGGCAAGAACACTGGAGTGGATTGCCATTTCCTTCTCCAATGCATGAAAGTGAAAAGTGAAAATGAAGTCGCTTAGTCCTATCTGACTCTTAGCGACCCTGGACTGCAGCGTACCAAGCTCCTCTGTCCATGGGATTTTCCAGGCAAGAGTACTGAGTGGGGTGCCATTGCCTTCTCCCCTTGAATATGAAGCTGCCTTAATGCCAGGTAATGTAACTGCTGCTGAGGCTCAGGTGAAAAAAAATGTCTTAACCTTAGCAGCCAACATTGGCCACTGTTCCTACTCACACTTGCATCTTTTTACAGTGTGTCCCACCTTTAAACTTATCTCTCCAGATTTTGGAGAAAACCCTTCATCCCTCTGGGAATGCTGTCTGCACAGACAGGTTTTTTTCCAAGAAGATCTCCTTCCACTATTTTCCAAGGAGTGACATTGACTCCCTGCCTGAGAGACACCTTCGCACATTGTCCAACAGCTGACAGACATCTGCTCTCCTCCTGGTAAACTGCTGAAAGCTTGACACGGTCCAGCTGATGGCAACGAGCAAAATGGGAGGTTTCTGCTGGCTGAGGGTTGCTTGGGCCCACTTTGTCTGCCTCATGACAGACCCTTCCCAAGGAGACTCTGAGAAGTCATTTCCACTCAGTGTTAGCAGGGGAGGGTGTGCCTAGAAACTTTTCCTATCCCTCAAGGCCTGACGGGTTTCTAAACCCTGTCAGAAAGAGGATCCAAGGGAAAGATTTGTGTTAGTTATTTTATTAGCGCCATAACAAATCACCGCAAGTTCAGAGACTTAATGCAAATGTATTATCTCCCAGTCTGCATGAATTTGGCTGGTGTCTCTGCTCTGGGTTTCACAGGCCAAAAAGCAAGGCTGGGGTCTTATCAGGAGGCTCTGAGAATCTTTAAACTCATTTAAGAGCAGATAAGGGACATGCCAGCTAACCCCTGAGGAACAGAGCTGCTGGTCAGACCCACTGGAGAAGCTAGACTACCCCAGGCCAGGGGGGTTAGATGAGGACTGGGAAAAGATACCTGACCTTATTTAATATTCATTTGCAAAATATCCAAAAACTAAGCCATCAAGGAAAGTGGGCTTGTAGCGCAAGAGAAGGCCCTTACTAACTAAGCAATCTTTTCTTTCACCAAGTTCCCACCGGACCCTTCCCATTCTCCGCTGCTGTAGTCCAGCTTCGGTTCTTTCCCTCATCTTCCACCTGTGTCCTATCTCTGGGACACACTGTGGTTTCTTCCACTTCGCCTCCAGCTCAGAGAGCCTGTCTATGTGATCCCATGCTGACCGTCCCAGGTGGAACGCCCTCTACCTTTTAACACCTCCGTCTAACCTCAGACTCGTGTAACTGGCCTCCAACACCGAACCAGCTCCCTGGCACTAGAATAAGAGTCAAGCGAGGCAGCTGAGTCTGCTGTTAAAAATTCTCACTTCTTAGAGATAGACTCTCATTTAAAACCGCTCAGATATGAAATCTGAATCTAAGAGTAGTTACCTGTGTCCTCGGACAGATTACTAACATCTCTAATTCTCAGTTTGTTATCTGTAAAATGGGAATGACGATAGTCCTACCTCATTGTTCTGTGACGTCAATTAAATTGTGAATATAAGGCCATGGAAGCAATCTAAATGTCCATCAGCAGAGGAATGGATAAAGAAGATGTGATACGTATATACAACGGAATATCACTCAGTCATAAAAGGAACGGAGGTGAGTCATCTGCAGAGACGTAGATGGAGTACAGACAATCGTAAAGACTGAAGCAAGTCAGAAAAAGTATATATCAATGCATTTATGCGGAATCCAGAAAAATTGCACAGATAAGGCTGTTTGCAAAGCAGAAATAGAGACACGAATGTAGAGAACAAACATACAGACACCAAGGGGGAGTGAGGGGATGGAATGGCTGGGAGACTGGGATTAACATATATACACTACTATTTATAAAACAGATAACTAGTGAGAACCTGCTGTAGAACACAGGGAACGCTACTCAAGGCTCTGTGGTGACCTAAATGGGAAGGAAATCCAAAAAAAGAGGAGATATATGCTGATTCATTTTGCTAGATAGCAGAAACTAGCACGACATTGTAAAGCAACTGTACTCCAAAAAATTTTTTTTAATATCCAATGCATATCCACCATTTTATTAGTTGTTACTTACAATCACACATAGGGACTCCCAAAGTGCCTTTGAACATTACTGTAAGCCTGCAAAGAAGTCTCCCTTGCTTCACCACCCAAGGACGAGGAAGAACACCTAAAAGACTCAGAAATACCCTTCCAGTTGCCCATAAGAGAGGGCCTGCGGGGATACAGCATGCTTGGGGCTGGTGCACGGTGATGACCCAGAGAGATGTTATGGGGAGGGAGGTGGGAGGGGGGTTCATGTTTGGGAACGCATGTACACCCGTGGTGGATTCATGTCAATGTATGGCAAAACCAATACAGTATTGTAAAGTAAAATAAAGTAAAAAAAATAAATAAATAAATAAAATTTAATTTAAAAAAAAAAAAAGAGAGGGCCTGCGGCTAGTCTGTAGCACATCACACGTTGAGTGTGATGGTGTTAGTGTCCCAAGGGGCAGGTGGTCACGTCTTGGGCCATGCTGTTGAAATCATTGTTTTAAAAGTACATGTTTATGCTTTATTCTGAAGCCATATGTAGCAGGGAGTTGAGAGAGAGAGATTAGTAGGGGCCAGATCAGGCAGGATCTTGCAGGCCATCTGTCAAGAGCTGATCTCCATGCTAAGAGTGAGAGGACACCAGGGGACCTTTTAGACTAGCGAGTGACATGACATGACACTTACATTCTCATCACTTTAGCCGTCATGTGAGAAGTAGATTGGAGAAGGCAAGAATGCCCCGTCTCTTGGACTAAGGCAGCAGCAATAGAGATGAAGACTTGTGGGTGGATTCCAGAGATAAACAGGAGATGAAATCAGCAAGGCTCGGTTATAATTTGAGTATGAGAGGGCAGGAATCATCAAGGATGACTTCTACCTATTTAGACTGAGTAACTAACTAAAAGGGTTACAGTGTCATATGGTGTAGGAGGACAAGCTTTGCTTAGTTTCATTATGTGTGGGAGATGGATCATAAGTTATGTTTTGAGTGTTTTGCATTTTAGATGTCTCAGGACACACCCAGGTGCAGATGGAATGCAAGAAGTTAGTCATAACCAGCCTGGAACAATAGGCATTGGTGGGTGGAGTATACTATCTCTGATGGTAGAATGTCTGCACTCTCCATTGACCTCCTATTCTATACAATAGCCACAAATTCTTCTCATCAAGAGGTAGGATGCATTTCTCTATCCGCTGAATCAGGCTTAGCTACTTTAGATGATGGAGCAGTAGTATAACTGTGCCTCAAGCAGGGGTTTGAAAAGGCTTACATTAGGACTCTTCCCCTTTGACTGTATGTGCCACTCTGATATCCTCATGTGATGAGTCCTAGGTAGCCTGCTGGGGGGAAAGAACCCACGTAAAGGTGAACAAAGCCAGCCGCCACGTATGACTATGAAGTTGCCCTGCAATCTGAAGTCATTCACCTTGGTCCAGAGGAAAAGAAGCTCAGTTGACCCAGACAGTGGTGAGATAAATCAAATGGTGGTTATTTAAGCTGCTAAGTTCAGAGATGATTTGCTTGGCAGGAAGAGCTAACTAATGCACAGAGTGTTAGTTACCATCGTTTTAAGCCATGTACTTTTTCCAGACTCCATTACAGCTAGACATGGTCTTCTGAGCACATTCTGGCCAAAGGAAATGGAAAAAAGCATGGCAGTTTCCAGGACAGACATTCTCTTAAAAGTTGGTTGGTATGATCACCTGGTTTATCTTCTCTCCTCCCTCACCTCCGTCATCTGCCACCTGACCTGCAGCTGTGATGACTGAAGCACAAACCATCATCCTGGACCATGGAACAAGGCAGGTACATCCTAAATGGGAAGAAAGCCAGGTCCCTGAAGACCTCATGGGGAAGAACCAGACACTAGCTTTCCACCGTATACCTCACATAGTTTCATAACTTCCATTTTTCTTTAAGCCACTGTTATTTTGAACCTATTTTACTTACAAACCTTAAGCCTAAGATTTAGAGCCATTATCAAAGTGCTACACATACCAAGTGGAGGAGGAAAGAGCAACTCACTCCAGTATCCTTGCCTGGAGTATCCCATGGACAGAGGAGCCTGGCTGGCTGCAGTCCGTAGGGTCACAAAGAGTCGTATGTTACTGAGCGTTTGCACAGACACAGACACCGGCATACCAAGATTGTACTTTAGTCATTGATCTTTGCTTGACCCCTAGTTTTCTAAACCACTCACTTTGGTTTTATGTTGCAAGTTGCAGCAATAAGCCACTTAGCTGCCCCGCCTGGTGGATTTCCCTTCCTTATCCAAACTCGCAGCAGTTGTCTGACTTATTTGAAAGGTCCATAGATGGTCCATTTAACACCTATGTTACTAACAAATAGCTCTGAATTGTGTACCAAAATTCAGAATGCAAAAGCATTTGCATTCCTTTATTCTTTAAATCAAGTGCCATGTAATTCACACTTCCACATCCGGCATTAACAAGAAGTCCTCCCTTTCCTCTTCTGAGATAAGACAAGCGTCCTAGGAGCCTAAGGAAAGTCCCAGAAGAACACACAGATGTTTACGTGTCACTGCCGTGACACTCCTTGTTGTTTTGGGAGCTGTATTCATTTATGCGCTCAGTTGAAGTCAATCATTCACTAATTTAAAAAAAAAAAAAGATAATTGTCAAGTACTTAACCAAGGTGTCAGGCATTGTAACAGAGGCTGAAATGAACGGGGAATATGAGGACCATTCCATCAGTCCACTCCTGTGGCTGAGCAGACAGGTCAAGGCAGGTAGTTAACGCCTAGCCCTATGTCAAATCCCCTGCCTATCAAAATACGCTTCCGCCTCTGGGTACTACAGTCTCCACTGCTCTCAGAATGCACACATTTCCTGTTTGCCTTCAGGGAACCCAAATACTATCATAGAATACTCCCCACACCCCACCCCCTCCACTTACCTCTGAAAAGATCAAGCGTCCATGCCCCTACCTCTCAGAAACTCAGACCCTCAATGTATCCAGACCAGAGACATCCAGACTAGTTGACTTTTACACACCAAACAAGACCTATAGGTATCTGCTTTAGGCTAGCACACTTTTTTTTTTCCCAGAAAGCAACTTAACATCCTAAAATTTATGGTTTTCGCATCAAAATCCACATTTGCTTACAGAAACGGAAAGATCCGGTGAACCAGTCCACATGGGAATGCCCCTGTAGAATGAGAGCCCCCACTCTGGTCCTCCAAGTTACTCCCTTTGGCACTGCAGTGGCCTTGCACCTCTCACAGAGGCAGGTGCGCTCATGAGCTCAGTCTATACTTGCCATGAGAGATGCTGCTATATATGTTCACCAAACCATTTTCCTTTCCTTTCTGGACCCAAAACTAAGCCACATATTCCCAGGATCCCTTACAGTTTCGAAGGGAGGGACACGTGACTAAATTGGGGACAATGGACTGAGGTGGGAGTGATGGTCTCTCTGAGTAGGCTTGACCCATAAAAGCCTCCTGACAATTTGTCCTCACTGTCTGTCACTCACTGGCTGGATGCAAAGAACTCCAGGTGTGCAGAGTCGGGAGGAGGCTCCAGCCAAAAAAGACTGGGACTGACTGAACAGAATAGACCTCCCCGATGACTGCACGAGATTGTAAGGTGAGCAAAAAATAACTTCATCTTGTTTTAAGACACTAAGACTTTGCGGTGGCTTGTTACAGCATTTTAGCCTATTTGGCAAAAGTGCACACTCTGCTTTTTGTTGAAGAAACTGAAAAGTTACATGGCATTAGTGAATGGAATATGGATAAGAAGATGCGAAAACAGGGGCCAGGAATTCAGTGTTCTATAGTCACTCATCTGACTTTCTGGGGAGAGAATAGTAGAATACTGGTGGAGGGAGAGATGGTTACAGAGAAATGAACACTGATCAGGAATCTTCTGTGCCAGACACCATCCAGATTCACTGTGTTATCATAACTCCTTGATGAGCTATGTACCACTGTCCTTGGTTTATATTTCAAGAGACTGAGGCAGGATCATCATGTGAAATGCTGGGCTGGATGAAGCACAAGCTGGAATCAAGATTGCTGGGAGAAATATCAGTGACCTCAGATATGCAAATGACACCACCCTTATGGCAGAAAGAAAGAAGAACTAAAGAGCACCTTGAAGAAAGTGAAACAGGAGAGTGAAAAAGTTGGCTTAAAACTCAACATTCAGAAAACTAAGATCATGGCATCAGGTCCCATCACTTCATGGCAGATAGATGGGGAAACAATGGAAACAGTGACAGACTTTGTTTGGGGAGGTTCCAAAATCACTGCTGGATGAAGCACAAGGTGAAATCAAGATTGCTGGAAGAAATATCAATAACCACAGATATGCAGGTGATACCACCCTTATGGCAGATAGCAAAGAACTAAAGAGACTCAATGAAAGTAAAAGAGGAGAGTGAAAAATCTGGCTTAAAACTCAACATTCAGAAAACTAAGATCATGGCATCTGGTCCCATCACGTCACGGGAAATAGATGGGGTAACAGTGGAAAAGGTGAAAGACTTTATTTTGCGATCACTACAGGTGGTGATTGCAGCCGTAAAATTAAAAGACGCTTACTCCTTGGAAGATAAGCTTTGACCAACCTAGACAACATATTAAAAAGCAGAGACATTACTTTGCCAAAAAAGATTCCTCTAGTCAAAGCTACGATTTCCAGTAGTCATGTATGGATATGAGAGCTGGACTATAAAGAAAGCTGAGTGCTGAAGAATTGATGCTTTTGAACTGTGGTGTTGGAGAAGACTCTTGAGAGTCCCTTGGACTGCAAGGAGATCCAACTAGTCCATCCCAGAGGAAATCAATCCTGAATATTCATTGGAAGGACTGATGCTGAAGCTGAAACTCCAATACTTTGGCCACCTGATGTGAAGAAATGACTCTTTAGAAAAGACCCTGTTACTGGGAAAGATTGAAGGCAGGAGGAGAAGGGGATGACAGAGGATGAGATGGTTGGATGGCATCACTGACTCGATGGACATGAGTTTGAGTAAGCTCTGGGAGTTGGTGATGGACAGGAAAGCCTGGCATGCTGCAGTCCATGGGGTCGCAAAGAGCTGGACACGACTGAGGGACTGAAATGAACGGAAGTGAACTGAACTGAACTGAGGCAGGAAGCTTTGCCTGTGGCTTCCCTGAATCTGGGTCTCTTCTCACCACACCCCTCACTACTGGATGCTCAGCCATGTATAGCTCATGTCACTGGGGAGGAAGTTTAAGGCTATGAACAGACTTAAGAAAAAAAACCTGTCCTTGACTTCTGATACATGAAGACTGTCTTTATTTTTAAATGGCTACATTTTAGAATTGGAAGGAAGATTAGAGATCGTTACAGCTCCCTCTCCTCCTTCAGTAAGAGACTGAGGCCCAGAGAGGTGATGATATCAAATGAGTGAATGGTAAAATTGGGACCAGAAATGTATTTCTGAAGCCACAGGGTCTGGCGAAGACCATCCACATTCTTCCTTAGTTTAAGGCTTTGATCCCTGTCTAAATGCAAATTTTCCTGGGAAAAGACTTTTATACTTAATGTGAGTAATGGTGGTAACCACTTTAAGTGACTGAGGAATGAAAATTGGCCACAGGAAAGAAAGGGCTCTGCCTACTTCACACTGAACCTGGTTGCCCTGAATGACTACTCAAGAACCTTCATCAGAGATCAGATTCAGTCGTGACCACAGCATTGGTCTAAGTTGACTACAGATGGGTAGCCCTAGAAGAACTTTCAGACCCTCTGGTTAGGAGCAGAGGTTTAAACAGTTGGCCCAATGGGTCACAACAGTAATCAGGGACCAGGGAAAGATTAGACCCAGTTTCTTGCTCCCTGGGGACAACGTCAAGTCTGTCTCCATTTAGCCCTTATTTGGACCACTCCTTCCCAAGTGCCTGAGGCAGTCATCTTCTTGCTTGTTGAATACACAGGCCACATTCTCCACCAAATGAGCCTTGAAAAGCAGCCATGTGTGTTTTGAACAAGGAAATAGATGAAAGGAACCCACTTGGATGCATAACCCTGCGATTCATCGATTTTTGTCTCCCAATTTAATTTCATTGAGGGATATATTTGAGTAAGACATGACTGCTTATGATATCTACATTAATACCAGGATCAGGGTGCTTTCAGGTCATTCTTCCTTTTGATTCTACTTTTATTTCTAGAAGAATATCATTTTTCCTGTCTCTTTTTGTAATGTGATAGCAAAATAAGTGATAAGGTTTAATTGTCTCTGGAAGAAAAGCTTTTAAAATGTATTCTGTAATATGCAACATATTTAGAGCTTACGATAAGCAATTTCTCTCAGGAGGAAGTTTTCCAAGGGAAAAAAAAAAAGTGACTCTAAAAGTAATTTCAGCAGCAAAGTAGATTAAATATCCACCATATTAGTCACAGAGCATTAGATGGAATTGAATTGACTGAGCAGAGGTCAAAGAGTGGCTGAAGTTTTTAGCCCACCAGAGGAGCAATAAAATCCAGCCATACTTAAAATCATTAACTTTAAACCCTTTGATATGAGATCCAAAACCTCACTGCTCATAGCAGCAACTTCCAAACACCAAGCCTGGTAAAAGAATAAATCCCCTCAAGGGCCCTACATCTCAAGAAATACTGTAAATGGAGTAGAAGCAACGGAAAGAAACTGGACTTTCCAGGTATCTCCAAAGAAAATGTATTTTTGCAAGACTTATTAAAACAAATAAACTTCTGGTCTACCCTCTAAAACATTCTCAGACAGATTTGTTCCTCTGACTGAATGTGAGGTGTCAAAAGACTAAAAGTTAAGTTCTGGAAAGATAAGCAAACTTCAGGGCTGTGAACTCTCTCCTTTTCAATCTCTCAGCCTCAAGACACGGCGGAACTCTCACTGCCACCCGCGGCGAGATCCCAGACTCACACCTGAAGGGTGTTGACCTCTGGACTATTTTGTTTTGTTGTATTATCTTGTTGTATTTTTAATGACAAACTGAGCTACCGGTCACCAAAGGTGAGAAATCTAAGAGCAAAAGTGTTCTAGCACGTTCAGGAGGGAAGCAGCAGCAAGTAAGTCTCTGAACTTAGAAGGTAACTGGCAGACAACTGGAACCTGAAGCAATGGCTGGTGATAATTAAATAACCTGGAAGCAGTCTCACACTGTTAAGTCAATTCCTAAATAAGAGACTGAGCGAGACGAAAGATAAATGGCCCTTCCTAATGGTTAAACAGTTTTATCTATCCCTCCCTCCACTCTCGCTAGTTTGTTCATCATTGCTAACTGCACAGAGTTCTGTGTCTATCAATTAACGAAATTGATTTCTTTTTAATTTCTATTAAGGTTGTGAGTAGTGCATCGGTAAATAATGAGATGTTCTCTTTACGACGGTTATGAGAAAGACAAAAGTAATGATGGGGGGCATTGGCTTTTATTTATACTTGTTTTTATGACCAAATTAAAAGTGACTTGTTTCTGGGAAAACAGGTAGTCTATAGAATTACCTGGGTGTTCATACACTTGGGATAGTATTTTAGAAAAAGATACACTCAATTTTTTTTTAAAAGCTGTGAAATTAGTGAGGCAGGAACTGCAGCATTTGGAAAAAACCACATGCATTGTACCAAAGAGCAGGCACTAAAAGCTGAACTTTCAAGTAAATGAGGGAACACTGAGAATCCAAGCGGAGAATAATTGGACTTGAGACAGAGGCATCTCCATTTGGGTTCGGCTGTTATTGGATGGGCCAAAGGACCACTACTAATCCTTGATGTTGGACAAAACCGCACATAACTTTATTTGACGGTGCAACATTTATAGTGGGGAAGGATGGATCTATGAAAGTCAGGAGACTTCCACAAACCTGAATATAATATATATATTGCATTTGTGAAAGTACTTCTAAAACTTGAGAGAGAGACCTTTAGGAAGATGGCCCAGTGGCTTATAAACAATTCATTTTCTATGTCAGCTTGGATAACCTTGCTCCTGCCTCAGTTTTCTTATCTGCTAAATGGGATCATAGTAAGACTTCTAATCTCATAAAAATCTTTATTATAAAGATTCACTGAATTAATTCATGTAGGCATTAGAACAATACCTGGTACATCCTACACACTTAAAATTTAATTTTATTATTGCTTCTGATAATATAAATATTGGATGCACATGGTACAAATTTTAAAAGGTATAAATCAGCACGCAGGAAAAATTGAGTTGGCCTTTGTCAGCAGCCCTGGACCCATGGGCACCATACTTTTAGGTAGCCTCTTAGAGACATTACAAACATATAATATATGTATGATATATGTTTATACATTTTGAAAAAATTAATGGCAGTGTATTCTACATACCATTTTTTGCATTTTGTTTTTTCCACCTAATAATCCATCTTGAAGATAGTTCCTTGTCTGTTCTTATAAAGATGCCTTACTTATTTTAGTATCAATACACAGTGTTTCATTAAATTTAAATATGATTTACTAAACAGATCTCTATTGCTGCACAAAAAGATTGTTTCCAATCTTTTTTTAATTGAAATTTAGTTGATTTACAATGTTGTATTAGTTTCAGGTGGACAGCAAAGTGATTCAATTTTATGTATATATATATATATATATATATACACAAATACACCACACACACACACACATACTTATATATATTTAGATTCTTTCCCATTGTAGGTTAATACAGATATTGAATATAGATCCCTGTGCTATGTGCTATATAGTAGGTCTTTGCTGTTTATCTGTTTTATGTAGGATTGTTTCCCATCTTTTGCTTTCACAAACAATGGTGCAGTGTCTACACTTAAGTAGACCTCTTTGCACATGTGTGTTTATATTTATAAGAAAAACGGCTATAAGTGGATTTATTGGGTCAAAGGATATGTCCCCTCTTTGTCCAGTAGTCTGAAAGGAGATCTTCAGAAGTGAAAATTTTTCCAATAAAAAACATACTATAAACCAAAGGTATGATGTTATATCACAGTTTTCAAAGCGAGGAATCTGTTCACCATCCACTGTCACCTGGTTCAAAATGTCCTATAATTTTTAATTGTTCACAGTATTTTACTGAGTCATCCTCTCTTTCAGAGTTATAGCACTTATTAATTAAATACATTTGCTCAGCCTGGATAACTATGATAGCTCCCGTGTGTGTATACTTTATTCAGATCAAAGTATAAAAACAGAACTAGGGGACTGAAAGTTAGTATAGGAATTACTTTTCCAACCCTCTAATTTGACCTAAAAGGATGCAGAGCAC
Organism: Ovis canadensis; assembly: GCF_042477335.2. NCBI lineage: Eukaryota > Metazoa > Chordata > Mammalia > Artiodactyla > Bovidae > Ovis > Ovis canadensis. Next base: position 22,853,672 of record NC_091262.1, read on the forward strand.
ATAGTGATACATCCATGGATGTATGTGAAAGAGGAAGGGATAGAATTGGTCCAGGGTCCTCATTCAAGGTCAGGTGTCTTTCTTCACACAAGACTGCTTGCTCCCCAATCTTGGAATCCCCAGGAAGCCCAAACCAGAGGCTACAGAGCAAAATTTAAGCTTATATAAAACAGCTTACAATGGAAGGGGGAGTGGTGGCTGAGAAGGTGTAGTTCTTGTAGTCATCTACCTGACAAATTTATGAAATAAGTAAGATCCTAAATAAATTATGCTTGACAACAAGCTTTTAAAGTATCCAAAGTGGTATCAATAATATCAATACTAATGATTCTACTCTGATGAGATACATAAAAATATCCTTTTATCTCTTTTATACTTTTAGAGATAGAAATTGTTCCATTTCCCACAGAGGTGATACTTGTAGTTTTCTGAGGAATAAAAGATTTTGTTAAGCAAAAGTTTTTGAAATGAATATAATAATATTTTACATAAGCTGAGAATTACTTTACAGATAATCATTGAAAAACAAGTTATCTCCCCAAATTTAAAAATTCTTCCTTAAAATACAGCTCCCTTCAAATGTAGTTTTCCACAAAGTAATCCACAGTCTTTGCGTGTTTGTATATCGCTCATCTCAATGTCTTTCATAGGAGATAACATACTCTGAGTATTAATTCTAGATCAAAAAACCAATTTTTAGCATTAACATCATGAGTAAGAAATAGTAGCACTCTATGTTTTATGGATAAATAATTTTCATTTAGAGTTAGATCAGTTTACAGAAATTCATATCTGATGAAAGGAAAAACATAAATAATCAAAACACTCTACAGCATTCTTAAGAGAGGCTTAATAAATACGATGTGTGACTTCCGTAATGAGATAGAAGCCATGCTCAGTTTCCTATGCTACAGAATTCTCCATGGAACATCTTTTATTTACCCCATACACAAAACACCAAAGTTAGAAGCTGACATGGCCTCACATAAAATTAGCTCTGCTACACATCCCAAATTATGTACATGGAGTGACTAATTACTTCCCTGCTTGTTTGGCTGGTATCATTAGAGTACATCTCATTTTACTGTTTTTGTATGAGCTTTTACATGTTTCTCCAATTTGATATTATCTGTTACAAACAGTCAGCTACTTACAGCCTGCCTCCAAAGTATTTTATAACAAGCCCAGGCGGGTGCTTAATGAGCCTATTACAAGGGCTTCAGGAAGAAGAGGCTTTTGTGAGTCCCTTTCTGCCCCCTTTCGAGTTTAGAAGGTGGGAGAAAGTGGTTGAGAGGGTTTCAATGAGCCTTTGCTGGTCGATCCACCTGTGAATAGAACTGATAAGTTGCAATTAGAAAGGGTGAGAGGCTGTGGAACCGAGAGCACTCCAGGGAACATCTTTGGGGGACTGACTTGGTGGCCACCTAAGGTTAGGGGTTGGGGCCATCTCAGAGTCTGGGCAGATGGATTCTCATCTTCGCATCAGCATAAATCCAAGCAAATAAGTCTTTGCCCAACTCTAATGCTATTGTCGCTCTAATTTTTGAAAAACAGAATTTAACCCTCACAATATATTTTGATGTAGATAATTAGAGTCAGAGTGATAGTGAAAATTCCCAGGAAATGTGATCAGACCAACCAACAATCCACTCCTATCTATGCTATTTACCAGCCCTGAAACCCTGAGCAACTTACTTCCTAAGCTTATTTGTGCCCCAGTTTTCCCATCTGTAAAATGAGTGTGTTAATCACCCCTCCTTAGTTGTTTTGAGGATTAAATGTTGCATGTAAATTGCTTGTTTTGCAAAGATTTCTTATGAGCTGTGACTGGGGACCCCTGGGGACTATACATACATATATATATATATATATATATACACACACATATATATGCTCATACAAATATAATATGTATGTGTATAATCCTCACTCCTTACCAGAGGCCAAGGTAATTAGTAAGTACCCAAAGGTATATTGAATAAAATTTCTAGTTGTGTTCATATACCATAGTTATTTTAAAAAAGCAAAACACAAAAGTAGCCATTACTGCTTTTATTGCCTAATAATTTGTTGAAATATTATTGTGTGTATTTCCCCTTGAATTTCTCCAACACTGTTACCTCAAGCAGAGTAGATATCCCAATCTTTCATTTATTTTTTCATTTTTCCGCCTCAAGGAGTTTTGTAAACTTGAAAGTAGGTGTTCAAGAGTTCTTCGTGTATTCTGTAAAAGATTAAACAAAGGATTTAAAACTGAGATTCTAACATGCATGGGTTGAATGTGAGAGGCTTTAGACATTCAGTTACTCTCTAATTCACTAAAATCCCCCTCTGTACTGTCTCACACGAATTCACTTCTCTTACTTATTACTTGTTTGCTCCTTAAGGATTCTGGGTCAGCATCCCTGGAAGCTCATGAAGCCATCATCCTGTGTGTCCTTGGAGAGAAAAGGAAGATTTTTCGTTGCTCAGTCCCTCAGCTGTGTCCGACTCTTTGCAACCCCACAGACTGCAGCGTGCCAGGCTCCCCTGCCCCTCACTGTCTCCCAGAGTTTGCCCAGATTCATGTCCAGAGTTGTTGATGCTAGCTAACCATCTCATCCTCTGCCACCTGCTTCTCCTCTTGCCTTCAATGTTTCCCAGCATCAGGGTTTTTCCAGTGAGTCCGCTCTCCACATCAGGTGGTCAAAGGACTGGAGCTTCAGGTTTCGCATCCATCCTTCCAATGAATATTCAGGGTTGATTTCCTCGGAGTGTACTTCAAGGAAAAGATAGAGTAGAGATTTTCCTGATGCTGAAAGAGACCGAATGTTGAGGGCAGGGCTTCTGATGGGGGAGACCTTGCCCAGCCTCATGGCAACAGAAGCTCAGAGGGGAGCTGATTGACCCATGTCTCAAAGCGGATAGAAAAGACACAGAGCCATCGGGCAGAAGTGCCCATAAGGAGGTGTGTGGGTATGTTAGCATTCAGGTGTGACCCCGTGACCAGTGACAGGGGCTGAAAGGGCGTTCCCAGGGTCTGGATATCAGAACCCAAATCTCGGGTAACCCGGGAGAATGGGGGACTTGGTGTAAAAACCATAATGTCCGACCGAGACAGCCTGATCACCAGCCCAAGAGGATGGCTGCTGGTCTTGGACTAAATTAACAAAAAGAAAATAAAACAAATGAGGACTCTCTTAGGCAGTTTGTTGACTTTACGTTGTAGCTCACTCCATCACTGTCTTTTTAATATAATACATTCAGTGCTAAACTGAAGAAAACAAGTGGTTCATTTCAGTGGGAGAATATTGTTAAGCTACAATTTTAAGTGTGTGTGTTGATGACTGCTTTATACACGAAAACCTTCAACACCAGGCATTTTAAGGGTTCTCCATGCCAACAAGTGCTGTCCTCTGGCCCAACTGAGGACTGGTTTTATTTTATTTGAGTAGAAAAACAAACAAACAGAAATTACACTTATACTTTATGTAAGAAGTACGTTCTCTACTTTCTGGCCCCAACCAGAAGCTCCATATTCTTTTGCAACCTGCCTGCCATGAAGACGTTTGCGTTTCAGATTAAGTAGAGGCTAACATGGCAATGCTTTGGAATATTCTGACTCCCTGTAATTAACTCCATTTTCACTCCATCTCACTAGATGGACCTGGTGAAGTTTACTTGAAAGTGAAATGGTCTTTTCAAACAAAGTAGCTCGTGTTGATGTATGGCAGAAACCATCACAATAAGGTAAAGTATTTATCCTCCAATTAAAAACAAAATAAAGTAGCTCAAACGTGATATTTGTCTTTCAATTATTCTTTCTGGTAGATTTTGGTGAGTAAATGTTTGAATTTTGTCTTCCGATGTGTTTTTCTTTTCTCTCTCCCTCCCTCCCTCCCTTCCTTCCTTCCTCTTTCTTTTCTTCCCTGAAGAAAGGAATGCTTCACTCAGTTCTTTGGCCCAACTAATGAAAAACCTCAAAGAAATGTACTCTTGCTAACTATCCAAGGGGCTGACCACAGCAGGCCAGATTCAAATGGAATTTGTACTATTCATTCACAATTGAGCTATTCACTATTAGGTTACATATTACAGTTTGTTACAAACCAGAAATCTTTTCCATTATGCCAAAAGAGCATCATTTCATAGTCTCTGTTTTTGAGCTACATCAGCATCATTTTTATGAGAAATTATGACCCTGTCACCCCTTCCCAGCAGCGGAAATTTGGTCCCACTCACTGCAACGCAGCTGTGGCTCCAATAGTGACCTCATGAGGCAAAAGGAGAAATCCATTTCTATGTTCATTCAGGTATTTGGCCTGTCTGCTGAGAAGGCCTGTGAGCATGAAAACCATGCTAATTACATAAGTGATTTAATATTGATAGTGTAATAGCTGACCATTAGATCACAGACCAGATTCAAATGGAATTTTCTGTCCAATTGTTCACCATTTCACTGTTCTTTGGCAGACTGGTTTTTTGTTGTTGTTTTTTTTGTTTTACTAGCTAGAAGCATTTGACAATAATTGCAATGATACAGATCATCAGAGAATCTTAAAAGTAAAAAGTACACTGTGGTTCTCACACTTAAATAAATGCACAATCTCAGAAGTCAGGGAATTTGTTGTACCAGCCTTAACATGGGATTGATTTAGGTTGTTAGATACCATTGACTTGATTATGCTCTTATACAAACTCATCATGGAAAATATCTTCTTCCAACTGTTTGAGGGTTTAGTCTCGGAGACAGCTGATGTTAGCTCTTGCAATCTAGTTAAAGAGAAACACCATTTCAAATGTTTGGCATGATTCATTAGACAAACAACCAAATATTGCCATAGGTTAATCTTGCACTGTGTGGCAATGTTCCCTTCCTGCAAAGATTAGCTTCTTTAATATATATAAGTCTTCCTAGGTAGCTCAGCTGATAAAGAATCTGCCTTCAATGCAGGAGATCTGGGTTCGATCCTGGGTTGGGAAGATCCCCTGGAGAAAGGAATGGCAACCCACTCCAATATTCTTACCTGGAGAATTCCATGGCCAGAGGAGCCTGGTGGGCTACAGTCCATGAGATCACAAAGAGTCAGACATGAATGAGGGACTACCATATACACACACACAAGATACATAAAGTCCTACATCAAATGTATCCTGTTTTCTATTGTAGAAGCCGATCAATCAGAGTCATCTTTCCAAACAAATCTGACAAGATTTGCTGCCTCACTTCTCAACACATGAACTTCAAATCTGTACACCAAACTTGCTTCTCATAGGGTTTATGGAAATATGCAAACACTCAAAAGTAGCCAATACGAGTTTCCTCAGTTTGACATCATGAACAGAAATCAGTAGGAACAAGACATCATCTTCCCTAATGGAGACCCAGAGTTCTGTGTGGTTTAATTTTTGGTGACATCGAGAGCCAAAGCACAACTCTGAAACTAACAGCTATCCGTTGTCATTTTGGCTTCCTACTCTAGCTCTCTAATTCACTTCTGGGGCAAAATCGTGGTCATTTCTAATTACAACCACAGTAGCTTAATTACTAGAGTAATTGGTCACTTGTGTACTCACAATCAGAGGCAAATGCCTGATTTCCAGTGCCAACAAGCAGGTGTAATTATTCGTTAGCAGAATTTCTACCTGAAATTAGAAATGACCCACCAAAATTACAAGCGTTGAAAGAGAAGGTGCTGAAAATTAAGGCTGAATCAATGTCTCATTTTGCTTAAGGGATCTGGTAGCCTAAAGAATACATGACCTCGAGAAGCCCACAGGAAACGAAAATGTACCAGGCGCAGAGGGGGTGGATTGAAAGGAAGGTACAGAGAGAGAAAGGAAGGAAGAAGCAGAACCAACAGTCTTAGAGAAAAATAATACCACCGCATCGAAAGGTACATGCTACCTCATCAAAGCAAGCCTGACTCCTATTATCCGAATAAGAACTGCAAGAATGAGGCTCTGGTGATCAATTTCTTTTCACAGAAAACACAGGAGGAGAAGGCCCAACACCCCAGTACATGTTTTGTCCTTAAAAAACACCCCTCCAAGTCTGAAGGGTTTTTTTCCCCCTAAACATGTCGTGGGGGCGTAGGGAACAACTTAAAGTTCCTTGCCATGCTTGCCCAAGAAGTACAAAGTGCTGGTAAAGTATAAACAGAGAGTGCTTTTTCTGTGACCCACTCTGCAGCGTGATGGGGTAGTGTTGTTAGTTTTTGCGAGAGAAAATAGCATAGGCTTTCTGAAAAAAAGTGGAATTGGATTAAGGCCTTTGTGCGAGCCTCAATGCTGAGGGGAATTAGCAAGAGTTGTAGGCACTTAAAGGGGCCCTCATGCTGAAGCTTATCCCAGATTTTGCACAATAAACATTTGAATATCAACAGTGTTTTGCAACTTGCAGCACTAATGTATAAACTTCTCTCTTTTGAAACTCCCAAATCCTTCCAAATGTCTATAACACCCTCTATCTACATAAACATATAGGAGCTAGAGTAGAAAACACCTAGTCAAGGGTACAAGTCTTCTTTTTTTAAAAAAAAACTTTTTCCTTTTCTATCTTCAGGGTATAGAAGGCTTTATAACAGCTAGCTAAGCACTTTAGATGCTCTATTTCATTTTAACCATTCAACTTTCTTTCAGGCTCTGCGGGCTAATATGGGGGCGGGGAGGCCCAGGAATGGATAAGGAAGCATGATTGGGTTTAGCATTGCTTTGACGAAGATTTTTGGTGTTGCCTTTTAAAACATTAGAATCCAAGGAGGTGGTGTTTTAAAAAGACTCTTTTGGAAGTTTTCAAGAAAGAAACCCAACTTTGGAAAAATCTATTTCGTCTGTAACAGCCTGCTGCCTGCTTCATCGAGAATCCACATATGAGAGCCGGTTCCCACCCCCAGCACTAATCTGATACCCAGTCCTCCTGACTAAAGACAGTAGACTGATTTTGTAGCAAGAGTGGCCAACATCAAACTGTTATTTGATGTTCCTGACATTAAGCAAGTTCTATTTTTCTCTTTAACAGTTCCAAACTCCCAAAAGTAAAATCAAAGTGTTGTAGAGCCTAAGGGGAAAAAAAAGCTTTAATTCCTCTCTCTTCTGAAATCGATCAGAAGACAGACATAATATTTTGTTTCCTGAGAACAGGATATTTGCTTTTGGTTGCTGGGATGGCGGAATTCTCCCGTTCAGTTCTTTGTGTCATCTGTGCAATGGTGTCGCTTTATCAGATTTGATGCTTTTAATTTTAGGCGAAAGCAAACACTTGGGATGCAAGCACATGTTTTCATCAGAATCTCCATGAGCAGTTTATGGGACTTGAATAAACAGAGCCCCTTCTTCCTTTCCAACATGCATTATCTAGAGATGATGCTAAGTATCACAGTCTGGCAGTCTGATATTACCTCCAGTTGAGGAGTTTGCAGGGAAGTAAATCTGTGGTGATCCAACAGAGTAGTAAAACACTTGTTGGAAATTATTTTTTGAAACCGTGTTCATTTCATGCCTGAAAAGGGCGGTGGTAAAAATCTCATTGCACTGGTGCCTGGGGTTGAGGGGAGCTGGGGAATGAAGACATAACTGTCCTGTCCAGCTCTGAGGCGTGTTGAAGCAGTTTGCCTATTGAATTTGATACAATGATGTGTAGATGAATAAAGTTATCTCCGGTTCTGAATAGGATGGTGTCAGTGGGAGGGTAAGAAGGGGGGGAACTTGGAATCTGAAAAGAATTCTTTTTTTCTTTTTCTTGCAAAAAAAAAAAAAAAAGAACTTGAAGGTCAGGGTCCAGCTGCCGGGCAGGAGTAGAACACAACAAAATGCTGGACAGGCCCAAATAAAGACAACTATAGACACGCAGACATACATACTGCAAAAGTCGCTTGCTTCAAGTAACTAATGTATTAACATGTATTTCTATAGGCAAACAGCCATCTCTTCCCTTTAGGCTGTCTTAGACTCTGATGCAAACATAGGAACATCAAGAGCATCTGTAAAAATCACAGCTTTAATGAAACAGATGAAACAGGCCATCAAAGGTAGGAGAAAAGAAGAAATTCTAATGATTATGGCTTAATTCTAATAGATTATAATTATTATGATTGGTATGAACCAGTTTCTGACTGACATTCCATTTTCCCCCATTTAAGCTTTCATTTAAAAGGGGGAGGTGGGTGGACAAAACCAACAGCCTCTAATTATTCTCCAGGATTTGCTGTTTAACTCAATACAAGGCCTTTAATCAAACAGAGTAAAGAGATAAAACCTTTAAATTCGAATCATCACACAGATACACACATTTCCTCATCCTGTTCTTTTTATATCGGCTTGAAAATTTAACATGTTGATTTTCAATCATTTGAGTTCTGTGGTAGAAAAAGATGATCTGAAGAATTTGCAGGTAGTGGGATGGATTATAACTAACAAGGTTGGGAAGTTTATGGCAAATCAACTTGATCTAATACATGTTTCTTATCTGCTCTCAATATTTTTGATTGCTTTCATATCTTTATTCAAATGTGGTGCTATTTTCCATGAAGTATAATGATTGTTAAAGACTTACTGTGGTTGGGTGATTCTCGTCTGTACTCTGATAAGTTTTTAAAAGACAGGGAGAATGAGAAAAAGATGAAGACTGGATAAGAGCAAAGTACAGCTTGTCCAAAGGGCCTGAAAATAATGTCTCTTTCTGCCACATTACAGCTCTTTTCTCTCTGTGGAGAGATATCTGCAGAGTAACCTCAAAGTTCAAAATGTTAGATTTTTTAATATACATATATGTTCATTCTTACTTCCATTTTAACATTTTTTTTTTTAAAAAAAGAACTTTCTCTCCCCCCGGGTTAGTATTTGGGTTGGAAACATGCTGTATGAGAGTTTTGTTCCTCTGTTCTTTGGACTAAGGCGCAAGAGTAAATTAGTCAATTATGATGGCGCCAAATTAGAAAAGTTCAAAATGAACAAAAAAGCTGTGTCTCTATATTTGGCCTCAGAATTTTATAAGTCCAGAGTCAAAATGTAAACATGCAGTCATAAACATAGATTAAAAGGTTATTTTCATAGAAATTAAATTTTATTTATATTTGCAAAAACAGCCAAAACATCTTGCAAATTGAAAAGCACCTAACTTCAATGACAAACTATGAAAACTAACAGTAATACTTAATAGCCTAAATTATTTCACTAGCTTACGTAACAGCCTTATATTCTTTTGTATCACTGTACTGGAGACTTTTCTTCTATTCTGTAATGAAAAAGCCTGGGAACAATCTATAGATTGAACTGCGTTAATCTATAGGGTATCACAGCTTTTTAATCGTGACAGTTAGCTCTGTACTTCCACAGGGGGGAAAAAAAGGGGGATGAGTTTCTTGATCGTGCGTGTTGCCATTAGACTATTGACTGCCTATTGTGTGGTTGAGAGAGGTAAAGAAACCCAGGAGATTATTCAACATGTGAGATTGTAAACGTTTCTTAAAGATGTCTTTATAGAAAGTGGAGCTTCTCTCGTGTGGTCTTCCAGGCTGCCGCGCACAGCGCCAGAGCTGCAGTTGTTAAAGGCGGGATTGGTGACATGCTGTGTTTAATGCAACTCTTACCAACAACTTGCAGAGATTAGGAGTCTGCCAGAATGATGTCAATGGAGGTTTAAGGGCTCTGCTTTCTGAAGTTGTTCTGAGTTAATAATTAATGGATATCTTTCTTTGATGGCTCTTTTATATTTAGATGCAGCTGCCTGAAAATCAGTCACAAAGGAAACTTGGTTTTGTTTGTCATTAATTTTGACTTTGCTTAACGAATGTTTCTGTGCGCCTTAGTATCACAGCCTTCCTAATTTGGCCTTGGTTTCATGTGGAGATGAAATCCTTGATTAACAAAACTGTTGTTAATTTTCAGAGGTTGGTGATGGTGGTGTGTGTGTGTGTGTGTGTGTGTGTGTGTGTGTGTGTGTGTTTTATGGAGTTAGGTCATGCAAAGCAGTTTTCAGATCTTTCAGATGGGCTGAAGTCAAGTAACAGTTCAGTGGTGATGCTAATTTTGAGGGAATATGTTCACAGAGGAGTTCCTGGTCTCACATAATATAATAATTTATTCTGAGTTCCTTTAGCACATACCTATTCTGATATTCTCTCCTATGCTATGTTTTTAAAGGCAAGAGGAAAAATTACATAATCGTCCAGATGAGCAAATCCTAAATGTCTTATCTGTAAATGAGTTCCGTTAAATTATGTGCAACAATTTGATCAAATCGATAGGAAAGATATTATGAAAAAAATAAACTTTGAAGTATATCCAGCCTTGAAGATATTCAAATAAATTGTTGCCATAAGATATATGTCATTTACCAGGAACTTTTATTTGCACCAAACCCACTCTGTCTCAAAGACATGATCTTAGAAATAAAAACAGCAAATTTGATATTTACATTATATGCATTGGAAATAGTTTGGTAGAACCATACTTAAAGTCATTTCAAATGTCTTTTTTATGCCAAAACAATTCCTGTTGACTCATTTCCAATTTCTAATTATATGAATAATTATTTCTGAGTCCCACAGTTCTCCTAAATAGCATCTATTTTAATAACGGCAATTGATACTTCCATCAGTTAATATACTGTCTTGCTTTAGCAAATAACTAAACATCTGCTGGTTACATTTATTGTCACTGAGTAAATGATTTTATTTAAAAGAAATCATGTAAATTAGAGAGGACAGACTACACAATTTTCTCTTTTTCACTGGCAGTAGAGTTTCCTTTCCCTTAAGAACTGTATCTGCCTTATTACAGACTTCAAGAAAAGTATCTCCTTTACTAGCTTTCTGTAACAAGGTTAGGGAATAAAATTTGATTCTAGAAAAATAATATGAAAATTAATTCTATTTGATTCAGTATATTCCTTAATATTTCAACAGTTGATATTTAATTAGTTAACTGGGATAGATGAGATCTTTAAGATTTATTGGTAGTGGTGTCTTATTTTGCTATATTATGCTATTTTCTGTTATCTGACTATAGCCTTTAGATGTAAATGGAAGCTTTTGATTCCTAAAGCTCTATATGTCACAGAAAGGGAACCTAGATGCTTTCAACACTGTTTTTCTTAGATGTTTTTTCCTATAAGCATTTAAAAGTCTCTTTCTCAGTCCCTTCTAATAGCTACAGATAATATCCTTAAAAAAGAAAAAAGCAGTAAACCTTCATCATTCCAACATCCTGGTGCTATCGGTGATCTCCTGTAATTGATAGGAGCATCTCTAGCTTGTTTTTATCTGACAGGTGTCAGACTCAAAAGCCACAAATGCACTGGGGTCATAATATACTTGTTCATGCCCTTACCTGTTTTCACTGGGAAGGTTAAAAAAAGAAGCTGTTACTGTCTTTCTGGATGTGTGATTACTACTTAGGTTGAACTTGACAGTCCTTGGAATGATGTGTCAAAAAGTTGGGAGGGCACTTTGGGCAAACTCTCAAACCAAATACTAAAAGATATCAAGGTAATAAACACAGAGTGCAGAGAAAATAGAATTCTTTTAATTAATGCAATCAGTAACAGCAGTTTTAAAACTCCATTTGAAAGAAATGAAAGCGAAAGTTGTGGTTTTTGTGGAAAAAAAAAAGTTTGTCACAATTCAGCAATTAATCTTACATAGTTACTATGGAAATGATTTTCAAAGCACCATGACACTTGTTGCAAACATTTTCTTATGATAACACCTCACAATCACACTTAAAAATTACATTTTTGTCCTCAGAGGGATAATTACAAGATCAACATTACATAAATTATTATATCCCTGTTTTATTATTGGTTTTGCTTTTCCAATATTAACGATTTTTAGTAGCCTTTTTAGAAAGGAGAAAAAAGAACACTAGAATATTTTAGAGTGACTTTTATAATCCCTGATTTAATTCTGTTGAAGTTCCTCCATTAGCTAAAGATGGAAATTGTCCTTCTCACTGTTATTGTCAAGATATATTATTTCATCATTAGTTGCAAACTGTCATCCATTACCAAGCCTAGAAAAAATTATTTAAAAGAAATGTTTGACATTTGAGATTATTCAGAGAAAAAGAGACATACATTTAACAATATATGCATCTTCTAAAGGAGATTATGCAAGTAGTTAGGGAACAAGACAGTAAAGCCCTTCCAGATTTTTACACTTTTTAATCTTGAGAAACTTCCTTGACATTGGAAATTATTCTTGCTGTTGATTATAATAGCTTTTCGCCTAAAATGCATAGCTATCTTTAAAGCAGGTCACCTTTATATTGACCAGATGAAAATTCAAATTTCTGCCTCATTGTCTTTAACTGTAAACACACTTTCAGTGGCATACCGCATAAACTAAGAATATATACCTCATGAGAAATGAAGGTCTAAAACACATTCACCCCATTAGCTTTCAGCTATGACAAGATTAAACATTGTTTTCCTTAAATTGATTTTATGTATTCCTGCTGTTTTTACGGAATCCTTCAGTTTGGACTTTGGTTATCTTACTCTTTGCTTGAGAGAAGTCCTCTGCTAGAATATTAGAAAATGGGGGAAAAAATGCACCATTGTTCCAATGTAATAGATATTGTTTTAGAATATTTGTCCTTGAGTTTAAAATAAAAGATATGTTAATAAGTGCCCCATTCAAGACTTTCCTCTCCAACACTAAGAAGCTTGTTTTCATTTGATGAAAACTATTAATGCTAAAACAAAAATTGTTTTGAATTCATTTATAAGGGATATGCACCTACCTCTTTAGTTAAAATCAGTGATCCATTAAGGCTTTCTAGCTTTTTTCCAAGCTGTAAGCATACTGAGTATTTAAGTATGAATAAGAGTGAAGGTAGGGGGTAGGTTTAGCTAAATAAAAGATTGTTTGATATCTTGGGGTTCTTTGAAGAGTTTTATAGGCTTAGAGTTCACAGTTTGAATGAAGGACATTTTTTTAAACTTTTATATATAGAAGTTTGTTAACCTGCATTTCAATTATGGAATAATTAATTAATTACACTAATTACTTCACTAAAATTTTTACACTGTGAGCAATCTAAGTTTAACTCATAAATTAGTGATAGATTTGATATTGAAATAATTAAAATTGTCTTAAAGTGTCAATAATTCTTATTTTTCAGCATAGAATGCTCACTTTACATGAAAAAATATTCAGGTATCTGTTCTGAAATATTAGTTTAGTATTTATCAATGTTTCTAAACATTAAACTACCAAACTAATGCACCTAAAAAGACCAGATATCTATATTTTGCATTGTTTTGGCTTTGGGAATTTGTAAATATTGGCACTTCAAGAAAATAAAAGTGTTTAAGTAAATTTTTATGAAGACAGTTAATTCTTATGTTAAAAAATTAAAATTAAAGCACAAGGAAGAGTAAATGGCAAAAGATGTGATCCACCTCTGGAGATTTTGCTTTTTAAAAAGTATTTTCATATAATCAACATATGCCAAAAATTGTAAAAATTGAAGAAAGAAAAAAATATTGTTCTTTACTGAATTTTTACTACCTGTTTTTAAGAGCTCTTATTCTCTATAAGAAAAGTAAGTCTTCAAATGCACAGAGCAAATAAAATGAATCTTGCAGACTTCTGAGAAATAATTCTACCAACAACAGCAACAAAAATAATAGCAGGCAACCAGAGTTAAACTAGTTCCAACACTGACGCAATCGATGAGAAATAGAAAATTTACTCTCATTCTGCTCAGAATGGTTTCCCTTTTGAGCAAAACTCTCTGCTGTAGTAATTTTCTTTTTAAGGATAACCGAGATTAAGATGCTGAACTTTCCACTGGCTTATTACTTAATCATGATAGTGACTTAGAATTTTAATAAAATGATACCTTTGAAATATTTTTCAATCTTTATTAACTATAAACTGTTGTGTGGTCTGTACAAATGACTTAGAATAAAGAAATAAGTCCTATATAATGGGTCTGACTATATTTGAGTTGCTTTGCTTGATTTTGTTATTCATTCTCACCTACAGAAACGGAAGCATGACATTTTATTATAGTTTTCTATGACAGAGCATATTTTAATATCATAAATGACTTATTATGAATTATAAAATCAGAATCAAACCCAGAAATCTTTGACTTTTCTGCAATTTCTGATGTTAAGGTGACTGCTACAACACGTTAAAGCAAAATATTTCCATATTCTTCTTGCCCTTAGACTATATTGTGTAGTTGAATTTTATTACATGGATTTATAAGAAGATTTTTTTCATAAATTATAATATAATATAAAGTATATTATCACTAAAATACTATCACAGATAGTCCCATGTAAAAATTATAAAATCTGCCTGAGCTTAGTTTTATTCTTATTATATTTTAGTCCACAAATAGAAATATAGTTGGATGTATCTAAAATTAATCTTCAAGATACTGACAATACTGACAGGGAAAATTAAAATTCTACTATATTAAAGCAATGTTATTCTTAGACTCTAATTAATTTAATACTATTTTAATAAATCTTAAATGTCTAATTGATTGTTTCAAGTCAAAAACTTCCATAAAATTAAATGATTCACAAAACTTAGATTTCTTAAAATATTAAATACAATCTTTGAATTCTATTTCATTTAGCTATGCAACTTTTAAAGTAACGATATTTCTTAAAATACATTTAAATAAATATTAGTTTGATAATTAGCATTTGAGTTAAAGAAAAATTACTCAACAAATTGCAATGCTAGAGGACAAAAGAATTTCTATTCTTTCTTGAAATTTAAATTACTAAAATAAAGGATTCATTGTTCATATTGAAGTGTTGCAAGACTCATTTTAATTTTAAATTGAGAAACTTAAAAATACCATTGTAATTTTTTTCATAAATGAATATTCTTTGGTATCAAACTGTGAAAAATACTTACTTAGGCCATGTGTTCAAATACAAACCGAGATGGATTGCTTCATATTTAAAGAAGTCCTAAGGCACAGACAAAATATTATAAAGAAAAATACAGGCATGAATATTTTTAGTCTTTTCATTTTTGAATTAGTTGGATACAAGTAACATTGTCATGTGAAAAGTTCAATCTTTGAAGAAATATAGCTCAATATTTAAATAAGAATTTACAGCATTAAAATCTGAGGCTATTTTCTTCTTATTTTGGTGGTCTGTGTTACATTACTACTTATTTATACATCTTTTGAAATGTATGCAAACTGTAACTAGCTCCAATTATAAGTGAATGTATTGACTTGTATTTTATTTGTGGTAACTGACAGAAGAGGATGTCAAAAATCTAATTCTTAACTGTAATTCATGTTGGTTTTATTTTAATGTTTTTATCATATAAGTATATATCACTACAGTTTGAAATCACTAAATAACTTTTTGTCCCATAATCTACATGCTAAGAATGATCAGACTTGCAATATATGCTTCATGAACATTTTCAGATTTGTCAAAAAGCAACAGAATAAATTTTAACTATAAATTACTGCCTTATTTATCTACACAGATTGCAGGTGAATAAAATTTCAAAAGGAATAAAAACACTTTTCTTAACTTTAACTTTTTCTCACATTAGAAAGTCTTGCATATAAACTGGTCTGAGTTACTTGGTCATGAACAGATTGTATAGTAATGAATGAGAAAATTCTAGAATGAAAAATAAGACAGAATCTTCCAGAAATTAAGAAAAGGCAGTTACACATAGAGGAAATTTTCTGACATAATAAAGGCTATAAGCTCCTTGGATAATTAGATACAGACGTTGTTTTTTAAGACATTTACCAGCATTTTTAACAGGCTCAGTGATTTTCTATCTTTGTGTATCACATATTTCATGTATACATATATATATTATATTTTATAAGATATTATATATTTAATATTAATGTTTGCAATATGAGCAGTTAAAATCTTTAGCTTTTAAAGTGTGAAAATATTTTACATTCAACAAAGCAAGCACGGTTGTATGAAATAAATCTTTTCAGACATTTTGTTGGGCTGGAGTTAAATGACCTCATTGTCATTGTGTCTTCTTTTGGAACACACAATGCATAGATAGATCTACAAAGTAAAAATTTGAATTGAAAACGCATTATTACTTGAGCCAAAGACTTTTCTGATTAATTTAGTTTACTGATTTGGAGCCCATTAAACAAGGAGAAAAGTTGGTTGTTTTCAAAGTACTGAATTGAGGATTATCATTATTTTGAGGAGACCACCCTACTACTATAGGGCAATGTAATCAGAATGTTGAATTAAGTCAAGCTATAGTCTGAAAAGAATAAACTGTATTCGTCAGTAAATGTCCTTAATGGGAATCCTGAAAATATTTCATTATTCCTAATTAAATTAAGAGGCCTTGAACACTTAACTATGGGCCCACATTCATATTCAAAGATATATTATCAGCAAAATTATCAGAAATGGTGCATTGGGTCCTGATTTCAACCTGCATTTTTTTTTCAAGTGAAAAATAGGCTTCTTAGCTTTACAAACACTTACTCTGTATACCATTCTGAAATTTTACAATGTCATTGGCTATGTACTACCAATAGAAACGTGCTTAAGCCAACATGTTAATTAAGTGTTAATTTATAAATATTTATACTGGCTTTATGTTAATATGAAGTTCAATCATATTGGCCTTATCTATATAAATAATGGATGTGCAGCCCTATCAATAAGTGTATCTCAGAAGCAGCGCATAACATTCCAAGCATGTTTATAGGCAAGCGTTGTTTGGCATTTTCATCTATATCCACAATCAGTGCATGGCGGGGTATAAGAGAACTGCATTCCAGGTGTTCTCAGAATCAGAGGTGATGCGGCCGAATCTTTAGCACAATGCCAGGCACACAGTAAGCCGTGCAGAAGTGGAAGGAATTATTAGCGGTGTTACTAGAAGGTTGCTCTTGGTAAGAGCACCACTCATACAAAGTCCAAAGGAAGCTCACTCACTCACACACATCTTCAAAGTAACTCCTCACACCCATCACACATTTTATCAGTATAATAAGCACTGCCATTTAGGCTTATACTTAGCATAAGGGAAAAAACTGGTGTGGGTGAATGCACTTCTGATAAAATATATGTAGATGGCTTGGGACATGACTCTATAGCAGAGAGTACACATAGCAACAAACCAAAGCCTGTGTCTTAACACGATCCACAGCTATATTTATACATATTGGCAACAAGAAGGAATTGTGCAAAGTGGACAAACTGAACAAACTGCATAGTCATGCTTTACACTTCTCTCTCTAGTAAAATGGTCAGGGGACTCTGGTAGACACACAGGCAAAGGGTATCAGGCCACACAGTCTATTTGGTGCCCTTTCTGATACAATTGCTGTCAATGGCAGGAGAGGGCAAAGAGATGGAGCGTGTGTGTGATCTGATGAGTTTGGCTCAATGGGGGCTGCTTCTGCGGGTAGCTAAATTAAAAACCTCCCTGCAATTTTGATCTTAATCACCCCCTCTGAGGCTGTAATTGGTGATGGTCACTTAACTCTTTCTCCCCTTCTAAATTCAAACGTGCAGTGTCCCTTTATACCATGTGTTTTTTAGATCCTTCCAAAAGGATTCAAATGGCATGGAGTACATAGGCTTGCCAACACAGTATTAAGACAGGAGGGTTTCAGCTCCATCAGATCTCAACAGTCTAATGCATTTTCCCCTTTCTTTTGAGTAACAGAAAGGCGGTAACATCTTTAAAACAAAAGTGACATACATTTTGCCTTTTTCAAATGTTGATGTGAAAAGCCCACATTTATAAAAGAGCAAAGGATTTTATCATGTACATTGGACCTATAGTCTGTGAAATTGATGAAGTCCTTTGGAAATTGAAAAGTACTCTAAGAAACATTTAAAACTGAAGATCAAGCTAGAGAAAATCTAATTTAAAAAAAATTCCAAGTGTAGGAAAATCTAGTGACGCTCTACAAATGCTCAATGAAACCAAAGCAGGGCTCTCTGACAGCTTAAGAGTGCTTGTTGCTCTGGTGTTTCCTTTTCTGCATTTCTTTTTTAACACAGAGTCATAAATTATTGGGAGTTACAGACACACTAGGATGATTATAGAAGATACCCAAATTCCGATGCAGTCTGAAAGGTGATGGTAAGGGTGAGGTGGAGGGTTAGCTGAGTTTAATAAGCTTATTTACTGAGCTGTGAGGCCTGGGAGATGTGCACACATGCCGATGAGGCTCCTTGCCTGCTCATAAGGAGCTCACTGTCTCTGGGGAAGAGACTGGACAGTCAGAGGGACATATTACTCAAATCTAGATGTAAGCACGCCGTAACAGAAATATGCACAAATATACAGGAGGGAGGCAGCAAGGGCCGCAAAGAAGGCCACCAGTGGCAGAGAAGTCCATATTTCAGCCACTAAAGACATCTGAGAAATAAAACGAGGCCTCTCTCACATTGCGGTGCTTTAATTGATACAACTGAGACTTGTAAAGTCATCTTCACGACCAAAAGGATGACCTCCGCCAAGACCGGGCCGGCCGGTGAATGGAGCGCGGTGGGCTGGGCGTGTTGGGAAACCCCAGGGGTTTTCTCAGGCTTGAAATTGGTCCCAGTGTCAGGAGGAATCTGGGTTAAAAGGGGAAAGAGAGAGAAATGCGGTTGGAAGAGAGGCTGATTCCCTGCCCAGCAGAACAAGCCTCCCTGTCCGAGCGGGCTCACAGAGTATTCGACAAGCATATGGTGAATGTCGAACCTCAGCTGACTCTGTTTCTGGGAGAGAACAGAATGCGGGAGTCGTTTTCCAATTCGTTTTGAAGACAGTCTTCTGTCGCACTTACACAACAGACCAATCCAACTGGAGGGGAAGTTGGAAACCGTTGTCAGACCTGAGCTGGGAGCTGTGCGCGGTCCCCACGGTGGGGTAGCCAAGGACCATCCTACCCCGACCAGCCGCTGACTCTGCTGGACAGCAGCGTGACATGTACCTACCCAGTGGGTCCGCAGTGTGAGTTTAAAACATCCATACCCTTCACCACTTTATCTGGCCATGCAGACTAGAACTGTGCGAGCCTAAGATACTTACAAATTCACACCAGGATCTGCAGGATCTCCTGGTCCCCTGGTCTGTGAATATCAGAGCTGGAAAAAATCCAGACAGATCCCTCTTTGATTTCCTCAGGAGAGGAAACTGAGGCCTTAGGAGAAGTAACTTGCTCATGTCGGCTGTTTGCGACCGGTGAAGGGGAGATGGGAACCCACGTGGCTGAGATCTTTGTTCAATGCTCTTTCTACAACGTGAAAGAATCTGTTGTCCTTCTGCTTCTGACTCACAAGACATTCATTTAGCCTACTCAGAGCCAGACACTCTCGAGAGATAGGACAGTGAACTTGTTGTAATTCCAGTCCTCGAAGAACTGTTGCAGCCTTTGGGAGTGACAGAGAAATGATGAGAAATTGCAGTGGAGTATATGGCTGAACTTGTCACGGGCTGGGTCCTGAATAGGCAGAGAATAAGAATGAGGGCAGGAGGAGAAGGTGGCAGCAGAGGATGAGATGGCTGGATAACATCACTGACTCAATGGACATGAGTTTGAGCAAACTCCAGGAAATGGTGAAAGACAGAGAAGCCTGGCGTGCTGCAGCTCATGGGGTCCCAGAGTCGGACATGACTTAGTGACTGAACAACGAAAGGGCTGTGTCAGTTATCACTTCTCATTTCCCAGTTTTTACTCCTTTCTCCACCAGATACTGTGCCTGGAAAATCTTTGACTGTTCGCATGCGGCGCTAGAAATCCCTAAGTGATCCAGGCAAGAGATGAACACATAGTCAGCATCAAACAAGAGACACAGGACAGTAGGCACAGACACGGCCTGTCCTATTTGAGAAAAGACTTGAGCCCAGAAGCCAGCTATAGATCGCTCAGCAAGGCGGATAAATACTGATCATGGCTTTGCGTGTGTTTAGTCACGGAGCGAGCTGCAAAGATATCTGAGAGCAAATTGTACAGATAGGGTTACGCAGTGCGTTGGTGTCCTCCTTTCTTCTCCTCACCTGAGTCCCATGCACTACAAAGTTGTGGGAAATGCAGGGTAGCAGCTGCAGAGGCTCAGAGAGCACACCGTGCAGAGCACGGCGCCCTGAGCAAAACAGATCTTTGCTCTTCATCCCACCGTGGAGCGCACACTTCAGATTATTGATGCCAAGTACTTTCCTTCTGGAATTTTAAACGTCCCCCCACTGAGCAGGAAATCATATACCATCCAGGGTTCTGATGCAAGCGGCATGAGTTTCTGCAGCTTTGCAGGAGACATATGGAAGTGGTGTTACCTCTTTCGTGAGTTGCCAGCCCAAATGCATGGACCATTTCTTCCTTAGAAGGTATGCACTTCTTTTCCAAAGTACATTTTCTTTATGGCAATCATCTTGCAGGGCCTGGTGGCAAGTCAGTAAGTTGGCTACAAGGCTCCCTGTGGGAAAGATGTGGAAGGCCGTTATCCTGGAGAATGTTCCAGATGCAACCCTTTTCTTCTAGATCGGCAATAGATTATGTGTATCCAACTCCCCTGCCCTTGCTGGAATGAGAGGTAAGGGGGCCCTAACTCCTGGTGGAAGACTCTCTTACCCACGTGAGATGTCCTGAAAGTGAGGTGTGAAGAGATGAGGCTGTGAGCACATAGAAAATTTAACCTAAAGAAACAACAGAGATGGGGGCTTCAGTTCTCAGCTGCACTCCAGCGTCCCTGTGGCTTGACTGAAGCTCCATCTGACAGCCAGGAATGGGTTTTGATGAGTGTTATTGCCATAAGATTTTTCTAGAGGGGAGGAGGAATTATTGACAGGAGTCTCCACATGACTATAGAACCTCTAGAGGTAGGATCTGAGAAGACACTGCTGCTATTTTGTTCACTGCTACATTCCCAGAAAGAAGAGCAGCCGCATCCAGGAGACACACGGTCCAAAATGAGGGAAACCTCTTCCTCGTTGCCCTAACGACCGCATCT
The DNA here is from genome assembly GCF_042477335.2 of Ovis canadensis. NCBI lineage: Eukaryota > Metazoa > Chordata > Mammalia > Artiodactyla > Bovidae > Ovis > Ovis canadensis. The sequence continues at coordinate 22,874,598 of NC_091262.1, forward strand.
CCCTCAAGCATATAGGAGCTACAAGGGAAAGAAGCCAATAGATGGAACACAGAATAAGAATCGGGCCATGATATGATGTTCACCACAAGCCAGTCTCCTTTTTAAGCATCTTTATTTAACCTCACATGAACAGTATGAGGCAGGTACTGTTATTAGTTCAATTTTGCCGAGGAGAAAACTAAAGCAAAGAGAAGTGAATAAGCTGCCAAGAACACACAGCTCATTGTTGACAGGTCTTGCATTATGACCTACCAGTCTACTACATGGCATTAATACATTCTTTTCTTAAAACTGACAGGCTCTCTGTGGACAGAAAGGGGTCCAGACCTTCTAGAGAAATTCTAGTGGGAAACAGATGACCACAGCGCTTTCCCCAACATGAAGAACAATGGGTCTTGATGACTCCCTGAACTCTTCTTTATACATACCTTCAATTCCTTGGATGATGGTTGGGGGAGATTTCTCGACCTCTCTCTCTCCCTCCTCCTTACTTCTGGACTCTCACACCACTATAATAAACACTATAGTATACTTCAAGGTAAAGACGACGGACTTATTAGAAGCATCCACTCCCATTAATGGACAATATAAGGAATTTTTTCAAGGAAAAACTACAAGAATAGGAAAAACAGAAGTTGTCACACTAACATCAACATTTTCAAAAATGTAAGGCAAAGGGGAAAACAAGCTGACACAGGAAAACAGAATTCTAACCTCGCACTGGAAAATCGGACTACTGACCCAGATCATCCAGGCATCCCAAGAGGCTCAAGAATTGGTGCTATCACATAACTCTAGACAGAGTCGTGAATAAGAGATGCTAATAAAAAGTGAGAGAAATAAAAATGTGTTTTTCAAAACTCTCAGATTCCCAAATCATTATTTCTTCTCCTCCACCATGGTAGAAGATGAGAGTGAAAGGGAAAGTCGCTCAGTTGTGTCCAACTCTTTGCGACCTCATGGACTATACAGTCCATGGAATTCTTCAGGCCAGAATACTGGAGTGGGTAGCCATTCTCTTCTCTAGCGGATCTTCCCAACCCAAGGATTGAATCCAGGTCTCCCTCATTGCAGGTGGATTCTTTACCAGCTGAGCCACAAGGGAAGCCCAAGAATACTGGGGTGGGTAGCCAATCCCTTCTCCAGGGGATCTTCCCAACCCAGGAATCAAACCCGGGTCTCCTGCATTGCAGGCAGATTCTTTACCAACTGAACTATGAGGGAAGCCCAGAAGATAAGAACTCCAATCTTTTTTTCAGTATCCGTTTACTTATTTTTCTTGCCTAGAAAGTCCCATGGACAGAGGAGCCTGGTGAACTATAGTCCATGGGATCACAAAGAGTTGGGTACAGCTGAGTGACTGAAAAAGTGCATTTATTTATTTAGCAGCATCAGGTCAGCACGTGGAATAAGTAGCTGTGGTACGCAGGCTTTCTATTTGCAGTGTGAGAGCTTAATTGCCCTGCCTGTGGGATCTTATTTCCCCAACCAGGGCTCAAACCCACGTCCTCTGCATTGGAAGGTGGATTCTTAACCATGAACCACCAGGGACATCTGGAGAACACCAGTCTTTGAAGAAAGCAAAAAACAGTCTTTGAGCTGGGAGAATACGAGATATATCTGAGGGTGGGTATCACACGCAAGCCAGGCGGGTTCCAACACTGTCTGCTGGGGAGCCCCCAGCCCCTCAAGCCCCACGGCTCCAGAATGCAGGCAGTTTGACTTTCAGGCAAGAGGTTAAAAGACCTTTTCCACAGGTTACTACCTTCTCCCCAAAGGAAAGACTGAAAGACGCTAATATTGGAGATTCGTAACCAAACGGCCAAGATACAGCACACCACAGTCCAGCTCCCAGGTGGCAAGCTCAGCCAGCTTTTAAAATTCCTTTCTCTCTAACACAAGAAGGCACAGGGAAATGGTGACACCAGGAAGGCCTATCACATGAAAGACAGGAACGAAACACAAAAAAGGAAAGAGCAACCTGGAGGGCAGAAAAGAGCAAATAACCCCTCAAAAATAGGAGGGATGATGCAATTAGAAGCGAGTTTTTTGAAAGTTAGGAGCAAAATAAAATGAAATCCTGCCAGATATTACTTTTTTTTTTTAGTGGAACATTTAGAAAACTAACAAAGGAAAACTATTAGAAATTAAAAGTATAATAGCAGAAATAAAAACATTAAAATAGAATGGTTAGGAGTTAAAGCTGACAAAATCTAAAAGAATAAAGCAGAGGGACAAAAGGAAAATATGTGAACAAGATCTACCTATAACCTTTCATATCTCAGTTCAGAAGTTCCAGGATAAGCAAGCAGAGAAATGGGAAGGAAGGAAATTATCAAAGAAGTAATTCAAGAGTTTTTTTTTTTTCCCCAGCGCTGAAGGATATAGATTTCCAGATGGAAAGATCACACTGAAAGTCAAATATAATGGATGAAAGATCCACACAGGCACATCACTGTGAAAGTTCAGAATTCTAGTGACACAGATAAGATCCTACCACCTGTCGATGGGAGACAGTTGGGCATAAAGATCCAACCAGTCCATCCGAAAGGAAATCAACCCCGAACATTCACTGGAAGGACTAATGCTGAAGCTGAAGCTCCAATACTTTGGCCACCTGATGAGAAAAACCTACTCATTGAAAGACCTCAATGCTGGGAAGATTGAAGGCAGGAGGAGAAGGAGACGACAGAGAATGAGATGGTTGGATGGTATCACTGACTCAATGGACTTGAGCTTGAGCAAACTCTGGGAATAGCGAAGGACAGGGAAGCCTGATGTGCTGTAGTCCATGGGGTCACAAAGTACTGGACATGAGTTAGCAACCGAACAACACAGAATCAGGAATCAGAGGGCTTTGAGCTTCCTAATAGTAATACTAGAAATTAGAAGTCAATAGAATAATGTCTTCAGCAATGGAGTAAGGGAAAAAATGACATCCTAAAATGCTATTTCTAGCAAAACTAACAAACATGAAAATGAACGCAAACATTTTCAGACATACTGTGTCACAAAAAAAAACAAATAAATAAATTTCTCTCCTACAGTCTGTCTGAGGAAGTTACTAAAGGATGTGCACCACAAAAACAAGGGAATAAACCAAGGAAGAGGAAGGTGTAGGAGAGAGAAAACAAGGTCTAATATAGGAGAGCAAAAAGAAGCTCCAAGGCCACAATTAAATGGTTGCAGAATGGCACCTGAGCCCTTGGTGAAGATGGCCCCAGACCCGACAAAGCAGCTCTAAGCAAGATGAAGGCAGCTCCAGGAGGAAGGAAAAAATTAATAGAATACATGCTATACCGTATATTGGCATCTTTACAAGTCTCCATGTTTTTCCTACCAGTCAGATTCTGACCCTAAAACTCTCCTATGTGGATCTACCACTGGTCAGCAAGCAGTGCTTTGAAATGAGAGAGACCCGAGTTCAAACCCTGTCTCTGCATTCGGATCTGCACTTCGCAGAGACAAGTAGCTTCTTGCAAATGATGGAGACAATAATCTGGGTTCACAGACAACTTTGCCTAAAAACACAAGGTACATTTTATTTTCTGAAGCAAGAAAAGCACTGGATGATTTTCACTGACCATATGGAAATCATGAGATAAGTGTGTATTTGTGGGCAGGAAAGATTAATAGGAGGAGGTTGCTAGATCAAGGGCCCCAATAGTTAAGACAGTAACGATTCAGTTTTAAACTGGGGCTAGAAAGGTAACTGTCTACTTGAGGGCAGGGGAGGCTGAGCCTAGGAGGGCTCCAATAGTGGTATATATCAAATAAGAGAAGTTCTTATCCTTGTGATGTCAGACAGCTGTTTGCCATTTCCCCCGAAAGCAGCGGGAAATTGGCTTAAACTGCAAAGATCTGAGCTAGACATAAGGAAAAAATTCCTGACAGTAGGGGTTGTTAAACAATGGAACAAGTTAGCAATAACAATTGTGGAAAATGGGTTTCCCAGGGCTCTTTAGACATTGCACCCCATTTGTCTGGAAGGTTTTGATATGACCTTGCTTATTGGCGACCTTCGAGGATCCTTTCCAGTTCTCTGGTTCTTAATTAGTTCAGCATGCTTTTACATTAATAGCATAATCCTGATCACAACTGATTAAAAGACAAAAATCAATTTCCCACTCAACTCTCCCAAACAAGAAGGTGTTTTGCTCCCCAGTATACAAGAACTGGGACGGTCTGCACATTTTCATTCGTATGTTTTTAATTTCCTTAGGGAAGTTTTAAAACAGAGATTTCCATAAACCAAAGTTTAGCCCAAGAATACATTGAATTATAAACTGGTGGAAATGCTGAATAGAGATGTATAATGGAAATGTTAACAAGGCTTTAGCCGTGATGGCAATAGCATGTCACTACAATGCAAGGAAATCATGTTAAAGTAACTGCTATTGTAGATAAGGGGGTGCCGCTCTTAATAATGGATTTTTCATGCATTACTTCTACGCTTTTAACATTTTTCCATCATGAATAGTGACCTTGGAATAATGCTAAGAACCATATTTTGTATTTAACCTAAATACCAAATTTAAAGACTCAAATAGATAATACAAAGGACTTGATTCCATGCTGCTGAAGATTGTGCAAGGTCATAGAAAGCATCTACAAACTCATATGTAATGGAAATAAACCTTTATTATTGAAAATATGCAATGCATAACTACTGTCTTCCAACAAAGCCAGTGATATTTCATGGAAAGGAAAAAAAAGAAACTGAACTGATAAGTAGATATCATTTTGGTACAAAGACAGATGGAAGGAGCTTCACCAATCCCTCCAATAATTTCTACAATCCCTCTAAAATCACCCTAAAAATGTTTAAAACAAATATGGTATATTTGCAACCACAGCTTCCAGTGAATTCCGTTAATGCTTCTTCCAACCAAATTCCTAAGACCTTCCTCCACCTAAATTCTAGAACTCCAGTGTGTATCAAGGAAAACAACAAAAAAAAATAAATTGTGTATGCATTTATTCTGGTCCTAGGAAAAACTAAGATGGATTCATTTAAAATTTGTTGACTTAAACCACTTCCCTTAACTCACTCAGCCCTCCTGTCCTCCAGCATCTCAGCCCTCCTCTGTGATTGGCATACTCACGTCACCTCCGTTTTTCTTGGTCTGTCCCTGCCCTGATTTTGCTCACCCCACTTCATGTTCTTGTCTCTTTCTCTTGGGATCAGGATGCCAAACAGCCGTCCTGATAAATTCGTCGATCTGGTGGGAGACAGGTAGGTAAGGAGAGGGACACATGCTGTGAACCAGACTGCCTGATGTTAAATACCAACAGCTCCACCTCGATCTGTGAGCCTTTGGACAGTATATTTCACCTCTTCATGCTTGCTTGGCCTCCACTATAAGATGGAGATGTTAGCAATACCTCTCTCTTAAGGTTACTGGAGGATTAAATGAGTTAATACACATAAGCAATGTTAACTAGAGAAGGAAGTGGCAACCCACTCCAGTATTCTTGCCTGGAGAATTCCAAGGACAGAGGAGCCTGGTAGGCTACAGTCCATGGGGTCACAAAGAGTCAGACATGACTATGTGACTAACTTTCAATGTTAATGCACAGAAAGCGAAGAGGAATTAAAGAGCCTCTTGATGAAAGTGAAAGAGGAGAGTGGAAAAGGTGGCTTAAAACTCAGCATTCAAAATACTAAGATCATGGCATCTGGTCCCATCACTTCATGGCAAATAGATGGGGAAACAATGGAAACAGTGAAAGACTTTATTTTCTTGGGCTTCAGAAATCACTGTGGATGGTGACTGCAGCCATGGACACTTGCTCCTAGGAAAACACTTGCTTCTAGGAAGAAAAGCTATGGCAAACCTAGACAGCATATTAAAAAGCAGAGACGTCAGTTTGCCAAAAAGGTCTGTATGCTATGGTTTTTCCAGTAGTCAAGTACAGGTGTGAGAGTTGGGCCATAGAGAAGGCTGAGCGCCGAAGAATTGACGCTTTCAAACTGTGGTGCTGGAGAAGACTCTTGAGAGTCCCTTGGACTGCAAGGGGATCCAACCAGTCCATCCTAAAGGAAATCAGTCCTGAATATTCATTGGAAGGACTGATGCTGAAGTTGAAGCTCCAATACTTTGACCACCTAATCTGAAGAGCCAACACATTGGAAAAGACCCTGAGGCTGGGAAAGATCGAGGGCAAGAGGTCAAGAAGATGACAGAGCATGAGATGGTTGGATGGCATCATCAACTCAATGGACTTGAGTTTGAGCAAACTGGGAGATAGTTAGGGATGCTTGCTTCAGTCCTGGGGTCGCAAAGTGTCAGACAGGACTAAGCAACTGGACAACCACAGAGGAGTCCAACCCAGGGCTCTGTGACAACCTGGAGGGGTGGGACATGAGGAGAGGGAGGGTGATCCAAGAGGGAGGCGGCTTATGGCTGATTCATGCTGATTTACGGCAGAAACCAGCACAGCATTGTAAAGCAACTATCCTCCAATTAAAAATAAAATTTAAAAAATAACGCCAGTTTTCCCCTTGCTAATTACATAAGTTCATTGTCTGAAAGTCTGAAGTTATAGAAATGCATAATGAAAATAAAAATTACCTATAGTTCTACAAAAGTAAAGAAGATACTAACTGCATCTGTTGAACAGTAAGGACTAGGCCTTTTCCAATTTAATCCTCACCACAATCCTCTGAGCTAAAGATGCTTATTCATGTTTTTAGGTGAGAGGCCCACAGAGTTGATGAACTGTAGACCTTGGATTAGAAAGTGCATCTGCCTGTTTCAAAGCTGGTACCCTTGACTCTTAGCTTCTCTAACCTCCTACAGAGCTTATATACGTGTTCAGCCTGTCATGTTTCTTCAATGTAACCAAATTAAGGTTGTACAGTATTGCAGTCCAAAATGTCAACTATTTAAGGAAAGAAAGCAGCCAACAAAAGGAAGATTTTTATTAAGCTGGTTTAAGAACTTGTTTCTCTGATTCTCCTCTTCTCCCACGAGTGAGTACTCAACAGTGCATCATCTAGAAGTATACCCACTCTCTTTCTGATTTATCTTACCCTGGGTCTCAGTGGGTTTCTTATTTATGTAAGCTTTATTTCAAAACCTGCTTGTGGAAGCTGCAGGCTAAGTGCTCACTTTATACCCAGTCCACTCTCCCTTCCCAAAGCCACTTTCTTCTGCAGTATTTTTGTGTCTACATGCCACACACGAGCTTGGAAACCCAGCAAGACATAAATCAACTCCATGCCCACCATCAGGTGTGGGCAAGCTTCCTGGTTTCTTCATTTTTAAAAACAGGTAAAATTCACGAGATCTGGAAATGAAATGAAATAGTGTGTACAAAGTCCCAAGCATGTCAAGCATCCTCTGTAACAGCTATTGATGATATTAGTCGTGGTGAGGTTTTGATGATTTATTCTAAAAACAGAAATGTTACTTTAGTGGGACCAGAAGACTCATACTTTCTTCCCTGGACAAGACTAGGGAAACCTACTGACTTCTTACCCTTTGTGTATCTTTTTATCAGTCTCTAGGCTCAGACAGTAAAGCGTCTGCCTGCAATACAGGAGACCTGGGTTCGATCCCTGGGTCAGGAAGATTCCCTGGAAAAGGAAGCTCCAGTGCTCTTGCCTGGAAAATCCCATGGATGGAGGAGCCTGATAGGCTACAGTCCATGCGGTTGCAAAGAGTTGGACACGATGGAAGGACTTCACTTTCACTTTCATACTGGTGGCATACAACCTTTTTTAGATTTGAACACTCACTTTTAACACACACACAAAACTCACTGGTGTCTCACAGAATGATAGCTGGTAATTAAGAAAATAACTCTCATCGGACCTGTTTCCCATACATTGGGAATCTGTCTTCCAGCTTCTCATGGCCCTCTGTTCAGAAATGCTCTCTCCAAACACAATATGAAAAAATGGGTCTTTACTCATCGAATAGAATCACATTCCTACCTCCAGTTCTGCCTCCTGTTGAGAGAATTACGGGGTCAGCTGGAATGGACAGTTGGCTATTCTCGAACTTTCCTGTTCCCTTTACAGAAGATGTCTTAGTTTACGCTCACAGATGGTCCACCATGTCCATTGTTCATGAACTTTTTTAACAGTTTAATACTCTGAAAACAACCTTATTTCTCTTTATTTTAAGTTCCTGGCAGAGCATGTGGGAAAGGAAAGATTTCACTTGACCCTTTGTACTCACAACACAGACAATAAATAAACACCTACTAATTTGGTTCTTGATGTTGAAATTTAAAGTAGACATTTGCAGTCTCCAAACACATCCAGCACTTTCCCAACTCTGACTTTTCTCTATCTAGAGGGGCTTCTCTTTATGTTCAAACTCAGTCAACGCTTCTAGGAGCCAATATTGCTCCAACATCAGCTCATTTAGAAAATGTCCCTCCCCTGAATCCTGATGGCTTGCCCTCAGACCAGACTAGGATTTTCTGTCCCTAGTCAAGCACATGATACATCTGTGCAATCGTGTGAAGCCAGCCTGCCAGATTACACCCAAAATATGGCAAGACATCCCACCATCTTCCTTTTTCTCCATGCTGTCCACACTCTCGCCCCTAGTTTTCTGTGCCTTGCTAAAATCATTGCATTACACTTATAGTGCGGATCTCTGAGTCTAGGTCTCCTTTTTCTCTGCATTTCCACTTCCCTGTGTGACAGTAGATACTCAGTTCTGGAGAACAGGAGGATGGATGATATGTTTTCCAGCACCACTTTCTTTCTCTCCTTGCCACCTCCAAACATTTCTCTGTGTCTCCATTTTCCTTCTGACAATATTTGTCATTTTGCTTACAGCAAAGAAACTCAGGGTGTCTCAGCACCCCACACTCACACACATTCTCATCAAAACCAAACACAAAGTAAGTGCAAAAGTAACCAGGGCACAGATTTCCCGTTACATCTGCTTTCTGATCATATTTCCATTCTAAACATGTTTTCCATTGTTTCCCCACCACCACCCCCGGCTCACTTATGTTACTAGAATTACAAAGTGAAGATTATAGATACAAAGTCCTGTACCTGTAAGTTCATATGAGATTAGGATGCTAAACAGTGGGTCCAACTGATTTGTCTTAACCCACAGGACTGAAATGATTAACATAGGATACACTGCTGCTGCTCAGTCGCTTCAGTCGTGTCCGACTCTGTGCGACCCCATAGACGGCAGCCCACCAGGCTCCCCCGTCCCTGGGATTCTCCAGGCAAGAACACTGGAGTGGGTTGCCATTTCCTTCTCCAATGCATGAAAGTGAAAAGTGAAAGTGAAGTCGCTCAGTCATGTCCAACCCTTAGCGACCCATGGACTGCAGCCTACCAGGCTCCTCCATCCATGTGATTTTCCAGGCAAGAGTACTGGAGTGGGGTGCCATTGCCTTCTCTGAACATAGGATATAGATATCAATTAGCACCAGATAAAGATATGGATATGGTCATGGACATAGGTACAGATCCCAGCCAATTATATATCCTTGTTTGTTGCCTAATGCATCGCACAATTCGCAAACCACTTTAGGATTAATCAACAAACACCATCAAACCCAGGTATTACTTTTTACCTAATTGCCTCCCTCTTTCTCAGAGGCCTCCACTCCATAGCATCAGACTGTGCTTTGACCAGAAGGAAGGGGTCAAGGTGCAAAGCGACTGCCGTGTTAATGTGGGTGTCGCATAAATGCATTAGCTTGGTGGACCAAACAAGGGAAAATATTTTGATGAACAAATGGCATTTAGAAATGTTAGTGCATTTAAAACATTTTCCCAGCGTGGTTACATTAGCGGACCTACACAATCCAGGGCATTGAGGCAGCGCTTCAAGGGGATTGTGAGCTTAAAAAGTTACCCTTGTTCTGACACCTATTAATAACCACCTTTGGAGAATAATAAAGCCGAGCGAAAACAGAATTGTTAGTCTCTGGGCCTGAAAATATTCCATAACTGTGACTCACACAGAAAAAGAAATCTGTATGGCATATGTTTATTCTCTGCTGAATAAGAGGCTTTTGGCATAAAGAAACCTATTGCACATAATTCTAGGTGCCAGTGGTACTCGGGACCTTTCCCTGACACCTCCTACTTGAGGAGCAGATAGGCTGCAAGCACACGACATTCACTAGCCAGAGAATTCAGGACGTTTAAGCTCGTATCAGCTTTGGAGGTATTTTCACTCTCTGGGCTAAAGAAAAACCGCAACGTATGGAAAAGGAAAACTTTTCTCATCTTAAACCTTTGATTCAGTTGCCTCTTGCAGCAAGTTCTGGAAACGCCTCCATTGTCATTGATGGCTTACATTTTTCACTGGAGGAATAAGACGATTGTTGGGGAGGATCGGGCTCTCAGGGTGCGTTGATATTTAGGGTTGTACAATCAAATGTCAAATGCCAGCTTGTTTGACAGAGCTATGTCTACAGGAGCATGCTCCATGATGAGAAGAAGCTTTTAATTTAATTATTTGTCCATTTCCACTGGTATCGTTCACTTGGGCACCCTAAAATCTCCTGCCAAGCTTAAACATCACTGGAAAGCTCTTTATTTATCCCCAAAGTAGAGCATTCCAAATGCAGAAGACCACCAAAAAGATTAAAGATCCTGTGCCATTTTCTTAATCAACTCCTAAAACACCAAATTGGAGATCTCAGATCTTAAGCATCTGCCCTCGACATATAGAGCTTCTTTGACGGACTCCAGATTCTAACCAGGGGCCCTTGTGCTTATCTCTGGGCAGCTGTTGTAAAGTTCAGACCAACAGAGAGATTCCCTCTGGCCAAACCAGTAGGGGCTATGATAAGCTAGCTGGAGTTTTAAGTCTTTCAAAAAAGATTTAAAAGGGATTATAGAGAAGACAAAACCTCAGTGTAAGTTCAGCTCTGAGACCAACGTCAGCCCACAGACAGAAGCTCAGTCTGGCAAGACAGAGCCAATTGTAGAGGAATACTCACATCTGGGGTACATCGCCTAGAGGATATGGATCCTGCCTGAGCCGTGTGTGTGGGGCGGGGTGGGGGGTGCGGGGGACCAGGCAATGGGGTAGTTACTTTAGTTTTCAAGACCTGACAAGAGTTCTTTTCTATTACAGATAAATAAACTAAATACAGAATTATAAGCTGATAGAAGTTCAGGATTGGAAAGGATCTTAGAGGTTGTACTGTTCAATTTCCTACTTCTTTGGATGATCAGATCCCCACTCTCATATCTGCCTCAGTGATGCTTTTGAACTGTGGTGCTGGAGAAGACTCTTTGGACTGCAAGGAGATCCAACCAGTCCATCCTAAAGGAGATCAGTCCTGGGTGTTCTTTGGATAGATTTATGCTAAAGGTGAAACTCCAGTACTTGCGCCACCTCATGTGAAGAGTTGACTCACTGGAAAAGACTCTGATGCTGGGAGGGATTGGGGGCAGGAGGAAAAGGGGACGACAGATGATGAGATGGCTGGACGGCATCACTGACTCGATGGATGTGAGTCTGAGTGAGCTCCGGGAGTTGGTGATGGACAGGGAGGCCTGGCGTGCTGCAATTCATGGGGACACGACTGAGCGGCTGAACTGAACTGAACATCACCTTCAGCGTCAGGACCACTATTAGAGCATTAATTAAATGGTGCCTGTGCTCAGCCCTCCTTAAGCATTGTTCCACTCACGTGCTCATCAATTCTGCAACTTGTTATTATTTACCCATTTCACACATGAAAAAACTGAGAAATTCATTTGCCAAATCAAGAGGAGCTGGAATTCGAATGTGGATAATTCTGTCGTTTCCCCAATGGGTCACCCAGTGTCAATTTGAATACAACAAGGAGCTCAGTACTGCCCAGAGCAGTCAATTCTATTTTAACACAGTTCCCATGTGCCTCAATGAAATAAGCTGAAATTCTGTCCTTTAATTGGAATACTGCCTGGTAAGTTCCTGAAGAACAGGTCTAACCCTTCATACGGAAACCCTAGAACCATTAGAAGACATTACTTATGTCTCTCTATTTAAATCCTCTTCCTTCCAGCTTCCCTGGTGGCTGAGATGGTAACAAATTTGTCTGCAATGTGGGAGGCCTGGGTTTGACCCCTGGGTCAGGAAGATCCCCTGGAGGAGGGAATGGCTACCCACTCCAGTAATCTTGCCTGGAGAATTACATGGACAGAGGAGCCTGGCAGGCTTCATACAGATTTGGGGGTTGCAAAGAGTCAGACAGGACTGAGCGACTAACACTTTCACTTTTTTTCACTTCCTTCAAGCTAAATTCCTCTTCTTTTTCTCCCTTCTTTAACAGCTTCTTGTAACTAATGATGTGAGATTCTGGCCTCAAAATCCAAGCTTCTCTAGAGCAGGAGTCATTTCCTACTCATCCCATTTCCTCAAAACCTAACACTGTGCCTGTCCTTAAATGAGTTGTCTATAAAAGTTAAGAGATACAGGATGTGATCAATACAGCAATCAATAGTAGGTTTTCAAAAGGTATTAAACACCTCTTTTAAATTGTGGCAACTCTTCACAATTCTTTATAGAGAATGGAGCCAAAGGAAAATGGAATCTCCATGTGTGACATGGCCTTTAATTTGGATGAGACTAGCATGTTCTTTCTAGGAAATGCTGTTGCATATTAGTCACTCAGTCATGTCCAACTCTTTCCAGCCCCATGGAGGGTAGTCCGCCAGGCTCCTCTGTCCATGGAATTCTCCAGGCAAGAATACTGGAGTGCGTTGCCATTTCCTTCTCCAAGGGATTTTCCCTACCAGGGGTCAAACCCGGACCTCCCACATTGCCTGCAGAGTCTTTACAGTCTCAGCTGTATTATTCTTAATGCAGCACGGGATGGTGTTAGGATTTTGAGTGTCTGGTTACAGTACTGACTCGTGCCAAAGTTAGGAGCAGTAAAGCTCTGGGTCATTTTGTATGGGCTTTCATACCCCCTCCTATGCCGCAACAGTAGCTCCGAGACCTAAGGGCAGGACTTCATCCCTAATAATACCTACACTAAGCCCATGCATGCTCTTGACTACTAAGATCCTGCAGTTTATCATGGAAAAGAGTCATTTCCCTTTCCGCCTTTGTTTTATCCTGAATTGGTGAAACCAGACATCCGTGATCTTACTCCTACCACGGAAGAAAGGTCTTTCACAGCTGGTTTTCCTTTTAAGCCATCTTTCCCCACCAAAACAAACAAACAAACAAACAAACCCTCTTGACTCCTCGTCAGCTGATGCTCCTGCCTCTTCATCTAGAGTTAATGCTGATCCTTGAAAAGAGATTTTTATGAAGCATCATACTCATGATCTAAGGATCAGGTAACTCTATTTCATCCAGTTCTGATCTCCTGGTCTTTGGGCTAATACCTTGGTTCTCCAGCCCCTGGGTTGGTAATTAATTTAGTCCATTAGTTGCATGAAGACATGTAAGTTTAATCAAATTATATATGTGCAGGAACAAACAAATGCTTAAAGTTATCAGTTGGACTTACAAGTTTGTTTCACACTCTTGGCAAGTTGGAGAGTTTATCTCCAGAATGATTCCATCTTACAGTGAGACTGAGAAATGGAGTATTTCCCACCATATCAATAAATAAGGAGATCACAGCCATCAGCAATTCTAGCCCTTCAAATGTGAATTTCTGAGCCCCAAGGGCACCCAGGAAGAACAATTCCTCCTATCCGGCAGCCGTCTATCACTCCCCATGGTGAACCCTGAGGAAGGAGCTGGGAAAGGCAGATACGCAAAAATGCAGGATACTGGACACAGACAGCTGAGATGCATATGAAAGGAATGATTTCCATGAGCCCAGACTCTTGCATCTTCCCGTACATCCGTTCAGTTCAGTCACTCAGCCGTGTCTGACTTTTTGTGACTGCGTGGTCTGCAGCACATCAGGCTTCCTTGTCCATCACCAACTCCCAGAGCCTAATCAAACTCATGTCCATCAGTTTGGTGATGCCATCCAACCACCTCATCCTCTGTTGTCCTCTTCTCCTACTGTCAATCTTCCCCAGCAACAGGGTCTTTCCTAAGGAGTTGGTTCTCTGCATAGGCGGCCAAAGTACTGGAGTTTCAGCTTCAGCATCAGTCCTGCCAATGAATATTCAGGACTGATTTCCTTTAGGATTGACAGGCTTGATCTTCTTGTAAACCAAGGGACTCTCAAGAGTCTTCTCCAAAATCACAGTTCAAAAGCATCAATTATTTGGCACATAGCTTTCTTTATAGTCCAACTCTCACATCCATACATGACTACTGGAAAAAGCATAGCTTTGACTAGATGGACCTTTGTTAGCAAAGTAACATCTCTGCTTTTTAGTATGCTGTTTAGGGCTGGAGGAAGCACAAGATGGAATCTAGATTGCCAGGAGAAATATCAATAACCTCAGATATGCAGATGACACCACCCTTATGGCAGAAGGTGAAGAAGAACTAAAGAGCCTCTTGATGAAAGTGAAAGTGGAGAGTGAAAAATTTGGCTTAAAGCTCAACATTCAGAAAATGAAGATCATGGCATCTGGTCCCATCACTTCGTGGCAAATAGATGGGAAAACAGTGGAAACAGTGGCTGCCTTTGTTTTTCTGGGCTCCAAAATCACTGCAGATGGTGATTGCAGCCCTGAAATTAAAAGATGCTTACTCCTTGGAAGGAAAGTTATGACCAACCTAGACAGCATATTCAAAAGCAGAGACATTACTTTGCCAACAAAGGTCCGTCTAGTCAAGGCTATGGTTTTTCCAGTGGTTATATATGGATGTGAAAGTTAGACTGTGAAGAAAGCTGAGCGCCAAAGAATTGATGCTTTTAAACTGTGATGTTGGAGAAGACTCTTGAGTATCCCTTGGACTGCAAGGAGATCCAACCAGTTCATCCTAAACGAGATCAGTCCTCGTTGTTCATTGGAAAGATTGATGTTGAAGCTGAAACTCCAATACTTTGGCCACCTGATGCGAAGAGCTGACTCATTTGAAAAGATCTTGATGCTGGGAAACATTGAGGGCAGGAGGAGAAGGGGAAGATAGAAGATGAGATGGTTGGATGGCATCACCGACTCGATGGACATGGGTTTGGGTGGACTCTGAGAGTTGGTGATGGACAGGGAGGCCTGGCATGCTATGGTTCATGGTGTCACAAAGAGTCAGACATGACTGAATTGAACTGAACTAGGTTGGTCATAGCTTTTCTTCCAAGAAACAAGCATCTTTTAATTTCATGGCTGCAGTCAACATCTGCAGTGATTTTAGAGCCCCACAAAATAAAGTCAGCCACTGTTTCCATTGTTTCCCCATCTATTTGCCATGAAGTGATGGGACCAGATGCCATCCATGATCTTCGTTTTTTGAATGCTGAGTTTTAAGCCAGCTTTTTCACTCTCCTCTTTCATTTTCATCAAGAATCTCTTTAGTTCTTCTTCACTTTCTGCCATTAGGGTGGTGTCATCTGCATATCTGAGGTTATTGATTTTTCTCCGGGCAATCTTGATTCCAGCTTGTGCTTCCTCCAGCCTAGCATTTCTCATGATGTACTCTGCATATAAGTTAAATAAGCAGGGTGACAATATACAGCCTTGATGTCCTCCTTTCCCTATTTGGAACCAGTCTGTTGTTCTATGTCCAGTTCTAACTGTTGCTTCCTGACCTGCATACAGATTTCTCAGGAGGCAGGTAATGTGCTCTAGTATTCCCATCACTTTAAGAATTTTCTGCTTTGTTGTGATCCACACAGTCAAAGGCTTTGGCATAGTCAATAAAGCAGAAGTAGATGTTTTTCTGGAACTCTCTTGCATTTTCCATGATCCAGCAGATGTTGGCAATTTGATCGCTGGTTCCTCTGCCTTTTCTAAAATCAGCTTGAACATCTGGAAGTTCAAGGTTCATGTATTGCTGAATCCTGGCTTGGAGAATTTTGAGCATTACTTTACTAGCATGTGAGACGAGTGTAATTGTGCAGTAGTTTGAGCATTCTTTGGCGTTGCCTTTCTTTGGGATTGGAATGAAAACTGACCTTTTCCAGTCCTGTGGCCACTGCCGAATTTTCCAAATTTGCTGGCATATTGAGTGCAGCACTTTCACAGCATCGTCTTAGGATTTGAAATAGCTCAACTGGAATTCCATCACCACCCCTAGCTTTGTTCCTAGTGATGCTTCCTGAGGCCCACATGACTTCACATTCCAGGATGCCTGGCTCTAAGTGAGAGATCACACCATCATGGCCACCTGGGTAACTAAGATCTTTTTTGATCTGTGTATTCTTGCCACCTCCTCTTAATCTCTTCTGCTTCTGTTTGGTCCATACTGTTTCTGTCCTTTATTGTGCCCATCTTTGCATGAAATGTTCCCTTAGTATCTCTAATTTTCTTGAAGTGAGCTCTAGTCTTTCCCATTCTGTTGTTTTCCTGTTTCTTTGCATTGATCCCATACATAGAAGAGTGTTAAATTCCTTAACTTGAGACATCTGGTTTTTCTTAATTAACAATAATCTTTTGATGTTGGGACTACCGGCCCTTTGTGGCAAACAAATCTGACTTCTCCCCCACGTCTCTCATGTCCTTGGAGCAGTTTTCTCAGGCTCACTCTCCATGCTGTCTCCCAGGCTTGAAGTCCTAAAAACTCCCAGCAAATAATAATTCTCAACTTTTCGGCTGTGACTAATTTTTAAATCAGCACTACTATTTCAACCTGTGGCAAGAGAAGGAACACAGGAAGTCCACGCTTGCTGTTGGATGCTGCCTCCCAGAAGATGCACGAGCCATTTCCCATGAGGTCTGTGGTCAGAACTTGAGAAAAGGTCCCCATCTAACAGCAGGGAAAACTTGTGTGTGCCTTAGAAGAAGAAAATGACATCGGACTTGATGGGCCCAGAGTATTCTTTCTGCTGCCACTGTTGTCCTACATTCCCTCTTTCATCTTTTTTTTCTACGATTAATTCTTCCCCAAACCAAGCATGTTGATGAGAACTGTACTGTTCTGATGCATCCTGTTTGCCAAAGCTCTTTTTAAAAATTTTTTTAATTTAAGTATAATATCTTTTATAATGTTTCATGTGTATAGCAAAGTGATTCAGTTATACATATACACAGACATATTAATATTAGTCACTCAGTCATGTCTGACTCTTTGTGACCCCAGATTCTTTTCCATTGGAGGTTATTACTTTGCCATAGTTCTTATCATCACCTCCTGTTAGATTTCTCACTGACAAGCTCAGAAGATCCCATACATCAATCAGGACTCTTGTCACGGGCAACAGAAAATTCTACATACAGAGATTTAAGCAAGGAAGGAAATTTGCTATCTCATGTAACAACATAGCTCAGATGTAGATTTAGTTCTGAAATTCACAGCTCAGATGATGTCATCAAAACTTTTCTTTTCTCCAACTCTTGGGCTCTTTCTATTCCCATATTAGCTTCATTCTTAGGCTCCACCTGTTAGGAGCTTAAGACAGAGACTCACATTATCATATCAAAGTCTTTCTGGGGCAGAGGGAGTTAGTGAGTCCAATTCCTACACAAATCAGTCAAAATCGCTGAGTGGGTTTTTCCTAGTTTCTGCTTAACCAGCCCAAACAGGTGCACATCCCTGAACCCACCACTGTCTCTCATGAGATCTGCCACTTTGATTGGGTAGACGGGTCACGTGATATTTCCTGGGCCTCGATGTGGAATTCTGCAGAGCCACGTGTATGTTAAGTAGGGATAAGACGGATCCTCAAATTGGAACCGTGTGCTGTTTCCTAAATGGGTGAGGAGGTGTTAGCACAGACGTAGCCACTGACTACCCACTGTCACTTACCTTTGTGTAAACCAGCTTCCAACAGCAGAGTTAAACACCTGCCTGGCCTCAACCTCCATCATACCGCCTTTGCCAGCTGACTTACTCCTCCTCCAGCCCCCGGAGTGATCTACTTGCCAGGACCAGATTTCATCTCAGTAGTCGGTTTAATTCGAGATCAAATGGCCAGTTGAGTAATTCTCACCAGCAGAAACTCGCCAGACCTAATCCGTCATAGACAGTGGATTGAAAAGAGCCTCATGTCATACTACTAAAGCCCACTCCAGGGTGAATAGCAATACAGCTTCATGCAACACTCTCAAAAGCAATCAATTCTTCAGCCCCTAATCTCACTACTCTCTGATTTCCATTTCCCCATGTTATTTTATGAGGCTCTGGTGAAAGACTGCCTCAGTTGTCTTTCCGAAGTCCGTGCGTTGCTTCATCTTCCTGACTTGTAACTGTACCCAAGAAGGAAATGAAGTTATTAATCTGGCATGATTTATTCCGAGCAAATCCATCTAGTTTCTAAGACCACCACTTCCTTTTGTCAAGGGCTCACAAACCATCCTCTTAATAATCCATTCTAGAATTTCACTCAGGATTGACATTAAGCTCGTAGGTCTATAGTGTGCACAATCCCCTTTCCCCCTTTTCAAAAGCCAGGGCTGCGCATGTCAGCCTCCTGTCTCTCAGCACCTCCTCCTTTTTTATGAGCGGCAGCTAATGGAGGATTTGCCTAATGTCTCTTAATGAGCCAGGATTAGAAGTCAGCAGACCGTGAGGGTCCAGCCTTTTGCTTCTCCTTTATGATTTTCCCACCCTGTTTTTCCCTGAGATGAGAGCTCTGCTCCAGAACTGCCAAACCCAAGATCTCTCAACAGGAACTGGTCTCTCTGGCCTCTCTCTTTGACGTGCCTCTCCCAGGGCGTCTGCGCAGGGGTTGAGTTGGGGCACTGTGCCCAGGGCAGTCCTAATCTCCGAGGAGAATCGGTCCGTGTCCCTGTCACTGCAGTAGCTGATTAGCATTTCCCCCATTCGTTTATGAATTGACTGTCATGAACTGGTTTCACCTGGAGGCCCTCTGAGCCTGTGAAAGAACTAGGGGTGGCGAGGTTAGGATCACATCTGTGGAAAGGGCAGGTTGGAACTACCTGGTAAGCCCCACCATATAGGCACCCACATTCTCCTGAAAACATACTCTCTCTGAGTCAGTTTAATTCAATGAATTGCCTTCCTTTTAGCTTTCTTTCCATTTTCTTATGTGGATACCTTTACCTTTAAATAGCAGCTCAGGGGACTTTCTTGGTGGTCCAGTAGTTAAGACCTTGCCTTCCAATGTGGCTTCCAGCTCTGGTCAGGGAGCTAAAATCACACATGCCTCATGGCCAAAAAACCAAAATGTAAAACTGAAGCAACAGTGTAACAAATTCAATAGAGACTTTTAAAATGGTCTACATTAAAACAAAAAAAGTAAAATAAATATTAGCCTAATTCCCATTTCACATTTTAAAATCTCAGCTAACTTAGCATAAGCTAACTAGAAAATCCACAATAACCACCATTTAGAGCTCAACTACCCCAAAACTGGGGCTTCTTTGATAGCTCAGTTGGTAAAGAATCAACCTGCAACGAGGGGACCCTGGTTCAATTCCTGGGTCAGGAAGATCCCCCTGGAGAAGGGATAGGCTCCCCTCTCCAGTATTGTTGGGCTTCCCTGGTGGCTCAGCTAGTAAAGAATCTGCCAGCAATGCAGGAGACCTGGATTGGATCCCTGGGTTGGGAAGATCCCTGGAGAAGGGAAAGACTACCCACTCCAGTATTCTGGCCTGGAGAATTCCATGGACTGTGTAGCCCTTGGGGTGGCAAAGAGTCAGACAAGACCGAGCACAACTTTCACTTTCAGTTTTTTTTCACTCCAAAATCAGAGTAGCATTAGAGCTATGTCTGGGCAGAACAGGTATCCAAACTGGTGTCAAGTACTTCATAGGGATAGCTTTGTAATGTCCATGAGCATTTAGAATCAGAGTGATGTAATTAGGTTTTATTTGAGATTTTTCTTTGGATTTAAAAGGAAAGAAGGGGGAAATCAATATATTACCTTGCTATGAAGTAAAACTAAGTGAATCACCTGCCTGTTTCAATTTATCCTTTGAACTGAGGAGAATAATATTCGCTTCTCTGGATGATTATTTTACATCATGCATAGACACTGTGCTAATTTTTAAAGGCTAAATTTAATATTTCCACAAAATAGAGAAACCATTTTTCACTTCTGACTCACAATATAATTGAGTGTAGAAATGACACATAAAAGTTGTAGGTGACCTTTTCTACCAATCTGTACATGTTTAACAGCTCCTTTGCTTTGTGCCCCAGTGTGGATCTCATGAGAAAGAAAAAGTACCTTACAAGAAACAGCACCACCACCAACAAAGCAACAGACCAAATGATAAAAATTCTTCCTCTCTTCATATGGTGGGGGAGGAAGCACAGTTTTTGAAGGAAGGGGGTACAAAAGTTTGAAGGGACCCAGCTTGCCAAAGCACCCTAACAGTGGGTAAACTGAGGCAGGCCATTAACATCTCCAATCTAACCATACATAACATGGGCGTGACAACACGCACTTAATGTACTACTCAGCTGTTGCTGTGACACTATTCTGTAGCAAGCCTTCCCTAATTCCTCATAGCTCACAGCACAGTATTTTATTTCACACTCAGGAGTCTATAAATCGGCTGAGATTCTGCTGGTCTGAGCTGGCCACAGGTAGGCTCAGCTGGACTTCAGACTTGAACAAGATGGAGGTTTGCCGTCTGTGATTTCCTCCTGGAGTACAGGGCACACTGATGTCACGGAAGGGGTCAGAATCTCAAGGGGTGTAAAGTGAAACACGTGTGTTCTCTCATAGGCAGGGCCTACAGGGAACATTGGGACTTCTATGCCCAGTTCATGGACCAAAGCAAGGTTTTTGGCCAAGTCCGATATCAATGGGATGGAGAAGTATATGCCACCCATAGTAAATATGGCAAGGAAGGAGAGCATGAGCAAATGTTTCAATCGGTCCCACTCTACATGGTTCTTATAAGGATGTTCAAATGAGTTAAGGTATATAAAGCACAAGAACATAATAGGCATGCAAAAATGTGGTAGCTATTACTGGCCATCTAATTATGTGATTAAAGGATCTTAAAATTATCAACACATTTTTCAACCCTGATTCCAGTGAGCCCTTACAGACTGGCATGTTAATCACTTGATACTCAGCCATAAAGTGAGGGATCCTTTGCCAGAAGTGTTTTGCCCATTTGGCATCATATATATATCAATACTCAGGATTTGGCCAAGACACAAACAGAAGAATGTGTCTGGAATCGGCATCACTTAGTCACAAGTGGAATCAACTTGTTTCTACTTTTTACACTTATCTGGGCAGATAAGAACAGGCAGCTGCCCTCTTTTTGGTCAGCTGGTGAAACTGTTGCAAGCTCTGTTACTGAGTAAAAGAATCAGTGCAAATTGTTAAGATTTTTGGAGTGTCTGGCAGAGTTGCTAGTAGTTGAGATTCAGGACCTGCTTTTCTTGAGTTGGTGCTTTCAGTTTGCTTTTTAAGTCTCAATGCTGTTTCCTACTTGAGAACAAAGGATTAGTTTGGAAAACATATTTTTATAGTTTAAAAAACTCTCATAAAATATTCTGAGCAGGCAGCCCTGAGATCCTGCCCAGCTCTGGCTCATTTCTCTCACTGAGTTGTAAGTACAACCCTTAATCTCACCATACCTACCTCTTCTCAACCCTTAAGTAAGAGGGCTGGCTTGGAAAACCTTTGCTATCTCTTCCAAATCAAAACTTCTATGGTACTAACCTAATTCCCACTTAAATTGGAAAGAGCCTCGGCAGAGACTTGGCTCAGATGCAGAGATGACATCAGTTGTCAGGGACACCCACAGACAAAATCTCGGTGAAGCATTCGATCTAAGGGGGTTTTGTTGCAACTGAAAACCTGTGCCATTACGGGTATCTTTCCCCTCTTCTCCACCACCAACACTCAGCCTCCCACACTCACTCCCTCTGTGGCCACTGGGTCCAGGCTCACACCTGAACATGGCCGGACCTCCTGACATCACTTCTGCCCCAGTCCAATCTGTTCTCCTCCCGGCATCCAGAGTGCTATCTGTAAAATCAAAATCAGACCACCCTTACTTTGGGGACTCAATGTCCTTTTCTTACTCTTAGAAGAAACTCTCAAGCTCTTCCATGGACTTCCAGGCCCATAGCCGCTGGTCCCTGTGTACCCCTCCCCACGGACTCCTCCTCAGTCCTCTCCCCTCATTCCCTGTGCCCCAGCCACACAGGCGTTCTTTGGGTCCTTGATCAAACCGAACTCACTCCCCACATCCTTTCACCCACCACTCTCTCTGTCTGGACCTTCCCCCAGATTGTGGGTCTCAGCTCTAACATTGCCTTCTCAGAGAACTTTTCTGAACATCCTGTCCAACGTGCGCCCTCTCCGCCTCCAGTGTCTATTTATCATAGTACATTTTTAGATGCTTTATCATTGTGTGAAGTGCTCTTGTTTATTTGCCTGCTTGCTTTTTACCCTACACAGTTGCACAGGCTCTGACTGGTCCCTCTGTGTTCTCAACAGCTAAGATATCGTCTGGAACATAGTCGGGACTCCATAAACATTTTAAATCAGTGGTGGACGTTACAAGGTGAGCTGGTGCACGCTTTGTCTCACCAAGTCAGAGATGGGGAGAACATGTCTCCCAGTGGCCCTTTCAGTGGTTGGGACTGTGTTCTCCCTGGAAGAATAAAGGAAAAGTTGTAAAACCAAGTATCCCTAGCTCATGAGGTGGGTACAGACTCCAGAAAGTTTTGAAAGGAAGCAGTAGGGTCCAAGTAGACTTCACTGAGGTCAACACTCAAATCACTCAAGGTCAGGATGACTTTCTTGACCCAAGAAAGAGGAAGATGCAGGATCAAAAAGGATCAAAGCAGTGAGTATAAAGAGAATCACGAGCTGGCCCTGGGTGTGACCATAGCTTAGACAGAGAGAGAGTATTTCTCTCTCTCAGATTTGAGTTTCATGTCAGTGAAATGGAAATTGTGGCAATGATTGTCACCCACTGGGCTTATTGAAAGAACTAGATCAAATTGATGAGAAAAAGTTCTAGTATGTAATATGCACTCAAGAAGTAATAGTCTCCTTACCTCATTTTCAGAAATCACATCAGTGATGATGCTTTTGGCATAAGCGAACCCCTAACTAAAATGAGTTTGCACAGCATGAGCTTATTTTCCTCACATAACCTGATATTGGAGAAGGTGGTCCAGGGCCCAGCCCCCCAGGTAGATGTGCATGAGGTTCTGTCCACTGTCCCCACACAGGGACAAACCATCGCTCTGGCTTCCATCATCCTATCTCCCAGGGCAACAGCTGAAGGATGCAGGAAAAGGCAGGGAAGGGACTTCTCTCCTCTCTTGCTGTGTCTGTGTGTGTGTCAGAACAGAACCTTAGATGTGTCTTTTCTCCCTTTGATGTCTTCCCTCCCTCCTTCACCTGCTCTGCTCCCTGGAGGCTTATCTTCCTGGACCTGGGTAGCTTCCCTTGGCCTCTGTCTTTCAGCCGCATTTGGCTCCCTCTCCACTGTGTCCCACTTCCAGTGGGCTGCATATCTCAACCAAAGGCCACAGCTCCTGTTGGGTGGCCCTTTCACCCCATGAGAGCCAGACTCTCTGGGTTCTGGAGACCTTTTCGTATACTCCCTTGCAATCTCTGAGTGGTAATGACTCCCCATGACTCAGTCCTACAGTGAGACCCCTTAACCATCCTTTATAAGCTTCCCTTAATCCTTACCCAGCTTGGATCTCTGTAAATAGCACTTTATTAAAATCTTCTTAATTACCCTGTCAGAATGAGTCATCTATTTCCTGCTGGGACCCTGATCTGGACAGGAAGAATCATTTCTCTCAGAAGTTGACCAAGGCTCCCATCCCTCCTCCCACCTACCCCAACTGAAAAAAAAAAAACAAAAACAAAATCTTTTCTCCAGACCTCACTCTAGGATTGGATCACACAATAAAGCCTGGGAAAGCAAGTATCTGACATTTCCCAATAATCACCTTGGGATGAATCACTAATGATGTCTGCCTCAAGGCTACTCCTGGAGAAGGCAATGGCAACCCACTCCAGTACTCTTGCATGGAAAATCCCATGGATGGAGAAGCCTGGTAGGCTGCAGTCCATGGGGTCGCAAAGAGCTGGACACGACTGAAGCGACTTAGCAGCAGCAGCAGCAAGGGTACTCCAGCTCCTTACCAAAAGAAGAAATAATGTCATGGGCAGAGTAGGACAGAAAGGCCCATCAGGTGGCCCTAAGCCCAGTTTCGTGGCAGCCAGCAGGAACTCGTATGGCTCACAATTTGCCAGCAGTCACTGTGGTTATGGCGGTGGTGAGCAGCAAGAAACTATTCCAAAGGAAGACCAGGGAACATGTCAGAAGGCTGCCAGCCACTTGCTGTAGGCTTATGGATGTCCCCTCACACCAACAGCAATAGTGAGAGGAGATGTTAACAGGGGAGAGGGACTTTCAGATCCTCACAAGCAAGCTTTGCTCTTCAAAAGTGAAAGTGAAAGTTGCTCAGTCATGTCCGACTCTTTGCAACCCCAGTCCATGGAATTTTCCAGCCCAGAATACTGGAGTGGGTAGCCATTCCCTTCTCCAGGGGATCTTCCCAACCCAGGGATCGAACCCAAGTCTCCTGCATTGCAGGTGGGTTCTTTACCAGCTGAGCCACCAGGGAAGACCAAGAATACTGGGGTGTAG
The DNA here is from genome assembly GCF_042477335.2 of Ovis canadensis. Classification (NCBI taxonomy): domain Eukaryota; kingdom Metazoa; phylum Chordata; class Mammalia; order Artiodactyla; family Bovidae; genus Ovis; species Ovis canadensis. The sequence continues at coordinate 22,899,166 of NC_091262.1, forward strand.
CCTATACACTCCATGGAATTCTTCAGGCCAGAATATTGGAGTGAATAGCTGTTCCCTTCTCCAGGGGATCTTCCTGACCCAGGAGCTGAACTGGGGTCTCCTGCATTGCAGGCAGATTCTTTACCAGCTGAGCTACCCAGAGAAGCCCCACTTTTCAAACTACAGCCAAAAGGGGAAGTGTGCTGTTACTTTGCCCCAGATTCTCTTATTTGGGTTCCCACACAGACAAAATAAAAAATCCCTGGGCCAGAGGTGGAGAGTGCATCACCCGCATTTACACACACACCATATGAGTAACTCTTAATCAGCCTGAGCTGACGGAGACACCGGAGATAATTGGGACCTGGAGGGAATATTCAGATGGTCATCTATTTTGATCAGGTGCATCACACAGTGTTACTTTTTTTTTTTTTGAATCGCCAGCATTAAAATATCACCCTGTCCTCTGCCTCAGTAAGTCATTTTGTTGTTTGTTTTGTGTTTTAGGTTTGCATATCTTTGCTTTGTTTTAGGAAAAAAAAAAAAAGAGTCCTGGCTTTTGAGTGAGTGAGGGTTCAGTCAGGTCCGACTCTGTGACCTTATAGATGGTAGCCCTCCAGGCTCTTCTGTCCAAGGAATTTTCCAGGCAGGAATACTGGAGTGGGTTGCCATTTCCTACTCCAGCAGATCTTTACGACCCAGGGATGGAACCTGTGTCTCCTGTATTGACAGGTGGATTCTTTATCACTGTACCACCTAGGAAGCCCATAGTGGAAACGAAGAGAAAAGATCCTAAGGTAAAATAGGATGTATTCAGCCACTGAATATACATGTTATCTGTCCAGCCGCCATGAGTGTTGCATGTAATTTTGATTTCCATGGCTCTTCCTTTGTTCATAAGCCGCTTACGACAGCAACCAAGATCGCAAAATATACACAATGTAAGACATATATTTACCTTGTTTATTTGGTGTGTCACCTACTAGAATGCAAAGGCAGGGATTTCTGACTGTCACACCCCCTGCTGTATCTTCAATACCTAGAATGGTGGCTCAAACATAGTAGGTGCTCAGTGAACATGCTTTTGAACTGTGCTGTTGGAGAAGACTCTTGAGAGTCCCTTGGACTGCAAGGAGATCCAGCCAGTCTATTCTGAAGGAGATCAGCCCTGGGATTTCTTTGGAAGGAATGATGCTAAAGCTGAAGCTCCAGTACTTTGGCCACCTCATGCGAAGAGTTGACTCACTGGAAAAGATTCTGATGCTGGGAGGGATTGGGGGCAGGAGGAGAAGGGGACGACAAAGGATGAGGTGGTTGGATGGCATCACTGACTTGACGGATGTGAGTCTGAGTGAACCCAAGGAGTTGGTGATGGACAGGGAGGCCTGGCGTGCTGCAATTCACGGGTTTGCAAAGAGTCGGACACGACTGAGCGACCGAACTGAACTGAACTGAACTGAAACATTTGTTGACTATAGGATTGTGTTTGTGGATGTGTGAATGGCTATAGGTAACTTCTGACATTGACTGTTGCCTGGAGTTTGGGCAATAGCTCTCACCATCTCACTCCACTCTTTACCAGAGAAGATGCTCAGACTGTCCAGTGAATAAGTAAGAAGGCCGGGGCTCTTTTGGAAATTCTCATATGCCTGAGGTCTCTCAAGTCCCCAGATGGCGAGATCTAGCCAGAGTCTTCCATATTGATAACTCTCAGATGTCTCAGAGTGATGGCTGAGCAGGTGAGCAAAGAAGGTATCTTAGAATAGCCCTCTGGAACATTACCTTCTGCTGGTTCCGAGGGTGTGATTTCTATTGACAAGTATCTGGAAGCAAGTATCTCGTCAAATACGACCACGATATTTGACAAAACTCTGAGGCAGATGATTGATCCTTTTTGTTTTTTCCCAGATAGTGGCAGTGTTTCAAAGGCTAAGTCAAGGAGTAAAGCCCAGTAAGAACTGCTCATTATGGGCGACAAAAGGAAGCCAGGATGAAGAAGAGAAGCCTCTATCCTTTCATAGCACTGGTAAAGAATCTGCCTCCACTGCGGGAGACCCAGGTATGATTCCCGGGTCGAGAAGATCCCCTGGAGAAGTGAATGGCAACTCACTCCAGTATTCTTGCCTGGAAAATCCCATGAACAGAGGAGCCTGGTGGGCTACAGTCCATGAGGTCACCAAGAGTCGGATATGATTGAGAGACCATCACTTCCACCACTGACCTCAGGAAGACTGGTCAATGTAGTTTCATAACCACTTGCAGGGTCCTGCCTTCACATACTCCCTGCCTTGGTGAACACACCGTATTGCATCATTCAGAACGCAAAGGTGTTGCTCTCAAATGCTCTCATTGGAAGCATCCTTCATGTCTGTTACCCCAGATGCCTCTTCCTGGTCTGTGCCACCCTCTGGGAGTTCGTGCATTGTACAGCAACAATCACTTAGGTGAAACCCAAAGCTAGGCATCTGACAAGATGACCCCAATATCCACCAAAAGCTTGGCTATAAATCTCTACTCTTTTTTCATTATATCAAAGACTCTCAAATTATTTGTCTCATGACCTCTTTACACTCTTAAAAATTAAGAACTCAAAGGTTCTTAATATTGGTTAGATGTGACAATATTTACAGAATTAGCAAATAAAATTGAGAAGTCCTTAAAATAGTAATTTTAAATCTGTATCAGAATAACCAAGATAAACCATCATATGTTAACATAAATAAGGCATTTTTAATGAAAGGTAATATTCAGCAAAACAAAAGAAAAACAATGAGAAGAGTAGGATTGTTCTGTGTTTTAACAAATTCATTTAAACTTCAGTTTAGTACCCCCCAAAAAATGGCTGAATTCACATGGCTGCTTCTGCTTTTCATGTAATGTGATATCACATAACTTGCAGACTCTGGAAAGTCCCACTGTATACTCATGAGAGAATGAAATTTAGAAAGAAAAAAAAAAACCTCTTAGTATGATGATGAGCGTCATATTGACCAATTTTCATTCATTCTTTTGAGTCTATTGTCTCCCTTCTCACTGAGGCTCGGAGCCAAAGGAATGGATGATCTTCTCTGGTGGAGGAGTAGAAAAATTCATTCTTCATGGTGACTACAGCACTCAGGACACAGAGACATAGCTTTCCATATCGTGACATTCTAGAGTCCATTCAGTGTTAGTCTTCAGCATACTTCATCCCTGAAATCGCTTTTGCCCGTGGTGGAGTGAGGGTAGGAACAATGGATATACCACTCTAGCAAGAGCTGACCTTCCAGGAATTCCCTGGCAGTCCAGAGGTTAGGATTCTGCGCTCTCACTGCCAAGGGCCTGGGTTTAATCCCTGATCAGGGAATTAAGATCCTGCATGCCACAGGGCATGGCCAAAATAATAATAATTAATTAATTTTTAAAAAGAAAGCGGAACTCCAGGTTATAAGGGCAAGCTGCAGCACAATCGGGTTTCCCTGTCTCCCAATCTGCCCTGACCACAGGTGAAATAATAACATTGTATGAAATTGGGCAACCTACAGGGGAGCTGGCATCCAAAAGTATCCAGTTCAACCTGAAGATAAGGTATTTTTCAGGATTGTATTCCTTTCAGAAATGATACGGAAGAAAACAACTGTGCTGATACTTGTTTCTTCATAACAGTTCATCAGAAGCCTGCAGCAAGTAGCTGGCATCATGAGAGTACCATTTCAACCCCAAGGCAAAGTATTTTTAAGGGCTCTACTACTGTCAGACTCTGTGTGACTGGACCCCACCAGGCTCCTCTGTCCATGCGATTCTCCAAGCAAGAATACTGGAGTGAGTTGCCATGCCCTCCTCCAGGAGATCTGACCTGCTCAGGGATTGAACCCAAGTCTCTTGCATCTCCTGCATTGGCAGGCGGGTTCTTTACCAGCTGAACCACCAGGGATTCCCTTCTTCTTTCAGAAATGATACTAAACAAAGCAATAGGGCAGACACTTGCTTCATTTTAAGAATTAACCAGAAGTTTTCAACATTACACATTTAGGGAGTATTAATCTCCATTCACGCCTCTTTAATGTGGAAAGGGAAGAGGAGGCTCCCTCAGAAGTGTGCTTAAAGCTTCTCTGCTTACCCTAAAATGGAATTTCACAGAGTTTCGAGAGACTCAGAGTGTCCCCAGCCTCCAAATGGCCACAATCCAGCTTTGTGATTTAGGAGAGGAAGTAGCTGCTTGCAGAAACTCTGAGTCAATCCTGCTTCCCACAACTATCTGTCTAATTAGAAAATTCATTTTAAAAAATATCTTTTATTGAACTTCCCTGGTAGTCCAGTGGTTAAGACTCCATTCTTCCACTGCAGGAGGCACAGGTTCAATCCCCGGTCAGGAGAGTTCTACAAGCTGTTTGGTGCAGCCAAAAACAAAAAATAAAATAAATAAATTATCTTTTATTCATATAAAACAAAATTATGATGAATATTCTTATAGTTAAACTTTTGTGCACATTTATGATTGTTTATAATAGTAGTCCTAGCTCCATTAAAGAAGGGAAGGAAATGGTCCAGCCAAAGAGAATGATCTAAGTTCATGACAGTGTGAAAATAGCAAGTGCGTGTGAACTGCTTAATGCAGGCCTGAGACATGGCAGGTTCTCAACAAAACACTATTTGTTTATTGCAACCATAATGTGGTGATCTGGGTCATAAGCAGGTATTTTTAAAGATCGGCGAAGTAAAAGGAAATGCCGTTGAAACCAGTCCACAGTATACTATGAAATGGGCTTCCCACATGGCTAAGATGGTGAAGAATCCACCTGCAATGCAGGAGACCTGGGTTCAGTCCCTGGGTGAGGAAAGTACCCTGGAGAAGGAAATGACTTCCCACTTCAACATTCTTGCCCAGAGAATTCAATGGACAGAGGAACCTGGGGGGCAACCATCCATGGAGTCACAAAGACTTGGACACAACTGAGCAACTAATACTTATCAGTTCATTTCAGCCACTCAGTCGTGTCCGACTCTATGTGACCCCATGGACTGCAGCACATCAGACTTCCCTGTCCATCACCAACTCCGGAACTCGCTCAGACTCATGTCCATCGAGTTGGTGATGCCATCCAACCATCTCATCCTCTGTCGTCCCCTTCTCCTCCTGCCTTCAATCCTTCTCAGCATTGGCGTCTTTTCCAATGAGCCAGTTCTTCCCATCAGGTGGCCAAACTATTGGAATTACAGCTTCAGCATCAGTCCTTCGAATGAATATTCAGGACTGATTTTCTTTACTGGCTGGATCTCCTTACTATCCAAGGAACTCTTAAGAGTCTTCTCCAACACGACAGTTCAAAAGCATCAATTCTTCTGTGCTCAGCTTTCTTTATGGTCCAACTCTCACATCCATACAAGACCACTGGAAAAACCATAGCTTTGAGTAGATGGAGCTTTGTGGGCAAAGTAATGTCTCTGCTTTTTAATATGCTATCTAGGTTTGTGATAACTTTTCTTCCAAGGGGCAAGAGTCTTTTAATTTCATGACTGCAGTCACCATCTGCAGGGATTTTGGAGCCCCCCAAAATAAAGTCTCTCACTGTTTCCATTGTTTCCCCATCTATTTGCCATGAAGTGATGAGACCAGATGCCATGATCTTCTTTTTTTGAATGTTGAGTTTTAAGCCAACTTTTTCACTCTCTTCTTTCACTGTCATCAAGAGGCTCTTTAGTTCTTCTTCACTTTCTGCCATAAGGGTGGTGTCATCTGCATATCTGAGGTTCTTGATATTTCTCCCGGCAATCTTGATTCCAGCTTGTGCTTCATCCAGCCTGGCATTTCACATGATGTACTCTGCATAGAAGTTAAATCAGCAGGGTGACAATATACAGCTTTGATGTACTCCTTTCCCAATTTGGAACCAGTCTATTGTTCCATGTCCAGTTCTAACTGTGGCCTCTTGACCTGCATACAGATTTCTCAGGAGGCAGGTAAGGTGGTCTGGTATTCCCATCTCTTTAAGAATTTTCCACTAGGAAGTAAAAATAATCATTCCAAAATACTATGTGCTTTGTGATCTCATTTGGTTTTTAATATGCTGAAAACATTACAGTTTTGTGGTTTTTTTCCTTCTAGTAATTTTATATATACTTTTGTAACTTTTTAATAAAAACTTCCTATCACATAAAAAATCCTGCTATTTTCTTCAATTAAAAAGAATCATAGATCTTAATTTTAAAAATCCGAAAAAACGAAGATACAACAAATTTGAAAGAATTTTACAGTAAACATCCATACACCTAAGCCTAGTCTCTATCATTAATACTGTATATACAGTGTACTTGTTTGTCACATATCTATGCATTTACCATCCTCTATTCAACAGGAAGATCAAGCCAGTCCATCCTAAAGGAAATCAGTCCTCAATATTCATTGGAAGGACCGATGCTGAAGCTCCAATACTTTGGGCACCTGATGCAAAGAACTGACTCATTGAAAAAGACCCTGATGCTGGGAAAGATTGAAGACAGGAAGAGAAGGGGAAGACAGAGGATGAGATGGTTGGATGGCATCACTGACTCAATGGATACGAGTTTGAGTAAACTCCGGGAGTCGGTGATGGACAAGGGAAGCCTGACTTGCTGCAGTCCAGGGGGTCACAGAGTCAGACACGACTGAGCGACTGAACTGAACTGATTCATCAACAATCTATCTAGTTTTTAAATTTTTTTCAAAGTAATTGCAGACAATGCAATGCATTTCAAATAATTCAGCAGGCAGATGGTTAGGTAGACTTCTGTATTTTAAGTTTCTTACTTTGAGGTAAAATTTATATACAATGAAATTCAAATCTTAGGTATACAATTAGTAAGTCTTGACAAATACCAACATTCATGCAGCCCTCTATAAAAATTTCATTTCTGATTAATTTTGTTAAAATGTTTTCCAGAAGTGAAGCCCATTGATTTTTAAAGGAAGGAAAGTGTTCTACATTCAAGTATTTAATTTGCCAATGTTACTAAAGTTTTCTGCCTTTCAGGCTCCCTCCTTCAAATAAAATGCTACGACCCCAATGAGAGGTGGTACTTGGACCCTTCTTGGTAGCTTTAGTTGCAGATCAAGGCTCCAGTGAGGCACAAGGTGGCTTGGGAATGGAGTTGATGAAACTGGACAAACCCGTGGTTTTATCCAAGAGTGTTTCTGAAGACAACATGTAGATTTTCAGCAGAGAATCCTTTCCCCCATCCCCTCCGGAATGTCAGTTGTACTAGTAAAGAAGAACAGAAGTAGGATCTCATTAGAAAGTCAAGAAGCATAAAAGGAGCTGTCTCTCCTCCAGCCCCACCTGCCAAAGATCCTGGTGATTTGGGGTGAGGAAGACCAGAATCAGGTCTGTACCCTGCTGCTGACCAGATAGGGAACCATGGCCAGATCTAGACATTCGCTGGGTCCATTTCCTCACTTACCAAGTGGGAGTCATCATAGTACCACCTTCCTAGAGCTTTGTCAGCGCTAAGTGAGATAATATACCTAAAAGCCTTTAGCACACTCCCTCATGCTGAATAAATGTCAGCTCCGATTATATTGATTTGCCAGAGTCAAAGGGGAAAATGAGTTATTTTCATGCTTAAGACTACTAAATACTTTATTTCATGCTTGGTATTTCTGTAGCACTTCCACAATTTCCTTCTTATTCTAGAAAATTCAAGCACCTGGCAAATTTCCTATTTTGGAAATCTACTTTAATCAAACTTTTCTTTTAGCCTGAAGTCTACAGTATTTGAGGTTCAGAAGTTCATTGTGTCTATTTTTATCTTCAGTTGGTCTGATAGCTGTTTTCTAATAGGAACTTTCTGGGAAAGAATAAGATTATAACAATACTATTCTAAAATAAACTGTAGGGACTAAATATATAGCCCACTTTATTTAAGAAAGATATCTATATTCCAGAAATGGAACTTTATGGTAATAATCCTTAATGGTTTTTGAGAATAAGAATCTATGGATTCATCTTTCATGTTTAGGTTTGTTTTTAACTTAAAAATCCAGTGAACTATAGATAGGGCCTCTTCCAAGTATTGTGTGTATATGTGACGCTTAAGAACAGATTTACTGAGTTACTTATTAGGTAGAACAATACTGGAATAAAATTAGATAAGAAGTCACTTTGCACTTTTATCCAAGTTAGAACTATAAGATGCCTCAGAGAAGCTCCATAACATAAAAGGTAATAAATATGCCCAATAAATATCTATGTAGATGCAGTAATAGAACATTTCTGGCAATTTTGACTTTCAGTATTCTACTCTGGGGTACCCAAAGGCACGTTGTTATTACAAGACTAGTGTGTCAGTTTGGGATTTGGAACATCTGACCTTTGGTTACCTAATAGATCTCTGTCCACTGGACCCCCACTGTGACCCCCAAGTTGGCCAGTTGAATTCTGTATGAAGATTCCATTTTCACCCAGCCAATACATTTTGTCTTCAACCAATTCTGTTTTTGGTTTCTCATTTTAGAAATTCAGGAGTCCTCGAGGCATCGGTGCTCTGTAGTGTTAGAACCTTGTTGCTTGTCGGCCTGTGGCGCGTGCGCGGACATGGCCTCAAACATCTATACCCAACAAGCAACCCAAAGCTATGGGGCCTACCCAACTCAGCCTGGGCAGGGCTACTCCCAGCAGAGCAATCAGCCTTACGGGCAGCAGAGTTATGGTGGCTACGGCCATTCTGTGGACACTTCGGGCTATGGCCAGAGCAGCTACCGTAGTTCGTACGGACAGATGCAGAACAGCTATGGCACACAGTCAGCTCCCCAGGGATATGGCTCAGCTGGTGGCTATGGCAGTAACCAGAGTTCTCAGGCGTCTTAGAGGCAAGAGTCTTCGCACCCTGGCTATGGCCAGCAGCCAGCTCCTAGCAGCACCTCGGGAAGTTATGGTGGCAGTTCTCAAAGCAGTGGCTATGGGCAGTCCCAGGTGGAGGCTGTGGCCGGCTGTCTGGCTATGGTGGGCAGCAGCAAGGCTGTGGGCAGCAGCAGAGCTATAACCCACCTCAGGGCTACGGGCAGCAGAACCAGCGCAGAAGTGGCAGCGGCGGCGGCGGAGGGGGTGGCAGAGGGAGCTACGGCCAAGATCAGCCCTCCATGAGCAGCGGCGGCGGTGGCGGTGGTTATGGCAACCAGGACCAGGTTGGTGGCTATGGGGGAGGCCAGCAGGACCGTGGGGGCCGTGGCCGGGGTGGTGGCGCTGGTTACAACCGCAGCAGCGGTGGCTATGAACCCAGAGGTGGTGGAGGTGGCCGTGGAGGCAGAGGCGGCATGGGCAGAAGTGACCGTGGTGGTTTCAGTAAATTTGGTGGCCCTCGGGACCAAGGATCACGTCATGCCTCTGAGCAGGATAATTCAGACACCAACACCATCTTTGTGCAAGGGCTGGGCGAGCATGTTACAACTGAGTCTGTAGCTGATTACTTCAAGCAGATCGGTATCATTAATACAAATAAGAAAACAGGACAGCCCATGATTAATCTGTACACAGACAAGGAAACAGGCAAGCTGAAGGGAGAGGCCACGGTATCATTTGATGACTCACCTTCCACCAAAGCAGCTATTGACTGGTTTGATGGTAAAGAATTCTCTGGGAATCCTATCAAGGTCTCATTTGCTACTCGGTGAGCAGACTTCAGTCGGGGTGATGGCAATGGTTGTGGAGGCCGAGGGCGAGGAGGACCTATGGGCCGTGGAGTCTATGGAGGTGGTGGCAGCAGCAGTGGTGGCCGAGGAGGATTCCCCAGGGGCGGTGGCGGTGGCGGAGGACAGCAGCGAGCAGAGGACCGGAAGTGTCCTAATCCTACCTGTGAGGACATGAACTTCTCTTGGAGGAATGAATGTAACCAGTGTAAGGCCCCTAAACCAGACGGCCCAGGAGGGGGACCAGGAGGCTCGCATATGGGGGGTAACTATGGAGATGATCGTCGTGGTGGCAGAGGAGGCTATGATCGGGGTGGCTACTGAGGCTGAGGGGGTGAGCGTGGGGGCTTCAGAGGGGGCCGGGGTGGTGGGGACAGAGGTGGTTTCAGCCCTGGCAAGATGGACTCCAGGGGTGAGCACAGACAGGATCGCAGGGAGAGGCCGTACTACCCTGGCTCCTGAGGCCTTGGAGCAGCTTTCTTCCTGTACCCAGTGTTACTGCCCTCATTATTTTGTAACCTTCCACCTCCTGATCACCCACGGGTTTTTTGTGTCCGACTATGTCACTGTAACCATTCCTCTGGTTCCCATTAAAAACCATCATTTTAGTTAAATTTTCTTCCTTTTCCCCCTCTTCACTCTCCTGGAGCATGAATGTCCAGATCAAGAACGTGGGGAGTGTTTCCTCTGTTCAGATCAACCAACCTGCCTTGTGGGAACTGGAATAAATTTGTTCCCGCTCGGCAGGAACTAGAATAAAGTGTTTGATACTTGGTTCATGGGGGAAAAAAAAAAAAAAAGAAAGAAATTAAGGTGATTTGGTGGTCCCTGCCATAGCCAAAACTTCTTACTCATAACTACATCTTTTGAATTTTTCCAGTTATTAGCAGGTGGCCCACCTTTCTTCTGCAAACTTCCATGTGCGACATGTGGAGGAAAGTCAGCATACAGTTGCTACTGGTTACCTATTTTGATGCTTCCCAGGTGGTTAAGAACCCACGTACTAATGCAGGAGACACAGGAGGTGTGAGTTCGATCCCTGAGCTGGGAAGATCCCCTGGAGAAGGAACTGGCAACCCACTCCAATATTCTTGCCTGGAAAATCCTATAGAGAGAGGAACCTGGAGGGCTACAGTTCATGATGTCCCAAAGAGTCAGACACTGCAGACTGAGCTGCACACACATATATCTATTTCAATACCACCTAGACTTTTTTCAGTGCGTCTGCCCTCTGATGCCCTCTCGCAACACCTACCATCTTACTTGGGTTTCTCTTAGCTTGGACGTGGGGCATCTCTTCACGGCTGCTCCAGCAAAGCACAGCCGCTGCTCCTTACCTCAATATGCCAGCAAATTTGGAAAAAGCAGTGGCCACAGGACTGGAAAAGGTCAGTTTTAATTCCTCACCGCTGCCCCTCCTGATCTTGAATGTGGAATAGCTCCGCTAGGCCCTCCTGCGCCCATGCAGCCACCACTCCTTGGACGTAGGGTAGCTCCTCCTGGTCTCCGCCCCTGGCCTCGGGCAGGGGATAGCTCCTCCTGTTCGCTGACCCTGACCTCGGAAGTGGGGTAGCTCCTCTCAGCTGCTCCTCCGCCGTCGCAGCCTGGCACTCTTGGCCGCTGCCCCTGACCTCGGACACAGGGTAACTCCTCTTGGCCGCCGCCTCTCGGGCATGGGGTCCTCCCGGCTTCTGCCCCTGACCTCGAACGTGGAGTAGCTCCTCTCGGCTGCGCTTTGCGCGCTCTCGCAGCTGCCCGTGCTCTGTGCGCCCTCGCAGCCGGCTCTTCTTCCTGTGGATGGAAGGATGGAGCCGGGCCCTGAGCTGGACCCAGGCCGGAGAAGGCCAGATGGCCAGTCACCTTATGGCTCCCTGGAGACCACTCCACCTCCTCTGGACCAGTCGGTAGTTTCATTGGCCCTGGCACTAGATTAGGAACGACTATTGTGATGGCAAGTTATAAGAAACATACTAGAGTATAAGGTGGAAATTAAAAAGGAGGTTTATTAGAAGCAGGTGGAGCCCAAGGGCAGGAGAGTTGAGCCTCGCGACAGTCCTGGGACCCAGGATTGGGAGGATAATGCCCCCTTTCTCCTCCTGTCTCCTCTTCTCCTTTCTGCTTTCCTGTCTTCCAGACCTTCTTCAATAACAAAGGGATCAACTGCAGGGTGGGGTCAGAAAATGCGATCTAATCACACTAGGACCACTGCCTCCTCTAACTCAATGAAACTAAGCCATGCCCTGTGGGGCCACCCAAGACGGGATGACAGAATGTGGTCCACTGGAGAAGGGAATGGCAAACCACTTCAGCATTCTTGCCTTGAAAACCCCATGAACAGTATGAAAAGGCAAAATGATAGGACACTGAAAGAGGAACTCCCTAGGTCAGTAGGTGCCCAATATGCTACTGGAGATCAGTGGAGAAATAACTCCAGAAAGAATGAAGGGATGGAGCCAAAGCAAAAACAATACCCAGCTATGGATGTGACTGGTGATAGAAGCAAGGCCCGATGCTGTAAAGAGCAATATTGCATAGGAACCTGGAATGTCAGGTCCATGAATCAAGGCAAATTGGAAGTGGTCAAACAGGAGATGGCAAGAGTGAACGTTGACATTCTAGGAATCAGCGAACTAAAATGGACTTGAATGGGAGAATTTAACTGAGATGACCATTATATCTACTACTGCGGGCAGGAATCCCTTAGAAGAAGTGGAGTAGCCATCATGGTCAACAAAAGAGTCTGAAATGCAGTACTTGGATGCAATCTCAAAAACGACAGAATGATCTCTGTTCATTTCCAAGGCAAACCATTCAATATCAGAGTAATCCAAGCCTATGCCCCAACCAGTAACACTGAAGAACCTGAAGTTGAACGGTTCTATAAAGACCTACAAGACCTTTTAGAACTAACACCCAGAAAAGATGTCCTTTTCATGACAGGGGACTGGAATGCAAAAGTAGGAAGTCAAGAAACACCTGGAGTAACAGGCAAATTTGGCCTTGGAATGCGGAATGAAGCAGGGCAAAACTAATAGAGTTTTGCCAAGAAAACGCACTGGTCATAGCAGACACCCTCTTCAAACAACACAAGAGAAGACTCTACACATGGACATCACCAGATGGTCAACACCAAAATCAGATTGATTATATTCTTTGCAGCCAAAGATGGAGAAGCTCTATACAGTCAACAAAAACAAGACCAGGAGCTGACTCTGGCTCAGATCATGAACTCCTTATTGCCAAATTCAGACTTAAATTGAAGAAAGTAAGGAAAACCACTAGACCATTCAGGTAGGACCTAAATCAAATCCCTTATGATTATACAGCAGAAGTGAGAAATAGAATTAAGGGACTAGATCTGATAGAGTGCCTGATGAACTATGGAATGAGGTTCGTGACATTGTACAGGAGACAGGGATCAAGACCATCCCCATGGAAAAGAAATGCAAAAAAGCAAAATGGCTGTCTGATGAGGCCTTACAAATAGCTGTGAAAAGAAGAGAAGCGAAAAGCAAAGGAGAAAAGGAAAGATTTAAGTATCTGAATGCAGAGTTCCAAAGAAAAGCAAGAAGAGATAAGAAAGCCTTCTTCAGCAATCAATGCAAAGAAATAGAGGAAAGCAAAAGAATGGGAAAGACTAGAGATCTCGTCAAGAAAACTAGAGATACCAAGGGAACATTTCATGCAAAGATGGGCTCGATAAAGGACAGAAATGGTCTGGACCTAACAGAAGCAGAAGATATTAAGAAGAGGTGGCAAGAATACACAGAAGAACTGTACAAAAAAGATCTTCATGACCAAGATAATCACGATGGTGTGATCACTCATCTAGAGCCAGACATCCTGGAATGTGAAGTCAAGTGGGCCTTAGAAAGTATCACTACGAACAAAGCTAGTGGAGGTGATGGAATTCCAGTGGAGCTGTTTCAAATCCTGAAAGATGATGCTGTGAAAGTGCTGCACTCAATATGCCAGCAAATTTGGAAAACTCAGCAGTGGCCACAGAACTGGAAAAGGTCAGTTTTCATTCCAATCCCAAAGAAGGGCAATGCCAAAGAATGCTCAAACTACCAGACAATTGCATTCATCTCACACACTAGCAAAGTAATGCTCAACATTCTCCAAGCCACGCTTTAGCAATATGTGAACCGTGAACTTCCAGATGTTCAAGCTAGTTTTAGAAAAGGCAGAGGAACCAGAGATCAAATTGCCAACATCCACTGGATCATGGAAAAAGCAAGAGAGTTCCTAAAAATATCCATTTCTGCTTTATTGCCTGTGCCAAAGCCTTTGACTGTGTGGATCACAATAAACTGTGGAAAATTCTGAAAGAGATGGGAATACCAGACCACCTGACCTGCCTCTTCAGAAACCTATATGCTGGGCAGGAAGCAACAGTTAGAACTGGACATGGAACAACAGACTGGTTCCAAATAGGAAAAGGAGTACATCAAGGCTGTATGTTGTCACCCTGCTTATTTAACTTCTATGCAGAGTACATCATGAGAAACGCTGGACTGGAAGAAGCACAAGCTGGAATCAAGATTGCCAGGAGAAATATCAATAATCTCAGATATGTAGATGACAGCACCCTTATGGCAGAAAATGAAGAGGAACTAAAAAGCCTCTTGATGAAAGTGAAAGAGGAGAGTGAAAAGGTTGGCTTAAAGCTCAACATTCAGAAAATGAAGATCATGGCATCCGGTCCCATCACTTCATGGGAAATAGATGGGGAAACAGTGGAAACAGTGTCAGATTTTATTTTTGTGGGCTCCAAAATCACTGCAGATGGTGACTGCAGCCATGAAATTAAAAGACACTTACTCCTTGGAAGGAAAGTTATGACCAACCTAGACAGCATATTGAAAAGCAGAGACATTACTTTGCCAACAAAGGTCCACCTAGTCAAGGCTATGGTTTTTCCAGTACTCATGTATGGATGTGACAGTTGGGCTGTGAAGAAAGCTGAGTGCCAAGGAATTGATGCTTTTGAACTGTGGTGCTGGAGAAGACTCTTGAGAGTCCCTTGGACTGCAAGGAGATCCAACCAGACCATTCTGAAGGAGATCAGCCCTGGGATTTCTTTGGAAGGAATGATGCTAAAGCTGAAACTCCAGTACTTTGGCCACCTCATGCGAAGAGTTGACTCATTGGAAAAGACTCTGATGTTGGGAGGGATTGGCGGCAGGAGGATAAGGGGATGACAGAGGATGAGATGGCTAGATAGCATCACTGACTCAATGGATGTGAGTCTGAGTGAACTCCGGGAGTTGGTGATGGACAGGGATGCCTGGCGTGCTGCGATTCATGGGGTCGCAAAGAGTTGGACACGACTGAGCAACTGAACTGACCTGAACTGAACTGAGACCATTTTAAGTTTTTGTAAAAATAAGAATCATAAACTATGTATTAAATGCTTCCTCTGTGCCAGTCATCATGCTAATATGATATGCATGATATCATTCAGTCCACACAACAATCTGATGAGATTAATAACATCCCCATTTACAGACAAGGAATCTGGGGCTCTGAGGCCTTAGGGAATTTGGCCAAATGACACAGCTTATGAAGATCACAGTTGGAACTTGAACCTAAATTTTGTCTGATTCTGATGCCTGTTCATCCGACTGTCTTATTTGAAAGCCTCTTCTGTATTTCAGGGACAACTTTGCAGAGGAAGCGGGAGTGCAGGCTGTAGACGAGTCCAAAGCAGCCCAGCTGGAGCACATCACTGAGTCCATGCCAGTTGCTGGAAGAAGCGGCTAACACTGATGGCCCCCTGGGTCTCATGGGGTGATGAGGAAGATGAGGCAGGAATCAGCTGAGCATCTTGTACCTTGCTAGCTACACGAGGCAGAAGAGAGCATGCTAGGGAGAGAAGGGGGACGCATAACTGAGCCTGAACTTCATCCCTTTAGGTCATTGTTATGACCCACACCAGAGGCTTAGGAGTTTTTCTGCTCTCTAGACTTACGTCACATTTGAAGAACCTAAGTCACAACACTACACAGAATGGGGTGTGACACACGCATTGATCTCCTCAGTGAACTGATAGTAACATGAGGGAGATGATATGTCTTTTTCCACTTTGAATCTGGGACATGGCCTGACACTCAGGAGGAAATCCAAAATGGTGAATCAAGGAACAGCTGAATTAGAACAAAACACATCCGAGCTATACACACACACACACGGACTTGCTAAGAAGTCCGCACATCAACCAACTTATTTATGCCAGGATCTCTGCCTAGAATCTTTGCCACCTTCCCCTTACCTCTAAAAACAATCTCACCCTTCAAGGTCCCAATTCAAAGTTTCACTTCTTCTGTGAAGATTTTGCTACACCATTTTCCCAATGTAGCTTTGACTGTGTATGTTTCTGCTATTTATATTTCATAGTTCAACACATGGGGTTCTTTCTTTCCTGACTGGTCTTCTGAACAAGAGTATATATTCCCAAAGGATATAGACAGCTTGCATTTTAGACTTTAATAAAAGACTCCTAAATGACCAGAAATCCTACACCCTGCTGATTAAGTGGATGTAGTGCTTTTGAAAACTCTTTCGTAGTATTTATTATAGATAAATATGTGCATATCCTATGAGCTAGCAAGTAGACTTCTAAGTTTGTGTTCATCAGAAATGCATATCTCCTGTTCACCAAAACACATCACCTAAAATGTTCTGGTAGTACACTTAGCCATAGCTAAAACTCAACAATTATGCAAATTCTCTCAATGTTAATATGTCAGCATAGGTATATTTTATAGCAATGATAATGAATAAACTTCAAATACCTGTAAGAAAAAAGTTTAATAAAAATAATACTTAGCAAAAGCAGCCAAACACTAAATACTTCAACATCCCATTTATATAAATTTCAAAAACAAGAAAAATGCAATCTACATAGATAATTAGAAGTCAGGATGATGGTTGGCACTGGGGCAGGTGTGAGGCTAGAACCAAAGATGGTGGCAGGAGTGCTGACAATGCTCTGATTATTGATCTGGGTGCTAGTTTCACATTTGTTTCACTTTGTGAAAACCCACTAAACTGAAAACTCACAGGTACTTATTCTGCCTGAGTGTTATACTCCTGTATAGAGTGCACTTGTTTTGCTTTTTAAGACAACCAAGGAAATTTTTCAGTTCAGGCCAAGATGGTATAAAAGGGACCGGATATACTCACCTATTTTAAACAATTAGAAAACCAAACCAAATACACGAAGCAGTGGTTTTCAGAAGCTGAATAACAAGCAACCCAGGACTGCCATGCCTGAAAGAAGGGAACAGGTAAGGCACTCTCAGTGTTCCAGTCTCACTGGCAGGAGGCAGTGAGTCTTCAGTCCACAACATGGGAACAGGGAGACGAAAAACAATCTAATTGTCTAGCAATGTGCTTCTAGATAACCCAAGTGTCAAAGGAGAAATTGCAATGAAAATTAGAAATAAAAAATACAGCTAATAAAAATAAGAGCCAAACATATCAAATTGTGTGCAATGTCGTTAAAGCAGTGCTTAAAGGATATTTCAATTAAATTCTTATATTCTTATATTATTAATAGAAAAGAAAAAAGAAGCAATTATCTAAGACCAAACTTTAAGAAACTAGAAAAAGATTAAATGAAACCCTAATAAAGGAGAAAAAATGAAATGATGAAGAAGATAACCATAAAATGGGAAGCAGGAAAACTGTTAGTTGTTGAAAAGTTAGTTTGCTTAAAAGGAACAGCTCTAGCCAAAATAAACAGAAAAAAAGAGAGACTACACAAATTACTGTTATAAGGAATGAAAGAGTGGACCTCACTACAAAGCCTAGAGATTTTAAAATATCAAATAAGGTAATATACTAACACTTTTATGACAAGATAGCCAACACTTGGAATATGGATGAATCCCTGAAAAATACAAACTACCAAAACTCATTCACTCAAGAAGAACTAGATAATGTCAATAGTTTGATATATATTTTTTAAATTAATTTTATGATTAAAAAACTTTCCCACAAACAAACAACAAACTCAGAGACAGATGGCTTCACTGATGAATTCTACCAAATATTTAAGTAGCAAATAATAGCAGATTATTCAAATACTTCCGGAAAATAGAGAAAACCCATACCAGCTCATTTTATGAGACCATCATGACCCTGATTTTAGCCATTATTATAAAATCCAGACCAAAAATTATAAGAAAAAAGTATTTGCAGACCACGGTCTCTTATGAACATGAATACAAAGTTATCAAACATTTTTTAGAAAATAAATCCAGAAATATGTAAATAAGATGCTATATCAGGATTAAGTGGGGTTGATCCCAGGAATGAAAGATTGTTTTAACATTTGAAAAGGGATGTAGCTCATCATATTAACAGTCTGGGGAATAAAAGCCACATGATTACCTCAGGAGATGCCAAAAATGCATTTGACGAAACCCAACATCTACTCAGCACTCATTAAACTTCCTCAAACTGAGAAAGAGAACCTAAAAACAAAAACAAAACTACAACTAACATACTTATTGGTGAGAAAAATTTCCCCCTCGCAACAAGAATAAGAATGAATGTTCATTCTCACTACTCCTAATCCAGCTGGGGTCCTAACAAGTACAATAAGGCAGGAAAAAAATAATAATAAAAGGCACATATGCTGAAAAAAGAAGAAAGCAAATCTTGTCATGATCATTTATATGCATATTCTAAGAAATTATTTTTAAAGCTACTAGAACTCATAACAAGTTTAGCAAAGATATAGTCCACAAGGTCAATATTTTAAAAGTCAATTATATTTTCACATACTAGAAATAAACAACTGTAAACAGAAATATAAAAGACACAATCTCTGAAAAAGCACAAACACACAAGATACTTTTGGACAACTTTATGTAAAAAAAAAAAATGTTCAAAATCTTGATGAGAGAAATTAAAGAATACCTGAATTAAAGAATTAATTAGAATTAAAGAATTAAAGAATTCTTTAATAAATTAAAGAATTAAATAAACGAAGCAGCACACCATGTTCACACACTTAGTCTTGTTACGATACCACTCTCCCTAAATTAACACATCAATGACATTCTATCAAAATCCAGGAAGATATGTTTGTAGAAATAGACAAGTCATTCTAAAATTTATATGGAAATTTAACCAAGAATACCCAAAACAATTTTGAAAAAAATAACAAATTTAAAAACATGTTAATACTATCTCAAGACTTACTATAAAACTACAATAATCACAACAGTATGATATTGGCATAAAGTTACTAAGCTAGTCCAATGGAATAGAAATGTGTTCAAAAACAAATCTAGATATATACCATGAAATATTTTTCCAAGACAATTTATTACAAAATGGATAATCTCAACAAATTGCACTGAAACGACTGAGCAGCCATATGTAAAAAATGAACCTCAATGTTTCTCTCATACTATCAAAATTAACTAAATTAGCACACACTGGTAGTACATGCGTGCTAAATCACTTCGGTCCTCTCCAGCTCTTTGCAACCCTATGGACTGTAGCTAACCAGGCTTCTCTGTCCATGGCACTCTCCAGGTGAGAATGCTGGAGCTGGTTGCCATTCTCTTCTCCAGGGGATCTTCCTGACTCAGGGATCAAACCCAGGTCTCCCACACTGGCAGGTGTGTTCTTTACCCTAGCGCCACCTGGGAAGCCCAAAGCTGATAGTAGTAGACCTAACTTAAAGGCTAAATCAAACTTCTGGAAGAAAACATAAGAGACATCCTTTGCGATATTTGGTTAGTCTAAATTTTTTGGAGAGGACAGGAAGCATAAACTATCAAAGAAAAAAATAATGAATTTGATTTCATAAAAACTTTTAACCTGTTGCCCTTCAAAAATCTCTCAAAGATCAACAGGCAAACCACAGACTAGGGTAAAACTTGTCCAAAACCCAACTCTGACAAATAACTTTATCCAAAATGTATAAGACCTTTCACAACTTAACAATAAGAAGCGAAAAAAGAAAAAATAAGAAGAAGCAAAACTATATAATTTTTAAAAATGGAAAATATCTGAAGATATATGGATGACAAATAAGCACATGAAAAGATGTTCAACATCATTAGTGTTAAGGGAAATGCAAATCAAAACCCCAATGACATACCACTGCACACACATTAGAATAGCTAAAATTAAAATGACTAATATTAAATAACCTGCCACTAAAATCATGGCATCCGGTCCCATCACTTCATGGCAAATAGACACAGAAAAAGTGGAAACAGTGACAGACTTTATTTTCGTGGGCTCCAGAATCACTACGGACGGTGACTGCAGCCGTGGAGTTAAAAGACACTTGCTCCTTGGAAGAAAAGCTATTCCAAGCCTAAGACAGCATATTAAAAATCAGAGACATCACTTTGCCGACAAAGGTCTAAATAGCCAAAGCTTTGGTTTTTCCAGTAGTCTTGTATGAAGGTGAAAGTTAGACCATAAGGAAAGCTGGGTGCCAAGGAATTGATGCTTTCAAAACGTGGTGCTGCAGAAAACCGTTGGAAGGTCCCTTGGACAGCAAAGAGATCAAACCAGTCAGTCTAAAGGAACTCAGCCCCTAATATTCATGGAAGGACTGATGCTGAAACTGAAGCTACTTTGGCCACCTGATGTGAAGAGCTGACACGTTGGAAAAGACCCTGATGCTGGAAAAGACTGAGGGCAGGAGGAGATGAAGGTGGTAGAGGATGAGATGGTTCAGTGGCATCATTGACTCAATGGACATGAGTTTGAGCAAGCTCCAGGATAGTGAAGGACAGGGAAGGCTGATGTTCTGCAGTCCATGGGATTGCAGAGTCAGACACAACTGAGCGACTGAATAACCACAGTATTAAATAATAGCTAGTGTTGGCAAGCATGCGAAAGAACTGGAAGAATCTTACCTTGCTGGCGGAAGATAAAAATGATATAGCCACTTTGGGAAAGAGTTTGGCAGTTTCTTTTAAAGTTACATATAAACCTACCTTATGAGCCAGCAATCATCTTCTTTGGTATTATTCCAAGAGAATGAACACAAACTTCCACACCCAGGTACTCATCAGTTGGTGAATGGAGAAATAAACTTTCATGCATCTACACAATGAAATATTACTCAGCAATAGAAAGAAAAATGACCAAGATACAAAACATCATGGATTAATTGCAAAAGCATTAAGTGAGTGGGAAAAGCTGTATAGAAAGGACTATACATAGTATGATTCCATTTCCATGAAATACTAGCAGAGGCAAAACTTTAGCGACAGAAAGCAAGTAACTGTGGTTGCCAGAAGGGGAGTAGAAGGGGAGTAAATTAATGACACTGGAGCATGAAGTAACATTTTGGCATAAAGGAAATGCCCTACATTCTGATTATGGCGGTGGTCACATGACTGTATGCATTTCTCAAGACTCATCTCTTAAAAATCAGTGATTTTATTGAGTGTAAATTATATTTTTATAGAGCTGATGAAAAAGTCTCCAAAGAAAAAAAAAAGACAGCGACTAAACCAACCCATACATTCCTACAAGACATATGCATCCATACTTTCGAAATTAAACCCTTACATCCATTGAGAACCTATGGGATGGGAGGAAATATTTGTAAATGATATGACCAATGGGGTGTTAATACCGAAAATATAGAAACATCATATACAACTCAACATCAAAAAAGCAAACAACACCATCAAAATATGTACAATAACGTAAATAGACATTTCTCAAAAAAAGAAACACAGATGTCCAATGAGCACATGAAAAGATGCTCAACATCACTAATAATTAGAGAAATGCAGATCAAAACTACAGTGAGGTATTACCTTACATGAGTCAGAATGGCTATCATAAAAAGCCTACAAATAATAAATGCTGGAGCGGATGTAGAGAAAAGGGAACCCTCCTACACTGTTAGTAGGAATGTAAATTGGTGAAGCCACTATGGAAAGCAGTATGAAGGTTCCTTTATTTATTTTTTTTAATATAAATTTATTTTTTTTAATTGGAGGCTAATTACTTTACAATATTGTATTGGTTTTGCCATACATCAACATGAATCTGCCACGGGTGTACACGTGTTCCCCATCCTGAAACCCCCTCCATCCTCCCTCCTGGTACCATCCCTCTGGGTCATCCCAGTGTACCAGCCCCAAGCATCCAGTATCATGCATCGAATCTGGACCGGCGATTCGTTTCATATATGATATTATACGTGTTTCAATGCCATTCTCTCAAATCATCCCACCCTCACCCTCTCCCACAAAGTCCAAGACTGTTGTATACATCTGTGTCTCTTTTGCTGTCTCACATAGAGGGTTATCGTTACCATCTTTCCAAATTCCATATATATGTGTTAGTATACTGTATTGGTGTTTTTCTTTCTGGCTTTCTTCACTCTGTATAATAGACTCCAGTTTCACCCACCTCATTAGAACTGATTCAAATGTATTCTTTTTGCTGGCTGAGTAATACTCCATTGTGTATATGTACCACAGCTTTCTTGTCCATTCATCTGCTGATGGACATCTAGGTTGCTTCCATGTCCTGGCTATTATAAACAGTGCTGCGATGAACATTGGGGTACATGTGTCTCTTTCAATTCTGGTTTCCTTGGTGTGTACGCCCAGCAGTGGGATTGCTGGGTCATTAGGCAGCTCTATTTCCAGTTTTTTAAGGAATCTCCACATTGTTCTCCATAGTGGCTGTACTAGTTTGCATTGAAGTTTCCTTTAAAAACTAAAATTAGAGCTACCATATGAACCAACAATCCCACTCCTGGGTATATATCTAGAAAAGAAAATAAAAACTCTGATTTGAAAAAACACTTACACCCCAATGTTCAAAGCAGTAGTTTATAGTATCCAAGACATGGAGACAACCCAAGTGCCCATCAAGAGATAATTGGCTTAAGACGATGTGATATATATATGGGATGGAACATTATTCAGCTGTGAGAAAAGAGGCAAATATCGCCATTTGCCGCATCGTGGATAGAACTAGAGCATATGACACTTAGAGGAGTAAGTCAGGCAGAGAAAGGTAATAGGATACCACTTATATGTGGAATCTGAAAAAGCATACAAGTTAATCTATATACAAAACAGAAACAGACTCACAGATACAGAAAACAAACATGATTGTTAAAGGAGAAAGTGGGGGAAGGGATAAATCAGGAGTATGGGGTTAACAGACACAAACTACTGTACGTAAATAGATAAACAACAAGGACTTGCTATATAGAACAAGGAGCTATATTTAATATCTTGTAATAACCTACAAAGAAAAATAATCTGAAAAATATAAATGTATGTAACTGAATCACTTTTCTGTATGCCAGAGAGTAACTCAATATTGTAAATCACTATATTTTAATTAAACAAATAAAACCTTACAGTCATGTAGAATAAAATGCCAATTATCTAAAATAACAACTTGTAAAATGGCAAGTCTTTGATAATATTTTTATATACTTGCTTGCTCCCTGTCCACCCTGAAGAATATGATACTTACATATTTTCTGAACACCACTAGTATATAATATAGCATTGTCAGTATTTCCCTAACAACCACCTGCAAACATTTATTAATTCTAGTGCCTGACAAAAACTTTCCATTTCTTAGAGGACAAAATAGCACTATGGTTGATGAAAAACTAATTCTTAATCCATATTCAGATATATTTTGTCAGACTATTTCGTTTAACAATGTTTGTGAAGAGGTTTTCCATCTGGGTAACCATCTCCTAGGAAAAAACTCAAAAGCCATGCTGACTCCGTGGCGAGCATTTACTCTCTTTCTTACAACACACAGAACACAATTCAAGGTTAAGGGCAGAATACCATAAGATTTGCTCCATGAGCCGTTTTAATGGCAAAGGAACCTTGACTTTTGCTTATTATATAACTTCAACTAAAGGCGACCTTCAACATATGAAGATTTCATTTTCACAAATAAATGGTTGGACTGATGTCTTTTATTAGATTCACAAACGGTAATCAGCATAGATGCTTTCAAGGCCACAATCTTTGTTTTAATTCAAACTACAGATAACAGAACGGAAGTCATGGGCGGCACTAAAAGCTAAAGTAATCTTTGTTTCTTAGGAACACATAGCTATTTACTTAAGGATCTCATTCTGCCACTTCCCAACATTATCAACACTTATCATATTTATTCTGTTAATGGATGGATTTATTGTTTGTGTATAATAATTTAGGCCCAAGCTGCATTGATGTGTTTTATGGCGTATAGTCAACGCCGATATATTACGGGTCTATAACCGCTCCATAAACTGCAGATGCCATCATTGAAATGAATGAGCCCAAGTATCTACCGAGCTGTTTTTAATTATATGTTTATCTTTCCTCATTCCTTTGACTCACATTTTATTTATACCACATGTGGATACATGTGGTAGAGAAGCAATTTTAGAGGGTTTTGGAAACCCTAAGCAATCATCTTATTTTACTCAGCAAAGCCACATTACTTACATTGACAGCAATTATGTCTCTATATATCATAACATTTATACAATTTCTGGTCCCTTCCAACCACACTATTACCATATGAATTCTCAAAAAGACAGAAGACTTTAAAATGAATCTTATTCATTGATCTTGAAATCCTAATGATTTTCCCTCATTGTGTTTGTAGTTATAACCATGCCATAATGCCTAAGCGTAATTATTGAATTATCCTATATCATCCTACACTAAAAGAAAATCACAAATATTTACTGAAAATTTTAAATTTTCAAAGGAAATAATTATGCATAGTTCCAACTGAAACAGCTATTTTGATTCATAGAGTTTATCTAGGCGTGCATTGCCTTCATTTTTAATTAATAGGGTCCCACCAGACTAAAATTATCCTATTGCCGAGAACCCAGGTTTATCATGAGGCAGGCATGGTCATTTTCTACCTGTGTGGCTTCAGCTCACACTTTCCAACCTCACCCACACTGTTTGTAGTGATAGCTCCTCTGTCTTGCTCTCTACGGAATGAGAGCCTCTCTCTCACTCTCTTCCTGGTGACTAGCGCCCTGGCTTTACCTGCCTTCTGCCCTGAAGCCCAGAACTCATGCCCTTCAGACACTCCGTATTTACACCTATGTTCTTTTCTGCCTGGTCCAAACTTCCCGCTTCTCCAAGAGTGCTTTACATTCAAGTCCACTCAAATTATGGCAGCTGCTTTGAAAGATCAAACTTCACTTTCATTTTTCTGTGGGCTGTTAATTCCTGCACACAATTACTGTTTGAATTTTTTTCAATGCTTGTTCTGATGCTTAGTATCATGAATAAAATCATTAATAGGACTTTATTCAGGGAAAAATGTTTTCTTACAACTCAGTTTTCTTACAACTCAGCTTCATCTAACTGGTCAGATTATCTGATTTAAGAGAATTTAGAGACTGTGGATTATATCATCAGGATTAGGCTCTTGGAAGAAATTGACAGGTTGTCTAGAGACAGCATAGATTGGGAAAGTATATTGAGATGTTCAAAAGAATTACCATTACAAACCCACTTATACACCTACTGCTTTGGACAGGTGAAGGGTCAAGGGCTTTTCAAACAATTGTATCCAGTGCATCCAGACAGGCAGGTATAGCTAGGCTCACATGCACAATTTAGTCTCCATCAGACTAACTGTCACTTACACTTACAACATTGGCTCGAGATACGTCTACTTCAGCTAACTTGCTATAAACCAGATATACACACCCAGCAAAGCACAAGGGGAGGAAGGCTTCTCCTGGGACATATTTCATCACAGAATGGAAGCCATACATGCCTTCTGATAAACATCCTTGACTTTTTAGAGAAGGAAGCTCAAAAGGCCAATGGTTTGTTTCAAAGCAGGGAAAGTAGCCAGGGGAAAGCATTAGTTTCATTCCATTTTGTGTTTTAAGAATTTAGTCTGTGCCTAAATCTGAATTTGTATTTCTAGGGGACGAGTTAACACTTAGAAGCATGTGTAGCGCCTTTCATTGCTTAGAGCATTTTGGACAGCTCCTTTTAATCTTAGAGAAGATTGAACAACTATTTAATTGTGGCATTAGACACTGTTCTAGTTGTTAGGGATACTGCAAGGGGGAAAACATAAAATACTGTCCTCATGGACCTTCCATTCTAGTCCAGAAGACACAGTAAAACAAAGAACTGACATGTCACTGAATGCCAGGCAATAATAAGGATCATAAAAAAATAAAAAAAGAGTGCAGGCTAAACACAGAAGTTGGGGGAAGGGAACAGTTTTACAGCTAGAACAGTCAGAAAGGGTCTCTCTGAGGACCTAAGCCCTACATGCCTGAAAAGCAAGACCCAGACCAATATCAGGGAGAGGAGTCTTCCAGCAAAAAGAAGAGAAAGTCCAAAGTCCCCGGGGTAGAGGGAAATAGCCTGGGTCTGTTCAAGGATCAGTAAGAGGCCAATGTGCCTGGAGCGACGGAAGCAAAGGAGACAGGTTAATATTCTCCAGCATGGTCATTTCATATCATGTTAAATATTTTTCTCCATAGCATGCCAAGTAAACGCTGCTTCAAATCAAGATTTTTTCTTTTTCTCCTGACCCCCCAACCTGACTCAAAAGTCACCTTTGTTTGAATTAATTATTTAATCACTTTCATCACACATGCCTTCAAGAACCATTTTGTGTTTAATTCAAGACAGTTGGCTTTCTCTTTGAAGGCAGATTAAAAACGGAGTGGCCGAATGGAGAGGTGGTGTCTTAAGCTGCGAGCCGCTTCAGAGAAGCGCCAGGAGGGGTATGTCCGTGGCACTTGTCTTTGATTCACAAGAGCCGTTTCAATTCTGGTGGCAAGAGACTCCAAAGTTACCCCAGTAACAATGATCACTTCACAGAGCAGGGAGCCAACACAATAAATAAATGAACCCAGTGTATGAGCCACACCTGCCCAGCGCCCGTCGTGATGTAATCAAAGGGCTCTGGAAACAAGAGGATGGCCGAGGGTTAAGCTGGGTTAGAGAGAGGGCAGAACCCCATCACGCCAAGACCCACCCTGGCTGCTGTGTGATCTCCTGGCTGAAGCTCTGTCTGGTTTGTCTGATTTTTTTTTTTTTTTTTTTTTTGTTATTAGACAGCTGTGATCTCCTCCCTTCAAACCCTTGTCACCGCTGTTCACAGCGATGTAAGTGATATGATTAGGGAACATGGCATCTTGTGTAATCGGTCATAATCACCATCTGAGGGTTTCAGGAGCGCGACACACGCCTCCAGAGCTGCCTGAAAGCCGCGCGCAGAATGACAGGGGACCACTTGTGTCTCCCCTCCTTGCTCACACACCTCCTCTAGGCCAACACGTGGAACTTCCCACCTTCCACACACTCGAGACCCCTTTCTCTTTTTTCATGTGTGAGATGAAAAAACTGCAGTTCTTCATCAAGGTGTTCTACATAAGAGGATTTTCCAGATGATTGAAAGATTTCCCTGTAAGTGTGCAAATAATTCATCTTTCGATGCAATTTAAAAAGAGAAATCTTTTAAAACAGGTTCAGTTCTGTCACTTAAAATATATGGTAAACCTCTTTCTTTCCTCTAAAATAAATAGATTATTATTTAGCAGTACCTCAAGGTCAAAGGAACCTCATTCTTAATGTCTGAGACGATATAATGAAGTCTTTGTACATGCATGCTCAGCTGCTTCAGTCATGTTCAGCTCTTTGCAACCCCATAGACTGTAGCCCACCAAGCTCCTCTGTCCATGGGGATTTTCCAGGCAAGAATACTGGAGTGGGTTGCCATTCCCTTCTCCAGGGGATCTGTTTCCTGCATCGCTTGCACTGCAAGCTGATTCTTTACTATTGAGCCACCAGTGAAGTCCTCAGGATTTGTAAAGGGTTCAGTTCAGTTCAGTTCAGTCGTTCAGTCACGTCCAACTCTTTGTGACCCCATGAATCGCAGCACACCAGGCCTCCCTGTCTATCACCAACTCTCGGAGCTTGCTCAAACTCATGTCCATCGAGTCAGTGATGCCATCCAGCCATCTCATTCTCTGTTGTCCCCTTCTCCTCCTGCCTTCAATCTTTCCCAGCATCAGGGTCTTCTCCAATGAGTCGGTTCTTCACATCAGGTGGCCAAACTATTGGAATTTCAGCTTCAGCATCAGTCCTTCCAATAAATATTCAGGGCTGATTTTCTTTAGGATTGGCTGGTTTGAGCTTCTTGCAGTCCAAGGGATTCTCAAGAGTCTTCTCCAAAACCACAGTTCAAAAGCATCAGTTCTTCGGCACCCAGCTTGCTTTATGGTCCAACTCTCACATCCATATATGACTACTGGAAAAAACATAGCTTTGACTAGATGGACCGTTGTCAGCAAAGTAACATCTCTGCTTTTTAATATGCTGTCTAGGTTGTTCATAGCTTTTCTTCCAAAGAACAAGCGTCTTTTAATTTCATGACTGCAGTTACCATCTGCAGTGATTTTGGAGCCCAAGAAAATAAAGTCTCTCACTGTTTCCACTGTTTCCCCATCTATTTGCCATGAAATTTCTTGGCTTACTGACCATCATCTAGTTCTAGATAGGCCCCACTTCTGAAATTATTTTTTATTTACTCAGATTCCTAAGCTGATCCGAACAAGATGTAAATTAAAATATATAGGCTCTAAGTGAGACCATGAAAAGTTTGGAAGAAAGAGTGAGCCAAAGAACTAAGCAGATTTAGGATTTTTTATGTATGTTGTCACATTACATTAAATTTAGATTCTTTCTTTCAGACGGATGAAGTGTGCTATTAGTAAGACCTGGACATGTGAGGCATCTATTTTTAATTTTCTTTTTATTCCCTTAAAAGCAATGATTGGAGAGTCAGAGCTCACAAGACTTCTTGAGTTCCACTTCCTTTCAGAATCTCAAGCAGGAGTTAGTGAGTCCTTCCTCCAGAGAACAGTTGTGACTACTGTAGAAGAGAATATTGATGCAACGCCACACCCAGTAATAAGCAGGTAACGAGCAAATGTTCTTCAGAGGCTTCTCACTCTCCAGAGTGTACTGAGATCTTCAGCTGTTTTTCTCTCTATACCCATGGGGGTCTAGAAATCTGCATGCCCAGACTGAACCCAGACCAATTATATTGGAACCATGCAGGGAGGAAACCAAGCATCAGTATTTTCAACACTACTCAGGGGACCACTGCATGTAGCCAGCTTGGATAACATAGCTCTCCACTGTCACCCCTTCTCATGGCTTCCCTGAACATCAGTACACAGAGGCCTGGGCCTGCTATCTCTAGCCTTCACAATCAATGGAATTATTCAATTCCATATTTTTAGCAACTTGTAGGCAATCGATATGCCAGCCATTACCTGAAATTCTTGTAATTTCACATCTAAGTTTGCTTCCTCCCCAGTCCTACCTGAGATAGCATGGTCCTAAACCTTCCCTGTCTAAGTCCACCCTCACCACTCCCCTGGCCATCAGAGCTCAGAATCATAAGTATTTTGTTTCTCCCCATCACCTAAAGAGTCCTCAAGTTCTCTCTTTGTCACCTCTATCTGATTAAACCTCCCTCTTCAATACTATATCCCACCTCTTGGAGAAAGCAATGGCACCCCACTCCAGTACTCTCGCCTGGAAAA
The DNA here is from genome assembly GCF_042477335.2 of Ovis canadensis. NCBI lineage: Eukaryota > Metazoa > Chordata > Mammalia > Artiodactyla > Bovidae > Ovis > Ovis canadensis. The sequence continues at coordinate 22,928,373 of NC_091262.1, forward strand.
TCCCATGGATGGAGGACCTTGGTAGGCTGCAGTCCATGGGGTCGCCAAGAGTCGGACATGACTGAGCGGCTTCACTTTCAATTTTCACTTTCATGCACTGGAGAAGGAAATGGCAACCCACTCCAGTATTCTTGCCTGGAGAATCCCAGGGATGGGGGAGCCTGGTGGGCTGCCGTCTCTGGGGTCGCACAGAGCTGGATACAACTGAAGCGACTTAGCAGCAGCAGCAGTAGCAGTATATCACACCCAGACTTCTACAGCTTCATGTTCCCCCAACTCAAATCCATGAATCCTGCCCCTAGATTAATCTTCCTAAAGCTTCACTTCCTTTTTCACACCTCCTACTGTTAGTTTGTCATGAGCCATCATTTCCCATTGGATCAACTCCAAATTCCTAGTCCAGTTCAGTTCAGTTCAGTCGCTCAGTCGTGTCCGACTATTTGCGACCCCAGGAACCACAGCACACCAGGCCTCCCTGTCCATCACCAACTCCTGGAGTTCACCCAAACTCATGTGCATCGAGTTGGTGATGCCATCCAGCCATCTTATCCTCTGTCATCCTCTGTTATCCCCTTCTCCTCCTGCCCCCAATCCCTCCCAGTATCAGGGTATTTTCCAATGAGTCAACTCTTCGCATGAGGTGGCCAAAGTATTGGAGTTTAAGCCTCAGCAACAGTCCTTCCAATGAACACCCAGGACTGGTCTCCTTTAGGATGGACTGGTTGGATCTCCTTGCAGTCCAAGGGACTCTCAACAGTCTTCCCCAACACCACAGTTCAAAAGCATCAGTTCTTCGGTGCTCAGCTTTCTTCACAGTCCAACTCTCACATCTATACATGACCACTGGAAAAACCATAGCCTTGACTAGACGGACCTTTGTTGGCAAGGTAATATCTCTGCTTTTCAAAATGCTCTCTAGGTTGGTCATAACTTTCCTTCCAAGGAGTAAGCATCTTTTAATTTCATGGCTATAATCACCATCCACAGTGAATTTGGAGCCCCCAAAAAGAAAGTCTGACACTATTTCCACTGTTTTCCCATCTATTTCCCATGAAGTGATGGGAACGGATGCCATGATCTTCGTTTTCTGAATGTTGAGCTATAAGCCAACTTTTCCACTCTCCTCTTTCTCTTTCATCAAGAGGCTCTTTAGTTCCTCTTCACTTTCTGCCATAAGGGTGCTGTCATCTGCATATCTGAGGTTATTGATATTTCTCCCAGCAATCTTGTTTCCAGCTTGTGCTTCTTCCAGCCCAGTGTTTCTCATGATGTACTCTGCATGTAAGTTAGATAAGCAGAGTGACAATATACAGCCTTGACATACTCATTTTCCTATTTGGAACCAGTCTTTTTTCCATGTCCAGTTCTAAGTTTTAGAAGATATCAATAATCCCTAGTGATTAGGGATCCTCTCACCAGCATAGTGAGAGGATCCAGAAATTCTAGGCAGCCAAAATAGAAACCTAATCCTACTGTGAGTGAATTGACTTGTATGTGTGAGCTGCTCACCCAGCTGAATGGAATCAGATCTCCAAGGACATTAACTCTCTTCTAGAAATAATCTCTTGCACCCTACAATGAAATTCCAAAATCAACTAAATACCTCTTACCTAGGTTTCACTGCTAATCATATATCCTTTGGCGGGTGGGGCTGGGGGGTAGGGAACTGCTCCAACTAGATCTCCTTTGTAAAAAAATTTCTTCACAACTCACTAACTCGTTCTAGGCACCAAGTATATTCACTTTTTTCCACTGTCATGCCATTGCTGTTCCCATTGTATAGATAAGTCAACTGAGACTCCAAGTGTTTAGAAAACTAGTTCTCACATTTAGTTAAAGCCAGAACTAGTTCTCTCTGGTTCCAGATCTCAAATCAGAACCACTTAGCATCAAGGCTCACTGAGTTTTAGAGCTGTGAAGAATCTGGGAGTCACTGCTCTGATGCTCTCATTTTAGTAACAAAAGAAATAGGTTACTGGGAGCCCGGTCGAGACGGAGGAAGATGCGACCGGAGGCCATCAGTCGCCAGAAACAGAGGATAAAATGGGACCCGCAGCCTAGAGGTCCGCACTAGGAGTTCACCTCAGACGCAGCGGAACCACCCTGATCTGAGGAGCCCCCAGGTCTGCAGGCACAATGGAGGACAAACGTAACATCCAGATCATCGAGTGGGAACACCTGGACAAGAAGTTCTACGTGTTTGGTGTGGCGATGACAATGATGATCCGCGTCAGCGTCTACCCCTTCACCCTCATCCGCACTCGGTTGCAGGTTCAGAAAGGCAGGAGCCTCTACCATGGGACCTTCGACGCCTTCATCAAGATCCTACGGGCGGATGGTGTGACTGGCCTCTACCGGGGGTTCCTGGTCAACACCTTCACCCTCATATCTGGCCAGTGCTATGTCACCACTTACGAGCTCACCCGGAAGTTCGTAGCTGACTACAGCCAGAGCAACACCGTCAAGTCGCTGGTGGCTGGTGGCTCGGCCTCTCTCGTGGCCCAGAGCATCACGGTGCCCATTGATGTGGTCTCCCAGCACCTGATGATGCAGCGCAAGGGTGAGAAGATGGGCCGCTTCCAAGTGCGAGGGAGTCCAGAGGGACACGGGGTAGTTGCCTTTGGCCAAACCAAGGACATCATCAGGCAGATCCTGCGGGCTGACGGACTTGGTGGCTTCTACCGAGGCTACGTGGCTTCACTGCTTACTTACATCCCAAACAGTGCTGTCTGGTGGCCCTTCTGCCACTTCTATGCAGAGCAGCTCTCATCCCTCTGCCCAAAGGCGTGCCCTCACATTGTCTTTCAAGCCATCTCGGGGCCTCTGGCTGCAGCCACTGCTTCCATCCTCACCAATCCCATGGATGTCATCCGAACCCGAGAACAGGTTGAGGGCAAGAACTCCATCATCCTGACCTTCCGACAGCTGATGGCAGAAGAGGGGCCTTGGGGGCTCATGAAAGGCCTGTCCGCCAGAATCATCTCAGCCACGCCCTCCACCATCGTCATTGTGGTGGGCTATGAAAGCCTCAAGAAACTCAGCCTCCGACCTGAGCTGGTCGACTCAAGACACTGGTAACCAGTGATGGGGAGAGAAGCCTGCTGTTTCCTGCACTACCCTGGGTCAGGGGCAGAGAGGAAAGGCCAGCACCCTCTCCAAGTGCCCCCACCGCAGACCTAGTCCTGCTGTGGTCCAGGTGGCCTGCCGGGACCGGGACAGAGACTTTGAACTGCTCTTGCTGAAGAGGCTCCACGCCTGGATCCCCCATCCTCATTGTTTTTAATTTTCTTGCCAAGCTGGGCTTCCTCACTCAGTCCAGGTACTCAGTCCTGCCCTAAGGAAATCCACTCTACCCGCCAATCCCACTCCATCGATCCCCTGCTGACCCTTCTCTGCCTTCTCCTTCCATCTGTGTCCCTGAGATCCTGAGAAGAGCTGTACACAGAACTTGGTTACTAACGCTAGTGCTTCCTATTGGGCGTTCAGTCCGAATTCCAAGCAGCTGTCATTAGCCCTTCATCTCTTAGGTTTGCTTATTTTTCTTCTGGGACTGAGCTGCCCACCAGACTACTCTGCTTTTCTCTGCCACTGGGGACAAGGTGCCAGGCACTTTTACACAGGGCATAGGAGCAGCAACAACCTCTGGTTCTCCAGAGCACTTGTCCTCTCTTTGGAGAGTTATTAGGTTGGGGAGAAATGTTGATACTTTATTTTGTGTGTATATTTTCCTGTGAACCAGGCTACTGTCTAAGTCCTGCTAAAGCACCAATCCTGCAGTCAGAGCCTACCCCTTCCTCAGACAGGTGAAAAATGTAATGTAGCTTTTCCCTCAATCCCAGTTCCCTATCCCTCCCAGTCCCTACAGGGCCAGCAGCCCTAGGACAAACAAGCTGCTGTTTTCCCCTGGCCCAGATGACTACAGTGGTGGGCACAGCTCTAAGTAAATCAGACTATCTGGGACACATTGTACTTGGAACACTACCCTGAAAAGTCTGGTTGAGAGAGTAGTTGGTTTGGAAAGTGACAGAAGGATATGTATGCCCTAGTTCATCTCCCTTGACCAGCTGAGCCAAACCTAACAGAGGGTAGTGGAGCTTCTTAATCCCAGGCAGTCATCACACACACACACACACACGCACCGCAATCACTTGGACTCACAGAAACAGATGTTGTCTCACAATGGGAATCTCTGAGATGTGGAACTGTTTGTGTTTTTCTTCTCCCCAGTGTAAGGAGACATCCCAGTCGTGGTACCCTCTGGAGCGATGCTTGGAGGAGGGTAAAGGGCGGGGTGGGAAGTCACTCAATACCAGGAACACTGCATTTACCAGCCTGATACTGCCAAGATTATCTGTTGACGCTCTCAGGAGCTAGGTGATGAGTGCTGCTTTCTTGCCTCATCCTCCGCCCCCGCCCCCCAACACACACCTCCTCTACCAAGTCAGTGTGGCAGGTGAGGAGAGGTGCAGCAAATGGAATGAGAAGAAGGCATATCAAACCCACACTTCTGCTTCAAACATCTGACTTGGATGACCCTTCAAACTTCGTTTGGTCCCACCCCCTGGGAGAGGCCACGGTGCCAATTTGAAAGGTGCTAGCTACCTGAAGCCTTGATATTTATTACGGCTGCCCCACAGTCTATCCCCCCGGCCTAGATCAGAATCTGAATTCTCTCCCTTTACCACCACTTCCCAGCTTGTGCTCTTTGAAGGTTATTTTCTCTTTCATTCATTTCATTGTTTGTCCCTTCTTAGACTTTGTCAAGAGTCCTCCAATTTCTATTCACAAATGGTCATCTAAAGGGTTGGGTCTGCACATCATTCTGAATCTTCCTGTGTCTCAGTCACTCCTTTACCCTAAGAACCACAAAGATAAGAGAAGCCAGGGGTCCCTTCTTTCTCTTTAAACTCATTCTGTTGAGACCTTTGGAGGCTGATTTTTCTCAGCGCCACACCTTCCCCTTCCTAGAGATTATATTCAGTCCTTCCCCACCATTGCAAAGTGGGTAAGGTATCATGGACAAGAGGTAGCCTCCTGCTTCTCCTATTTCTCCGACCCAGACTCCTCAACTCTTTTCCTTCTGTTTTCTTGTATTTCAGTCTTGTTTCCTGTTCTCTCTCTTTCTCTCTCTCTCTCTCTCACACACACACACACACACACGCGCGCAGGTGTTTTAAAAGATGATGTGCATATATACTAAAAGGGATCCATGGCCCCTTACTTTTCCATCTAATATTTTAGGGACTGGTATTGGGTTTGGTTAAAATATGGCTTGGTGGGGATGGGACTGTGGCCTTCCGTTTTCCCAGGACCATGGATCGGACTAATTGGAGTGTTTGATGTATTGGTCCGTAGCCAAAATTGGAAGAACTTCCGGGAGACTGGGCAAGACGGGGAAACCTGATGGGAGTATTGGACAGGGGAATAAAAATGCAGATACAGTTAACATTTGATAAAATGGTCTCCTGTGAATAGTATTAACGGCGAACATTCACTGTTGCATTGTACGAATTCTCTAAAAAGTGTAATTAAATGTTTTTATCGAGTTTTTTTAAAAAATTTTAAAAAAAAGAAATAGGTTAATTAATTTTTTTATGTTCTTACAGGCTGAAAGTGTCAGAGCTAGGCAGGAACTGGGGTCTCCTCCTTCCATGTTATGTTACTTATACAACTCTCGAAATCTTGAACAAACTAGGCCCATTGCCCCTTGATCTCATGTTATTCTCACCACCTAAAGTGCCTTTGTCTTTTTCCCTTTTCTTGCCCAAATCCTATCCCTTCCTCCAAAGCCATCCTAAAGCTTCATTCTCCAAGGACATTGAGCTCCATTGATTCTTCCTGGTTTTGATCTATAGCAGGTCTGCCTGTGTTTGTCATTTCATTATTGAGTCATGTGCCCTCTCATATTGTTTACTAACTTGTTTCTCATAAAGACATTGTCTCCCTAATGAGATTTTACAGGCTTTCAGCATAAGAGATCTGATTCTTCTCAGGGTTCTCCCCAGCATCAGTAATGCCAGAGGCCTTGTGAGGAAGAGAGTAGCTGCTCAGTATATGCATGATTGGATTAAATTTCTGTAATACAAACAACCCCTGATCATCAATAATAGATGCTGCAATTTCCTGCATTTATTATTTGAATTGTATTTACATTTGGGTGTTTCCCAGCATATTGAATGAAGACAGAAGACTAAAACTAAGACTTCATGGTCTCAGCGGTGTTGGGTGACCAGAAGGCCAGAGATGGCTGACAGGTCTGTTTTCTTAAGTCCTCTTTTTACAATTACCTTAAAATATTAATGTTGTTTTATTTTCAAATATAAGTGAGCCAGTGTTTTTGTATCAATTCCAAGACAGATGGTTTAAAATGCACTTTTCTAAACTGGGTTGATTCAGGTCAAGGCTTAAAAGAAAAATGCGTGTATGGATAAGTAGTTAGAGATTAAATTTGTAAACAGCCCTCAATTTGCTCATGTACTTTTGCCCTTCTTGGTTTTCTATTTTGCAGCAAAATAGCTTGAAGAATGTGTTGACATCTAAAGGTATAAATGCAACCTATAAAATTGATTTAAGTGAAAAATGTGTTTTAAGGTAGGAATTAGGGTAAGAGTCAACAGATAATGTAGAAAACACAGGGGAAAAGACTCAAACGTACCAGTAAAACTCTGCAAATGCCAGCGTCTACATTTTCCTCTATTAGAAACTTTACATGCTTCGTCCTTCTGTTTAGACAACAGCTTGGGTATTTCCCTATGTGTGTCTCTAGCTCTTCATAAAAAGTATTAACTACCTGCCTCAAGCTTGTACTAGGAAATTAACGTGAGATATTTTCATTTGACCGTGATCACAGGAAGCCCTTTCTAATCTCATTTGGCACATTACCCATCAGATTTATGGAAATTCTCAATGAACTCTGACACTGGAGTGTAACAGTTGCATAAACTGTATGTGAGATATAGCTGTGATGTTCGTGAGGTATAACCTTGACCTTGGCTACCAGCTAAGTCCTCACCTAGACTCCACAGTGAAGTGTGCAATAAAACCAGGGTTCCAAATACATGACGCTGGGGCTGATTAAGAGGAGAGGGGTAAGAGGAATTTATAATGAGGGGGATAAAGATAGCCAGAAACTGCAAACAGCAGGGATCCTATTTCCACAGAACTTGAAAATAAAGGAACAATAGAAGGGTAGTCTTCTAATTATATTTTCTCCTCTTTCATGGTGCTCATGTTATTTAATGCCTTGACTTCTTCAATTGTTGGAACCATAATTTCAATATAATTATCAAAAGGAAAGTTGTCAAACTTAACAAGCTCTTGATCGACTACAGTGAGTAATATGTCACAGATGGAAAGAAAAATTTTAAGCCATTTGGCAGCAAGGTGCACTATAAAAAGACTGGTATCCAAAACCAAGTTGGTAAACTTCAAACAAGACACGGCTTTCAGACCTTATCCTCTCCCAGAGTTCTGAGGTATTAAAGGGGCGGGGGCAAGAGGAGAAACTCAGAAAAAAAGTGATTGTGAATTTCCCTCAAAATAAGCAGTATCATCATCCGGAGGAAGCACAGGGCAGGGCCTCTAGTTATCCACTGAATCCAAGCCACTGTCACATGTGTGTTTCTGATGCCAAAACATAATGCGGTTCAGAGCACAGAGTCATCCTTCCTATCCCTCTGTCACTCATTAGCATACGTCCTTAGGAACATAGGTTAACCTCACGACACCTTGGTTTTCTCATTTTATAGGTCTACCTAACCTTTTAGGATCTGAAGTGAAGTGAAGTGAAATGAAGTCGCTCAGTCGTGTCCGACTCTTTGTGACCCCCTGGACTACACAGTCTATGGAATTCTCCAGGCCAGAATACTGGAGTGGGCAGCTGTTCCCTTCTCCAGGGGATCTTCCCAACCCAGGAATCGAACCCAGGTCTCCTGCATTGCAGGCAGATTCTTTACCAGCTGAGCCACAAGGGAAGCCTTCTTAGGATCTACATGAAGATTAAAACTAACTTCAGCAAAGTGCTTACTGCTGGATCTGGCACATAGTTAGTGCTTAATGTATTGTTAGCGTATTCCTTTCTCTCTTCTTTTTCCTCCTCTTTCTTCTCCTCTGCCTTCACCTCTTCATCCTCCTCCTTCTTCTTGAGGCATATTCTCTTCAAAATCCTCCCCTGACTTCCTTCCAGTCTTTGCCTGGGTAAATGGAGTCACTAACTTGCATTTTTCCATCATTAAAAGAGTACACTATCATCAATTCCTAGAATCATTGTTGGTTGATGTCAGAAGAGCAACCTCATCCCAATAGTTGAGGAAACTGAAACTCAGGGGGGTGGGGAGCAATAACATATCCAAGCACAAACCCAAGCACCTACCGCTCTCTAAATTAACAAAACAACGTGTGTTAGTCACACCTCCATATCGTAGCAAGCATCATTTCACTGGTCACTATACGTAACTACTTTGCTATCTGAGTATCTCTTCAAATAGATTTCCCAAGCTACCTGAAGTCCTTTGTTGAAGAAATAAAACTACTTAATTTTCTTACTGAACCTTGTTTAGCTGGGTTTTGGCTCTTAATTTTTGCTAGCAAGAGGCAAGGCCCAAATTGTTGAGCCCAACTGTACATCAGAACCAACATTTTCAGAACTTTCTAAATAAATATTCATTTCCCAATCTCATCCCCTCTACTGAGTCAAGATTTCCAGAACATGTGGTGGTGTGACTTTGAATCTCTAGAGCATTATCTCTGGTGATTCCAGTCTTGGGCAATCTCTGGAAGTGCTGATATTATAAAACATCATCTTTTAGCCATGATAGCATACAATAATTGAATGTGATGGAAAGTAGGAGATTTTATAGGCTCTGTGTAGTTTTTCTTTCTTATTAACTCTTCCTGTCAATAAATATTCTAAAGGATGTGTCTTATTTTTCAAGGCATATATATCATATGCATATATGTTTAAATAGTATTTTTCCACTAACAGTGTTTGTAGTTATTTTCACTCTTCTGAAGCCACAGTGAAACCAGCTTCTTTGAGCATGAGCCACATTATCTCCTTACTTGGCCCTGCAATAAATTTTCCTCGACTCCAAATTCTGACATTTTGGTTTGACCTCACTGTGTATCTGTTACACACATTTGCATTTCATTAACAGTAGCATCACTGAAGTCTGTAATTGCCGACTGCAGTCCTGGTTTTATCACCATTTCGATAATCTCTCTATCTTAGGACTACTTGTCACCCAAGTTTTGTGATGCCACCATGACTTCTCAGTCTTAGTGGCTTTAAAAAAACAGCTCCTTCTAGAATATGATTAAGCATCCATAGGGGCATATATACATTACATTGATAATGTTTTAAAGAATTTTGATCTATTTCAATCTAAGAATTTCACAGCACCCTTGCAATGAAATAAAGACAATTTTAGGATGTTACAATGCAAGAGTCTCTAAACCAGAAATCATAGAAGTTTAAAGTAGTAAATGTGGCAATTTCCAAAAATGTGCCTCTGTAGAGAAGTTTAGAGCATAGAAGAGTCTGTGGACATCTCCTATGGCCTGAAATCCTTTGAACTACCACGAACAGTTTTCCCCTTTCATCTTGATTATAATCTCTTTTCTGCAGAGTCTCCATATAACTTAAGAAAACCCCCCTTTATGCACCAACCTAGTGAGAGGGTTGAGGGAGTCTTGGCAGCCAAAATAGAAACATAATCCTACCATGAGTGAATTGACCTGTATGTGGGAGCTGCTCACCCTGCTGAGTGGAATCAGCTCTCCAAGGACACTAAGACCCTTCTAGAAATAATCTCTTGCATCTCACAACAGAATTCCAGAATTAACTGAATGCATCTTACCCAGGTTTGCCACTGAAGCATCAGTCCAATGTGTTTTACAGGCAAGACAGCCTCCTCCCTGCTGTTGAAATTGTTGATTAGAAAAATAGTTGCGTATATCAATGCTAAACAGTACCCACACAGAAACAAGAAAGTGTCTCTTTGATTCAAGGGAAATATTAAATGAAGACTTTGTCTTGTACTTTCTGTTAGCTATGTACTATTACTCTTTAATACAATGAAACAAAGAAACATGGATGGGACGTTGTAATGGGGTTTGAGTGAGTATCCTGGGAATGCGGAAGTTTTTTTCTGCTATAATTGCGTTACTAGTGCTGCTCCATTCAGCATAAATGTGTCTATAGTATTCATCTAAAGTGTGCCCCAAGGCTTAAACCTTCCCCAAGTGGTGAGTAAGGATGGTGGGAATGTGGCTGGGGAATTTAAAGCCCACTCAAACATCATTAATTAGGAATTCCCTGATGAAATTAAACCTTTGTATTTCATTGGGATCATTTCTCGGCATTCTCAGTGATTCCATTTGGTGGTGTTTTTTTTTTTAATTGTGGTGCACTCAAGAGCTGCATTTTAAGTGGACTAATTTTCTAAGAAAACTTGCCAAATTAGCAATTTTTTCCAAACATCCAAAACTAATGAATAAATAAATTGAAAGATTTTAGAATTTCATATTCAAGTGACTTCAATGTATCTAGCTCCAAGGCCTAAGGCAAAATTTTCAACCTCCAAATCCAATGTCATCACTGAATACCCTTATCAGGCAAATGGGTGGAAATGTGAGGCACAAGCACTCATGGATGTCAGGGCTATGAATGATCTGAAAGCAGAGAAGAGTAGAGAACCATCATGCCCAGAAGAGAATACAAATTATTTCAGCTAATTTTAATTATGATGTAGCTTCTGTAAATTTCAGACACAAGAAGATGGAGGGAGAGAATCGAGACTGGAAGTTTCAATACTCCATACCAAAAATGGCAGCAGCAATCCATTAATCCCGTAGATGCCATCATAAATGATAGAATCAATAGGAACTTGGTCCCTTTGATCAATTTTCAGTCTAAAAGATTTTTCCACCAGTGTCTCCATAGTAAGTTGCAATCTGGAGTTGTCTCATATAACCTAATACTTGCTTGTAGTAATACTAATTCTTGGCTATCTCAAGCTGCCCATTACTTATTAGTAGCTAGTGCATATTGAGTGAAAAATACATGGACGAAGCTGTGCTGAGCATTTTATACACCATAGCTCACTTAATCTTTCTCCAGGAGATCTTCTCAACCCAGGGATCAAACCCAGGGCTCCCTCACTGTAGGCAGATGCTTTATCGTCTGAGCTACCAGGGAAGCCCTAGTTCTCTGACTGCTGCTGCTGCTAAGTCGCTTCAGTCGTGTCCAACTCTGTGCGACCCCACAGACGGCAGCCCACCAGGCTCTCTCGTCCCTGGGATTCTCCAGGCAAGAACACTGGAGTGGGTTGCCATTTCCTTCTCCAATGCATGAAAGTGAAAAGTGAAAGTGAAGTCGCTCAGTCGTGTCCAACTCTTAGCGACCCCATGGACTGCAGCCTACCAGGCTCCTCCATCCATGGGATTTTCCAGGCAAGAGTACTGCAGTGGGGTGCCATTGTCTTCTCAGAATTCTCTGATGAGGGTATCATTAATCTCCCACTTTGCAGGTAAGGAACCTGAGACTTAGGGACTCTGAGTAACTCTCTCAGGTCAACATCTAGTATGAGAAAGAGCTAGAAGGTCCCACCCAGGATCATCACAAATTCACCATCTCCTGACCTGGCTTGTTCAGAGCCAGGCTTATCATGTTACAGTAAAATGATTCCATTTGAATTGAATTTTTATTTGAGTCTACACATCTAGATTAATATAGATTATTACAGGAAACTCACTTAAATGTAATGGAATTGTGGGAGGTGGTCACAGGGAAGCTGATGAGGCATCTCATTGCCCAACTGATAAACTACAGCTTCTGAAGACAAAAATAATCCAATCTGTTGGGTATTGACACACATACACACACATGCACACAAACTGTAGAATTTACTTAATAAAAGAAATATCTTTTTAACATCTTTAAACTTGCCGGTCAGTTTCATCCTTCTTTTCTCCAATGGTTTCATGAGGATGTATACTTAGCTTATGACAACAGCCCACACTAGAGACCCTGATGATGGATCCAGAAATTTTCAGGGTTCCATTAATAACAATCTCCAATGCAACTAGTCCAGTGCTAGAGTCAAAAGTGCAATTGTCCAGGAGCCAGGAGAGTTGGGTCCTTATTTTGGTTGAGTGACCTTAAGCAAATCACTTAGCCCCTTGAATTTCTAGAAGACTGTACAGTTATATTTTCCAGATAGATATTTGTCAGGCAATTTTGAAACCTCCTGTTCTTAAAGCAACTGGTCATTCGATAAAATAGTAATTAGAAAAGATTTTTCTGTATCCACCTCTGACACTATAGTTTGAGAGTAAGCATTGCTGTTTTATTAGATAACTAATTAAAGAAGCAAGCTAATTTCAAGTGTCAGAGTGTTGTACATATGTGTTCCAGTTTGCATAATATACGGAGATCTTAGGTACAACATCTACCACAAAAACTGCTTGTTTCATTTAACAAAACTAAAAAGATTTATCATACAGTGAGTTTTGTATCTTTTTTAATTATTATTTTTGTTATTTGATGTTCTTTCCAGAGAAGCATATTGATTGAAAAAGAATGTTTTCCTTTTTTTTCTTTAGAAGAGAGTATTTGTACAAGTGAAATATTAGGGTCAGAGAAAGCAAGAGAAGAGTGTGAGCTGTGTGTCCAGGCCAAGCAACTGGGCCAGAAGTTTCCTAGATACCTTGACAGTCATCTATTCTCTGACCTGTAAGATCCTGAGATAAGATGTCAAAGATATTGGGTTCATGCACTAGTCCTTATTAGTGAACATAGGTACCCATGGACCCCCAAATGCTCAGAGAATTAAAAATGTATGGCTCCTAGGGGTTCCCTCTTTTAGTGAGCAGAGTCTAGCTAAAAGAAATGAAACAGAAGCATTCATGGTGACTCAATTTATAGGTATTTTCACCTTTAGAGTTAAATATGCTTGTACTGTTTGAAATTTGACAATCAATATACTTTAATTCGGAGAAGGCAATCATTTTATCATTAAAAAGAGGACAATAAAGATATCAACAGCATTTTAAAAGTGATATTTTATTTGACTCTTCCATTTCGAAAAATACGTATTGAGCCAGGTTTCAGCTAAGTTCTAGGAATATAAATGTGAAAATGACCAGTTGTTGCCTTAAAGAACAGTATAGATTATTTTTAATTTAAAAAATATGTATCTTATCATTTTCTCAAAAAAAATCTATATCTGAAAACACACACACAATCCAATAATGACTCAACAACTTGATGTAAGATACTAAGAAAATCATTAGACATAAAAAAAAATCCCCATCACAGACAAGAGTTACCTGGAGGACAGACTGTCTAATTTCACTGCCAAAGAATCTGAGTCATGATTTTCTACAGTTTTAAACCTCACAGTGTATAGCCATTTCATTAGTATTGTTTTCATTGAAAAGATAAACTCTATATGTCAAGTATTTCTGTCATTTAGCCCCTTTTCATGTCATCTTTGAGTAAGACCCATAGATTTTGCTATACAAACGATGCTTAAACGCTTATATATAAAGTATGTTCTCCCTAATAGTGCAAATAATTTATATATAGATGTATGTATATGTAAATATATGCAACATAAAATGCCTAGAATGGAATATATCAAATGTAAATAATAACTATGCAGAGTGGAATTCAAGATGATTTTTATGTTTGTTTCTATAAAATATTCCAATATCTGTAATGATTATATTTAACCTTCATAATTAAAAACGTGGATGTTTAAGTTCTTTCACTTATTTTCCAAATTTTACACAATCAGTTCAGTCACTCAGTTGTGTCCAACTCTTTGAGGCTCCATGGACTGCAGCACAATAATTACGTATTATTTTTATAATCAGAAAAAGTAAGTGCCATTTTCTCTTCTCTGATATGATATATATGTCTCATAAGATTGCAATTATGTTTCAAATACACAGCATAACAACCAGAAATACATATACTTATTAATAGTGATTACCTACCTATGACTTGAGTGACAGACCACAGCACAGCAACACAGCGAGACTAAATGGAGTTAATTTTTCTATTTTCTGCTGTTTTGTCTTATTTTCTAAAATGAGCATATATTGAATTTCATAATGAAACACAAAGTTTATTTTTTAAATGCAAGTCAAAAGAGAAATACCAAGTTAAATCAACTGAAACACATAGCTTTCTAAATTTTTTAAAGTCCCTGGAAAACTACGATCTTTCATTTTAAAGCATACTATGTCTCTTGGACAAACTTTTAGAGTGAAAACAAGTAATAGTATATTTTATGATAGAACCAGAATCAGCCCAAATACGCACTAATAAAGAAAAACTGAGTACCAAGCATTGTAAATTGACACCATACCTTGATTGTATCAAGTAAGGCTAACACTGGAACCCTATAGGGGAGGTTAAAAATCCAAGTATATTTTTGTATTTCTCTAACTGATTGGAAGGGGGGTCCATCAGTGTAGAAGTCTAACCATATGGAAACATAGAGCCAAGGAGTGCAACACTCACACAACTAGATCTTAGAAGTCTGAACTGTCCTCCTGGGCTGGCGTGCGAGAACATGAACTGCATATTCATAGAGCAGGTGTATTTTCCATCATACCAGACAGGACTGAGAATCCAGGTTCATAGCATTGCGAATTCAACAGGGTTTGAAAGTGAGTGGTTTTCAGGGCTGTGAATGGCAGGAGCTCTTTCCAGGGTACCTGTGCCAGGGCTTAGATGGAGCCCATCAAGACAGAAGAGGTAAATGCATACTAAGCTTTTCCATAATACAAACATGGCAAGGTCTCAGCTTCTTCTCCTCTAACTTAGCAATCATTCAGCTGCTCCTTTAACGTATGTTTATTTAGCACATACTATATTCCAGACACTATTCTAGGTGCTAGAGTTTAAGAAGAGACAAGAAATGTAGCATAGTGATAAACACCATAATGAAAATGAAGGACAGTAAGGGGATGGACTAAAGAAGTAATAATCTGGACTTCCGCACGGTCGCTGGAAATGTAGATTGGTGCAGCCACTATGGAAAACGTGTGGAAGTTCTTTAAAAAACTAAAAATAGAACTCCTGTATTATCTGGCAATCCCACTTTTGGGTATACATCCAAAAAGAAATGAAAACAAGATATCAAGGAGATATCTACATTTTCATGTTCATTGCAGTATTATTCACAATACCCAAGATATGGAAATAACTTAAGTGCTGCCAGTGGGTAAATGGACAAAGACAATGGACAAGTAAGATTAACCTTGTGATCATTGCACTAGGTTAAATAAGTCAGACAGAGAAAGACAAACGCTGTATGATATCACTTTCATGTGGAATCTAAAAAGATTGAACTCAGAGAGCAGAGTGGTAATTGCCAGGGATGGGGAAATGAGATGTTGTTCAAAGTGCACAAGATTCCAGGTACAATATGGGTAAGTTCTAGGGCTCTAATGTACAATATCATGATTATAGTTAATAATACTGTACAATATACTTGAAAGTTGTTACAAGAACAGATCTTAAATTTTCTCACCACACAAAAAAAAAGAAATAATAATTATATGAAATAAGAGAGGTGTTAACTGGTGCTATGGTGATAATCATTTTTCAATATATCACCGTATCAAATCAATGTGCTATAAACCTCAAACTTACACAGCGTTATATGTCAATTATGCCTCATTAAAGCTTGCGGGAGAGGAGAGAGGAAATAGTCTGAGAAGTCTCTGAGGAAGTGAGCAGATTCCTGAATGATAGGAAGGAGTGGGCAAGAAGAAATTCTACAAGAGAAGCCTGAGCTAAGGTTGGTAAGTTTGGGCAACACACAGAAATAACGTCACGAGACTAGAGTACAGCAATCACTGGGCAGTGCTGAGAGAAACTGGGTTGCGGGGCGCGGGGGGTCATGCAGAGATGCTCCACAGGCGACAGGAAGCCACTGAAGAAGAAGCTGAAAACCTGAGCCAGTCTGCATCTTTAAGAGTTTACTTTTTATAAGAAGAAAAGATTTTAGAAGGACAAGAGTGGAAACTGGAAATCAAGGCCAAGGAACTACTACAGCTGTTTGCTTCTGGTCCGGTCCTGGGGAGTTAGTGGTTGGATGGCAAAAGGTGGGAAAATTCCAAGTGTAGTATGAAGGTGGAGGGGATAGAGCTTGCTGACAGATTGGATATGGAGAAAGTGAGAGATGAAAGAATCACGGATGACATAATTTTTGTCTAATCCACTGAGTGGATGGTGGTTCCATTTATTAACACAGCAAAGATTGGAGAAGGATAAAGTGGGAGGTGGGAAGAGAAGTAAAAGGCAAAGGACAAAGGGAAAGATACACCCATCTGAATGCAGAGTTCCAGAGAATAGCAAGGAGAGATAAGAAAGCCTTCTTAAGGGAACAATGCAAAGAAATAGAGGAAAACAATAGATTGGGAAAGACTAGAGATCCCTTCAAGAAAACTGGAGATACCAAGGGAACATTTCATGCAAAGATGGGCTCAATAAAGGACAGAAATGGCAAGGACCTTACAAAAGTAGAGGAGATTAAGAAGAGGTGGCAAGAATACACAGAAGAACTGTACAAAAAAGGTCTTAATGACCCAGATAACAATGATGGGCTGATCACTAACCTACAGTCAGACATCCTGGAGTGTGAAGTCAAGCGAGCCTTAGGAAGTATTACTACAAACAAAGCTAGTGGAGGTGATGGAATTCCAGCTGGGCTATTTCAAATCCTAAAAGATGATGCTGTTAAAGTGCTGCACTCAATATGTGAGCAAATTTGGAAAACTCAGCGATGGCCACAGGACTGGAAAAGGTCAGTTTCCATGCCAATCCCAAAGAAGGCCAATGCCAAAGAATGTTCAAACTACAATACAACTATACTCATTTCACATGCTAGCAAGGTAATGCTCGAAATCCTTCAAGCTAGGCTTCAAGAGTACCTGAACCAAGAACTTTCAGATGTTCAAGCTTGATTTAGAGAAGGGACAGGAACTAGACACCAAATTGCCAGTATCTGTTGGATCATCGAAAAAGCAAGATAATTACAGAAAAACATCTGCTTCACTAGCTACACTAACACATTTACTTGTGTGGATCACAACAAACTGTGGAAAATTCTTAAAGAGACCTTACCTGTCTCCTGAGAAACCTGTATGCAGGACAAGAAGCAACATTCAGAACTGGACATGGGATAAGAGACTGGTTCAAAATTGGGAAAGGAGTACGTCAAGGCTGTATTTTGTCACCCTGCTTATTTAACTTCTATGCAAAGTACATCATGCAAAATGCCAGGCTGGATAAATTACCAGCTGGAAGCAAGATTGCTGGAAGAAATATCAACAACCTCAGATACCCAGATGATACCACTCTAATGGCAGAAAGTGGAGAGGAAATAAACAGCCTCTTCATGATGGAACAGAAGAATGATGGAGCAGTCAATACCTGGGTTACATTTTAGAAAAATGTTGACGACAGCAACTATTTAATCCTATAATCTGGCATTAAAGAAGTCCCCTAAACTAATAAACATTTTGGGATACAGTGGTTCAATTAAAAAAAGAGAGAGCCTCTTGATGAGGATGAAACAGGAGAGTGAAAAAGCTGGCTTAAATCTCAACATTCAAAAAAATAAGATCATTGTATCCAGTCTCGTCACTTCATGGCAAATAGACTGGGAAAAAGTGGAAACAGTGGCAGACTTTATTTTCCTGGTCTGCAAAATTACTGTGGATGGTGACTGCAGCCATAAAATTAAAAGATGCTTGCTTCTTGGAAGAAAAGCTATGACAAAACTAGACAGCACGTTAAAAAGTAGACATAACTTTGCCAACAAAGATCCATATAGTAAAAGCCATGGTTTTCCCAGTAGTCATGTACAGAAGTGAGAGCTGGACCATAAAGAAGGCAAGCATCAAAGAAAGGATGCTTTTGAATTGTGGTACTGGTGAGTCCCTTGGACTGCAAGGAGATCAAATCCTAAAGGAAATGAACCCTTAATATTCATTGGAAGGACTGATACTGAAGCTGAAGAGCCCATAATTTGGCCACCTGATGCAAAAAGCTGACTCACTGGAAAAGACCCTGATGCTGAGAAAGATTGAGGGCAGGAGAAGGGGGTGACAAGGGTGAGATGGTTAGATGGCATCACCAACTTGATGGACATGAGTTTGAGAAAGTTCTGGGAGATAGTGAATGATAGGAAAGCCTGACGTGCTGCAGTCCACGGGGTTGCAAAGAGTCAAATATGACTTAGCAACTGAACAACAGGATGGGAGATTGAGGGTAATAGCAGAAAGTCAAGATTTATGTTTTAGACGCATTAGGTTGGAGATCCCTATTCAGTTCAGTTCGTTTCAGTCACTCAGTTGTGTCTGACTCTTTGCAACCCCATGGACTGCAGCACGCCAGGCCTCCCTGTCCATCACCAACTCACAAAGCTTACTCAAAACTTATGTCCATTGAGTCAGTGATGCCATCCAACCATCTCATCCTCTGTTGTTCCCTTCTCCTCCTTCTTTCAATCTTTCCCAGCATCAGGGTCTTTTCCAAGGAGTCAGTTCTTCACTTCAGGTGGCCAAAGTATTTAAGTTTCAGCCTCGGCATCAATCCTTCCAATGAATATTCAGGACTGATTTCATTCAAGATGGACTGGTTGGATCTCCTTGCAGACCAAGGGACTCTCAAGAGTCTTCTCCAACACCACGGTTCAAAAGCATCAATTCTTCAGCACTCAGCTTTCTTTATAGTTGAACTCTTACATCCATACATGACTACTGGGCTAACCACAGCTTTGACTAGATGTGACTTTTGTTGGCAAGGTAATGTCTCTGCTTTTTAGTATGCTGTCTAAGTTGATCATAACTTTTCTTCCAAGGAGTAAGTGTCTTTTTATTTCATGGCTGCAGTCACCATCTGCAGTGATTTTGGAGCCCAAAATAATAAAGTTTGTCACTGTTTCCACTGTTTCCCCATCTACGTCCCATGAAGTGATGGGACAGGATGCCATGATCTTCGTTTTCTGAATGTTCAGCTTTAAGCCAACTTTTTCACTCTCCTCTTTCACTTTCATCAAGAGGCTTTTTAGCTCCTCTTCACTTTCTGCCATAAGGGTGCTGTCATCTGCATATCTGAGGTTATTGATATTTCTCCCAACAATCCTGATTCCAGCTTGTGCTTCTTCCAGTCCGACATGTCTCATGATGTACTGAAAGTTAAATAAACAGGGTGACAAGATACAGCCTTGATGTACTCCTTTTCCTATTTAGAAACAGTCTGTTGTTCCATGTTCAGTTCTAACTGTTGCTTCCTGACCTGCATACCGATTTCTCAAGAGGCAGGTCAGGTGGTCTGGTATTCCAGTCTTTTGAAGAATTTTCCACAGTTTGTTGTGATTTACACAGTAAAAGGCTTTGGCACAGTCAATAAAGCAGAAATAGATGTTTTCCTGGAACTCTCTTGCTTTTTCAATAATCCAACAGATGTTGGCAATTTGATCTCTGGTTCCTCTGCCTTTTCTAAATCCAGTTTGAACATCTGGAAGCTCACAGTTCACGGATCACTGAAGCCTGGCTTGGAGAATTTTGAGCATTTCTTTGCTAGTGTGTGAGATGAGTGCAATTGTGCGGTAGTTTGGTATCTTTGGCATTGCCTTTCTTTGGGATTGGAATGAAAACTGACCTTTTCCAGTCCTGTGGCCACTGCTGAGTTTTCCAAATTTGCTGGCATATTGAGTGCAGCACTTTCACAGCATCATCTTTTAGGATCTGAAATAGCTCAACTGGAATGCCATCACCTCCACTAGCTTTGTTTATAGTGATGCTTCCTAAGGCCCATTTGACTTCGAATTCTAGGATGTCTGGCTCTAGATGAGTGATCACACCATCATAATTATCTGGGTCATGAAGATCTTTTTTGTACAGTTCTGTGTATTCTTGCCACCTCTTCTTAATATCTTCTGCTTCTGTTAGGTCCATACCATTTCTGTCCTTTCTTGTGCCCATCTTTGCCTGAAATGTTCCCTTGGTATCTCTAATTTTCTTGAAGAGATCCCTATTAGACAACCAAGAAATATGATATAATTTGAGCATCTAGATAATGCATCTGGAGCTCAGAAAAGAAGTCAAGGCTGGAGAGAAAAACCTGGAAATAATAATGGTTTAGATAGTAACTAGCAGGCTTCCCCAGAGGCTTACCAATAAAGAATTTGCCTGCAATTCAGGAGACTTAGGAGATGCTGGTTTGATCGCTGGGTCTGGAAGATCCCCCGGAGGAGGGCATGACAACCCACTCTAGTATTTTTTCCTGGAGAATCCCATGGACAGAGAAGCCTGGTGGGCTACAGTTCAAGGGGTCACAAAGAACTGGACCCGACTGAAGCGACTGAGCACATACTGTGACATGGCAGTAACGAGGTCACCTAAGGAAAGTGTATATAGAAAAAAGAGGGCTGAGGACTGGGCCCTGCCTGGGCACACCAACATTTAGAGATGAGAAAGAGAAAAAGACACCCAGCAGAGAGTGACTGCCTGGAAGCCAAAGAAAGAAAGCGTTGCAAGGAAAGAGAATGATTAATTGTGTCAAGCGCTGCCAAGAGGTCAAGAAAAACAAAGACAGCAAGAGAGAAAGGGGGAGAGAGGCAGTCAGACATTGCCTTTTGGAGTTCATCAGTGATCCTAAGAAGAACAGTTGAATAGATGGTAGGCATGAAGATAAAAAAGAAGAGAGTGAAATAGTTAGATAAAATTGTTTTAGAGAGACCATTGATGGATGCTGCCAGGTGGAAGGAAATACATTAATGTGTTGTAACCACCCTAAACTGAACTCTACAACAGGGCAATGGGCCAGATGCCCACTTTGAAGTGTATGCTTGCCTCTCATTAAAGCTACTCATTCTAGGTTTTATAGACTCAAATAGAAAACATTTTAGGATTGGGATACAGGATTTCAAAATTGTCATTTCTCTTCTTATGGTTGCAAAAAAAAATCTATTTCAAAATAAGTAAAATACAGATCTTATATCCTTTAGAAAAAGGCATGTCACTTGTGAAGATTTAAATGGAGTCGTGGTTTATATCAAGACCCTCTTGAAATAGTGCTAGAAACATCTGTACCCTGCCTTTTTTGAACTACCAATACCAACATTTTTTATACATTGAGATCTATATTAGGATGTCTTTTTCTTGAGTCTTTTGAAATTTATCCCTCCCTTGAAGCTTTGATCAATTATTGATTGTTTCTTAATACATTTTGTGACTGCTATATTTGTTTTTATAAGAAATACAGATATCTTAGAGTATGGAGACTCTTGTTCCTGCCTGAAATATTTATCACGATATTAGATGTATATTTTTAATCCCTTAAAATGTAAAGAAACAATAATTTTGTATTTTAGCCAAAATATTTGGGAGAGAAAACCTCTCTTGACATAGTATACCTATGCACTTGTAGTGACATAAAATTTGTATATATTTTGTGATCTTTAAACTGTAGATTGTTAGATTATCGATATTCATAGATCATAAATTTAGCTATTTTAAATCCTTCTACTTACTGCTATTTCTTTTCATAAACGGATATAAGAACGATGAGGTTTAAAACATGGTTAGTTATACGTTATTCTAAACATTTGCTTCTCTTTGGAAAATCAGTGAATTCTTTTTCTAGATGCACATGGAAGGCTGTATGTAGTTTAATGAACTTGAAACTAACAGCAGAGTCTGGATGATCTCAGACACTTCTCCTAAACTGACCAAGCCTTCCTCTTTGTGTTTATGGTAGTGATGCTTATACTTCCGTCTTCACAGGATAGTTGGCAGATGAAGGAGTCGGTCGGTAGCTGTGAAGTGTGAGGCGCATGACAGGCCCTCACTAAGTGGACTGTATTTCCATGATGTTCATCTGTGTCAATGCAGATGTTTGTGTTATGATTAATCAGATAAAAGTCTTTAGGCTCCATGAATATAACCAGAGTTTAGAAACAGTTTCTAGACTTTATTAACACATAAAACCTTTCGTTAAATCTTCACTAGGTAATATTAACTTATAATTAATTAAAAACCTGGCTAGGTATTAAACTGTCTTACTGCTTGATTAATGGAAATAGATTAGAAGCAACGTTTTGTCATACGAAAGGTGCATTCGATTGCACGACCAGAAAGACAGCAAATGACATGGGACACCATCTAAACAAAAATCAGCAGCTACTAATGAGGCTTGTTAGTGATGCTAATCTATGTAAATGTTATTAATTGAGAACATCTATCTTTTATCTCCAACATTTGGTAATCAGGCAATTAAAAGACAATGACATTCCCGGTGGTTGTTCTTCCTGGGTTTTTTCTTTCTCTCTTTCTTTTTTTTTTTTTCTTTTTTTAAATGATCAAAGAGTTCAGAATAAGAAAAAAGGAGTCCCTTATCAAGAGGTAGGCCTTGCCTTGGGCTACTAGGCCTCATTAAAGGCAGAAAAGCTCTGTTGATCACCAATTAACCTGATTTGTAGGAACTCTGATAAAGACCTCTAATAACAGGAGTTTTCTTACTATGGTAAATGACACAGTTTGTTGACAAAAATAAAAGCAATGCATTGAAGAAAATAAAAGAAGACTATAAAGGAGTCATTGGAATTGAAAGTCACTCCATGTACAGGGAGAAAGGAGGTTTTGCCCCTCTGGTGGCCTAACACCACTTCAAGAGACTCACTCCCACCTTTAGTAAGGTAGACAGAGCCCAAAGCTGAGTTTCCCTTTCCACCACTTGTAAAATGCTGCTCCCCCAGTCACAGCAGACAACAGAATCTATCAGTTTTTCAAAGAGTGGCTGGGCACCCCATTCCTGCAACAATGGAGTTCAAATCCAGGGTTGCTTTGAGAGCCATTTGTTAAGGTTTTTTTATTCAGTTTTGAAAACCAACAGTTTTAAATTACACTAAGTTCAGTCCAGTCGCCCAGTCGTGTCCGACTGTTTGCGACCCCATCAATCGCAACATGCCAGGCCTCCCTGTCCATCACCATCTCCCGGACTTCACTCAAACTCAGGTCCATTGAGTCGGTGATGTCATCCAGCCATCTCATCCTCTGTCATCCCCTTCACCTCCTGTCCCCAATCCCTCCCAGCATCAGGGTCTTTTGCAGTGAGTCAGCTCTTCGCATGAGGTGGTCAACGTATTGGAGTTTCAGCTTTAGCATCAGTCCTTTCAATGAACACCCAGGACCGATCTCCTTTAGATTGGACTGGTTGGATCTCCTTGCAGTCCAAGGGACTCTCAACAGTCTTCTCCAACACCACAGTTCAAAAGCATCAATTCTTTGGTGTTCAGCTTTCTTCACAGTCCAACTCTCACATCCATGCATGACCACAGGAAAAACCATAGCCTTGACTAGACGGATCTTTGTTGGCAAAGTAATATCTCTGCTTTTCAAAATGCTATCTAGGTTGGTCATAACTTTCCTTCCAAGGAGTAAGCATCTTTTAATTTCATGGCTGCAGTCACCATCTGCAGTGATTTTGGAGCCCCCCAAAATAAAGTCTGACACTGTTTCCACTGTTTCCCCATCTATTTCCCATGAAGTAATGGGACCGGATACCATGATCTTCGTTTTCTGAACGTTGAGCTTTAAGCCAAATTTCTCACTCTCCTCTTTCACTTCCATCAAGAAGCTTTTTAATTCCTCTTCACTTTCTGCCATAAGGGTGCTGTCATCTGCATATCTGAGGTTACTGATATTTCTCCCGGCAATCTTCATTCCAGCTTGTGTTTCTTCCAGTCCAGCGTTTCTCATGATGTACTCTGCATAGAAGTTAAATAAACAGGGTGACAATATAGAGCCTTGACACACTCCTTTTCCTATTTGGAACCAGTCTGTTGTTCCAACTCCAGTTCTAACTGTTGCTTCCTGACCTGATATAGGTTTCTCAAGAGGCAGGTCAGGTGGTCTGTTATTCCTGTCTCTTGAAGAATTTTCCACAGCTTATTGTGATCCACACAGTGAAAGGCTTTGGCATAGTCAATAAAGCAGAAATAGATGTTTTTCTGGAACTCTCTTGCTTTTTCGATGATCCAGCGGATGTTGGCAATTTGATTTCTGGTTCCTCTGGCCTTTTCTAAAACCAGCTTGAATATCTGGAAGTTCACAGTTCACGTATTGCTAAAGCTCAGCTTGGAGAATTTTGAGCATTACTTTACTAGCGTGTGAGATGAGTGCAATTGTGCAGCAGTTTGAGCATTCTTTGGCATTGCCTTTCTGTGGGATTGGAATGAAAACTGACCTTTTCCAGTCAATCGATATTGTGTTTTTGTACATTTATAATGTAGTTAATAATAGAAATGGCGGTGAAAATGGCAACTGTTACCCCTGTTCACTGCATACCATGCACAGTACTTAGCAGCTTGCAGTGGATTATCCCTATTGATATTGACGTGTGTATCATATACAACCTCATGATGTGTATATCACTCCCAACAGTGACAGTGATGGAATTCCAGTTGAACTATTTCAAATTCTAAAAGATGATGTTGTGAAAGTGCTACACTCAGTATGCCAGCAAATTTGGAAAACTCAGCAGTGGCCACGGGACTGGAAAGTTCAGTTTTTATTTCAATCCCAAAGAAAGGCAATCCCAAAGAGTGCTCAAACTACCACACAGTTGCACTCATCTCACACACTAGCAAAATACTGCTCAAAATTCTCCAAGCCAGGCTTCAACAGTGCATGAACCATGAAATTCCAGATGTTCAAACTGGATTTAGAAAAGGCAGAGGAACCAGAGATCAAATTGCCAACATCCATTGGATCATTGAAAAAGCAAGAGAGTTCCAAGAAAACATCTACTTTATTGACTGTGCCAAAACCTTTGACTGTGTGGGTCATAACAAGCTGTAGAAAATTCTTCAAGTGATGGGAATACCAGACCACCTGACCTGCCTTCTGAGAAATCTGTATGCAGGTCAAGAAGCAACAGTTAGAACCAGTCATGGAACAACAGACTGGTTCCAAATTGGGAAAGGAATACATCAAGGCTGTATATTGTCACCCTGCTTATTTAACTTATATGCAGAGCACATCATGCAAAATGCCTGGCTGGATGAAACACAAGCTGGAATCAAGATTGCCAGAAGAAATATCAATAACCTCAGATATGCAGATGATACCACCCTTACAGCAGAAAGTGAAGAACTAAAGAGCCTCTTGATGAAAGTGAAAGAGGAGAGTGAGAAAGCTAGCTTAAAACTCAACATTCAAAAAATGAAGATCATGGCATCTGGTCCCATCGCTTCATGGCAAATAGATGGGGAAACAGTGGAAACACTGAGCAACTTTATTTTGGGGGGCTCCAAAGTCACTGAAGATGGTGAGTATAGCCATGAAATTAAAAGATGCTTACTCTTTGGAAGAAAAGCTATGATCAACCTAGACAGCATATTAAAAAGCAGAAACATTACTTTGCCAACAAAGGTCCATATAGTCAAAGCTATGGTTTTTCCAGTAGTCATGTATGGATGTGAGAGTTGGATGATAAAGAAAGCTGAGAGCTGAAGAATTGATGCCTTTGAACTGTGGTGTTGGAGAAGACTCTTGAGAGTTCCTTGGACTGCAAGGATATTTAACCAGTCCATCCTAAAGAAAATCAGTCCTGAATATTCATTGGAAGGACTTATGCTGAAGCTGAAACCCCAATACTTTGACCACATACTGTGAAGAACTGACTCATTGAAAAAGATCCTGCTACTGGGAAAGATTGAAAGCGGGAGGAGAAGGGGATGACAGAGGATGAGATGGGTGTATGGCATCACCGACTTGATGGACTTGAGTTTGAGTAAGCTCAGAGTTGGTGATGGACAGGGAGGCCTGGCGTGCTACCATCCATGGGGTTATACTGAAATATCTTTCATTTTACACTTTCACTCTAAAAGTTCATAAATCATCAAATGTACTTTAAAGCCATTTATTTTAGGCAGCTCTATTTGATTCTGCCTTTCTCTTTGTTCAAGGTCATAAAGATCTTTGAGAAACCCTTAAATAGATAGAAACTCCACTAGCACACTATGAATTTCCCAGTGGGGTGGTCAGCATGCAATGTAAGTTCCCAGTAAGATTGTCAGTCCTCCAGGGATGCATGGCCAGGTAGCCAAAGCATTGGGTGGCTCTTTCAAATATAGGACTCACTAAGGGGAAATGGCACCCCACTCCAGTACTCTTGCCTGGAAAATCCCATGGGCGGAGGAGCCTGGTGGGCTGCAGTCCGTGGGGTCACTAAGAGTCGGACACAACTGAATGACTTCACTTTCATGCATTGGAGAAGGAAATGGCAACCCACTCCAGTGTTCTTGCCTGGAGAATCCCAGGGATGGGGGAGCCTGGCGGGTTGCCATCTATTGGGTTGCACAGAGTCGGACATGACTGAAGCGACTTAGCAGCAGCAGCAGCAGCAGCAGCAAGCCACCAAGGAAGCCCATCCTTCAGTTTAGTTCAGTCGCTCAGTTGTGTTTGACTCTCTATAACCCCATGGACTGCAGCAGGCCAGGCTTCCCTGTTCACCACCAACTCCTGGAGTCCACCCAAACCATGCCCACTGAGTCAGTGATTGCCATCTAACCATCTTATCCTCTGTTGTCCCCTTCTCCTCCCACCTTCAATCTTTCCCAGCATCAGGGTCTTTTCAAATGAGTCAGCTCTTCTCATCAGGTGCCCAAAGTATTGGAGTTTCAGCTTCAACATCAGTCCTTCCAATGAACACCCAGGACTGATCTCCTTTAGGATGGACTGGTTGGATCTCCTTGCAGTCCAAGGGACTCTCAAGAGTCTTCTCCAACACCACAGTTCAAAGGTATCAATTCCTCAGCGCTCAGCTTTCTTTATAGTCCAACTCTCACATCCATACATGACCACTAGAAAAATCATAGCTTTGACTAAACGGACCTTTGTTGGCAAAGTAATGTCTCTGCTTTTGAATATGCTGTCTAGGTTGGTCATAACTTTCCTTCCAAGGACTAAGCCTCTTTTAATTTCATGGCTGCATCACCATCTGCAGTTAAGCATGAGCCCATGCTTAGACCAACAGAAAAAGGAACATTTGTCAGAACAGTCAGAATCTTTATTCTCAGCCTTCTTAACATTAATGCTTACTATATCGTAGTTGTTAGCTTCAAATCAGTATCCCTTTAAATGTATTGTCTTTTATGTATTGTTTTTTAAAATATGAAGTCTCTATGAACTAAAAATTGTTTAAAATGCTTGGTGTAGTATACTGTTTCATTTCATTCACTTGATGGTCAAGGATAGGATGTCAGGATTGAAAGAAAACCAAAGATACAAGTCATCTCACTAGCAGTCTGGACCACACTGAAACTGACTTTGATTTTATCCCCGTAATGTGATGAATGATGTAAATGGAAGAGTTAGGTACAGCATTGCTTTCTCAGAGTCTTGGTAACTGCATAATACAGGATGTAGGTAGACATGTAAAATGTTAGAAAAGGCTATAATTGGGTACTGTCTTATGTTGATAAATTCTGAATAAAATTCATCACAGAGTATATCTGAATGTTATACTCTGTTACTGAATGTTGGGGCTTCGCTGGTAGCTCAGCTGATAGAGGATCCACCTGCAGTGCAGGAGACCTGGGTTCGATTCCTGGGTTGGGAAGGTCCTTGAAGGAGAGGATGGCAACCCACTCCAGGCTGTATTCTTGCCTGGAGAATCCCCATGGGCAGAAAAGCCTAACAGGCTACAGTCCATGGGGTTGCAAAGAGTCGGACCTGACAGAGACTAAGCTCAAGCACAGCGCATATCTGAATATTATCCTAAGCTAGTGGTTTTCAAACATTAGTGCACATAGAAATTCCTCAGCAGACATTAAAATTCAGTCAATCTAGTGTGAAGTCTCATAATCTGAGCTTTAACAGGCATGCCCCCCCTGCCCCCTCTCCTCCCCTCCACGCAATCCCTAACAAGTGATCTGCTACTATTAGCCCAAGGAGTGAAAAAGTTTAAAAAATGGTTCTACTTCACCCACACAAAACATGTTAAATGCTTACTGTGTGTAAGGAAAGATATCCAGAGACTACTATATGTGTAAGACAAGTTTCTTTCTTCCCCCTTTATCTAAGAAAACAAACTCAAAACGGGACGTGGTGATCCATCGTCAATGTCATTTGAAAACTAGAAAACCCATCTCAGGAGATTTGAATTCATGTTGCAATAACAATTTGGCCCTTGGAGTCCTTCTTGACATATTTTGCAACAAGAAATTAACCACATCAGCTCTAAATCTAGGGTGCTGGATTCTCTTTCCATTCTAAAGACTCAGTAGTGGTAAGGAAACATATTCAAGAGGAGAGTGAGGACAATCGATGTATTGATTAATGATTTGGGGGAACCTCCAAGTGACCTGGATAGTGTGCAGAGAATACAAATGACATCATTTGTCTTTTTTAATCCCTTTGTCAGTTTTTGCTCATCTCTACATGGTTTGAGTTCGATGGGCCTCTGGACGATTGCCCAGTTAATGTCTGACTTTCATCAGGCCCACAAAACCCAGTCACGTGATTATAAAGCACCAGTAGGTAGCTGAGGTTTTCTGGAAGAGTGAATCACCACAATGATGGAAAGAATGGCTGAAGTCAGGTGGGCACAACCTGCACAATTTTCTCCAATAGGCTGAGGCAAGCAGTTGTTCAGAAGAAGAGAGAAAGAAAATAACAAAGATTGCTTGGTGATGATGCTTCTGAGAGCCACAAAAGGAACAGGAAGGGGAGAAACTAAAAGTAACATACAAAAGGATTGCCTGACTAACGGTCTTCAAACCAACAGGTGATAATTTGACTATGTCTGTGTTCAGTCGCTCAGTAATGTCTGACTTTGCAGCCCCATGCCCTATAGCCCACCAGGTTTCTCTGTCCATGGACTTTTCCAGGCAAGAATAGTGGAGTGGGTTGCCATTTTTTGACTCCAGGAGAAGCAAATGGAAGGTCATTTAAGGGTCTTGAGAAGGGAACAATGCAACCAGCAGGTATAAAATGTTTTTTGAGGCTCAGAAGATAGGCCAACTGAAGTATGAGAGGCTGAGAACTGGGAAGGCTGGCAGGAAAGCCCAGACCCTTATAAGGCCCTGCAGCAGGTGAGGTCTTGATTACAGTGAGGAAGCACAGCCAGGCAGGTTGAGTGGCATGTCCAGGGCCCACTTGCCAGTGTTTTTGGTTTTCTTTGCTTGCTTATGGTATTTTTTTTTTGCATATATATACATATCAAACCAGGGTCTTCCACACTGCAGGCAGATTCTTTACCATCTGAGTCACCAGGAAATATATTTATATGTGCACATATATACATATATATACACACACATATATATATCCCTTATTCTTAACATATGATTTAATATAACTTATTTATTGCATAATTCTACTCCACCAGCTTCCAAAAGGGTTTACCAAATTAGCCAAAATCAATTAAATCACAATATCCAGGGGTGGATATCAGACTTCAATACCATTCAATATCTATTCACTATCCTTTCTTAAAAACTAGTCAGAAAATGCTAACTTGTAGCTAGGGTTGAAAACATACTTTCCAAAGGCAGCAAAACATAACAAATATTCTTCAGTCCCTGAGAGGCTCAGCAAGGATGGCAAATTAGAGACCAGCTTCCTGGTAGCTGAGGTCCAATAGGACACACATTGGGAAAACTGTTTTCCTTTTCTGTTAAAAGAAAGGATAAGCATCAATTTTCAGTGGCAAAAACTTCTTCAAACTAAACTCAGGAAGTAGTATACTTGCATGCTAAGTCACCTTAGTCGTGTCCAACTCCTTGTGACCCCATGGACTGCAGCCCACCAGGCTCCTCTGTCCATGGGATTCTCCAGGAGAGAATACTAGAGTGGGCTGCCATGCTCTTCTCCAGGGGACTTCCCTAATCAAGGATGGAATCCACGTTTCTTTACATCCTGCATTGGCCGGCAGGTTCTTTACCTTTTTCAAATGGTTTTTATGAAAACGTCACTATCCATAACCGTTTTTTAAAAAGCAATACACACACTTTGTCCAAATGTTCCCCTGCAGATAAGTATATGTGACTAGGTTCACACCATTAATGGCAACTCACTCAGGGGTGGCTTAACTCTAGGAAGACAAGCAAAATGGCCTGCTAATTTTAATTCTAACATCCTAGAGGAATAGGAGACGTTTGAACAAACCTCTAGCAGATGCTGAATTGCCAACATCTCATGAAATAATTCTCTAACAAGAACCTAGGGTCAAGATATTCTGTGATCCTTTTTAAGCTAAGAACTGTATGCTTTAAACATTAGACACGAAGAAGGAAAAGGTTATCAATCCATTGTTACTATTGTTTAGTAGCTAAGTCATGTTGGACTCTTGTGACCCCATGGATGGTAGCCCGCCAGAGTTCTCTGTCCATTGGGTTTTCCAGGCAAGAATACTGGAATGGGTTGTCATTTCCTTTTCCAGGGGCTCTTTCTATCCAGGGATCAAACCCATGTCTCCGCTTGGCAGGCAGATTCTTTACCATTGACCCCAGAGAAGTCCATTAATCCATTGCTTATATTTAAAGAGAGATTTTTTTTCAGATTCAGCAGGAGGCCAATCCTATTTGGATAAAAACAAAAGATTTTCTTTGGAAAGATTCAACATTTTCGTTTGCAAGTAACTCTAGTTCTTTTCAAGAAAAACAGATACCTGGTTGAGATTCAAAGTGGTATGTCCCATACCATCGAGATATAGCTAACTAGAAACCCAGCCAGAACCAGCCCTCTGCTTGGAGCTCATTCCCATAATGGTACTTCCCACACTGCTGCTGCCTTCCAGCCCCCAGTTTCATATAGACGTTGGGGTTGGCAGTGTAGCATCAAAGCAGAGAAGACGAGGACCAAAAACAGAGACTGAAAGACTGGATAATAGAGTAGAAAACAGGACAGAGAGGTGGAAGTTGGAAATTTGAATGGGTTGCCTCATGCCAAACACCCTGATGAAAGACAGTTGCTTCTAAGTCAGTGATCTTGATGCTTTGCATACATGATACTAAACATCTGATCATCTGGAAAGTCTGGAAGATCGTTGGAATTCTTCGTTTTCTATCTTAATCTTTTCGTGTCACTTGGACCCCACCAGGCTCCATTTATGGAAAGCGTAGCTGAGCAGCTATCTAGAAAAAGGCAAGAGGAGACAACGTCCTTTGTCAGAATCAAATTAATCTTATGAATAAGGTAGAAAAGTGAAATCCAAATAGGGGTCTATCTGGTTAAATCTGGATCAACGGAAAATATGCCACGAAAAACCCTACACAAAGAACAGCAGTAATTATGCCCACATGAAAGAGAGCCATGAATTAGAATTGCACCAGCAGGCCAGAAAGCATTGCTCTCAATATGGTGAGATTGCTGTAGTTGTATTAAGACGTCTTAATTATATGATTGATGTGGGCTTCAAAAGAAAACTCAGAAGCCACAGCGGCTCTGAGGGCATGAGTATTATGGAAAGGATAAAGACAGCTTCCCCAGAAGAAAACCACTCTACGAGGAAGCCTGGGAGGTTTCCATGGCAGAACTAATCAATAATGTCTTGGTTTTATCTATATTACGTTTAATAAAATTTGATGACATCCATGATTGAAGATCACACACACAATTATAGCAACATCAAAGGTATTCAGCAGCGCACGTACAGCTTGAGAAGTAGAGCAAATCGGAGCCTGAACGTATATGACATCGCACACCACGGGGACACACAGACGGGAGGGAGGAGCGGGACTCGCCGAGTGCCTTCTCTCCCCATGTTTACCAAAACGGTGCGTGCTTTCTCACCAGCCGAAACCCAGCACACTTGCATCTCTCTCAGGCTTTCTGACCTCAGGATTTAAAAACAATAGGTACAAGAACGTGCCACCCAAGGAAGTCCTGAGTAAACAAGAGTCTCCATTAGATTGGTCTTATCTTTATCTTATTTCTTGAGCCAAAGGAAACCAGGGCATTTCACAGGACACACAGCAGAGAGGAAAGGGCAAAATCTGGTGAAATTTCCACCTATTCCCTTGGAGGAAAAAAAAAAAAAACAAAGTGGGAGGGAGAGAGAACTTCCTTGTCAAATTTCAAATGCAGCTCTGCAGAACAAAAGAAGAAAATGAGACCTGCAATTACCTCAGCTTTACGAGCTCAGTACAAATCACCTTAATCCCCCAGACTCTGCACCACTGTCATACTTTATTTTCTCCTCAACAGGTGTACAAATTGTTTGGACTAGAGCTGGAGAACACCATTCAGACTCGGTCAGCTGAACCAAAGCAGAGTCTTCCATCAGTTCAGTTGCTATTGGTCGTCTGGTATTTCTTCCAAAAAAGAGGACTTCATCTGTGTCATTGCAGTTTGTTTTAATCAGAGTGTGAGTAGAAAATACTGTCACTTTCCTCACAAAAGTAATTCAGCTAGCTGAATATCTCCTGCGTTTAGATCAGAGAGGTGAAGCAACTGCTGGGCTTAGTCCCTCAGTCGTGTCCTCCTCTGCGACCCCATAGACTGTAGCCCTCCAGGCTCCTCTGTCTGTGGGATTCTCCAGGCAAGAATACTGGAATGCATTGCCACACCCTCCTCCAGGGGATGTTCCCAACTCAAGAATCGAACCTGGGTCTCCTGCATTGCAGGCAAATTCTTCACACCTGAGCCACCAGAGAAGCCCGAAGCAACTGTTGCTAGCTTTAATTTGACTCTAGTAAGAGTTGGACTGAGGAAAATAGTAAATTTCAACACAGTCTGTCCTGTACCTGTGATGGATGCTGTTTTATGCTTGAGGATGTCTTTATAAACTGGATATCTGACATGATACATGACGGAAGTTGAGTTTTTCCTGTTTTGCTTTTAAAAAACTAGCAAGTTGCAGATAAAAATCATAACAAACTCATAATAAGCTGTTAACAAATCAAAAAGTAACTTTGCTTCTGAAAATAATTATTCTCCTAAAACTCTGATCTGATTCCACGTTCCTCTCTTAACTTAAAACGGATGGAAATTCTCTAGACAAAAGTGAAGTAGTCTGTCTTTACCAAGAATGACAGCTTCATTTCCCTATCAAATAAGTAAACAGTTCAGAATTCTGGAAATAGGACTTTTGACTCAAAAGCTGGAGTTTCTGTCATAGCACACTACCTTTAGTTGTAGTAGTCGACACTGTATCTTATTTTAAATACCTCAATTTTTCTAGATTTTTCTGTGGCATTTTCTGCAGCTGTTAAACAGAAACTTTCTGAGGTCACTAAGTGACCAAGGGCAAAGGCGACCCTGTCCTACACCACTGACAATGTCCACTCTGAGAGCCAGCAATAAAAAGTGTCAGATCCACCTCAGATTGGGTTCTCTGAGAAGCAGAAACCGAGAGATCAGCCACACAAGAGACTTGAATGGTGAAGTTGGCAGAGTTGGGGGCTGCCTGGGGAGACGTAGGTCAGAGCCTGAGAAGGTCGCTACCAAGTTGAATGTGGTTTCACCAGGAAGAACCTTGCATCTTTCTGTCCCTGAAAGTAACCGTCTGAGTGCGGCTTCTCCCTGCCTTTTTTGAAGACGTGTTGAACTCTCTGGAGCTGAATCCCCACTGAAGAGGGATATTATTAGCTCTGATTGACCAGGTCTGACGGTAAGAGAGTGCGAGTTAGTGCACCATGAATTACACAGAGTGTGTATCAAGATGAAAATAAAAGCTGCAGCGTGCAGACAGGAGGGGTGAAGGGGCCATTTAAAATCAGAGAGATTAGCAACTCATCACATTACTTGTGGGTTATCAGGAGACAGAGGTAATGAAAGTGAGACCTATATCCTTGATCAATAAGAGTTTGACTGCATTTTGAGTTCATTTTCCCCTGCCGAGAGAGACAGCAGGCTTTACTATCGATCACTGTGTTAATCCATAACCAGACTGGGCCTTAGCCTGGTGGAGCAAGCAGGAAAAATAAGATAATAAGTAGGAACTCTTGATCTTTTATTATGGTGTGCTAGATAAAGAGAGTGCAGGGGTTCAAGGTGGAATACTTTATAGTTAACCCTTACATTCCCTCTTAATTTGGAATGCATGAGAAGAAAAATTGCAGTCCACCTTACTCTGACTTTTATTTGACCTTATTTCGTCTGCTTCCTAACTGAAGTGCACCAAGGACTCTTTTGAAAGATTGGAGGTAGATGGTAATGGGGCCGAGGGACATTTACAACCATTTTAGGTCCATAGTAAGGAGGATGCTCCCCCAGACCCCACTCACAAAAGTCACCTCTGTTCCAGTGTTAATTGTATCTTTTACATTTGGGGTCATATTGTCTATATTAGTCGTGATGTTTCAGAATCACTGAAACTCAGCATTCTTAAACATGTGAATTGGCAGTGATACGTTTTATCATGTATCTCAATAGTGAGCATCACTTAGTTTGTATTTTTAAAAAAGAAAGGAAAATGAAGACATTTAGAGTTCTGTTGCCATGACTCTGTGGTCTCAGAGAAGTCTGCCAGGTTCCTAAAGCCAGCATTATCACAGATCTAGAAGCATCTTAGAAAGATAGCAATCTGCCTTTACGTTCAAAGCCTCCGGAGACACCTCCTTGATCTGACTTAAACCCCTGCTATAATTTAGGCATTTCCTGCTCTGCCTGATCGGCAACAAAAATCCACTCTTTTCATTGACTCAGTATTTACTCATGGTACTTTCTGCTGAAATGTAGACTCTTTCTACCACTAACCCATCTGACACCTTTCTACAAATTAGGGTAAGGTGACCCATCTGCCAAGCACAGCCACGGGCAAAGGGGTGGATTTCAGCCTTCCTTCCTCTGTCTGCTCCCAGGATCCTTGTGCACAATCCCACGAGGTGGCCATGACAAGCACACAACAGCAGAGAAAACAGGCTGATGATGTGAATTTAACCAATCCTTTTGCACCGCGCACAGGTACTGTTTAGCTTTCACTGTGGTCTAGTCCCAATCCAGCTGTTTCTCATTTTGATGGTTTCTGTGCTTTTCCAACTGAGTTTCCATCTGGTTCTTTAAAGATGCTCATCCTTCCACTCAGTGTGCACCTATCAACAGTTGCAGCCTGTCACCCTAGAGTTCATAACAAGAGGAGGAGGTGCGTATGCGTCAATATGTCAGTATGACAGAGATGGGACAGAGGACGTCAAGAGTTCTACCTCCGAAGCATAACATAGTACTTAACTTCCTCTCATTAAAATAACTGGGAGATTCATTTGAAAATGACAACCTTAAGTATAAAACCTTTAAAAAGTGAAATGTCTTGTTGATGATTTAACCTTTTATCATCAGATAACCAGGGAAGTTAAACAACTTGAACAAATTCATATCGCTTTTAAGTGGGGGAAAGTGAAAGGAAAGTGAAAAGTGAAGTGGCTCAGTCGTGTCCGACTCTTTGCGACCCCGTAGACTAGAGCCCACCCAGCTCCTCCGCCCATGGGATTCTCCAGGCAAGAATACTGGAGTGGACCCTAACCCAGGACTCCTGAAGCTGGAACCAGAGTTATTTTTATAAGCATAAGTTTCAAAAAATCTTCAAACTGAAACAGGATATGAAGGAACTCATCTTCAGGATTAAAAACACTGGCTTTGAACTACCACACTCAATGCTTATGATAAATAAGCACATAACCCCCTCTAAAGTCGGTGTTGTTGTTGTTGTTGTTGTTGTTGTTGATGTCCAGTCATGACTGAGTGACTGAACAGGACAAAGGACAACTCTTTGTGGCCCCATGGACTGTGGCCCTCCAGATTCCTCTATCCATGGGATTCCCCAG
Source organism: Ovis canadensis (assembly GCF_042477335.2). Lineage (NCBI taxonomy): Eukaryota > Metazoa > Chordata > Mammalia > Artiodactyla > Bovidae > Ovis > Ovis canadensis. The sequence continues at coordinate 22,964,171 of NC_091262.1, forward strand.
GCAAGAATACTGGAGTAGGCTGCCATTTCCTTCTCCACTGAAGTGGCTGAGACACTGAAAATTCTCCTTAAGCCAGCGTGTTAGGGCTTTCCCAGTGGCTCAGATGGAAAAGAATCAGCCTGCAATGCAGGAGAGCTGGGTTCGATCCCTGGGTTGGGAAGATCCTCTGGAAAAGGAAATGGCAACCCACTCTAGTATTCTTGTTGCCTAGAGAATTCATATGAAGTTTGTTGATGAAAGAAAATTTCCCTCCATCTTAAGATGATAAAAGGCAGCCACTGTTTACCTGAAGCCTCTACTAAATAAGCTCATCAAGTCATGTCACATGATTTGGGGATGTGATAAATGGTTCGTGGAATCGATTTGGAATAACAGATGCTAGAAAATGAAGTTTGTTATCTGATCCAATGAGATGTCCCCATGGATTGGGTTGGTTCTTATTTTACGAAATCAAGAATAATTTAAGAGAGAAGATGTCACCCAAATAAGAGTTTATTAAAGCCGAGACCAACATATAATGGCTTTATGAAAATCTCCATTTCTAGTTTAATAAAAACTAGGACCCAACTTAAAATGGAAAAATAATGTGTTTGAAGATGGATGCAGAAACTGAGAGAAAAATTCTCTAATAAACAGCATTTTTCTAGGTTACAAAGAAAAAATATACTTGTTATAGAAAATATGACAAAGAAAATATGAAGTATTCATCAAAGCCATTGTACACATTTTACAGCACAAACTCTAAACTTTTCCTCCTATGCTCACATGTAAATGCAGATTCTTGACAAAATTTAGAATATGGAGTCATATTCTAAATAACAAAGTTGATTTTTCCCTTACCTTATATGATTACTTCTCAACATTCTTAAATATTGTTTAAAACCTAAAGAATGGAATCTTCTAAAATACAGTCTCTCTTTTCTCTAAATCAAAGATAAAGTCTACTTTCCTTATTTGTAAATGGCCTAGTCTCACTGGGTCAAATTCTGAAAGACAAAGAAGATTAATTTTCATATAGTCAGCATCAGTAATTAGAACATTCATTTCTCTTAAACTGTCAATAAAATGATAATTTCCAGTTTTGCTTTTAACTAATACTAATTTTGGAATATAAAAATATATATATATCCATGCTGGAAAGATTATTGGAAATATTGCTATACTATGTACCTTTGGATATTGTCTTTGTCCATTCAGAGTGATATAACAGAATTCCATAGACTTATAAACAACAGAAATTTCTTTTACATGGTTCTGGAGGCTAAGAAGTACAAGACTGAGGTACTGACAAATCAGTGTCTGGTGAGAATCTAATTCTTGAGTCATGTTGCATCTTTGCATGGTGGAAATGGTGAGGGAACTCTCTGCTGTTGTTAAGTCACTCAGTTGTGTCCCCCTCTGTGACCCCATGAACTGTAGCATGCCAGGCTTCCCTGTCCTTCACTGTTTCCCAGGGTTTGCTCAAATTTATGTCCATTGAGTCAGTAATACTATCTCACCATCTCATTCTCTGCCACTCCCTTCTCCTTCCTTTAACCTTTCCCAGCATCAGGGTCTTTTCCAATGAGTGGGCTCTTCACATCAGGTGGCCAAAGTATTGGCGTTTCAGTTTCAGTATCAGTTCTTCCAAAGAATATTGCATTGATTTCCAGGGAGCTCTCTGGGGTCTCTTTTATAAGGACACTAATCCCTTTCGGAGAAGGCAATGGCACCCCACTCCAGTACTCTTGCCTAGAAAATCCCATGGACAGAGGAGCTGGGTAGGCTGCAGTCCATGGGGTCGCAATGAGTCAGACACGACTGAGTGATTTCCCTTTCACTTTTCACTTTCATGCATTGGAGAAGGAAATGGCAACCCACTCCTGTGTTCTTGCCTGGAGAATCCCAGGGATGGGGGAGCCTGGTGGGCTTCCGTTGATGGGGTCACACAGAGTCGGACATGACTGAAGCGACTTAGCAGCAACTTAGTAGCAATCCCTTTCATGAGGATTCCACCCTCACAACTAAATCACCTCTCAAAGATCCCACCTCCTAGTACCATCATAATGTGTGTAAATATTTCAATATCCTAATTTTGGGAGGACAAAAGTATTCAATATATTACAGGTGTCACAAGACACACTCTTATTCACTCCACATAAATATGTAAAGTCACTTTCAGAGCAAATAAAATAACCCCTCTGATCAACTTTTTGGCTTCTTTTTTTATTTAGCTGTTTTCCCCAGATATATAACAACCTGACTTCAAGTGCCGAATTTATTTTACTGTTTGTCCTATACCTGTAAAAAAAATAATAAACTCAAGACTGATTACAATGTTCACCTTTGCTGGACCTGTCCTTCACTTTGCGGTATTCCTTTCCACCAGGATCCTACTATTTCTATGATGGAATGAGGTTTCATTGCACTAAGCTGGTTAATAAATATGCATTTTTTCAAGAGTAGCTCACGAATTCTGAAGTATCAATAAGGCTCACTATCAACTGATGCATCAAAATTTTGATTGGTCAAAACCACAATGAGGTATCACCTCACACCAGTCAGAATGGCCATCATCAAAAGTCTACAAACAATAAATGCTGGAGAGGGTGTGGAGAAAAGAGAACCTTCTTACACTGTTGTTGCGAATGCAAACCTGTACAGCCACTATGGAGAACAGTGTGGAGAGTCCTTAAAAAACGGGATAGAACTGCCATATAACCCAGCAATCCCACTGCTGGGCATACACACCAAGGAAACTGGAATTGAAAGAGACACATGTACCCCAATGTTCATTGCAGCAGTGTTTACAATAGCTAGAACATGGAAGCAACCTAGATGTCTATCACCAGAAAAATAGATAAGGAAGTTGTGGTCCATACATACAATGGAATATTATTCACCTATAAAAATAATGCATTTGATTCAGTTCTAGTGAGGTGGATGAAACTGGAGCCTGTTATACAGAGTGAAGTAAGTCAGAAAGAGAAACACCAGTATAGTATATTAACACATATACATGGAATTTAGAAAGATGGCAATGATAATCCTGTATGCAAGGCAGCAAAAGAGACACAGATGTAAAACTAGACTTTTAGACTCCGTGGGAGAAGGCAAGGGTGGGAGGATATGAGAGAAGAGCATTGAAACATGTATATTAACATATGTAAAATAGATGGCCAGTGCAAGTTCCATACATGAAGCAGGGCACTCAAGCCAGTGCTCTGGGACAACCCGGAGGGATGGGCTGGGGAGGGAGGTGGGGGGGTGCTTCAAGATGGGGGACATGTGTGCACCCGTGGATTATTCATGTCAATGTATGTCAAAAACCACCACAATATTGTAAAGTAATTAGCCTCAATTAAAACAAATAACTTAAAAAAATATGATTGTTAATTTTCTTTCTGCAGCCCTAGTTAACTTATCAAGGAAGCAGAAACACATGTAGCTGTTTCCTGAGCAAGCAGGTAAGACCTCTGCCACAAAATCTCACCCTTAATGACAGTGTCAGCTACCAGGCATTGTGCGAGGCATTTTCTATTTGTTCCAACTCTTTAAACGGCTCTTCACTTGCTCCATTTGACAGATGGGAAAACAAAGGCTCAGAAATCAGGACACCATAACCCGCATGTAATCCATAAAATGGTAACAACTGATACTCTTATATTTACCTAGAAAGCTCAGTTGGGTCAGAGAGAAAGCCCACTGCTAAGGGTGTCAGGAGAAAATATGCTTTTAATATTACAGTTTGAATGATAAAACTTTACAATTATAATACAGCAAAAATCTATCAGTAACAAAATGAGGAATCATTTCAAATTAAGTAAATCTTATTACATAAGCATATGTATAATCTTTAACTCACTTCCCTAACCAACCAAATGTTAGAAAAGAATTGTTTAAGACATAAGCCTACTAAGACAGAGAGATTGGAAGACAACATGGAAGGAGTGAAATTTTGAGTCTGGAAGGCCAGTGGACAACTAGTAACTAGATCAGCAGATATCCTAGAAAACTGAATCATAAGTCAAGCATGTGAACCAAATGTAAATTACATGGCAGAATTTCCAAGGAAGGGAATTATGGGTCACATCAAGTATTTCTGAAAGTAATTATGATGGAAAGAAGGGAGGTTAAATCAGTAAAATAAGGAAAATTGGTTGAAAAAACTCCTTAAGAATAAATCCGTTTTCTAGATCTTCTCCTCAGATCACACAGCCAAAATATCCCACCCTCACCCTAGGAAAAAAGGACTGGAAGTTTATTCTGTGAAGTAAAGTTTTTAAAAATTTTCAGGCAAATGATTTCTAACTTGGACTTCTATACCCAGCCAAACTAAGTACAATATTAAAGACTAGAATAAAGACATTTTTTAGACAGGTCTCTAAAACTTTCCTCCTCCACTCATTTTTCTTTTAAACTTTTTGTTTTGTATTGGGGTATAGCTGATTAACAATGTTGCAATAGTTCCAGGTGAACAGCCAAGGGACTCAGCCGTACACATATTAATACAAGTATCCATTCTTCCCCAACTCCACTCTGACCCAGGCTGCCACATAACATTGAGCAGAGTTCCATGTACAATACAGTATATACACACTGTATATATAAAATGGATAACTCCTGCACTCTTTTCTCAGGAAGCTATCAGATAATGTGTTCCATTAAAATGAAAGAGAAAACAAATTAACAAGATGAAGGAGGGACTTCCTGGCCATCCACACATGCAATGAAGAGGATGAGGTTCCATCCCTGGTCGGAGAATTAAGATCCCAAATGCCATGTTGTATGACCAAGAAATAAATAAATAATGAATAAAAATATGTGGGATACAGGAAGTAAGAGATACCCCCCAAAGGCAAAGACTTTAAGAATGAATGTTCTTTTAATTTCTCTTTTCCATAACAATCTTGAGTGGGGAGGACAGCTGTTGAGCTCCATGTGGTCATTTGGAGAGCCAAATTTCTCCCTCCGTTCGTAATCACTTCAAGGCCAAGGCTAGGGTCACAGCCACATCAGTTTTCCAGCCCCTAGGAAAGGAAAGAAAAATAAGAGGAATGTAGGTACAATTTTTTAAGGCTTAAACATGAAAATGGCATAATATCACTTGTATCCTGCTCAGTTACTCACATTGGCAAACTTACCCACAACAGATCACTGGAAAACCTAGTCCCTGGCTGGGCAACCACATGCTTAACATCAGTTCAGTTCACTTCAGTCGCTCAGTTGTGTCGGACTCTTTGCGATCCCATGGACCGCAGCATGCCAGGCTTCCCTGTCCATCACCAACTTCCGGAGCTTACTGAAACCCATGTCCATCGAGTCAGTAATGCCATCTAACCATCTCATCCTCTGTCATCCCCTTCTTCTCCTGCCATCAATTTTTCCCAGCATCAGGGTCTTTTCCAATGAGTCAGTTCTTCCCATCAGGTGGCCAAAGTATTGGAGTTTCAGCTTCAGCATCAGTCTTTCCAATGAATATTCAGGACTGACTTCCTTTAGGATGGATTCGTTGGATCTCCTTGCAGTCAAAAGGACTCAAGAGTCTTCTCCAACACCACAGTTCAAAAACATCAGTTCTTCAGCACTCAGCTTTCTTTATAGTGTAGCTCTCACATCCATACATGACCACTGGAAAAACCATAGCCTTGACTAGACGGACCTTTGCTGACAAGGTAATGCCCCTGCTTTTTAATATCCTGTCTAGGCTGGTCATAATTTTTCTTCCAGGGAGCAACTATCTTAATTTCATGGCTGCACTCACCATCTGCAGTGATTTTGGAGCCTAAAAGAATAAAGTCTGTCACTGTTTCCATTGTTCCCCAGTCTATTTGCCATAAAGTGATGGGACCAGATGACATGATTTTCATTTTTTGAATGTTGAGTTTTAAGACAGTTTTTTTCACTCTCCTCTTTCACTTTCATCAAGAGGCTCCTTAGTTCTTCTTCACTTTCTGCTATAAGAGTGGTGTCATTTGCATATCTGAGGTTTTTGACGAAATTCCAGTTAGGCTCCTTCAAATCCTAAAAGATGATGTTGTGAAAGTGCTGCATTCAATATGCCAGCAAATTTGGAAAACTCAGCAGTGGCCACAGGACTGGAAAAGGTCAGTTTTCTTTCCAATCCCAAAGAAAGGCAATGCCAAAGATTATTCAAACTACAGCACAATTGCACACATCTCACATGCTAGCAAAGTAATGCTCAAAATTCTCAAAGCCAGGCTTCAACAGTATGTGAACCATGAAATTCCAGATGTTCAAATTGGATTAGGAAAGGCAGAGGAACCAGAGATCAAATTGCCTACATCTGTTGGATCATCAAAAAAGCAAGAGAGTTCCAGAAAGACATCTACTTCTGTTATATTGACTACTCCAAAGCCTTTGTGTGGATCACAGCAAACTGGAAAATTCTTCAGGAGATAGGAATACCAGATCACCTTACTTGCCTCCTGAGAATCTGTATGCCAGGGTCCAGCCCCGGTGGATCCAGGGTGATTTGAAGGTGGGGGGACGGAGTCGGCGTCTTAGGAACTAACTTATTTAATTACAGATAGAGAGGGATTAGAAGATTAGCAGAAAAAAAGAGGCTGAATAACTTGGTTCACATGGGATACCAATCACCACCTACGTAGACCACAGGCATCTTCCTGTTCTCCCGAAGGAGAGGAGGCACTGAGGCCCCCCGGTCTGATCTTAGAAGCCCAGGCAAAATTAATAGGCTTGGTGGGTACCCATGCACCAGATGGGAATTCGGCCAGAAAATAGTAGGAGAGAAAAAGGGGCTGAATAACTTGGTTTATGTGGGATACCAATACAATTCCAAGACAAGGAGTTTGCACCATCTACAAGTGGGCCACCGGTGCCACTTGAATATCGGAAGGTGCCCCTCTTTGGGCTCCTTCTCACGTGGGCTTGAAAACCGGGGCAAATAAGTAGATTTGGAGGGCACCCACGCTCCAGATGGGAATTCAGCCAGAAAAACAGGGAGCAGAAAAGAGCGACATGAGGGAATCAGTCTTTCCGGAAACTGATCTGATTTCTTTATTTTTGGGTTTGCTTGTATACCTTTTGTTACACATAGGGGTGAATACAGAGTCACGTGGGGGTCAGCAGTCCTGACCTTTATCAAAATCAAGTGCTTCACATAAATGTATAAAAAAAAAGGTCTTAGGGATATTACATCATCTTCTGGCCATGAGTGAGACCTGCTGACATTTTATGATCCTTTCTTTCTGATAACCAAAAAACTTATTTCTTCCAAGGGTGTTTTTTCTTAAACCAGGCACCACCCTCCAAATAAAGTTACATTCCTATAGGGTGAGGGTGTAGTGAGTTGCAATCAAGAAAGGAATCTATTTAACCCAAGGTTAACATGATTACTCTTAAAGGTTAATACTTATTTCTCCTATATGTTAGTTATATTCATTATAAGGGTAGGGAACATGGAGATTTAGCAGCAAACATCAGCCCAACAAATGAAAATCCTTTCACCAATGTTCCCCTTAAGTTCTATTTAGTCTTAAGATAGTGATAAAGTTACATTTTTACATAGCAAGGACACAGTGATTTATAACAAAGTACAGTGATATATTACAAAAGAGAAAATCCATTAACTCAAAAAGTCTAGTATTGCTAACCTTAAAAACTACTATATTTCCTTTTCTATATTCCAAATACACTGATTAATATATTCCCAGGTGCCTAAGGATATGGAGGCCTGGCGGCAATCATTGACTCAACAAGAAGAAAAAGCCCTATGCTAATTAAGACTCTCAAAATACTCCAAAACTCTCTGTGCTGTTTATGGTTAAGAGGTAGTAAACAATCATGTGCGTAGTGGCAGGAGTATGGATAATCCTGTCACACAAGCTAGTCTGTCAGCAGAGAGGTTTGACCTAAGACATCCTTGTCTCACCCAGAGCAGGGAATTAGCAGCAATTATTGACACAACAAATGAAAAACCCTTCACCAATATAATTCCTAACCAACCCACTATACTAATAATTTCCAACTCCCCAAAAGAATTTGCTTTTACTAAGTCTAAAATATCTCGTGCCTCTCAGATTGGGAGGCTATAAACAATCACATGTGGCCAGACAAACTTTCCTGAGGCTTGATCACGCCTTTGCGTATGCCAAGCCTCCTTCCTCATGACCTTTGCCATGGGCGGAGTTCCTCATGCTGGCTCCAGGCAGCAGGTCAAGAAGCAACAGTTAGAACCAGACATGGAACAACAGACTGGTTCCAAATTGGGAAAGGACTACATCAAGACTGTATATTGTCACCCTGCTTATTTAACTTCAATGCAGAGTACATCATGCGAAATGCCAGGCTGGATGAAGCACAGGCTTGAATTAAGATTGCCAGGAGAAATATCAATAATCTCAGATATGCCTAACATGTTTACTAGCAAAGAAGGAGAAAATGCATTTGGGTCACATTTTGAGACCAAGAGCAAATACCTGAAACTATATACTCCAACAGAAAACACAGGAATACTACTCCAAAAAAATCCATTTGGGGACAAAGGCCACTAAGATCATAGAAGTATTATGCAAACCACCCTCACCATTCCTAGCCACTACAAAGTTATCCTAGATGCTATGTTGGAAAGGAGCAGGAAGAAAGGAAAGAAACTCAAAAGACTTTCCATTGGCCCAAAAGAGGCAGTTTTCCAGATAGTTTTAAAAAGCAGCTAAGACTAGAATTACATTCAGTGGTATGAAATAAGTGAAAGCATTAGTCGCTCAGTCGTGTCTGCCTCTTTGAGACCCAATGGACGGTAGCCCCCCAGGCTCCACTGTCCATGGAGTTCTCCAGGCAAGAATACTGGAGTGGGTTGCCATGCTCTTTTCTAGAGGATCTTCTCAAACCAGGGACCAAACCCGGGTCTCCTGCATTGCAAGCAGATCCTTCACCATCTGAGCCACCAGTATATACAGTGTATATATATCCTGAGCATTGGAAATGTGTCATATATTTCATAGAATTCTTATCCTAAATGAATCCACTAGATAATTTTTTATTATGTATTCTATACATTGAATCAGGGTCTAAATTGAAACTAGCCAGGGAGTGTTCAATTCAATATTTTAACATGAAACTATCACATTATTGTCTGTTAATCAGCTATATTCAATACAACATTTAAAGTTTAAAAGGTAAAAACATAAATAAAATTAAATTTGAAAAGTATTTTGAAAGAAAAGAAACCATGTGTTAGACAGGTATATGTCAGTTTTATTATGTTCAAATTTCCCTCCTGGAATACTATGTTCATATTCTGGCATAAGGATGATATCTTCTCTTTCATTGTGCCTATTATTTTCTATTTGGTGGTTTCTTATTGTTGTCTATGAGCTAATTTGATTTTCTCTATTCTATTGGATTCTTTTTTTTCTGTCATGAGCTAATAAAAGCAATATGAGTATAAAAATTAGCGTTACTCAGTAATGAATGATAATTTTTCTCTAGCCATTTAATACATTCTGTGATAGCAGCAGCAGAAGGGATATTGAACTGAGGCCCACCTACATTCAACAGCCACTTCAAGTAGGTGCTACCTGTGTGATTTTAATAAATGATTCAGCCTCTCTGGGCTTTGATTTCTTTGTTTTTACAGAAATAAAAGACAAAGTTAAATTTATTAATTTCTTAGCCCATAAAGAACATAAATTTTAATGAAAGTAAATTTTATAATTTTTATTTGCATGAAAGACACTTGCCTAAACACTGAGCCAAGCACGACTGAAATAGGAAGCTCAAAGGAGAAGGAATGTTTCATTTTGTACTGTCACCAAAAGAATCTCACTGGAAACATTATTAATGATTCTCCCGTACAAGACAGCAACTGCTGGCTTATATTCAGATGGATGTCTATAGTTAATGTAAAATTTTCAGCATCATTTCACTTAAACTCAAAATTCAAATTCAACAAACATTCATTGTGCCTGGAGCTATTCCACATGAAGATTATAAAACAATGACCCTGTCCTAGAGAAGCTGACAACATAGTTAAGTCATTTTCTCCCAGTAGGTTTTCAACCTAGAATCATTTTCATTTACATAAAAGGACTAAGACCAAGAAATGCTAAAATGAAATAACAAACTTCCCAAACTCATCTCAAAATTGAGTCTTCCTTTCAGAAGTTATTTTCAATTTTTTCTTAATATTTAATATATTTTGCATATGTTATAAATAAACATTTTTAAGAGACTTGAGCTCTGTGTGTGTGTGTGTACAATTTTACTAATAGCCTATACTAATTTGTTGCACACTTAATAATGCTTAAATCAAAGTTTCAAAATTAACAAAGAAATATGATTGACATTGGGACTGTAACATGTTATAAAATACAATTACTTAATTTTAAAAATTAACTCCATATAATTAACTAATACACCAATTAAGCAACATGTAATTAAGTAAGTTATCATCCCTGCCACTTAGTCATTTAATCATAAAAGTGAAGCATAGTTTTATAAACAAATGAAATAAATATGAAATCTATTAATTAAGTGTGTGTTTGGAGCTAAGAATAAAATTATTTCCACAGTCTGTGTAATCAGAAAACACGGTCTTACGATCCAGGGCACAGTTATTATATTAGTGTAGACTAGCTGGTACAAAGCACAGCTTGGTAGCTTCTTTTGGATGTTGATTCCACCACACACCAGTGACTCACATAACCTCTCTGAGTATATTTTTTCATCAGTAAAATGAAGATAACAGTAATGCCTAGTTCATTGTGCTGTTTTCAGAATTAAAGGAGATAGTGCCTGGATAGTGTTTACCATACGCTGGTTATGACACCTGGAAAATTCTAGGTACGATTATTACCTAGATGATTTGGGAAATGGTCAGCTTCCTGCAGTATGTGATACTAAATCAGAATTCTGGGACACCCTGTGTCCACACCCTGTGTGTCTATATATACACACACACACAACCTAGTTCTTATGATTAGTAGGGAAACTTTATGGTTCAGATTATAAAGAATCTGCCTGGAATGTAGGAGACCCAGGTTCGATCTCTGAGTCGGGAAGATCCCATGGAGAAGGGAACGGCTACCCACTCCAGTATTCTTGCCTGGAGAACCCCATATGGACAGAGGAGGCTGGTGGGCCACAGCCCATGGGATCACAAAGAGTCAGACACAGCCAAGACACTAACACTTTCAGGGAAACTTTCAAAATGGGAGCAAAAGTATCATTATTTTAGCAAAAACCCTAGATTCCTCTCCTCCTTCAAATTACCCCTTTCTCCTCAAGGGAGTCAGGGTATTGTTATGAAAGTTTTTCTCAGTCCGACTAGAAAACCACTTCAACAAACTTGGTCTGGTGTCGCTGGGTTCGTGTTTCTAAAAGAGAACTGAATTTCCACAGATGGGTCCTTTGAGGAAGACAACAAAAAAATTTACTCTGGCTAATGTCAAGTGAAAAGAATCTGCTGGAAGGAGATTAGGGACACAGGATAATTGAGGGGGCGCTGCAGAACCAGGCTTGGGAGCCGAGGGAACAGAGGCAGCTGCGGAGAGCAGAAACAGGCCCTCCAGGCCCACCCTCACTGCAGGAGTCCCCGGCCACAGACGGCCTCCAGGGAGGAAGGAGTCTTCCCTCTCCTTCTATCTGTTTGCAAGGCTTGGGACACACGCCCGAGCCCGTTTGTACTGGAGCAGAGGAAAGAAGAGTCTGTCCCCCTGGACTTCTTTGGCAAGACAGCAGGCCCACAACGCTGCCTAGAATCGGCGCCTGCGGAGTGTGAGTGGATTCTGGACAACCTCAGAGGCGGGCTGGTCACAGCCAAATACGTGAAGACTCCACAGAGCTTCTTGAGGCTCAGATGTAATTACATCAATGTTGCTGGGGGAAAAACCAAATAAGCTCCCACTCAGGGGCTTTAGCACTCACAATACTTTGAAGGATTCACCTGCGGAGAAGGTCCATAAAGCCAGAAGATAATTATAAACTAGCAGAATTCTAGGACTGAACAAGGCTATGTCTGTGGAAATCCTTCATAAAACACAGCCCACCATAAGTACAAAAAGTATCAGCAAATACCTGTTAGGAAAGGAGATACCACACTTACCTATGATCGGCGGGAGATATGACATTCTCGCTCCTTACCCATCACTCCCTTATCTCCTGCTGCTGCTGCTGCTAAGTCGCTTCAGTCGTATCTGACTCTGCGCAACCCCATAGACAGTAGCCCACCAGGCTCCCCCGTCCCTGGGATTCTCCAGGCAAGAACACTGGAGTGGATTGCCATTGCCTTCTCCAATGCATGAAAGTGAAAAGTGAAAGTGAAGTCGCTCAGTCGTGTCTGACTCTTCACGACCCCATGGTCTGCAGCCCACCAGGCTCCTCCATCCATGGGATTTTCCAGGCAAGAGTACTGGAGTGGGGTGCCATTGCCTTCTCCGTCCTTATCTGCTAGCTCTCTCTTTTTGTTTTATATATTTTTTTAATAATGCTATGTTTTAATCATAGCAAAGGTAGAATTTTAAGAAATGTTTTTAATTTTAAGAAATATATTCAGAAAGCATGTATGTCTTCAGGCTATGCTAAATACAGGTCTTGTTTCATAAGCTATTCATACATTAGTTCTCCCACAGGTTTAACTGGCAACCATCAGTTATTGCAAAGAAAGAAACCAAGGAGGGGAAATGCTTTCCAATGAGGTCTGTGTCAGAAGCAGCAATCGAATAAGAATTCAGGGGATGTTCTGATATCAGGATCAGGAGGACTCGTTTGTTCACATCTGTTAAATTTACGGTGCTTAACTTTTCAACACTGAGACTGTCAAATTTCCAGGAAATGTTTTATTCTCTCAGTTTCCTTTGTCTGCAAAATGAAGCCATCACAGAAATATTTCCAAGGAAATCCCAGTGGAGATCTTTTTAGACAGAGAGGTAATTGCATAGATGGAATGAATTGGCTCTGAGTCTTCCTACATGTGGTAAGGCAAATAATATTCTAATGATACAGAAGTTAGCAAATTTGAGGTTTGAGAGGTAAAAGCCAGAGTAATGTTTAGAAGTAATGTTTATCACAGAAAAGAAAGCAAGGGAGAGAAAACAAATTAAAGTATACTTTTCTGAAGCAATGTTCAAAAAAGTATACATTTTGCTAAATATTAAAGACCTCAAGTTATGCCAAACTTTTATAAAATGGAAACAAATGTCTCTGATATATAGGACTTACATTTTGATGAGTAATTCATTTTTTATATTTAATTTTTATCTTTTCTAAAAAGTTTTGAAAATTTGCCTACCCCATATTCTTAAAGATAGACTCTTTTTTTCTTGGAAGTTCATCCTTTTTGCTTTCATTGTAGGTTCACGATTCATCTGTCATTATTGTTTGTATATATGAGGTTCAGTTCAGTCGCTCAGTCATGACTGACTGTGACCCCATGGACTGCAGCACTCCCTGTCCAGGCTCCCTGTCCATCACCACTCTCGGCGCTTACTCAAAATCATGTCCATCAAGTCGCTGATGCCATCCAACTGTCTCATCCTCTGTCATCCCTTTCTCCTCCTGCCTTCCCAGCATCAGGGTCTTTTCCATGAGTCAGTTCTTTGCATCAGGTGGCCAAAATATTAGAGCTTCAGCTTCAGAATCAGTTCTTCCAATGAATATTCAGGACTGATTTCCTTTAGGAGTGATGGGTTTAATCTTCTTGCAGTCCAATGGACTCTCAAGAGTCTTCTCCAACACCATGGTTTAAAAGCATCAATTCTTTGGCACTCAGCATTCTTTATGGTCCAACTCTCACATCCATACATGACTACTGGAAAAACCATAGCCTTTACTAGATGGACCTTTGTTGGCAAAGTAATGTCTCTGCTTTCTAACATGCTATCTAGGTTTGTCATAGCTTTTCTTCCAAGGGGCAAGCATCTTTTAATTTCATGGCTGCAGTCACCATCTGCAGTGATTTTGGACCCCAGGAAAATAAAGTCTCTCACTGTTTCAATTGTTTCCCCATCTATTTGCCATGAAGTGATGGGACCAGATGCCATGATCTTCATTTTCTGAATGCTGAGTTTTAAGCCAGCTTTTTCACTCTCCTCTTTCACTTTCATCAAGAGGCTCTTTAGTTCTTCTTTGCTTTCTGCCATAAGGGTGGTGTCTTCTGCATATCTGAGGTTATTGATATTTCTCCCAACAATCTTGATTCAAGCTTGTGCTTCATCCAGCCTAGCACTGGAGTAGTATTCCTGTGTTTTCTGTTGGAGTATATAGTTTCAGGTATTTGCTCTTGGTCTCAAAATGTGACCCAAATGCATTTTCTCCTTCTTTGCTAGTAAACATGTTAGGCATATCTGAGATTATTGATATTTCTCCTGGCAATCTTGATTCAAGCCTGTGCTTCATCCAGCCTGGCATTTCGCATGATGCACTCTGCATAGAAGTTAAATAAGCAGGGTGACAATATATAGCCTTGATGTATTCCTTTCCCAATTTGGAACCAGTCTGTTGTTCCATGTCTGGTTCTAACTGTTGCTTTTTGACCTGCAAACAGATTTGTCAGGAGGCAGGTAAAGTGATCTGGTATTTCCATCTCTTGAAGAATTTTCCACAGTTTGTTGTGATCCACACAGTTAAAGGCTTTGGAGTAATCAATAAAGCAAAAATAAATGTTTTTTCTGGAACTCTCTTGCTTTTTCAATGATTCAACAGATGTTGGAAATTTGATCTCTGGTTCCTCTGCCTTTTCTATATCCAGCTTGAACATCTGGAATTTCATGGTTCACATACTGTTGAAGCCTGGCTTGAAGAATTTTGAGCATTACTTGGTTAGCGTGTGAGATGAGTGCAATTGTGCTGTAGTTTGAATAATCTTTGGCATTGCCTTTCTTTGGGATTGAAATGAAAACTGACCTTTTCCAGTCCTGTGGCCACTGCTGAGTTTTCCAAATTTGCTGGCATATTGAGGCAGCACTTTCACAACATCATCTTTCAGGATTTGAAATAGCTCAAGTGGAATTCCATCACCTCCACTAGCTTTGTTCATAGTGATGCTTTCTCAGGCCCACTTGACTTTGCATTCCAGGATGTCTGGCTCTAGGTGAGTGATCACACCATTGTGATTATCTGGATTGTGAAGATCTTTTTTGTATAGCTCTTCTGTGCATTCTTGCCAGCTCTTCTTAGTATCTTCTGCTTCTATTAGGTCCATAGCGTTTCTGTCCTTTATTTTGCCCATCTTTGCATGAAATGTTCCCTTGGTATCTTTAATGTTCTTGAAGAGAGCTCTAGTCTCTCCTATTCTATTGTTTTCCCTCTATTTCTTTGCATTGATTGCTGAGAAGGCTTTCTTATCTCTTGTTATTCTTTGGAACTCTGCATTCAGATGGGCATAGCTTTCCTTTTCTCCTTTGCCTTTAGCTTCTCTTCTTTTCTCAACTATTTCTCAACTATGGCCTCCTCAGACAACTATTTTGCCTTTTTGCATTTCTTTTTCTTGGGGATGGTCTTGATCACCACCTCCTATACAATGTCACAAACCTCCGTCCGTAGTTCTTCAGGCCCTCTGTCTATCAAATGAATGCTGAGGTATTTACATGTTTTTACTTGGTTAACCAGTTGTTCCAGAACCATTTATGAAAAATGCTTTCATATTTTTTCCTGAATCTTTTTGTGTCCTTGTGCAAAATTAACTTACTTCATCCATGTAGGACTATTTCTGGACTCTGCTTTGTTTCATTGGTCTATCGATCCCTTTGGTTTATCCTATGCCACAAACACCATTTAATTATTGTGATTTTGTAGTAAGTCTTGAATTCAGTGAAAAATCATTAGTAAAAGCCCTCCAACTTACTCTTCTTCCACAAAATGTTGTTGGCTATTCTAGGATTTTTCCATTGTCATATAAATTTTAGAATCAGTATGTTAATGTCTTTAAAAAAAATCTGAAGCAGAGTTTGCATCTATCCTTAAACAGTGAACTTCAGGACTTTTCCAAGAGGTAGAAATATTATGTATCTTTTTGAAGCCACTCTCATTTCTTTATATCTTTCCCTGAAAATCAATCTAACTGATAAAAGTTTTGTTGGCTCTGATGGACCACTTGCCAAACCCTGAGCCAACGACCATGGACAGGAATTATGATTGAAACAGCTCCATCAGAGCCCTAAGAACTGACTATGGAGAAGAGATGGATCTCCAAGGAAATCAGGGCCTAAGTTAGAATCAGAAGGATGAGGGGTGGATACCACAGTGTACATCTGCTGCAGCTGCTGCTGCTGCTAAGTCGCTTCAGTCGGGTCCGACTCTGTGCGACCCCATAGACGGCAGCCCACCAGGCTCCCCCGTCCCTGGGATTCTCCAGGCAAGAACACTGGAGTGGGTTGCCATTGCCTTCTCCAATGCATGAAAGTGAAAAGTGAAAGTGAAGTCGCTCAGTCATGTCTGACTCTTCGCGACCCCATGGACTGCAGCCCACCAGGCTCCTTCATCCATGGGATTTTCCAGGCAAGAGTACTGGAGTGGGGTGCCATTGCCTTCTCCGACAGTGTACATCTACCACCTGAAAAACACAGTCCCCAGATTAAACAGGATGGAGGAGACACATGCCTTGATTTGTCTTGTGTCTTGTATTTAATACCATCTCTTTTTGAAGAGATTCTTTTTGCTGTTTTTGAAAAAAACTCATTTGGTTAAAATGTGCTTCTAGCCATTGAGATGCTTATACATTCTGAAATACAAATAATAGCCCTCAGAGCAAAGTATGTGGAAGAGACCCAACTACATAGTGCCCGCAGAGATCCCGAAGCATGTTTGACTGAAGAATTGGCAAGTAGCTGAGCTAGATCATCGGGAAAGCCAGAAGTCAATTTGGTGAAAACAAACTCTAGCACCCACCAAATGAAGATTCCTCAAAGGGTGTTTCATGTGTTTGTTGCCTTGCCTATTTTTTCTTGATTTCCACTAACCAGACAACAAGTTTAAACAAAAATGGGAAGGGAAATATTTTCAGATCGGAGACTTACTATTGCAATCTTAGTTTAAAAAGCAAGTGCTGATGGGATGGCTTCTGCCAAATATTTTCTGGAAACCCAGATGAAGTTAGGAAACACGGATGTGGCAGGTGTACAAAGCCCAAGGCAAAACCCAGGCCAGTCTCCTTATTAATGCCTGACAACACTATATGAACATTATAATTGGAATGCACTGTTGAGAGATGACTCAAGTAATCCGGTTGGCAGAAGATCTAAATTCCTTGGAAATGCCTTCCAGCCTGGGTTGAACTCCTTGTTAGGAGCCAGCCAGCTGAGCTTCGCAGTATACAGCTGCTGAGCTTCATAGTATACAGCTACAGGATGAGAATGAGACATCGCCCACCTATTAAATGCAAGGCTGCTTCAGTAGCTGGTTGATTACAGCATTCTGAGGATTACGCCCTCCTCTTTCTTCTTTGCCTGTCTCTGATTCCATCAAGCACCAGTAAAGCACCAGCCCCCCTCATTTTCAGACGAGGAAACTTGCAAATAAATCCTCTAGAAATGTTTTCAAGTATGAGATAACTTCTTTGCCCTTGTTGTTGACATTCAGTCACTAAGTCACGTCCGACTCTTTGCAACCCCATGAACTACAGCACGCCAGGCTTCCCTGTTTTTCACTAGCACCCAGAATTTGCTCAAACTCATGTTCATTGAGTCAATGATGCTCTCCAGCCATCTCAACCTCTGTCACCCGCTTCTCCTCTTGCCCTCCATCTTTCCCATCCTCAAGGTCTTTTTCAGTGAGTCCTCTCTTCATGTCAGGTGGCCAGAGTTTTGGAGCTTAAGTTTCAGCATCAATCCTTCCAGGGTTGATTTCCTTTAGGATTGATTGGTTTGATCTCCTTGCAATCCAAGGGACTCTCAAGAGTCTTCTCCAGCACTACACTTTGAAGGCATTGACTCTTTTTTATTCAGCCTTCTTTATGGCCCAAGTCTCACATCCATACATAACTACTGAAAAAACCATAGCTTTGACTATAGATATGGACTTTTGTCAGCAAGGTGATGTCTCTGCTTTTTAATACTCTGTCTAGGTTTGTCATAGCTTTTCATCCAAAGAGCAAGCGTCTTTTAATTTTGTGGCTGCAGTTACCATCTGCAGTGATTTTGGAGCCTAAGAAAATAAATCTATCACTGTTTCCACTTTATCCCCTCTATTTGCCATGAAGTGATGGGACTGGATGCCATGATCTTAGTTTTTCGAATGTTGAATTTTAAGCCTGCTTTCACTGTCCTCTTTCATCAAGAGATTAATTTACTTTTTAGTTTCTCTTCACTTTCTGATATCAAAGTGGTATTATCTGCATATCTGAGGTTGTTGATATATCTCCCAGCAATCTTTTTTTTTTTTAATGCTTTGGTTTTCTTTTTTTTATTGAACGATAATTGCTTTTCAGAATTTTGTTGTTTTCTGTCAAACCTCAACATGAATCAGCCATAGGTATACATATATCCCCTCCCTTTTGAGCCTCTCTCCCATGTCCCTCCCCATCCCACCCCTCTAGGTTGATACAGAGTCACTGTCTGAGTTTCCTGAGACATAGAACAAATTCCCACCGGCTATCTATTTTACATATGGCAATGTAAGTTTCCATGTTACTCTTTCCAACATCTCACCCTCTCCTCCCCTCTCCCCATGTCCATAAGTCTATTCTCTATGTCTGTTTCTCCACTGCTTCCCTGTAAATAAGTCCTTCAGTACCACTTTTCTAGATTCCATATATATGCGTTGGAATACAATATTTATCTTTCTCTTTCTGACTCAGTTCACTCTGTATAATAGGTTCTAGGTTCATTCACCTCATCAGAACTGACTCACATGTGTTCCTCTTTACGGCTGAGCAATATTCCATTGTGTATGTCCACCACAACTTCTTTACCCATTCACCTGTCAGTGGCCATCTAGGCTGCTTCCATGTGCTAGCTATTCTAAATAATGCTGCAATGAACAATGGGATACATGTGCTTTTAAAATTTTTGTTTCCTCAGGGTATATGCCTAGGAGTGGGATTGCTGGATCATAGGGCGATTTTTTTCCTAGTTTTTTAAGGAATCTCCATACTGTCTTCCATAGTGGCTGTATCAATTTACATTCCCACCAACAGTGCAAGAGCATTCCCTTTTCTCCACACCCTTTCCAGCATTTATTGTTTGTAGACTTTTTGATGATGGCCATTCTGAACGGTGTGAGGTGATCTATCTCATCATAGTTTTGATTTGCATTTCTCCACGCAAATGGGAAGCAAAAGAAAGCTGGAGTAACAATCCTCATATCATACAAAATAGACCTTAAAATAAAGAAGATTGCAAGAGATAAGGAAGGACACTTCATAATCATCAAGGGATCAATCCAAGAGGAAGACATAACAATTGCAAATATCTATGCACCCAACATAGGAGCACCTCAATACGTAAGACAAACCCTAACAGACATACAAGGAGAAACTGACAGTAACACAATAATAGTAGGAGACTTTAGCACCCCACTCACACCAGTGGACAGATCATCAGAACAGGAAATTAATAAGGAAACACAAGTCTTAAACGATACATTAGATGAGATGGATCTCATTGGTATCTTCAGTACATTCCATTCAAATGCAGAAGAATACACCGTCTTCTCAAATGCACATGGAACATTCTCCAGGATAGACCACATCTTGGGTCACAAATCAAACCTCAGTAAATTTAAGAAAATTGAAATCATGTCAAGCATCTTCTCTAACCACCATGCTATGAGACTAGATATCAATTACAAGAAAAAACTGTAAGAAACAAACACATGGAGATTAAACAACATGCTTCTAAATAACCGACAGGTTACTGAAGAAATCAAAGGGGAAATCAAAAAATTCTTAGAAACAAATGACAATGAAAACACGATAACTCAAAACTTATGGGATGCAGTGAAAGCAGCTCTAAGAGGGAAGCTTATAGCAATAAATCCTACCTCAAGAAACAAGAGAAACATCGACTAGACAATCTAACTTTACACCTGAAACAACTGGAAAAAGAAGAACAAAAAAACCCAAGATTAGTAGCAGGAAAGAAATCATAAAGATCTGAGCAGAAATAAATGAAAAAGAAAAGAAAGAAACAATAGTCAAGATTAATAAGGCTAAGTAAAGTTTAATATTAACAAAGCTTAGTAAAACTTAATAAAGTTTAATAAAATTCAGTTCAGTTCAGTCGCTCAGTCATGTCCGACTCTTTGCGACCCCATGAATCGCAGCACGCCAGGCCTCCCTGTCCATCACCAACTCCCGGAATTCACTCAGATTCACGTCCATCGAGTCCATGATGCCATCCAGCCATCTCATCCTCGGTCGTCCCCTTCTCCTCCTACCCCCAATCCCTCCCAGCATCAGAGTCTTTTCCAATGAGTCAACTCTTCACATGAGGTGGCCAAAGTACTGGAGCTTCAGCTTTAGCATCATTCCTTCCAAAGAAATCCTAGGGTTGATCTCCTTCAGAATGGACTGGTTGGATCTCCTTGCAGTCCAAGGGACTCCCAAGAGTCTTCTCCAACACCACAGTTCAAAAGCTTCAATTCTTTGGTGCTCAGCCTTCTTCACAGTCCAACTCTCACATCCATACATGACCACAGGAAAAACAATAGCCTTGACCAAATGGACCTTAGTTGGCAAAGTAATGTCTCTGCTTTTGAATATACTATCTAGGTTGATCATAACTTTTCTTCCAAGGAGTAAGCGTCTTTTAATTTCATGGCTGCAATTACCATCTGCAGTGATTTTGGAGCTCCAAAAAGTAAAGTCTGACACTGTTTCCACTGTTTCCCCATCTATTTTCCGTGAAGTGATGAGACCGGATGCCATGATCTTCGTTTTCTGAATGTTGAGCTTTAAGCCAACTCTTTCGCTCTCCTCTTTCACTTTCATCAAGAGGCTTTTTAGCTCCTCTTCACTTTCTGCCATAAGGGTGGTGTCATCTGCATATCTGAGGTTATTGATATTTCTCCCGACAATCTTGATTCCAGCTTGTGTTTCTTCCAGTCCAGCGTTTCTCATGATGTACTCTGCATATAAGTTAAATAAGCAGGGTGACAATATACAGCCTTGACACACTCCTTTTCCTATTTGGAACCAGTCTGTTGTTCCATGTCCAGTTCTAACTGTTGCTTCCTGACTTGCATAGAGATTTCTCAAGAGGCAGGTTAGGTGGTCTGGTATTCCCATCTCTTTCAGAATTAATAAAGCTTAATAAAACTAAAAGCTGGTTCTTTGAGAAAATAAACAAAATTGACAAATCTTCAGCCAGAATCATCAAGGAAAAAAGAGAGAAGAATCAAATCAACAAAATTAGAAATGAAATAGGAGAGGTTGACAGACAATGCAGAAATACAAAGGAATTTAAGAGACTATTATGAACAACTATATGGCAATAAAATGGACAACCTGGAAGAAATGGACAGATTCTTAGAAAAGTTCAATCTTCCAAGACCAAACCAGGAAGAAATAGAAATTATGAACAACCCAATTACAAACACTGAAATTGGAGCTGTGATCAAAAATATCCCAGCAATCTTGATTCCAGCTTGTGAGCCATCCAGCCCAGCATTTCTCATAATGTACTCTTTGCCCTTGAACAACAACAGCAACAAAAAGCTTCTTGTTTTGTGCTTATCTTGTTTCTTTCCATGGTTCTTATTTTTTCTTTTTCCTCTGAAACCATCTACACTGAAGCCCTCGCTATGTTTCAACCAGACAAATTTATTGAACATTAAAACAGATGAAAGACCAAAGAAGGACTTTAGTGTTGAAGTGTGTGATGGACAAGATCAGACACTTGATTGAAAGCAATTAACCTGAAGCACTGGCATCAATATGATGGCACTGTTTTAACTAAAAATATCCACCTAGAGTGCTATGCCAGAAAAATTATAGATGGAATCAAGTGGACAAGATCCCAGGCTTCAGATTATAATCCCATGCTGTTTGCTTTAAATCAATTGCAACAAGTCTTCTTTGGCATCACCCATCATTTCTCCATGGATCTTAGGTGTAGATAGATCTGTGAACATCCTCAGTAATTTTTTCAGCTAGTCACAAACCCAAAAGGACATTCTGTAGTAAGGATGGAGACAAGGTCAAGGCCCTTTTCGGGAAATGAGACTGTTTCACCTACTTTGCTTCCTCTCTGCCTCTGATGGCACAGCTCACTCCATAACATGGTATCCTTAGTGTCTAAGAGACTGTCTTTTCTTTAAGAGCTGAGTTAAGTTCACAACCCACTACTAGTAAAGGAATAGGATTTTATGAGATGCCATGTCATACTCCATGTGCGTTTCCTTTTTGCTTCCTTTGCTTTTAACTTCTTTTACTTAGCAATATTATATATAAGAATGCAGAGTTCCAAAGAATAACAAGAAGAGATAAGAAAGCCTTCCCTAGTGATCAATGCAAAGAAATAGATGAAATCAATAGAATGGGAAAAACTAGAGATCTCTTAAAGAAAATTAGAGATACCAAGGGAACATTTCATGCAAAGATGGGCACAACAAAGGACAGAAACGCTATGGACCTAACAGAAGCAGAAGATATCAAGAAGACATGGCAAGAATACACAGAAGAACTATACAAAAAAGATCTTCATGACCCAGAAAACCATGACGGTGTGATCACTCACCTAGAGCCAGACATCCTAGAATGTGAAGTCAAGTGGGCCTTAGGAATCATCACTATGAACAAAGCTACTGGAGGTGATGACATTCCAGTTGAGCTTTTCAAATCCTAAAAGATGATGCTGTCAAAGTGCTGCACTCAATATGCCAGCAAATTTGGAACACTCAGCAGTGGCCACAGGACTGGAAAAGGTCAGTTTTCATTTCAATCCCAAAGAAAGAGAATGCCAAAGAATGCTCAAACCACCACACAATTGCACTCATCTCACATGCTAGCAAAGTAATGCTCAAAATTCTTCAAGCCAGGCTTCAACAGTACATGAACTGTGAAATTTCGGATGTTCAAATTGAATTTAGAAAAGGCAGAGGAACCAGAGACCCAGTTGCCAACATCCTTTGGATCATGGAAAGAGAAAGAGTTTCAGAAAAACATTTATTTCTGCTTTATTGACTACTCCAAAGCCTTTGACTGTGTGGATCACAACAAACTTTGGAAAATTCTTCAAGAGATGGGACTACCAGACCACTTTACCTGTCTTCTGAGAAACGTTTATGCAAGTCAAGAAGCAACATGGACATGGAACAATGGTTCAAAATTGGGAAAGGAATAGGTCAAGGTGGTGTATTGTCACCCTGCTTATTTAATTTTTGTACAGAGTACATCATGTAAAATGCCGGGCTCAATGAATCACAAGCTGGAATCAAGATTGCTGGAAGATATATCAACAACCTCAGATAAGCAGATGATAACACTTTAATGGCAGAAAGTGAAGAGGAACTAAAGAGCCTCTTGATGAGGCGAAAGAGGAGAGTGAAAAAGGTGGCTTAAATCTCAGCATTCAAAAAACTAAGATCATGGCATCTGAACCCATCACTTCATAAAAATAGTGGGAGAAAAGTGGAAAAGAATAACAGATTTTACTTTCTTGGGCCCCAAAATCACCTCGGATGGTGACAGCAGCCATGAAATTAAAAGATGCTTGCTCCTCGGAAGGAAAGCTTTGACAAATCTAGACAGTATACATTAAAAAGCAGAGATGGCACTTTGCTGACAAATGTCCATCTAGTCAAAGCTATGGATTTTCCAGTAGTCACATATGGCTGTGAGAGTTGGACCATAAAGTAGCTAAGCACCAAAGAATTGATGCTTTCAAACTGTGGTGCTGGAGAAGGTTCTTGAGATTCCCTTGGACTGCAAGATCAAACCAGTCAATCTTAAAGCAAATCAGTCCTGAATATTCATTGGAAAGACTGATGCTGAAGCTGAAGCTCCAATACTTTGGCCACCTGATACAAAGAGTTAAATCACTGTAAAAGACCCTGATATTGGGAAAGATCAAAGGCAGGAGGAGAATGGGGAGATAGAGGAGGAGATGGTTAGAACCTCGCTCCCCGGTTTGCACAGTCCCCATGACTCTCAATCATCACACATGGTTGGCTCTGAATCACCCATCTGTAGTTCCCACTGGATCCCTGTAGGCATTTGGCTTGACCAATCCTGATCTAGTTCATCTTCTCCAACACCATTCAGAAAAGTAAACTTAGTATCAGAGTTTAAGCAAAATCAGTTTGCAATTTAGGAACAGAATAATGTATTATATAAATGGTAGCTGCTATTACAATATTATTCATTAAAAGAAAAAATGATTTGGGCCAGGATGTTGGTTTTTAAGATGCTTTCTGTATTATGGTTCTGCATATTTTTTCTTTTGTGACTATCC
Source organism: Ovis canadensis (assembly GCF_042477335.2). Taxonomy (NCBI): domain Eukaryota; kingdom Metazoa; phylum Chordata; class Mammalia; order Artiodactyla; family Bovidae; genus Ovis; species Ovis canadensis. The sequence goes on from NC_091262.1 coordinate 22,988,521, forward strand.
TCGATATACATTTTTATCAGATTCCTCTCATATCAGAATGCTCTTTGGAAAAGGGAGACACAACTCGATTTGCTGAGTTTCACAGCAAACAATCAAAAAGGCCAACAATTCTGCTCTCACACTGACTGCATTCCATCTTGGTGTTAGTCAAAAGCGTTTCCTTTCTAACAAATACCATGAAATTACACTTGTAAATGGTGTGCTTACGTCTGTGCAGAAAGACAAGATGTTTCTATGTATTTGTAATGTGGATATTTAAAGTTTCCCAGGTGATTCCATTTTATGCAAGGAAGACTCTGATGCTGGGAAGGATTGGGGACAGGAGGAGAAGGGGACGACAGAGTAAGAGATGGCTGGATGGCATCACTGACTCGATGGACGTGAATCTGAGTGAACTCTGGGAGATGGTGATGGACAGGGAGGCCTGGCATGCTGCGATTCATGGGGTCGCAAAGAGTCGGACACGACTGAGTGACTGAACTGAACTGATCACTATATTTAGAACAAAGATGGACAAGGAATGGCTGGAATACTGGGGCTAGCAAAAACAAAACAAAATTGAAGCCCAAACCAAAAAACAAACAGAACAGTCTAGGCTCTTTTCCCTCCCCCTAGTTTTTTTCTTTTAACATTCCCAAATGCAACCTTGATTTTAATGGTCAAAGCTCATGTGTCGGTGATGCCATCCATCCTCTGTCGACCCCTTCTTCTCCGGCCCCCAATCCCTCCCAGCATCAAGGTCTTTTCCAGTGAGTCAACTCTTTGCATGAGGTGGCCAAAGTATAGGAGTTTCAGCTTCAGCATCAGTCTTTCCAATGAACAGCCAGGACTGATCTCCTTTAGGATGGACGGGTTGGACCTCCTTGCAGTCCAAGGGACTCTCGAGAGTCTTCTCCAACACCACAGTTCAAAAGCATCCATTTTTCGGTGCTCAGTTTTCTTCACAGTCCAACTCTCACATCCATACATGACTACTGGAAAAACCATAGCCTTGACTAGATGGACCTTTGTTTTCAATATAATATCTAGATTGGTCATAACTTTCCTTCCAAGGAGTAACCGTCTTTTAATTTCATGGCTGCAGTTACTATCTGCAGTGATTTTGGAGCCCAAAAAAATAAAGTCTGACACTGTTTCCACTGTTTACCCATCTATTTCCCATGAAGTAATGGGACCGAATGCCATGATCTTCGTTTTCTGAATGTTGAGTTTTAAGCCAAACTTTTCACTCTCCTCTTTCACTTTCAAGAAGCTTTTTAGTTCCTCTTCACTTTCTGCCATAAGGGTGGTGTCATCTGCATATCTGAGGTTATTGATATTTCTCCCGGCAATCTTGATTCCAGCTTGTGCTTCTTCCAGCCCAGCGTTTCTCATGATATACTCTGCACAGAAGTTAAATAAGCAGGGTGACAATATACAGCCTTGACGTATGCCTTTTCCTATTTGGAACCAATCTGTTGTTCCATGTTCAGTTCTAACTGTTGCTTCCTGACCTGCATACAGATTTCTCAAGAGGCAGGTCAAGTGGTCTGGTATTCCCATCTTTTTCAGAATTTTCCACAGTTTATTGTGATCCACACAGTCAAAGGCTTTGGCATAGTCAATAAAGCAGAAATAGATGTTTTTCTGGAACTCTCTTGCTTTTTCGATGATCCAGTGGATGTTGGCAATTTGATCTCTGGTTCCTCTGCCTTTTCTAAAACCAGCTTGAACATCTGATGTTCACAGTTTACATATTGCTGAAGCCTGGCTTGGAGAATTTTGAGCATTACTTTACTAGCAGGTGAGATGAGTGCAATTGTGCAGCAGTTTGAGCATTCTTTGGCATTGCCTTTCTTTGAGATTGGAATGAAAACTGACCTTTTCCAGTCCTGTGGCCACTGCTGAGTTTTCCAAATTTGCTCACATATTGAGTGCAGCACTTTCACAGCATCATCTTTTAGGATTTGAAATAGCTCAACTGGAACTCCATCACCTCCACTAGCTTTGTTTGTAGTGATGCTTTCTAAGGCCCACTTGACTTTACATTCCAGGATGTCTGGCTCTAGGTGAGTGATCACACCATCGTGATTATCTGGGTTGTGAAGCTCTTTTTTGTACAGTTATTCTGTGTATTCTTGCCACCTCTTCTTAATAGCTTTGCTTCTGTTAGGTCCACACCACTTCTGTCCTTTATTTGCATGAAATTTATTTCTGTCCATCTTTGCATGAAATGTTCCCTTGGTATCTCTAATTTTCTTGACGAGATCTCTAGTCTTTCCCATTCTGTTGTTTGCCTCTATTTCTTTGCATTGATCGCTGAGGAAGGCTTTCTTATCTCTCCTTGCTATTCTTTGGAACTCTGCATTCAGATGCTTATATCTTTCCTTTTCTCCTTTGCTTTTTGCTTCTCTTGTTTTCACAGCTATTTGTAAGGCCTCCCCAGACAGCCATTTTGCCTTTTTGCATTTCTTTTCCATGGGGATGGTCTTGATCCCTGTCTCCTGTACAATTTCACGAACCTCTGTCCATAGTTCATCAGGCACTCTATCAGATCTAGTCCCTTAAATCTATTTCTCACTTCCACTGTATAATCATAAGGGATTTGATTTAGATCATACCTTAATGGTCTAGTGGTTCTCCCCACTTTCTTCAATTTAAGTCTGACTTTGGCAATACGGAGTTCATGATCTGAGCCACAGTCAGCTCCTGGTCTTGTTTTTGTTGACTGTATAGAGCTTCTCTGTCTTTGGCTGCAAAGAATATAATCAATCTGATTTTGGTGTTGACCATCTGGTGATGTCCATGTGTAGAGTCTTCTCTTGTGTTGGTGGAAGAGAGTGTTCGTTATGACCAGTGCAGTCTCTTGACAAAACTCTATTACCCTGCTTCATTCTGTATTCCTAGGCCAAATTTGCCTGTTACTCCAGGGTTTCTTGACTTCCTACTTTTGCATTCCAGTCCCCTATAATGAAAAGGATATATTTTTGGGGTGTTAGCTCTAAAAGGTCTTACAGGTCTTCATAGAATTGTTTGACTTCAGCTTCTTCAGTGTTACTGGTTGGGGCATAGGCTTGGATTACTGTGATATTGAATGGTTTGCCTTGGAAACAAACAGAGATCATTTTGTCATTTTTGAGATTGCATCCAAGTACTGCATTTAGGACTCTTGTTGACCATGATGGCTACTCCATTTCTTCTAAGGGATCCCTGCCCGCAGTAGTAGATATAATGGTCATCTGAGTTAAATTCACCCTTTCCAGTCCATCTTAGTTCGCTGATTCCTAGAATGCCAATGTTCACCCTTGACATCTCCTGTTTGACCACTTCCAATTGCCTTGATTCATGGACCTGATATTCCAGCTTCCTGTGCAATATGTCTCTTTACAGCATTGGACCTTGCTTCTATCACCAGTCACATCCATAACTGGGTATTGTTTTTGCTTTGGCTCCATCCCTTCATTCTTTCTGGAGTTACTTCTCCACTGATCTCCAGTAGCATACTGGGCACGTACCAACCCTGGGAGTTCCCCTTTCAGTATCCTATCATTTTCCCTTTTCATACTGTTCATGGGGTTCTCAAGGCAAGAATACTGAAGTGGTTTGCATTCCCTTCTCCAGTGGACCACTTTCTGTCAGACCTCTCTACCATGACCTGCCCATATTGGGTGGCCCCACACGCCATGGCTTAATTTCACTGAGTTAGAATATAGTGATAACCAAATGCAATTTCAATTTTACAAAGAACACAGCCCATAATTCCAATGAGTACCCCTCAATTAAAGGTTGAGAATTATAAGGAGGATGGCACCCCACTCCACTCCACTTGCCTGGAAAGTCCATGGACGGAGGAGCCTGGTAGGTTGTAGTCCATGGGGTCGCGAAGAGTCGGACACGACTGAGTGACTTCACTTTCACTTTTCTCTTTCATGCATTGGAGAAGGAGATGGCAACCCACTCCAGTATTCTTGCCTGGAGAATCCCAGGGATGGGGGAGCCTAGTAGGCTGCCGTCTAGGGGGTCACACAGAGTCGGACACGACTGAAGCAACTTAGCAGCAGCAGTAGCAGCTGGTGTGTTCAACTAGTTTTCATCTTCTTTTTGAATCTTATCTTATATGAGAGGGGCTCCCCAGGTGGCACTAGTGGTAAAGAACCCACCTGCCAATGCAGGAGACATGGGTTTGATCCCTGGGTTGGGAAGATCCTCTGGAGGAGGGCATGGCAGCCCACTCCAGTGTTCTTGTCTGGAGAATCCCATGGACAGAGGAGCCTGGTGGGCTGCAGTCCATAGTGTCACACGAGTCAGCCACGACTGAAGAGACTTAGCACATCTTATCATGGAGGCATCATGAGACCTTATTCACTCCAGATATGTGTTTGGAGTTCTGTGTCTCTTTGTCAATGTACTCACAAGTTAGCCTCAGAGACCTCACAGATTCATGCATCTTTGGGGACTGTAATTTTATTGGAAAAGGATTTCTGAGATATGAGTTTTCACTATTTGGAGAGAAGAGTCAAGCTTGTTGAACACTTGCCTTCCATTGTAGATACTATTTAAAATTCTGTCCAATGACTGAAGAGAAAATTAAATGTGAACTGCAGTCTGTGTTTTTATTTTTAAATAGCTTACACAAATTGATTCCTTTTTAATTGAAAGTTACTTGGTTTGATTATGCAACCGCCATAACAATAACAAAGTCAGTGTGCAATCACTTGTTTTAGCTCATGTTTTGCCACTCTGCCATTATTGAATTAATTCACCTTCTAATAAAAGTAATTCCTAATGTTGAGAAAATACAGACAAGTACAGAAAAGCTTTATTAAGATCATTGTATTAAAACTAAATCCTTTTTTCTCATTAAAGAAGATACAGTCAATTTAATTAATTCACATTAATTCCCAGTTGACACTAAATTCATCTAAAAATATACACTATATAGATTATTAACACTAAGGCATAAAAATGTTTTAAATGATTATTAGTATATAGAAGAAATGCATTTCTGAAGAGTCAAGTGATTATATTTTAAAATGTTCTCTAGCTGAACTAATCTTTTGAGGCCATATTTTCAGTTTTCAAAATATTTTTGATTTAGAAAAATAAGAAACCTGGAAGATACCTTTCCCAAGGAAAAAAATTAGAAAAATTTTACTAAGATGTTGATTTAGAACTTATATTTCCTCCTAAATTAATGTAAAATGATCACAGCCTAAAAATCGAGCCCCAAAGTATCTTTATATTCACATCATTAAAATTCTTATTTTGAGAAATAGTTCTATTTTGTGAAACTTCCTGATATTTTATTCCTTGACTCTTCCAGAAAAGGAGAATTATTATAAGGCAATCAATAGTCCACCTCCAGAATTTTAAATCATTCTAGATTGTAAAGCTGTTTTACTTTAAAAGATCAGTATGTATGAACTTATTTTAACTGACATTTTAGAACTGAGCCTAATTATAAGTACTGGATGTCAGAAAGTATATTTTCATTCTGGCCTTATCAGTCTGTTTTCAGGCTAGGGGTCACTTTATAAAGAATGTCCTCATGCTATGTTAACACTGATCTCAGACTCAGTTCTCATCTCAAGTCTATGCAGATCAACCTTCTAAAAGTTTAACTTCAATTCATCAACTCCTTTATACAGAGCTCAAAACTTCCACCAGGGCAAGGCAAGCCAAACAAAATAACTGTCTTTCCAACGTACACTGATTTAAAGAACTGAACTTTCACATCAAATAACAACAACAAGAAATAGACTTGTATTTTATCCAGCTTTTCAATTTAATGATAAGCTCTAGACCTAATTAATAGACTGCAAGATGCCAATTTTCTTTATTTACCTTTTTTGTCTCGATAAACATGAGTGTGCCTGAATGGACACCTCTATTTTCCTTGAGGTTTTAAAGCTTCCTTTCATGTGTGTGAAAAATGGCTAAATATGTCAGGGTTTATCAAACAGAGCCTTGCTTTTTTGGCTGGTCCCCTTCGCCTTATCTAGCAAACACATTACCCTCTCCATCAAAATGTAGCAGTGCAAACACCGCAGTAGGCCGGCACACAAAACCAGAGCTACCTTTAAACAGCCTCCAGGCTCTTTAAACTCAGCTAGAAAGCTGATTAGGTCCCAGATCTTGGGCATTATCTTATTTTTGATAGCTGTGCTATGAAAAGCCAATAAAGAAAAAGCTGTCTAATAGGGAGGCAAGTTAAAGTGTCTGCTTACTTAAGAGCTGCACTTAAAAGGAAGGCTAAAAAAATGAGAACTGTGTAAACTAGTTTAACTATTTGCAAATCTCAAAGGGAGCAATGTTTAAAAAAGAATGTATATTTTTCCCTTAAATTTCAGCATTCACGGACAGGAAACCACAGATCACTGTGATGTGTTTTCCTTTCTGGGGACATTCTAATATCTTTGTTTAGTACCTTTTAGGCAACTTTGAAGCTATTATTAGTCCAAAAATGAGAAAACCAAAGTATCCTTCTAGCCCTACAGAATGATCATGAAAAGATATATTGGAAGTTATGTTTATTTCACTAAAGTTACCTTTCTCGGACCTAAAAGGGTAAACTAATTAAAATGTGAAGATACTTAACACTGAAGCTGAGTTTAAACATGTGAGATTCACTATTTTAAGTAAATAGGTGGATGACACATGCCATTTAAGAGTAAATATCTTAGTGGATGAGCAATGTACACGCCTGATTGTTGGACTCTTAACTTGGTGAAAAGTTCGGCTGCCAGAACTTCATGGATTTTCAGTGTACACAGAGTGGAAAAAAACTGTCTCACACTATGGAGCAGGGTGAAAAGAAAAGATATGAAAGGGATATGGAATGGTGATTTAGGGAATTGAGGGGTGTGGTTCTAAGTGGCAAGGTCAATGTTAACACATGTAAGAAAACACTAGCTCCTGTCCGCCGTGTTTGCGTGATTTAGTTTGGGGAGTGGCATGAAATGAAACCTATTCATATCTGAGGTTCTGCGATCTAACAGTAACAAAGGCAAGTCATATTCTGTCTCCATGTGGGGTAACATAAAGAGAAGGTGGGCGGCATGCTGCCAGCAGCCTTTCAAGCACTCTGGTTTCACTTTAGCTCTGATCTCGAGTTACTCTCTGAAGTGGCACCTAGATCAGCTCAAAAACAAGTCAGATATTCCATAGTTGAGGTAATGCTGATGCTATTCCCCATTGACATTGGTTTTGTCTAAATTTCAGAAGTTGACGTGGATAAATCCACACCCCCTCCCCGAATTTTATTATTTAATTCCATTCACCTTCTCATCAAGATTCTAGTTATTGATCAATATCCTAACCTAGTATTAGGAAACATCACTTTCTGTTTGCCTTCGACAGTCAAATGGAGGACAGTGCCAGCTCGTACAGAAACCATATCCTGAAACCCAGAGGATATTAACATAAGCTATGAAGGGCTTAGACATGTAAGATAAAATGAGGAAGGGTATGCTGACAGCCTTACCAGAGTGGCTGGTGAGATGTTTGCCTTTTTACAGACTTTTGGTGGAATCTTCTTGTTATTCGATGTACAAACATTTCAGTGGCAGTACCCACCATGCCCTGGAGTGGCACTTTAGCTTGGCATTTACGTGAAAGGCTCCTTAGTTTGTTTGGGGCCTAGGGAGACAGGGAGAAACATAGTGATCACTTTGCTCGTTTGGGGACAATTTTGTACTTGAGTACAATGCACAGTTGAACACAATGCCTTAAGAGAAGCACTTTAAATTTGGAGGACAGTCACCACAATCCAGGTGACCGTAAGTAAAACTATTATTTTCAGTAAGGATGTTAGTAAGACACTAATGCATACTATGGGCTATAATAAGAGCAGATGCCAATTTAGATATAAGTATGTGGGGGGTACTGCCTTAAGAGCTTCTTCACACATTAACACACTCCTTACAGAAATCCTTGAGGCTGGCACTATTATAATTTCTCCAGATGAGGAAACTGAGGGACAAAGAAATGAAGTGATTTGTCTGGGGCTGCACAGCTAAGAAGTGACTAAACTTCAAAGACGTTCTTTTGTATTAATATATGTGTCTCTCTGTGAGTGTATGAGCATGGTTAAAGAGGCCCCTTGAAAAGAAATAGGACCCAATTTATTCGAGTCCCCAGGAGACAGCCAACATGTGAAAGTATTTTCTTCCTTGTTAGGAGTGATGTACATTCTATTCAAGAAACACGGTGGTGGTAGATGGCTTTAAAAGATTTATTTTCTTTTTTTATATTATTATATGGATTATATATTTTAGTAAGTAAGCAAAGAAAGAATGGAGTACTCAATAGATGTGGCCTTTGGTCAGCAGTAGAGCAGGTTTTTCTTGAAGTCAGGTAGACGATTTTGGTTACTATCTGGATAATTTAGGTAAAAAAGCATCCAGATCATTTGAGTTGCAGTAATTTTTTTTTTTTTAATCTGGAGATTCTGACTGATTAGCCTTCTTTGCTTAATGCAGGTTGGTGTAATAATTTGTCTTATGGGGTCCTGGGGCCTAGGGAGGATGATTATTAACCAAACACATTCACTGGGGATGGAAATTCAGTCAGTTCCTAGCTTCTATCTCTCCAGTTGGAATGGCTCTTAGAAATGGCTTATTTTCAATGCAAACCAACGCAAAACTAAAAATTTTGGGAACACGGCTCCAAGTTGATTCACAAGGCATCTATCTCAAAACTCCTTAGCTCAAGTGATTAAAATGTGTAGATTTGGTTCATCACAAACAAATTCGCCTTTTCTTCACCTTGCTTGATCTGCCTTCCTATCCCCTGGCTGCCGTTGAGTCAGAGATTAATATTTCTTTGTCAGCCTGCCCTTTCTCCTACTCTCCAGATATTGTGTCTGTACTGATTTTGATAATGGCTATTTTTCCTCAGCAGAAAGGTGCATCTCCTGGAGTTTTATAAATATTTTGGTTTTTGTCATCAAGTGCCAAATAAGGGTAAATAGCAGCATCTAGGGATAAAAAATACATTGCTGAATATGATGCTATCAGCAAGGAAGATTTACCATCAGGGTCTCCTAAACCTGTTCCAAATAAAAGGGACGTTTCATAAAAGGAAATATTAACTGGAATGGGAAGTCTGGATCACACTGGTTAATTTCTTTACCATCATTATAAAGTATACAATCAAGCCAAAAGGTACACTTTGTGAATAATCATATTTAAGAATGAGGAAAAGTGAAGGATGGATGGATGCATGATGGATGGATAGATGGATGGTGAAGAAAGTGTTAATTATGAAGGTTGGAATCCCTGCCATCACCAGATACATAATTTTTCCCCAGTGTTTACCTAAGAGCTGAAGGGGAAAAACACTTTAAATGTGTTGCGTTATTGAGGGGCAACTATCCACTTGACATCTTTTTTAAATCCTACCCCCACCCCAGCAGTAAAGCATTATGTAAATACGCAGTAAACCACTTTGGTAAAAATCTTCTCATCTGATCTAGAACAACAAGATGAGACTCTAATGGACAAAGAGATACAGTGCTAAGATTGCCTTTCCAGGCTTCGGGAGTCATTCCAAGAGTTTCTAAAGGACAAATGTAAAAATAGCAAGCATAACAAACAACATCTCTATTACTAGAAAATAGCACACATTTTGAAATTTTGCCTTTACATACACACACAAAACCATTGCTAACCGGAATATAAAAATCCAAGAAGATGCACAAAAAATATGTCCCATTTCATTGTAGCAAAACACATATATTGTTTTGCAAGCTTAGTTTAGTTAGTACACGTGTACTCTATTGCTGTTAGTTTAAAAAGAAGTCAAAGGGGAGTCTCCTTTTTATAAGAAACCACATAGGAAGTAATTATTCATGTGTCCTTCAATAAGCAATGCTAACTTTAGATCAAAAATTTCAGAACCACTAGGGTGTGCCCAGATCATTGGGATTATTTATTTGAAAAGACACAAATATTACGAAGTTTATTCCATACATTGAACAGGACATCACTTATTAAAAAATCTTGCCTTAACCACAGGGTACAATGGGGACATTTAGAGGTAGTAAAAATCTAGCCTACTGCCAAAGGACGCTTTGAACTCATTCCCAAAGCAACCTGAGGAGACTGTGCAAAAGAGCCATTTCGTCTGTCTTTCTACTGCTTCCACATCTCAAACCTGTTATTCAAAGAAAGAGAGCCAAAGAGAAGAAAAGAAAAGCCCACACTATCTCACATTTTCACCACCACCACCCCACTTCCCGTGCCACCCACAGTTAAGGAAATGTTGGTCCAGCTACAAATTAAAATGAATAATCTGATCACACTTAGGGAACTGGGGTAAATAAAGGCTGTGTGCCCTGTAATTATACCAACTGAACCATCTCAGGAGGTATTTAAAATATTTGGGGGTTGCAGGTGGAGAAAGGTTTCTTGGCGGTAGTTGTTCATTGAAATCTCTTACAGGATTTTTTTGTTGTTGAAACCTAGTCTGTGATGCAAAACCTGCTGTGCTAAATTATGAACCAAAGGCTTTGGGGTGGGAACAATCAATCAAAATACCTGGAGTAGTGTGTAATGTGCATGCTCTTGTCAGCGTGAACAGGCTGCCCCTGAACACAGTCCCCCAGCAGGTTAAATAAATATGATACTATAGACAAACCGACAGGATCATAGGGCTGCATCAATCAGCTGCTGATAAAATACAATCTTCCTTTAATACATGCTGAGAAAGTTATTTAACACTTACAAAACCTATATCCATTTCTTGTCTTTTTTTTTTTTAATCTTTTTTTAAAGTGCAACTCTTAAGGGCAAGAGGAAAAAGATGCACTATCTTGGAGGAAGGAAGATTTAAGAAGAGAAACAGTGAGGCACGGCTATTTAACTTTGTGGGGTGGGGGTGAGAGGGAGCGGGGGTGATACCAGGAACAGCGGTTGAGGGTGGGAGAACTGTTCAGAGGCTCGGTGAGAATGCAAAACCCCACCTGAAGCTTTTCGATGGATCTGGAAAACGCGGATGCCTTGTTGAAACTATTCCCGCAGTGAAACCCCTGGTGCAAAACCAACCCAGGCTATGTCAATTCCATTCTTATTTCAGTTCATTTCAGCTCCGCAGTTTGTTGCATCTGGAGCGCATGAGAAACTATCCTGGATTAACTGGGAGGGAAAAAATAACTGGAGAGGAAATCATTTAAAAGTGGGGAACCGGAGAGAAAAGTGATCCCATAGGGCTGATGGTAAGGGGGGAGGTGATGGAAGACTCCATAGCGATGACATCTGGGGGTCAGTCGAAGGAAAACAGGAAGACAGTTGCCCGGAGTTCTTCGCAGCCAGGGGGGTCTCGCCTGCGTGCTTGGTGACTTGAAAACAAGTTCCCCGCCCTGATCAAGTCCTCCCCTCTCCCCAGTTGCAAACAGGCAAAAATGACGGGGGCGGTGGGGGGTGGGAGGTGAAGGTGCCAGGACCCAGGCTCGGCTGTCACTGAAGTCGATTTTGACTTGAACCTTCTTGGGGCGTCTCGCCCTGCCCCCGTTTAGCCCCGGCGCGTCCCCTTGTCCCGCGTGGACCCGCCACCCCGGGCGCCTGTGTCGGGCCAGGCGGGTGGTGTCGGGGTGCCGGGGAGTAAGGATGGGGGGCCGTCAGAGAAAGGGAGAGGCCCGGGCCGAAGCTGGCAGGCTCTCTCTTACCAAGATTAATGTCCCATCTACAACTAAGCTCTGCGAAGTGCTGTCGGTACACCCTAAACAGGGAGAGTGAGGAAGGGCGTCGCCTGCCACTCAAAGTGCCGACCTCTCGCAGCCCGTGGAGATCACTCGCCGGGGCGGCCCGAGGTGTTGACGGCCACGTTTGTCAGCGCGTCGCGCCTCCCCGGACCCTCCTCGGCGGCGACGGCCGCTCGGCACTGCTGCAGCCCGGGCGCCGGCGGCCGCCGCGATCGCGCTGCTGCTCCCGCGTCCGCGCGCGCCCTCCCCTCCGGTTTGCCCAAGACCCACGCCCGAACCCGGGGGCAGCACTGGCGACCCAGCTCCTGGAGTCCGAGCGCCCTTAGATCAGTACCGACCGGCCCCTGAGCGCCCAGCCCCACCACGTCGCTGGATAGCCCGGGCGGCCTTTGCCACGTGGGGACACGTCGAGCCCCCGGGAACGCGCGGGACCCGAACGCGCGGCCTGGACTGCCTTCCCCGAGTCCCGTCCCAGACGCCCTACCGAGCCCCGGTTCCCTTGCTGAGCCGGGTCCTCTGGGCGGGAGGCGGGGAGGGAATGGGGATGAGGGAGGGAGGTAATCCGGCCAATCTTGACCCTGATTTCCATCCCCCCAAATTTGCTGGGGGTTCCCTCCATCTCCGGGCGAGGACCCGTCCTGCACTGGCTGCACCCGGGGCTGCCCCTGCTGGAGGCGGCGCTGGAACCCTGTAATGTTTTGGCGGGGCGGGGGGACGTGGCGCTTTCCAGAGCTCTTTACCTGAAACTGACACCCGCAAGCACTCTCCCGGGGCCTGTCGGGCAGATGGAGAGGTAGGGCCGGGTGGGGGCCTGTTGGCGAGACACGGGGACATTTGTCAAGGGTGACCCAGCACCTCGGCTTCTGGGGCCGCGCCGGCGCGGGAAGCCCCGCGCTAATGTCATAAAACGAGCGCGACAAGACGAAAGGCCCCTCTCGCCCCGGGGCCGCCACATGCTCGCTGGGTTTTACTGCCAGGGCTGGTCGAGGCTGTGGCTTCATTTCATATTCCATTAATATTTACAGCAGCTATTGAATTTCCCATTACAAAGTTCACCATACACACTGCTAATATGAAATTTTAATAGTAGTGTGCCCATTATGAAAAGGCCCACCATTAAGAAAAGAGGTGGGAGCGTCCTAAGGAGAAGTTACCCTGGGAAGTTACCGCCCGCAGAAGCCTGGAAACGCCCCTCCGAGTCGTTAAACGTATTCATTTGCAGCTATTCCCAGACAGACGTGAACGGGCGGGCATTTTATCAATATCGAAGTCAACAGTGAGGGAGGGAATGGAGTGGATAAAAAGCTCGCTGGTTAAATCGAGTCTGTAAAGTTGTGCGTGCGTGCGTGTGTGTGTGTGTGTGTGTGTGTGTGTGGTGTATTGGAGCTCTGCCCTCGCTCACAGATGCCTCTTTCCTTCTTGGGGAGCAGGGGAGGAATCAGGAGTCTCCGGGTGATGGCTTTGGGTTCTAGGTGCAGCCAGTCCTAGGTGGAGGGTGCAGGGTTGGCCCGGGTGTCTGGGGGGCTCTCTGCTACCAGCTTGCCCTCCCCACCAGCCCAAAGCCCCAGAGATTCCCAAAGCTGCAGCGGTGGGGGTGCGGTGGCCCCAGAGAACTAAAAGTCCCGGCAAAGAGCTGTGAGAGGCGCCTGTCTGAAACTTCTCAGGATTGCCACCCTTAAGGTCAGTGGTTTTCCCACTGGCCTGGGAGCCGAGGTTCCTTTTCCTCGTGTTTGTGTGCGGCCAGGCTGGGGAGGACAAATGCTAATTTGGACTGAAGAGGGGAAGAGAGAAAGGCAGATGGAGAGGGGAGTTTGGCCTGGGCCGTTGCATGTGCTGCTGCACAAACCTGACCCCGGGTCCCGCCGCCTGCAGTGGTCCAGAGAGGCTCCAAACCGAGGTCCGTGGCGGCCGCACTGCCTCGCGGCCGGTTCCGTCCCTGCCTCTGCAGGGCCGCGCGGTGGAGGCAGGGGCAGGCGACCGATGGCAGCCGCACCTTCCACCACCTGCGCCCCTGCGACCTTGACCCCGCGGGTCAGCATCTTCTCCCGCATCCGGGCCCAGTCACGCCTCGTGGCGCGCCTGGGGCGGAGATGTGGCGTGGGATATATGCCCACCCTGCCTTGGCAGATTAACCGCAGGTGCCCCAGTGACACTCGCTGCGATTCCTCCTTTATACAACTAACTGCAAGGACAGTCAACTTCCTGGAAGACCCAACTGTTCTCCAAACCTCTGGCCTTCTGCACTTAACACTTGTCCTAGGGTGGATCGTAAAATTGGAAGGGAAAGCATGCCTACTTTATCAGTTGTGGAGGAGGGCGTGCGATACAGTTTCTCCAGTATGCACCGGGCTTTCACACCCCCGGCCCACCCCCCCACATACACACAACATCCTCTCCCCACACCCCTGGGGTGTAAATTAAGACACTACTTTGAGAGCCAGGGTGGTGCTTAATAAGCTTCATTTCTGCAAAGAGCAGACAATTTCTGAATCTTTAGGTTACTTTTCAGCTAAAGGAAAATGATAGTGCCAGGAGGTAAAGATGCGTGACATTTCCGCAGGAAGATCTGATGTTGGTTTTCTCCCTGGTTTTAAAAATTGTGACTATGGTGATCATTCCCCGCCCCATTTTGTCTGTGTGTGTCTGTGTTTTTTACAGCCCCTAAATGTGTCCTGCTTTGTCACATCCTCTGTGTGTGTTTTTAGAGAACATTTGAATAAAAGGCTCGATGCCAGGTATTGGTGACACAGGGGGTGGAATTTTCAGCCGCTCCACAAAGCGGTGGCCTCCTCTATTTGCATAAGGTCAGAGTAGTGCTTCTGATAGAACTTTAGCAGCATCCCTGTCTCTTAGCAACACCCTTGCACTCTTGGTCCCTGCATTAAATTGACTGGTCCCTTCCTTTTCTTCCTTTCATTGGGAGGCTTACAATAAAATGTCACCCTTCCAACCTGTGCCTGTCACCCAGTAGGTCATCTGTATCTTCCCCTCCCCCTCCCCTACGCCTTCCTCTTCCCCTCCCCACTCCCCTCCTTTCCCCTCCCCCCTCCCCTCCTTTCCCCTCCTCCTCCCCTTTTCGCTCTAGCTCCAATTAGAGGATGAGGTGATTCCTTTGGTGGATTCTCCAAACTGTTTCATTTTATTGTTAATTAATAGTAATACCATCTCTCCCTTTGTTATTAAGAAAAAGCCCTCATAAACAGAGGGGAGATAAGGAGCAAATTGCCAGCACCTGCCAAACAATGGGCCTGGAGAGGGGTAATAAGGCGAGTTGGAGATAGAAAGAGCAAGGTTTGGGTCAGTCTCCCCATCCATTTAGTTGATGCGGGGTTGAGCGCAGCCTGCAAGCCCTTGAAGCGCTAGGAATATGCCAGGCAGCCCTCTTGGCTCTGGGATGGGACACAGTGACAGGATCCAGATGCTGATAGGTGGTGTTAATGGAGGGTCACGTTTGGACAATAGTATCCATCACTTGCCTCCTGGCTCTTCTGTCACGTGGAGTCATTTCTGACTACTCCATCACTCAGATTTGGGATAGATTCAATTATTGCCTTCACCCTGGCAACAGGATACACAAATCTATGCCCAAAGCGCTAAGCAATCATTATTATTATGACTCCAACTCTTGTCCTATTCATTTTAAAAGAAGACACCCCTAAATGTTCAAAAAATTCCTTCCTGTTTGAGCCTAACAACAGCTGGCGAGTTACTCAAGCCCCGCAGAATAATGGTTGCCTAATTAGTACAGAGAAACTTTTGTTTGAATGCCTGAATGATTATTGCTGATTTTTATAATATCAATTGCCTAAATTAAATAGTCTCTGGATGTTTTCTAAAGTTTTGAAAGAGTTCAATTTAGGGTCTTTGAGCTATCTTTAAAGCATATAGAACAATGTTGCTTCCCTTTTGAGAAGTGTTTGCAACAGAGCAAACACAGGAGTTGTATCCAAAAAAGGAGGGGGAGGAGGAAGAGGATTCACAGAAGAGCGGGTTATATGATTACTGTTCATAAAGTTAAGACTTCATTTAAATCAGGTTAAAGGTAACAAAAATTAAAGTCCTGGGAAGCTGGCCAGAAGGAACTGAGAATCAGAGGGATATAAGGAGGGGCGATGCTGGGTTCTTTACATTTTGTCTTTCAGGTTCAGAGAAATTGACTTCTTTCTTGGACTAGGAGTGGTTTGTTTCCTGTAACATAGTACTCATCCCTTAAAGTGACATAAATAGGAAGGTAAAGCATTCTGCTTTTCCCTGATGTTTGCACAAAATCCCAGCTTTGTTTTCTCCTCTCTTCCCCCTGCCTGGCACACCCTGTAATTCCAGCAGTATATTGCTAGATAAACTTGCAGGTAATGGGGTCTGCGAAAGGTAATCAGGGTCAAAAGTCAACTAGCTCCTCTTTAATAATTCACATGTCATATTTCTTCCACTATGTCAGGTTTGCTAAAGAAGATGGACAGGAGCTGAGGGGCGGCCACTTGAGTTTATTATTCCAGCCTCAGAAGGGAGGAAAACTGTAAAAAGAGATGCCCCCTGCACATCTCACAAAGGGGCTGAAGCTGCGCCAGCCTCCCTCCAAGTTCCTCATCTCACTTTGCTCGCCTCCCTTTCCAGATCTTCTCCAAGCTGCTAGGGTGATTTGTGAAGACAGGTACAAAAAAATATCTCTAGGTAACCTCTTCTTACAAATTTGTCCTCTGTCCCCCATCACCAGTAACTTCATTCTTATTCACTCCCAGAGGAAAGGCGATTCCTTTTTTTCTCCCGGCCCCTGGCCGCAATACAGAGCACCTCTGCAGGGCAGTTTCACTTACAGGTGACGGCTCTGGCTTTAACTCACAGATGACCTTTCTTATTTTTATAATTTTTTTTTTTCTGGGCTGTTTCTGGAGACATCTTAGTGTTCCTTCTACTTGAATCTCTCTATCCTCTTTCTTTTCAACAGGGTGTACGGGAAAGTTTGAGATGTGCAGTTTTTCTTTATATTCTCAACAATTTGCTATATTCAGAAAGGGGGCAGGGGACAGAGCATACAGAAAAGACAAGAACGTGTAAAAATCCATGAAATGTTAAGCATATTTGAGTTTGATTCTGAAAGATGAATTGATATATAACCCCATTCCAGAAAGCAAGAGAGAAGAAAAGAAAAAAAAAAAAGGAGTGATCCTTATCTGTTAAAACTTTACCAAATGCAAGAATGGGTATTGAGCTCAGTTTGCGTTTTTCCTCTCCCTCAGGCATTTTTGTAAGGATTCCCAAATTACATGGACCAAGCCAGGGGGGTGATTTCGTTTATAATTTCTCTTTCCCAATCTTTTGAAAACCAAAGCACTAGAGGAAGCTTTTCCATTGTGAGGGCTAAAATTTTTTTGATATTTTAACATTTTACCAAAAGAGTCCTACAATTCTGCAAAACATGTAGCTGATGAGTTGCCAATGGACAGTAATTTGAAGAACAAGAATTCTTGTTTGTTTTTTTAGTTCTGAAGAAGTTTAAAACAAAAATAACACAAACAAATAGATCTCTGGGAAAATATGCTTTTATCTTCAAGGTACTATTATGGCTTATGATGACAGAAAAATGACTAGCATCTCTCATTCTATTCATCTTGTGACTTCATGTCACACAAATTTTCTCTTTTCCAGGGGCCTTTCCCACTCATTTTCAAGGCTCTTTACACTTGATGTAAGTTCTGCAGCACTTCCTCTGCACATGATGAGCACCCAGGACTTGTTCTGCAGGCTCAGCGGTTTTCATATGAACTTTCTCCAACTTCTGTCGCAAATATGAGGTACAGGTCTGTCTGTGCATCTGAAACAAGTTGTTGGGGGGTGGGGAGGCTTTACTGAGAGTTCCAGGGGAGAGTCAAGAAGCAAAGTCTCTGAAAATCAGGCAAACTGACATAAGGAGGAAAAACTGTTCTGCAAGAAACTTCCAGTAAAAGATTGGATCGAGGTGAGAAAAACGAAGTTGGGTTTGCACGGGTCTGTGCCACAGGGTGGGTGCTGGGGGGAAGGAGGCATGTATGTTCAAGACCATCACCCCAAGAAAGTGCCTCTCTACAATTTTAAGAGGTTATTACTTTTATCCCATTGGACCATCAGGCAAGCACTTGAGCTACTTTTCATACACTTGAGGGGACCCAGCCTTCCATCAGGGGATGGGAAATGGTGAGGGATACCAACTACATATTTGGTATGTATTTGTGGTTTATCTGTTCCCTCACCTCAATAACAGAGGTTCAACGGGTCCTCCACTTCTTATTTCCTTAGATTTTTTTTTTTTTTAAAGCAGGACAGGGAAAGGGGAAGAAAAAGATCTGTAAGTTTGTTCATTTTAAATATCTGCTATACTGTGCTACGTATTTCTGCCAGAAAGTTTCTTGTTTCTGACTTTGAGTTCAAATCCTGAAAATCACCGTGCTTTGTAGGGAGGCTTGCTTCTGAAACTACTAACCACGTCTTGTTTAGATTTGAGTGCTAGAGATGGACTTTAGATAAACTTCTCTCCCTTCTGGGAATACGTTGCCCCCCCTCCACTCGTCCCCTCCTGCAATTATCTAGATAACTGCCCCTCCTGGAGATCAGCCGCCACCCTCAGACCGACCCACATCTGGCAAGCGCCACTTCCATTTGGGGCTAGTTTTCTGTTCTGATGGAGTCCATTCCACCGCGAGTTCAGAGCCGGACAAGGCTCTGCAGGTCTGAGCACTCATGACAGACAGAATTATTTTCCAAGGGCGATGACTGATGAAAAGCGTCTGAAAGACGGCCGGGGAGAAGGGGGTTGTGTTCCCATTCTGCAGAATCAGCTAGGGTCAGCGGGACCCTGAGCAGCTGTTAGGACTGCGGGGCTGACTTAAGCAGAAACCCCAAAAGACGCATCTCCCACCTGGCAGAAAAAAATAGAACTCTCCGCTTGAGGTCCTTTATTTCTGTTTTAACTAGATGGGAAGAAGTAAACTCCGAGAAAAAACGAAAGTGAAGTGTGTATGGAGCACCACACAGGTTCTCAGAGGAACATCCCTGTTCTCCCAGAGGTTCAGAGAGAAACAGAACCCGGGGAGGAGGGGGAAAGTGTAGATTTCCCTGCATGGATTCGGAAAACCCAAGTTGGGCGGAGGGGCTGGCGCGAACCTTCTGGGAAGGTCGGTCGCAGCAGTGGCTGGACTCCGGGAGGAGGCTGAGGGGAGGTCGCAGGGGTCTCGGGCGGCGCGGGAAGCGGGGACCCCGACCTCCCCATCCCCGCGCCGCCCCTCCCGCCCGGCCGGCCCTCAGATTCCATCTCCAGCCCTGCTAACACCTATCATTTGAAGCCATCTCCGCTCTGTCTCCCAAACATCTCGAGCATCGCCGCTCCTTCTTATTGAGTTCTGCGTGTCTCTCGGCAACTTGTCATAACCTGTAATAAAATGCCCTTTCTGGCGGGAGTTAAAGTCCAGAGGGCAGCCGTTCTATTTCCAACTGAGAGCTGAGAGGAGGAACCGCGGCCGCCTCCCTTTTGTCTGCCTCATGGGTTTAACTCCTGCGGGACCGGTCCCGGGACATGGGGCCCCGCGTGGATGCGCTCCGAGGACCCGGGTCCAGGGGACCCGCCTTCCCAGCTCCCGGGCTCGGCCCCCCACGCCTCTGCCAGAAAGTTCTAGGTCTGGGGGCTGCGCGCTCATGCTGCGAAGGCGTGTTCCTCAAAATGAGAAGAGCCCTGTTGCACTTTGGGGTTCATTTTTTCATGGAAAGAGGGATTTGCCGGGAGGAACAGAACAGGATGGGAACAGATAGAAGAATGGTACCCAGGTCATTTCCGTCAGCATCCCATGAGCTTTTCACGAGCCTGGTTATGTAACTGGTTGAAATCACGCGTCTTTAATCACAGTCAGTCTCATAACTGTTTTCAGAAGCTGAAATCAAAATGGAAAGATTTATTCGAGATTCCCTCTCCAGCCGGTGAACATGAAGAGTTCACACGCATTGCCATTTCATCTCAGCAGAAATTAGGAGCTCCCTAGGACCCAGTTCTGCGCCATCCACCCCTAGCCGCTGCCACCTGCAAAGGGCAAGGAGTTGGTGTGTCCTGCGTCCCGCAGGCCACCAGGTCCGTGGAGTTCCAAGTGAGGATGAGCGCCCCTGAAGGAGACCTCTGGCTTCCCATCCTTCTCAAATCTCTGGAACACCCCCTTTTCCACCATTGTGTGTTTAGAAAGAGCTGCCGGTTTCTTACCTGCCTACCTTGGAATACCCTCATGGGCTGATGGCAGCCAGGGCGTCTTCAGCCATTTTTCAGTTCATCCTAGGAGAGTCGGTGGCTGTGATGGCACCCAGGAGGAAAGCCAGTGTGGGAAGGGGGCAGGTACCTGGGAAAGGAAGACCAAACCAGAAACCCACCAGCCGTCTTCCTGGTGCTTTATTTTGTCCTGAAAGTGTCAGTCACTCTGTCGTGTCCAACTCTTTGTGACCCCATGGACTGCAGGCTCCTCTGTCTATGGGATTGTCCAGGTGCCTCTGCCCGTGGAACTCTCCAGGTAAGAACACTGGAGTGGGTTGCTCCAGGGGATCTTCCCAACGCAGGGATCGAACCTGGGTCTCCTGCATTGCCGGCATATTCCTCACCAGCTGAGCCACCAGGGGAGCCATTTTGTCCTGAGTTTGTTTAACAAGGAAGTAAGGCGTTTCCTCATAAAGATGGTGTCTTCATGGAGATGGTCTCCCCTGTGACCTCTGGGCCCCATGTCCAACCCCCAAACTCCTCTTCAAAGACCCACAACTGGAGAGGTGCTGTGAGATTTTTCTCATCCAGTTATAAAGCAGAAACAGCCTATACTTAACTTACCCCAGGTGTGGTACTCTACCTCCTCAGAGCATCCCCAGGAGACTGACACCCTGATTCTGTCCTGTGACTGGGGTTCCAGACTTCCTGTGTCCATCTCTCTCCAATTCACACCCTCTCTGCTAATTTTTTTCTGTACTGAGAAGCTAGTAAAACATTAGAAACAATATCTTAAAACCCAAACCACATTCTGTTCCCTAAAGGAAACCTCTGGAAATTGACCAGCTGAACTCTGCAAGTGATCTCCCCTTTTTTTTCCCTAGGGGTGGAGGTAATGGTGGAGAGTTTGTGTCATAAACTGTGATAAGACAGGAAAAGTAGAAAGATTTGATTTGAGAGTCTATGTTATTTGATATTCCTCCACACAGAACATTCTGTTAAAAAAAAAATGCATTCCTGTCTTCTGCATCAGAACTTACTGGTGGGACACAGTGGGGAGAAGTTTAACACATATAGGAAAACTTACGTAGTTGCAGCCCTTTATCCCCCAGAGAATAAAAGTTAAGAAAAGATTAGCAAAAATATAGACAAATGCACTTGTTTAGCAATCATTTTAGGGATACTCCAGTGCACGGTTTACTGCAGTCTCCCGTTTCTCTTTGTTTATTTCTCGAGGTTGATCTGTGGGTCCTTCATATAACCTTTGACACAAACATGTTCAAGTGGTAGTCTGCCATCAGCCATGCAGGAGCTGCTGCCTTTATGAAGGTGATGATTACTGTTCCTTTTAATCTCTGGACAGGGCCAGACTCCTTTTCCGTGTGTGTTCTACTTTTAGAGAGACTATGACGCCGTAGATCCTAGAAACAGTCTGGGTTTAAAACCATGTTCTGAAATCCTCGACATATTTGAAGATCCTGACGATTATAGTCCCATTCCCCCCAGTTAGCTCGTGGACTCTATTCTGAAGGAAGCTATTTGAGGGCATGTAGAAGCCAGTAAATTTCCCGATGCACAAAAGAAAATGGTGCTTTCTGCCTACTGCCTCTTTCCACTCGAAAGTGAATAATGCCCCAGTTACTACCAGGCCTGACTTGATTTATCTTGGTTAATAGGATTAACGTGTCAGCCCCTCTCAAGAATTTCCAAATGCAGATCTGGAGTGTCACTGACTCGCTGGTGTCTTTTTTCCTCTCTGATGGGCGTAATGACGCACCTACAGGCAGAGGGCCTTTGTCCAGTGGGAGCAGACAGATTATCTGTCTCCAGTGAAATAAGGCGTGTTGTGGCCACCTTTGCCAAGACTCAAAGCCAGAACCCAGTCACTATAAAATAATTGTGTCACTACCTCACCAGCGCGCTGTTCGTGTTTCATTTATCTTTTGACTGTAATTGAATGGTTGAAAAGCAAAAATGTAGACAAATTCCAGCTGTATTGAGATCTATTTCTTCCTCCAGTACCTCGGCCCATCATTAGATACTTTCCCTCTCTGCGCAGGAGGTCAGAGTGTATAAATATAAATTGCATTTTGCATTACTTCTAGATGAGTGAAGCTGTCAAAGCAATAATATGAGCTTTCAGTCCCACTTTCTACCACTTCTTTCCCATTTTTTGGCCAGGAGGTCATGTGCAAATTGAACGTGACAACCCAGAAGACATGTCCAACAGACTCGTATTGTTACCCCGCTCAGCCGCCTGGCTCATAACAACATTAAACCCACATTAGTCTCCAGCCTCCGCCAGGGAGGAGCTCGTAAACTCGGGACCCAGGCTTCTCCAAAAGTTCACTTCAGTAGTGACATTTCATCTGAAAGTCGTAGGCAGCACTAACTTAAAATATTCTGCGTCCAGGATTCATGAGGGTGTCGTCCTTAGAGACACCAAGCCAGTGTCTTACAGGACAAAGGACAAAGAACAAGATAAAGAGCTGAGAGTCCTCCAATACACACACACACACACACACACACACACACACACACACACACAGGAAAATGCCCACGCTTGTATTTGAAATTATGCAGAATTTCCAGAATCTAATAACCATAGGGTTGAAAATCACTTTTGTTGTTGTTTGAACAATGAAGATGCCATCATTCAGGCAGTTACCCTAAAATATGGGTTGGCCTTGTACCCTTATTTGCAGGTTCTGCTTAGCAGTATTTTAAAAAGCCTATTGCTCAAGAGAAATTAAAGTTTTAGCAGCTTAGTATCACAGTGATTAAAAGAGAACCCTCTTGAAACTATATTGCAGTGAAGGAATCAGGAACTTTCATCAATCTGAAGGAAGCTAAATGGCTCAGAGGATTGGTAATTGGCTAGCGACGTGACCCATTCATGTCTTGCCCAGATTGCAGTTAGCAGAGAGCTGTTGTTCCCTGACAGGGTGTTTGATGGTTTCTAGGAAATGAGTGGCTGTTTTCATTCCTGTTCCAAATGGACAGGTGTCTACATCAGAATTGGCAACCTGGTTGGCACACTCAAAGAGTGGCCAAAGAGCGAATTGTGTATGGAGAATAAACTTCCCTCCCGCCTGTGATGCCTGCACATGCGTGGGTGGGGAGGGGCAAAGCGGAGATGCTGGAGGTGGAAAGGTTGGTTCAAGTCTGTGAACGTAAGCTGGCTGCAGCCCTTTGGTTCCTAGTGGCGCCATATGCAACTGCGTCTCTTCGGCTTTATCTTGTGCTTTACCACGTTGCGCTCTAAATGCACAAATAAAAATCCATGAAAGATGCTTAGGATGCTCTTATCGGTCTCAACAAGTAAAATGAGCCAAGAGTTGTGTTTTTTCACACTTTGTTAAGTAAGCATTACTTTCAAAAATCTTTCTCTTCTCAATAAAATGGATCTTTTTTTTTCACCTCCTCCTCTGTAGGTCAGATGACTTGCATGTGTTTGATACTGAATGTGAGGTAATAGAAACTGCAAGAATCATACCTGGTGATACCTGGTTCAAAGTAGGAAGCATTGCTCTTGTCCTTAGTGGATAATATCATATTTTATTGTATTATACCTAAGTGAAGACTATCAGACCTATAAAAGTATTTCTCTCTCCTTTCACTTTCACACATAATCCCTGTTGTTCATGCAAATAATTTCTACTTCCTGAGTGTTATTATAAAATAGTATATGAGTCATATTCTTGAAGAAAAAAAAAATCACTGTAATACTTCAAACTTTGATGTTTTTTATTATTTAACCTTTAATTTCACAAATATGAAAGTTAAAGTTTGGCATAAGATTTTTAAAAAAGAAAACAAAAGGCAAAAGACCTCACACTATGAGACTAAAGCAGTCACTGTTGTTGATACTGGAGATTTACATTTAATTTGGGGTAATTTTTGTTAGTAAGAATGTTTAATTGTTCCAAACTTTAAAATTTAGGTTTCCAGTTGGAAGATTCTTTAATCCTTTTCCTTGGTTCTAAGTTTTCCCTTCTCTTCTTAATGAACTATTTCTGCAAATCTGACATTAATTTTTAGTTCATTTTGACCCGTTGCTTTGGGGTCAGAAATTGTACCAATTGGACTTGAGCTCAAGTCTACCTCTTCTGATGAAGAAAGTGGATGAAATTAAACTCAGGGAAGTTGCCTCACTGATCCAAAATGAGTCTCAAAATCTGAAGGAGACTGTAGAGTTGGAACGTTTTGTTTCCTTATGGTTACATTAATCCACTTCTAGAAATAGAATCAAACCTTTCTTGAGCTGGCATACAAGGACAGACCCAGGTGCCATTTAAAGATTCATCTTGAAAGAACCCAAAGGAACTCTGAAGCCAGCAGCCTCTAGCAGCTGCAGAGACAGGCAGTTCTCAGAAAACTGCCTGGGAAGGAGTCATCAATCCTGGTTTTCTGGGAATATCACCTTGAGTCAATGTGCGCGTGCGCGCTCAGTGGCTCAGTCGTGTGTGACTCTTAGTGACCGCATGGACTGCAGCCTGTCAGGCTCCTCTGGCCATGGGATTTTCCAGGCAAGAGTACTGGAGGGGGTTGTCATTTCCTCCTCCAGGGGATCTCCCCGACACAGGGATCAAACCCGCGTCTCCTGCATCTCCTGCACTGGCAGGCAGATTCTTTACCACTGAGCCACCTGGGAAGCCCATTGAGTCAGTAATTCAATTCTATTAGGGTTTTGGGGGACCCGTATATTGAAATAAAATTTCACATTGGGAGTAATATTCCATGGCTTGGAAGATTCCCTTACACCTCAGAGTTCATTGGTATAATCTCCTAGAAAGATGGGGAGTTGGTAAGAACTGGAATTTTCCAATTGTAAATCATTTACATGTAACACAGCTAAATAAAATCCTTGTCCTAGCTGATTCCATATATAAAACCAAACATTCCTTAAATGATTATATAGAAAACCAGTTTGTTCAGATAGCCCCTATACTTGAATCCTTATATGAGATTTGGGGTTGTTTGTGTGTGCGTTTCTACTGTATCAACTGCCCAGTGGTATTTAAAACTCTCATGCCTTTAGTTCAGCAAGGAGCCAAATGGAGTTGGGTTCATTCCATTCCCTCCAACATAACTGCCTCCTTCTGGAAAGCAAATGAGAAAATTTAATGAATAATGAAAATTAAAATGTAGGCAGAGGGAAGTGAGCTCTCTACCCAGAGTCACCACGGAACAGCCACACCAGCAAGAGTTTGGCATTTGCCTGTCATCTGCTTTTCTGACCATAGGGAACAGCTCAAGTGACAGGCACACAGATGGACGCCTTGTATGATGAATGGCATCCACCAGGCCTGGTGGTGAGGATGCGGGAGATGGCGACCGACATGAGCTCGTCCCCTTTTTGGTTTAATGGTCCTTCCAAGGTTTGAAGTTGAGAGGGATTAGGAAAAACTCCAGCCCCATTCGTTTTTACTAGAAAAAATCTGAAAGCACCCCTCCTTCTTTCTCCAGCATCACTTGCCAAGACCAGACCTTTAGTAGGAAGCTATACCAGCCTTCAGAATGGCCCACCAAAATTACATTATCCTCCCACTTCCTTCCTTGCTTTGCGCCTTCCTCTCTCTCTTTCTTTGTTCTTTTCTCCTCCCATCCCACTTTGTTTTTTGTTTTTGGTGGGTTTTTTGTTGTTGTTGTTGTTGTTTTTTGCCTCTTTCTCCTAAGCATTGTCTCATTTCAGCAAGCTCAGGATACAAACTAGCCCACCAGAATGGGCTCTTCAAAATCTCTGATGAACGTGCAGATCTGAGCAGGGCCAGAGCAGGCAGCGTGAAGCCCCATCGTCACTCCCAACCTAACACCTTCGACTCTACCCCAGCCACCTTCGGTCCAAGCAGGTAGCTCCTCTGTTGCATCAAGAATACAGGAGACCAAGGTTCCACCCTTCAAAATAGGCCATAGCCTCAGGATCATACCTAAAGTTGAGAATTCTTTCCTTAGTCACTCAAATGTGTCAATTCTTTGTGACCCATGGACTGTAGCTTGCTAGGCTCCTCTGTCCATGGGATTCTCCAGGCCCAGTCGTGGAGTGGATAGTGAGTCCCTTCTCCATGGGATCTTCCCAACCCAGGAATCAAACCCAAGTCTCCAGCATTACAGGTAGGTTCTTTGCTGTCTGAGCCACCAGGAAAGCCCCTATTCTTTCCTTTACTGGCTTTTAAATTTTAATTTACCTTGAATAGACATGTAAAAGGTAGGAAAGGGCAATAACACTTCCTCCTATCTCCCAGTCCCTCCCATCCACGTTCACCAAAACCCTTTCTTTAAATTAATACATTTTTGGAGGAATTTTAGATTTATAGAAAGTTTGAGAGAACTGTATAAAGAGTTTCTGTATATCCCTTCATATCGCTTCCCAACCTTGCCCTGCTGCTACCATCTTGCTTTGGTATGGTACATATATTACAACTGATGCTCCAATACTGATACATTATTATTAGCTGAAGATAATAGTTTACATTAGGCTTCACTCAGTGTTGTATGTTCTGTGAGTTTTGGCAAATGTATAAAGACATGTGTCTACCATTAAGCATAATAGGAAATAGTTTCACTGCCCTAAATATCCCCTGTGTTTGGATCTTGATGTTCAGTGCAGCACTGTTTACCATAGCTAGGACATGGAAGTAGCCTTAATGTCCATCAACAGACGAATAGATATGCAATGGAATATTACTCAGCTATAAAAAGGAATACATTTGAGTCAGTTCTAGTGAGGTGGGTGAACCTAGAGCCTATTATACAGAGTGAAGTAAGTAAGAAAGACAAATATAGCATATTAATACATATATATGGACTCTAGAAAGATGGTACTGATGAACCTATTTGCACGGCTGCAGTGGAGACGCAGACATCGAGAACAGACTTATGAACATGGGAGGAGGGAAGGAAGGAGAGGGTGGGAGGAATGGAGAGATTACCATGGAAACATACACATTACCACGTGTAAAAGAGATGTCTAGTGGGAATTTGCTGTATGACTCAGGGAACTCACACCCAGGTTCTGCAACAACCTAGAGGGATGGGAAGGGTGGGAAGTGGGAGGGAGGTCAAGGGGGAGGGGATATGTGTCTACCTATAACTGACTTATGTTGATGTATGGCAGAAATGTTGTAATGCAACATTGTAAAGCAATGATCCTTCAGTTAAAAATGAATAAAAGTGAGAAAAAAAAAAACAACAACTGTGTTCTATCTATTCATCCTTCTCTCCCCATGGAGCCTCTTGGAACATCTGGGGTTTTTACTGCTCTATAGTTTTGCCTTTTCCAGAATGTCATATAGTTGGAATTATAGACAGTACATGTAAGTTTCCTCCATGTCTGTCTACGAGCTCATTTCTTTTTATTGTCGAATGACATTCCACTCTCTGGTTGTGCCATGGTTTGTTTATCCAGTCACTTACTGAAGGACAACTGGAAAAGTACTAAGTCTTGCCAATTATGAATAAAGCTGCTATATACGCTCATATGCAAAGTTTGATGTGGACATAAATCTTCAACTCATGTGAATAAATATCATTGCTAGATAATATGGGAAGAGTGTGTTTAGTTTTATAAGAAATTGCCAAACTGTCTTTCAACCCAACGCATCTCTTGTAGTTTTAAATGACCTATTAGTTAGGTCCTATTACATTATAGGTCCTTAAGCAAACATGGGGACCTAGGCACTGCCAACAGCTCCTGGTGGACCCCAAGGCAAGAGCTAGGACCATTTGGAGGAACAAAGAGTCTCTCCTAAGACCATGAACTTCATCAAGCTACAGGGCTTCATGTCTTGCCTTTGTGACTTACTTGCTCTGTGACTTCAGGTAAGTTACTTAACCTTTCCATGCTTCTGTTACCTCAACTGAAATTAACTTGGTAATAGTACCCAAATGCTAGGGTTCAGAGGATTACCTGAGCTATCTCATGCATGTCTTAGTATCACTTGGTAAAAATGCTCAATAAATGTTCATTATTCCTATATCTTATTAGGAAAGTGTTTCCATCACTACCACTACCACCCAGCGTATAGCCAGTATATCCTTTAGTGATGGATTTGTGTAACACTTCAGTCAGGTACACCAAAGACAGAACAGTTGATATATTGTGAAATCTGGCGAGGGGAAAAAAAATGTGCAGCAGCTAAAATAAAAGGCAATCAAAACTAGAAAGGAAATGTCTTTAAGTGCAGAGGTTTTGGTCCACAGAATAAATCCGCTCATTCTTCCTTAGCCCTTGACTCCCAACACTATCTTGTTGGCTCAGAACCCTCCCGGGTAAGTTCTTGATTATGAAATGCCCTGTCTCTGGTGGCCTGCCAAAGCCTGCTCCGCAGACTCCCAGGCTAACCTGGCACTGCTGGTGGTGAGAAGCCTTGTAACCCCGAGGGCCTGACTAATGCGTGCGTATTTTCCTTTCTCAGACAATTCTGCAGGCAGGCAGGAGGAGGGCCGTTAAGCAATCCACGTGGTAATTTCTTTTTTCTCTTTTTTGGGGCAGTTCTTCCAGGATGACATAATGATATGTGCTAACAATGAAAAATAAAGGCACCATAGCTGTATCTCTTCATACTCGGGTTTACTTTGGAAATCAACAAACAAACAGAAAAGAAATTCTCTCCCGTGCTTTGTTGATGAATAATCCATGGCGCCCACAATGCCCTCCCACCAGTGGAAATGGAAACATTTGAGGCTCTACAAGCTGATTTGCCTTAGAGATATCAGATAACTAGTTTTCCTGTTTTAACTGCATGAGCTGGGTTTAGGTGTCAGGAGGTCGGAGCGCATGGAATTTTTTTTTAAACTTAGGGTAAACAATGAAACCCGATAACTTATTCAGGGCATATGGCTCAAGAGCAAGCAGTCACTAATATGAGTCACATCGCATTAATAAAGCATGACACTAAGGGCATATTTGGATCAAAATATTTCAGAGTAACTGTAAAACTGAAATATGACAACAGAGCTCAGACTCCTACTTAGGAATTACACAGAGGTAGGTTTGAAAAGTTGAACCGTAGGACATGTGAGTCTGCTGGAGTCTTCCACAGGGATGCTGACAGCCAAGCATTAAATCTGTTTAGCCCATTAGTCCTGTGGGAAGAACAGGAAGAGGGCAGATCAGCACGAGCCAGTCTTTCTCAATCGGCCCTCCCACACCCACTCAAGTGTCTTGCAATGCCTGGCAGAGCTTAATAGAGTCATGAGGAAAAGGAAGAACAAAGGAAAGAAGGAAAGAATTGGCCCCAAGGAGAGCTCTGCCACTCTAAATTTGCTTTGGTTGTTCTGAGGTGCAGGGAAATCTTTCTAGATTTTCTAGAACCTTCTGTGCCTTAAGGTCCGGCCTGGTAAGTTTGGAAAATGATTAACAGTATGGTATCAAGAATCAGACCATAGAAAACAACTTGAAGTTCTGACTCCACCCCACACTAGTTCCGTGACACTGAGCAGTTCCTCTCTAAGCCTGGGCTTTTCTTGGTTGCGAAACAGAAATAATAATAGCAACGTACCTCCTCCAGCTGCTGTAAGGATCACAGAAAATCACAGTGCGTGCGTGGCAAGGTCTCTGATGCATAGCGAGGGCTCAGTCTAGGTCCTTACCGCACTGTTGTTGTCATCATTGCTATTTTGACTCAACCACCCCAGTTATGGATACTTTTCTATCTGAAACAGGAAACAGGCAGGAAAGAAGTTAGAAGTAGCAGGGTTCAGGCATGACACGCAAGCTGAGCATTTCAGCATCCTTAGATGCCACCAGCTGTGCTTGCTCCATTATTTAATTCAGTTCAGCAAGTCTGTTTTGAGTTCCTTCTCTATAGAAGATTCAGGAAAAAGTTCTAGGAGTATTCTAGGATCCAGGGGACACAGTAATGTTCCTGCCTGACAAAGGGGTATTTAATAAATGTGCCTGTCCAGTTAGTGATGAAACTGGACATGGTCTTTCAAAATACCATATTGGCCTCTTTGAATATGAATTCACACACACATAATCCTGACCCCTATTCTCCTTCTCCCCCAAATATAGATAGATAGATAGATATAAATATTGACACAGTATGAAAAGTGAAAGTGTTAGTCGCTCAGTCTTGTCTGACTCTTTGTGACCCCATGGACTGAACCCCACCCCGCCCTGCCGCCACCCCTGCCCAGGCTCCTCTGTCCATGGAATTCTCCAGGCAAGAATACTGGGGTGGGTTTGCTGTTCCCTTCTCCAGGGGATCTTCCCAACCCAGAGATCAAACCTGGATCTCCTGCATTGCAGGCAGAGTCTTTACCATTTGAGCCACCAGGGAAGCCCATTAGTATAGTATTAGAATCATAAGTATAGTAGAGTAGGGTATTATAGCCAGTATTAGTATAGTATAAAACAATTTCAGTTTAAAATCCCTTTTAAGTTAAAATTTAAATATCAACTAACTGCATTAAATATGTCTAAGCAAAAGAGGTTTTTTTCCTAAATATCCTTTGAGGAAAACATGGTTCCAAATGTTTAAACACTATATCAACCTAATGCATGAAGACCGTGGTCCATTCTGCTTGTCTCTGTACCCAAAGTATTTGTCAGCCTCAGTGAGGACATGGATGAGTCATGCCTCTTTAATGATTTGGCATATAACTTCTGCTTCAATGTTTAATAGTTTTGGTATAAAAGTATATTAAGGTCAGAAACTGAATGGAGGTCTAGGACCCTACACTGACTCTCCAAACCAAATTTCAGAATACAGTCTTACACTTGCAGACTAGAACCTGCATCTTAGATATCTGTCCTAACCACTTGCCTTCATTAGGCCAAACAAAAACAGAATCAGGGGATCAACTAATGTAGATAAGCAGGTCGGTAAACCGAGATGTTGAGCTCATTCATGAAGAGTATGCGGAAGAGGATGGGGGCTCAGATGGCCTTCCTGATGCCCAGCAAGTCACAGCTCCACCTGGCAGAATGTGCCAGGCTCTCAGGAGGCCTCGTCTAGCAAGCTGTCTTTTCCACTGGCAGCTGAATGGCCCTTGGTCTCCTGTCAGTGGAGACGTGGATGGACAGACGGAGGTGCACAGGGCCTTTTCTTCAGGTGCAGTCAGGGCAATTATTTTCTGCACCAGTGGGAGGATGGGCAGGGGGATCTTGTGTCTGACCTTTGTTTTAACCTTTATCTTTAATTGGAGGATAATTACGATACTTCGAAGGCTTCTGCCACGTGTCAACATGAGTCAGCCATAGGTGTGCACACGCTCCCGCCCCGCTTGAACCTTCCTCCCGCCTCCCTCCCCATCCCATGCCTCTAGGTCGTCATGGAGCAGGAGCTCTGGGTTCCCAGCAAATCCCCACTGGCTCTCTATTTTACGTATGATCGTGCATACGTTTCAGTCCTGCCCTCTCAAATCATCCCACCCTCCCCTTCCCCCACTGTGTCCAAAAATCTGCCCTTTATGTCTGCATCTCCTCAGCAGGGCCATCTTTCTAGATTTCATATATATGGGTTAATATACAATACTGGTCTTTCTCTGACTTAACATCACCCTGTATGATGGGCTCTAGGCTCATCCACCTCATTAGAGCTGACTGATTGTTAATTTCCACTCATCACAGACTGATCCTCCCCCTGCGTGGGAAAGCGAAAACATCATTAATTTTTATGACTGCTGTGGCTTTTACCAGCAAAAAAGAAATTTGCAAGTTAGAATGAAAAGTACTACATACCTGGAAAGGTGTTTTCTGTGGTGTCTCTCAGCTGTATTTGCCTGATGCTGAAAGGAGTGCCCTTAAAGAAAAAAAAAACCAAATTCTCTCTGCACCAGGTGAGCCTCTGTTAGTTTCCAGAGAGGGTAAAGGCCATTACACCCAGCTAGTCTGCCAGGCTGCCCATATCCCATATTGTGATCCCTATCTAGGAAGGCAGATGCGTGGATATAAATGTTTGGTATATTATTGAATCTCTAATGTCCTCTTTTCTAAACTTCTGAAGCTACTTCAAAAGACTTTATTGTAATTATTTGAACTCAAAACTAATCTTGATGAGATTTAGGGAAAAGAACACCTTCTTTTCCCCAAATAGCTTCCCAGGTACTGTTTTTAGTTTTGTTTCCAAAGCAGTAGCTCCCCCCACCCCAAGCCCTGGTGTCCTTCTTCACCAGTGAACTCTTTCCTGGAACCCTGCCCTGCAGCAACCCAGCCCTCCTGCCCACCTAGACTTCTCTCAGCTTGTCTGCCACGAGCTCCGTCTGTTTTACCGATGACCTTTTCTCTTCCTAACTCCGTCTTCTTCTGGCTAGCTTCTGCGCGTCCCTTGAGCATCAGTTTGAACACAGCTCCCCACAGGAGGTCTTCACATCTCGGGAAGCTCTTTACCCATGCTCCCGATTCCTGGACGATGACTTCTCAGGCACTTCATGCAACTGCTTCTTGACTGCAGTTTTCCCCCTCTGAGTTTAGACGCTATTTCTGTTTTACTCTTGTATCCCAGAACCCAGCACCATGCGTACATGTGGTAGGTGCTCAGTAATCTTTGATGGAAATAAAAGAGGGAAAAAATAGGAAGAGAGAGACAGACAAAGGAAGGAAGAAAGAAAGGAGGGGGGAGACCGTGAGAGAAAGGGCAAAACCGCATCACTGCAGAGGCACTCCTGGTTCGTCAAACCTCCTTCTCATGGCCTCTCCCCTTCTCTTTTTCCTCTTCCTCCTCTGTCATAGCCTCCTCATGGAAACACCATTCAGTGAAGCAAAATTAAAATCATCCTTGCCTCAGTATGTACTCCAATTTGGTGTGGGTTTTTTTTTTTGTTTTTTTTTTTGGTCTTTCTGGGTCCTGCGTCCATGATTTAAATGAACAATTTCAAAGCCAATTTATTCAACGAGCACAAAGCATCTTGTCTCTCTCATATATACCTCAGTAAATAAATGACAAAATATGTTTTGTTAAGATACAGTTTTTTCACTTAAGGTTTGAAAGTCTTACACAAGTTTTCTTGCCATCAGATAAGTCCAACTTGACAGTGGCGTTATAAAACTTAGACACTAGAAATAATATTATTTGGGGGTGTGGGTGGAGATGAGGTGTATCCTGGCAAAAATCTAGAGAAAAATGTGGAGCTTGAGTAGTTAGATATTGTATTATCATTTGATTTCACGAGTAACGAATACTTGAGGTCTTCATTTATTTAAAGAAATAGATGCCTACCTAGTGTTTTAAATAAAAAGAAGGGCTTAACCACTCCCCTCCATGGGATGCAGAAATTAGAACAAAGATGTGTCGAAGCCCCGTTAGATCATTTTTTATAGGATAAAAAAAAATCCCAGGGTGTATAATGTTATAAAAGAGAATATTGCACTGTATTTGGATATGAACTAGATAAAAATTTTTAAAGCAACTTTTTGTTGTCTTCCATGAATTTCCCCTTCTTGTGTGCAGAGAAGATAGATATGAAAGAGCGCAGCACCACAGCATTATGGAGGAGAATAATACATCTTCATCTGTGTTATTGTCTCTATTTCTCACCTGCAAGTATGTGGTTCAGGGATGGCAGAGCTCCAGAGCAGGGCAAGAAATTGAGTGCAGGGTAGACTCACTCATGACGAGAGATTTCGAAAGTTAAAATTACAGAGTCAGGGCTAGAAAATAAGAGAGATTTACTTAGGCATTAAAGATAGGTACTGCGCAGTAAAACTGATAGATCCTTATTACATTGTCCCATAAGAGACTGGGCCACTCGGAGAAGTTAATGCTAAGGAAATTTAAAGCAAGTTAGAGGAAATACTTCTTCACCTGGTAGAATTCATTCTGAGGAATTTGCTGCCAGCAGCAGTCATAAAATCAATCACTGGGTTGCATTTTTCCAAAGGGTAGAATAATATATGACCCACTCTTCTGACTAGTTGGAGAAGATAAAAGCAATCAATTCTCCTGCTTCTAGAAGATCACAGTTGATTACAAGTGGGGTCAGCAAAAAGGTGTCCCCCACACTTGATCAGGATAATTAAAAACTGTTTGCCCATGCTCACATGTCTTAGAAGAAACGTCAAAATAAAGCTCAAATGACCTGATCTAATATGACAAATGTTTGTTGACAGGGACAAAAAATTAAACTATGAAAAAGAAAAAAAACTATCCTAGGAAATAATTACAGATATTCCTAAAATATTTGTCATAAAAACATTTTTGTGATACTATAAATACGACATGATGCTTTTGTGTTTGAATCTGATTTGCTTGACTAGTACTCTCAGAGAAAATCTGCCAAGTTTGAAACAGTTAGCAAGCATGACTTTCTTTCTCCCGATAGAGCATAGAGTTTAGTCAGAAGTTATACATGCACTAGAAATGTTAGCAAAGTGAAAGTGAAAGTGAAGTCGCTCAGTCGTGCCCGACTCTTATCGACCGCATGGACTGCAGCCTACCAGGCTCCTCCATCCATGGGATTTTCCAGGCAAGAGTACTGGAGTGGGTTGATGTTAATTCTGAGGTTATCATGTAGAAGATCAGTGACAAACCCCTGGATAAAGGCATCTCAGTTTAAAATTAGCTTCTTTTCTTATGGAATCTGCTCCACTTTTTAAACTTTTTTTTTTTTCTTAAAATTGTAATGTATTCTCTAAAATTTCACTTTTTGCTACAACCCATGTATCAAAAGTCGTATGAACTTCTGAACAAGACACCCAAAAAGCCATTGTTGGAAGTATGGCTGGAGCCTGCATTTTCATTTGGGGACAAAAGAGTATAATACAATCTACAAAAAAGAGAGAGAGAAATTGTGATAAAAATTGCAAAGTAAAATACAATCCTAAATAAGTCATACTAAAAGCACATCTTGAATTTCAACAAAATGTAGCTGTGCTGAAAAGTCATCGTTGTCACCTCCTGGAAACCAGGAAATGTTACTGACTTTAACGGACAGTGACCTGTCTAGTTTCATTACTCATGTTAAAAAAAAAAAAAAACCAAAAGTAAAGATAAAAGGTGTCTGGAAGTTCTTTCATGATAAATCTCCATAACTTGCAATGGTAGTTATAAGTTGAGCTTAAGAACATCATTATTTTCATAACCATGTCTTATTAAAACATTATCCTGATCAAAGATTTCAACAAGGAAAGAGTAAATGCCATATACGAATTTCAGTAGAGTTTTCTATAGTTGCCATGGCACCGTTGGAAGCTCTAGAGGAATTCCTGAATCGGCTCACGAGACAGCTTACTGCTACAAGCACTCGTTGTGCGGGGACATTCCCTGAAGCCAGCCTCCCTCAGTTTCAGTCCCAAGAAAGCCATCTGCTGAGTGCCTTGAGCAGGTCATTTCACTCCCCTTGTCTCAATATCCTTATCTATAACGTGGGTACAACAATAGTGCCTATGCCACAGGATTGTTTAAATCGATCTAAAGTAACTAAAACTGTGCCTGGTATATCACAGAGTGCTCAGTCATTGTTGTTTTCTTTCAATCCCTTGAAAGTCTGGGCTTTAAAGGGAATCATCTTTCCCCTGCTTCCCTTGTGGCTAAGCTGAGAAAGAATCCACCTGCAATGTGGGAGACCTGGGTTCGATCTCTGGGTTGGGAAGATCCCCTGGAGAAGGGAAAGGCTACCCACTCCAGTATTCTGGCCTGGAGAATTCCATGGACTACGGTCCATGGGGTCGCAAAGAGTCAGACATGACTGAGCGACTTTGACTTCACTAATCTTTCCCCGGGAGAGAATGGGACATCAGAGGTCATTTCTTCCTTTGTGGGGTTGGGTGTAGGAATGGGAGAAATTTCCAAGGTTACATTCTCTCTTCATTCTGGTCCCTACCCTTTTTTCTGCCTTCTCTCCTGCCTGTGTGAAAAGTGAAAGTATCGTCACTCAGTCATGTCTGACTCTGTGACCCCATGGACCGTAGCTTGCCAAGCTCCTCTGTCTATGGAATTTTCCAGGCAAGAATACTGGAGTGGGTTGCCATTCCCTTCTCCAGAGGATCTTCCTGACCCTGGGATTGAACCTGGCTCTCCTGCATTGCGGGCAGATGCTTTACCCTCTGAGCCACCATGGAAGCCGGCTTGCTCCTTAAATTCTGAGCTCCTTAATCCCTCTCAATTTCCTCACTCCTCACAGTCCTTGCATCTCCTCTTGGCCCAGAATAGTTGCCTCTTTTCTCCCCCACCAAATCCTGATGTGGCTGATTCACACTCATCCTCCAGCCCTCTCCCTGGATGTCATCGTCCTGGAGAATCTCCCCCACGCCAAATCTACACTCGATGCTCCCGTCCACATGCTCACGGCCCCCCTCTTTTAGTCACCACCTCTTATTTCCTGCTGATGCTCTGCCTCCACCATGACACTAGAAACTCCCCTTGGCAGAAAGTTGGATCTGCCATGTAGCAGTGCTCCTTGTTGCTGAGCTCCAGTTCTGACACACTGAGATGGAAGAGAGCGTCAAGACCAACAGGAGAGCCTGCCCCTTTTCAGGAACATGCTTCCTATTTCCCTTTGCATTGACTCTACAAAATCACTCACTGATGAGGCTCTGCTCAAAAGAAATGGATGTTTTGGCTGTCATATTCAAAGCCAGTGTTACAGAAGAACCATGTTGGGGCTGCATGAAAATAATTGGCCTACCTTTTATCAAACAAACACTGGGAAAATCTATAATGCAGCCTGAATTGGGAAAAGCTCAAAACAAAGTAAAAGGGGAAAAATAACTTGCTTTGAGGTTTATTTAGTCTGAAAACCAGGACTCCAATGGGTGGTAGTGTTGTTTACTATTAGTCTAAATTGTTTAATCATATTGCAGAATTGATACATATCTCCTAGAATATGCAGGATAGTATTAACCTTATAACCTGTTGAGTACAAATAACAAAGACTTGGCTTCATAGTGGATGATCAGAAAGGCAAAAAAGATAGACCAAGCAATTAGATGCAAGCATGATGAGGTAAAGACTGATTCAGGCAATTTGCTCTCATGTTTTACCCATACCTGAAAGATGTAGTTAATAGAGGCATAAGCATGGAGCAGTCCACACGAATGATTCAAATCTTTATTTCTCTTTGTGAATGAAGGTTAAATAAGCACTTAGAGATATATGATGAGAACAATACTTAGAATATTGAAGCATGAATTTACATATAGAGCATTTGCTAAGCACTGTCCATGTATTATTTTATCACAAGAGTCCTATGAGGTATGCAATGGTTAAAACAATACAGTTGAATAATTTGAGGCTAAATGATTAAGAAACTTGCCCAAAGTCATACAACTACAATCAGCAGTCAGTCTTAAAACCCTTGTTCATTTGACTCCTGAGTGTTTTCTTGAACCTTCCAGTGAACACTACAGCCTTCACCCAAATTCAGATGCAAGATGTAGTGGGAAAAACCTGAGGTCTGGACTCCAAAAACTCACAGTAGCCATCAGTTTCAGCAGATCACTCCATCTCTGTTTCATTAGTTTTGATAGGAGAAAAGTAATATTCTTTTCTGTCCTTCCTGCCTTCCAGAGCTCTCATGATGATCAAGTGACAGGGTTTACATGCAAGAACTTAGGAAGCGGGAGTGCTATACAAGTATCAGTTGATAGAGTTTATTTACAAGCATAGCCTGTTGATGGATTTGTATCGATTTAGTTGGTATTTAGGGAATATTTTGTGTATGAGGGTTGCAAATGAGTTCCACCAAAACTAGATATGACAAGCAGATGAAAATGATGGACTCTGCCCACAGAGATAAATGGACATGATTTGTAGAAGGAACTGGTTGTCCCATAACTGCACTCCAGTCTTGGGGCACCAGTAACTGGCATTTTTAGAAAGTTAAAACACCAAAGATAAGGTTCCTCTTCTGAAGGCAGTTGTACTTGGGATCAGCACTGCTTACAAATTAAGTGAAAGTGAAAGTGAAGTCACTCAGTCATGTCTGACTCTTTGTGACCCCGTGGACTGTAGCCTGCCAAGCTCCTCTGTCCATGGGATTCTCCAGGCAAGAATATTAGAGTGGGTTCCCATTTCCTTCTCCAGGGGATCTTCCCAACCCAGGGATCAAACCTGGGTTTCCCCACATTGGAGGCAGGCGCTTTAACCTCCGAGCCACCAGGGAAGGTAAATCAATTGAATAACAGGGAGCCTGGGGATTGAAAAGCGATCTTATCTAAAGAATAGACCAGCAACTCCATGTTTACTTACCTGGAGAAGACTGATCACTTACAAACTTTAAAAATTTTGTTTTATAGCTTATAGACCTCCCCCCAATATATTTTTGTATTAAAAATTTGCAAAAATTATTATCAACTTATATTACATGTGTAAAGCTCTGAGAAACTGTAGTGTTAAAGAGAAGAAGGTAACTTGAGATCTGACTTCATCTATCAGATTTTTTCCACCTGTCCTTAGCATCCTCGCTGTCTTTGCTCTCAACATAAAATAACACCCTTGGCGGTAATAATCTGTTTTTCTCTCCTGCATTTGTTGAGTACTCAAGAATATAGTTGAAAACTGCAATAGGTATCTGTGATTTTTCTCTGCCCAGCATCCATTCCTTCTTTATGTAATAGAAGCTGGATTTCCTGTTAAGATACCACCTCTTTTCTGTATCTCAGTCCTTAAGGTTTAAATAGAGCTGATTCCACCCACTGGGTCCAGCAGGCAAAAGATAACTGAGACCTGATCAGTCTAAACGATGGTGACTTTTCCAACACTGAGCATGAGACCCAATCAAACCTATGGTTATTAACCTGGAAATGTTTGATGCAACAACTACCAAGAGAAAAAAAAAAAAAAGCTAAATTACAAAGCTATAATCTTTGAGGTACGAGTGGCCATCTTTGCTGCCACTTGAAAAGAAACCACTTGAGAATGCATCAACACGAAGCAGATCCGAAAGATAAAAAAATAATTTCCTAGGGGCATTATACGCACATTCAGCTTTTCCCTCTTCTTTCCCATTACCAAAGGTAATACATTCTTTTTTTTGATCAAGCCAGTTTCTACCCTGGTTCTATTAGCTGCAACTGGAAGCAAGCATTATTATTTCTATTAGTTGCAACCATTAGCCCAAGGTTCTATTAGTTGTGACCATTAGCCCAAGGAGATGTATCAGTTGTACAAAATTTCTACATAGGACATATACTGTCTATCAGTACTGTGATAGCTTCTAAGGAATAGAAAGTAGATATAGAAATTGTAGAGCTGAGTTTACTCCACTTGTTTCATTTTCCTCTTTGCTCTTGATTATCCCAGAATATTGAGTAATAAGTAACAGCAAACATGAGTAGAGTGTATGGAATATGAGAGGCATTCTTTTAATCTTAGTTATGTTATTATTCCCAACTGAGGAAAACATAAAGAGCAAAAAAAAAATTTGTGTTTCAGAAGAGTATTGGAGACATAAGTTGAGCCTCAATGTAACACCCTCCAGATGTCAAAGTGTGTTATATTTTTCTCAACATAAGAATCTAGCAAAAGCATCCAAGGTTAAGAGTCAAATTATGCTCCTCCTCCTACCACGGAAAAGCTGTTGAAGCTTGGAGAAAGTAACCTATTTAATTTACACCAGGAAATCCACAATGCTAGGAAAAAGAATGGTGGCAAACCAGCTTGTGCTTCAGCACCAGTTTTGAAAATCACAGCTTTGAATTTTAGTCCCAGGGTCACCACTAACTGGTTGTGTGAGCTTGTATGCATATTCTCATTGCCTTGCTGCTACTGCTGCTAAGTCACTTCAGTCGTGTCCGACTCTGTGTGACCCCACAGACGGCAGCCCACCAGGCTCCCCTATCCCTGGGATTCTCCAGGCAAGAACACTTGGGTATCTGTAAAATTAAGCCAGTGACATGCAACCTCCTTATTTCTCGTACATTATGTGTAAAGCACATGAGAAAAGATACTTGAAAATGACTTCAGAAGTTTCTAAGTACATACAGAATATTGTTACTACTTGAGTGTAGAAAAAAAAAAAAATAGCTTTTGCTTAAGTAAAAAAAGAAAACTCTCTACTAGTGAGATATGGCCTGGAACTCCTCTAAGCCACAGCCAGAAAATAAACTTTGCCTGGCATATGATAGAAAAGGGTAATTTAAAAATCACAGCAAGGTCATCATTCTCCGCTCACACCTCATGATTTACTCTACATACGCTATGTGCTGTTGCTTCAGTCATGTCCAAATCTTCACGACCCCAGGAACTGTCATCCACCAGGCTCCTCTGTCCATGGAATTCTCCTCCTCCAGGGGATCTTCCTGACCTGGGGATCGAACCCGCGTCTCCTGCGTTGGCAGGTAGGTTCTTTACCACTAGCGCCACCTATCAGTGCGCCATTATTTCCCACAGAGGAAGGAGCAACTACTGCAAAAATAACTGCAGAAATAACAGCTGGTACCAAAAGAGCTGAGTTCTAGTACTGACCCTGCCACTGGCTTATTTTGTGGCCTCGCACACAGCCCCTGCTAGCCCTTGGTTTTCCTGAAGGGATTAAATTTGTAATGTGGGAGACAACATGGGCACTCACCAATATCTGGCTTTCTGCTGCTTTCCAACCACACAAAAGACTATATTTTCTAGACTAGGCAGTTATGCTTAGCCAGATGACTAGTTCTGGTCAACAGGGTATGAGAAGAAAGACCAGATGCTACTTCTGGTCCTGAAGCCTTTCAGTGCTTTCTTCCCCTGCTGCAGCCACAGAGGCTGCCATTAATTCAAGTGAAAGCATTAGTTGCTCAGTTGTGTCCAATTCTTTACGATCGCATGGACCATAACCCGCCAGACTCCTCTGTCTGTGGAATTCTCCAGGCAAGAACACTGGAGTGGGTAGCCATTTCCTTCTCCAGGGATTAATTCAGGGTGGTCCAGCAGTAGACAGTAGAGCCTCCCTCATCTTGGGCTCTGTGTAGGTACATGGAACAGAATCCCCTTGCCATCCTGCCACTGATATGTAGAAAAAAGCCTTTGTTCTGTTAAATTACTAACACTTCAGTGCTAATTTGTTACAGCAGCATAATCTAGTTTATCCTTACAAATAAAATAATTTCCATGTTTCTCTAAACTCTCTTTGATACAGTTGCCATGCAATATGTTTTCTATGCTGAGATAATGGATTTAGAGCAAAAAGAAGCTATGAATCCCATAGATCTTCTAGGATGTTTTTCTTTATAAGTTGCAAGGAGAAAGAGAGAGATATAGATAGGGAAAGGCTCCATGGAGCTTCTCTGCCCCGAGGAGGTGGCATTCTACAAAATTTTCTCGATTATGCTTTCTATTTCCTCCCACCAGGACTTTTAAAAAGTTAAAAGGTGTGTTTTATCTTACTAAATATCAAAAACAAATGGGAGTCAAACTTGGAAGACACATTTTAATACAAAAGTGAACAGAACAAAAAAACAAACAAAAAAATAGTGAACAGAACAGAAATGTAGCTTTAATATCATTAGATGTTACATTTAATTTGTTCGTCATACTTATTTGCAGATGCATCCCAAAGGGCTTGAATAATATTCTAGTGGGATCTACCTAGGAACTCACTTACTGGGCAAATTCCAAAGTGCCTCTACAACGGCAGCACACAACGTGAGTAAGAGAAGAAAGGGAGGACCCAGCATAGCTCCAGGCCCATTCCAGGTTTTCTTCTCTCCTCCCGGAGTAGGAGGAGAGAGAAGGGGAAGAGAGAGGGGGAAAACTGAGGCAGATTATAGGGATGGGCGAGAACAGAAGAAGGAAGTGGCCAAGTGACAAACTTAACAAGATAAAGAGAAAAGGAGAAGAGAATACGCAGGCAAACGCAGACAATTTCAAGCATGGCCAAGACAAGGTGAAGCAGCCAGCGGTGAGTAAGAGAACAGCTTCTTGACTTGTCTCTCAGTAAACAGCCTTGAAATCTGCTGGCTGAACTATTTCTACAATGGCCCAGGTAGCTCAGACCTCAGAGTTACCGCTTAGAGATATGCAGGACCAACCATCAAGGTCACACTGATGGTGCAGGAGGAGCCTCCAAATGCATCTGGTCTCTTCAAGAAGCCAGTCAAAAGCTAGAACCTAAGAAGAAAGAACACCTAAGCAGAAAGCCACATGCGGCAGAAAGAACAGGAGCATGAGTGCTCAGCATCTTCCACAGTGTCCACCCTTAAAGACTGCAGATGTGCCCATGCTCTGTTTATCTCCTCTTACCAGGCTCCTCCGAGAACAGCAGACGAATCCAACCATGTCCTAATTATACTCTGTGACTCTGTACTTTCAGATGATCTCAACATGTCACACATGGTAAAGAACCTCATAGGGAGGTTCGTGTGAGCAGGAAAGCGGCCATTCATCATAAGAAGAGGAAATAACCATTTTTAAAGGATTTACTACATTCCAGGAAGTGGACTAAACCTTTCACCAGTTTCATCTGTTTTAAAACCGTGCATCATACTCTGCTTGCTTAATGTGTGGATGAGATTTCAAAGGATTAAATGAGTCTCTTAAGTTCTCACAACTGGTAAACGGAAGAGGTGAGGTTCTGAGCCAGGTCATCTGACCCAAAAGGCAGCTCAGGGCACACACCACACTCCAGACAGGATGAGAGGCCACACTCCCCCTCACTGTCCACACTCACTGTTGAATGTCCCACACTATTTATATCCCTTGATTCGGTGATGGTCTCATTCTCACCTCTGAATACCTTGAGTTTGTCGATGTAGAGATAAATTTTGTCCTTCTCCTAATCCTTCACTTTTCTTGGTGACTTGTGTCTCCCCAACCCCAAATCTAGTTTTCAACTGCTTTAAACTGAGAGAGCTTCCATAACTACTTCTTTTTAAAAGCTTGGCAGATGCTCCAGTGGGCTCACAATATTTCACAGAGGAAGAGTTGTTCATTGACAAACAGTAACAGCCATGAATATTTGTTGAATGACTGAACTTTTAATAATTGAAGAGACCCTTTCCTAGAAACATTCTGAAGCTAGTTAAAAGGTTGTTAAGTAATAGGGAATGCTAAGGAAGAATCT
Organism: Ovis canadensis; assembly: GCF_042477335.2. NCBI lineage: Eukaryota > Metazoa > Chordata > Mammalia > Artiodactyla > Bovidae > Ovis > Ovis canadensis. The sequence continues at coordinate 23,031,330 of NC_091262.1, forward strand.
AAATTCAACTTTTCATTTATTCATTTTAATTCATGCACTCCACAAATATTTTTTAGCCTCCTAGACAGCACCAGACACTGTGCAAGTTACTTCTGAGTGATGTACAAGCTATCTATTGTTGTACAAAATTAGCCTGAAACTTGGCAAGTTGCACAAACACTTGTGATCTCACACAGTTTCTGACTCAGGAATCTGAGAACAGCTTAGTGAAGTGGTTTTGCTTCTGGATCTCTTGTGAGGATGCAGTCTAGCTATTGGCTGGAGCTCAGGTCATCTTAAGACTGACTGGAGCTACAGAATCTGGCTCCAAGTTCACTCTCCTACTTGTTGGCAGGCTCAGTGGTTCACTGGCTCTTGGCAGAGACTTCAGTTCCTACTCTTGCGGACCTTTTTGTTAGGCTTCCCAGAGCCAAAAGAGAGAGAGCCTGCACCCAAATCAGAAGCCACCATTGCTTTTTATTACCTAATTTCCAAAGCAATTCTATGTCATTTCTGGGAAATAGGTTCCATTCTTCAAAGACAAGCATCACAGAATCCATGTATACAACTTGAAAACCATGGAGGGGAGTTGATTAGAAAGGAAATTGCTAAAAAAAAATTTTTTTCATAGCTTTTTCATTTTTTTGACTAATTACAGTTAACACGTGATATTTTGTAACTTAATTTTCTGCTAATAAACTAGATACAGCCATGTAGTTTCAACCTTTTCATAGGAGACCCAGAAAGCATCAATTCCTCAAGATATCTGGTATCTTTAGATGAGGAATATCATTTTCCATTCATGTGTCAGGAGTTACACAGACCCAAATTTCTAGTTCCTGAGGAGGGCATGAGATCCCACCAGTATTTTTACCAGGACAATCCCAGGAACAGAGGAGCCTGGTGGACCACAGTCCAAGGGGTCACAAAGTATCAAACATGTCTGAAGCTACTTAGCACACATGCACACGTCCAAAGTTCTAGTTAGGTACCTTAAAAGCTCAAAGAGAATGAGGGAAACTTAAGATGACATAGAAAAATCTATCAGAAAGATCATCAGGAAAACTAGAAGCTGCCATCTAAATGTATTTCCCAGTGCAATTCATTTAACTTTTCAATGGTCTGATTGTATTTTGACCCACTGCACTCTTTCAAAGATGTAAATTTTCACCATTATCTTCCACGTCAAATAATGAGTTCTGAAGCAGAATTTCCATCTGTCAGTTTACAGAATGCTGCATCGCATCTCATCTCTGCATTGAAATCAAGTTCCCCTCACCTTTCAGCAGCCAAAGCACCACTTCATCGTCAGCAGTGGGGAAAGCCACAAATCAATTAAACTCACGGTGGATTTGAGAGTACCCATGAATTGCACTTACAGTGGTCGTACAAAAAAGATGGCAGCACAGGGTTCTCAACAAAAGCACGCAAGTCAGGCAATGGCACATTTGGGGTCAGTTGACACTTTCCGTCTTTGTCCTGTCTGTCACTTGAGCAGGGTTCTTCATTTTGTTTTCCTAGGGCCCACTGCCACATCAGCATTGCAACAGTCCACATCGCTTTATTTAAATCTGAGAAGCAAACGACATGCAGGTTTCTGAAGAGCCGCGTGTGGCTCAGAAAGCCTGGGGTTGGAAGGCAGCGCCCTTAATCCCCTCCCAGAGCTAAAGAGGACGAAGCTACTCCGGAGAGGGTTCCAAACACAACAAATGCCCCTTCGAGCTCAATTTTGCATTTCGTTTTCTGCTTTAAAATCTCTACTGGCTGCACATCTGAGAAGGCTTAAGAACATAATTTATTCCATATAAAGTTCCCAGTAATTTATGCTCACCAAGTTGGCAGCATGGGAAGAAATTTTTCATTGGCTACCATGGAGGATTATTACAGACCTTGACATGTAAGTAAAGATAGCACCGGCAGCCATACTTTATTATTTTTCTTCATTTATTTTTTTATTGAAGGTTAGTTGATTTACAATGCTGTGTTAATTTCTGCCAGACAGCAAAGTGACTCAGTTTTGCACGTACATACATTTTTTTTTATATTGTTTCCCATTATGATTTATCCCGGGATACTGGATATAGTTCCCTGTGCTATATACAGGGAGTTCTCCGTTGTTTCAGTTGTGTTGGATTCTTTGTGACCCTGTGGACTCTAGCCCACCAGAATCTTCTGCCTGTGGGATTCTCCAGGCAAGAATACCAGAATGGGTTGCCATGCCCTCTTCCAGGGGATCTTCCTGATGCAGAGATCAAACCCAAGCCTCCTGTGCCTTTCGCATTGCAGGCCGCATTGCAGGCCGATTCTTTACCACCAAGCCACCGGGGAAGCCTGTGCTATACAGTAGGACCGTTCTGTGTGTAATAATTTGTACCTTCTAACTTCAAACGTTCAGCCCTTCTCAGCCCCCTCTTAATAAATGTGCATTAATTTTTTAAAACACCATCCTTGTCGAGAAGGAGGACAAAAAGGAGCAAATGTAGACAAATACGGGAAACCTACTGAAAATGTGCTCATTTCCCCAGTACCCACCATCCTGCCACCATCCTGCAACACAAAACTAGTGCGGCTCACGGTTTCATCAAAATTCCACTGTAACTCAGAAAGCAATATGGCTGGAAGTCTCCTGGTCCCTACACGGGAATGTAGTTTTTATAGACAGTAAACAAAAATCTCTAAATTAAATTTGCCTTTATATATTCTTTTAAAATATAGAAGCCCCTGGCCCCAGGCAGCCGCCTTGGCAATCACAAGTCTGCTCTCTATGTTTGTGAGACATAGGTTCATTTGAGGCAGCCATAATTTAAACAAAAGGAAATGTACTAGCATCTCAAGTTTTAAATTCAAATGATTTGTATCTTTTTAATCTATAAATTTATAATTTTCTTTCTTGTTATTTCTTAGGAATGCACACTTTGAGAATAGTAAATTGATATATTAGTTGTAATAATTACTCAGATTCCTCTCTGTAGGCATACAGATATGAACACCGTTCTCCAAGATGGAAGAGGTTACTATAACATATTGATTTCCTTTCAGAATCTCAAAAGTGAAGTCTCTACTTTCACAGAGCCACCAGAATGCCAAGGGCTGGCAACTGACCTAAAATTGGACTTCCCATCCTTGCATTTGTGTCATATAATCCCATCTGAATCTCTTATCATGGGTTCTCTGGAATCATATTTTGATATTGCTAATAGGAGAGTTTGACACTCTTCTTGCCCTGAGAGGTCCACAGCCCTCAAAATTTTGCCTTTTTATGAGCAATGTAATCAAGATTGGATGATACCTGTATTGTACCTCAGCTGACTGGGTACCAAGACACAGTATCACTGAGATGATTATCAAGCATAACACAGCCTCCTCAACTCAAAGCAAAAAAAACAAAAAACAAAAAACTATAAACTTCCTCCCTGAAATATTCTACTGCCCCATTGAGCTAGGAATAACAATGAACATAGCGCTCAAAAATACATTCTATTTCACTTATGAATTTCTTTGCAATTTGAATCCTAAAAAGAGAATTCACAAGAGAGAAGATGGTGGAGAGGAATTTTTTTTTTTTTTTAAGGAAGAGTGTATTTAGAAAAGAATGAGAAGATGTCTTGCCACTAAGCCAGTGGGAATTTGAAATTACTCCAAGCCAAGGAGCCAATAGACCGGCTAAAACATAAGGTAGAATTCAGAGGGAGCTGATCATGTTTTCATCACATTTTATGCTTTTCTTCATGCTTGTTTCCAAGACCTAATTGGTGCCTATGTTGGAAAATGTTAACACAGAGCAGCGATGCAAAAGAAGGGTACCAAAGCATCTTAGACTAATCCTTCTTCCAACCTAGATTTTGCCCTCTCCCTGAGTAAGTGGCCTTAAGATATTGACTTTTAAGAACCCAGATGATTGCCATTCCCTGGGTCATCTAAAAGTTATACAGAAGCCTTGGGAAGAAGAGGGTATCTTAACCTTTCTTTAGTCCAGCTATGAAAGTATCTTGGCCAAGGTCCAAGTCATACATGAAATGACGAAAACAACAGCAAAACATATGCCAAAAGTGAGTTTTGGTTGTATGAAAGTTCACCATGACTCTGGACGGTAGGAAGACCAGCTCAGAGAGAACAGTTAAGTCAAATCATCATGCTGAGAATAAGGAGAGCAACAAATTGGACAACGCTGATGTGGAGCCTCTAGTACAGTGGGTTTTCAATTTGTGGTTCTTGAGTGTCTTATAAGTGAGTGTCCAAGGTCAAGGCATGGGGTACAGTTTAATAACTATTGTGCTCAAAGCTTTCACTTCAACAGGCTAGTTCCACCATGAATAAAAACAAGTTATTATCAAAACTAGTTGTTCCAGTGATTACTCTGTGAGATCACAATTAAAAACCTAAAATGATAAACCTCAAAAGATATTCAGAGTCTCCATCATGAACACAAACTAAAAGCCAGCATCCTTACACTTGCAGTGTTCATTCACTCAGAATGGACTGAGCTCTCTTTATGTGCCTGGCGCTGTGCCAGGAGCTGGGACCATAAGAGAAACAGTTCAACTCCCAGCCTCCGTGGGGCTTCCAGCCCCAAGGGAGAGAGAGACACAGAGAACTAACCCAAACAGCATGTTTCATCTGTTCTGAGAGAAGTGGAAGCTCTGAAGTGGAAGCCGACGGTACCCATACTTCTGGCACTTGTGCAAAGTTAGGAATTCATTCTGGCAGGGGTTTTTTGTTTTTTGGTCACTATCCTCCTTATACTAATCTCCTCTGGTATTTCTACAACCTTGTCCATGTCTGTGTGTCCTTCTCTCTGTCTTAAATCTTCAGGTAAATGCCCGAGGGACAAGGAGTTCAACTTATTCACTCCAGAAGGGAATCTAAACGTGGTTCACCAGTTAGACTAAAAAGAGAATCATCTCAAATCCACTCCTCCCCCCATGAAAATGACAGGGAGGCAGAAGACACACTCTACTTAAGAACTATGGGAGAAACCTCCAGCTTCTTTATATAAGCCCCAATAATCCAGGGAACAGTGAACCTGAGTGTCCCCCAGAGAAATAAGAACCCTGGCCCCTACCTTTACTCTGCGCCTCTTTCCAGCTGAAGTTCCCATTCCTCTCTCCTCCCGCTCCTTGCTCTGCCCTACCTCCCATACTTTTTGAATACCGAATGAAATCACCTACATTGGACATCTGTCCCAAGCAGTTCTCTTTCAAACTTCCGAAGCTCTTTGTTCACATTGTCAGAGAGTATTATGCCCTGTTTGCTTGCCTCGCTGCTGCAAACTTAGAAACTCCTCCAGGCCAGGGCCCATGACGTACTAATCTTTGTGTCCACAAGTGCCTCATACCATGCTGGGAACATCCTACCTGCTTAATAAGTGGGTGTTAAGTAAATACAAAAGTGAGAAAGTCTCCATGGTGAGCAGAAAGATAATCACCCTTCCTCCTCCTCCTGGATGTCTGCATTTTCCATGCTACACTCATGCTTCCACCTCCTCCCAACACTGATGACCCACTTCCCAAGCCAGGAAGCTCTAAATTCAGGAAACTGTAAGCGCAGAATGCCTGCAGGGTCACCAGGTAGGCACAGCTGATCTTGACTTAGCAATATTCCCCTAAGACTGGCTGACCCAAGCTGACCATCTCCTTCCAAATAAGTTACACACACACGGGTAGTTCCTTCCTGCAAGCTGAGGATGTGAATATTATCTGTCATTTTTTCTGTTTTGAATTTTTGAAAAAAATGACTACCTCGGTACACTGATTTTTTTCCCTACATTGACCTTACAAATATTGGATGCTTAGACTCATGGAGATGTAACTTGTATGTGTATATGAAGAGAGAGAGACATTAAGGAGAGTATTTTCTTAAATTCACTTCACCCTCATGAGAAAACAGAAATAAACAAACAAACAAACAAAAAACGGAAAAAGAAGAAAAGGTGAAGTCGAATGCTACCCACACCAGTTTGTCAGGAAAGTTAATGGTTCTCTATCATCACTACTATGTAAGTTTGTTGTGGTTACGCTTAAGGCATAGTATGCTTTTCTAGATGAAAAAAAAAATCAGTTATAAAGCCTGATTCCTCATGAAATCCACGAAAAGAGCATGGAGATAGATTAAAAGGAGAAACAGGTGAGATGCTTTCCTTAGTAACCTGCAGTTGTCCAGTCACTAAATGGTGCGGACTCTGTGACCCCGTGGACTGCCACGAGCCAGGCTTCCTTGTTCTTCACCGTCTCCCGGAGTCTGCCCAAACTCGTGTTCATTGAGTTTAGACAACTCTCTGCTCTACCCTGAAGACATTTTCCTGGGATCCTGTGAGGAAATGGGACTTCTTACCAAGAGGGAAGTTCTTGTGACTGTGTTCACATCACTGTCTTTCCCAATCAGAACAGGAAGCGTATCAGAATGTTTGAAATGAAACTTTATTCCAATGCTGCAAATCGTACTGTTGGCCGCCACCAATCTGCGCTCCAGCTTCCAAGATGAATATGCCCAAATATCCCAGGTGCTTTTTTTCCTTTTCCCTGCCCCCCCTTCCCCTGACAAATCCAGGTGCTCTTTTAATAAGCTCTTTAAAAGGGATACGATCCCAAGCTTCTTTTGTGGGCACACGTAACACAGCAAGCACCCCTGATTCATCTCTGAAATACAGAAAGCGCAGGGGCATACTGTCTCCCGTCCCTGGAAGCAGCAGGCTGTGCCTTGAAGGGGAATCGCTGGCCCATCTGCTTGCTACCTCTCAACCGAGTGGTCCACGGGCTGGAGCCTGCTTGAAAACCCTTTCCTGACCCCCTTGGCAGGGACAGATCACCCGCGAAGCACCACTCTGTCCCCGGGAGAAGCTCCATTTACCCTCCAAGTGAGTAGGTTTCTCTCCTAAATCCAGTGTGAAATGGAAGCTGACTTCCAGCAAGTTAGCCTGGTTCCATCCAGGCCTGGTCTGTCGCTAGTGGGCTCAACGTAAGGTTCTTAACTTCCCTGAAGCTCAGTTTCTTTAGCAGCAAAGAGGAGACAATGGCAGTTCCTAAGTCCGTGGGGAGGTGGGATGGGGCGGCTTGTGGGAGTGCGAGGGTGCGGTGCTTAGCCGCGCGCAGGGCTCAGGGCTCGCTCCAGTCTTATTTCTTCTTCTTCTTCTTCTTCTTCTTTTTTTTGATCCATGCGTTTTCCTAAATAATCTTTCTGGCTGTTGACAATCAACTTTATTGCGCAAAGGTCAATATCCGGGGAAAATCACTCCTGAGCAGTCTATAGAGATGGGAGGGTCAAACCTGCAAAGTAGATTTCAACAGGGCTTCGAGAGTAGATAGAGCCGAACGATGCAGCGGGAACTCAATCGCTCACAAACCCAGCCTTGGCTGCGCTCCCAGGTGAAGGGGAGTCTCGTACCAGCCAGACCACCCCCCTCCCTCGACCATGCTACCGACCCTGGGTGAGCAGAACGAGGGCCCTGGACGCGCACCCTCTTCGCCTCGAAGCGGAAGGAGTCCGGGGCGCACCTGTTTCGTCCCCAAGACGCCGAAGCGCAAACCTAAGAGCCCGTCGTTTTCGGCAGAGAACACCCGGTACTGGTCACAGATATAGGAGCTACCTGCTTTTTCCTCCTGCCCTCAACTGACGCTTGAGTCCATTTACTCCCAACATTCCCGCGGCCTCCCCATCAAGTCACTTTACCGAGTTCTTGTAGATTTTTATCCCCTCCCCAACTCCACCCCAAATTGATCTCAGCTTCAGGAGGCCACGGAGGACCAGGAGGCAGGGCACCCGCACCCCATCTCCTGCGCACGCAGGAGAGCCAAAGAACTTGGTTCTGCCGGAGAGTAGACGTAGGCGGCTAAGGGTTGTGTGTGGCTGGGGGCAGGGTCAGGCGAATGCACCCCCACCTTGCAGGACCACAGAGCTCATTCCTGCTCCAGAGCTGGATGCCTCCAGGGGCACTAGACTTTTGGTTCCAGAGGAAACGTTGAGTCTAGCAAGGAGGGGGCGGAGGGGGGCGGGTAGACTCCAGGGGGTGGGAGCTGAAGGTTTCCCAGGAAGAGAAGGTTAACTGGAGCCACAGTGATGAGTGAGGTGGATGCCAACCACCCCTCCCCCACCACGGCTTCCTCTCACCACCACCACCTCAAACACACACACACCACACTCCTGTTCGGTGAATCCCAAACTAAGGCCGTAAGACTTTCCCCACTCAGTGGCTCAGGGCCAGAACCCACAGCATTGCTTATCCCCCTCAGGAACAATTTCTCCTACACTGTCCTCCCCACTGGTTTCAGTCCCAATTCCTCCTGGACAGTTCGTTCAGCCTGATTCCCACCCCACACAGCACTGGGCGGCTGGGGGGAGCCTAGCGTGGCCACTAGCATCTCAGTTTCTCTGGCTGACCTGGGCAGACGAGGCTCAGACCCCTGGGTCAGCAGCCTGGTGCGCTAGTCCCTCCCAGCGCACTGGGCTCATCTCCTGGGGCCTGCTGAAACACAGCCCAGCCTCTAGTTCTAGCCTTTCTCTTCTAGTTTCTTTAAGCTAGCCATAGAGGTCTTACACAGTGGGTAAGGGTAGGGAGATCCCCTTGCACTCCTACACAAACACACATTTTTGCACACTTCTGTCAACCTGCTACTACCCAGGCCACCAAGCCAAAGGCTGTCCTGGAGCAGAAAGGGGTGGGAAGGAGGAGCAAGGGAAAAACCAATGAATCAGGTTTGCTCTCTCCACCTAGCAAGTTGTGTCATGCTCGAGAGAGGAGTCAGTCTGGAGGGAAGGGTACCAGGAAAAAGAGTTGGCTGGCCCTGAGGTCTCAGCGAGGCCACTGCTGAGGGGTAGGAGAGACAGGAGAAGGGTTGGAGGGATATACCTTGGAAGAGGAAGGAGGCCAGGGCTGTTGCCAAGAGACTAGAGGGAGGTGATGAATCCTGGGGCCTCCCAGGCTTTCCCACAGCCCCACGTGGCCAAAATCAGAGGCTGGGGACGTCGTTGGAGTAGGGGTGGGAGAACACACAACGGGGCATCTCAGCACGGGCCCCCAAACTCGGGTGCCTAGCCCTGGGCAGGATACTTTCCTCGTTCTCAGGGCAAGCAGGTACCCAGAGACGCCAGGCCAAGGCTGGGGGAAGGGCACAGGCCAAGGGAGCGCTGTCTGAGCCACCCTTGGCCGCAGGCAGCGCCGGAGAGTCCGAATCCAGTGGAAGAGTGAAGGCAGAGGCCTTGGTGGCGCTCGGATTACTCTGGATCGCATGTTGCTTTTCCCAGTTTCTACAGTTCCAGGTCCTGTCGTCATCTTTTATTCAGACTAGGCTTCGGGTTCTGGCTCTCGCGGGGTCCCCGGCAACTCCAGAGTATTCGCAGGACTGAGGAGGTGCCCCGCCTGGGCTGGATTCACCAGGGCCCGGGTCCCTCCTGTTCTACCCTGCGGGGCACCTCCCGTGTCCCCAGTCCCCGAGGGGCAGCTCTGCCCGGCGGGCGGCCGGTGGCAGCAAGAGCAGGAAAGGCAGCCGCAGGCCGCGCGCAACTTTTTTGAAACGCATTGCTGTCCCCCTGAAAGGTGTTATAACAGCAATTCAATTACCGTAAATGGCGCACAGCGTCCTCGCAGCTGGAAAGTCGGTAACGAACTGTGGCCGACGCGTGTAAAGGAAAGGGGCTAAACGTACGCTGTTTATCTCCCTCTCCTCTTTCTAACATCCTCTCTTTCCGCCTTTTCTTCGCTGTGTACTCATCATAGCCGGACCACAGGTTAATTAACTCCAAAGAGCTCAGTCTATCTGGACAGAAACACACTGAGAAATTGGCAGGAGATCCTAAAAACTGGAGGTGGGATCAAAAAGACCACCTGAAATTCCCTGCGTTTCCCTACAGGTCTGCAGTCTTGCCTTCAAGGAACAGAGTTCCAGGCGCAAGTGGCGAATCACCGGGAGTGTGGTCACCTGGGCGTGTGTGGAGTAAAAATATTCCTGTCTGGGCTTAGATCGAGGAGCCGTGCCCACGAAATCCCACATGGCATGGTCTGCAGGCACCCAAGGAGACGTGGGGTCTGTTGCTGGTGTGTCGCCACTTACAGGCCACTGGAGACAACCCACACACTCGCCATTGGTGTCCTGGCACCGTGTATTTCCGGCTAAACTTTAAGGAGAGGTCCATGAAATTAACCATATCAACAAAAATGAGGCAAAGTGCTGGGGGAGGCAGGAGGCGGGCGGGAAGAGCTGCCTGCTTTCCGGAGTGGCGCTAAATCATTACAGTACTCCATATGTTAAAATCTAGAGGGAGGGCCGGAGGAGGGGGAGAACCTCTCACAAGGCAGCCTGGCAACCATTTAAATAAAGGTAAAATTAACATTTGCTCCTTTGAAGTTAAAGTACAGACAGCTTAAAAGCGGGTTTTATTTAGTGGATGTCATATCAAAAGAGGAAGAAAGGCGTTGCCTCGCCTGGAGTTTTTAGTTTCATATTTTTAAAAAAATCATTTGTAGAAAAGGCCAAGACGGCAACGTGGGAATTCGAGTGCTTTCTCGCCGCCCTGCGGGGCGGGCCTCTCCCAGCCACCACGGGAGGTTTCCAACAGTGGAAACGCCGAGTTTTCCAAGCTCGCGGTAATACAGCCATAAGATGCCTCTGGGTGCTCCCCTTTTCCCTACCCAGCTCTCGGGAAGATTTGCGAGTTTCACTCCTGGAGAGGGCAAGAGCGTGCGGCCTGGCAGAGGGGGCGCAATGGGGCCCGCCGTGCGCGCCAGCCCCCAGCGGCGCTGGGCTCCCCCTCTGAGCCCCGAGCCCTCCCTGCCCTGTGCAGCGCCCCCCAGAGCCACCCTGTCCGGAGGGGTCCAGCAGCTGCGAACAGGGGTGCAGTTTCAGGGTCTCCTCACTCGAGGCGGGACAGGCCGAGGCGCGCGGGGGGCCCAGCCCAGGGCCTGCCTGGGGATGACCCCCGGAGCAGGGGTGCTCGGCGCACGCGCTACCCTGGACGTCCCGAGCTCTGGCTCAGGGGCTACCAGGGGCTCTGGGCTGGTTTTCGGCTTTGTTTACTTTAAAACCTAGAGGCGCGGGTTTCTTTCCTGCTCCCTGAAGCCTCTAACCTGCAGTTTGCAGTTTTCCGCTGTGCCGCCCCTTTTTTGTCCCCCAAGGCGAGACCAGGACAGGTTTCCCCTGTCCATAGCTCCCAGGGCTGGAGACCTTAGAACGTGGGGACCCGGAGGTCACCCGCAGCCTGTGGTTTGGAGAGACCACCCTCTTCTCCATCCCTTAAGTCCCTGTTTAATAGGCTGCTGAAGGGTCACTCCGCGCGGGTCCTTGGCGGGGCCGGCACTCGGGAGTTTCACCTCCCCTCCAGGCCCTCCGTGGTGAGCAAAGAGGGCAGTCCTCAAACCCGCGTCCTCGTGGTGTTTCTTGATGGACCCTCCTGCCAGCTCTCCAGGCTGCAGGGAAGACCCCCGACGTCCCACTCAAGGCGCCCCTAGCCCTCTCCGGCCCTGGTGCAGCGGGGATGGCGGTCACTCGGCGTGCCCGCCGTGGCCTCGATCCTCGCCTAACCCTCGCTCCGCCGGGCCCCGGGCGCGGCTCTGGCTCGGAGGCGGCGCCGTTTCCTTTCGGCCGAGGGTCCTCTCCAACCTCCCCGGCTTTCTGTCCGTTAGCCGCCGGCCCTTTTTCCAGCGCTTCTCCTGGAAGCCAGGACAGGGCCCCGATGTATTCAAGGCACAAAACCCCCGCTTTTA